>NC_090021.1:9901728-11101728 GCF_037176765.1 Anolis sagrei
CAACCCCCTGCCAAGAAGCAGGAATATTGCATTCAAATCACCCCTGACAGATGGTCATCCAGCCTCTGTCTAAAAGCTTCCAAAGAAGGAGCCTCCACCACACTTCAAGGCAGAAAGTTCCACTGCTGAACGGCTCTCACAGTCAGGAAGTTCTTCCTCATGTTCAGATGGAATCTCCTTTCTTGTAGTTTGAAGCCATTGTTTCGCATCCACTCTGCTGGACCGGCTACGTTGTCCGAATACCCAATCATCATCTCTCAAAGCAGCTATTATACTCCCAACTCAAGAACGGGAAACGTAACATTGGTGGACAGGAAAAGAGATTTAAAGATGGGCTTAAAGCCAACCTTAAAAACTGTGGTATAGACACCAAGAACTGGGAAACCCTGGCCCTTGAGCACTCTAACTGGAGGTCAGCTGTGACCAGCAATGCTGCAGAATTTGAAGAGGCACAAATGGAGGGTGAAAGGGAGAAATGTGGCAAGAGGAAGGCAGGTCAAAGCAACCCTGACTGGGACTGCTTTCCACCTGGAAATTGATGTCCTCACTGTGGGAGAACATAGGGGTCAAGAATATTGCTCCCTCCATAGCCACCCACGGACCCACCGCTAAGACACTAACCAGGGGGACCGTTATCCTCGGGCTATATGGGATCGCCACTGCTTTAACTATTCGGAGCTTCGTGGCCAGTGTGATGTCTCTTCCTAAGTATGCTTCTTCTGTATTCTGTATTTACAGGGAAGCTGATGAGGAAACACAACATACAAACCTATCTACAGACCCACCAAGAAAATCCAACAAATGCTACGTTCAGCAAAGGACAAGAGGGATCCTCTCACCTCTGCAGGAGTCTACCGTGTACGATGCAGCTGTGGACAAGTCTACATAGGGGCCACCAAACGCAGCGCCCAGACACGCATCAAGGAATATGAAAGGCACTGCAAACTACTCCAACCAGAGAAATCAGCCATAGCAGAGCACCTGATGAACCAACCTGGACACAGCATATTATTTGAGAACATAGAAGTGCTGGACCACTCTCACAACCACCATGTCATACTACACAGAGAAGCCATTGAAATCCACAAGCATGTGGACAATTTCAACAGAAAGGAAGAAACCATGAAAATGAACAAAATCTGGCTACCAGTATTAAAGGACTCAAAAATCACAACAGCAAAACAACAGAGGGGAAACAAAGAGGCACATAAAATCACTCTCAACAAAAGATTCCCCCCAGGCACTTCCAAGCCATTGAATGCTAATCAAGGTGATCAGCTGAAACATTCACAGCTTGCCCCAGCAGACAAAAGTCCTTTGTCTCACCCTGGTCATTCCACAGATATATAAACCCATTTTCCTACTTCCAACAGACCTCACTACCTCTGAGGATGCTTGCCATAGATGCAGGCGAAACGTGAGGAGAAAAATTGCCTCCAGAACATGGCCATATAGCCCGGAAAAACCTACAACAACCCAGTGATTCCGCCCATGAAAACCTTCGACAATACATTGAACCAGTCTGTTGTTCCATGGTCAGTTCTTACTGTTTCTACTTGGTCCTTATACTGTAGGGGCAACAAAACCAAAATATTTCCCAAAAAGGCAGAAGCCCCCTTTCCAATAGGGAGGGCAAGGATGGACACCACAAAAGTTGAATCTTTTAAACTGCAAAAAACTATTTATTATTGCGTGGCCATAGCAATAACGACAAACAAGCATACAGGAATGCAATCAAAGGGTTTGTCGCAGCCCCCAATGGGGCTGCAGAGCATTTATACTAAATGGAATATACATTTTCATTGGTTCCCAAAGACAAATCATTTCATTGGTCTAAGTTAGTTATGCAGTTGTTCATTCGTTGTTTATGATTTTGATTGACATTATAGCACACGTGGGATCCTAACAATGGCACAACTATAACAACTATGGTTCATTGTTCTCTGACCATGACTGTATCTTATCTGTTAGTCTGTTGCAAACATGGCTTCAGAGCGACTGGGAAACTTGGGGGTTCTATCTATCAAACAGCTAGCTGGTTTGGTCCGGATATGTTGTTACCCTTGAATAGTAACTTCTTCTTTGGAGCACTGATTTCTCAAACAATCAGCATTTTCTGTGAACAAAGGCCTACTGCAGAAATAGGCCAATATGGCAGTAAATAATGACATATGGGCATTGGGGAAATATATGAAAATTCCCTTTTTAAAACCACGTCTCCTCCAATACAGATTCCTCAGGAGAGAGACAAGGTGATTTGGTATGCCCACACCACCAAGAACTTGCCACAATTTATTATGATCCACACAGTCAAAGGCTTTGGAATTTGGGCCTTCCATACAGCCATATTGACAAGCTGGAATGTGTCCAGAGGAGAGCGACTAAAATGATCAAGGGTCTAGAGAACAAGCCCTATGAGGAACGGCTTAAGGAGCTGGGCATGTTTAGCCTGAAGAAGAGAAGGCTGAGAGGGGATATGATAGCCATGTATAAATATGTGAGAGGAAGCCACAGGGAGGAGGGAGCAAGCTTGTTTTCTGCTTCCCTGGAGACTAGGACGCGGAACAATGGCTAGAAGATTCCATCTGAACATGAGGAAGAACTTCCTGACTGTGAGAGCCGTTCAGCAGTGGTACTCTCTGCCCCAGAGTGTGGTGGAGGCTCCTTCTTTGGAAGCTTTTAAACAGAGGCTGGATGGCCATCTGTCAGGGGTGATTTGAATGCAGTATTCCTGCTTCTTGGCAGAATGGGGTTGGACTGGATGGCCCATGAGGTCTCTTCCAACTCTTCGATTCTTTGATTCTATGATTCTATATCATCCAGAATACCAAGGCAGAAAATCCCACAATATCTGAGTCCACACTGCCATAGATTCCAGTTCAAAGGAGATTATCTGGAATTTTATTCAGTTGTGTGGAAGGAAATAATTTGAATAGGAACCATTTAATTCAAGGACGCGTTTCTAGCCGGAAGATTTCCCTAACTGGCATTTCCGGTAAGGGCAAAAGAAAAGAGCCTCCTATGAGGTCCGCTGACTTTAATTTCCCCCCCCCTCACTTCCGCCCTCATCTCCTGCAGACGGATTGGACGCTGAGGTTTGTCACGTGAGGCCCAAGTCGGCTTCGGAGTGGCCAGTTCTAGCCCCGCCCCCACCGTAGTGAAGTGGAGCTGTGGTTGCTGTAGTTTTCTTCCCTCCCTTCCTCAACATCCGGGGTACCAATTGGGAGCTCTTCCTGCCCCTTCTTGACAACAGAGAGAGGAGGAGGAGGAGGAAGAAGTGGGATTGCTCTTGGCCCCTTCCTCCCTCCCTCCCTCTGGAAGAGGGCTCCTCCCTTGGCTGGAAGGCTTCCTTGAGGCCCCCTCTCTCCCCATGGAGGCTGGAAGCCCCCTCTGACACCTCCCAAAAAGGGTAAGTGGGATTCTCTGGGGCCCCATCCCTGCCCCATAGATTAGCCCTGGTTTTGCCCCTCTCGCCCTCCTTCCAAGGCATCAAATCCATTGCACAATGCAAGGAAGTCAGAGATGCCCTTCTCTGCCCAATCTCTTCCCTTCCCATCCCATAAATTGGAATATTGTGTCCAATTCTGGTCACCACAATTCAAGAGAGATATTGACAAGCTGGAATGTGTCCAGAGGAGGGCGACTAAAATGATCAAGGGTCTGGAGAACAAGCCTTATGAGGAGTGGCTTAAGGAGCTGGGCATGTTTAGCCAGAAGAAGAGAAGGCTGAGAGGAGACATGATAGCCATGTATAAATATGTGAGAGGAAGCCACAGGGAGGGAGGGAGCAAGCTTGTTTTCTGCTTCCTTGGAGACTAGGACGCAATGAAACAATGGCTTCAAACTACAAGAGAGGAGATTCCATCTGAATACAAGGAAGAACTTCCTGACTGTGAGAGCCATTCAGCAGTGGAACTCTCTGCCCCGGAGTGTGATGGAGGCTCCTTCTTTGGAAGCTTTTAAACAGAGGCTGGATGGCCATCTGTCAGGGGTGATTTGAATGCAATATTCCTGCTTCTTGGCAGGGGCTTGGACTGGATGGCCCATGAGGTCTCTTCCAACTCTATGATTCTATGATTCAATGTTGGCCATGTAGGTCATGTGCCAAGTTTAGCACAGATCCATTTTGGGTTGGATTCAGAGTGCTCTTTGATTGTAGGTTAACTATAAATCCCATCAGTTACAACTCCCAAATATTAAGGATATTTTTTTCCAAACTCCACCAATGTTCACATTTGGGCATCTTAAGTATTGGTGCCAAGTTTGGTCCAGATCCATCACTGTTTGAATCCACAATGTTCTCTGGATGTAGATGAACTACAACTCCCAAATCCAAGGTCAATGCCCACCAAACCTTCCAGTATTTGCTGTTGGTCATGGGAGTTGAGTTCTGTG
Source organism: Anolis sagrei (assembly GCF_037176765.1). NCBI lineage: Eukaryota > Metazoa > Chordata > Lepidosauria > Squamata > Anolidae > Anolis > Anolis sagrei. The sequence goes on from NC_090021.1 coordinate 9,906,124, forward strand.
TGCCAAGTTTGGTTCAATTCCATCATTGGTGGAGTTCAGAATGCCCTTTGATTGTAGGTGAACTATACATCCCAGCAATGACAACTCCCAAATGACAAAATTAATCCCAACCCCACCAGTATTCAAATTTGGGCGTATCTGGTCTTTGTGCCAAATTTGGTCCAGTGAATGAAAATACATCCTGAATATCAGATATTGACATTATGATTCATAACAGTAGCAAAATTACAGTTATGCAACTAAAATAAGATTATGGTTGCAGGGCACCACAACATGAGGAAATATATTAATGGGTTGCGGCATGAGGAAGGTTGAGAAACACTGCTTTAAGTTGTCCTTCCCTTTCCTTAAATTCCCCTAAAAGTTAATTTTTATTGTCCCTGCTAATATATAAATGATGTTCACTTAATCTGTTTTGTCTTCTATCCAGCAAGAACTTGGATTCAGCCACAATGACCTCTCCCTGGCGGTTACATTTCCACTGATATAATCCCAGAGAGCAGGATCTCCTGTGGAAGTGGCCAAGGACTTTGAATCGCACCTTCCTGACTTGCCGGCAGGTTTTGGGGATAACCATGGAGTTTGCTGAGCTGATCAAGACACCCAGGGCTGACAATGTGGTCCTCCATCGCCCCTTCTACCCAGTGGTGGAGGGGACCCTGTGCTTGACAGGCCATCACCTTATCTTCTCTTCCCGGCGGCAGGACAATGTTGAGGAACTCTGGCTTTTGCATTCCAACATTGATTCCATTGAAAAACGGTGAGGATGTTATAACTCGCTTATTGATGAAAGGGGGTTGGGCAAAACTCTCAAAATACTGTATTTACTTGAGTCTAATGCACCATCGAATCTAATGCACACCTCAGTTTTCAAAACTCTGAAACCGAAAAAAAAAGATTTGCTGCCTAATGTATTTATTTATTTAGCAGTTTTGTATACCGGTCTTCTCACCTCCATCGAGGGACTCAGGCCGGTTTCCAACATCAATATTACAAACAATCATTAAAAACATCGTATTCCAAATTACACTAAGACATTAAAAACAAAATACCGTCATATAATTACAATGGTCAGTCGTCATCATAAGATCATTATTCGTCGACATCCACCCATATCACAGGAACGTAACTCATTCTTCGAAAGCCAGTTTCCAGAGCCAAGTTTTTACCTGTTTTCTGAACGACAAGATAGAGGGGGCCATTCTGATCTCCAGTGGAAGGGAATTCCAGAGTCGAGGGGCCACCACCGAGAAGGCCCTGTCCCTCGTCCCCACCAGGCACGCTTGTGAGGCCGGTGGGACCGAGAGCAGGGCCCCTCCAGACGATCTTAGCAATCTTGATGGTTCATAGGGGAGAATACGTTCGGACAGGTAGACTGGGCCGGAGTCATTTAGGGCTTTATAGGTTAACACCAGCACTTTGAATTGTGCTCGGAAGCTAACTGGCAGCCAGTGGAGCTGCCGCAACAGAGGAGTAGTATGCTCCCTGTACCCCGCTCTTGTTAGTAGTCCGGCTGCCGCACGTTGGACTAGTTGAAGCTTCCGGGCAGTCTTCAAAGGCAACCCTACCTAGAGAGCGTTGCAGTCATCTAAACGGGATGTAACCAATGCATGGACCACTGTGGCCAAGTCAGACTTCCCAAGGTACTGTGCATGTAATGTGCATGTGGGCATTACGGTTGCTGCATGCTTAGAAAAACAAAAGTGTTAGCATACCAAAGCTTCCAGAAATGGAAAAAAAAACCCTTGGGATGCATCTATCCTGTAGAATGAATCTCCATTAATTACCTTGGTTCAGTGCTATGGAGGCATGGGAACTGTAGTTTGTTGTATGTCAATTAAATTTCTCATAAGGTTGCTGTAAGTTTTTTTGGGCTATATGGCCATGTTCTAGAGCAGTGGTTCTCAACCTGGGGTCCCCAGATGTTTTTTGCCTACAACTCCCAGAAATCCCAGCCAGTTTAACAGCTGCTAGGATTTCTGGGAGTTGAAGGCCAAAAACAGAGGCAGTGCGGTCTGTTGGAACTAGGAAAATGGGTTTATTTATCTGTAGAATGACTAGGGTAGGAGCTAGGTGTTAATGTTTCAACTGACCACCTTGATTAGCATTTGATGGCCTGGCAGTGCCTGGGCCAATCTTTTGTTGGAAGGTGATTAGATGTCCTTGATTGTTTCCCCTCTGTTGTTTTGCTGTTGTAATTTTAGTTTTTTAATACTGGTAGCCAGATTTTGTTCATTTTCATGGTTTCCTCCTTTCTGTTGAAATTGTCCACATACTTGTGTATTTCAATGGCTTCTCTGTGTAGTCTGACATGGTGGTTGTTGGTGTGGTCCAGCATTTCTGTGTTCTCAAATAATATGTTGTGTCCACGCTGCTTCATCAGGTGCTCTGCTATGGCTGACTTCTCTGGTTGAAGTAGTCTGCAGTGCCTTTCATGTTCCTTGATTCGTGTTTGGACAACGCTGCATTTGCCCACCAACAGACAGAAGTCCTTTATCCCACTCTGGTCATTCCACAGATAAATAAACCCATTTTACTAGTTCCAACAGACCTCGCTACCTCTGAGGATGTTTGCCATAGATGCAGGTGAAATGTCAGGAGAGAATGCTTCTAGAACATGGCCATATAGCCCGAAATAACTTACAGCAACCTAATGATTCCGGCCATGAAAGCCTTCGACAATACAATTTTCTCATAATTTGTGAGATAGACTTGACTTCCTAACACTCAGCATCGTTTTGTGAAGAAGCCTGTCTTCCATTACCATCAGTTGTAGAGGAACCTTGTGTAAAAAGGAAATGGTTTTTGTCTGTGGTAGCACCAGGTTTTGTGGTAGCACCAGATTTTGAAAGAACCTTACTGCAGAAGTGAGATTCATCCTGACGTTGCTGTCTTTTCACTTCCTGGTAAACTTTTTTTTGTATGTTAGGATCTTCAATTTGTAATATAGGTTCAGTATCCTTTATCCAGAATTGTGAAATCCTCCAAAATGTGGAAGTGTCCACATAAGTACATATGGTGGTTATACTCAACAGTCTTTAGCTGGTTCGCTTTGGTGATGGCAACACTTAAGCGTATTGGTTTAAAACCAAGACCAACAGTTCCTTGGTGTTCTACCACTGTTCTCTTCTGTTCCAATTCATCTGAGAATTTCACAAAACCATAGCATTTGGAAACACTCGACTGGTCCACAACTACTTTGCCACCCCTACATTAAGGATACACTTTTAAAAAGAATTCGTAGATCATCCCATCATCCACATCAGGGGAAATATCTCCAACTGTTACAGTTTTTTTGGGCTGTATGACCATGTTCTAGAAGCTTTCTTCTCAGGAGAGAATGCTTCTAGAACATGGCCACACATCCTGAAAAACCTACAGCAACCCAATCCATTTTATGTTTATACTTTGTTCCATCTTTGCCCCAGAGTGTGGTGGAGGCTCCTCCTTTGGAAGCTTTTAAGCAGAGGCTGGATGGCCATCTGTCAGGAGTGATTTGAATGCAATATTCCTGCTTCTTGGCAGGGAGTTGGACTGGATGGCCCAGGAGGTCTCTTCCAACTCTATGATTCTGTGATTCTATGATTCTGTGATTCTATCTCCATGATAGCTTCATTGTTTATGTGCAAGCATCCCAAAATCTGAAATACAGAACAGTTTTGGTCCCAAGCATTTCAGATAAGAGGTGCTCAACCTGTACCTAATCAAATAGCTTAGCAGGAGAAAGAGCAGGGAAGAGATTGTCTTTATAAGACGTATACGAACTCTAAATGGCAGCCACTCGAGCCCACAGAGCGTGGTTAGCTCCTGCTGTTAGCCCCAGCTCCTGCCAACCTAGAAGTTTGAAAACATGCAAATGTGAGTAGATCAATAGATGCTGCTCTGGCGGGAAGATAGTGGTGGTCCATGCAGTCATGTTGGCTACATGACCTTGGAGGAATCTATGGACAACGCCAGCTCTTTGGCTTAGAAATGGAGATGAGCACCACCCCCAGAGTTGGATTCAACTAGACTTAATATTAAGGGGAAAGCTTTTATCTTTTTATCACATAGAATAAGGGGCAAACTTGTTTTCTCCTGCTCCAGGGACAAGAATACAAGTTCATAGAGTTAAATTAGGAAGAAATTTACGGTAAGAGCTGTTCAACAGTAGAACAGGTTGCCTTGAAGGATGGTGAACTCTCCATCTTAAACAGGTTGGATGATTATCTTCCAGGAGTGCTCTAGTTGTGTCTTCCTACATGGCAGGGTATTGAACTAGATGGCCCTTGTGGTCTCTGCCTACTCTAGGTTTCTATATAGTGAACTATGGGTCTTCCCCATTTTAGAATTTGAGGATGACTGGCTCTTATTTACTTGAACTTAGTAAATTTCAGATCTCTTCTGACTTTATTCTTGGACTTCCTATCATTTCAAGTTCCAACCAAGCAGTGAAAGGGGCAGTTAACTTACTTGCAAGGTCTCAGAAGTACAGGATTTTATCTCTGACAGCCTGGTAGAAAGAGCTAGAAATACTCTGTGAAGCCTTCTGTTTGTCTTTACCTCCTACTCCTTTACAAACAATTATTTTTTTCTATGCTGAAGAGCAAACGGTTTGGAGCAGTGTGTAAATGGGGCAATACACATTTTAAAAAATACCCTTCCATCCCCTGTCATCCTATTTTGCAATTTCCTTGTGACTAAATGGGGAACTGGCACAGCAGAGTTTTGTTTTGTAAAGATAGCAGATGAATTCACCCTCAACATCTCACCAGTACAGCTTGGTTGTTCATAGATGTGGCAAAAGAGGGACTACTTGGGAATGGGAACTGGGAATTGCTTCCACAGTGGCAGTGCCAAAGAATATTTTGGTAATGTACCTGTTTATGTTTTCTTAGAAAAGGAGGATAGGAGTACATCTTGTTTCTATTCCTCTTTACTCCCCCCACCATGTTTTTTGCAAAGCAGGAATAGGTAAGATACTTGCAGTGTCTTGTATGGGCAGATACAGCAATCTAAGAGCATATTTTACTGTCAAAGTGCAAATGGGAGAGTCATAAAAGAGCTTTCTAGGATCTGTAGGAGGGTTGAATGAAAAGTAATGCCTCCACCTTCGTAACCCGGTGGCGCAGTGGGTTAAAGCCCTGTGCCGGCAGGACTGAAGACTGACAGGTCGCAGGTTCGAATCCGGGAAGAGCACGGATGAGCTCCCTCTATCAGCTCCAGCTCCTCATGCAAAGGGGACATGAGAGAAGCCTCCCACAAGGATGATAAAAACATCAAATCATCTGGGTGTCTCCTGGGCAACGTCCTTGTAGGCGGCCAATTCTCTCACACCAGAAGCGACTTGCAGTTTCTCAAATCGCTCCTGACATGACTAATAATAATAATAATAATAATCTTTGTAACTCCTCAACAGATGGCAGTACTAGTATGTGGCAGGTACTGGCTTGTTCAGTAGACTCTCCTCTACAGTTCAATTTTTGCAGGAAGCCTTAGCATTGAACAGTTGTGTTGTTAAAGCGCGGAGTATGGAACCCTGCGCAGACGGTCAGTCAGTGCGACTTAAGCAACGTGCAGTTATTGAATTCTTGACAGCAGAAGGTGTCACCTCAACATCTTTAAACTTACTCGCTCAACGACGCACAGTACTCACATCAACACAATCACCATAAACAGCTTGCATTCTCTGATGAATCTCCTTTGCGTTCAATGCTGAATCTCCTTTGCATTCAATGCTAAGACTTCCCAGAATTACAGTTGTGAAGTAGCAGCAAAAATAATTTAATGGTTGGGAGTCACCACAACATGAGGAACTGTATTAAGGGTTCACGGCATTGGGAAGGTTGAGAACCATTGGCATAGACCAATTAGATGGACAATATATTAACACTAATCAAAATGTGCTTTTTGGATTTCTGTAAAACAATAAAAGCTTGCACCCCCATCTTGGGGTTGCAGCAGGCTTTTCATGCCTAAAGCGCATTAAGCATTAAGAAGGTTGAGAAACACTGATATAGACCAAAGCTTTTACTATAGTAAGAGTGTATCTACACTACCCAATACTAGCCAAAAGCTTGGTTCTGCAACCATGTTTTTAGTTTTTTTCCTGAAAGTTAGGAGGGAGGGGGGCTGATCTAATTTTTTGGGGTGAGGGAGTTCCATAGACGAGGGGCCACCACTGAGAAGGCCCTGCCTCTTGTCCCCACCATTTGCGCCTACTCGCAAGGTATTTATCTCGCATGCATTTCAAAAGGTAATAAGAGAAAATTTGAGGGTTTAGAGGAGAGAAGTAAACAGTAGCACTTGAATTGCAAGAAATCCTGTTCTATCTAAAACCCCTGTTGCTCTAACAGCAAAGCAGAAAGGCCTTGAAACTGGTTGGAATGGTTTGAGAGATTGACTAACTTTTGACAGTGTAAGGGCTGGCAACTGATACACAAGCTGCACAGATTTGGGGAGCAAATGCACACTAGCTGTTCCTTCTAATGTGTTTTATTACGTTTTGGAGAAAACGTAATAAGGCAAAATTGATATCTCTGGGTGGAAGCATATGCCTGTTTATGCAGTATAATGGCAAAGCATTAAGGAATCCTTTCCATGGAGCCAAGCATTGCCTTGGCCTGATGGTGCATAATGCATTTCCCCAAATCCCTGGCTGACCTCACCCGCTCTTGTTAATTTGATGAATCTGACTTAGCATCTCATCGTGGATCTTTTCTGTCTGGTCTTGCCTGCCTGCAGAGGTCTATACATTACAGAATTAAAGTAGTTTGACACCATATTAACTACCATCGGATTCTGGAATTTGTGTGTTTGTGAGAGATTGACCCTTCTCTATTGGAGAGCTTTAGCATCCATAGAATTGAGCCGTGGCGCTTAAAGTGGTATTGAACTGTGATAACTCTGCAGTGTAGGTGGAATATTGCTCTTTCTGGTCATTGCAGGTTACTTGATCATAGAAATGTAGAGATGGAAGGGAATAAGCACTTCAATTCTGACTGCCATGTATGGACACACAATTAAACCCTTCCTAAAAGATGCCCATTGGAAGTGTTGTTGAAGGCTTTCATGGCTGGAATCCTTTGGATTGCTGTGAGTTTTCCGGGCTGTTTGGCGATGCTCCAGAAGCATTCTCTCCTGACGTTTCACCCACATCTGTGGCAGACACCCTCAGAGATTTGTGGTCTGTTGGAAACTAGGCAAGTGAGGTTTATATATCTGGAATGTGCAGGGTGGGAGAAAGAACTCTTGTCTGTTGGAAGCAAGTGTGAATGTTGCAATTGGCTAGCTTGATTAGCATTGAATAGCTTGGCAGTTTCAAAGCCTGGCTGGTTGCTGCCTGGGATGTTGCAATTGTCACAATTGCTCCCAAAAGACAAGAGTTCTTTCTCCCACCCTGGAGATTATTCCACAGATATATAAACCCCACTTGCCCAGTTTTAAAGAGACCTCACAACTTCTGGGGATGCTCGCCAAATAGGCAGGTGAAACACTGGAGAGAATGCATGTGGAACATTGCCCTACTGTCCATTGAATCTTTGTTTAAAAACAATCAACCAGCAGTCCATCCCACTGTTGAACAGCTCTTATACTAAAGTCTTTGAATCATTTACGTGGATTTCTTTTCTTGTTATTTGAATTCATAGATTCTCATTGTGTTCTCTGTAGCAGGAGAAAACTAGCTTGCTCTATACTAGTGGTTCTCAACCTTCCTAATGCCGCGACCCCTTAATACAATTCCTCATGTTGTGGTGACCCCCAACCATAAAATTATTTTTGTTGCTACTTCATAGCTGTGATTTGGCTACTGTTGTGAATCATAATGTAAATATCTGATATGCAGGATGCATTTTCATTCACTGGACCAAATTTGGCACAAATACCCAATACACCCCAATTTGAATACTGATGGAGTTGGGGGATTGATTTTGTCACTTAAGTGGACGAACACAGAGAGTGCTCACTAATGCTTCCTCTTCATCTTGGAAAGAAGTGACAAGTGGAGTGCCGCAGGGTTCCGTCCTGGGCCCGGTCCTGTTCAACATCTTTATTAATGACTTAGATGAAGGGCTAGAAGGCAGGATCATCAAGTTTGCAGACGACACCAAATTGGGAGGGATAGCCAATACTCCAGAGGACAGGAGCAGAATTCAAAACGATCTTGACAGATTAGAGAGATGGGCCCAAACTAACAAAATGAAGTTCAACAGTGACAAATGCAAGATACTCCACTTTGGCAGAAAAAATGAAATGCAAAGATACAGAATGGGGGACGCCTGGCTCGAGAGCAGTACGTGTGAAAAAGATCTTGGAGTCCTCGTGGACAACAAGTTAAACATGAGCCAACAATGTGATGTGGCGGCAAAAAAAGCCAATGGGATTTTGGCCTGCATCAATAGGAGCATAGTGTCTAGATCTAAGGAAGTGATGCTACCCCTCTATTCTGCTTTGGTTAGACCACATCTGGAATATTGTGTCCAATTCTGGGCACCACAATTCAAGAGAGATATTGACAAGCTGGAATGTGTCCAGAGGAGGGCGACTAAAATGATCAAGGGTCTGGAGAACAAGCCCTATGAGGAGCGGCTTAGGGAACTGGGCATGTTTAGCCTGAAGAAGAGAAGGCTGAGAGGAGATATGATAGCCATGTACAAATATGTGAGAGGAAGCCACAGGGAGGAGGGAGCAAGCTTGTTTTCTGCTTCCTTGGAGACTAGGACGCGGAACAATGGCTTCAAACTACAAGAGAGGAGATTCCATCTGAACATTAGGAAAAACTTCCTGACTGTGAGAGCCGTTCAGCAGTGGAACTCTCTGCCCCGGAGTGTGGTGGAGGCTCCTTCATTGGAAGCTTTTAAGCAGAGGCTGGATGGCCATTTGTCAGGGGTGATTTGAATGCAATATTCCTGCTTCTTGGCAGGGGGTTGGACTGGATGGCCCATGAGGTCTCTTCCAACTCTTTGATTCTCTGATTCTATGATTCTACTTGGGAGTTGTAGTTGCTGGGATTTATAATTCACCTACAATCAAAGAGCATTTTGAACTCCACCAATGGTGAAATTGAACCAAACTTGGCACACTGCATGCCCATGACCAACAGAAATACTGGAAGGGTTTGGTGGGCAGTGTCCTTTGGTTTTGGAGTTGTAGTTCACCTACATCCAGGGAGTACTGTGGACTCAAACAATGATGGATCTGGACCAAACTTGACACAGATACTCAATATGTCCAAATATGAACATTGGTGGAGTTTGTGGAAAATAAACCTTGACATTTTGGAATTGTAGTTGCTGCGATATACAGTTCACCTACAATGAAGTAGCATTCTGACCCCCACCAACTAGAGAATTGGGCCAAACTTCCCGCACAGAACCCCCATAACCAACAGAAAATATTGTGTTTTCTGATGGTCTTTAGCAACCTCTCTGACACCCCCTCGCAACCCCCTCCCCAGAGGTCCCGACTCCCAGGTTGAGAAACTCTTTGCTATACTCAACATAACATCCTTTCAGTTTATTGTAATATGTTTGTCTGGGCTTGGCCCCATGTAAGTCGCTCCGAGTCCCCACTGGGGAGATGGTGGCGGGGTATAGATAAAGATTATTATTATTATTATTATTATTATTATTATTATTCAGTTGTGGAAAGATAATTGTAATATATTTATTTCTTACATGGTTCTCCCTATGGAGTCCCATCTTCCAATGGCATACCGACATATCTCTGGTTGTACTGGTCCATTTAGTTTTCTTGGCAAGGATACTGGGGTGGTTTGCCATTGCCTTCCCCAGGGATCATGCTTGGTCTGACCTCTCTGCCACAACCATCCCGTCTTGGGTGGCCCTTCACGGTTTCGCTCATGACATCATTGAGGTGCTCAAGCTCCAGCGCCCCAACAAGGCGGTGATCCTTTGCTGGAGATGGATTGAGATAGGAATAACATATTACAGTACAAGGGCAGTGTAAGGCGACAGAGTTGTTTCATGCCATTCTCTCTTTTTTTGAAAACCCCTTCTTTGTGTCCCTGCAGTTTCATTGGCTCTTTGGGCACCATCATTGTCAAATGCAAAGACCTGCGGATCATTCAGCTGGACATCCCTGGCATGGAGGAGTCTTTGAACATAGCGAGCTCCATTGAGGTAAGACAGAGTTTGGAAACAATACTTTCCCAGAGTCCCCCAATTTGACCAGAGAGTTTCACCTTTACGGGTTTGATTAGGTTTTATTGATATGTTCTGTCAATTAATCTCTTAAATCCTCCAGGGCAACTCTTTGATCAACTTCTGCTAGAGCTACACTGGGAGACAGAAATTCAGATTAAAAAGTGTTGTTCTTTTCTTAATTAGTTTCTTAAAATACTTTCATGGGGGTCCTGCACCCTTAAGCCCAGCAGAGGTGAAGGGATGGCTGCACTTTTTTCCACTCAAATGGGTCTTGGAAATGAACAAGAGGATCTGCAAAACTTGGAGGCAAACTTTATAAGTTTTTGAATGTATGTCATGGTGATACCTGAAAAATGCTGGGACTGGGCTGTTGTGTACCTCACAAAAGTTTGGTTTACGGTCAGGAAATGTTCAGACACTGTTTCTATGTGAAATAAATTATATGGGGCAGGGAGTGTTACCTGCTCAGTTTGTTGACACTGAAATGAGGTGTGAGTGGTGTTCTCAGCCCTGTGGCCACATGCAATCTGGCTCGCCATGGGGCACACCCTCCAGCATTGCGTGCACACCATCACAGTTGATCCCTTTCTCCTACTGGAAGAGATTAGACAGCGTTCTATTCTTCTTTCTTCCTTGTTAGCCTCAGCAGGAAGGAACCACATTGGAGAAATAAGTGCAGAGCGGTTTGCTAATGGAAAAAAATAAGAGCACCTGTGGGACTGAGATATTTTGTTGGTGTAACATAGGAATTAAAGATTCAGCTGTATACTGATCTGCTTTAATGAGCCTGACCAACTCCATTTTGAAAATAACTGACATCTCTCCATGGCCTGCATTGTTTGCTGAGTTCTGATATTCATGAGTTTCTGTGAGTTTTCCAGGCTGTCTGGCCATGTTCCAGAAGCCTTCTCTCCTGACATTTTGCCCAAATCTATGGCAGGCATCATCAGAGGTTGTGAGGTTTATTGGAAACAAGGCAGGTGGGGTTTATATATCTATGGAATGCCCAGGGTGAGAAAAAGGACCCTTGTCTATTTGAGAAAAGTGTGAATGTTGCAATTGGCCACCTTGATTAGCATTGAATGATCTTGCACTGGGACTGTCGCACAGCTAGCTGGGAGTCAGCTGCATTAAGATCACTACTGACCTAAAGGTCATGAGTTCGAAGCCAGCCTGGGTCAGAGTGAGCTTCTGACCAATTTGTGTAGCTTGCTGTCGACCTTTGCAGCCCTAAAGACAGTTGCATCTGTCAAGTAGGAAATTTAGGTACCGCTTATGTGGAGAGGCTAATTTACGACACCATTAAAATCTCCAGCAAGCATTCAAAGAATGAGGAAGTACTCCAGCAGTGTCACAAATGGATGGTGAAGCGACAGCTCCCCTGATGGCCAGAAAAAGCTGGAATGTTAAATAGCCTCTGTGTGTCTGTCTATATATGTTGTGTGTCTATGGCATTGAATGTTTGCCATGTATATTCACATATGTACCCTGAGTCCCCTGCAGGGTGAGAAGAGTAGAATATAAATACTGTAAATAAATAAATAAAAGCCTGACTGCTTCCTGCCTGGGGGGAATCCTTTGTTGGGAAGTGTGAGTTGGCCTTCATTGTTTCCTGTATGAAATTCCCCTGTTTTCAGAGTGCTGTTCTTTATTTACTGTTCTGATTATAGAGGCTTTTTAATGCTGGTTGCCAGATTTTGTTCATTTTCATGGTTTCCTCCTTTCTGTTGAAATTGGCTTCTCTGTGTAGTCTGACATGGTGGTTGTGAGAGTGGTCCAGCATTTCTGTGTTTTCAGATAACATGCTCTATCCAGTTTGATTCATCACAGCATATTTGAGTACACAAAAATTCTGGAACACTCTTACAACCACCATGTCCGACTCCACAGAAAAGACATTGAAATAATGTCCAGGGTGGAAGAAAGAACTCTTGTCTGCTGGAGGCAAGTGTGAATGTTCCAATTGGCCACCTTGATTAGCATTGAATGGCCTAGCAGGTTCACAGCTCTGAAATGTGGTTGCCTTCCTCCATTCATGTTGCCATGCTGGTATGATTCTGCACTGTGTTATAAGATAGTAAACATCCCAAGGTAGAATTCTTGACATTCTACTTTTGCCTTAGTAGTTCCAGTTATGGAATGGCATTCTGCGTGTACTTTAGGCAGCGAAGCCAGAGAAATGGCAAAATGGAGTTGTGGGCAGGAGAAAAGTCAGGAATTCATTGGATTTGCTTTTTAAGAGGAGGTTCCGTACCTTCAGTTCGAAAACATGCAAATGTGAGTAGAAAAATACTCCTCGTTACCTTCCTGCTCCGGCGGGAAGGTAACGGCGCTCCATGCAGTCATGCCAGCCACATGACCTTGGAGGTGTCTATGGATAACGCCGGCTCTTCGGCTTAGAAATGGAGATGAGCACCACACCCCAGAGTCAGACATAACTGGACTTAATGTCAGGGGACTACCTTTACCTTTACCTTATGGTACCTATATCCAATTGATGACACTCTCCTTGTGCACCTCTTCCCTTCCTTTAGGCACTATCTACCTTGGATTCCATCACTCTGATGTATCCTTTCTTTTATCGACCCATGTTTGAAGTTGTGGAAGATGGGTGGCATTCCTTCTTGCCTGAGCGGGAATTCGAGCTGCTCAGTTCAGTCGTAAGTCCAACACAAATATCCTTCATTTTCTGAACTCTGTCTTCTGAACTTCTTTTTGAAGTTCAGTAATTCTATTAATGTGTACTGTGCTTCTGAGTTTGTTTTAGTTTGCTACATTTTGTGATTTGTTCAAAACTGAATGCCTGGCCTAAAATTGTGAAATAGAGTTGAAAGAAATAATAAACTTTATTTGTTTACCATCCTATCTCCCTAAAGGGACTCAGGGTGGTTTCATCCTGTAGGCATGTAGGCAAAACATGTAGGCAAAACATTCAATTGCTGGGAAGAAACCATACAGACAATTACATCAATATAAACACATTCAACATTATAACAAAATAACAACAACAGCTGAAAACATCATAAATACAAAAAATCTGCTAAAATACATTAAAGATAAAGACATGAGCCAGTGTCTTTCACATTGCAAAAAAGTAATTCCACCTAAATGTTAAAAAGAATTACTGAATACAAAAACTGTTCAGCACCCTTAGTGGCTGGTTGATTCTCCTTTTTGGAGGTATATAAATATACCTTTTTCATTGTTATCTCATCCAGAGTTTTATCATTTTATGTTGTGCATTTGGCCTGCCCACTGTGTTTGATTTTCCATTATGTTATTTTGCACTGTTTATTTTACTTGAATGGCTTATTTATTTTATTGTGATGTTATTTTTGTTGTTTATATTTTATTTTATTGCTGCCCTGACTCCCCTTATGGGGAGAAGGACAGGGTAGAAATGTACGAAATAAATGAAATTTTGCTGTTGTGTATCGCTGGGCTTGGCCTCATGTAAGCCACTCCGAGTCCCCTTTGGGAAGGTTGTGGCGGGGTATAAATAAAGTTTGTTTATTTATTTATTTATTATTATATAAACGGGGTGGCTTTTAGAAGGGCTTTAGTTGTGTTTTCTGGCATTACAAAGAGTTTGTCTAGAACAGCGGTTCTCAACCTGGGGGACGTGACCCCCAGGGGGGTCGTTTAGCAATTTCGGAGGGGTCGCGAGGCCGCCTCCTTAAGCCCCGCCCCCAATGCCACACCCATCCAAGGGCTCTCCTTGCACAAAGTCTCCCTCGGCTGGGCCGTGGTCCCGCCTTCCGGCGAGGCCGCGATCCAGCCGAGGGCTCTCCTCGCGCGGGTATATTATTTGTGCTAATTCTGGTCCAGATCTATCATTGTTTGAGTCCACAGTGCTCTCTGGATGTAGGTGAACTACAACTCCAAAACTCAAGGTCAGTGCTCACCAAACCCTTCCAGTATTTTCTGTTGGTCATGGGAATTCTGTGTACCAAGTTTGGTTCAATTCCATCGTTGGTGGAGTTCAGAATGCTCTTTGATTGTAGGTGAACTATAAATCCCAGCAACTACAACTCTCAAATGACAAAATAAATCCTCCCCAACCCCACCAGTATTTAAATGCGAGCATATTAGGTATCCGTGCCAAATTTGGTCCAGTGAATGAAAATACACCTGCATATCAGATATTTACATTATGATTCATAACAGTAGCAAAATGACAATTATGAAGTAGCAATGGAAATAATTTTATGGTTGGGGGTCACCACAACACGAGGAACTGGATTAAGGGGTCACAGCATTAGGAAGGTTGAGAACCAGTGGTCTAGAAATCCCTTGTGATCCCTTCTGTTATTTTGCATTTCATGTAAATATATACATGCAGCACCATAAAAGACCAGAAAACCATACTGCAAAAGGGCATCTGTTAATACTAGAAGTGTCTAAAGTCCATAGCGACCACTGCTCTCAAAGCCAAATGGATTACATGTTGTTTACTGTTTCAGACTTCCCCTTTTCTCAGAAAACAGTCACATTAGCTATTCTTGTCAATAATTCTTTAATGTGTTTTCTCCCCTTAGACAAATGAATGGCGGTTGAGTTACATCAATAAGGATTTCTCTGTCTGCTCATCCTATCCACCCATTGTCACTGTTCCGAAGTCAATCGATGATGAGTCTCTCTCGAAAGTTGCCTTGTTTCGCCTTGGGGGACGCTTCCCGGTCCTCAGTTATTACCACAAGAAAAACGGGATGGTATGTTGGGTGGTTGGATTGGGAGAGGGTCAGCAGATTCATAGAGACACCATAGACATTAAAGGCTGGATTTTATTTTGCATTGCGGCTCTTGGGGGCTATAACCAAAAAGGTCCTGCTTCCTGCATTGGAGGGTTGTGCAAGACAGGATAGCAAAAGAGCATGTTGAGTCAGAGGAGTATGTGCGTTGTGTCTTGAAAACCCAATTGAAAACCTGAAAATTCAAGAATAATATTCATAGAATACTCCTGGTAGCAATAATATTTATTGTGGTAGAAGGAAATTTTATATCCTCCCCTCTTTCCTCAAAAAGAAAGGTTGTGCAGCGGGTTAAACCGCTGAGCTGCTAAACTTGCTGACTGAAAGGTAGGAGGTTCAGATCTGGGGAGCGAGGTGAGCTCCCACTGTCAGCCCCAGCCAACGTAGCAGTTTGAAAACATGCAAATGTGAGTAGATCAATAAGTATCACTTAATGTAACAGCGCTCCATGAAGTCATGCTGGCCACATGACCTTGGAGGTTTCTATGGACAACGCCGTCTCTTCGGCTTGTTTATTTACTATTTATTTATTTACTATGCTTCTATACTGCCATTTTCAGCCCGAGGGCGACTCATGGCAGTTTACAAAACGACACAATTCGATGCCCCCAACAGTACAAAAATAATTTAAACATTAAAAATTTAACACAGGTAAAAAATTCATTACAATTAACATCAGTAACACAATAAAAACCATAAGTCCTCTGCATTTCATTACCAGTCATTATCCAGTCACGTTGTCCAACCGTTCCGAGATCAGAGTTTAATAGCTACACTGCGTTTGGGAAGGCCTGCTCATATAGCCAGGTTTTATCTTTTTTCGAAATGTTAAGAGGGTGGGGGCTGATCTAATGTCCCTGGGGAAGGCATTCCACAACTGAGGGGCCATCGCTGAGAAGGCCCTATCCCTCGTCCCCACCAATCGAACCTTAGAAATAGAGATGAGCATCCACCCCCAGAGTTGGACACAACTGGACTTAATGTCAGGGGAAAACCTTTACCATAGGTTGACAGAAGCTGAGGCTAACAGTAGGAGCTCACCCCGACCCACGGATTTGAACCTCCAACCTTCCGGTGAGCAAGTTCAGCAGCTCCTTCGTTTAACCCATTGCAACAAAAATTTGCAACTATACAGTTTAACGGTGCTCCATGCAGTCATGCCGGCCACATGACCATGGAGGTGTCTACGGACAATGCCGGCTCTTTGGCTTAGAAATGGAGATGAGCACCACACCCCAGAGTCGGACACGACTAGACTTAACGTCAGGGGAAAACCTTTAAATAAATGAAGTGTTGTTGTTGTTTACCTTTTACCCTCCCCCCCCCCCCCCAATATATACACATTACGCCACCCAAATATCTCAAAATCTCAGAGTACCATATGTATAAAATCAATTTGAACAACTGAAAATGATGAGATGGCATCAATAGGTGAATAATGTTGACATTGCAGGAAGTAATCCTATCACTCTGTTCTGCTTTAGTCAGAAGAAATAAAGTGAAGTGAAGATGTCACCTGGAATAATTCTGTGTCCAGATTTGGGCATCACAATTCCAGTTTGTCAATATGCCCAGAACTGGATACAGTTTATGTCCCGGGTGTCTTTCAGCCACCAAATATGCAACCGGAATGTGGCTCTCACTTCTGTTGTCCTTCTAGGTGATGATGCGCAGTAGCCAACCACTTACAGGAACCAATGGGAAGCGTTGCAAAGAAGATGAGAAGCTGATCAATGCCACTTTGAGGGCAGGCAAGCGTGGCTACATCATTGACACACGGGCCCTGAACGTAGCCCAGCAAGCCAGAGCCAAAGGCGGAGGCTTTGAGCAGGAAGTGCATTATCCTCAGTGGCGAAGGATTCACAAGTCCATAGAGAGGTGAGTCATGGAATAATACGTGGTCTGGCCTCAAGCATCTCCTCACCATTCTTAGGCTGTTCCTGTGAGGTCAGAGGGATTTCAGGACTGCGTGTTCATAGAATAAGGCGATCCCTCGTTGTCCAGGAAGGATGGTCTTCTAAGTGTAGTGTCTTGGCGGTGGGTCCTTAGGTGGCTACGGAGTCCTATTCTTGATCCGCATGTTCTCCCGCAGTGAGGACATTGGTTTCCAGGTGGAAGGCTATTCCAATCAGGGTTGGCTTGATGTTCCTTCCCCTTGGCACATTTTTCCCTCTTGCTCTTCATTTGTGCATCTTTGAATTCCACAGCACTGCTGGTCACAGCTGACCTCCAGTTAGAGCACTTATAGGCCAGGGCTTCCCAGTTCTCGGTGTCTATAATAATATAATAATAATAATAATAATAATAATAATAATAACACTTTATTTATACCCCACTAGCATCTCCCCAGGGGACTCAGTGCGGCTTACATGAGGCCGAGCCCAAAATACAACAATATAAGCAATAACAACAACAAAACAGCAATTTAAAAACAATAAAACAATAACATAAGCATTATCAATAGGACAACACACTTTAAAATCTATGGGTAGGCGAAATGTAATTAAAATTAAAAATAATGCTGGACATGGGCGAAAAAGAGATGGGGCGGTTTGTGGAAACATACAAGCAGACCTAAACAATATAAAGTGCTTTGGAGGACAAAGTGCTATGGGATCATTATTCTGGGAAGGCACACTGGAACAACCACGTCTTCAAGCTCCTCCTGAAAACTGCGAGAGTTGGGGCATGCCTGATATCGTTAGGAAGTAAGTTCCAGAGTTGAGGGGCCACCACCGAAAAGGCCCTCTCCCTCGTCCCCACCAGTCGCGCTTGCGATGCAGGTGGAAGCGTGAGCAGGGCCTCTCCCGATGATTGAAAAGATCGTGTGGATTCATATACAGAGATGCGGTCACGAAGGTAGGCGGGTCCCAAACTGTTCAGGGCTTTGTAGGTGAGAAACTGCACCTTGAATTGGGTCCGGAAAATGAATGGCAGCCAGTGGAGCCTATGTCTATGTCACAGTTTTTAAGGTTGGCTTTAAGCCCATCTTTAAATCTCTTTGCCTGTCCACCAACATTGTTTCCAGTTCTTGAGTTGGGGGTTTAGTAACTGCTTTGGGAGATGGTGATTGGGCATTTGGACAACATGGCCAGTCCAGCGGAGTCGATGGAGTAGAAGCATAATTTCACTGCTGGTGGTCTTTGCTTCTTCCAGCACGCTGACATTTGTCCTTCTGTCTTCCCAAGAGATTTGCAGGATTTTTTGGAGGCAACACTGATGGAATCGCTCCAGGAGTTGAGTGTGACGTCTGTAGACAGTCCACATTTCACAGGCATATAGCAGGGTTGAGAGGACAATGGCTTTATAGACAAGCACCTTGGTATCCCTACGGATGTCCTGATCCTCAAACACTCTCTGCTTCATTCAGATAAATGCTGCACTCACAGAGCTCAGGCAGTGTTGTATTTTAGTGTCAATGTTGACTTTTGTGGAGAAGTGGCTGCTAAGGGAGCGGAAATGTTCAAAATTAATGTTCATTAAGCTGTATTTCTGGCATTGCAGAGGGATTGGCTGGTGCCTGCTGCAAGAGCACTTTCGTTTTCTCAATGTTCAATGGAATAAAGCATCAATACACAGAATTATTGAACATCATGTTCTGTAGGACTATTGGAAATTAGGCTTTCTTTTGGGTAATGCTAGTTAGTGGTGACGTTAAAAGCTAGCTCCATTTGGGGACCTCATATTTATGACTGTGACATTTCTGCCATATGTATGACCAATAATTAATTAGCTTGTGCCAACTTGTTCTTATCTCTAGCTCTTGTCTTGCCAAACTGAGCAGAAATTAATACAAACACGCCCTTTTTCTTTTCTGTCCACGTTCAGGATTGAGATAAGATAGTATTGTGCAGATAAAAGCAAAAGCTAGGCTGTGTGTATCACCTTGTACTTGGAAATGTAAAGTCTCTTTTGACTCCATTTCAACAACAACAGTAGCCTTCATTACAATCAAGAGAGACTGGGTGACCTAAAATACATATTTAATAATAGCACAATAAAAATCATATTAAAAAGAATTGCAGTCATACTGTTTGGAATATAACATCCCATTTGCTAGATATACTATTTATTACAAAAGCACACAGCATGAAAAGTAGAATTAAAATATTTGTTTGACCATTCCTTTTAAAAAGGGTGACTTAAGCAATGTTCAGTCATTGAATTCTTGACAGCAGAAGGTGTCACCTCGACATCTTTAAATTTACTTGCCCAACAACACACAGTACTCCTATCAACACAATCACCATAAACAGCTTGCATTCTCTGGTGAATCTCCTTTGGGGTGACATCTTCTGCTGTCAAGAATTCAACGACTGCACGTTGCTTAAGTTGCATTGACCGACCATCTGCGCAGGGTTTCATACTTCGCACTTTAAAAACACAACCGTTCAATACTAAGGCTTCCCGCCAAAATGGAACTGTAGAGGAGAGTCTACTGAACAAGCCAGTACCTGCCACATACCAGTACTGCCATCTGTTTAGGAGTTACGAAGGTGGAGGCATTACTTTTCATTCAACCCTTGTAATTAAAAATTAACTAGGTATTTTCATTACAAAAATGTGAGTCAAGCACTGAAAGGATTAAATGGATGCAATGACTCAGGAAAAGCTGCAGTTCAATTTAAGCAGGTGTGCCTGTAGTTTACTATCCTCAGTCTGTGAGAGGTCTCTGTGGCAGAAGGGCCTCAGTGTGTTGTTAGTCCTCAGTATGAGAAGGCCTCAGTATGATAGGCTTCAGTCTGAGGTAGACCTCAGTATGAGAAGGTCTCTGTATGAGAGAAGCCCCAGGTTGAAGGCCATCGTGTGTGAAGCTTCAGTATCAAGGCTGTCGTGTGTAAAAAGCTACTGTGTGACCACTCACTTGTGCTTCCTGCAGGTACAACATTCTTCAAGAGAGCCTCATTAAGCTCGTGGAGGCCTGCAATGACCAGTCACATAACATGGATCGCTGGCTGAGCAAACTAGAGTCGTCTAACTGGCTGACCCACATCAAAGAGATTCTGACCACGGCTTGCTTGGCTGCTCAATGCATTGACAGGTAATGGTCAGTGGTGTGGGTTTTGCAGTGATGTCGAGTACAGGGTGTTTTGTGGACCATCTGCCTGAAGCAAAACCTCAAACAGCTTGGCTTCTCACATTTAGAAAACCATGAATGCACAAAGAGGAGACCTGCTAGATCAGTCCGTATCTGTAAGTCCAGGAATATATCCTTTATGGATATCAGGATCACATGGTTAGTCCTTATTGATAGATTGATACCATATATACTCGAGTATAAACTGACCCGAATATAAGCCGAGGCACCTAATTTTACCACAGAAAACTGGGAAAATGTATTGACTTGAGTATAAGCAGAGCGTGGGAAATGCAGCAGCTACTGGTTAATCTCAAAATAAAAATAGAAACCAATAAAATTACATTAATTGAGGCATCAGTAAGTTAAATGTTTTTGAATATTTACATAAAACTGTGATTTAAGATAACATTGTCCAACTCTGATTAAACCATTATTCGAACCTTCAGTGTAAATGTGCTTACGTATCCTTTCAATACTAATAGAGTGAAATAATAAGTGTAATAATAATAATAATAATAGAGTAAAATAATAAATAATAAATGAATAAATTTTCCCTGTGCAGTTTCTGTCCAGTGGACATTGCTGCTTGATTCCCATCATGTCACGCTTTTGAATAAGTACAGTATATTTCAATGTCTCTTTTCCAAGGGAGGGTGCATCAGTGTTAGTCCACGGGACAGAAGGCACCGATTCGACACTGCAAGTGACCTCTCTGGCCCAGATTATCTTGGACCCCAGGTGCCGGACCATCCGTGGTTTTGAGGCACTCATTGAGAGAGAGTGGCTACAGGTAAGAGCCTCAGGTCATGGTTTGAGCTCATTCCCAACCATTGATGATAATTTATTTATTTATTTATTTATTTGGTGCATTTGTTAACCGCCGCTCTCAGCCCTAGGGCGACTCGCGGCGGTGTACAACATATAAAAAGCATATTATACAATCAGATAAAGAGGCAAAAAGCAATCTTTCTACATTTTCATCTAGAATACATTGATATATCATAGGCTATATATGTGTATGTATATGTATATGATTATTTTCCAAACAGAGTGTTGGGAATCAGCCTGTGTTTGTGTTTCAGGATCCTGATGTGGGAAATTATGAGGGAAATGATGGTGCCAAGGCTGAGGTACAAGATGAAGATGGTTTGGTTGATTTTCATAGACAGAGAGGCCCCAGTGCAAAGGGCAGTTTCTCATGAGAATATCCCTGGGCCTAGCAATGAGCTCTCTGTGAGCTCTGAAGATTTGGGTTTGGAAAACAATCCGACACCTGGGAATTTTAATGAGCAGCCAGAAAGGGAGCTGAAGAATAGGTGGCTGGAGATTAGCCAGGATCGACAACAAATTCAGTATTTACGTTGTTCCGAAAGGCTTCGTCTGGTAAAGGGAAAATGTGGAGGGAAACGAAACCAATTTCTGAGTTTTGGGATATAAAGTTTGCCTCAAGGAAAAACCTGTTAGATCAGGCACCATTTGGAAACCAAGTTTTTGTGCCACGGAAATCTTGTTCAAGGGGTCTTGTTTCTGTGGAGTTTTTTAGCCTTTTGGATTGTTTTTGCATCCTGTTTGAGTCCTGTCTGGATTAATGCTGTCTTGGATTGCTTTTTATTTCTTATGTGGACATTGCTTTGTGTTACTACTTCTTATGGACTAATTACTTTTTTGGAACCTTCTGATTTTCTTACAAGCATTTATTTCTTCTGGCTATTTACTAAGCTGCAATAAAAGAAGATTTGTTTCTTCACTCTTCGTGTA
This sequence comes from Anolis sagrei, assembly GCF_037176765.1. Classification (NCBI taxonomy): domain Eukaryota; kingdom Metazoa; phylum Chordata; class Lepidosauria; order Squamata; family Anolidae; genus Anolis; species Anolis sagrei. Next base: position 9,927,858 of record NC_090021.1, read on the forward strand.
GTGTGTTTTAAGTCAGAGGGCTTCTTCTTGACCTGGAGTGCAACACAGAGGCCTAGTAGCTCCTAACAAAACTGTGTATTTCTAATAAAAATCTCCATGGCATTGATTTAGTGTGAGAACACTTCCCTTAGCAATCTTAGGTCCTATTGCATGATTATGCTTTTGCTTTCTGGTGAAACTTGACGATAAAGTCACCCTGGACGATCTAAAGATTCCCAGAGAGGTATTCTATAAGGTTTTATTAAAATTATATTTTTATTTACATTTCCCCATTTTTGCCCAGAGCAGGGAGAAAAAGGGGGTAGTTTCTGCACACTTCAAATCCTAAACTCGTAAATCCACCCTCTCCACACAATGTAAATTAAGAGATACTTGTAGCCATTCTGTGTCCTTAATGCTACAGTTATTTCCCTCCAGCGTAATCAAATTTGGAATTTGGCTATTCCTCTTCCCTGCATTTGCTCAGATGGTGATGTAATGTGACATCGCTTTGCAAAACAGTTACTGCAGGGTGAATTCGTGTGTTGGCCCTCCTTTCAGAGGTAACTGCCAGCGCACAACAGTCAGCAAAAAGCTTCATTATAGCTTGTGATGTAACAAACATTGAGAAGCCTGTGCAAAACGCATTGGTGAGCATGTAGCACTCCTTTATAATATGTCAAGCCAGAAAGGGAATTGGTAGACATCTTAAGAAACAAGATTGGTAATTGCTCCAGAAATTCAGAAAACTGTTTGGCTTAATGAAATGGGAAGAGTTTACTCTCCAGGGAAGATTGACTCTCCAGGTACCCCACTCTTCCTCCTCCCCCCCAAAGAGGCAAAGTCCACACACTTTGAGACCCCCATATATCACTGATATTATTTACAGTCATCCTTCCACATTTGCTGGAATTGGGGGCTCAGAAAATTGTGAATAAAAATTATTTTTTAACCTGAGGGAACACCTCTCTAGTAATCTTAAAATCCACTATCGTGGATTTACAGATGTCTAGAGAAATGTTGTTTTTACCTGCTTCTCCTCTATATCCATCCTTGCCACGGGAGCCGTGGACCCAGTTTCTTCCATAGCACTTCTCTTAAAAGCAAACCTTGATTGCCATGCGCTGAGCACTATGCTGAGACACAAGCATACCCTGTTGTAGCTTCCCACCATTTCACAGCCCCCAAGACTGTCTCTGACACTCATTTGAGTTTTGTTTACCATGATATGTAAGGGGCACCATTGTCTACAGGCAGTCCCCAAGTTATGAACAGGATAGGTTCTGTAGGTTTGTTTTTAATGTTGAATTTGTTTGTAAGTCAGAACAGGCACATGTTTTAAGTGTACCTCCAGCCAAATATGTATATTAGCCTTGGGCAGCATAGAGGAGGGTTAACAACCCTGTGATGTATTGTCAAAGGCTTTCATGGCTGGAATCACTGGGTTGGAGGTTTTTCGGGCTGTATGACCATGTTCTAGAAGCATTCTCTCCTGACCTTTTGCCTGCATCTATGGCAGGCATCCTCAGAGATTGTGAGATTTCACAATATCTGAGGATGCCTGCCATAGATGCAGGTGAAACGTTGGGAGATAATGCTTCTAGAACATGGCCATATAGCCCGAAAAACCTACAACAACCCAATCCTATGGTGTTTGTTTTGCTGCTTGTACCCCTGTTCAGAAGATTTTACCTCACTTACTGGCCCTCTGATACTTGGATTTTGAAAAAATTGGCTTGTTTTGGAAACAAGGATTGGAGAGAAAGCTTCGCTAGAGGAACCTTTTCCTCATGACAAGTTTTCTAGGAGTGGATTTTCCTTCCGAGGGGCAGATTTCTCTAACATTCTGTTGTCTCATCCGTGTTTGTAACTATGAGTCATTTGTAAGTCGGATGTTTGTAATTTGGGGATTGCCTGTATACAGTGGGCACTCTGAATCCCTTGAGGTTTATTTAGGGCCCTCAGTGGATATCAAAATTCATAGGACGGTTTTAAATGGTGTATTTTAATATTTAGATAAATGTTTTTAATGTTTATGTATTGTACCCAGGCATTGAATGTTTGCCATGTATATGTTGTGCTCCGCTCTGGGTCCCTTTCGGGGTGAGAAGGGCGGAATATAAGTGTTTTAAATAAATAAATAAATAAATAAATAAATCATTCCTCCAGTCCCATTGTATGTGTCCAGAGGAGGGCGACTAAAATGATCAAGGGTTTGGAGAACAAGCCCTATGAGGAGCGGCTTAAGGAGCCTGAAGAAGAGAAGGCTGAGAGGAGATATGATAGCCATGTATAAATATGTGAGAGGAAGCCATAGAGAGGAGGGAGCAAGCTTGTTTTCTGCTTCCCTGGAGACTAGGACACGGAACAATGACTTCAAACTACAAGAAAGGAGATTCCATCTGAACATGAGGAAGAACTTCCTGACTGCGAGAGCCGTTCAGCAGTGGAACTCTCTGCCTTCCCCGGAGGGAATGTGGTGGAGGCTCCTTCTTTGGAAGCTTTTAAACAGAGGCTGGATGTCCATCTGTCAGGGGTGCTTTGAATGCAATATTCCTGCTTCTTGGCAGAATGGGGTTGGACTGGATGGCCCATGAGGTCTCTTCCAACTCTTTGATTCTATGATACGTGTTAGGCAGGCATACACATACACACACTCCATTTTATACGCATTTATATACAACGCCTAGGGCAGATATTCTAACTGTATATAAACTGCATTGCCCAAATACCCTAAACGCACCAAATGCTGTGTGATCTTAGAAGCTAAGTCATTTCAGGCTTGGTTAATACTTGGAAGGGAAATTGCTAATGAATACCAGATGCTGTAGGCCTAATAAAATGCTATTAATATATATGCTGGAAGTTTCTAGTTTTCTCCCACAACAATATTTTGGTTGCTTGTTTCCACTATGTAACACTTCTCTTTGCTTTTAATGTCTTATTAACTTAGCCCTCTAACTCAGGCATGGACAAATTTTGGCCCTCCAGGTGTTTTTGACTTAAACTCCAACAATTTGGCTGTTAGGAATTGTGGGAGTTGAAGTCCAAAATACCTGGAAGGATGAAGTTTGCCCATGCCTGCTCTAACTTGTTCTCTGCCTTGTCCCTGCAGGCCGGCCACCCGTTCCAGCAGCGCTGCGCTCAGTCCGCTTATTCAAACAGCAAGCAGAAATGGGAGGCGCCCGTCTTCTTGCTCTTCTTGGACTGCGTCTGGCAGATCCTCCGCCAGTTCCCTTGCTCCTTTGAGTTTAACTACCAGTTCCTCCTCATGCTCTTTGAACATTCCTACGCCTCCCAGTTCGGCACTTTCCTGGGCAACAACGAAAATGACAGGTAGGCAAGAGTTTTGTTTTGGACTTTTTGTGGACTTGAGCGATGCCGAGCTTAAAACCTTCTGGCTTCCGGGTTGAAAAATGGCATTTGGCCTCCCAAATTTGAGTAGCTGCCAAAAAAAACAGATCGGGGCCAGCTGGAAAAAAAAACCAAAAATGGCACAGGGTTAATCGCACACCCCTGTTATCCATGTCTGCTCTCAGCCTTTTTTTCTCTAAGCTAAACCCAACCAGCTCCTTAAGCCGTTCCTCAGTAAAACCTTTTACTAGCACCATGCCATATACACAGAAGCACCTCTGCTTCCAGGTTAAAGGTCAAGCAGAGCCTGATGGTCTTGCTCTGATTATACAGTTCATTATTTCTTTCTTTATTTACTATATTTGTATACTGCTCCTCTCAGCCCACAGGTGACTCAGGGCGGTTAACAGAGACAACAATTCAATGCCAACAATGCCACCATTACAAGATAATCACTTGAATATTTCATGCTGAAATGAGTAGGCAGGATCCAAGTAGTACAGTAACATGAGCAACCTGAGATATATTCTCATATCTCATAAGGTCTGCTACACTGACCTCCTGCCAGGTGCACTGTCAACTCTTTCACACACAGTGCAACACTAATGATATACAGATATACAGATACATGGACATCTCTAGATATCTATATGTATATAGGATTTGCAGAGACCTGCAAACAGGTAGTGCTGCTTTAAAATATGTCAAGCCAGAAAGGGATTTGGTAGACATCTTAAGAAACAAACATGGTAAGTGCTCCAGAAACTCAGAAAACTGTTTGGGTTAATGAAATGGGAAGAGTTTACTCTCCAGGGAAGGTATACCGCTCTTTCAAATGTTGCAAGCATTGTTAAGTTTTCTGACCATTAAATCATGGATATGGGAGAATCATCCTGTTGGGACTCAACCTGTGATTGAACCTGAGCCTGTGCTTGAACCTGTGAATGTGTTTCAGTCTCCTGATGTTTCTGTGTCTGATGTGGGGAATGAGGAGGGAAGTCAGTTCCCTGTTGCTTCTGATGTGGGGGATGCTGGGACTGACTCTGAGGTGCAAGATGGAGACACTTTGGTCAATGAGTTTCATGCAGACACTAACAGAGAGGAGCATGTGGGCAAAGGGCAGATTCTTATAAGAATGTTCCTGTCAGGCCTTGGGAGAAAGGTTTACTCCCTTCGTCTGTGAGCTCTCCAGATTCTAGTTTGGAAAACAGTCTGACACCTGGTAAAGTTAATGAGAAGTCAGATAGGAAGAGTCGGCGGCTGGAAATTAGCCAGAATCGACAAGAGGCCCAATGTTTACGTAGATCTGAAAGAATTCATCAATTAGAGTCAAAGTCTGGGGGAAAACAAAACCAGTTTTTGAAATTTAAGGTTTGTCTGTAGAAAATCTTGTCAGATCAGGCATCATTTGGAAACCAAGTGTAAGCCTCATGGAATCTCTGTTCAAATGGTCTCGTCTTCATGGATTTTTCTAGCTTTTTAAGGTGACTAGCGGCGTCTGGTCTGTTCTTGATTCTTGTTTGATTCCTCTCTGGATATCGTTGCCTTGAATTATAATTTCATGTTTTTTTGACATTGTTTTTGATTGCTATGTTTTGGACACTGTTTTTGTCTGGCTGCCTTTGCATGCCTTATTGCTTTTTGAAACCTTATCTATCTTTACAAACATTTATTTCTACTGGCTTTTTTGCTAAACTTTTAATAAAAAGGATTGTTCTTTTACTTAACGTGTGATGTGTTTATAGTCAGAGGGGCTAGTTCCTGTTCTGGAGTGCAACACATCCTTCCAATGCTGAATCTTTTAGCAGTCAAGAGTGCTCAAAAAGCTCAACTTCCATGGACCCTGGATTAAGTTCCAAGAAGCAGATAAATAATTTAAAATATATACATTAGTAAATATCAATATACTTTCTAATAGCAAATGTATTTGAACAATGGCTTGAAATCAGAATGAAGCTACTGTGGTACATTTCCAAAACTTATTAATAAGAGAAACATTAGTACTACAGGTTGAGCATCCTTTAACAGGAATTCTGGAACTTTAGCACAGTCTCTCCACATTTCTGCTTTTGACTTTGGCAGGTTGATTATTTGTAGATTTGATTAAAAATGGCATCTCTAGCCTTCTCTGGATCCTGCATTATGAGTCTTTGGTCAACTTTCTCCGGTAATTCTGGAGGCCCTAGAGATTTCCTCTCTGGCATTTTTCTAGGTCTTCCAGTGCAACCCTATGGCTGGCCTCCAATGGAAGTTGATCATAGTGTTGGGAATCAGCCTGTGTTTGTGTTTCAGGATCCTGATGTGGGAAATGATGAGAGAAATGATGGTGCCAAGGCTGAGGTGCAAGATGGAGATGGTTTGGGCAATGATTTTCATGCAGACAATGACAGAGAGGCCCCAGTGCAAAGGGCAGTTTCTCATGAGAATATCTCTGCTGGGCCTAGCAATGATGGTTCACTCCCTCTCTCTGTGAGCTCTCAAGATTTGGGTTTGGAAAACAATCTGACACCTGGGAATTTTAATGAGCAGCCAGATAAGGAGCTGAAGAATAGGCAGCTGGAGATTAGCCAGGATCGACAGCAAACTCAATATTTACGTCGCTCTGAAAGACTTCGTCTGATAAGGGGAAAATGTGGGGGAAAGCGAAGTTTTGGGATATAAAGTTTGCCGCAAGGGCATCGTTTGGAAATCAGGTTCATGTGCCATGGAAATCCTGTTCAAGGGGTCTTGTTCCTGTGGAGTTTTTTAGCCTTTTGGATTGTCTTTGCATCCTGTTGATTCCTGTCTGGATAACTGCTGTCTTGGATTGCTTTTATATCTTGTGTGGACATTGCTTTGAGTTACTGCCTTTTTATGGACTTAATACTTTTTGGAACTTTCTTATTTTCTTACAAGCATTTATTTCTTCTGGCTATTTACTAAGCTTAAATAAAAGAAGATTTGTTTCTTCACTCTTCGTGTGGTGTGTTTTAAAGTCAGAGGGCTTCTTCCTGACCTAGAGGGCTTCTTCTTGACCTGGAGTGCAACACATAGAATCATTCTGGAAGACCTAGGAATTCCTAGATAAATGTTCTCCCAAACTAATATAAACAACGTCTGTTTTTGAGGTTTTTCACTTCCATGGGGTCCTGTTCCCCTAATCCTAGCAAATGTGGAAGGCTGATTGTACTTTAAGATACAAAATTATCCACATGAGTGGCTGAGGGAAAAAGACTCCTTTGCTTTATGGTTTATTTCATGCACATCATGATCAAATTTATAATGTGAAATTGCAAGACCAGAGAATTTTGTGCTTAGACTTGGGTTCCTTCTCAAGGATAGCTCATTATCTGCTTACATGCTAATGCGTAACGGTATTCCAAAATCCAAAGAAATCCAAAAGGCTTCTAAAGTGAGGGTCAGTATCCATTATCCAAAAAGTTTGGGATCAGAAGTAGTTCATTTCAGTGTGTGTGTGGGTTGGGGGGGGGGGGTGGTGGTTGAATTTTGTGTTTACATCCATAAGAAGATATTTTGGAGATGATAGATTTTGCATATCTTACTGTACATGCACATGCAAACACGGGCATTTCAAAATCCTAAAAAATAAATCTAGAATCTTAACAGTTATGGTATTATACCATGTATTGTAGGCATTCATGCCACTGCTGATCTTTCTTCCAGGTGTAAACTCAAGCTGCCGCAGAAGACGATGTCCCTGTGGTCCTGGGTGAATCGGCCGGAAGAGCTCAGCCGGTTCAAGAATCCCCTCTTTGAGGCCAACAGCCTTGTCATCTGGCCTTCAGTGGCCCCCCAGAGTCTGCAGCTCTGGGAAGGTAAGTTGGCCTTTGGGCAGCTCTGCAGCTTCAAGTTCTTCTTTTGAATCTAGAACCCTTCTCCAGAAGGTGGTGGTAGTGAGCAGTATTTTCTGAAAGCCTTGGGAAAGTCTGCCAGGTGTATTCTTCCCAGGAAAAAAAGAACAGACTTAGTTACACTCCGACATGCCTTAAGAGTGCGCAAAGTGCACCTTTAATTTTGGAAAATGGCATTCACAACCATTTGGAGATAATAACCTTTTGGGAAAGCATGACCTTTCAGAGAAGAGCCAAAAACCTGTTTGACTAGAAACTTCTCAAGTGGTATACAACCAAACATAATATGCAAAGCAATGTCTTCAGTTGTTAGACTGAACCTATTGTCTCTGATCTGTTAGCAAAACAGAGATTTGCCAGAGCATAAAAACAACAGTTTCAGAAGTGTTTTTTGGTGCCCAAAAATATATCAACTGTCCCATAAAAACAACTTGTTTTATATCAGGCACTCAAGAGACAAAAAGGAAGTCGGCTTTGGTAAAATAACGTATTTGGTTTACTCACATGTATTCAGCATAATACAGGTGCACATTCTTATGTACCTGTTTCAGATATGTTTGAGTTTCAGATAGTTTCAGATATGTTTGAGATAATCTCTGTCCCATCTGGCCAGAACATCTCTCTTACAATAAACAACAAGTGTGGGTCTGAGCAGTCTCTAAAGTCAAAGAAGAACCTAAAATGGTGGTGCAGCAGGTTAAACTACTAAGCAGCTGAACTTGCTGACCGAAAGGTTGGTAGTTTGAATCCAGGGAGCGAGGTGAGCTCCCGCTATTAGCCCCAGCTTCTGTCAACCTAGCAGTTCGAAAACATGCACATATGAGTAGATCAATAAGTACCGCTTCTGTGGGAAGGGAACGGTGTGCCATGCAGTCATGCTGGCCACATGACCTTGGAGGTGTCTACGGACAATGCCGGCTCTTCGGCTTAGGAACGGGCCCTCCTTGAGTCGGACATGACTAGGCCTAATATCAGGGGGAAACCTTTACCTTTACTTTTAACCTTCTCTAAGCTAAACATACCTGCTTCTCATAGGGCTTGACTTCTCCTGGGGGTCTGAAATTGGGGAGATAACTTTTTTCAAGTAATCTGGACCTGAACTAGGTAGATGTTTTGAAAGGTGTTGTCCATTGGTGTGGTTTGATAAAATTGGGTTTCCATATATGGGGTCCAGATTCTCCCTAACTTCTGATGGTATAAGCTTGTGTGCCAGCTGCGCCCATACCTTGGGAAGTCTGATCTGGCCATGGTGGTCCACGCTCTGGTTACATCCCGAATAGATTACTGCAACGCACTCTACGTGGGGTTGCCTTTGAAGACTGTTCGGAGACTCCAACTAGTCCAATGGGCAGCAGCCAGATTACTCACCAGAACGCCATACAGGGAGCACACCACCCCACTGTTATGTCAGCTCCACTGGCTGCCGGTCCATCTCCGAACACAATTCAAAGTGCTGGTCTTGGCCTATAAAACCCTATACAGCTCTAATCCATGTGTCTACGGACAATGCCGGCTCTTCGGCTTAGTAATTTCACCTCGTAATTTAATAGCTACTGGGGAGGCCCTGCTCTCAGTCTCACCAGCTTCGCAAACACGTCTGGTGGGGACGAGGGACAGGGCCTTCTCAGTGGTGGCCCCCCGTTTGTGGAATTTGCTCCCCAGAGAGATCAGATCGGTGTCCTCCCTCCTTTCTTTTAGGAAAAAACTAAAAGTGTGGTTTTGGAGCCAGGTCTTTGGCTAAGTGGGCACAGCAGCACTTTAAATACAGAACCCAGACCACAATTGGAAATGGCTATGTGATTTCGTGATTTTGTGACTATGTGACTATGTGATTTTAATTAATGTTACTGTTTTTAATCTGCTATGTATTATGATTTTATATTGTGTTACTGATATAGTGGCATCGAATTCCTGCCTGTGTTAGCCGCCCTGAGTCCCCCCTCGGGGGTGAGAGGGGTGGGGTATTTATTTATCGTGTCAGAGCAACCAGCCAATTATACTACATTTCTAACAGAACAAAGCAAACAGACAGACAAAATACAAAATTTGTGAGTTTGGTAGTTGATTAAATGTCCTTTGGCCAGTATCTGGCCACTTGGAGTGCTTCTGGTGTTGCTGCAAGAAGGTCCTCCCTTGTGCATGTGGCAGGGCTCAGGGTGCATTGGTTTGCTCTTCTCCACACTCGCATGTTGTGGATTCCACTTTGTGGCCCCATTTCCTAAGGTGGCTCTGCATCTCGTGGTGCCAGAGTGCAGTCTGTTCAGCGCCCTCCAAGTCGCCCAGTCCTCTGTGTGCCCAGGGGGGAATCTCTCATTTGGTATCAGCCATTGGTTGAGGTTCTGGGTTTGAGCCTGCCACTTTTGGACTCTCGCTTGCCGAGGTGTTCCAGCGAGTGTCTCTGTAGATCTTAGAAAACTATTTCTAGATTTAAGTTGTTGACGTGCTGGCTGATACCCAAACAGGGGATGAGCTGGAGATGTCTCTGCCTTGGTCCTTTCACTATTGGCTGCTACTTCCCGGCGGATGTCAGGTGGTGCAATACCAGCTAAGCATTGTAATTTCTCCAGTGGTGTAGGGCGCAGGCACCCCATGATAATGTGGCATGTCTCATTAAGAGCCACATCCACTGTTTTAGCATGATGAGATGTGTTCCACACTGGGCATGCATACTCAGCAGCAGAGTTGAAATTGTGTAAATAATAATAAATATATCTTTACCTACATTCTCTCCTGCCCTAGGAGTGTTCCTCCGCTGGAATCGGTCCTCCAAGTTTCTGGACGAATCCTACGAAGAAATGATCAACATCATAAAGTACAACAAGGAACTCCAAGTGAAAGTCAACATGCTGAGGAGACAGCTGGCCGAACTGGAGACGGACGACAGCACGCAGGACGATGGGATATCCGAGAGTCCCTGAGGTCTTCATCTCATTCCAGCTCAGTTGGGCAAGTGGTCTCCAAACGCATTTGAGCACTAAACACCCACCAGACCTGCATGCGCTCAAGCTCCTTTTTTGGTGCAGTTGAGTTGAACTTTTTCTCCCTTTTGTTTTTTGGCTTCACTGTTCCTCACTTGGCACTGTAATCACACCCTCCGTTTAGGATGGGAATGCGTGGTTTCCTTTATTTTTTGTTCGTGTTGTTTACAGGAGCAAACTCTTGATTTAATCCAAGCCACTGCCTTATTCCGGCAGCATTTCTCATCTCTAATAAACTGTGCACCTGTGACTGTTGTGGCTTTGAACCATGACGGAGCCCCTCTTCCGTGCTATTTTGGATTTGACTTGGGAGACTGTGGACTCGGCAAATGCTTTCAAGGATGGTGCGACTCCTCAGAAATGAGCAGAAGAAATGTATGTTCTCCTTCCGAATCCCCTACTTTTTCTTCCTTCCTGGGTTAGGCAGAATATTTTGGCATTATTTGGACCTTCAGTCAAAACACCCTTCTTAGCACCCTGGCATGCAGAGAGGAAAGGTGGCAAGAGTCCTTCCAAAACACCACACCCCATATGACACTACACAGTCTCATTGATTCCTACAGTGGGGCTTACTTCACATGTCTGAATGCACTCCAGAGCAAAGCCTCCAAGGTCTGCATGTTGGAAAAACACAACCCATTCTTGTATGTCTGAATGGAGGCACTTGTTGCTTTTAAGCACAGTGTATAGAAAGCTTAGAGAACTGTTTTACTGTGGAAGAAGCATCCAAAGATGATGATAATAATAATAATAAAACCCTATTTATGCCCTGCCACCATCTCCCTAAGGGGACTCTGGGCAGCTTACATGAGGCAACAATGTAACACAAGAACACAACAGAAAATAAGAAAAGAAAATAACATAAGATGCAAAAACCAATATAAATAAACAACACTACAGAATAAAATCAGAACATTAAAACACTGAAATAATCACAATGGGCAGGGCCAATGCAAAGATTAAAATTAAAGAAATAATAAAACACTGGATGATGGGACAATGTAATGAATCAGGACAGGGAATCCGGGGGATAAGGTAGGATTTAATTGCACAGACTAGAAAATAAAGTGCTTCTGAGGACATTTTGAGCAGAATTTGGTCAGGAATTGTCGTACATTCAATCAATGAAGGCACACTGGAACAGCTAAGTTTTCAGGCTCCTCCTAAAGCAGTGGTTCTCAACCTGGAGTCCCCAGATGTTTTTGGCCTACAACTCCCAGAAGTCCCATCCAGTTTACCAGCTGTTAGGATTTCTGGGAGTTGAAGGCCAAAAATATCTGGGGACCCCAGGTTGAGAACCACTGTCCTAAAGACTGGTTCAGAGTAAAAGAAGGCTGTGTTTCCTCACCTCCAGACAGGTCTGAATTGTCTTGCAGGGGCACAAACATCCTGTGGTTGTCTATGCTAAACCTGAATGTCCTTTGCCTTGTGTGGGGCATGAATTAGACAGGAAATAGTGGTTAATTTTAGCTGGCAAGGAATGCACAACAACAACAGTATGGAGCTTATAGGCATGCTAGGAAATCTATGTTCAGTTGGCGGTGGCTTTCAAGACCATCAAATGACTCAACTTTTCTTCAAAGACTCAGCACGGGTGGCCATGAATTCTAGTTCTCAAGGCTGAATGTGGGCCACTTTGCTCCTTGATAAACACCACCTTTTTGCTGTCTCCTTGAGTCTGTGGAACAGACCAGCAAGGCTGCTTCTCAGGTTTGCATGGATCAGGTCACAAATGAGATTGATTCTACTTAGAGCAGTGGTTCTCAACCTGGGGTCCCCAGATCTTGGCCTTCAACTCCCAGAAATCCTAACAGCTGGTAAACTGGCTGGGATTTCTGGGAGTTATAGGACATAAACATCTGGGGACCCCAGGTTGAGAACCACTGACTTAGAGATCGATCTCCCTTGATCCTGTGCAGTGGCTCTCAACCTGTGGGTCCCCAGATGGTTCCCAGAAATCCTAACAGCTGGTAAACTGGATGGTATTTCAATGGAGTTGTAGACCAAAACACCTGGAGATCCACTGGTTGGGAACCACTGGACTAAGACCTGCTTGTGGAACAGCTGAGAGGGCTCTGAGCAAGGTAGTACAATGCCATATAGAAAAGGGATGGCAATTGGACTACAGTTTTTAGAATCTGTGATCCAGCAGTGGGCATTTTGGCCCAAACAGGGAACCTTTCTAAGCTCCAGTATACACCCATCCCCACCTGCTCACAGATAACTAATGCCTGGTGTTATCAGCTCACCTTGGAGTGAGTTCAAGCCCTTTGCAGAAGACGGCTGTCCTTGCTGTGCCATTTGGTTATTTTCATGGCATCCCTAGTCACTTTAGATTTGGATCAGATTGGATTTCATCTATCTTCTAGTTTTCAAGAGACTCGCCCAATCTGTATTACTAATATTAGGTAGGAGAGGAGATAGCCTCTTTAGCTCTCCCTTAATGTTTCCAGAGGGAAAAGTAAAACTTCAAGGAAAAGGAACAGAGGGTAGAATTGGGGACAGTAGGTGGCAGCTATATTTTTGTCTGGTTTGAGATCTTTTTCTCTCATCTTGCCTCCATCTTGGTTACATTGGAATTCACCTTAAGCCTTTAGACCAGACTGCAAAAACACACACACACACACACACATATATAATTATGATTATTATTAGGCAACATGTTGTAAGACTCGCAGCAAACAAGGCATGCCAGTGGTAATTCTCAGGCATTCTGAGAATTGTAGTCCTTTTTAAAAATAATTAAAAATACTCAACTGCTTTAGACACATCCAGATTCCCCTCCTCTTGACACCCACCATTTCCCATATATTGGATAAAGGGACTTCTTCTCCTGCCAAAAAAGTCTCCTTTTGTTGAGTCAGGATAGATATTTCCTGTCTTGCAAAGGCTGGCTTTTAAGATTCACAATTTTGATTGCACTGTTTAAAAAAGAAAAAGAAAACGCTAATCTTTTGGTGCTTTAAAAACATTTTTTTTTAATTTTTGGTTAAAGGGGTTTGTAAATATTATGCTGTATTTATTTATTTCGTATTATCATTTGCGTAGTTTAGAAATTGTTCAGAAAGTTGATCAAACAAATTTCAGTTGGGAGAGGTTTGGAGAGTTTCCTTAAAGGCCAAAGATTTGGGGTGGAATAACAAAACAAATGCATTTCCAGAGCATGGAAAACTACAAATCCCAGAAAACACTTGGTTATTGGCCATCCCTGCTGGTTATAGTCCCCTCCAAAAGCCTGTTTTCTCTGTATTGTCGAAGGCTTTCGTGGCCAGAATCACTGTTTTGTTGCGAGTTTTTTGGGCTGTTTGGCATGTTCCAGAAGCATTCTCTCCTGATGTTTCGCCTGCATCTATGGCAGGCATCCTCAGAGGTTGTGAGGCTATAGATCAGTGGTTCTCAACCTGTGGGTCACCAGATATTTTTGGCCTTCAACTCCCAGAAATCCTAAACTGGCTGGGAATTCTGGGAGTTGTAGGTCAAAAACATCTGGGAACCCCAGGTTGAGAGCTACTGCTATAGATGTAGGCGAAACATCAGGAGGGAATGCTTCTGGAACATGGCCATGCAGCCTGAAAAAACTTACAACAACCCACTGTTTTCTCCAGCTCTAATTTCTACACTACAGAGCAGTGGTTCCCAACCTGTGGATCCCCAGGTGTTTTGGCCTACAACTCCCAGAAATCCCAGCCAGTTTACCAGCTGTTAGGATTTCTGGGAGTTGAAGGCCAAAAACATCTGGGGACTCCAGGTTGAGAACCACTGCTACAGAGGATTCTCGGAACTGGGGTTAATGGGATTTAGCGGGGAGTTCTTCATCATGGAACTGGGGTTAATGGGATTTAGTGGGGAGTTCTTCATCATAGAACTGGGGTTAATGGGATTTAGCTGGGAGTTCTTCATCATAGGACTGGGGTTAATGGGATTTAGCGGGGAGTTCTTCATCATAGGACTAACCTCAACAATTGGAGTGGTGCCGTGATCAAACTGGGTCTATAAACTTGTAGGATTCTGGGACCTGTAGTGCAAAGAAACTCAAACATTTAGTATAGTAGCATCTGAAGCACAAAACTCTTGTAGTTTTAGTCCATTGCTGGATTGTCTTGCAGAGGAATGTAGGAAGGCCACGATTTGGCTCCCCAAAGGCAGTTCTCCTTTATCAGATTACCTTCTGCTTTCTCCTTGTGAACAACAGACCTTTTTGATTGTATTTGGCTTATTTTCCACCCCTGATCCTGTCCACGCCATGCTGTTTTCAATATGCTGGTCCTGCATCTCAGCAGCCTATAAATCACACGCTTCCAGCCCCACAAGCGTCAACAGAGGTGGCCGAAAATAACACACATTTGCAAATGCGAAACCTGAGATTTGGAAAATAGGAGAAGGACAACTTGATTGTATCGGGGACTGAAATATTTACTTGAATGTGGCAATCTGTTTTCTAAGTGCACTACTGTCTGTGTCGCCTCCATTTCCAATGTTTAATGGGCAAATTGATGTTTTGGTGGTATTCAAACTTCACAGAAGAAGAAGAAGAAGAGTAAACCTGCAACGCTTGTTTTTAGTTTTGAAAGGACAATTGTTATACGAGCAGATCTCTCTGTGTGGCATCCTTTATGAACAAGTGTGGCACCCTGCGTCCGGATGGGAAGGGGCTCAAAGCGTATTCATCTGTATTAGAAATGCTACAGTAAAAATAAATCCATGTGAACTTTGCTTTTAGATTTGCGAGTGTAGCATAAACAATCTCAATTAAAACCTCGAAAGACTGGCATTTGTTTGACTTGGATCTTTTCAGCTAGCCTTTCCGCTGAATTTATTCTGTGATTTCTTTTGATCCCTGCAATTGTTCTCAATGTTCCGGCTAAACCAGTATTTCCGAACTCATGGCGATACACCTCCTCCCAAAAAGACAGCCAATTACTGGATTAAATATAATTTCTTATCCACCACTTCCTTTGGATCAAAGAGGGACCAACAACACACGTAACGACAATTGAAAGCACATAAAACAGCTGAAGCTGGTAAAATAGTTATAAACACATATCATCATCACATGTTGATATTAATTACCTTGATTATCATAGAATTAAGAGACCTCAGGGGCCATCCAGTCCAACCCCATTCTGCCAAGAAGCAGGAAAATCGCATTCAAAGCACTCCCGATAGATGGCCATCCAGCCTCTGTTTAAAAGCCTCCAAAGAAGGAGCCTCCACCACACTCCGGGGCAGAGAGTTCCACTGCTGAACAGCTCACACAGTCAGGAAGTTCTTCCTAATGTTCAGATGGAATCTCCTCTCTTGTAGTTTGAAGCCATTGTTCCGTGTCCTAGTCTCCAAGGAAGCAGAAAACAAGCTTGCTCCCTCCTCCCTGTGGCTTCCTCTCACATATTTATACATGGCTATCATATCTCCTCTCAGCCTTCTCTTCTTCAGGCTAAACATGCCCAGTTCCCTAAGCCGCTCCTCATAGGGCTTGTTCTCCAGACCCTTGATCATTTTAGTCGCCCTCCTCTGGACACTTTCCAGCTTGTCAACATCTCTCTTGAATTGTGGTGCCCAGAATTGGACACAATATTCCAGATGTGGTCTAACCAAAGCAGAATAGAGGGGTAGCATTACTTCCTTAGATCTAGACACTATGCTTCTATTGATGCAGGCCAAAATCCCATTGGCTTTTTTTGCCGCCACATCACATTGTTGGCTCATGTTTAACTTGTTGTCCACGAGGACTCCAAGATCTTTTTCACACGTACTGCTCTCGAGCCAGGCGTCCCCCATTCTGTATCTTTGCATTTCATTTTTTCTGCCAAAGTGGAGTATCTTGCATTTGTCACTGTTGAACTTCATTTTGTTAGTTTTGGCCCATCTCTCTAATCTGTCAAGATCGTTTTGAATTCTGCTCCTGTCCTCTGGACTATTGGCTATCCCTCCCAATTTGGTGTCGTCTGCAAACTTGATGATCATGCCTTCTAGCCCTTCATCTAAGTCATTAATAAAGATGTTGAACAGGACCGGGCCCAGGACGGAACCCTGCGGCACTCCGCTCGTCACTTCTTTCCAAGATGAAGAGGAAGCATTAGTGAGCACTCTCTGTGTTCGTCCACTTAACCAATTACAGATCCACCTCACCGTAGTTTTGCCTAGCCCACATTGGACTAGTTTCCTTGCCAGAAGGTCATGGGGGACCTTGTCGAAGGCCTTACTGAAATCCAGGTACGCTACATCCACGGCATTCCCCGCATCTACCCAGCTTGTAGCTCTATCGAAGAAAGAGATCAGATTAGTCTGGCATGACTTGTTTTTGATAAATCCATGTTGACTATTAGCGATGACTGCATTTGTTTCTAAGTGTTTGCAGACCGCTTCCTTAACAATCTTTTCCAGAATCTTGCCCGGTATCGACGTGAGGCTGACCGGACGGTAGTTGTTTGGGTCGTCCTTTTTTCCCTTCTTGAAGATTGGGACCACATTGGCCCTCCTCCAATCTGCTGGAACTTCTCCTGTTCTCCAAGAACTCTCAAAGATGGTTGCCAATGGTTCCGAAATGACTTCCGCTAGTTCCTTCAATACTCTGGGGTGTAGTTGATCTGGCCCTGGGGACTTGAACTCATTAAGAGCGGCCAGGTATTCCTGGACGACTTCTTTCCCAATTTGGGGTTGGATGTCCTCCAATCCCTCATCCACTCCATCTTGCTGAGGTTGAAGACTCTCTTTTTGTGAGAAGACCGAGGCAAAGAAGGCATTAAGTAGTTCTGCCTTTTCCCTATCCCCTGTCAGCATTGCCCCATCTTCTCCTCGAAGAGGTCCTATCGCCTCCTTGTTTTTCCTTTTTCTACTGACATAAGAATAGAAGCCCTTTTTATTGTTTTTAATGTACCTGGCAAGTCTGAGCTCGTTTTTTGCTTTAGCCTTGCGGACCTTTTCCCTACAGGTGTTTGCTATTTGTTTGAATTCTTCTTTGGTGATTTCTCCCTTTTTCCACTTCTTGTGCATGTCTCTTTTGTGTCTTAGCACAGTTAGAAGTTCTTTGGACATCCATTCTGGCTTCTTTGCACTTGTCCTATTTTTTCTCTTTGTTGGCACGGTTTGCAATTGCGCCTTGAGTATTTCACTCTTGAGAAATTCCCATCCATCCGTAGCTCCCTTGTCTTTTAGTATCTGTGTCCACGGTATATCTATATATAGTAATTGAATATAGTATACATATATTTACATTATATATAATTACATAATATAGAAACACTATAAAGATATAATATATATACACCTTATATATATAATTACACATACACTATATCTATATATAGTAATTGAATATAATATACTTATATTTACATTATATAGACACACTATACAGAGATAAATATATATATACACACATATATAATTACATTATATACATACACACACTATCTATATATCTATATATAGTAATTGCATATAATATACGTATATTTACATTATATATAATTACATTATACAGTCACACCATACATAGATATAAATATTATATATATATATATACATATATACAAAATATATAATTACATTATATATATATATATACACTATATCTATCTATATATAGTAATTAAATATATGTATATTTACTTTATATATAATTACATTATACAGTCACACCATACATAGATATAAATATTATATATATATATATATACAAATATATAATTACATTATATATATACACACTATATCTATCTATATATAGTAATTATATATATATATTTACATTATATATAATTACATTATATATACACACTAAACATAGATATAAATATAATATATATACACATATATAATTACATTATATATACACACTATATCTATATATATATAGTAATTGAATAATTACTTGAACTGAAACTCAGTAATTCCCGTATAGACTACTGCAACGCTCTCTACGTGGGGTTGCCTTTGAAGACAGCTCGGAAGCTACAAATAGTCCAACGATCGGCAGCCAGGTTGCTAACAGGAACGGCACTCAGGGAGCACACCACTCCACTGGCTGCCAATTTGCTACCGGGCACAATTCAAAGTGCTGGCTTTAGCCTTTAAAGCCCTAAACGGTTCTGGCCCGACCTATCTGTCCGAACGCATCACCCCCTATGAACCAATTAGGACATTAAGATCGTCCGGGGAGGCCCTGCTCTCGATCCCGCCAGCCTCACAAGCACGGCTGGCGGGGACGAGAGACAGGGCCTTCTCAGTGGTGGCCCCTCGGCTGTGGAACGCCCTTCCCGCAGACGTTAGATCGGCCCCCTCCCTGCTGGCGTTCAGGAGAAGAGTAAAGACCTGGCTCTTTGAACTTGAAATAATGGACGAGGAGATCGGATTATGATTTTACCGTTGAGTCGTGATGGATTAGTTATATAGATGTATAGATGTTATATTGATATTCTGTTGTATTGTTATATTGATGTAGTTGCTTTAGTTACTGTTTTAAATGCTAATGTTGTGCACTTTGTATATTGTCCTGGCTGTAAACCGCACTGAGTCGCCTACGGGCTGAGAGAGTGCGGTATACAAGTAAAGTAAATAAATAAATGAGTATATTTACATTATATATAATTACATTATATATGCACACTATACATAGATATAATATATACACTATATATATATATATATATATATATCACAATATCTATGTATAGTAATTGAAACCCAAAGTTAGGAATTATATATGGCTGTGAAAATTGGACAGTAAAGAAAGTTTCTAGGAATAGAATGAATTAACCATATGCATCTACACTTCACATTTAATGCAGTTTGATACCACTTTAGCTGGCATGGCTGAGTGTTATGGGATCCTGGAAGAGAAGACTACAAGCCTTGTCTTGCAAAACTACAACTCTCATAGCAGATAAAGCCTGAATTCCAAAATGAGCCCACAGTATAGCAGATCTCCCTTAATGGGCGTCGCTTGTTATCCCGAAGTGTCTGCCTCTTCGCCGCTTCTGTGCTCTCCCCCTTCTCTTTGATCAGGGCGTGTCTTTCTTGGAGTTGTCAACCCATTGAAAAGAGTCCCGCCGAAGCCGACCTGAGCTTGGTCATATTGACAAGCCAAGCAACCAATGACCGGGGGGGGGGGAGGGGGCGGGGAATTGTGGACGCCGGCCAATCAGAGAGCGAAGGGAAAGAAAGCGCGCGCCGAATTGAGCGCGAGCTTGGAGAGGGGGGAAAAAAGGTGAAGGAAACTCCAGCTTTGTCATTGGCTGGTGACTCGACCAATGACCGCCGAGGACCTGAGCGCTGGCCAATCAGAGACCGGGGGGAGAAAAGGCGCGCTCTGAGGGAGAGTTTCAAACGGAGTTTCAGAGAGAAAGCTCAGGAGAAAGTTCTATTTGGCTCCTTGTCCTGAGGTAAATATCAGGTAGGTTTCTATACTTTTACTAGCCGTCCCCTGCCACGCGTTGTTGTGGCCCACATGGGGGTTCTGTGTGGAAGGTTTGACCAAATTCTATCATTGGTGGGGTTCAGAAGGCTCTGTGACTGTAGGTGAACTATAAATCCCAGCAACTACAACTCCCAAATGTCAAGATTCTATTTTCCCCAAACTCCACCAGTGTTCACATTTGGGCATATTGAGGATTCATGTAGAGTTTGGTCCAGATCCATCATTCTTTGAATCCACAGTGCTCTCTGAATGTAGGTGAACTACAACTCCCAAACTCAACGTCAATGCCCACCAAACCCTTCCTTTGTTTTCTGTTGGTCATGGGAGAACTGTGTGCCACGTTTGGTTCAATTCCATCGTTGGTGGTGTTCAGAATACGCTTTGATTGTAGGTGAACTATAAATTCCAGCAACTACACCTCCCAAATGACAAAATCCATTTTTGAGTGATGGCCACTCCTTGGGTTAGTAGGTGTCTTGTGTCCCAATTTTGTGTCAATTCGTCCAGTGTTTTTTGAGTTACGTTAATCCCACAAATAAACATTATATAGATACTAGCCATCCCCTGCCACGCGTTGCTGTGGCCCACATGGGGGTTCTGTGTGGGAGGTTTGGCCCAATTCTATTATTGGTGGGGTTCAGAATGCTCTCCGATTGTAGGTGAACTATAAATTCCAGCAACTACAACTCCCACATGTCAAGATTCTATTTTCCCCAAACTCCACCAGTGTTCACATTTGGGCATGTTGAGTATTTGTGCCAAGTCTCGTCCAGATCCATCATTGTTTGAGTCCACAGTGATCTCTGGATGTAGGTGAACTACAACTCCAAAACCAAAGGACACTGCCCACCAAACCCTTTCAGTATTTTTTGTTGATCATGGGAGTTCTGTGTGCCAAGTTTGGTTCAATTCCATTGTTGGTGGAGTTCAGAATGCTCTTTGATTGTAGGTTTACTATAAATCCCAGCAACCACACCTCCCAAATGACAAAATCCATTTTTTGAGTGATGGTCACTCCTTGGCTTAGTTAAGTGTCTTGTGTCCAAATTTGGTGTCAATTTGTCCAGTGGTTTTTGAGTTATGTTAATCCAACAAACGAACATTACATTCTTATTTATATAGATATTCCAGCATGTTTAGCTAGTAAAGGGAACCAAGCAGCTCCTATTATTGTTGATTATTATTAACGTAAATATTCCTAATTTATAGACCCTTTACAAAGGATATGGCTGCGGTTACCCCAAGAAAACGCAAACGGAGTTCTGATGGGTAAGATGTCCATTGTAAAATCACTAGAAACAACTGAATGTTCTTTTTATCTTTCTGATTAAATGTATATCTGGGGATACAGTTTATTTGGACTGAAATGCGTAAAATAGATTTTCGACACATAAGGTAAAATATTGGTTATTCAGTATAATCCCCAAATTCATGAGCCTGCTATCCACAGCATCATTTATCCACTTTGGACAAAGTAGGCCCCTTTTAGGCATTTTCTATGGTCTGCAGCACAACTATGCTATTCCTGGGCCAGAAGTCCTTCATTTCAGTAGAGTTACACTCTTATGCACAAATTTGCCTACACACACTAGTCTGGGATTATATCTTGCACAGATACAAGTGTCATAAGGTCTTTATTGCATGTTTTGAGATTTCCCCATTTCAAATTATTGTATAGTTACAGTAGAGTCTCTCTTATCCAACCTTCGCTCATCCATCCATTGCAGTCTGCCTCCCACCTGGATCCACCGCTGTTTCAATACATTGCAATGTTTCGGTGCTAAATTCATAAATGCAGTAATTACTGCATATCGTTACTATGTACTGAACTGCTTTTTCTATTGATTTGTTGTAAAACATGATATTTTGGTGCTTAAATTGTAAATTCATAACGTAATTTAATGTTTAATAGGCTTTTCCTTCATCCCTCCTTATTATCCAACATTTTGCTTATCCAACGTTCTGTCAGTCTGTTTAGATTGGATAAGCGAGACTCTACTGTATATTCCTTTTTAAATAATAATAGTGATGATGATGATAATAATAATAATAATAATAATAGACAAGAAGCAACTGGAAAAGCTTATACATGAGGATTTAAAAATCGAACTGCAAAGTCTCTGGCACAAGCCAGTCAAGGTGGTCCTAGTGGTGATCGGCACTCTGGGTGCAGTGCCTAAAGACCTTGGCCTGCACTTAAAAACAATCAGTGCTGACAAAATTACCATCTGTCAGCTGCAAAAGGCCACCCTACTCGGATCTGCAAGCATTATTCACCGATACATCACACAGTCCTAGACATTTGGAAAGTATCTGATGTGTGATCAAATACAAAAGAGAGCATAGTGATCATGTTTCCTGTGTACTAATCTTGTTGTGCCGAGCGCAGTCTGTTCAGCGCCTTCCGAGTTGCCCAGTCTTCTGAGTGCCCAGGGGGGAGTCTCTCATCTGGTATCAGCCATGGATTGAGGTGCTGGGTTTGGGCCTGCCACTTTTGGACCCTCGCTTGCTGAGGTGTTCCAGCGAGTGTCTCTGTAGATCTAAGAAAATTATGTCTTGATTTAAGTTGTTGACGTGCTGGCTGATAGCCAAACAGGGGATGAGCTGGAGATGTCTCTACCTTGGTCCTTTCACTATTGGCTGCTACTTCCCAGCGGATGTCAGGTGGTGCAATACTGGCTAAGCAGTGTAATTTCTCCAGTGCTGTAGGGCGCAGACACCCTGTGATGATGCAGCATGTCTCATTAAGAGCCACATCTACTGTTTTAGCATGGTGAGATGTGTTCCACACTGGGCATGCGTACTCAGCAGCAGAGTAGCACAGCGCAAGGGCAGATGTCTTCACTGTGTCTGGTTGTGATCCCCAGGTTGTGCCGGGGGGCGGGGGTGGTGCTCATCTCCATCTTTAAGCTGAAGAGCCGGTGTTGTCCGTAGATACCTCCAAGGTCATCATAGATCTAAAATGATAAGATTACAACAAGCCATTTTTGAGATAGCTTTAAATCCTTGGTAGTGCATATCCTAAATGAAACTTGCAGTAGGTAGCCAAATTCATTCAGAAATGTGTAAAAAGTGCAATATTAATATGTTTTGTAGCTTGCAGTTAACACATGGGAACCCTGTGAAAAAACTGATGATGGAGTTCACCGAAGGGCTACCTGCAGCGAAGGTGTCTTGGGATCAAAATTGTGCGTCTCCAATAAAGCCAACATCTGCTTTCCTAGATAACGATAAAGAAAACCACTTCTCGCCGCAAAGGTCAGCTGCATCACAGAAACTTGACGTTTCGCCCCTGCAGACTGCCCACGTGCCACAGAGAACGCAGAGAGGTTCCCCCCAGACAACATCCCCAGAGTCTGGTACCAAATGTCGTTCTGTTGTGCCCGCCGGTTCATTTTACAGCAAAGGCAAGCAATTTCTCAATATTTTAGAGCGGAAGCTAACAAATGAAAGCCAACCCCTTGCACAAGGAAATGATAATGGAAACCTTCCAGTCACCAGCAGAACAGAGACAGCCCAGGTGAAAATGCAGACAACCAAGATGTCCAGCTTAAAAACATACAAGCGCCCGGCTGCTTCAAAGCAACCCAAGGCTTTGCCCAAAAACACTAAGAAAACCAAATTGGAGATTGCTCCTCCCAAGGGAAAAGAGAATGCTAGCTGTCCTACAGAAAAGAAAATGGAGGGCTCTTTCAAGGTCTTAAGCACGAAATTCAAGCCTGTACTGAAACTCCAGACAGGGGCGGCATTCTTTACCGCTGGAAGGAAAGGGAACTCTGCTTCTAAGAAAGGGCTGTCATCCCCACCACACTTTCCCAAGATGGAAGTCAAAGAGAAGCCGGAGAGTCTTCTGAAACAAGCCAAGCTCAACTTGCCCACTAAAAACAAAGCAACTGAAGATGGCAGGAAAGGAAACGGTGCCACAGAAATTGAAAAAGAGGAGAAACCTAATCACGTGGGGAAGGATGAGATGCTGACCCACAGTCCTAGTCAAAATTTGGAGAACGTGTCTGAATCAAGCCTGCTGAATCCTGAGCCCCAGACTTCTCAATCTGTTGCCTTGAAGGTGCGGGATCTAAAGGAAACTGAGGCTACGAACCAGGTAGGTAAAATGAATCTGAGAAAAGCTGATACGTTAAGGGCTTTCACCACTGGGAAAATGTAAACAGATGGAGAATGGCCTATGTAGTAATAATAATAATAATAATAATAATAATAATAATAAACTTTATTTACAGTCTAAGGCTTTCATGGCCGGGATCACTGGGTTGTTGTAGGTTTTTCCGGGCTATATGGCCATGTTCTGGAGGCAATTTTTCTCCTGACGTTTCGCCTGCATCTATGGCAAGCATCCTCAGAGGTAGTGAGGTCTGTTGGAAGTAGGAAAAATGGGTTTATATATCTGTGTAAGGACTTTTGTCTGCTGGGGCTAGGTGTGAATGTTTCAGCTGATCACCTTGATTAGCATTCAATGGCTTGGAAGTGCCTGGGGGGAATCTTTTGTTGAGAGTGATTTTATGTGCCTGTTTGTTTCCCCTCTGTTGTTTTGCTGCTGTAATTTTAGAGTTTTTTTAGTACTGGTAGCCAGATTTTGTTCATTTTCATGGTTTTTTTCCTTTCTGTTGAAATTGTCCACATGCTTGTGGATTTCAGTGGCTTCTCTGTGTAGTCTGACATGGTGGTTGTTGGTGTGGTCCAGCACTTCTGTGTTCTCAAATAATATGCTGTGTCCAGGCTGGTTCATCAGGTGCTCTGCTATGGCTGATTTCTCTGGTTGGAGTAGTTTGCAGTGCCTTTCATGTTCCTTGATGTGTGTCTGGGCACAACAAAACAAAACAGCAAAACAACAGAGGGGAAACAAACAGGCACATAAAATCACTCTCAACAAAAGATCCCCCCCAGGCACTTCCAAGCCATTGAATGCTAATGTCCTTTGACCAGTAGCTGGCCATTTGGAGTGCCTCTGGTGTTACTATAAGAAAGTCCTCCATTGTGCATGTAGCAGGGCTCAGGTTGCATTGCAGTAGGTGGTCAGTGGTTTGCTCTTCTCCACACTCACATGTCGTGGATTCCACTTTGTAGCCCCATTTCCTAAGGTTGGCTCTGCATCTTGTGATGCCAGAGCGCAGTTTGTTCAGTGCCCTCCAAGTCGCCCAGTTTTCTGTGTGCCCAGGGGGGAGTCTCTCCTTTGGTATCACCCATTGATTGAGTCATTGATATCAGCCATTGATTAGTTCTGGTTTTGAGCCTGCCACTTTTGGACTCTTGCTTGCTGAGGTGTTCCAGCCAGTGTCTTTGTAGATCTTAGAAAACTATTTATTGATTTAAGTCGTTGACGTGCTGGCTGACACCCAAACGGGATGAGCTGGAGATGTCACTGCCTTGGTTCTTTCACTATTGGCTGCTACTTCCCGGCGGATGTCAGGTGGTGCAATACCGGCTGAGCAGTGTAATTTCTCCAGTGGTGTAGGGTGCAGACACCCCATGATAATGCGGCATGTCTCATTAAGAGCCACATCCACTGTTTTAGTGTGGTGAGATGTGTTCCACACTGGGCATGCATACTCAGCAGCAGAGTAGCATAGCGCAAGGGCAAATGTCTTCACTGTGTCTGGTTGTGATCCCCAAGTTGTGCCAGTTAGCTTTCATATGATATTGTTCCTAGCACCCACTTTTTGCTTGATATTCAGGCAGGATAATAAAATAAGTAAAAACATAAAAGTACAATAAAACAGTGCAAAGTAACAAAATGAAAATCAAACGCAGTGGGCAGGCCAAACGTACGGCATAAAATGATAAAACCCTGGATGAGATAATAATTTAAAAAGGTATCTTTTTAAGGAAGAAGTTCGTAGGGACCGAATAGTGGAGACAGCCCTTCAGAAAGGTGGAGGGAAATGCAATATGAGGACCACATTATGGGATGAACAACAAGAAAGAAGTATATGGTCACGGGTGGGAGAAAGAACTCTTGTCTGCTTGAGGCAAGTGTGAATGTTGCAATTGGCTACCTTGATTAGCATTGAATGGCATTACAGCTTCAAGGCCTGGCTGCTTCCTGCCTGGGGGGGATCCTTTGTTGGGAGGTGATTAGCTGTCCCTGATTGTTTCTTGTCTGAATTTCCTGTGTTTTCTGAGTGTTCCCCTTTATTTACTGTCCTGATTTTGGAGGCTTTTTAAAATACTGGCAGCCAAATTTTGTTCACTTTCATGGTTTCCTCCTTTCTGTTGAAATTGTCCACTTGCTCGTGGATTTCAATGGCTTCCCTGTGTAGTTGATAGAGTGATTCTACAATTCTGCATTCTCATATAATTCTGTATTTTCTAAAATCAGGACTGTAAATAATGAGCAACACTAAAAAAGCCTGTGAATTTCTTGATTTTGGCTTCTCTCTCCCATTAAACTCCAAGCAGCCTGTTTAGCTTCCTTTAGTATTTTTCTGGCATTTGAAACACATGCTAGCTAGACACAGATAGATATGCTTCTTTTCAGCAAATGTTACTGCATCTCTCTTCACAGCAACCTTTGGAATGTTTATGCGATTTGCTTTATTTAACAAAATATATCATATTCACAGGACTTAGAAGAAATGTCAAAACAATCATCCAGAGCGGTGAACAAGGATGAGAATACCTCTTCCACTAAACCTTCTAATGAGATTCACCAAGGTAAATATATATAATTAAGATCACAGTGGCTCAGCGGGTAAACTGCTAAACTGGGACGGCGTGAGCTACTGTCATTAGCCCCAGCTTCTGCCAACCTAGCAGTTTGAAAACCTGCAAATGTGAGTAGATCAATAGGCACGGCTCATGCAGTCATGCAGGCCACATGTCCTAGGAGGTGTCTACAGACAACACCGGCTCTTCGAATTAGAGATGGAGATGAGCACCACCCGCCAGAGTCAGACATGACTAGACTTAATGTCAAGGGGAAACCTTTACCTAAGATCATGTCAGAATTTCAAATGCATATGTTTTAATCGGTTTTCGCTGCATTTTTAATACCATTGATATTTAATTCTGTTTTAATGTTTGTATATTTGTAGATTTTAAACTGGACTGAAATGTTTTTAATGTAAGCATTAGGCTTGGGTGATCAAGAAAAAAATTGGTTCTAAACTCGTTTCGTTTCTAGGGTGTGCTAGCGTTTCTAAATTCTGAGGACTTCCAAAATTTAAGATTTCACAATTTTGAAATTTCCAAAATTTCGTAAATTACAAATCGATT
This sequence comes from Anolis sagrei, assembly GCF_037176765.1. Classification (NCBI taxonomy): domain Eukaryota; kingdom Metazoa; phylum Chordata; class Lepidosauria; order Squamata; family Anolidae; genus Anolis; species Anolis sagrei. The sequence goes on from NC_090021.1 coordinate 9,954,668, forward strand.
CGTTAATGGTGGAAGCGATTGCGCAGTATGCTAAAAAAAAACCTCCAAATGGGACAGGGGGAAGTTCTGAAGCTTCCCTCTCCCTCTGTTGTTGACTGTTGGTGTGATAAAACAAACAACTATATTATATTATATTATATTATATTATATTATATTATATTATATTATTATAATATTATGTTATTATATTATTGTATATTATATTATATTATACAATTATAATATAATAATATAGTAATAAAATATATAATAATATAATATAATAAAATATAATATATATATTATATTATTATTATATTATATATTATATTATAGTATTGTATATTAGAGTGAGGCAAGAAGAAGCATGAGGAAAGAGGAGGGAAGCAGCAGAGCAAAGGGACCGGAAGTGGGGTAAATGCGAGATTGTAAAACTTGCACCAGACATACGAAAATAATTATGAAATAATTACGAAAATTGGAAAAATTGTTTCGATTCTTAATTACTCCTCACACTATTCCTGCATGGTTCGATATTGGATCGTAAGCTAATTTAAATACGAATTAATAACGAATTACGAAATTAACGAACTGGATCGCCCAAGCCTAGTAAGCATCTTTGAGAGAATAAGCGGGGCATAAATAAATATAATAATATTAATAATAGCTTCATAGTCAGTTGTGTCCAATTCTGGGCACTGCAGTTGAAGAGGTGCCCAGGGGTGAGAAAGGCGGTATATCAATACTGTAAATTAATAAATAAGTGTTGACAAGCTGGAATGTGTCCAGAGGAGGGTGACTAAAATGATCACGGGTCTGGAGAACAAGCCCTATGAGGAGCGGCTTAAAGAGCTGGGCATGTTTATCCTGCAGAAGAGGAGGCTGAGCGGAAACATGAATATGTATGAAGATGTGAGGGGAAGTCATAGGGAGGAGGGAGGAAGCTTGTTTTTTGCTTCCCTGGAGACTAGGACACGGAACAATGGCTTCAAACTACAAGAAAGGAGATTCCACCTGAATATGAGGAAGAACTTCCTGGTTGTGAGAGCTGTTCTGTAGTGGAACTCGCTCTCTCTGCCTGGACTGTGGTAGAGGCTTTTAAACTGAGGCTGGATGGCCATCTGTTGGGGGTGCTTTGAATGTGATTTTCCTGCTTCTTAGCAGAATGGAGATGGACTGGATGGCCCATGAGGTCTCTTCCAACTCTTATGATTCTAACTGGATATTCCTTTCTCTTTAGGGTCAGCATACCGTGCTCATCCTTTGTGTAGCACACCCTTCAGCAACAAAAAGAGGTATGTCAATATTCATAAATAATGCAATAACAGAGAAGGATAGCACCGGGATTGTGGCACGGCTGTCTGAGTGTCAGCTGCATTAAGATCACTTCTGACCATAAGGTCATGAGTTCGAAGCCAGCCCGGGTCAGAGTGAGCTTCCGACCAATTGTGTAGCTTGTTGTTGACCTTTGCAACCCGAAAGACAGTTGCATCTGTCAAGTAGGAAAATTAGGTACCACCTATGTGGGGAGGCTAATTTAACTAATTTACGAGGCCATAAAAAAAAGACTCCAGCAAAAGCATGCGGGGAATGCGGAAGTGCTTCATCAGTGTCACAGATGGACGATGAAAGCGACAGCTCCCCTGGCGGCCAGAAAAAGTTAAATAGCCTCTGACTGTCTATTTCTGTTGTGTGTCTTTGGCATTGAATGTTTGCCATATATGTGTACATTGTAATCCGCCCTGAGTCCCCTGCGGGGTGAAAAGGACGGAATATAAATACTGTAAATAAATATAAATAATAAGTAAGGATAAGAGGTTTTTCTCACTGCATACTTTACCTTGACTAATAAATAGTGTGATTACATTTTCATCTACTTCTTTACTCATTTTTCCCCTCTGACAAAGAAAAATCTTAAATATATTTCAGGCCACGGGCTAATCATGAGGAGCAGCCAACAGTGGATGTACAAAACATCCCTGCTATACCAAGAACCAGCAAGAAGTCCAAGGAACTGAATAAAGGTTTAAAGGATCAGATGGTCATTGTGAGTACACTTATGTATTCGTATTGCTGTTACTATTACGAGAGCAATTGAAGCACTTGTTAACTCAAAGGAGCATTCTACTCCCCTTGTTTTACTGTTAAGTAAAACATGCCTTCTTTATGTTATGTGCTCTTCTAAGTATTGTACTGCTCTTTTTTAATGCTGTAGATCAGAGTTGTCAAACATCAGCTTTATGGCTGCCTCCAAAGTGACATTGAATCCATGGACAGAGGATCTGTGTATACAGAGGGCCAATTATTATTATTATTATTATTATTATTATTATTATTATTACATAATGGTTGTTGCTCATGGATTTGTGCCTCAAGTTTCCTATTTCGTTTATTTATTTATGACAATTATATGCCGCCCTTCTCACCGCAAAGGGGACTCAGAGTGGCTTACAAGTTATATGTAAACACAATATATTATATTATTAGCATAGCACAATATTAGTACTATACATTCCAATATTGTACTATATCACTATACTGTAATATTATTAGTAATATTACACATAACATGAAATATATAATTATTATATTTTTATTATTAGAATAATATTACAGTTTGGCTTCCCCTGATGTTATTGAATGACAGCTCCCACTCCCTTTTGAGGATGAGCCATGTGGACTGGGGACAATGGGAAATGCAACCTATTGCCTGGCTTGCTGTGAGTTTTCCAGGCTGTGTGGCCATGTTCCAGAAGCATTTTCATCTGATGTTTCGCCCAATATTAGTACTATACATTCCAATATTGTACTATATCACTATACTGTAATATTATTAGTAATATTACACATAACATGAAATATATAATTATTATATTTTTTATTATTAGAATATTATTACAATTTGGCTTCCCCTGATGTTATTGAATGACAGCTCCCACTCCCTTTTGAGGATGAGCCATGTGGACTGGGGATAATGGGAAATGCAACTTATTACCTGGCTTGCTGTGAGTTTTCCAGGTTCTGTGGCCATGTTCCAGAAGCATTCTTACCTGATCTTTCGCCCACATTTATGGCAGGCATACTCAAAGGTTGTGAGGTCTGTTGGAAACTAGACAAGTAGGGTTTATATATCTGGAATAATGTCTAGAGTGGAAGAAAGAACTCTTCTCTGCTTGAAGCAAGTGTGAATGTTGCAATTGGCCACCTTGATTAGCATTGAATGGCCTTGCAGCTTCAAAGCTGCCTGGTTGCTGCCTGGGGAAATCCTTTGTTGTGAGATGTTAGCTGGCCATGTTTGATTATCATCTGGAATTCCCCTGTTTTCTGAGAGTTATTCTTTATTTACTATCCTAATTTTGGAGTTTTTTTTAATGGTGGTAACCAGATTTTGTTCATTTTCATATTTTCCTCCTTTCTGTTAAAATTGTCCACATGCTTGTGGATTTCAAAGGCTTCTCTGTGTCTATCTGACATGGTAGTGGTCCAGCGTTCCTGTGTTCTCAAATAATATATTGTGTCCAGGCTGGTTCATCAGGTGCTCTGCTATGGCTGACTTCTCAGGCTGAGTTAGTCTGCAGTGCCTTTCATGTTCCTTGATTTGTGTTTGGGCAATGCTGCTTTTCGTGGCCATTCAATGCTAATCAAGGTGGCCATTTACAACATCCGCACTTTCCTCAAGCAGACAAGAGTTCTTTCTCCCGCCCTGGATATTCCACAAATATATACATCTCACTTTCCTAGTTTCCAACAGACTCCTCAACCTCTGAGGATGCCTGCCATAGATGTGGGTGAAACCTCAGGAAGGAATGCTTCTGGAACATGGTCATACAGCCTGGAAAACCTATTAGTACGTGTGGCTCTGGAGATCAGGAAAGGTTAAAGCACATTATAATGCCAATAATTCTTTCCACAAGCCTTATATCTCAATTCCAACCCCACTCTCCTGACTAAACAGAACAAACTGCAGCCTTCCAGATGTTACTATATCACAATTCCCATCAGCTCTAGTCCTGATGATGAGGAATACAGGAATTGTAGTTGTTTAAAATGGTTTGGTGGGTCGGATTTGGCCCACAGGCCTCAGGCGTGACACATGTACTGTTGATTATACTCATATGGTCCTTACCTTGGCAGGATGCTGGTCAAAAACATTTTGGTGCCACTGTCTGCAAATCTTGTGGCATGGTTTACTCCGCTGCCAATCCAGAGGATGAAGCCCATCATATCCAGTATCACCAGAGGTTACTCGAAGGAATAAGATATGTGGTAAGTTGGCCTTGACGAATTGACTTCTTGAATTTTGGCATGATTCCAGAAAATCAAGCTTCTAGAACACATCTTATCAAATGTAATGCAGCCAGGCAATGGCTAGGGAAGTGAGCATAGAGATTCAGTCTTGAGGTGGAAAATTCTGGTGATTGCTTAGTCCAATCTTTCTGGAGATTGGTTTATGTGTTACAGGTGGAGTCTCCCTTATCCAAAATGCTTGGGACCACAGGTTTTTAACATGTGATTTTATAGATGTATTAAACTATATTGTGCCCCTCCTTGAGCCGAAAGGAGAGGTGGATAATAAATAAATAAATACCATATATACTAAAGTATAAGCTGAAAAACTTTACTTTGTTATTATGATTATTATGATCTATTTAAACCTTTGTTTTAATCTTCGTTTTTAATTTTTGTGGTTTGTAATTTTACTTTGCCATTTTAATGATGATATTTTCAATTATCTTTTAACTTAATCAAGTTTGAATGTATGTTAGTTCACTGTTATGGGAGTCTTAGGATAGTGATTATTGTCTATTTGTGTACGTTTCTGTTTTTGTTTTTAATGTTGATACAGTCAGTGGAATAAAGCTTTGCTTTGCTTTGCCTGATTATTAATAATAATAATACTTTTATTATTTTACTCTATTATTGTTATTACATTTACATTATTGTACTCTATTATTATTATTATTATTATTATTACATTTATTATTTTACTCTGTTACTATATTTACATTATTTTGCTCTATTATTTTTATTACATTTATTATTTTACTGTATTGTAATTACATTTACATTATTTTACTCTTATTATTATTTATATCACATTTATTATTTTACTTTATTGTTATTCCATTATTTTACTCTTATTATTATTACATTTATTATTTTACTTTATTATTATTGTTATATTATTGTGATTGTGCTTATTGGAATGTTACTTTATGACTGTGTTTATTTTTTTTCTTTTCTTTCCTTTTATGTAATTTTGATGATGTTGTTTATTAGTATTGTTTATGCTCTGGTTTTATTTTGTTGTAATATGTTGTCCGGGCTTGGCCCCATGTAAGCCACTCCGAGTCCCCATTGGGGAGATGGTGGCGGGGTATAAATAAAGTTGATTATTATTATTATTATTATTATTATATTACATTTACTGTATATACTCGAGTATAAGTCTAATTTTTCAGCCCTTTTTTAAGGCTGAAATAGACCCTGTTAGAAATACATAATAAATGTATTTATATTATTGTTGTTATTGTTACATTGATCATTCTATGTTATTGTTTTTATTATTACATTTATTATTTTACTCTATTAGTACTGTTATTATTACATTTCCATTATTTTACTCTATTATTATTATTATTATTAGTAGTAGTAGTAGTAGTATTATTACATTTATTATTTTACTCTTATTTGCAAGCACATTTACACTGAAGAAGGTTAGAATGGTTTAATCAGAGTTCCGCAGTCTTATCTTAAATTATAGTTTTATGTAAATATTCAAAACATTTAATTACTGATGCCTCAATTAATATAATTGTATTGTATCTATTTTTATTTTGAAATTTACCAGTAGCTCCTGCATTTCCCACCCTCGGCTTATACTCGCGTCAAGACGTTTTCCCAGGTTTTTGGGTAAAATTTGGTGCCTCGGCTTATATTTGGGTCGGCCTATACTCGAGTATATACAGTACATTAGTTTCCTCTATTATTATTTTTATTACATTTATTATTTTACTCTATTATTTTTGGAAGGATATGTAAGCACATTTACATTGAAGAAGGTTAGAATAATGGTTTAATCAGAGTTGGACAATCTTATCTTAAATTACAGTTTTATGTAAATATTCAAAAACATTTAACCTACTGATGCCTAAATTAATATAATTTTATTGGTATCTATTTTTTTTTAATTTTGAAATTTACCAGTAGCTGCTGCATTTCCCACCCCCGGCTTATACTTGAGTCAATAAGTTTTCCCAGGTTTTTTGTGTTCAAATCAGCTTATATTCGGGTTGGCTTATACTTGAGTATATACAGTAATCTTTGGATTTTTGGAGACCTGTGTTTGCATATACATACATAGAATCATAGAATCCTAGAGTTGGAGGAGACCTCATGGGCTATCCAGTCCAACCCCCTGCCAAGAAGCAGGAATATTGCATTCAAATCACCCCTGACAGATGGCTATCCAGCCCCTGTTTAAAAGCTTCCAAAGAAGGAGCCTCCACCACACTCGGGGGCAGAGAGTTCCACTGCTGAACGGCTCTCACAGTCAGGAAGTTCTTCCTCATGTTCAGATGGAATCTCCTCTCACAGAGCTAAACATACACAGCTCCTTGTCCTGCTCCTCATTGGGTTTGACTTTTGTTTTGTAGTATTTTAGATTTCCAGATAAAGGAAACTAAACCTGGAATGCAGAAAGTTGGTGATAGAACTTAGTATTAAAAAACAACCAGTTTTCCTATTTCATTATAGCTTAGGTAAGTGTTTTGAGGTCCAACTGTGTACTCCAAGCTGTTAATAATATACATTCGTTTTCTCCTGTCATTTTCCGTCCCGTTGATAGAGCTGGAAGAATGAACACGTTGCTGCCGAATTTTGGGATGGGAAAATAGTCTTGATCAGGCAGAGCGATCCAAAGTATGCCACCAAAAAGGTACGGAACACAGTTTTCTCATAGTTTTTCTAGTCATGAGGTGAAATGATACTTGTTTGCCTCAAAACTCATGCCAATCTGTTTCAGGAATGATATGGGATTCTTGTATTTGAAGTGATTTTCTTTGCTGCTCACAAAATACTCTTGGTAAATTTTTAACTATTTCAGACTTTCCAGTGAAATGCTCCCCTCAACTAGAGTCTCAGCTTTATTGCTTCCACTGCTAACTCCTTCAAGTCATAGTAGAATCACAGAGTTGAAAGAGACCTTGTGGGTTATCCAGTCCAACCCCATTGTGCCAAGAAGCAGGAAAATTGCATTCAAAGCACCCCCAACAGGTGGCCATCCAGCCTCTGTTTAAAAGCCTCCAAAGAAGGAGCTTCCACCACACTCTTAAGGCAGAGAGTTCCACTGCTGAACAGATCTCACAGTCAGGAAGTTCTTCCTCATGTTCAGGTGGAATCTCCTTTCTTTCCTATAGTTTGAAGCCTTTGTTCTGCATCCTAGTCTCTAGGACAGCAGAAAACGAGCCTGCTCCCTCCTCCCTATGACTTCCCCTCACATATTTATACATGGCTATCATGTCTCCTCTCAGCCTTCTCTTCTGTAGGCTAAACATGCCCAACTCTTTAAGCCGCTCCTCATAGGGCTTGTTCTCCAGATCCTTGATCATTTTAGTCACCCTCCTCTGGGCACATTCCGAGTCAACCTCTCTCTTAAATTGTAGTGCCCAGAATTGAACAAAGTGTGGTTCCAGGTGTGGTCTGACCAAGCCAGAATAGTGGGGGAGCATGACTTCCCTGGATCTAGACAATAGACTTTTATTTATGAGGGCCAAAATCCCATTGGATTTTGCTTGTTATGCATTCTATATGCCATTTTTTTCTTCTCACAGGCCGAAGATGTTCGTCAGCTTGTCGATAGTGAACTTGGGTTTAAACAAGTGGTACTGACCTGTCCAACTCAGATTCAAACGTACCTATTTGTATCTAATGAAAAGAAGATAATTGGCTGTTTAATCGCTGAACCTGTCAGGCGGGTGAGTGGTTTGCTGCTGTGTAAATTGGAAATATAACCTGCTATGGCACCTCCAATGCTGAAAGAACCTTCCAAATGGAATTATGGAAGATGGAGTCATTCCTCTGAGACGTTATCTGGGATTCTGTGACTGACCAAAACTTTCATTATTGCTACTTTAGCAAATGACTAGCTTAGGTGCTCCGTGATGCCCTGGTTAGGATTTTGTAATGCTTCGTATTTTTCAAAACACTCATTGTTTGGTTCTTGTGGGTTTTTTCGGGCTATAGGGCCATGTTCTAGAGGCATTTCTCCTGACGTTTCGCCTGCATATGGCAGGCATCCTCAGAGGTAGTGAGGTCTGTTGGAATTAGGACAATGGGTTTATATATCTGTGGAATGGCTGGTGTGGGGCAAAGAGCTCTTCTCTGCTGGAGCTAGGTGTGAATGTTTCAACTGACCACCTTCATTAGCATTTGAAGGCCTGGCTGAGCCTGGGAAAATCTTTTGTTGAGAGGTGTTAAGATGTGCCTGGTTGTTTCCTCTCTGCTGCAATGCTGGACCACACCAACAACCACCATGTCAGACTACACAGAGAAGCCATTGAAATCCACAAGCATGTGGACAATTTCAACAGAAAGGAGGAGACCATGAAAATGAACAAAATCTGGCTACCAGTATTAAAAAACTCTAAAATTGCAACAGCAAAACAGCAGAGAGGAAACAACCAGGCACATCTTAACACCTCTCATATAGCCCGAAAAAACCTACAACAACCCTATAGTTTAGGTTTCTTGCCTTTTCATTTAACTTGGACACACCTGTCTTATTTTTTCCTAGGCTTTCCGGGTGCTTTCAGAGCCCACGACAGCTCTGGATTCTCCCAATAAGAGCGGCCTGGAGCCTCAGCGTGTTTGGTGCTGTTCGACGGAGCCGGAGAATGTCTTCTGCGGAATCAGCCGAATCTGGGTCTTCAGCCTGATGAGGAGGAGGCACGTCGCCAGCCGCATGGTGGATGTGCTCAGGTGAAGCATCGCATCTCACTACCAGCATTAACTGTCAGAATAGTATTAGTAGCTGGCAGAATGTCTCAGCCCCTTTTACTCTTGGTGTGATAAAAACTCAAAGCATACAAATAAGTCTGTTGCTTTAAGTAGAAACAAAAATATAGTTCTATTCACTGTAGATCAAAAACGCAAAGCAAAACAGAAGAATTGATCTCATCAATATGCAACAAATAATATATCCAGTGAGTCTTCTTCTTTACACGACAATATTCAAAAACATAGCAAAATAATACAGGTTATCAGTAGAATGTTCTTATCTTGCCATAAATATAAATGACATAAATGGCAGCCAGATTGCTAACAGGAGCGGTGCTCAGGGATCGTACAACTCCTCTGTTGCGCCAGCTCCACTGGCTGCCAGTTTGCTACCAAGCACAATTCAAAGTGCTGGCTTTAGCCTATAAAGCCCTAAACGGTTCTGGCCCAACTTACATGTCCAAACACATCTCCCCTTATGAACCATCTAGGATCTTAAGATCGTTACCACCTTCGTCACAAGTACGTTTGGTGGAGACAAGAGACGGGGCCTTCTTGGTGGGGGTGGCCCCTCGGCTGTGGAATGCCCTCCCTATAGATATTAGATCGGCCACTTCCCTTTTAACATTCCGGGGAAAAAAGTCAAGACATGCCTTTTTGAACAAACATTTGCAAATGTAGAGTAATTGACACAGGAAAATGGAACGACTAGACAATGAGTCCAGACAACGTTTTTAACAAGGAGACACTATGAATTTATATTTTATTGATGTGTTTAGTTTTTATTATATGTTTTTAATTGTATTTATCACAGTGTAAGCATTGAGTTTTGCCCTGTTAATCGCCTTGAGTCGCCTACGGGCTTTTATTTGTCATGTCAGGGCAACCAGTCAATTATATTACATTTTTAACAGAACAAAGCAAACAAACAGACAAAACACAAAATTTGTGAGTTTGGTAGTTGATTAAATGTCCTTTGACCAGTAGCTGGCCACTTGGAGTGCTTCCGGTGTTGCTGCAAGAAGGTCCTCCATTGTGCATGTGGCAGGGCTCAGGTTGCATTGCAGTAGGTGGTCGGTGGTTTGCTCTTCTCCACACTCGCATGTCGTGGATTCCACTTTGTAGCCCCATTTCTGAAGGTTGGCTCTGCATCTCGTGGTGCCAGAGCGCAGTCTGTTCAGCGCCTTCCAAGTCGCCCAGTCTTCTGTGTGCCCAGGGGGGAGTCTCTCATTTGGTATCAGCCATGGATTGAGGTTCTGGGTTTGAGCCTGCCACTTTTGGACGCTCGCTTGCTGAGGTGTTCCAGCGAGTGTCTCTGTAGATCTTACAAAACTATTTCTAGATTTAAGTCGTTGACGTGCTGGCTGATACCCAAACGGGATGAGCTGGAGATGTCTCTGCCTTGGTCCTTTCACTATTGGCTGCTACTTCCCGGCGGGTGTCAGGTGGTGCAACAGCCAATGATTTCTTCAGCTCAAACAAGCCATCAAGCTAAGCCAAACGCAAAGCTTGCAAACCTAGTGCCTTGTTATATACTGAAGCAGATAACACACCCAATTACTGAGAAAAAGCCTGTTGTAAACCTGTACTAGCAACATTAACCACATCACACATTTCCTTTATGAACCACGTCTGGCATGCATACAGTTTCACAGGTGTAGAGTTAAACCAAGAAGTCTACTGTACACCATCTAGGTCAGGCATGGGCAAACTTTGGGTCTCCAGGTGTTTTGGAATACGCTCCCACAATTCCTAACAAAAATACCTGCCTTTATATATCAATAGGCAAATGGAGCTTGTAGTTGGTCTCTGAGGTGCGACAAGACCCCTTCGGATCTTCATATTTGTAGTTTTTGCAAACCTTAAGCAACCCATTGTACATTAATTGCAAGTTGTAATAAGTGCAAAGGGGACTGAATAGTTGGTGTGCACTGATCAAATTGTTTTCTCTTCCAGGCGAACGTTCTGCTTTGGCTCTTACCTAAGCACCGATGAAATTGCCTTTTCAGATCCTACACCAGATGGCAAGCTATTTGCCATCAGGTATTGCCAGACGCCCAACTTCCTTGTTTATAATTTCCTCAGTTAAGACCTTTTCCAAACGACGAGAGCTTGCCCCTCCTCACAGGGATTGATCCTACTTTTGAAATAGATACCTGTTGCCATTTTGCTTGTGCTCTGTTCTGGATTTTAATATTGTAAGTAACGTCAATTGGAAATTGTACTTTTAAAATGTTTTAATTCTGGAAGTTAGAACTTCTGAAGTTTATCTTAAGGTTTTGATCATATGAAAGGTTCTCTAGCTGCACCTAATGTTTGTTTCAGCAATTCATAATATTTGCTACCGCTAGCAATCAACTCTTTTGTGTTTTGATTGCTTGTTGTGTTAAGAAAGTATCTCTGTTATACTAAGGAAACTCTGCTTTGTGGAAAGAGGGGGCGGGATATGGAGGTGTTAATGCTGCTATGTACTAGTTGACCTTTATTTTTATTTGTTTGCACCTGTTAGCACTGGGGTTGGTTCTGTAGCTCTGACATGTTGGATGCAAATCCAAAAGCTGTGCAGATTGTGCCTGCAAACCAGTGTGATTCTTGCACTAAATCTTGTTAGACTCAGTCTGGACAAATAAATATTTGCGTGTTTTAGTCTGGTGTTGTGTGTTTATTGATATTTGGAAACAAAAATACAATACAGCCCAGTCTGCAAATAGAGTTACCCTTGTTGATCAGGCATGGGCAGTGTGCTTTGCAAGTATTATTTATTTTTATTATTTATTTACAGTTCTTATATTCCGCCCTTCTCACCCCACAGGGGACTCAGGGCGGATTACAGTAAACACATATATGGCAAACATTCAATGCCAGTTTGACAAACAACGTTTAACAGACAAATACACCAAGGCTATTTAACATTTTTTCTGGCCGCCAGGGGAGCTGCTGCTTTTCATCGTCCATCAACGACACCGATGAAGTTCTTCCGCATTCCACATTCCCCGGAGTCTTTTTTCTTTATGGCCTCATAAATTAGTTAAATTTAGCCTCCCCACACTTTAAGGTGGTACCTAATTTTCCTACTTGACAGATGCAACTGTCTTTCGGGTTGCAAAGGTTGACAACGGGCTACACAATGGCTGGACACCCACTCCAGCCCGGGCTGGCTTCGAACTCATGACCTTTTGGTCAGAGTGATCTTAATGCAGCTGACACTTAGCCAGCTGCGCCACAATTCCGGTGTACCTGGAGAAAACTACATATCTCGAGGGCTCGATACTGCATGAAGCCAGAGTGTAAGAGGACTCTTTTGCAGATGGATTCCACTTGATTTCTGAAAGAATGGGATGAACATCATATGATAGGGCCTGTTGGGAATCAAGTTCAAAGCATCTTCAAAATGGAGCAAAATATATTTTTTTAATATTTTATTGATTTTAATTATAAAAACATAAACATACAGGGAAAGAGGGGGAATATTTTGTAGAAAATAGAAAAATAGGATTTTTCTTCCTCTAAAGAAAGAGTAGGGGGGAGGGGGAACCACTGCCCCACACGCTTTAAAAAGTTTGTCGACTTCCGCTCTTCCTTCTTGAGCCATTCTATCTATTATTTATTAAAGTAACAACTTACTCAGTTTTAGTTCTTATAACCAAGAGGAGAGTAAACTCCCTCTACTTCTTCTATGTATCTTAAACCTTGTCTTTGCTTCAACGTTCAGATTTCAAATATTCTTCAAAATTGTATTGTCGAAGGCTTTCATGGCTGGAATCACTAGGTTCTTGTGGGTTTTTTCAGGCTATATGGCCATGTTCTAGAGGCATTTCTCCTGACGTTTCGCCTGCATCTATGGCAAGCATCCTCAGAGGTAGTGAGGTCTGTTGGAATTAGGACAATGGGTTTATATATCTGTGGAATGGCTGGGGTGGGGCAAAATCTGGCTACCAGTATTAAAAAACTCTAAAATTACAACAGCAAAACAACACAGAGGAAACAACCAGGCACATCTTAACACCTCTCAACAAAAGATTTTCCCAGGCTCAGCCAGGCCTTCAAATGCTAATGAAGGTGGTCAGGTGAAACATTCACACCTAGCTCCAGCAGGGAAGAGCTCTTTGCCCCACCCCAGCCATTCCACAGATATATAAACCCATTGTCCTAATTCCAACAGACGTCACTACCTCTGAGGATGCTTGCCATAGATGCAGGCGAAACGTCAGGAGAAATGCCTCTAGAACATGGCTCTATAGCCCGAAAAAACCCACAAGAACCTAGATTCTTCAAAATTCTTCCATTCTGTTTTTTTCATTCCTTTCCTGTTATTTTGTCTTAACCAGAAAGTCAGTTCATCCATATCTCTTATTTCTATTATTTTGTCCAACCATTCTTCGAGGGTATTTTTTCTTGTTTCCAGTTTTTTGCAAAAATTATTCTGGCTGCTGTAATGAAGTTTGTAAAGAGTTTTTAATTGTTTTCATCTTTAAAGGTATCTGATTCAAACATACCTAGTAGGTACATCTCTGGTTGCATTGGGAAGTTTATATCTAAAATCTTTTTACATTCCTTATGTATCATGTTCCAGAATTCGGTGGTTTTACCACACGACCACCACATATGGCAAAAAGATCCAAAATGGAGTAAAATGTGATAAGATCCCACTTAAGGGCATTTTTGATGTGGTGGAGAAGTCATAGAATCAAAGAGTTGGAAGAGACCTCATGGGCCATCCAGTCCAACCCCATTCTGCCAAGAAGCAGGAATATTGCATTCAAATCACCCATAAGTAAAAATAAATTACCCTGGGAATAGTTGGATGGGCTCAACACAAATGATACACCTGCCATGTGCGGAGAAAAACAGGCTCAGTTGAACTAATGAAGGAGAAAATACAGAAATGTAACTGACACACACCTCTGTTAACGTATTGTTGCATTTTCCACCAAGAAGTCCGTGTCAAGGCTCTGGAACTAGATGCTATAATGACCACGGTCAATGCACTTCGTTTGGGATTGTAGCTTGAATCATCTCTAATTTCAGCTGTTTTTGCAGGTGAACCCAATGCATAGAGGCATGCCATATCATACAGAAGTCCTTAAACTATTTTTGAGCTTAGGGAAGAAATTATACTTTCCATGTAAAGTAAAACCTGGGTTGCTGTGAGTTTTCTGGGCTGTATAGCCATGTTTCAGACGGTTTATATCAGGGATCCTCAAACTTTTTAAACAGAGGGCCAGGTCACAGTGCTTCAAACTGTTGGAGGGCCGGATTATAATTTGAAAAAAAACATGACTGAATTCCTATGCACACTGCACATATCTTATTTGTAGTGCAAAAACACTTTAGAACAATACAATAATTAAAATTAAGATCAATTTTAACAAATATAAGCTTATTAGTATTTCAGTGTGCCTGTTTTTGGCTGACAAGATAGGCTTGTTGTGTGCTTTCAAGTCATTTCAGACTTAGGTTGATCCTGAGCGAGGGCCAGGTAAATGACCTTGGAGCAGTGGTTCTCAACCTGGGGGTCGGGACCCCTGGAGGGGTCACGAGGGAGTGTCAGAGGGGTCACTAAAAACCACCAGAAAACACAGTATTTTCTGTTGGTCATGGGGGTTCTATGTGGGAAGTTTGGCCCAATTCTGTTATTGGTGGGGTTCAGAATGCTCTTTGATTGCACGTGAACTATAAATCCCAGCAACTACAACTCCCAAGATACCAAGGTCTGTTTTCCCCAAATTCCACCAGTATTCACATCTGGGCATCTTGAGTATTCGTGCCAAGTTTAGTCCAGATCCATCATTGAGTCCACAGTGCTCTCTGGATGTAGGTGAACTACAACTCCAAAATTCAAGGTCAATGCCCACCAAGCCCTTCCAGTATTTTCTGTTGGTCATGGGAGTTCTGTGTGCCAAGTTTGGCCCAATTCCATCGCTGGTGGAGTTCAGAATGCTCTTTGATTGCAAGTGAACTATAAATCCCAGCAACTACAATTCCCAAATGACAAAATCAACCGCCCAACCCCACCAGTATTGAAATATGGGCGTATCGGGTATTTGTGCCAAATTTGGTCCAGTTAATGAAAATACACCCTGTGTATCAGATATTTACTTGACGATTCATAACAGCAGCAAAATGACAGTTATGAAGTAGGAAGGAAAATAATTTTATGGTTGGGGGTCACCACCATAAGGGGTCGCAGCATGAGGAAGGTTGAGAACCACTGCCTTAGAGAGCCGTATCCGGCCCTCGGGTCGTAGTTTGAGGGCCCCTGTTTTATATATTTGAAATGTCCAGGGTGGGAGAAAGAACTCTTGTCTGTTTGGGGCAAGTGTGAATGTTGCAATTGGTCGCCTTGATTAGCATTTAATGGCTTTGCAGCTTCAAATCCTGGCTGCTTCCTGCCTGGGGAATCCTTTGTTGGGAGGTATTAGCTGGCCATGATTGTTTCATGTCAGGAATTCCACTGGGTTTTTTTTTTAGTGTTCTTTATTTACTGCAGAGCCCCCGGTGGCGCAGTGGGTTAAAGCACTGAGCTGCTGAGCTTGTTGATCGAAAAGTCACAGGTTCGATTCCGGGGAGCGGCGTGAGCTTCCGCTGTCAGCCCTAGCTTCTGCCAACCTAGCAGTTCGAAAACATGCAAATGTGAGTAGATCAATAGGTACCGCTCCGGCGGGAAGGTAACGGCGCTCCATGCAGTCATGCCGGCCACATGATCTTGGAGGTGTCTACGGACAACGCTGGCTCTTCGGCTTAGAAATGGAGATGAGCACCACACCCCAGAGTCAGACATGATTAGACGTAATGTCAGGGGACAACCTTTACTTTATTTACTGCATTCTAAACCCCACCAATTTCCCACACAGAGCCAAACTTTGCACACACACAACCCCCATGCCTTGAAGGAACTCGCTGGTGCAAGCCTCCTTCCACCCTCACACACTCTCTCTCGCCCCCACATGTGCACCACATTGCCATGCGCCGAGCATGCCTGCTCTCCCCTCCCTGCTTGGAATCTCAGAAACAACCTTCCCCTTGGCTGAGAGGCCATCCAATCTCAGCAGAGGGGGGCTTTTGGTGGGAGGATTCACCATCTGTTTCCAAAAAGGAAGAGAAGGACAGGCGGAAGAATCTTCAGCCTTCTCTGCCAAAGAGGTTCCCAAGACCATCAGAAATATACGTTTTCTGATGGTCTTTGGCGACCCCTCTGAAGCTCCCTAAACACACACACACACCCCAGATCCTGACCCCCAGGTTGAGAAACGCTGGTCCTTATTGAGTTGTATTGTTGAAGGCTTTCATGGCTGGAATCACTGGGTCGTTGGTAGTTTTTTTCGGGCTATATAGCCATGTTCTAGAGCAGTGGTTCTCAACCTTCCTAATGCCATGACCCCTTAATACAGTCCCTCATGTTGTGTTGACCCCCAACCATAATATTATTTTTGTTGCTACTTCATAACAGTCATTTTACTACTGTTATAAATCATAATGTAAATATCAGATATGCAAGATATATTTTCATTCACTGGACTGAACTGGGCACAAATACCCAATGCAACCACATGTAAATGCTAGTGGGGTTGGGGGAGGATTGATTTTGTAATTTGGGAGTTGTAGTTGCTGGGATTTATAGTTCACCTGTAATCAAAGAGCATTCTGAACTCCACCGGCGATGGATTTGAACCTAATTTGCCACACAGAACTCCCATGACCAACGAAAAACACTGGAAAGGTTTGGTGGGTATTGATCTTGAGTTTGGGAGTTGTAGTTCACCTATATCCAGAGAGCACTGTGGTCTCACGCAATGGTGGATTTGGACCAAACTTGGCACAAATACTCAATATGCGCAAATGTGAACACTGGTGGAGCCTGTGGAAAATAGACCTTGACTTTTGAGAGTTATAGTTGCTAGGATTTATAGTTCATTACAATCAAAGAACATTCTGAATTCCACCAACGAATTGGCTCAAACTTCCCACATGGAATCCCCATGACCATCAGAAAATACTGTGTTTTCTGATGGTCTTTGGCAACCCCTCTGACACCCCTTCACGACCCCCTCAGGGGTCCCGACCCCCAGGTTGAGAAACACTGTTCTAGAGGCATTCTCTCCTGACATTTCGCCTGCATCTATGGTAAGCATCCTCAGAGGTAGTGAGGTGCTACCTCACTACCTCTGAGGATGCTTGCCATAGATGCAGGCAAAACGTCAGGAGAAAATGCCTCTAGAACATGGCCATATAGCCCGAAAAAACCTACAACAACCCTATATTGAGTTGTTTCCCCCATTCTTAACCATGAGATGAAAGCCTTTTCCCCATCAAGACTGTTTTTTTACTTGAGCAGAGAAACCATTTTTCACCAGAATATGGGCAAGAAACAGAGCAACATTTATTTTTAATTTTCAAAATGTGCTTTAATTGCAAGGCAAAAGCAAGGACAGAAATCACCATGAAGGAGGCATGTGTGGCTCTTGCTAATAAGCCAAATGGGGAGGAGGACTTGAAGATGTTGTTGGGTGCAGATCAAAAGGGCCTCAGGATCCAGCCGCTATGGATGTGCAGGAAAATTCTATTATTTCAAAGGATCGCAGAGATTCTGGTTTTCTATCCTGTTATATCTGCAACTGTTTTGTCTGTGAAGAAAACGTTACCAAGAGTCACTGCATTTGCTCTATTTTGTCCCCTGACCTGATTTTGGAATACTTGCATATACACAAGGTGGATATTTTGGAGATGGGACCTGAGTCTAAATACAGAATGTATTTGTGTTTCTTATACACAAGGAAACTACAGGAAAGGAGATTCCACCTGAATATGAAGCGGAACTTCCTAACTGTGAGACCTGTTCAGCAGTGGAACTCTCTGCCCTGGGAGTGTGGTGGAGGCTTTTAAGCAGAGGCTGAATGGCCATCTGTCAAGGATGCTTTGCGTTTTTCCTGCTTTTTGGCAGAATGGGGTTGGACTCGATGGCCCACGAGATCTCTTCCAACTCTAGGATTCTATGACCTGAAAGTCATTTTCCACAACCTATACTATTTATGAATGCAGAAACATTGACCTAATCATGTTCAATGCTCACCCATTCACATTTTGCTGTTACATGGACAGGTGTTGTTTATTCACCATTTCACAATTGCAGGGTTTGAACAATTCCACGTCTTGCGATCTTGAAATGAATTTGGTCATCTCTACTGGGCAAAAATGTCCAATGGCTTCCAAAATGGAATTTCAACCCACAAATACTTCTCTTCCTTTACGCCCTTTCCCCAATACTAGGTCTCAGGACACATTATGTGTAAACACCAGCAAGATCCAAACCTACCCAGTCAGAGTCACGTGAGCAGGATCCCAAAAGTGCCAAGGAGGAGATCTATAGACCCAGGACTCAGGATAGGTCACATGGGCAGGATCCTAAAGGTGCCAAGTAGGTCTGTAGACCTAGGTCTCAGGATCCTAATGGTGCCCTGGAGGAGTTCTATAGACCTAGATCTCAGGATAGGTCACATGGACAGGATCCTGAAGGTGCCCAGGAGGAGGTCTATAGACTCGGTCCCAGGATAGGTCACATAGACAGGACCATAAAGGTGCTCAGAAGGAGGTCTATAGACCTAGGTCTCAAGATAGGTCATGTGTGCAGGATCCTAAAAGTTCCCAAGAAGAAGTCTATAGACCTAGGTCTCAGAATCCTAAAGGTGCCGAGGAGGAGGTCTATAGACCTAGGTATCAGAATAGGTCACATGGACAGGATCCTAAAGGTGCCAAGGAGGAGGTCTATAGATCTAGGACTCGGGATAGGGCATGTGGGCAGGATCCTAAAAGATCCCAGGAGGAAGTCTATAGATCTAGGTCTCAGGATCCAAATGATGCCTAGGAGGAGGTCTATAGACCTAGGACTCAGGATAGGTAATGTGGGCAGGATCCTAAAGGTGCCCAGGAGGAGGTCTATAGACCTAGATCTTAGGATTTTGAAGGTGCCCAGGAAGAGGTCTATAGATCTAGGACTCAGGATAGGGCACGTGGGCAGGATCCTAAAAGTTCCCAGGAGGAAGTCTATAGACCTAGGTCTCAGGATCCAAATGGTGCCTAGGAGGAGGTCTATAGACCTAGGACTCAGGATAGGGCACGTGGGCAGGATCCTAAAGGTGCCCAGGGGGTGGTCTATAGACCTAGGTCTCAGGATCCTGAAGATATTGAGGAGGAGGTCTATAGACCTAGGTTTCAGGCTCCTAAAGGTGCCCAGGAGGAGGTCTATAGACCTAGATCTTAGGATCTTGAAGGTGCCCAGGAGGAGGTCTATAGACCTAGGTCTCAGGATAGGTCACATGAGCAGGATCCTAAAGGTGCCCAGGAGGAGGTCTATTGACCTAGGTCTCAGGATCCTGAAGGTGCCCAGGAGGAGATCCATAGACCTAGATCTCGGGATAGGTCATGTGTAAACAGAAGCAAGATCTAAGCCTAACCAATCACAGTCACGTGCGTAGGATCCTAAAGGTGCCCAGGAGGAGGTCTATAGCCTTCTGCTTTAGAAAGCTGTGTTTACCTGACGCAGCCAACCTGCCAAAAGTCACATTTTTTATTTCCTAAACTTACTAGGAAAGGATCCTAAAGTTGTCTGTGAAAATACCTATAGGTGTCTGCTCTTTGATTTTGGGAGCTTAGATTACCTGACACAGCATCTCCGGCGATAGCCACATCGTCCATTTTCCATCAAGGGATAGCGACACTTGCCACGGCAACCTCCGTTGCCTTGATGACATTCCCGTTTAGTATGAGGTCTGAGGGCAAATCCTGCACATGGACAAAGGCAGACATCCACACAAGGTCATTGAAACTACAGCCATTCCATAAGATTGAGCCATGGCAATTAAAGTGATGCCAAACTATTAATTCTGCTATGTAAATGAACCCCTGGAGGCAGATCCTGGGCATATCATGGAAGATGATACATCAGTCGCCTTTGTACAGAGTATGCCATTCAAGAAAAACACCACCTCTAGCAAAGGAAAATAATAGTATACATACACATTTCATGTATAATAGCACTGGGCTGTGACACAGCTGGCTGGGAGTCAGCTGCATTAAAGACACTACTAACTGAAAGGTCATGAGTTCCTGGGTTGGAGTAAGCTCCTGACCATTAATAGTCTAGCTTGCTGTTGACCTATACAGCCCGAAAAAGTTGCATCTGTCAAGTAGGAAATTTAGGTACCTCTTTATGCTAATTTACTGTATATACTCGAGTATAAGCCTAGTTTTTCAGACCTTTTTTAGGCTGAAAATGTCCCCCTCGGCGTATACTCGAGTCAAGGTTATTTATTATATTACTCTGTTATAAATACATAATAAATGCATTATTATTATTACATTTATTATTTTACTTTATTGTTATTATTGCATTTATTATTTTACTCTGTTTATTATTATTATTGTTAATATTACATCTCCATTATATTACTCTATTATTATTATTATTATTATTACCTTTATTATTTTAATCTATTTATTTTTATTGGAAGGATACACAAGCACATTTACACTGAAGATGGTCAGAATGATTTAATCAGAGTTGGGCAGTCTTATCTTAAATACTCAAAAACATTTCACCTCTTGATGCCTCAATTAATGTAATTTTATTTGTATCTATTTTTATTTTGAAATTTACGAATAGCTGCTGCTTTTCCCACCCTTGACTTATACTCGAGTCAATCAATTTTCCCAGTTTTTTTGTGGTAAAATTAGGTGCCTCGGCTTATATTCGGGTCGGCTTATACTCAAGTATATACGGTAACTATTTTATGACACCATAAAAATCTCCAGCAGCATGCGAAAGAATGAGAAAGTACTCCATCAGTGTCACAATTGGACGGTGGCCAGAATTCAAGCATACCCTCATGAAGCTGGAATGTTAAATAGCTTCTGTGTGTCTGTCTATATATGTTATGTGTCTATGGCATTGAATGTTTGCCATGTATATGTGCATTATGATCCACCCTGAGTCCCTTGTGGGGTGAGAAGGGCGGAATATAAATACTGTAAATAAAATAATAAATAAGTTCACCCTCTCAACCGGAGATTCCTCCCCTTTGTCCTGAACCCAGAGAAGAAGCTTCAGATCCTGAGATCTAGGAAACCCAATGGTAATGCATGGTTCAGGAGTATTTTCCTGTATTGCCTTCCAAAGATGTCCCCCACACACTTTGCTCCTTTTTTCCTTACCTGTAGAAACCAGGAACAGCAAAGCCACAGCCAGCAAGAACAGGTGAGTAATCTTCATGGCTCTCTTGGCTAAAGGATTGATGCTTGGAGAACAAAACCCTGAGTGTCACCGCTGCCAATTGGAAGGACCCTCAGCTGTTGGCACAGGGAGGTTTGCCTCCCATATTTGTAGGATTCTCCTTGGGAAGTTGCAACATGGGGCCGTTGAAGAAAATTCTGCAGAAAGGAAACTGTTGACAGTAACTTGGTGGCATTTGCCAACTTGTAACGGCTTTCATTCGATGGGGGAAATATGTTTGGAACGGTTTCAACATCTCCCTCTCTCCAACTGCTGAATTCTTGAACCACCCTTCTCTCCAGCCACCAATTTAGAAATACAGGTTATATGGAATTTTAAAAAAAAACCGAATGAACACATACCTCCATATTATGTTCGTTCCGATACAGATCTGTCCTCTTTTTGCACTTTCTCTCATCCTTTAGTGAATGTTAACCCCACTGATCATCCCTTCTGAGTTTTCCCCTCAAACAAACACTGCTCCATTTGGGTTGTTGGTTTTTTCGGGCTATATGGCCATGTTCTAGAGGCATTCTCTCCTGACGTTTCACCTGCATCTATGGCAAGCATCCTCAGAAGTAGTGAGGTCTGTTGGAAATAGGAAAATTGGGTTTATATATCTGTGGAAAGACCAGGGTGGGACAAAGGACTCTTGTCTGTTGGAGCTAGGTGTGAATGTTTCAACTACTGACCACCTTGATTAGCATTTGATAGCCTGGAAGTGCCTGGAGCAATCTTTTGTTGAGAGGTGATTAGATGTCCCTGATTGTTTCCCCTCTGCTGTTTTGCTGTTTTAATTTTTGAATTTTTTAATACTGGGAGCCTGATTTTGTTCATTTTCATGGTTTCCTCCTTTCTGTTGAAATTGTCCACATGCTTGTGGATTTCAGTGGCTTCTCTGTGTAGTCTGACATGGTGGTTGTTGGTGTGGTCCAGCATTTCTGTGTTCTCAAATAATATGCTGTGTCCAGGCTGGTTCATCAGGTGCTCTGCTATGGCTGATTTCTCTGGTTGAAGTAGTCTGCAGTGCCTTTCATGTTCCTTGATGCGTGTCTGGGCAATGCTGCGTTTGGTGGTCCCTCTGTAGACTTGTCCACAGCTGCATGGTACGCGGTAGACTCCTGCAGAGGTGAGAGGATCCCTCTTGTCCTTTTGTTGGATTTTCTTGGTGGGTCTGTAGATAGTTTGTATGTTGTGTTTCCTCATCAGCTTCCCTATGCGGTCAGTGGTTCCCTTCATGTCTGGCAAGAACACTTTTCCTCTGGGTGGATCTTTGTCTTGACTCTAGTGGCCTGTTCTCGGTCTTGCAGCTCTTTTGATGTCTGAAGTGGAGTCTCCATTGGCATGTAAAGCCCAGTTTAGGTGGTTCAGTTCATCTTGGAGGAAGTGGGGTTCCATTTACTTATCTCACCCAGGGTTTTATCAACTTTAGCCGTTGCATTTGGACCGCCCACTCTGTTTTTATTCTTCCATCATTTTAGTTGTGTTTACTTATTGTATACTTGTTATTGTTTGCATTTTATTTGATGCTATTACTTGTTTGTTGTATTTTACTTTGCTGTATTGTAACTCTTGCGCTTGGCCTCATGTTAGCCACCCCAAGTCCCCTTTGGGGAGATGGGGGGCAGGGTATAAATAAAGATTATTATTATTATTATTATTATTATTATTATTGGGTTGTTGTAGGTTTTTTTCAGGCTATATTTCATGTTCTAGAGGCATTTTCTCCTGACGTTTCGCCTGCATCTATGGCAAGCATCCTCAGAGGTGGTGAGGATGCTTGCCATAGATGCAGGCGAAACGTCAGGAGAGAATGCCTCTAGACCATGGCTATATAGCCCGAAAAAACCTACAACAACCCAGTGATTCCAGCCATGAAAGCCTTCGACAATACATTATTATTATTATTTGAAACACAACAAAATGAGTCCACAGCAGACAAGATCACTGTGCTGGTTGTTGCATTGGATCGCACATCGGACACTTCCCAAGTGTCTAGGACTGTGTGATGTATCAGCGAATAATGTGTGCAGATCCCAGTAAGGTGGCCTTCTGCAGCTGGCAGATGATAATTTTGTCAGCGCCGATTGTGCTTAAGTGCAGGCCAAGGTATTTAGGCACTGCACCCACTGTGCTGATCACCACTAGGACCACCTTTGCCACAGTCTTTGCAGCTTGAGCTTTAAATCCTTATATTGTGTCAGCTTTTCCAGTTGTTTCTCTTCAATCCTTATTATTATTATTATTATTATTATTATTATTATATTCTAAAATCCAAAATTGTCCACATGAGTGGCTATGGGAGCGACACCATTGCTTTCTGAAGGTTCAATGCACACAAATGTTTCATGTACACATTTTTTCAAAAAAAAAATACTGTATATACCATTATCTTAATAGAATTCTAGAGTTGGAAGAGACCTCATGGGCCATCCAGTCCAACCCCTGCCAAGAAGCAGGAAAATCTCATTCAAAGCACCCCCGACAGATGGCCATCCAGCCTCTGTTTCAAAGTCTCCAAAGAAGGAGCCTCCACCACACTCCGGGGCAGAGAGAGAGTTCCACTGTCACCGTTATGAAGTTCTTCATAATGTTCAGGTGGAATCTCCTTTCCTGGAGTTTGACGGCATTGTTCCGCATTCTAGTCTGCAGGGCAGCAGAAAACAAGCTTGTTTCCTCCTCTCTATGACTTCCTCTCACATATTTATACATGCTCCTCATCATGTCTCCTCTCAGTCACAAATGCAAAATACTCCACTTTGGCAGGCAAAACGAAATGCAAAGATACAGAATGGGGGATGATGCCTGGCTTGAGAGCAGTACGTGTGAAAAAGATCTTGGAGTCCTCGTGGATAACAAGTTAAACATGAGCCAACAATGTGATGTGGCGGCAAAAAAGCCAATGGGATTTTGGCCTGCATCAATAGGAGCATAGTGTCTAGATCTAAGGAAGTAATGCTACCCATACTCTATTCTGCTTTGGTTAGACCACACCTGGGATATTGTGTCCAATTCTGGGCACCACAATTCAAGAGAGCTGGAATGTGTCCAGAGGAGAGCGACTAAAATGATAAAGGGTCTGGAGAACAAGCCCTATGAGGAGCGGCTTAAGGAGCTGGGCATGTTTAGCCTGAAGAAGAGAAGGCTGAGAGGGGATATGATAGCCATGTATAAATATGTGAGAGGAAGCCACAGGGAGGAGGGAGCAAGCTTGTTTTCTGCTTCCCTGGAGACTAGGACGCGGAACAACGGCTTCAAACTACAAGAGAGGAGATTCCATCTGAACATGAGGAAGAACTTCCTGACTGTGAGAGCTGTTCAGCAGTGGAACTCTCTGCCCCGGAGTGTGGTGGAGGGTCCTTCTTTGGAAGCTTTTAAACAGAGGCTGGATGGCCATCTGTCAGGGGTGATTTGAATGCAGTATTCCTGCTTCTTGGCAGGGGGTTGGACTGGATGGTCCATGAGGTCTCTTCCAACTCTTTGATTCTATGATTCTATGATCTCTTCTGCAGGCTAAACACGCTCAGCTCTTTAAGCCGCTCCTCATGGGGCTTGTTCTCCAGACCCTTGATCATTTTAGTTGCCCCTCTCTGGACACATTCCAGCTGGTCAACATCTCTCTTCCATTGTACACCTATTGTGATTACTAGAGTCTACTCGCATGCAATAAAGAATAGGACATTTATTGACATTCAATGCTGCACTCGCAGAGCTCAGGCAGTGTTGTATTTCAGTGTCAATGTTGACTTTTCAAAATGATCTTAACAGATTAGAGGTGGGCCAAAACTAACAAAATACATGCCTCTATTGAAATTCATGTTGTTAGTTTTGGCCCAGCTCTCCAATCTGTTAAGGTCATTTTGGATTCTGATCCTGTCCTCGGGGGTGCTACCCCTCCTGGACATGGAATTAACTGATTAGATTTTGCATGGTGAATATGGAGAAGGGACATTTATTTTTAAAATATTTGGAAAATTTTCAAAAAACTATGGTTCTTGACTGTTCAGAAAAGATGTGAATCTTCACAGTTGAGGGCTAATTCTCATGGCTCGGGAAAATGCCAGCAGTGTTTGTGATCTCTGCATTACAACCAGACAGAAGCACAGTGGGAGATCTGACATTTAGAACAAAGCTCCCAGTCCTGGCAGGATGATATCTTCTGGGAAAAGATGCACAAATGAGGCCAATTACCCCAGGGCTCCATTTCATTTGCAACTGAGACAGCTTCACTCCAGGAGGAGGAGAAAATAAAATAATGGGGCAATAAATGCAACGCTGAACAGGTCACTGGGGAATGAATGCAGTTTGACACAACCGGAATTGCTATGGCTCAGGTCTATGAAATCTTAGAAGCTGTAGTTTGGGGAGGAACCAGCATGGAAGAAGTTAACACTCTGTTTCCGCAACCAGCATCTTACAGTTCTCTCATCCTGGGTATCCATCATCCACAGATCTTCCGATAGCCAAGCAAAGCTAAAATGTGACCCACATGTTCTTGTGAAATGCTGATGATGCTTGAAATTTCTCTCTGAGTGATACGACGATTGTCCTGAATCAATCTGTCAAATTTTTGCTTGTGGAACTCGGTGGTTTCTGTCACAAGACGTCCAAGTCTTTGTTTGTCATGCAAGTCCGGTGTTTCCTCCTCAACATCTTTAAGCTTACTTGCCCAATGACACACAGTACTCACATCAACACAATCACCATAAACACTGGGTTGTTGTAGGTTTTTTCGGGCTATATGGCCACATTCTAGAGGCATTCTCTCTTGACGTTTCGCCTGCTTCTATGGCAAGCATCCTCAGAGGTAGTGAGGTCTGTTGGAACTAGGAAAATTGGGTTTATAGATCTGTGGAATGATGTCCAGGGTGGGAGAAAGAACTCTTGCCTGTTGGTTTTTTCCTTAGGTCTGTTGGTCTTTTTCCTAGGTCTGTTGGAACTAGGAAAAAGGGGTTTCTATATCTGTGGAATGACCAGGGTGAGACAAAAGACTGTTGTCTGCTGGAGCTAGTTGTGAATGTTTCAACCATAAACAGCTTGCATTCTCTGATGAATCTCCTTTGGGGTGACACCTTCCGCTGTCAAGAATTTAATTACTTAAGTTGCACTGACTGACCGTCTGTGCAGGGTTCCATACTTCGCACTTTAACAACACAACCGTTCAATGCTAAGGCTCCCCGCCAAAATGGAACTGTAGAGGAGAGTTTACTGAACAAGCCAGTGCGTGCCGCATACCAGTACTGCCATCTGTTGAGGAGTTACGAAGGTGGAGGCATTACTTTTCATTCAATCCTCGTATCATCTGCCATTTAAAGAGTTATCAAACCAGATCGTGGGTTTTCCTGGCAGAACTGAAATGACCGACTCTCTGGGCAGGGTTCCATATTTCACACTTTATTTATTTATTTATCTATCTATTTATTTAAAAGTTTTTGTATACCGACCTTCTCACCTCTCTTGAGGGACTCAGACCGGTTTCCAACCATAATATCACAAACAATCAATAAAACATCATAATACATATTACAGTAAAACATTAAAACAGCAATTACAATCAATAACTATAATGGTCAGTCGTCACACTAAAATCGTTGCTCCTCATCCTCCATCCATATCTCAGGGTGTTGGCTCACTCGTCGAATGCCTGTCTCCATAACCAAGTCTTCACCTGTTTCCTGAATGTCAGGATAGAAGGGGCGGTTCTGATCTCCAGTGGGAGAGAGTTCCAGAGTCGAGGGGCCACCACTGAGAAGGCCCTGTCCCTCGTCCCCACCAGACGCGCTTGTGAGGCTGGTGGGACTGAGAGCAGGGCCTCTCCAGACAATCTTAATAATCTTGATAGTTCATAGGGGAGAATACGTTCGGAGAGGTAAACTTTAACCACACAACTGTTCAATGCTAAGGCTCCCCACCAAAATGGAACTGTAGAGGAGAGTCTACTGAACAAGCCAGTACGTGCCGCATACCAGTACTGCCATCTGTTGAGGAGTTATGAAAATGGAGGCATTACTTTTCATTCAACCGTCGCATCATCTGCCATTTAAAGAGTTATCAAACCAGATCCCGGGTTTTCCTGGCAGAACTGAAATGACCGACTGTCTGGGCAGGGTTCCATATTTCACACTTTAACCACACAACCGTTCAATGCTAAGGCTTCCCACCAAAATGGAACTGTAGAGGAGAGTCTACTGAACAAGCCAGTACGTGCCGCATACCAGTACTGCCATCCGTTGAGGAGTTACGAAGGTGGAGGCATTACTTTTCATTCAACCGTCGCATCATCTGCCATTTAAAGAGTTATCAAACCAGATCCCGGGTTTTCCTGGCAGAACTGAAATGACCGACTGTCTGGGCAGGGTTCCATATTTCACACTTTATTTATCTATTTATCTATTTATTTATTTAAAAGTTTTGTATACCGACCTTCTCACCTCTCTTGAGGAACTCAGACCGGTTTCCAACCATAATATCACATACAATCAATAAAACATCATAATACATATTACAGTAAAACATTAAAACAGCAATTACAATCAATAACTATAATGGTCAGTCGTCACACTAAAGTCGTTCCTCATCATCCTCCATCCATATCTCAGGGTGTTGGCTCACTAGTCGAATGCCTGTCTCCATAACCAAGTCTTCACCTGTTTCCTGAATGTCAGGATAGAAGGGGCGGTTCTGATCTCCAGTGGGAGAGAGTTCCAGAGTCGAGGGGCCACCACTGAGAAGGCCCTGTCCCTCGTCCCCACCAGACGCGCTTGTGAGGCCGGTGGGACCGAGAGCAGGGCCTCTCCAGACGATCTTAATAATCTTGATGGCTTATAGGGGAGAATACGTTCGGAGAGGTAAACTTTAACCACACAACTGTTCAATGCTAAGGCTGAGAGGAGATATGATAGCCATGTATAAATATGTGAGAGGAAGCCACAGGGAGGAGGGAGCAAGCTTGTTTTCTGCTTCCTTGGAGACTAGGACGCGGAACAATGGCTTCAAACTACAAGAGAGGAGATTCCATCTGAACATTAGGAAGAACTTCCTGACTGTGAGAGCCGTTCAGCAGTGGAACTCTCTGTCCCGGAGTGTGGTGGAGGCTCCTTCTTTGGAAGCTTTTAAGCAGAGGCTGGATGGCCATTTGTCAGGGGTGATTTGAATGCAATATTCCTGCTTCTTGGCAGAATGGGGTTGGACTGGATGGCCCATGAGGTCTCTTCCAACTCTTTGATTCTATGATTCTATGATTCCCCACCAAAATGGAACTGTAGAGGAGAGTCTACTGAACAAGCCAGTATGTGCTGCATACCAGTACTGCCATCTGTTGAGGAGTTATGAAAATGGAGGCATTACTTTTCATTCAACCGTCGCATCATCTGCCATTTAAAGAGTTATCAAACCAGATCCTGGGTTTTCCTGGCAGAACTGAAATTGCCCCTAGCTAAAAATCTCATTATACATGCTAATCCAGTTAACGACTTTTTAGAAACACAGCCCTTAATGCGCTATAATCTTTTTAACTCTGGTATCTGGAGCCCTTTTTGATCGCCTGCCCAATTGCTTGATCTTGGCACAGCTTGGGATGGCATTCCGTGCCAATCGCCCTTCTTCCAACCACTGCATGGCAAGAATGCCTCCTGTCCCAACATGCTCACTAGGAAAGGAACCCTCCTCCAAAGGCACAGGTGCTGCTTTATGGGAGATTTATTTCCATTGACTTAATTACTGTCCTAATTCTCCTGCAAGAAGGTAATTCATGCCAATCATTTGAAACTGAAATGCATTGTGGCTCTGTGAACTTGGGAGTTGTAGTTGCTGGGATTTATAGTTCACCTACAATCAAAGAGCCTTCTGAACTTCACCAACAATAGAATTGAACCAAACTTGGCACACAGAACTCCCATGACCAATAGAAAATACTGGAAGGGTTTGGTGGGCATTGACCTTGAGTTTTGGAGTTGTAGTTCACCTACATCCAGAGAGCATTGTGGACTCAAACAATGATGGATCTGGACCAAACTTGGCACAGATACTCAATATGCACAAATTTTAACAGTGGTGGAGTTTGGCGAAAATAGACCTTGACATTTAGGAGTTGTAGTTGCTGGGATTTATAGTTCACCTACAATCAAAGAGCATTCTGAACTCCACCAGCTATGGAATTGAACCAAACTTGGCACACAGAATTCCCATGACCAATAGAAAATACTGGAAGGGTTTCGTGAGCATTGACGTTGAGTTTTGGAGTTGTAGTTCACCTACATCCGGAAAGCACTGTGGACTCAAACAATGATGGATCTGGACCAAACTTGGCACAGATACTCAATATGCCCAAATTTGAACACTGGTGGAGTTTGGGGAAAATAGACCTTGATATTTAGGAGTTGGAGTTGCTGGGATTTATAGTTCACCTCTAATCAAAGAGCATTCCGAACCCCACCAACAACGGAATTTGGCCAAAATTCCCACACAGAACACTCAAAAACAAGATAAGCCCATACATTAAACAATCAAGGCCAGCTAACACCTCCCTACAAAGGATTTCCCTGGCAGGAAGCAGCCAGGCTTTAAAGCTTCAAGGCCATTCAAAGCTAATCCAAATGGCCATTGCAATATTCACACCTGACACAAGCAGACAAGAGTTCTTTCCCCCACCCTGGACATCCCACAAATATATAAACCTCACTTGCCTAGTTTCCAACAGACCCCTCAACCTCTGAGGATTCCTTCCATAGATGTTGGTGAAACATCAGGAGAGAATGCTTTAGATGAAGGGTTAGAAGGCATGATCATCAAGTTTGCAGACAGGACCAAATTGGGAGGGATAGCCAATACTCCAGAGGACAGGAGCAGGATTCAAAACCATCTCCACAGATTAGAGAGATGGGCCAAAACTAACAAAATGAAGTTCAACAGTGACAAATGCAAGATACTCCACTTAGGCAGGAAAAACAAAATGCAAAGGTACAGAATGGGGGACAATGCCTGGCTCGAGAGCAGTTCGTGTGAAAAAGATCTTGGACTTCTCGTGGACAACAAGTTAAACATGAGCCAACAATGTGATGTGGCGGCAAAAAAAGCCAATGGGATTTTGGCCTGCATCAATAGGAGCATAGTGTCTAGATCTAGGGAAGTAATGCTACCCCTCTATTCTGCTTTGGTTAGACCACACCTGTATTTGCTGGGATTTGTAGTTCACCTCCAATCAAAGAGTATTGTGAACTCCACCAGCTATGGAATTGAACCAAACTTGGCACACAGAACTCACATGACTTATAGAAAATACTGGAAGGGTTTGGTGGGCATTGACCTTGAGTTTTTGGAGGTGTAGTTCACCTACATCCAGAAAGCACTGTGGATTAAAGCAATGATGGATCTGGACCAAACTTGGCATGAATATTCAATAAGAACAAAATTCAACATTGGTGGAGTTTGTGGAAAATAGATCTTGACATTTGTGAGTTGTAGTTGCTGGGATTTATAGTTCACCTCCAATCAAAGAGCATTCTTAACTCCACCAGCTATGGAATTGAACCAAACTTGGCACTCAGAACTCCCATGACCAATAGAAAATACTGGAAGGGTTTGGTGGGCATTGACCTTGAGTTTGGGAGTTGTAGTTCACCTACATCCGGAAAGCACTGTGGACTCAAACTATGATGGATCTGGACCAAACTTGGCACAGATACTCAATATGCCCAAATTTGAACACTGATGGAGTTTGGGGAAAATAGACCTTGATATTTAGGAGTTATAGTTGCTGGAATTTATAGTTCACCTACAATCAAATAGCATTCTGAACTCCACCAGCCATGGAATTGAACCAAACTTGGCACACAGAACTCCCATGACCAATAGAAAATACTGGAAGGGTTTGGTGGGCATTGACCTTGAGTTTTGGAGTTGTAGTTCACCTCCATCCAGACAGCACTGTGGACTCAAACAATGATGGATCTGGACCAAACTTGGCACAGATACTCAATATGCACAAATTTGAACACTGGTGGAGTTTGGGGAAAATAGACCTTGATATTTAGGAGTTGGAGTTGCTGGGATTTATAGTTCACCTCTAATCAAAGAGCATTCCGAACACCACCAACAACAGAATTTGGCCAAAATTCCCACACAGAACCCCCATGACCAACAGAAAATACTGTGTTTTAAGATGATATTTGGCGACCCGTCTGATACCCCTTCGCGGCCCCTCCAGGGGTGCCGACCCCCAGGTTGAGAAACACTGAGCAAACCAATCAAGGAGAAATACAGCACATGGTTATTCTTGTTGCAACATTCTCAAGTTCACAATCTTATACTGTTTATAGAGCAAGAATGATGACATTTCAAACAGTATCTTTTTAAAAAAATGTTTACTGAATTTTCCATTTCCGTTTTCTCCTTTTCATCCACGGATACAAACAAACAAACGCACACAGCAAGAGCCGAGATGGAAAGACAGAAATGTTTGTAATGATAACAATAAAAAATAATATATATATTAAAAAAACCCACATCCCACAAATATGTCAACAAATACCAAGCATTCTCTGCATACAAATGTATCACTTGTACAAACAAAAGGCCAATTTGCCTTGATTTCTTGCTTCAAAGGTATTGGCGATACCAGTATTTTTGCAAAGTAAACGATGCAATAGTAATATGCTACACTTGATGGGAAAGATAAGAAGAATAATTGCAATGGGAACTTGGGGAATAGATTCCAATATTATTTTTGAGGTGGTGCCTTCTTGCAAAGAAGCCTCCCTCCCCCATGGTGCAGTGGGTTAAACCGCTGAACTTGCAGACTGGAAGGTTGGTGGTTTGAATCCAGGGAGCAGGGTGAGCTCCCACAGTCAGCCCCAGCTTCTACCAACCTAGCAGTTCGAAAACATGCAAGTGTGAGTAGATCAATAGATACCACTTGTGCAGGAAGGTGACAACGCTCCATGCAGTCATGCCGGCCACATGGAGGTGTCTATGGACAACGCCAGCTCTTCGGCTTAGAAATGGAGATGAACACCAACCCTCAGAGTTGGATTCTAGACTTAATGTCAAGGGTAAACCTTTACTTTTATCTTCTTGCAAGCCCCTAAAAGACAGGGGCAGACATTGCTAACACAGCCATAGTCAAAAAGGTATAATTTGTGAGGATGTTGTAAAAGGAAGTATTGTGTATAGAGGCCTGGACTTCTTCCATTGTAATGCTTTCAAAAAGTTTTTTTGTTTGTGTCAGGAGTGACTTTAGAAACTGCAAGTTGCTTCTGGTGTGAGAGAATTGGCAGTCTGCAAGGACGTTGCCCAGGGGATGGCCAGATATTTTACCATTCGTGTGGAAGGCTTCTCTCATGTCCCCACATGGGAAGCTGGAGCTGACCGATGGGAGCTCACCCCGCTCTCCATATTCGAACCACCAGCCTTTCAGTCAGCAGTCCTGCCAGCGCAAGGATTTAATCCATTGCAAACTTTGGTTGTCCAGAACTTTTTGATTTCAACTCCCTATCTTGGCTAATAGTTAGGCATTTTTGGGAACTGAAGTCCAAAATGTGGGGAAATCAATGGCTGAGGCAATGGGAAGGACAAGACTCCATCCCCTCCTTTCCTTGTTGAACAGAGCAAATTATTTCATTTTGAATTCTGTTTGCTGCAACTGGAATAAGCTGAGGATCAAGGCAAAAGTTCGTAAGAGAAAAGCAGTCGGAATAGTGGAACGATAGCACGTTAATCAGGACTTTTTGTGCCAAGCTGGGATAGTTCAAAGGTCTGGGAAGTCTTTATTTTTCTTGGTTCCTTCCCTATCTAATGCCACAGGCCAGTTATTGAAACCTTCCAAGATATCTAATAGAAAACTTGGGTCTACACATAGACCGAGGAACCTTCCACATTACACATGTATTTCACTTTGTTTCTACTTCAGCTGTCATAGCTACATACTATGAATCCAAGGGCTTGTTATTTAGTAAGGCACTAAACTGATTTAGAGTTCCAGTGCCTTCAAGTCATTTCCAACTTACGGCAATCCTAAGGAGACACTAGCATGGGGTTTTCTGTAGTCAAGAGTATGCGAACTGCAAAAAGGGCTTCAGGATGATTTTCCACACGGACAAAGAAAGAGGATTTTAAATCTCTCATTAAAGGACATTATGTGAGTTGATGCAACTGATCACATGATTGTATATATGTTGTTCCGTATTGTGAAGAGTAAATTACTTGTTCTTTATTGATCATCTACGTGGCATATTTTCTTTCTCTGGCTGATACAGCATGAACTACGCATGATTTTAATTTCGTCACAGAATCGACACAGACGTTTAATTCTTGTTGGAAAAGAGGTGTTTTTATGGCCACCAACAGATCGACAGAGGGAACTTGGTGAAAATCTGTACCTGATGTAAGCGATGTTTGCTACAGCAAGTCATAACAGGATCAAGTATGTGTGTGTGTGTTAAAGAAAACCTTATACTGTTGATTATTATGTGCAGCTGATAATGTAGGTCAACTAGTAAGCTTGGACCACACCTGGTAGGGTATAACTGTATGGTTTTTAGAATACAGTTCAGCTTTTGCTCTGAGGAGACTTTGCTCAAGCATTTTGCTCAACCATTTCTACTGCTCTACAGCCTTATTCTGTATTGCCTACAAAGACTATGTAAGTTGTTTGTACTGTTTGTTTTGTTTGCAACACTGCAAGTTTATGTTTTATCTCTGCTGATAGGAGTAAAGTTTTCTGTTCATTTTTCCTCTTGTCTGTGTGCAATATTATTATGTCTTCTGGCTTAACAACCAGGCTTAACAACCAGAGAAGGAGCCTCCACCATTCTTCCAGGCACTGTCTTCTACCATCAAACAGCTCATACCATCATGAAGTTCTTCCTAATGTTTAAGTGGAATTTCTTTTTCAGAGTTTGAATCCATCACTCCATATATGACTCTGGAACAGCAGAAAACAAACTTCCCCCTCTTCAATATGGCATCCTTTCAAATACTATTATAATGTGCCCTCTATATTTCTCTTCTATAGACTAAATATAGCCCATTCCCTAAGCTGATACTCCTAGGGATTCATGATTTGCAGACCTTTGACCATTTTGGTCACCCTTCTCTGGACATGTTCTAGATTATCCATCTCCTTCTTGAATTGTGATTCCCTGGAACTGGACACAATATTGCAGCTGAGATGT
This sequence comes from Anolis sagrei, assembly GCF_037176765.1. NCBI lineage: Eukaryota > Metazoa > Chordata > Lepidosauria > Squamata > Anolidae > Anolis > Anolis sagrei. Next base: position 9,989,078 of record NC_090021.1, read on the forward strand.
GACCAAGACAGAATAGAGTAAGACTATGATTTCCCACAAGACACTATCTTCCTATTGATGTAGCCTGGAATTACATTTTTTTTTCAGCTGCCGCGTCACACCGTTCACTCATGTTCGGCTTGTGGTGTACTAAGACTCCTAGATCCCTTTCACATGAACTGTTTTCAAGCGAAGTATCACTGATCATATATCTGAACTTCCTAAGACCTACAAGGCACTCTAAACACCTTTGCAGAAGCATACAAGAAGCTCAACCTGTCATTGAACATTGAGAAAGCCAAAGTGCTCTTGCAGCAGGCACCAGCCAATCCATCTGCAATGCCAGAGATACAGCTTAATGGTGTAACATTAGAAAATGTTGACCATTTCCGCTCCCTTGGCAGCCACCTCTCCACAAAAATCAACATTGACACTGAAATACAACACTGCCTGAGCTCTGCGAGTGCAGCATTTTTCCAAATGAAGCGGAGAGTGTTTGAGGACTGGGAAATCCGCAGAGAGAACAAGGTGCTTGTTTGTAAAGCTATTATCCTCCCAACCCTGCTATACACCTGCGAGATGTGGACTATCTACAGACGTCACATGCAACTCCTGGAACGATTCCATCAGTGTTGTCTCTGAAAAATCCTGTAAATCTATTGGGAAGGCAGGTGGACAAATGTCAGTGTTCTGGAAGAAGCAAAAACCACCAGCATTGAAGCGATGGTCCTCCGCCATCAATTCCGCTGGACTGGCCACGTTGTCTGAATGCCCGACCACCATCTCCCAAAGCAGTTGCTCTACTCCGAACTCTAGAACAGAAAATGGAATGTCGGAGGAGAGGAAAAGAGATTTAAAGATGGGCTCAAAGCCAGCCTTAAAACTGTGGCATAGACACCAAGAACTAGGAAGCACTGGCCCTTGAGCGCTTTAGCTGGAGGTCAGCTGTGACCAGCAGTGCTGTAGAATTTGAAGAGGTACTAATGGAGGGCGAAAGAGAGAATACAGGGACAAGAGGAAGGTGTGTCAAGCCAACCCTGACTGGGACAGCCTTCTACCTGGGAACCGATGCTCTCACAGCAGGAGAACATGCGAGTCAAAAATAGGACTCCACAGTCACCTACACACCCCACTTGGAGGACAATCTTACTCGGACAACGAGGGATCGCCTAAGTAAGTAAGTAATCTGAACTTCCTAGGCTGGATCAATCCCTTTGTTGTGTAGTCTCCATCTATTTTCCCACCATATCGAGCTGCATTATCATTTCTAGTGAGTCATGTCTTCACACCATTGACTCATGTTCACCTTGTGATCTCTAAGATCCCTCAGAGAGATATTCCTATCAAGTCAGGTGTTGCCCATCCTATAACTGCATTTTGCTTTTTCTGCCTAAGTATATCTTACATTTCTTGCTGTTATCTCCCTGTTAAGATGGATGGCAACATCTAAGTTCACTCCTGGTGTTCTTTTTACAACCCATCATTTTGAAATAGGACATGATCTTCACTCCCCTTGCAGTGCAGCCCTATTGTATGCTTGGCCCCCCTCTTGCTTCTCCTCCCCCATGTGTCTCTCCCTACAAAAGGAAAGGAAAGCAGAGACTTCTCCTTTTCTGTTTCTGGAGGACTTTGGCCACCATCTCAACTGCTTGTGCCCGTTCCCCACTGCCTGTGCCCACTCCCCCAATTCCCCCTAACAGAGTGAGAACCGGCGAGAGTTGATGTTCATTTTGGTCACCCCAATGAGCTTGAGCGGGGCAGACAAACTGAAGGAGGACGTGAGAGGGAAGTCGCAGAGAAGGTCAGAGAGCTCGTCCCTCTCTTCCATCTCATAGGTGGCATCGTTGAGCATGCGACGGTGGAGGTGGCAGGTCTGCTCAATCTTCAGCTTGTTGATGTCGCTCCTCAAGCGCATCAGCTGCCGGGCCAGTTGCTGATCCTGGAGACGCATTTCCATCTGGAACAGAAGAAAGGAATCACGTGATGACGGAATGGCATCATAGTCATGTGTGGGTGTGTGGGCAAATTAGGACTTGATATTATACATTATAGTCCTTCCCAGATGGAAAACAATACTATAATTTATTAATTATATTTATATATTTCAGCAGAAGGTAGATGGACATCTGCCCTTCAAGAACAGCCTTAGTACAACATTGAAAGTAAAAGAAAAATGCTTTACTTCAGCAACCACAAAAGAACAGCAAATGTAGTTGAAAAATGCAAAAGAAAGCAAGAAAGTCTTCATGCAGACACAAAACTAAAGTCTCTAATAAAGTCCAAAATAAACAGCAGTCTTACATCAGACAACGCGCAACAATCACTAAATTCTTAGAAGCAGACATAAGGCAGGTACAATTGGAGTGAAAACATCAGCATCAGAGGCATTGTTACCAGCGAAGGCTAACTGCTCCTGCTTCTGATTTATAGCCCTGAATTCCCCACGCAGGAGCTGCTAGGGCGGCTCCCAATTACCTCAACGTTTCTAGCAGCTATTCTAGCTGAATGCCGTCTGTGCTCTGTTTCCTTTCTCCTCTCCAGAAATGTGGGCATTTGCTGGAGTTAAAATTGCTGGAAGAAACATTAACAACCTTAGATATGCAGATGATAACACTTTGATGGCTGAAAGTGACGAGGCACTGAGGAGCCTTCTAACCAAAGGGAAAGAAGAAAGTGCAAAAGCTGGGTTGCAGTTAAACAATAAAAAAAACAAGAATATGGCAACACGATGGATTGATAACTGGAAAATAGAGGGGGAAAACGTGGAGGCCGTGACAGACTTTGTATTTCTAGGTGCAAAGATTACTGCAGACGCAGATGTTTACTTCTTGGAAGGAGAGCAAGGACCAATCTCAATAAAATAGTGATGAGTACAGACATCACACTGGCAACGATGATCCGCATAGTTAAAGCAATGGTATTCCCTGTAGTAACCTATGGATGTGAGAGCTGGACCTTAGGGAAGGCTGAGCAAAGGAAGATAGATGCTTTTGAACTGTGGTGTTGGAGGAAAGTTCTGAGAGTGCCTTGGACCGCGAGAAGATCCAACCAGGAAATAAAGCCCGACTGCTCATTGGAGGAAAGGATATGAGAGGCAAAGATGAAGTACTTTGGCCACATAATGAGAGGACAGGAAAGCTTAGACAAGATAATGATGTTGGGGAAATGGAAGGAAAAAGGAAGAGGGGCCGACCAAGGGCTAGATGGATGGATGGTATCCTTGACATGACTGTCTTGACTCTGAAGGAGCTGGGGGTGGCCACGGCCGACAGGGAACTCTGGTGGGGGCTGGTCTATGAGGTCACAAAGAGTCGGAAGCAATTGAACGAATAAACAACAACAACCTGCTCCACTGGGTAGTTGTAGGTTTTTCCGGGCTATATGGTCATGTTCTAGAGGCATTTTCTCCTGACGTTTTGCCTGCATCTATGGCAAGCATCCTCAGAGGTAGTGAGGTCTATTGGAACTAGGAAAGTGGGTTTATATATCTGTGGAATGACCAGGGTGGGGCAAAGAACTCTTGTCTGTTGGAGCTAGGTGTGAATGTTTCAACTGACCACCTGCTCCACATTTCCTCCTGAGAGCCAAAGAAAGAGATCCAAGCTCTCAGACACTGGGTAAAAACCCTGTCACTTGAGAAGGCTAAATGTAAAACACAAGAATATGGTCTAATAGTGCATCTACACTGGAGAATGGTGTGCAGAGGATTACAAACTCTGTTCCTCAAACTGGAACCAGTTTGAGGAACAGAGGAAGGTTATACAAACCACAAAGCTTTGATAGATATGAAGAACTTTCTTTTGCATACTTTCGTGGGAGTTTGTTGTCCGTCCACTAGAACTTAATGCTAACCTTGAATTGGATTAAATGACCAGTGTAGATGGGGCCAGGGTCACAACAAGGATGAAATGACTTGAAGACACAAATAACCAAAAGTGATCAAAGACAACTAGGAGGTTTTTTTGCCCTGCTTTTAGTGAGTGCGTATCGGGAGGGGAGGGTACAAAATACTGCTGAAAACAGAAATCTGGATGAAAACCATGTTCAGACCATCCATGTTTCTTTGGCCTTGTAAATGCTACATTTTTCCATTTTTTTGAGGATCCATTCTTTGGTAGACTCAGCCTAATAGCATCAAAACTTTCCCAGGAAGATAAAGCTTCTCTCGCTTGCTGCTTTCAGGATGAGAGAAGGGGGTCTCTTTTCCCCTCCTTGTTCGGAAAATAGCAAGGAGGAGGGAGATGAATTGGCTCTCTCCCTTCCCTGGGAAAGAAAGGCAAGAGACAAAGGTTTGCAACGCCTGACAAAAGGATTATGGGCACAATGCGAGGGAAGGTGCCAGGGAGGCTGAGTCTCACTGCTGGCTTCGGGCTCAGTTTCTGATGTCCCGGACAAAGGAGCCCAGCAAAACCTCCTTTGGGACTTTCCAGAGATCCAGTGGCAAAGAGACAACGGCAGTGAAGAATATATAAAACCCCATTTGGGCTGAAGCAGCTCCTCTTTGTGAAAAGATATTACTGATTATCTCTGTAATACTTGAGTCAGTGTTTCTCAACCTTCCGAATGCCGCGATCCCTTAATACAGTTCCTCATGTTGTGGTGACCGCCAACCATAACATTATTTTCGTTGATACTTCAGAACTCTAATTCTGCTTCTGTTATGAATCATAATGTAAATATCTGATATACAGGATGTATTTTCATCCACTGGATCAAATTTGGCACAAATCCCGATACGCCCAAATTAAAAAAACTTGTGGGGTTGTGGGGGGATTTATTTTTTCATTTGGGAGTTGTAGTTGCTGGGATTTATAGTTTGTTTATTTATTTTATATATTTATAGTATTTATATTCTGCCCTTCTCACACCACTGGAGAAATTACACTGCTTAGCTGGTATTGCACCACCTGACATCTGCCGGGAAGTAGCAGCCAATAGTGAAAGGACCAAGGCAGAGACATCTAAAGCTCATCCCCTGTTTGGGTATCAGCCAGCATGCCAACGACTTAAATCAAGAAATAGTTTTCTAAGATCCACAGAGACACTCGCCGGAATACCTCAGCAAGCAAGAGTCCAAAAGTGGCAGGCTCAAACCCAGCACCTCAACCAATGGCTGATACCAAATGAGAGACTCCCCCCTGGGCAAACAGAAGACTGGGCAACTTGGAAGGTGCTGAACAGGCTGCGCTCTGGTACCACGAGATGCAGAGCCAATCTTAAGAAATGGGGCCACAAAGTGGAATCCACGGCATGCGAGTGCGGAGAAGAGCAAACCACTGACCACCTGCTGCAATGCAACCTGAGCCCTCCCACCTGCACAATGGAGGACCTTCTTGCAGCAACACCAGAGGCACTCCAAGTGGCCAGATACTGGTCAAAGGACATTTAATCAACTACCAAACTTGCAAATTTTGTGTTTTGCCTGTTTGTTTGTTTTGTTCTGTTAGAAATGTAATACAATTGACTGGTTGCCCTGACACGACAAATAAAACCCTGCAGGGGACTCAGGTCGGATTACAGTGTACATATACATGGCAAACATTCAATGCCATAGACACACAACATATATAGACAGACACACAAAGGCCATTTAACATTCCAGCTTCATGAGGGTATTCTGGCCACCAGGGGGGCTGTCGCTTCACTGTCTATTTGTGACACTGATGAAGTACTTCCTCATTCTTTGCATGCTCGCGGGAGATTTTTATGGCCTCGTAAATTAGCCTCCCCGCATAAGCGGTACCTAAATTTCCTACTTAACAAATGCAACTGTCTTTCGGGCTGCAAAGGTTGACAGCAAGCTACACAAATTGGTCGGAAGCTCACTCTGACCCAGGCTTGCTTCAAACTCATGACCTTCTGGTCTCGAGTGATCTTGATGCAGCTGACTCTCAGACAGCTGAGCCACAGTCCTGTTAACCTACAATCAAAGAACATTCTGAACTCCACCAATGAGGGAATTGAACCAAACTTGGCCCACAGAACTCCCATGACAAACAGAAAATACTAGAAACGTTTGGTAGGCATTGACCTCGAGTTTCAGAGTTGTAGTTCACCTACATTCAGAGAGCACTGTGGACTCCAACAATTATGGTTCTGGACGAAACTTGGCATGAATGCTCAATATGCACAAAGTGAACACTGGTGGAGTTTGGGAAAATAGACCTTGACATTTGGAAGTTGTAGTTGCTGAGATTTATAGTTGTAGTTGCTGGGATTTATAATCACCTACAATCAAAGAGCATTCTGAACCTCACCAATGATTTTTCAACCTGGGGGTCAGGATCTCTAGAAGGAGTCGTGAGGAAGTGTCAGAGGGGTCGCTAAAGACCATACGAAAACACAGTATTTTCTGTTGATCACCAGGTTTCTGTGTAAGAGGTTTGGTCCAATTCTCTCATTGGTGGAGTTCAGAATGCTCTTTGATGGTAGGTGAACTATAAATCCCAGCAACTACAGCAATGACAAAATCAATCTCCCCCCCCCCCCCCAGCACCACCATATTGCATAATCGTGCCAAGTTTGGTCCAGATCCATCATTGTTTGAGTCCACAGTGCTCTCTACATGTAGGTGAACTACAACTCCAAAACCAAAGGACACTGCCCACCAAACCCTTCTAGTGTTTTCTGTAGGTCATGGAAGTTCTGTGTGCCAGGTTTGGTTCAATTCCATCGCTGGTGGAGTTCAGAATGCTCTTTGATTGTAAGTGAACTATAAATCACAGCAACTACAGCCTCCAAATGTCAAAGTCTATTTTCCCCAAACTCCACCAATGTTAACATTTGTGCATATTGAGTATTTGTGCCAAGTTTGGTCCGGATCCATCATTGTTTGAGTCCACAGTGCTCTCTGGATGTAGGTGAACTACAACTCCAAAAGTCAAGGTTAATGACCATCAAACTCTTTCAGTGTTTCCTGTTGGTCATGGGAGTTCTGTGTGCCAAGTTTGGTTCAATTCGATTGCAATTCCATTTGAGTTCCCCAAACTCTACCAATGTTCACTTTTGTGCATATTGAGTATCTGTGCCAAGTTTGGTCCAGGTCCATCATTGTTTGAGTCCACAGTGCTCTCTGGATGTAGGTGAACTACAACTCCAAAACTCAAGGTCAATGCCCATCAAACTCTTTCAGTGTTTCCTTCTGGACATGGGAGTTCTGTGTGCCAAGTTTGGTTCAATTCCATCGCTGGTGGAGTTCAAATGCTCTTTGATTGTAGGTGAACTATAAATGACAGCAACTACAGTTCCCAAATTAAAAACTCAATCCCCCAGCACCACCAGTATACAAATTTGGGTGTATTGGGTATTTGTGTCAAATTTGACCCAGTGAATGAAAATACATCCTGCATATCAGATATTTATATTACAATTCCTAACCGTAGCAACAAAAATAACGTTATGGTTGGGGGTCACCAGGACATGAGGAACTGTATGAAGGTTGAGAACCACTGCACTATGTACCGTATATTCCGGCATATAAGACGACTGGGTGTATAAGACGACCCCCAACTTTTCCAGTTAAAATATAGAGTTTGGTATATACTCGCCGTATAAGACCACCCCTCTTCCATCGCACACCAAATAAAAATAAAAAATAAAAACATCAGATTTGATTTCAAATCCAAGACTATCAAAGCAGTATCCAGCTCTTCGGCTTAGAAATGGAGATGAGCGCCAACCCCCAGAGCCGGACACGACTGGACTTAACGTCAGGAGAAAAGCTTTACCTCACCTGTAAACTCCTGTATGTTTATTATTTATTTAACAGTTGTGTTTCCATGGAGCGTAATAAAGTTCTATAAATTTTTACCTTACCTTACCTAGAGTGAGACCAGGGCTGGGTCCAATGTCCTTTCCCCAACAACAACAACAATAATGGAAATCTAGAATTGGAAGGGACTCCAATGGCCATCCAGTCTAACCCTAATTCTGCCAGACAGGAACACATGTCCAAGCCCTCCCGACAGATGATAACAACAATAATAGCAATAACAACAGCAATAATAATAGAAGGGAGCTCAATGACCATTCAGTCCAACCCCATTCCTACCAGGCAGGAAGACACAATGCAAGCCTTCCTAACAGGTGGCCATACAACTCTGCTTAACAATAACAACAACAGAACGCTAGAGTTCTCCAATGGCCATCCATTCCAACCCACTCACTCCTGCCAGGCAGGAAGACACAATGCAAGCAGCTAGTGGTAAGCTGAGGGGACAGAAGTTGTCATAAAGCCATCTTGTGCAGCTTCCAAAACCCAACATGTGAGAACATTTTGCACTGCAGCCAGATATTTCCAAGGTCATGCCCAAAGGGTTTGATGAATATACCCTTTTTGAGATAGATCTAAATCAGGCATGGGCAAACTGTAGCCCTCCAGGTGTTTTGGACTTCAACTCCCACAATTCCTAACAGTCAGTATTTGAGAACACAGAAATGCTGGACCACTCTCACAACCACCATGTCAGACTCCACAGAGAAGCCATTGAAATCCACAAGAAGCATGTGGACAATTTCAACAGAAAGGAGGAAACCATGAAAATGAACAAAATCTGGCTACCAGTATTTTAAAAAACTCCTCTAAAATCAGGACAGTAAATAAAAAACAACACTCAAAAGCAGGGGAAATCCAGACAATAAAAAATCAGGACCAACTAACACCTCCCAACAAAAGATTCCCCCAGGCAGGAAGCAGCCAGGCTTTGAAGCTGCAAGGCCATTCAATGCTAATCAAGGTAGCCAATGGCAACATTTCCACTTGCCTCAAGCAGACAAGAGTTCTTTCTCCCAGCCTGGACATTATTCCACAGATATATAAACCCCACTTGCCATGTTTCCAACAGAACTCACAACCTCCAAGGATGCCTGGCATAGATCTGGGCAAAACATCAGGAGAGGACACTTCTGGAACATGGCTATACAGTCTGGAAAACTCACAGCAACCCAGCCAGTAGCTGTTAGGAATTGTGAGAGTTGAAATTCTAAACAATCTGATAGAAAACTGGGACTTGTAGTTTGGTATGGTGCTGGCTCTCTTAAACAGGGAAGGCTAAGGACCTTGTAAAACTACAACTCCTGTGATTCCATGGCACTGAATCTGTGGCAGTTTTTTTGGGGGGGGGGGATTCCCCTTTAAGAGTGGATGGCCCTTGCACTGGGACTTCCCCTTTAAGGCTGCCTCGTTCTTGGCTGCAGAAACAAAACCAAACGGGGAAAAGAGACCTTTTTCTTCCTCCCTCTGCAAGCTATTAAAAACTTTTAAAACTGAAGAGCGGCTGTTCTTTCAGAGGGAGCTGAACACAGAGACAGGAAAGAAACCCCAAAGAGGGGAGGGAGAAAGAAGAAGTTTCTGCAGCAGGACTTTCTGGGAGGTGCCTTTGTTTGGACTCTCCTTGAGTAGCACTGTTTGAGGAAGGAGAGGAGAGGGAGAAAGAGGTCGGGAATGGGAGGCTTGGGGGCAGCCTCTTCTGCCCCTTTTTCCTTCAGGAGGAGGGCGGGGAGGAGGAGGAGTGGCAGTGCTGCCGGGGTGACGGCCAGCTGGGCTTGTGCAAAGGCAAGAGCAACAGGCTGCGCTGCTTGGGGGTGGCGAGGGGGGAGGAGGAGGATCATCGGCAGGTCTGCCGGGAGTGCTGGCCAGCTGAGCTGCGATACCAGCAGGCTCCCTTTGGCCTCTCATGGCTGCTCGCGTCCCTCGCTCTCGGCATCTTCAAGTGGTGGAACTTATAGCCGGCACACAAGACGACCCTCCCACTTTTAAATGACTTTCTTGGCTTAGAAAGTCGTCTAGTATGCCGGTTTTTACGGTATATGCAATCAGCCCAAAATTTAAAATAATATAGAATACTTTTGGATCCCAAGTATTTGGGATAAAAAATACTCAGCTGACAACTGCATAAACATAATTCCAAAGAGCAATCTTGGAGAGGGTGTAACTATTTGTTGTATGTCTGGTCTTCCACTTTATTCTCTAGGATTGCAGAAGCAGCCATTGCGTGTCCTCATTGCACAATGAGACAATAAACTGGCAGATGGGCAGATATACAATGTGTTGTTCAAATGTGATGCCACAATCCTGTATGGCTTGTCATATTACATAACTTGAGGTATACTCTCTCTACAGAGCACTAGAGTCATATTGGGGAGGGAACAGGCTTGTTTTCTGTTGCTCCAGAACAGAACTTTCCAAACTTTGAGTTTCAACATGTTAGTGTGTTTGCTGCCATGTGTAGGTGTGTCACATGCCCGCAGTAAGAAATGACATAAATCTAGAAAATGTATGTTATTACCTTGAAAATCATAAATTTTAAAAATATATAAATGAAAAGTTTTCATGAGACATGTTGTATCTCCAAAAAATGAATTATTAGAACTTATGTACGTGTCCATATCTCTTGTAAGGAGTTGGTTTGACCTCCAATAAGTAAAGGTAAGGTTGTCCCCTGACATTAAGTCCAGTCGTGCCCGATTCTGGGGGTTGGTGCTCATCTCAATTTCTAAGCCAAAGAGCCGGCGTTGTCCGTAGACACCTCCAAGGTCATGTGGCCGGCATGACTGCATGGAGCACCGTTACCTTCCTGCCGGAGCAGTACCTATTACTTTACTCACATTTGCATGTTTTCAAATTGCTAAGTTGGAGTTGGGCCTTGGAGGAACTGTTCTTCAGTGGCTCCATCCCTTTCTGGAAGGCCGTTCCCAGATGGGGAACCTACTCGGCCCCACAACCTTTGTACATAGTTATCCAGTCAAGGACACTGCTGATTGATGGCCATCCAGCCTCTGTTTAAAAACCTCTAAAAAAGGAGACTCCATATACTCCGAAGTAGAATATTCCACTGAAGGACAGCTTTTAGTGTTAGGAAATTCTTCCTCATGATGAACCAACCTGGACACAGCATGTTATTTGAGAACACAGATATGCTGCCCACTTGGACAACCACCATGTCAGATTACACAGAGAAGCCATTGAAATCCACAAGCATGTGGTCAATTTCAACAGAAAGGAGGAAACCATGAAAATGAACAAAATCTGGCTACCAGTACTAAAAGAAACTCTAAAATCAGGACAGTTAATAAAGAGGAACACTCAAAAACAAGATAAGCCCATACATTAAACAATCAAGGCCAGCTAACACCTCCCTACAAAGGATTTCCCTGGCAGGAAGCAGCCAGGCTTTGAAGCTTCAAGGCCATTCAAAGCTAATCCAAATGGCCCATTGCAATATTCACACCTGACGCAAGCAGACAAGAGTTCTTTCCCCCACCCTGGACATCCCACAAATATATAAACCTCACTTGCCTAGTTTCCAACAGACCCCTCAACCTCTGAGGATTCCTTCCATAGATGTTGGTGAAACATCAGGAGAGAATGCTTTAGATGAAGGGTTAGAAGGCATGATCATCAAGTTTGCAGACAGGACCAAATTGGGAGGGATAGCCAATACTCCAGAGGACAGGAGCAGGATTCAAAACCATCTCCACAGATTAGAGAGATGGGCCAAAACTAACAAAATGAAGTTCAACAGTGACAAATGCAAGATACTCCACTTTGGCAGGAAAAACAAAATGCAAAGGTACAGAATGGGGGACAATGCCTGGCTCGAGAGCAGTTCGTGTGAAAAAGATCTTGGACTCCTCGTGGACAACAAGTTAAACATGAGCCAACAATGTGATGTGGCGGCAAAAAAAGCCAATGGGATTTTGGCCTGCATCAATAGGAGCATAGTGTCTAGATCTAGGGAAGTAATGCTACCCCTCTATTCTGCTTTGGTTAGACCACACCGGGAATATTGTGTCCAATTCTGGGCACCACAATTCAAGAGAGATATTGACAAGCTGGAATGTGTCCAGAGGAGGGCAACTAAAGTGATCAAGGGTCTGGAGAACAAGCCCTATGAGGAGCGGCTTAAGGAGCTGGGCATGTTTAGCCTGAAGAAGAGAAGGGTGAGAGGAGATATGATAGCCATGTATAAATATGTGAGAGGAAGTCACAGGGAGGAAGGAGCAAGCTTGTTTTCTGCTTCCCTGGAGACTAGGATGCGGAACAATGGCTTCAAACTACAAGAGAAGGCTGAGAGGAGATATGATAGCCATGTATGTGAGAGGAATATGTGAGAGGAATATGTGAGAGGAAGCCGCAGGGAGGAGGGAGCAAGCTTGTTTTCTGCTTCCCTGGAGACTAGGATGCGGAACAATGGCTTCAAACTACAAGAGAGGAGATTCCATCTGAACATGAGGAAGAACTTCCTGACTGTGAGAGCCGTTCAGCAGTGGAACTCTCTGCCCTGGAGTGTGGTGGAGGCTCCTTCTTTGGAAGCTTTTAAACAGAGGCTGGATGGCCATCTGTCAGGGGTGATTTGAATGCAATATTCCTGCTTCTTGGCAGAATGGGGTTGGACTGGATGGCCCATGAGGTCTCTTCCAACTCTTTGATTCTATGATTCTATGCTTTGGGAACATGGCCATACAGCCTAGAAAACTCCCAGCAACCCAGTGATTCCGGTCATGACATTTCTCAACAACACAATTCTTCCGAATGTTTGGCGGCATCTCTTCTCCTGCAATTTGAATCCATTGCTCGGTGACCTTGTGTCCAGAGCTACAGAAAACAAGCTTCTCCCCTTCTCAATATGAAATATGTAAATATGATTATCATGTCCCCTCCTGGCAAATCATACCCATCTCCCCAAGCCACTCCTCGTTGCTTTCCTCTTTGTACATTCCATCTTATGTAAAACTTTTTAAAACCACACGTGTGTGAGAATTAGAATAAAATCGGTTAGGCCCTAAAGGCTTTAATTAAGAAAGTCTTAATTCTTAATTAAGAAAGTCTTAACTTGGCATGAGAATAAACCAATTGTGTTGCCAATCATTCCTTGAAGGGAAAGATGTTCTATGGTGCCATAGCAGAAAAATTTATCTTCTACTTGATACTATAAACATTGCCTCTACTGGAAGGACAAAGAAAAGGATCCCTGCAACCCCATTTCCCAATCCTAAATGGCGTGCTTCTGAGAGTATTAAAATTAATAAGCTCGTTTTTTTCACATTCAAATTTGTATAATTGCATTTTCGTGAGATCACTTATTGCCCGAGATCCAACGTGAAAGATAAGGGCCATAACTTTATACTCATGCTGTTTACAAGTTGCAACACTATGTAATGCAATACTTTGAGTAAAGGTTCAGGCACTTTTGGAGATGCCATCCATAGTAGTAGTAGAAGAATCATAGAATCATAAAATCATAGAGTTGGAAGAGACCTCATGGAAGCTTTTAAACAGAGGCTGGATGGCCATCTGTCGGGGATGCTTTGAATGCAATATTCCTGCTTCTTGGCAGGGAGTTGGACTGGATGGCCCATGAGGTCTCTTCCAACTCTTTGATTCTATGGGCCATCCAGTCCGACCCCCCCACAAAGAAGCAGGAATATTGCATTCAAAGCACCCCTGACAGATGGCCATCCAGCCTCTGTTTAAAAGCTTCCAAAGAAGGAGCCTCCACCACACTCCGGGGCAGAGAGTTCCACTGCTGAACGGCTCTCACAGTCAGGAAGTTCTTCTCATATTCAGTAAAAGTAGTAGTAGTAATAATACAAAATTAAATTCTTACCCACCTCTCATCGTGGCTTGAGGCGGGTTACAGAATAAATAAACACACAAACATTGTAAAAATACCACAAATTGTTGTTTATTCTTTCAGTCACTTCCAACTCTTTGTGACGTCCTGGACCAGTTCACACCAGAGCTCCCTGTTGGCCGTCACCACCCCCAGCTCCTTCAAGGTCAAGCCAGTCACTTCAAGGATGCCATCCATCCATCTTGCCCTTGGTCAGCCCCTCTTCCTTTTTCCTTCCATTTTCCCCAGCATCATTGTCTTCTCTAAGCTTTCCTGTCTTCTCATGATGTGACCATGTCACCTCTACTACCAGCCGGGCTTTATTTCCTGAAGTATGGACTGGTTGGATCTTCTCATGGTCCAAGGCACTCTCAGAATTTTCCTCCAACACCACAGTTCAAAAGCATCTATCTTCTTTTGATTAGCCTTCCTTATGGTCCAGCTCTTGCATCCATAGGTTACTACGGGGAATACCATTACTTTAACAATGCAGATCTTGTATTGTCGAAGGCTTTCATGGCTGGAATTACTAGGTTCTTGTGGGTTTTTTCGGGCTATAGGGCCATGTTCTAGAGGCATTTCTCCTGATGTTTCGCCTGCATCTATGGCAAGCATCCTCAGAGGTAGTGAGGTGAGCTGAGGATGCTTGCCATAGATGCAGGCGAAACGTCAGGAGAAATGCCTCTAGAACATGGCCCTATAGCCCGAAAAAACCCACAAGAACCTAATGCAGATCTTCTTTGCCAGTGTGATGTCTCTTCACTATTTTATTGATATTTCTCATTGCTCTTCTCCCGAGAAGTAAACATCTTCTGATGTCCTGGATGCAGTCTGCGTCCTCTGTCATCTTTGTGCCTGTAAATACAAGGCCTGTCATTGCCTCTACGTTTTCTCCCTCTATTTGCCAGATATCAATCAGTCTGGTTGCCATCATCTTGGGTTTTGTAATGTTTAGCTGCAACCCTGCTTTTCCACTTTCTTCTTTCACCTTGATTAGAAGGCTCCTCAGCTCCTCCTCACTTTCAGCCATCAAAGTGGTATCATCTGCATATCTAAGGTTGTTAATGTTTCTTCCAGCAATTTTCACTCCAGCCTTGCATTCATCAAGCCCCGCACATTGCATGATGTGTTCTGCATACAAGTTGAATAGGTTGGGTGAGAGTATACAGCCCTGCCATACTTCTTTCCCCATATTGAACCAGTCTGTTGTTCCATGGTCGGTTCTTACTGTTGCTACTTAATACACATATTAAAATGAATTTCTATAAAAGCTACATATGAAAACATATTTCTATAAAATACATGTATGCAGCTAAATATGCAATATGCAATGCACCATGCACACTGCCCTATCGCTGCAACATTATATTGAATGCATACGTTCAGCATTGAACAAATGTAGCTAAGCATTTTTTGTCAGTGAATTTATGCACAAGTAAGACACCAACAGAATTCTGCCCAATATGTTTTCATTGGTTGTTAGGTTTAGCAGCTGCACTGAGACTTATCTCTATGGGAAAGATGTTGTACACATCAAATATAAATGAAGAAGAAGATAAATGAATGAAGATTAAGAGGAGCTGGGAGTTGTCATGGTTTGGGTCTTCGCATTCCAGGGCATCAGTTTCCAAATCTCTGCTTAGAGCCCTGAGTGATCTTGTGCAAGTCACACTCTCTCCACCTGAAACAAATGCAATAACAACCTGGCCTAGAAGACGTCTTACCAAGAAAACCCTAAAATAAGGTTGTCACGTTTCAAAAGAACCAGTGGGTTGTAGTGATTCATATATTAGACTAGGACTTCCATAGAATAATAGAATCTCTATGCTGGAAGAAACCAGAAAGGCTATCCAGCAAAACCCAATTCTGTCATGGATGAAGATACAACACAAACACTCCCAAAAGATGGTAATCTAGGCTCCAGAGAAGGAGACTCCACCAAACTCTGAGGCAGCATATTCCACTGTCAAACAATACTTACCATCAGGAAGGTCATCCTAATATGGAGATGGGACCTGTTTTCCTGATATATGAATCCATGGCCTAATTTCTAGATAGAGCATCAGAAAACATAGAATCATAGAATCAAAGAGTTGGAAGAGACCTCATGGGCCATCCAGTCCAACCCCCTGCCAAGAAGCAGGAATATTGCATTCAAATCACCCCTGACAGATGGCCATCCAGCCTCTGTTTAAAAGCTTCCAAAGAAGGAGCCTCCACCACACTCCGGGGCAGAGAGTTCCACTGCTGAACGGCTCTCACAGTCAGGAAGTTCTTCCTCATGTTCAGATGGAATCTCTTCTCTTGTAGTTTGAAGCCATTGTTTCGCGTCCTAGTCTCCAGGGAAGCAGAAAACAAGCCTCCTCCCTCCTCCCTGTGGCTTCCTCTCACATATTTATACATGGCTATCATATCCCCTCTCAGCCTTCTCTTCTTCAGGCTAAACATGCCCAGCTCCTTAAGCTGCTCCTCATAGGGCTTGTTCTCCAGACCCTTGATCATTTTAGTCGCCCTCCTCTGGACACATTCCAGCTTGTCAATATCTCTCTTGAATTGTGGTGCCCAGAATTGGACACAATATTCCAGGTGTGGTCTAACCAAAGCAGAATAGAGGGGTAGCATTACTTCCCTAGATCTAGACACTATGCTCCTATTGATGCTGGCCAAAATCCCATTGGCTTTTTTTGCCGCCACATCACATTTTTGGCTCATGTTTAACTTGTTGTCCACGAGGACTCCAAAATCTTTTTCACACGTACTGCTCTCGAGCCAGGCATTGTCCCCCATTCTGTATCTTTGCATTTCGTTTTTCCTGCCAAAGTGGAGTATCTTGCATTTGTCCCTCTTGAACTAATATTTTGTTAGTTTTGGCCAATGATCTCTCTAATCTGTCAAGATCGTTTTGAATCCTGCTCCTGTCCTCTGGAGTATTGGCTATCCCTCCCAATTTAGTGTCGTCTGCAAACTTGATGTTTGCTTCCTCCTCAGTATGGGTTGAAAATGCCCTGGAAACCATTTGGGTGATCTGCTACAAAAGTTCAACTCTCTCAGCCTCAAAGAAAGACAACAGCGACAAACACTCAAATAAAGCTTGCCATGAAAGCCCAGTGGAAGTGTTGCCATAAGTTGGAGTCATCTGGAAGACATGGAATAAGAGCAATTGAATGAAGGTACTACTACTTACCAGTTCTTTCCTCAGCCAGTTCAAAGCTTCGTCAATATTGCCAAAGCTGCTGATTTTCCCTGGGGCCAACAAAACTTGCTGTGTGGAGGATGCCCCGTTGAGACGATGAATGTGGCGCACCTCTCTTACGGGAATGCGTTCCTCCTTTGGTTTCTCACCCTGGCCTTCCTCCTCCTCCTCCTCCTCGGGGGGTTTGGGGTGGCTCTTCCAAGCCAGCCCCTCCAATTGGGCTTTCCACTCCAGGTAGGAAGGCCTCCGCGTTTCCAGCCGCAGCTTCTGAGTCAGAGCTTTCAGGTTCCTTAAGTGGTCGTCGGACGGTGGGCCAGCGCCGTTCTCATAATCTGCACCGTCCAGCATTCCTTCGACCTGGATGTTTGAAACTGACATCTTTCTTTCTTGCAGAGCGGCATCAACATCCACAGAAAGGTGGACGAAGGAGATGCAAGCGACACGCCATCCGGATGAGGAACCGCTGCTCGGAAGCCAAGCACCGCACCCTGGGGAACCACTCAGTTCAAGACATTCCTTTTCGAAAAGTAAGCGACCACCTGTGCCAAAAGACAAAGACACATTGTTTGTTTTTCACCATGAGCAAGAAGTGAGCAAGCCACTTTCTCGTTCAACCCGATTTGAGAGGGGGAAAAAAAGAAGAAGTGGAAAGTGAACCTATCAGACTTCACCGTGGCTGACTGGTGGAGTTCCTTGACAAGAGCAAACAAGCTCTCTTGATCTCTAGAGGAACGTTTCGCTACAGGGAGAGCTGTCAGCCGCTGCGCTTCGGGCTATGAAGCGGATTACTGAAGGTGAAGTCACGGCAAAAAGGGAGAAATACTGTCGGCAGCTCAGAGTTACACAGTTAATACATCCTGTGATTTTTTTTCCTGCACATAATACATTCTCAGGTTTCCCCAGATTGGTTCCCACGGTAGGGAAGGCAGGAAAATGCTGGCACAGCTAGAAAAGAATTGGATGATTTGAACCCACCCAAAGGAGTGGTCTTTCTATGCAATCAGCATGGTGTGCTGGTTTGAGTGTTAGACTATGACCCTGAAGAATCAGGCATGATTCCCTGCTTGACCCTAGAAACCTACTGGGTGACCTTGCATGAGTCACACACTCTCAGCCTCCCAAAAAGCCATGATAACTTCGCCATACATTGGAAGCGACTTGAAAGCATAGAATCCTAGAGTTGGAAGATACTCCAAGAACCTCCCAGTCCAACCCCATTCTGCCATGCAGGAAGACACAATCCAAGCAATCCCAACAGATGGCCATTCAACCTCTGCTTAAAACCTTTCAGAGAGGGAGACTCCACTAAGCTCCTAGACAGTATATTTTGCTGTTGTACAGCTCTGATCATCAGGAAGTTCTCCAGTCAAAAGACCCTTCAGAATTTAGGAAAGACTGGGAACCCTTCAAAAGGTTTCTAGAAGGAAAGGCTATTTCAACATGGGGATTCCAAGACTGACTAATACAAAATCCTGATTTTCATCAAATAGTTTGACTTCCTTCTGAAGAAAGAAATGATGAGGAATCCTTTGTTGCTCTTTTGATGTGACTTTCTTTTCCATGGTATATGTGTTATGGTGGAACTCCTGAGATGTGAATATTATGTGGATGTTTAGGTATGGTTCTCAAGAAAAGAAAAGGATGGGAGAAAAAGGGAGAAAAAAGAAAAGAGAAGGGAAAGAATTAAAAAAAGAAATAAAAAGAAATATGTAATACTATGTGGACAAGCTGGAATGCTATACAATAGAAAAAAGTGATTCCTGGAAAAGTTATATATGTTGGCATAATGCTAATGAAACATTTGATTATGGTTTGGACATCCTTTAATTTACGCAAATTGGGTTTTTGCAGTTGTCCATGCCTGTGTATGTAAAATAGTCAGAAAGCTCTAGTCATAAGTGAGTACTTTGTTGCCTGCTCTCATTCTTGTTTCCTTTTTTATTGATGTAATATCAAGATGTATTTGGACATACTCTGAAGCCATCTTGATCACGAAGATACATTTCTTGCCTTGCAAGGAATCCCCCCCCCCCCCAAAAAAATACATTGGCATTTATTTTTTTGCATATGATATGGGGGTGGGAGTAGCTGATGACACTATTGCTGCTAGCTAGATAGACACAGTTCTAGTTAGGAATAGTTTGCATGGTTTTTCCTTTGAAAGTGTTTTAAACTCGAGTGAATGGTATAATATGTTATACTTACTTTGTACAAGTTGCTGTCTACATACAGATCTAGACATGTTCCAGTATTTCTGAACGTATATTTTCTGATTATATATGAGATTGTGTCAAATAATTAATTAAAAATATATATTTAAGAAGAAAGAAAGAAAGAAATAGGAGACAAATGTTATATAGTGTGTTAATCTATAAGGTTCATTTAAAAAAGGATTAATATGTAAAAGAAAACAATCCTAATGGTGGTGGGAACTATAAATGTTGTGTATGTATTAAAATAAATATATATAATAATAAAAAAGGAAGTTCTTCCTAATGCTTAGATGGAATATTAGGTGGAACCAAGATTCAAATCCTTTGCTCAACCATGAAAACCCAATGGGTGAATTTGGGTGAGTCACACTCTCAGGCCTAGGTTTGCCTTAAGATGGTCATAAGTTGGAAATGACATGAAAGAACATATCTGATCCAGCATGATATAGTAGTTTGAATGTTGGACTAGGATTCTAAGAGACCGGGGTTCAAATCTCATTTAGCCATGGAATATTACAGTGCAGTGGAAAGCAATGGCAAATCCCTCTGAATCAATCTGCTAATAAAACACTCTTTTAAGACATGACTGTCATAATTCCAATTGAAGGTGCACAACAACAGCCACAATGAGTATCTGAAGTAGGGGGAGAGAAGCCAGTCAATTGACTTTTGTTCAAAGTCAGAGACCTTAGATCTGAAGCGAGACATAGAAGCGTTTCGGGTCTCTTGTTCTAAGAGTACAATGGAAAACAAAACCTCTTTTGGGTCCACCTGGGAACTTGGCCAACAATGACCTCTTGGAAAGGCACCCTGCAAATCCATTAAAAGGTAATTGGAGTAATTGGATAATTACCCAGCTTGCCGAAGGCTTGCGGGGGCTGCTACGTTTCCTGTGTCAAGTCTGTAATTATTCTAAAGAAGTCTTTTCATGCAAAGAAAGTATATTGAAAGGAAGCTTTTCTCTTTCTTTCTTTTCCTTCCTTCCTTTACAAAGAACTCAGATCCACCTTCCTCTTGCTCACACCATTGTGTTTCGAAAGATGACCAAAATGGAATATTGATTCTTCTCCCTCTCAATGTTGAACGTACAAAGTTGCGTAGCAAACATCTCCAAATATTGGATTGCACAGAGATCGTGAAAAGTGATACTTATGCTGAATGGCATCTTTGCGTAACTAAAGACACACCTCATGTGTTAGGAATAGGAAGAATATTTCAATATATTTAGAAAATCTATGCAAATAAAAATATAATGTTTGTTTGTGGGATTAACATAACTCAAAAACCACTGGATGAATTGACACGAAATTTGGACACCACACCCCTAACACACCAACGAGTGACCATCACTCATAAACCCCTCCCAAAAAAACAATGGAAACAACTTAAAACTCCCCAAAAGTTAAATGACAATACAGCGCGTGCACAAAAAGACATCCCCTAGATCAGGCTCTTTAGGGGAGGAGGATGCTCCAAATGCACATCTTCCAAGCTTCAAGCTTGCTTCTCCTTAGATTTCTTTGAGAGCATCCCAATCCGTACATATTTCCTATTTCCTATTCCTGGACTGTAACTCCCAGCAATCCTCCGAATAGATAAGATAGATAGAGATTATTTATTTATTTATTTATTTATTTACTTTGCTTGTATACCGCAGTTTCTCAGCCCGTAGGCGACTCAACGCGGTTCACAACAAGAGCAAAAAGACAATCATAACAACATACAATTTAAAAACCATTTACAGCATAGTATACAAAGTAATGACACATCAATAACAACACATTAACGTCTCGTAACTAGAATCGTGATCTAATTCATCGTCCATAATTCCGTTCCTATATTCATCGTATTCATTGCACTGTTTATCCGAATGCCTGTTCAAACAGCCAGGTTTTTAATTTTCTTCGAAACACCATTAACGTAGGAGCTGATCTAATGTCCATGGGAAGGGTGTTCCACAGCTGAGGGGCCACCACAGAGAAGGCCCTGTCCCTTGTCCCCGCCAGATTAGATAGAGATAGATTCGATATCTCAATTAGATAGAGATAGATAGTAGGTAGATACATCAATCAGGAGGACTGCTGGGAGTTGCAATCCAAGAATAGGTAGAGAAGGAAGAAAGGAGAGAAAGAAAAAGGGAGGGGAAGGAAAGAGGTAGAGAAGGAAGGAAGGAAGGAAGGAAGGAAGGAAAGAGGGAGGGAAGGATGGATGGAGAGAAAGAAAGAAAGAAGGAGAGAAAGAGGAAGGGAGGGAAGGTTGGCCACAGCAACACGTGGCGAGTATAGCTAGTGATCAATAAATGTGGTTTTTTTTTGTGTTTTAGGAAACTTACCAAAGGAATCTTGGACTGAGAAAAATCTTTGGCATTTATTCTATACAAAATTCATCCTGGATAGTTTTATTTATTTATTTATATTTACTATATTTGTATACCGCTCTTCTCAGCCCTCGGGCGACTCAGAGCGGTTCACAATAGCAAAATTCAATTAATAAAACATCATAAAACAGTTAAAAACAAATTAAAACTAAAGCATTATAATAATCAGCTAAACATCATAACATCTCATTATTGTCTCATAGTTAAAATCAAGTTTCCCCTGTAAAACACAATTTTCTGTGCAGAAAATATATTTCTGCACAGAAATGTCGCTTCATTCATTGTATATCCTGCTTTTCTTCCAACATGTGCCTAAATAGTACTTTTTGTACAGAAATCTTACTTCATTCATTGATTCATTCATTGCCTATCCCGCTTTTCTCCCAACATGGACACAAATAGTATTTTTGCACAGAAATATTATTTCATTAATTGACTTTCTTGCCTCTTCCCCAACATGGACTCAATTAATATTTCTGCACAGTAATATTGCTTTATTCATGGATCCATTCATCAGTTTCATTCATTGGTTTATTTATTGAATATTCTGCCTTTTTCCCCAACATGGAGAATTTTTGAAGAAATCAACCAGAAGGCTTGCTTCCGAAGGCAATAGTACTAAATAAAAGTATTATCTGTCACTTCCTCTGATTTCCAATATTAGTAATTGAAAACTACTTCTCAAGTTCAGAATTTTCTTGAGAAATATGTCTTAGATTCTGGAATGGCTTAGACACTTGAACTTGCTGATGGTTAACAAAGCATGGCGAGGCTTTTCTATAAACTTTCTGGTGACCGTTTGGTAATCCAATTTGTCATCCATTTGTTTGAAAAAAAGAAACAAAGAGGAACTCGGGTTTTGAAAAGTCCCAGGTCTATGTTTACAAGCGGTAGCAAGGCAGAGTTTGGGGAACTTTCTATTTTGGAATCTCATCACATGCAGGTTTCTCCTCTGGTTTCGAGACACTTTTAAAACAGAGCCATGTGAAGGACATCAAATGACGTAAGACTTTATTAATGACTTAGATGAAGGGCTAGAAGGCATGATCATCAAGTTTGCAGATGACACCAAATTGGGAGGGATAGCCAAGACTCCAGAGGACAGGAGCAGGATTCAAAACGATCTTGACAGATTAGAGAGATGATTGGCCAAAACTAACAATATGAAGTTCAACAGTGACAAATGCAAGATACTCCACTTTGGCAGGAAAAACGAAATGCAAAGATACAGAATGGGGGACAATGCTTGGCTCGAGAGCAGTACGTGTGAAAAAGATCTTGGAGTCCTCGTGGACAACAAGTTAAACATGAGCCAACAATGTGATGTGGCGGCAAAAAAAGCCAATGGGATTTTGGCCTGCATCAATAGGAGCATAGTGTCTAGATCTAAGGAAGTAATGCTACCCCTCTATTCTACTTTGGTTAGACCACACCTGGAATATTGTGTCCAATTCTGGGCACCACAATTCAAGAGAGATATTGACAAGCTGGAATGTGTCCAGAGGAGGGCGACTAAAATGATCAAGGGTCTGGAGAACAAACCCTATGAGGAGCAGCTTAAGGAGCTGGGCATGTTTAGCCTGAAGAAGAGAAGGCTGAGAGGAGATATGATAGCCATGTATAAATATGTGAGAGGAAGCCACAGGGAGGAGGGAGCAAGCTTGTTTTCTGCTTCCTTGGAGACTAGGACGCGGAACAATGGCTTCAAACTACAAGAGAGGAGATTCCATCTGAACATGAGGAAGAACTTCCTGACTGTGAGAGCCGTTCAGCAGTGGAACTCTCTGCCCTGGAGTGTGGTGGAGGCTCCTTCTTTGGAGGCTTTTAAACAGAGGCTGGATGGTGATTTGAATGCAATATTCCTGCTTCTTGGCAGGGGGTTGGGCTAGATGGCCCATGAGGTCTCTTCCAACTCTTAGATTCTATGATTCTATGATTCTATGACTGTGAGAGCCGTTCAGCAGTGGAACTCTCTGCCCCGGAGTGTGGTGGAGGCTCCTTCTTTGGAAGCTTTTAAACAGAGGCTGGATGGCCATCTGTCAGGGGTGATTTGAATGCAATATTCCTGCTTCTTGGCAGGGGGTTGGACTGGAGGATGGCCCATGAGGTCTCTTCCAACTCTTTGATTCTATGATTCTATGACTACTTCTGGGGGTCGCCCATCGGACTCTGCTTTTCAAATGTCTAGGAACAAGCATTTTTGTAGCTGGATAGCTATTAATTCCAGACCTCCCAGTTCACTTGAACGCGGGGAAAGGCGGGTACTTG
This sequence comes from Anolis sagrei, assembly GCF_037176765.1. NCBI lineage: Eukaryota > Metazoa > Chordata > Lepidosauria > Squamata > Anolidae > Anolis > Anolis sagrei. The sequence continues at coordinate 10,012,721 of NC_090021.1, forward strand.
AAGGTGTGATGGAAACTGTTTCTTACATTTATGTATATTAATTTATTATTTTAAATTAATTTATTATTATTTATTTTGAACACTTTTGCTAAATGCACTATATTTGTATAGTGTGAAAGGACAATTCTATGGTTAACTTCTGGCTGAAGTTGACCATAGGGTCATGCTGGAGGAGCGAGAGATTCCTAGAGTATTGCTATGCTAGACTTTTTAAAAATTAGCACGTTTTCCACTTTTGCGGAGGGTCCTGTGTTCCTAACCTTAGCAAATGTGGAGGGCTGACTACACGTATTAAACCCTACCTTCTTAGAAAAACAATGCTTTTACCTGAATAGTGGAAAGCCACTCAGCACATCAAGCACATTCTTCAATAAAGTATTTTGGAAAGTGTCTCTCGACCGTGTTTACCTTTATGGCAGAGTGGCATTTGAGTATATATTTAAGCAATTAGCATTCCTTTGCAGCTTCAAGGAGCTTAGGTTGCAGAGTTAGCAGCATCATATTGTTAGGGGAATCAGAAAAACAAAAGCTCTAAGCTGCTGTAACCAGGAAACATTTGATTTTAAAATAATAATACTAATATTGGGGACATTTTCAAGGTGGGGTTGATCTGAAATCTAGATAACAAGTACATAATGGAACTTGTTGTAAGAAGTCGCTTTACACCAAGTTGGCAAATCTGGAGATGTTCTTTGGCTGGAGAATTTATTTATTTGTCGTGTCAGAGCAACCAGTCCATTATATTACATTTCTAACAGAACAAAGCTAACAAACAGACAAATCCAAAACTTGTGAGTTTGGTAGTTGGTTAAATGTCCTTTGACCACTATCTGGCCACTTGGAGTGCTTCCGGTGTTGCTGCAAGAAGGTCCTCCATGGTGCATGTAGCAGGGCTCAGGTTGTATTGCAGCAGGTGGTCAGTGGTTTGCTACCCATGCTCTATTCCAGTGGTTCTCAACCTGGGGTCCCCAGGTGTTTTTGGCCTACAACTCCCAGAAATCCTAACAGCTGGTAAACTGGCTGGGATTTCTGGGAGTTGTAGGCCAAAAACATCTGGGGACCCCAGGTTGAGAACCACTGCTCTATTCCGTTTTGGTTAGACCACATCTGGAATATTGTGTCCAATTCTGGGCACCACAATTCAAGAGAGATATTGACAAGCTGGAATGTGTCCAGAGGAGAGTGACTCAAATGATAAAAGGTCTGGAGAACAAGCCCTATGAGGAGCGGCTTAAGGAGCTGGGCATATTTAGCCTGAAGAAGAGAAGGCTGAGAGGAGATATGATAGCCATGTATAAATATGTGAGAGGAAGTCACAGGGAGGAGGGAGCAAGCTTGTTTTCTGCTTCCCTGGAGACTAGGACGCAATGGAACAATGGCTTCAAACTACAAGAGAGGAGATTCCATCTGAACATGAGGAAGAACTTCCTGACTGTGAGAGCCGTTCAGCAGTGGAACTCTCTGCCCCGGAGTGTGGTGGAGGCTCCTTTTTTGGAAGCTTTTAAACAGAGGCTGGATGGCCATCTGTCAGGGGTGATTTGAATGCAATATTCCTGCTTCTTGGCAGGGGGTTGGACTGGATGGCCCATGAGGTCTCTTCCAACTCTTTGATTCTATGATTCTATGATTCTCCACACTCGCATGTCGAGGATTCCACTTTGTAGCCCCATTTCTGAAGATTGGCTCTGCATCTCGTGGTGCCAGAGCGCAGTCTGTTCAGTGCCTTCCAAGTCGCCCAGTCTTCTGTGTGCCCAGGGGGGAGTCTCTCATTTGGTATCATTTGCTGGGTTTGAGCCTGCCACTTTTGGACTCTCGCTTGCTGAGGTGTTCCAGCGAGTGTCTCTGTAGATCTTAGAAAACTATTTCTAGATTTAAGTCGTTGATGTGCTGGCTGATACCCAAACAGGGGATGAGCTGGAGATGTCTATGCCTTGGTCCTTTCACTATTGGCTGCTACTTCCCGGCGAATGTCAGGTGGTGCAATACCGACTAAGCAGTATAATTTCTCCAGTGGTGTAGGGCGCAGACACCCCGTGATAATGGGGCATGTCTCATTCAGAGCCACATCCACTGTTTTAGTGTGGTGAGATGCGTTCCACACTGGGCATGCGTACTCAGCAGCAGAGTAGCACAGTGCAAGGGCAGATGTCTTCACTGTATCTGGTTGTGATCCCCAGGTTGTGCCAGTCAGCTTTCGTATGATATTGTTTCTAGCACCCACTTTTTGCTTGATGTTCAGGCAGTGCTTCTTGTAGCACGGTCCAGAGTGACTCCCAGGAGAATGAGAGGAGCTGACATAAATGATACAGTCTTATTTAATAATGTAATTAAAAATAATTATCTCTCCCACCACCAAGGAATTCACCTTTTCAGGCAGGGCTCAATAACTATCCAAAAGCAATATGTCGAAAATGACCTTTGCATTCCTTCTGGCTCTTCGGAGTAAAATGATCTCCTATCTGCTCAAGGGAGAGAAATGGCTTGCTGCCCTGAGATAACTGGAAGGCTCCAAGCTTTGAAGTCATTTGGTTCAAATAACAATTCATTCCTTTTTGCAATAATCAAGGCGTAACTGAAGGTCAAATTAGTCCACGGTGGACTGAGTCCCACAGAGTGCCCTAAGATTTTGCAAATATCCATAGATCATATAAGGGGAGTTTCACTATAGGATTCACTCTGTTGAATTAATGGAGTTTGGCAGCACTTTCACTGACAAGAGCTTAATGCAATGGAATCCTGGGAGTTATAGTTTTCATAAGGTTTTCGGACTTTTCTTCCAAAGAGTGCTGGTGCTTCACCAAACTACAAGCCCCAGGTATTTGGAAAGATGGAGCTGGGCATGTTTAGCCTGAAGAAGAGAAGGCTGAGAGGAGACATGATAGCCATGTATACATATGTGAGAGGAAACCACAGGGAGGAGGGAGCAAGCTTGTTTACTGCTTCCATGGAAATTAGGATAAGGAGCAATGGCTTCAAACTACAAGAGAGGAGATTCCATCTGAACATGAGGAAGAACTTCCTGACTGTGAGAGCCGTTCAGCAGTGGAACTCTCTGCCCCGGAGTGTGGTGGAGGCTCCATCTTTGGAAGCTTTCAAACAGAGACTGGATGGCCATCTGTCAGGGGTGATTTGAATGCAATATTCCTGCTTCTTGGCAGAGGGTTGGACTGGATGGCCCATGAGGTGTCTTCCAACTCTTTGATTCTATGATTCTATGGATATGTGTAATTCACAAATCTATAAAAGTTGCCAACTCCTGGACAATTGACACATTTGTCATATTTTTGCAAGAGCTGCTCCCTCTAGTGATTTGCAATAGGACATATATTTTTCCTCAACTACATATCTTGTATTTAGCGTGTCTTGTTTTGAGACCAGTTGCTGGAAGGTAAACAGGGGATACATTGGAAGTTAACTCAGTGGTCAACTTTAGAATCACTAGGAATGCATTTACACTGTAGAGTTAAGTAAGGTTTGACATCATTTTAACTGCTGTGGTTGAGTGCTGCAGAATCACAGGAGTTAGACAAGGTCTTTAGCCTCCTTTGCTAAAGGATATTGGTATCTCACCAAATTAGAAATTCTATAATTTCCTAGTATGACCCATGGCAGTTAAAGTGATGCCAAACTGCATTAATTCTACAGTGTAGATGCACCCTGTGTAATCTTGCACATCTACCTGTGGGCACCACAATTTAAGGGTGATTTTGACAAGCTGGAATGTGTCCAGAGAAGGGAGACTAAAATGATCAAAGGTCTGGAGAACAAGCCCTATGAGGAGTGGCTTAAAGAGCTGGGCATGTTTAGCCTGCAGAAGAAAAGACTGAGAGGAGACATGATGGGGGCATGTATAAATATGTGAGGGGAAGTCTTAGGGAGGAGGGAGCAGGCTTGTTTTCTGCTGCCCTGAAGGCTTGGATGTGGAACAATGGCTTCAAACTACAGGAAAGGAGATTCCACCTGAACATGAGGAAGAACTTCCTGACTGTGAGAGCTGTTCAGTAGTGGAACTCTCTGCCTTGGAGTGCGATTGAGGCTCCTTCTTTGGAGGTTTTGAAACAGCGGCTGGATGGCCGTCTGTCGGAGGTGCTTTGAATGTGATTTTCCTGCTTCTTGGCCAAAAGGGGTTGGATTTGATGGCCCACAAGGTTGCTTCCAACTCAGTGATTCTATAGACAATATCTGGCAGAAGTGGACCACAGAATTGCGATTGAAGACTTAAGAGAGAATATTTCAAAAAATGCAAGTCACTTCTGGCATGAGAGAATTGGCTGTCTGCAGAGACGTTGCCCGGGGATGCCCAGATGTGTTACCATCCTGTGGGGACTTCTCTCATGTCCCCACGTGGGAAGCTGGAGCTGATGGGTGGGAGCTCAGCCCACTCCTTGAATTCGAACCGCTGAATCCGGAACAAGTGTTCAACCCACTGCACCACCGTGACTCCTCTTTTACTACTACTACTACTACTACTACTATCCCCTGCTTCCCTGTCTCAATCAAGATCCAAAGTGGTCACAATATATAAAACCATGCAATTTAAAAAATCAGCAATATATACATATTTAAATAGAATTAAATATGAAATTGTTAAAATATGGGGCTCCTTCTTGCTCATTTTGTTCTATGGAGGATATTTGTTTTTCCTTTCTATTTATTCCCAAGGAGGAATTAGTGGTGGGCGTCTCAACCAAGGCTGACCGCAGATCTGAGGACGAAAATACTGCAGCCGGGAGGCACTGGCCTTTGCATCAGGCTTCTGCATGTTGTCCTGGCAAATTTGGGTTTATCATTGTTGCCATGGCAATTCCAGGGGAAAGGAGCGATGGCCTCCAAGCACCTCTTCTTCTTTAGCTAAGGATGCACAAATGGCCTCTCTTCTCTCCAACCCATCCCTTTCCCAGCATGGCTTTTCCTTCCATGACCCTTTGCTTGGAAAAGCAAACAGATGAGGGGGGAAAAATATGTGTCTTTTTGCAAGAATTAATTTTCATAACATGCAAAAAGATGACGCATGGGCAGCCTATTCCCTCCACTGCCATCTCATGAATAAATACCCCCAAGTGAAAAAATAAGACTTGAGTAAATATGCAAAATGTTGAAGGTCGGTATGCAACTACATGCTGTGAGAAGTGAATGATTAAGAAGCTACTAATGATATCAGGAGTCAGCCTATGAAGTCAGTCACATTGCAGAACCTAGAAAATGCCCAGGGAGTGCATATATTGCATTGTTGAAGGCTTTCATGGCCAGAATCACTGAGTTGTTGTGTGTTTTCCTGGATGAATGGCCCTTTTCCAGAATCATTCTCTCCTGATGTTTCGCCTGCATCTATGGCAGGCAGCCTCAGAGGTTGTGAGATTATATGGCAATGTAGACGGGGCCTCAAAGGGTTATTAAAGGTGTTGAGCTATAGCTTCCAAATGTTACAGCCTCCAATCCCTTTCCAATGCCAGAAATACAGCTTAATGGTGTAACATTAGAAAATGTTGACCATTTCCACTCCCTTGGCAGCCACCTCTCCACAAAAGTCAACATTGACACTGAAATACAACACCGCCTGAGCTCTGCGAGTGCAGCATTTTTCCGAATGAAGCAGAGAGTGTTTGAGGACCGGGACATCCGTAGGGATACCAAGGTGCTTGTTTATAAAGCTATTGTCCTCCCAATCCTGCTATATGCCTGTGAGACATGGACTATCTGCAGACATCACATGCAACTCCTAGAACGATTCCATCAGCACTGCCTCCGAAAATTCCTGCAAATCTCTTGGGAAGACAAGTGGACAAATGTCAGCATGCTGGAAAAAGCAAAGACCTCCAAGCATTGAAGTGATGGTCCTCCACCATCGACTCCGCTTGACCGGCCACATTGTCTGGATGCCAGACCACTGTCTCCCAAAGCAGTTGCTCTACTCTGAACTCAAGAACAGAAAACGAAATGTTGGTGGGCAGGAAAAGAGATTTAAAGATGGGTTCAAAGCCAACCTTAAAAACTCTGGCATAGACACTGAGGACTGGGAAGCCCTGGCCCTTGAGTGCTCTAGCTGGAGGTCAGCTGTGACCAGAAGTGCTGTAGAATTTGAAGAGGCATGAATAGAGGGTGAAAGAGAGAAACGTGCCAAGAGGAAGGCGCATCAAGCCAACCCTGACTGGGACCGCCTTCCACCTGGAAACCAATGCCCTCACTGTGGGAGAACATGCAGGTCAAGAATACACCGATCTTGGATGATAATCCTACACGGACTACAAGGGATCACCTAAGTAAGTAAGTGGGTTGTTGTAGGTTATTTCGGGCTATATGGCCATGTTCTAGAGGCATTCTCTCCAGACGTTTCGCCTGCATCTATGGCAAGCATCCTCAGAAGTAGTACAGTAGTACATCCTCAGAAGTAAGTACAGCCCCCAAGTTAGGGAGTTGGGGCAAAACTAACAGAATGAATTTCCACAGGGAGAAATGAATGGTATTACACTTTGGTGGGGGGAAAAATGAAATGCAGGGATATAGGATGGATTACACCAGGATTGAGAACAGCACATGTGAAAGTGATCTAGGGGTCTTTGTAGACCACAAGATGAACACAAGTCAACAATGGGATGCATCAATAGGAGCAAAAGGATCAATAGGAGCATAGTGTCCACATCAAGGGAAGTCATAGTCCCATGTATTCCGTTTTGGTCAGGTCCCATATGAAATAAGATTGTGTCCAATTCTGGGCACCGCAATTCAAGAAAGATATTGACAAGCTGGAATGCGTCCAAAGAAAAGAGACTCAAATAATCAGAGCTTTGAGAAAAGAAAGCTGAGAAGGGATATGATATGTTTAAATATTTGAAAGGATGTCCCATTGAGGAGAAGGGGGAAAGCTTGTTTTCTGCTGCTCTGGAGACTAGAACACAATGGAGCAATGTATTCAAACGACAGGAAAAGAGATTCCACCTAAACATTAGGAAAAACTTCAGGATGGTAAGAGCTGTTTGGCAATTGAATATGCTTCCTGGGAGGTTTGTAGATGCCCCTTTTCTGGGGGATTATAAACAGAGGCTAGATGGCCATCTGTTTACTTACTTTACTTACTTAGGTGATCCCTCATAGCCCAAGGATGCTTGTTTTCCAAGTGTAGTTTATTTGACATCAGTTAAGGACAACAACATTCAATTTAGTTACAGGCTTGACCCGGGTGTGAGGAAAGGACAGCCATGTCCCACACCAGCTTATGAAGTACCCCAATTCCTCCCCAAATCTTGGTGTGATCGTTGGATGAACCTCTTACTTCTAAATTGCATCCCAGCATCCCAAAGTAGGTGGTAATGCAGCCCCCTTTTTTTTAGAGGTGGGGAATATTATAGAATCATAGAATCATAGAGTTGGAAGAGACCTCATGGGCCATCCAGTTCAACCCCATTCTACCAAGAAGCAGGATTAGTTGAAAGATGGCATGATACTAATTCTTGTGCTTTTGGATGGACTGATTTGGCTTGGTTTGTCTACCTTGCCGATTGTACACATTAGTCTGATCTGTGGCATCTCATGGCTCCATACTCACAGGGCTGGTCGATCCACACTGGATTTAAGTCCAAACTTTGCATGAAGTATCTAAGAAGCTGAAAATATCCAGAATATGGCTCTTCCAAACTTTGGACTAAAACCTAGAGTGGATTCACGGCACCAATCAGCCCCTCCTAGGTGACCAGGTTTGGTTTGAATGCAGAACAAAGATTCAAAGGCTAATTCAAAAGCTTCAGAAAATAAGATTTTTTGAGGAAGTATTCTGCGAACAGTGGGGGGAAGATAAGAGTTTTTGGAACAAGATCAAGAAATTGTAAACAGCCGAGTTTCCCACAGAGGAAATGATACTGACGTGGGGTTAGGCACATCTCAAGGCAGTCGGGTCAAGCCAAAAATGTTTTGCTTCCCTAAAACTTACCAAAGAAGAAATTAAGATGTATTTATAGCACAGCTGAAATGATTTTTTTAAATTGATTGTACCGGGACTTCCAGTTCAACTGTTCTAATTCTAAATGCAATATTTAAACTATGACATTTTGGATGTGAAGCTTCACATTCACTAGATGACTCTGTTTCCATCTGTTCCAATTTGCTGGCATCTCGGGGTTGTTTGGGCTTTGGCAGGGGCTGAGTCGCATAAGCTGCCAAATCCAAAAACTGTTATGTATCAGGGATGAGTGCATGAAAATATTAATCACGATTACACATCAGCTTTGCTAACAAAAGCTATCTGTGGGTTGCTGTAGGTTTTTCGTGCTATATGGCCATGTTCTAAAAGCGTTCTCTCCTGACCTTTCGCCTGCATCTGTGGAAGGCATCCTCAGAGGTTGTGAGGTAACAACCCCTGAGGATGCCTGCCATAGATGCAGGCAAGACGTCAGGGGAGAATGCTTCTAGAACATGGCCATATAGCCCAAAAAACCTACAACAATCCCATGATTCCAGCCATGGAAGCCTTTGACATTACAAAAGCTATCTGATCCAGAATACCATTGCATGTCAGTAACCAAGCAGGGAGGTTTGAGATGGTTGAACAGAAGCTCTCCGAAGCTCTAGGTGCTCTTACTGCCTATTACAGGAAAACCAGCTGATCCCTAATCCATCTAAAACACAGACACGTGCCTTTCACCTTAAGAACAGACAAGCATCCCGAGCTCTGAGGATTACCTGGGAAGGAATCCCACTGGAGCATTGCAGCGCACCTAAATACCTGGGAGTCACTCTGGACCGTGCTCTGACCTACAAGAAGCACTGCCTGAACATCAAGCAAAAAGTGGGTGCTAGAAACAATATCATACGAAAGCTGACTGGCACAACCTGGGGATCACAACCAGATACAGTGAAGACATCTGCCCTTGCGCTGTGCTACTCTGCTGCTGAGTACGCATGCCCAGTGTGGAACATGTATCACCACACTAAAACAGTGGATGTGGCTCTTAATGAGACATGCTGCATTATCATGGGGTGTCTGCGCCCTACAACACTGGAGAAATTACATTGCTTAGCCGGTATTGCACCACCTGACATCCGCCAGGAAGTAGCAGCTAATAGTGAAAGGACCAAGGCAGAGACATCTCCAGCTCATCCCTTGTTTGGGTATCAGCCAGCACCTCAATGACTTAAATCAAGAAATAGTTTTCTTAGATCTACAGATACACTCACTGGAACACCCCAGCAAGCGAGAGTCCAAAAGTGGCAGGCTCAAACCCAGAACCTCAATCCGTGGGTGATACCAGATGAGAGACTTCTTCCTGGGCACACAGAGGACTGGGCGACTTGGAAGGCGCTGAACAGACTGCGCTCTGGCACCACAAGATGCAGAGCCAACCTTCAGAAATGGGGCCACAAAGTGGAATCCACGGCATGCGAATGTGGAGAAGAGCAAACCACTGACCACCTGCTGCAATGCAACCTGAGCCCTGCCACATGCACCATGGAGGACCTTCTTGCGGCAACACCAGAGGTACTCCAAGTGGCCAGATACTTTTAATTTAATCAACTACCAAGTTTGCAACATTTATGGGTTTTTTATCTGTTTGTTTGTTTTGTTCTGTTAGAAATGTAACACAATGGTATGGTTGCTGATGACACGATAAATAAAATACCAATACCATACAAGCAATAACAATGCAAAAATGAACATATCTGCATGTCAGCTACCAACACCTTAGAAGTAATAACAATCTTATAACACCTGTTTCAAAGGTAAACAAATGCCTTTAGGTTTGAAGTTTCAGGAAAGTCAAGTAGGATCTCAATACAATTACCATTACTTTCTAATCCAGTGGTTCTCAACCTTCCTAATGCCGCAAGCCCCTAATATAGTTCCTCATATTGTGGTGACCCCCAACCATAACATTATTTTCGTTGGTACTTCATAATGGCAATTTTGCCTATTGTTATGAATTGTAATGTAAATATCTGATATGTGGGATGTATTTTCATTCACTGGACCAAATTTGGCACAAACACCCAATACACCCACATTGGAATACTGCTGGGGTGGGTGGGGGATTGATTTGAATCCCTTTCGGGGACTTGAGCCTTGAGTCCCCATTGGGATAGAGAAAGGCAGGATAGAAATATAGTTAGTAAATAAATAAATACTGGTGGGGTTGGGGGGGATTGATTTTGTCATTTGGGAGTTGTAGTTGCTGGGATTTATAGTTCACCTACAATCAAAGAGCATTCTGAACTCCATCAATGATGGAATTGAACCAAACTTGGCACACAGAACTCCCATGACCAACAGAAAATACTGGAAGGGTTTGGTGAGCATTGAACTTGGGCATATCAGGTACTGGTGCCAAACTTGGTCCAGTGAATGAAAATCCATCCTGCACATCAGATATTTACATGACAATTCATAACAGGAGCAAAATTACAGTTGTGAAGTAGCAACGGAAGTATTAGGAAGGTTGAAAACTATTGCTATAGAACCTTGGGATTTGTTGTTTGGTGAGGCACCAGCACCCTTTGGCAAAGAAGGGTAAAGATCTCAAAACTCCAACTCCCAGAATATCATAGCATTGAACCATTGAAGTCAAAGTGGTATCAGACTGGATTATTTCTACAAATGTAGATCATAGAATCATAGTTCAGAATGCTCTTTGATTGTAGGTGAACTATAAATCCCAGCAACTACAATTCCCAAATGACAAAATCAAGTTGGAAGAGACCTCATGGGCCATCCAGTCCAACCCCCTGCCAAGAAGCAGGAATACTGCATTCAAATCACTCCTGACAGATGGCCATCCAGCCTCTGTTTAAAAGCTTCCAAAGAAGGAGCCTCCACCACACTCAGGGGCAGAGAGTTCCACTGCTGAACGGCTCTCACAGTCAGGAAGTTCTTCCTCATGTTCAGATGGAATCTCCTTTCTTGTAGTTTGAAGCCATTGCACTAAACGTTTTAAGGACCTTTTTACCTTCTTGGTTTTCCTACCCTTAACCAGTCACACTGGGATAATAACTTGGGAAGTATCCATTTAAAACACATTTTCTAAGAGCCTCTAACTTTTCCTTCAAGGAAATGGGTAGATCCGGATTTTTGGAAGCTGATCCCAATGCATCTTCAGATACATCAAGTGATTTCATTTGAGTCCTAAAGGTAAAGGTTTTCCCCTGACATTAAGTCCAGTCATGTCCAACTCTGGGGGTTGGTGCTCATCTCTATTTCTAAGCCAAAGAGCCAGCTTTGACCGTAGACACCTCCAAGGTCATGTGATCAGCATGACTGCATAGAGTGCCATTACCTTCCTACCAAAGGTAAAGGTTTTCCCTTGACATTAAGTCCAGTCGTGTCCAACTCTGGGGGTTGGTGCTCATCTCTATTTCTAAGCCAAAGAGCCAGCTTTGTCCGTAGACACCTCCAAGGTCATTTGGTCAGCATGACTGCATAGAGTGCCATTACCTGCCTGCCGAAGCAGTACTTTTGGTCTACTCACATTTGCACGTTTTCGAACTGCTAGGTTGGCAGAAGCTGGGGCTAACAGCAGGAGCTCACCCTGCTCCCCGGATTCGAACAGCCAACCTTTTGACCAGCAAATTCAGCAGCTCAGCAGTTTAAACCTCCTTGAAAAAAATATATAGGACAGCCCCAGAAAGCTTGTCCTTCGATTTACCTCCTTTGGTGCCCATCTTTGGAAGCAACCATTAAGATGGCCATTTAGAGGGAAAGATTTGGATTGTTCTCCTTTAAATGGGTTCCTCCAAACCTCTTTACAAAGCATAGGAATCCTGGACTATGGTTTCATTCATTTTTTTAAAGTATATTGAAAATCAAAAGGAGAGTTGTGAGGAGAAGAGAAGCCTTACGTTTAAACAAAGTGAACTGGAAAGATAGTGGAAATGTAGTGTTTTCCAATAAGCTTTCAAAGGAAAAGGCAGGAAAGAAAGAGAGATCTAATCTAACAATGTGGATGTATATGTGATTCCTTAAATATATAGAATTTTTTTCTTTAAAATTCCTATCACAACAGAGGAAGACTTGAGAGATTGATCTATTTCAGTGTTTCTCAACCTGGGGGGATGGTTGTGAAAAGGGTGTCAGAGGGGTTGCCAAATACCATCAGAAAACACAGTATTTTCTGTTGGTCATGGGAGTCCTGTGTGGGACGTTTGGCCCAATTCTATCATTGGTGGGGTCAGAATGCTCTTTAATTGATGAACTATAAATCCCAGCAACTACAACTCCCAGATCATAGAATCATAGAATCAAAGAGTTGGAAGAGACCTCATGGTCCATCCAATCCAACCCAACCCCATTCTGCCAAGAAGCAGGAATATTGCATTCAAATCACCCCTGACAGAAGGCCATCCAGCCTATGTTTGAAAGTTTCCAAAGAAGGAGCCTCCACCACACTCCGAGGCAGAGAGTTCCACTGCTGAACGGCTCTCACAGTCAGGAAGTTCTTCCTAATGTTCAGATGGAATCTCCTTTCTTGTAGTTTGAAGCCATTGTTCTGCGTCCTAGTCTCCAAGGAAGCAGAAAACAAGCCTGCTCCCTCCTACCTGTGGCTTCCTCTCACATATTTATACATGGCTATCATATCTCCTCTCAGCCTTCTCCTCTTCAGGCTAAACATGCCCAGCTCCTTAAGCTGCTCCTCATAGGGCTTGTTCTCCAGACCCTCGACCATTTTAGTCGCCCTCCTCTGGACACATTCCAGCTTGTCAATATCTCTCTTGAATTGTGATGCCCAAACTCCACCAGTGTTCACATTTGGGCATATTGAGTATCTGTGCCAAGCTTGGTCCAGATCCATCTTTGTTTGAGTCCACAGTTCTCCCTGGATGTAGGTGAACTACAACTCCAAAACTCAAGGTCAATGCCCACTACACCATTCCAGTATTTTCTGTTGGCCATGGGAGTTCTGTGTGCCAAGTCCGGTTCAGTTCCATCATTGGTGGAGTTCAGAATGCTCTTTGATTGTAGGTAAACTGCAAATCCCAGGAACTACAGCTCCCATATGACAAAATCAACCCCACTCCCAACTCCACCTGTATTTAAATTCGGGCGTATTGGGTATTTGTGCCAAATTTGGTCCAGTGAATGAGAATACATCCTGCATATCAGATATTGACATTGCAATTCATAACAGTAGCAAAATTAGAGTTATGAAGTAGCAACAAAAATAATTTTATGGTTGGAGGGTCACCACAACACGAGGAACTGTATTAAGGGGTCACGGCATTTGGAAGGTTGAGAACCACTGATCTATTTAATGCTCTTAGAGAGAAATCCAGGGATGTTTCATGTTGCAAAACGGCACTCCTTGATCTCATATCTGGAATATCCTACACTTGCCCTCATTGAAATCTTGCTTCTTATTGTCCTTTTTCAATAAGGCAGATATCACATGTTGATTTGGCTGACCTCCTTCAAGTCATTTTACCTCCTTTCTGCCTTCTCTGGGTTCATCTGTGCTATTCAAACACAACACACATCAATATATTGTCGAAGGCTTTCATGGCTGGAGTCACTGGGTCATAGTAGGTTTTTCGGGCTATATGGGCATGTTCTAGAGGCATTCTCTCCTGACGTTTCACCTGCATCTATGGCAAGCATCCTCAGAGGTTGTGAGGTCCTCACAATGTCTGAGGAGGCTTGCCATAGATGCAGGCGAAGTATCAGGAGAGAATGCTTCAAGAACATAGCCATATAGCCCGAAAAACCTACAACAACCCACAACACACATCTTCGCTCTTATTATTTTCCGGGAGGTGGTCATTTTTCCAAATCTGGGTACCTTCTCTCGTAAGATGGCACAACCTCTGAGATGCTTGCCATAGATGCAGGCGAAGTGTCAGGAGAAAATGCTTCAAGAACATAGCCATATAGTCCAAAAAACCTACAACAACCCACAACACACATCTTCGCTCTTATTATTTTCCGGGAGGTGGTCATTTTTCCAAATCTGGGTACGTTCTCTTGTAAGATGGCTTTTGGAAATCATTACAATTTGCTCTTAGTATCTGTTTTCGCAAGGAGTGCTGTTCATTGAGGAGCGAATCGTAGCAGATTTGGTCCAAACAATAATAAACATAGATGCAGGCGAAACGTCAGGAGAGAATGCTTCTGGAACATGACCATACAGCCCGGAAAACTCACAACAACCCAGTGATTCTGGCCGTAAAACCCTTCACAATACGATAATAAACATAGCCAATAAATAAGCACATTTGGTCCAACCTTTCCAAAAACACCCCTAGGTTCGCAAACCCAAATGTATTTGCATTCTATGAGGAAAATGAGACTTGTTTCAAAGCCTCGCCTGCAACAGAAGGCTACAATTTCCATCCAAATTGCTAGTTTCCAACCTGATGTGTAAATACATACAAGTCTCTATTTAGTGAATGAGCTCAGGCTAGGAAGGAACACACTCGAACCGAAATAACTAGCAACTTGCTTAGGAAAACTCTGAATGGCATCCTCGCCTGGATGGGTGTGGACAGGTTGGGAAGAAATAAAGGTAACTTACCAAGCTTTGCCTAGATGGAAAGGCTTCTGCATTCATATTCTGGGGATGCGATTCTTCCCTGGGTTCTCCAACTTGACCCCTTGCAGAACTGCAATTGAGTGATGCTGCATCCCTACCTCCAGGTTAGTGTCTGTGTCTGTGTCTGTCTGGCTTTTGGAAAATGGGTGTGCAACTGTGCATTGCTTTTTTATTCAAGGAGACCTCTTCTTTGGTTGCGTCAAGGCCGTTGCTTGGAGACCGCAGTAGTATTCCACTTTGAGGCTTTCCACACTAGAATTTCAGTCTCATTCATGCCAGCCAGCCCTGGATGCTCCCTCCTCCCACTAAGGCATAGCCCTGGCCTGAAAGGGAAAGGGAAGAAGATGCTCGGCGAGCCACACTGGGTCCTAGGCCCTGACAGATTCCATGCACTGACCCACATAAAACACAGTCTTAGGCAGAACAAAATGAAATGCAAAGATACAGAATGGGGGATGCCTGGATCAACAACTGTACATGTTAAAAAGAGGCCTCATGGACAAGTTAAACATGAGCCAACAATGGGTTGTTGTAGGTTTTTTCGGGCTATATGGCCATGTTCTAGAGGCATTTTCTCCTGACGTTTCGGCTGCATCTATGGCAAGCATCCTCAGAGGTAGTGAAGTCTGTTGGAAGTAGGAAAAAGGGTTTATATATCTGTGGAGGGAAGGATACTAGAGACAAAGTTGAAGTACTTTGGCCACATCATGAGGAGACAGCAAAGCCTAGAGAAGACAATTATGCTGGGGAAAGTGGAAGGTAAAAGGAAGAGGGGCCGACCAAGGGCAAGATGGATGGATGGCATCCTTGAAGTGACTGGACTGACCTTGAAGGAGCTGGGGGTGGTGACGGCCAACAGGGAGCTCTGGCGTGGGCTGGTCCATGAGGTCACCAAGAGTCAGAGACGATTGAACGAATGAACAACAACAACAACATATGTGTAATGATCAGGGTGGGACAAAGGACTCTTGTCTGCTGGAGCTAGGTGTGAATGTTTCAACTGATCACCTTGATTACCATTTTATGGCCTGGCAGTGCCTGGATGAATCTTTTGTTGAGAGGTGATTAGATGCCCTTGCTTGTTTCCTCTCTGCTGTTTTGCTGTTCTAATTTTAGAGTTTTTAAATACTGGTAGCCAGATTTTGTTCATTTTCATGGTTTCCTCCTTTCTGTTGAAATTGTCCACATGTTTGTGTATTTCAGTGGCTTCTCTGTGTCATCTGACATGGTGGTTGTTGGAGTGGTCCAGCATTTCTGTGTTCTCAAATAATATGTTGTGTCCAGGCTGGTTCATCAGGTGCTCTGCTATGGCTGATTTCTCTAACTGAAGTAGTCTGCAATGCCTTTCATGTTCCTTGATGCGTGTCTGGGCGCTGCATTTGGTGGTCCCTATATAGAGTTGTCCACAGCTGCATGGTACATGGTAGACTCCTGCAGAAGTGAGAGGATCCCTCTTGTCCTTTGCTGAACGTAGCATTTGTTGGATTTTCTTGGTGGGTCTGTAGATTGTTTGTATGTTGTGTTTCCTCATCAGTTTCCCTATGCGGTCAGTGGTTCCCTTGATGTATGGCAAGAACACTTTTCCTCTGGGTGGATCTTCGTCTTTATTCTCGTGGCTTGTTCTTGGTCTTGCAGCCCTTCTGATGTCTGAGGTGGAGTCTCCATTGGCCTGGAGAGCCCAGTTGAGGTGGTTCAGTTCATCTTGGAGGAGGTGGGCTTCGCAGATTCTTTTTGCACGGTCTGCCAAGGCTTTAATGGTGCTTCTTTTTTGACTTGGGTGATGGTTGGAGTTTGGATTGAATGTGCCAGAGGTCAGTGGCAAAAGCCTTCAACAAAGGATGGCAAAATGTGGCAGACATGTATCAGCCAGGTCGTCCTAGTGTCAGTGAAGTGGAAGTGAATACCGTTGCTATACAAATAGACAGTGGTCAACGCCATATGATTCATGAGCTGGCCCGAAACACAGGATTTGAGCATATGACTGTGCTCCACATTCTGAAGGAATGCCTGGGCATGAGAAAAATTGCTTCACGATAGGTTTCACATCATTTGATGGAGATGCAGAAATGGCTATGATACGATGCTGCTCGTACCCACTTGGAGCGCTATGAGTGCGAAGGAAAGGCTTCCTTACGCCATATCATTACGCTGGATGAGACTTTGGCCAGATCGTACCAGCCAGAACTGAAATGCCAATCGAACAAATGGCGTCATTATGGTTCATCACAAAGTTGGGTTGTTGTAGTTTTTTTCGGGCTATATGGCCATGTTCTAGAGGCATTTTCTCCTGACGTTTTGCCTGCATCTAGGGCACGCATCCTCAGAGGTAGTGAGGTCTGTTGGAAATAGGAAAATGGGTTTATATATCTGTGGAATGGCTGGGGTGGGGCAAAGAGCTCTCTGCTGAAGCTAGGTGTGAATGTTTCAGCTGACCACCTTCATTAGCATTTGAAGGCCTGGCTGAGCCTGGGAAAATGTTCTGTTGAGAGGTGTTCCCAGGCTCAGCCAGGCCTTCAAATGCTAATGAAGGTGGTCAGCTGAAACATTCACACCTAGCTTCAGCAGAGAGCTCTTTGCCCCACCCCAGTCATTCCACAGTTATATAAACCCATTTTCCTATTTCCAACAGACCTCACTACCTCTGAGGATGCTTGCCATAGATGCAGGCGAAACGTCAGGAGAAATGCCTCTAGAAGTGACAAGTGGAGTGCCGCAGGGTTCCGTCCTGGGCCCGGTCCTGTTCAACATCTTTATTAATGACTTAGATGAAGGGCTAGAAGGCATGATCATCAAGTTTGCAGACGACACCAAATTGGGAGGGATAGCCAATAGTCCAGAGGACAGGAGCAGAATTCAAAATGATCTTGACAGATTAGAGAGATGGGCCAAAACTAACAAAATGAAGTTCAACAGTGACAAATGCAAGATACTCCACTTTGGCAAAAAAAAAAAATGAAATGCAAAGATACAGAATGGGGGACAAGGCCTGGCTCGAGAGCAGTACGTGTGAAAAAGATCTTGGAGTCCTCGTGGACAACAAGTTAAACATGAGCCAACAATGTGATGTGGCAGCAAAAAAAGCCAATGGGATTTTGGCCTGCATCAATAGGAGCCTAGTGTCTAGATCTAAGGAAGTAATGCTCCCCATGTTCTATTCTGCTTTGGTTAGACCACATCTAGAATATTGTGTCCAGTTCTGGGCACCACAATTCAAGAGAGATATTGACAAGCTGGAATGTGTCCAGAGGAGGGCGACTAAAATGATCAAGGGTCTGGAGAACAAGCCCTATGAGGAGCGGCTTAGGGAACTGGGCATGTTTAGCCTGAAGAAGAGAAGGCTGAGAGGAGATATGATAGCCATGTATAAATATGTGAGAGGAAGCCACAGGGAGGAGGGAGCAAGCTTGTTTTCTGCTTCCTTGGAGACTAGGACGCGGAACAATGGCTTCAAACTACAAGAGAGGAGATACCATCTGAACATTAGGAAGAACTTCCTGACTGTGAGAGCTGTTCAGCAGTGGAACTCTCTGCCCCGGAGTGTGGTGGAGGCTCCTTCTTTGGAAGCTTTTAAGCAGAGGCTGGATGGCCATCTGTCAGGGGTGATTTGAATGCAATATTCCTGCTTCTTGGCAGGGGGTTGGACTGGATGGCCCATGAGGTCTCTTCCAACTCTTTGATTCTATGATTCTATGATTCTATGATTCTAGAACATGGCCCTATAGCCCGAAAAAACCTACAAGAACCTAGTGATTCCAGCCATGAAAGCCTTCGACAATACAAGCTGTGACTGATTTCCTCGATTGATGGGGCTGGGAAGTGCTGTACCATCCTCCATTCTCCCCAAACTTAAGCCCTTGTGACTTTGACTTAATTCCTAAGCTGAAGGAACCACTTCATGGCATTAGCTTCAGAACTGTTCCAGAGATCCTTGCGGCAGTAGACTGCTCTATTTGAACTATCAACAGAACAGGCGCTGCAACAGGTGTCCTACAACTTCCACATCATTGGAAACTGGTTGTACACAATACTGGCGACTATATTGAAAGACTGTAAAACTTGGTGGCATGTATCACTTTTGCATTATATGTAAATAAATTGCCACTATTAAAGTTCCAACTCTCGTAGATCCAGGGAAGTCATAGTACCCTTGCATTCTGCCTTGGTCAGACCACACCTGGAATCACACTGTGTCCAATTCTGGGTACCACAATTCAAGGGAGATGTTGACAAGCTGGAATGTGTCCAGAGGAGGGCGACTAAAACTATCCGGAGAACAAGAAGCCACCTTTGAGACATACAGCAACAACAATTTCAGGAAATTGTTCTTCACAGAAACATGTTTGTGCATGCAATTTGTGGTTATTTTCATAAACAACACTATTTTCAGGTAGCCAGGTGTTTTGTTTTGTTTGTAAGAAATCATAGTACTTTTCTGTGCAAAGCCCAGCAAGCGCGTCCCCCAAAAGCCACAAAATGACATAACCTTTTCTGGGTAGTTTTATAAACAGGAGTTCTAGGTTTTGTACAATAGAAGTCTGAAGTTTTGTGCAATGAATCTTGGACCAACAATGAAATAAAATTCAGCCCCATCTGTCGGGCAGGAAAATACAAACCAAGCCCTCCTTTATTTGTTATGTCAGAAGCGAATTGAAGGTACGATTGTAATGTATTTAAAAACACAAAGTGAAAAACTTGTCATTATACTAAATGTCCTTTGACCAGTAGCTGGCCACTTGGAGTGCCTGTGGTGTCACTGTAATAAGGTCCTCCACTGTGCATGTGGCAGGCTCAGGTTGCATTGTAATAGGTGGTTTGTGGTTTGCTCTTCTCCACATTCGCATGTCATGGACTCCACTTTGTGGCCCCACATCTTAAGGTTTGACTCTGCACCTCGTAGTGCCAGAGCACAGTCTGTTCAGCACCTTACAAGTCATCCAGTCTTCTGTGTGCCCAGGAGGTAGTCTCTCATTCGGCATCAACTATGGATTGACCTTCCAGGTTTTAGCCTGCCACTTTTGGACTCTCGCTTGCTGAGGTGTTCCTGTGAGCATCTTTGTAGAAGAAGCTATTTCTTGATTTAAGGCATTGGTGTGCTGGCTGATATCCAAACAGGGGATGGGTTGGAGATGTCACTGCCTTGGTCCTTTCACTATTGGCTGCTACTTCCCGGTGGATGTCAGGTGGTGCAATACTGGCTAAACATATAATTTCTCCAATGGTGTTGGGCATAGGCATCCTGTGATAATGTGGCATGTCTCATTAAGAGCCACATCCACTGTTTTAACATGGTGAGATGTGTTCCACACTGGACATGCATACTCAGCAGCAGAGTAGCACAGCTCAAGGGCAGATGTCTTCACTGTGTCTGGTTGTGATCCTCAGGTTATGCCAGTCAGTTTTTGTATGATATTATTTATAGTGCCCACTTTTTGGTTGTTAGTCAAGCAGTGCTTCTTATAAGTCAGAGCACAGTCCAGGGTAACTCACAGATATTTAGGTGTGCTGCAATGCTCCAGTGGGATTCCTTCCCAGGTAATCCTCAGAGCTTGAAATGCTTGTCTGTTCTTAAATTGAAAAGCTCACATCTATGCTTTAGATGAATTAGGAATCATCTGGTTTTCCCTGTAATAGGAAATAAGAGCACCCAAAGCTTCAGAGAACTTCTGTTCAACAATTTCAAGGCTCCCTGCTTGGTCGGTGATGGCACCATCATCTGCATAGATGAAACTCTTTTGGCAGGGGGTGGTCATTTGTGTAAATATTAAACACCGAGGGAGCAAGCATGCTCCCCTGAGGCAGGCCATTCTTCTGTTTTTGTCATCTGCTTCTCTGGCCCTAGAACTCATCAAAAAGCTCCTGTTTTGTAGCAGATTTTCTATGAAGCAACGAGGGCAACGAGTCCTTGTAGAGTACTTCCTTATTCTTACGCACGCTGCTGGAAGGTTTTATGGTGTTGTAAATTAGTTAAATTAGTAATTTAAATTGGTTAAATTAGTTAAAGCAGTACCTAAATTTCCTACTTGACAGATGCAACTGTCTTTCTGGCTGCATAGATCAACAGCAAACTAGATTATTAATGATCGGGAGCTTACTCCGACCTGGACTGGCTTCAAACTCATGATCTCTCGGTCAGTAGTGATTTAATGCACTAACTAGCTGTGCCATATAAGCATTTCATATATATATGCATAAGCATGGTTTTTTTTAATTGTATCAGAAACTGCAAGTCGCTTCTGGTGTGAGAGAATTGGCCATTTGCAAGGACATTGCCCAGGGGACACCTGGATGTTTTGGTGTTTTACCATCCTTGTGGGAGGCTTCTCTCATGTCCCCGCATGAGGAGCTGGAGCTGACAGAGGGAGCTCATCCATACTCTCCCTGGGTTCGAACCTGCGACCTGTCCATCTTCAGTCCTACCAGTACAGGGGTTTAACCCACTGCGCCCCGGGGGCTCCTATAATCATGGTGATTTTCTGCAAAGATTCAAAGAATAGAGAATTTGCACTCTCTTTTCCTGCCTGTTTATAGTAAAGAGAGATATAGCAACTCTAATATGTGCATATGCAATCTGTTGCCCTGTATATTCAGCAGAAAAGTGGTCCGGTGCAATTGCTCTGAAATCGCATTGAGCATAGATTTGCAACTTTGCGAGTGCAGTATAAGATCTTGTCCCACAGATTTCTGGATTTATGAGTCTGCAAGACCCCTGAGCGCATGCTATAATGGTTTCCACAAGCTAAGGCCATCCCACCCTGAGAAAGGGAGTGACTGGCCATAAATTGGGCATTCTTTAACAAGGAAGGGCAATAAAAGGGGGAACAAACCCAGCTGTTTCAATTTGTCGGCACACTTTTCAGTTGACCGCAGGAATTAAGAAGGCAATTGGAACAAGAGGATGGGGAAGTGAAACATATTTAAAGATTGGATTGTCATTTCTCAGGCTTTGAGAGAGGGTGTTTGCAATGGAAAAGACAATTATTTCCCATTTAAATATGCAGCAGCGAAGGATGTTTTGTGCTCAAATAAGGTAGGAAGCGACAAATATTAGGAAAATTAGTTTTCTCAGTGGTAGTTGTTGGCTTCCATCTTCATCTCCTTCTGGACTTCATCACATCAGCTGTTATCTCATCACCTTCTCTTATCTGAGTTAAGAGTTTCTGTTTTTACCATATAGGTTAAATCACACTGAAGTTGGAACCAAAGGTCAGAACCAACGCAACCTTTAGTTTTCATCCAAATGCCTTGCAAAAGGTGCGGCCACAAATGAGACAGAAGCTCCGTCTGAGAGAGGGAAAAGTAGTGTGCATAGGACCACTCTTGGAAAATATTTAATCCTGTATTCTACTGGTCTAATTAAACCTATTCATTCAATGGGATGACCATAAGTCTTGATTCAGTTTTCAATAATTTAGCGATTTTTCCAGCAGTCACCAACCAACCCATCTGCATTGCCAGAAATACAGCTTAATGGTGTAACATTAGAAAATGTTGACCATTTCCGCTCCCTTGGCAGCCACCTCTCCACAAATGTCAACATTGATACTGAAATACAACATCGCCTGAGCTCTGTGAGTGCAGCATTTTTCCAAATTAAGCAGAGAGTGCGCTGGTACGGCTGTACCAGGAGCTCCAAGCTTATTTTCTTTCTGTTAAAGTTTGCAATCATAGGGCAGGGCTCCTGTCCATCATAATTAAGCTTTGGTTCCGCCCCTTGTTCTGGGCTCTGGGAGGGAAAGGAGCCATTTTTTGGCCAGTTTCACACAAGGTAGCTAAGCTATAGGACGTAGACCAGCTCTTCCCGTAGAAAAGTTTCCTTTCTCAAGAGCATCCAGGGAAAAGTAACGCCCGGGGATACAGAAACAGAAATTCCAGGAGAAAGTTCCCAGAAGCTCTGGCTGAGAGCTCACAGCCTCTCAGCCTCACAGCAACAGAGGGAAAACAGCCCTGAAGTTTCAAAGAATTCTCGGAGGGAGGACAGCATTACAGATCCACAGAACTCCAGCTGAAATATCTTCAAGCCTCGGCTGGTAGGTCTACTCGATACCCAGACGCATTTGGAATCGGTAGTAGGACCCACACCGATGAGGCATAGATAGAAAGCAGCCTGGGAGAGGTTAAAAGGGGGTTTTCCTACAGAGAAAGTTTAGTTAATTAAAGTCAGGTGCCAGTCCATTGAGGACTAGACTTAAAGTCTTGAAGTGTTGTTTGAACCTTTGAAGATTTGTTGTTTGTTCCATAATAAAGACTTTGTTGTATCATTAAAGACTCTAAAGACCATCACTTCAAAAAAAATCCCTAAGAATCTCTCTTTGAGGCGCCCCTGGCTTCGTGCTGGGCTTAAAGTATACGTCCTATAGAAAAGTACAGCTGTTACAGGCCCAGCGTGCGACAGAACAGAGAGTGTTTGAGGACTGGGACATCCGTAGGGATACCAAAGTGCTTCTTTTTAAAGCTATTGTCCTCCCAACCCTGCTATATGTCTGCGAAACGTGGACTATCTATAGACACTATATGCACTCCTGAAACGATTCCATCTGTGCTGCCTCCGGAAAATCCTGCAAATCTTTTGGGAAGACAGGCAGACACATGTCAGCGGGTTGGAAGAAGCAAAGACCACCAGCATTGAAGCGATGGTCTTCCGCCATCCACACCGCTGGACTGGCCTCGTTGTCCAGATGCCCGATCACCCAAAGCAGTTACTTTACTCCAAACTCAAGAATGGGAAATGGAATATTGGAGGACAGGAAAAGAGATTTAAAGATGGGCTCAACACCAACCTTAAAAACTCTGGCATAGACACCGAGAATTGGGAAGTGCTCTAGCTGGAGGTCAGCTGTGTCCAGCAGTGCTGTACGATTTGAAAAGGCATGACTGGAGGGCGAAAGAGAGAAATGTGCCAAGAGGAATGCACGTCAAGCCAACCCCGACCGGGACTGCCTTCCACCTGGAAACCAATGCCCTCACTGTGGGAGAACATGCAGGTTAAGGACAGGGCTCCACAGTCACCTATGTACTCACCGCCAGGACACCGAACTTTAAGGACAATCTTACTCAGACAACGAGGGATCGCCTAAGTAATTCAGCAAGTCAGCTGAGTAGGACCCAGCCCTTATTTTTTGGGGCGGACCAAGACGGTGATGAACAGAAGTCAATACAGGGAAGTCAAAAATAGCTGTGAACAGTTTGAAAATGGTAAACAGAATAGCAGCTTGTTCTAGTCCATTGAGGCTTTGTGGGCAAGTGTTATTTTCCACCAAAGTGGCCACAAGGCTAACATTAGCTCAGAAGGAACCTGGCGGCTGCTTTACAGGCCCCTGGACCCTGGAGAGCATCAGCCGTCCTCCCAGTTGGCTCTTCTGATCTTGTCGGCAGGAAACCACGAACTGACGCAGGCAAGAGGCTTTATTAGGGCATTTCGGTAGACAAGTGACTTTGTCAGATGAAAAAAGCCCTTATCAAGAGCTTAGAAGACTCCAAATGTTTGGTCTTCTTTGGAAGCTGTGGAGGGCTTCTGGGATTTCAAGGGAGATGTTTTGAACGCTGTCGCAAGGAAGACGCCAAGGTGAGAAATTGAACTTGGTGCAAACTTGCAAACCCATAGCATTGGCTCTTTCCAAATGTTGGGACCAAGGGTACATGTATAATGTAACATTAATGTAGTTTGACGCCACTTTGCCTGCCATGGCTCAATGCTGTGGAATGGATGGAGTTGCCATTTTACAAGGCTTTTAGCCTTCTGTGCTGAATAGCGCTAGTGTCTCACCAAACTACAACTCAGGCCGCTTCTACACTGCCACATACAATCCAGATTATCTGCTTTGAACTGGATTATGTGACATCTTAGACTCACATATTCCAGTTCAAAGCAGATAATGTGGATTGTATATGGCAGTGCAGAAGGGGCCTGAGTCCACACTGATAATCTGGATTATATGGCAATGTAGAGGGGGCCTGATGCAGTCATGCTGGCCACATGACCTTGGAGGTGTTTACGGACAACGCTGGCTCTTTGGCTTAGAAATGGAGATGAGCACCACACCCCAGAGTCAGACATGACTGGACTTGATGTCAGGGGACTACCTTTACCTACCTTTAGAGGGGGCCTCAAAAGATTACCTAGCACTCACCCATGACAGTCAAAGTGGTACCAAACTGCATTGACTCTACAGTGTAGATGCATCCCAAGACTAGACTTGAAAATAGATAATCAAATCCAGATTATCTGATTTGAACTGGATTAAACGGCAATGTAGACTCAGGTAGATAGTCTGCTTTGATAATCTGGATTATATGGCAGTGTAGAGGGGGTATCAAAAGATTACCTAGCACCGACCCATGGCAGTCAAAGTGGTATCAAACTGCATTAATTCTACAGTGTAGCTGTACCTCAAGACTAGACTTGATAATAGATAATCAGATCCAAATTATCTGATTTGAACTGGATTAAACGGCAATGTAGACTCAGGTAGATAGTCTGCTTTGATAATCTGGATTATATTCCAGTGTAGAGGGGGTATCAAAAGATTACCTAGCACCGACCCATGGCAGTCAAAGTGGTATCAAACTGCATTAACTCTACAGTGTAAATGCACCCCAAGACTAGACTTGAAAATAGATAATCAAATCCAGATTATCTGATTTGAACTGGATTAAACAGCAATGTAGACTCAGGTAGATAGTCTGCTTTGATAATCTGGATTATATGGCAGTGTAGAGGGGGTATCAAAAGATTACCTAGCACTGACCAATGGCAGTCAAAGTGGTATAAAACTGCATTAATTATACAGTGTAGATGCACCCCAAGACTAGACTTGATAATAGATAATCAAATCCAGATTATCTGATTTGAACTGGATTAAATGGCAGTGTAGACTCAGGTACATAGTCTGCTTTGATTTTAATCAATTTTAATCTATTACATTTGGCCCGGCCATTTTTAAAAATTGTTTATGTCACTATTGATTGTTTTTTGTTTATGTGATTTATATGATTTGTATTTTATTGATTGTTTATTGATGTTGTGTTTATTGATGTTTTGTTTGATGTACTTTGGGCTTGGCCTCATGTAAGCCACACCGAGTCCCTTGGGGAAATGGTAGCGAGGTACAAATAAAGATTATTATTATTATTATTAATTTTACAGTGTAGATGCACCCCAAGAATAGACCAGTTTTCAGAGATTTGGCGTTCTAGACGTTTTGATTTTATTTTCCAGCTGTAGAAAGGAGAATAACTATAACACCCAAAATGTGCCTTCAAATTACCTGTCACCTTTTCATAGAATCATAGAATCAAAGAGTTGGAAGAGACCTCATGGGCCATCCAGTCCAACCCCCTGCCAAGAAGCAGGAATACTGCATTCAAATCACCCCTGACAGATGGCCATCCAGCCTCTGTTTAAAAGCTTCCAAAGAAGGAGCCTCCACCACACTCCGGGGCAGAGAGTTCCACTGCTGAACGGCTCCCACAGTCAGGAAGTTCTTCCTCATGTTCAGATGGAATCTCCTTTCTTGTAGTTTGAAGCCATTGTTCCGCGTCCTAGTCTCCAAGGAAGCAGAACACAAGCTTGCTCCCTCCTCCCTGTGGCTTCCTCTCACATATTTATACATGGCTATCATGTCTCCTCTCAGCCTTCTCTTCTTCAGGCTAAACATGCAAAGTGGTTCCATGCGTTTGTGGTTTTGGTGGTTCCATACGTTTTATAGAATTATTTGTGCAAAGAAGATTCAGAATAGAACTGCTCCAGCTTTTCTCTGAAATATCGTCTACGGCACTTGTTATTCTGCAGCGATTGCCCATCCAAACGCTAACCATGCCTGGCCCTGCTTAACTTCCAAGATCTGATAGGATCTGGCTTGCCAAATATGTAGGCAAAGGAGCCACCATAGTTTGGTTGTCTGAGCATTGACTTACTTTGGAGCATTGCAGAACTATTGGATGATGTTGGGCAAATCTAACTCTCTCCAGAGAAAGGCAATGGCAAATCCTTTCTGAATAAATAATGCCCAGTAAAAGCTTTGCCATACTTTGGAAATCACTTGAAGGCACACAACAAAGACAACAACAGCAACAAACCTCAGGAAAAATCCCTTCCAGCAATGAAACATTTAAATTTTGTTGTTTTTGTTGAGTTTCTAACCTGATAAGCAAACCTATCATGTTTTCTTGGCATGCTTTATTCAGGGTGTGTGTGTGTGTTGTATTGCCTTCCACTGAGACTGGGGGACCTACCCATGGTCTCAATGGCTAAGCAGGGATTTGAACCTTAGTCTTCCAGGTTCCTAACCAAACACACTATACAATTCTGCCTCTCTACCATCTCATTGGGGAGACTGAACATTAATGGGGAGGCAATGCCCCATTTTGTTCTCCTGTAGTTAACTCCACGTGCCAAAGCGAATACAATTGAATTCCATTTCTATTTGGTTGGGCTAAAGATATAATCAATAAAGGTGTCACTCTATTTTGGACTTGGCCATGGCAGTTAAAGTGGTGTCAAACTGCATTAATTCTATTGTGTAGACCATTGTTTCTCAACCTTCCTAATGTCGTGACCCCTTAATACAGTTCCTCATGCTGTGATGACCCCCAACCATAAAATTACTTATTAACTGTAGTTTTGCTACTGTTATGAATCGCAATGTAAATATCTGATATGCAGGATGTATTTTTATTCATTGGACCAAATTTGGCACAAATACCCGATATGCCCAAATTTGAATACTGGTGGGGTTGGGGAGGGATTGATTTTGTCATTTGGGAGTTGTAGTTGCTGGGATTTATGTTGTTGTTGTTCATTCGTTCAGTCGTCTCCGACTCTTCGTGACCTCATGAACCAGCCCACGCCAGAGCTCCCTGTCGGCCGTTACCACCCCCAGCTCCCTCAAGGTCAGTCCAGTCACTTCAAGGATGCCATCCATCCATCTTGCCCTTGGTCGGCCCCTCTTCCTTTTGCCTTCCACTTTCCCCAGCATAATTGTCTTCTCTAGGCTTTCCTGGCTTTCCTTTTCCTATAGTCTTTCCTATAGCATAATTGTCTTCTCTAGGCTTTCCTGGCTTTCCTATAGCTGGGATTTATAGTTCACCTAAAATCAAAGAGTATTCTGAACTTCACCATCAATAGAATTGGGCCAGACTTCCAACACAGGACCCCTATGACCAACAGAAAATACTGGAAAGATTTGACCTTGAGTTTTGGAGTTGTAGTTCACCTACATCAAGAAAGTACTGTGGACTCAAACAATGATGGATCTGGACCAAACTTGGCACGAATCCTCAATATGCCCAAATGTGAACACTGGTGGAGTTTGGAGATAATATATCTTGACATTTAGGAGTTGTAGTTGCTGGGATTTATAGTTTGCCTACAATCAAAGAGAATTTTGAACCCCACCAATGACAGAATTGGGCCAAACTTCCCACAGAGAACCCCCATGACCAACAGACAATACTGTGTTTTCTGATGATCTTTGGCAACCCCTCTGACACCCCCTCATGACCCCCGACCCCCAGGTTGGGAAACACTGCTCTAATATGATGACATAGGAATTGGAACGACTGGACAACAAAATTGGACAATTTTTTTAATTAGGAGACGTAATTGATGTATGTTTTTAATACTATTGTTATGGTTTTATAGTATACTAGCTGTACCCACCACGCATTGCTGTGGCCAACTTTCCCTCTTTCCCTCCTTCCATCACTCCCTCTTTCCTTCTCTTATTCCTTCCTTCTCTCTCTTTCCTTCCTTTCCCCTTTTTCTTTCTCTTCTGCTGTCTCTCTTTTCTTCCTTCTCTCTTTCCTTCTCTCCCTCTTTCTCTAAATCTTCCCCCCTTCCTTTAATCCCTCTTTCCTTCTTTCCCTTTTTTCTTTCCTTCTCTCCTTACTTCCTTCTCTAACTTTCCTTCCTTCCCCCTTTTTCTTTCCCCCCCCTTTCTCTCCTTTCTTCCTTCTCTACCTCTTTCCTTCCTTCTCTCTTTGCATCCTTTTCCCTTTCCTTTCTTTCCCTCCCTCCCTCTTCCTTTCTTTCTTTTCTTTCTTTCTTTTTTTTCTCTCCCCTTCTCCCCCTCTTTCTTTCTTTTTTCTGTCTTGTCATTTAGCTTTTCATCATTTAGCTTTTGGGGGCTTTTTAAGTCCCTTCTGCTGTGTTTTTCAGTGTTTTTATGAGTGAAGGTTGTTAGGTGTATTGTGTCCAAATTTGGTGTCAATTCCCCCAGTGGTTTTTGAGTTCTGTTAGTCCCACAAACGAACATTACATTTTTGTTTATATAGATGTTCATGCTTTTAAATGTTTAATAATGTATTAGGCATTGAATTGTTGCCTCTGTAAACTTCCCTGCGTCACCTGAGAAGGGTGGTATACAAATACAGTATATAAACAAACAAATAAATAAATAATGCATTGCCTACTGCACCAGATATTTATTGATGGCCTCCCATCCAAGTACTAACCAGGGCTGACATTGCTTAGCTTCCAAGATCAGACAGGACTTGATGCTTTTAGGGTATTTAGGGATGTCTATCTATGATATCTATGTGTGCCTTCAAATCACCTGTTGACTTATTAATTGCATAATGTTTTTTTAGGCACGGTAACACTCGGGTAATTTCGCCAGTTCCTTCTTCTGGAATAGAGCCTGCAGCACCTGGGATTCAGTGCTGGGCTCCCATCTAAGCGCTCAGGGAGCATACAACCCCCTTGTTGCGCCAGCTCCACTGGCTGCCAGTTTGCTACTGGGCCCAATTCAAAGTGCTGGCTTTGGCCTATAACGCCCTAAACGGTTCTGGCCCAACTTACTTGTCCGAACGTATCTCTCCTTACGAACCACTAAGGACTTTAAGATCATCTGGGTAGGCCCTGCTCTCGGTCCCACCTGTGTCACAAGCACGTTTGGCGGGGACGAGAGACAGGGCCTTCTCAGTGGTGGCCCCTCAGCTATGGCACACCCTCCCTAGAGAGATCAGATCTGCTCCCTCCCTCTTGACGTTTCGGAGGCAAGTTAAAACGTGGCTATTCCAGCAAGCGTTTACAAATACAGAGTAGCTAATATACCGTTTTCCCGAATGAAGCAGAGAGTGTTTGAGGACCGGGACATCCGTAGGGATACCAAGGTGCTTGTTTATAAAGCTATTGTCCTCCCAACCCTGCTCTATGCCTGTGAGACGTGGACTGTCTACAGACGTCACATGCAACTCCTGGAACGATTCCATCAGCGCTGCCTCCGGAAAATCCTGCAAATCTCTTGGGAAGACAAGCGGACAAACGTCAGCGTGCTGGAAGAAGCAAAGACCACCAGCATTGAAGCGATGGTCCTCCACCACCAACTCCGCTGGACCGGCCATGTTGTCCGGATGCCCGACCACCGTCTCCCAAAGCAGTTGCTCTACTCCGAACTCAAGAACGGAAAACAGAATGTTGGAGGGCAAGAAAAGAGATTTAAAGATGGGCTCAAAGCCAACCTTAAAAACTCTGGCATAGACACTGAGAACTGGGAAGCCCTGGCCCTTGACCGCTCCAGCTGGAGGTCAGCTGTGACCAGCAGTGCTGCAGAATTTGAGGAGGCATGAGTGGAGGGTGAAAAAGAGAAATGTGCCAAGAGGAAGGCGCGTCAAGCCAACCCCGGCCGAGACCGCCTTCCACCTGGAAACCAATGCCCTCACTGCGGAAGAAGATGCAGACCAAGAATAGGGCTCCACAGCCACATACGGACCCACAAGAATATTGGAAGACAATCATCCTCGGAAAGCGAGGGATCGCCTAAGTAAGTAAAGTAAGTAAGCTAATATAGGAAATCGAATGACCTGACAATGGAATTGGACAATGCTTGAGAATAATGAGATGCTGACGATATTGTTTTTGTTGCTTTTCTGATGTCTCATACTGTTTAATGTTTTTATCTATATTATGTTTTATGTATACTGATTTGTTGGAATCCGCTTTGAGCCGCCAATTGGCTGAGAAAGGCGGTATACAAATACAGTAAATAAATAAATAAATCCAATTATTACCATAATTATTCTTACACAATCATTTGTCTTTTCTTTCCAGTCCTCTTTCCCACAAAAATAGTTGGAGGTCTTATTAAAAAGCCTTAATATAGGACTTCCAAACTCATAAGTAACCAGTAATTCATGCGTCATAGAGAAAGAATTCTGCGTTTTGTCAGGCAAAAGGTTTTGAAAAGTCCCTTCCTTCGCAAGCGGAAGAGGAGGAATTTTGCACATGGTCAGAGGCACCGTGTCTTTGGGTGATGAATGAGAACAACCCATCCCTTTCCCAGCATTGTAATTTCTCAAAAGCACCCTTTGAAACCTTTTCCAAAACCCTACTTAGAATCTCCAGTTCTCTCATACCTCTTCCTTGAAAGGTCAGAAAACCCCACACGTTTATTTCAGTGTTGAGGTTTGGACAGTTTTTAGCTGTTCAAACAGTGTTCAGGAAGGAAACTGGACCCTATAAAAGTTACTAAAAGTATGTGCCTTCCCACTCAAACTTAACACAGTGCCTCAGGTGTGGCAAATGTCCATGATGGCTTTCCCCATCTCAAAAGTGAAGTAATTTCTCATCTTTGCTAGTTTGGATGAAGTTTTGAGTGCCTGAAAGTCAGAATAAATTCGGAGTAACTTGTTACCAACATGATGTTTGTGAAACTGCATTTCCTGTTTTTTTGGGTCATCTAGTCCAACCTCCTGCTGTTTAGACACACCTAAAGCCTTCCTGAGAGGTGGCCATCAGCAGGCATGTAGCCAGGGGGGGGGGGCTCGGGGGGCTTCAGCCCCCCCCGAAATTGTCACGGTGGTTCGCGAAAAGGCCTTACTGGTGCATTATTTAAACTGTTATGTTTATTAATATCATGATTTGATCACCATTCTCAATATATCCCATATGTATGGGGGTATTGGGGTAATGATACAAAAGGTTTGCTAGGCTAGACTCTCTTTCACTCAGACTCAGCCCCCCCCGAAACTCAGCCCCCCCCAAAACCCCCCCTGAAATTTTTTTAGCCCCCCCCCCCCCCGAAATGAAATCCTGGCTACGGGCCTGGCCATCAGCCCCTGTTCAAAGACCTTCAAAGATGGAGAGTCCAATAGCCTTGGAAGTAAATAAGAGCATCATTATTTATTTTGTTTATTTATTTAAAGCATTTATATTCCGACCTTCTCACCCCAAAGGGGACTCAGGGCGGAGCACAACATATAAATGGCAAACATTCAATGCCGAAACATATTAGCCCATACACATACAAAAGCATTAAAATCACATATCTCAATGTTAAAATCCACTAGTTAAAACTGTCTCAACAACCATATCAAATTTGGTTGGCATACTAAGGGTTCCTATCGCTGCCTCATTGCACAGTCCCAAAGCCACGTTTTTATTATCCTTCTAAAGGACAAGAGGGAAGGGCTGACCTGATCTCATTAGGAAGAGAGTTCGATAGCTGAGGGGCAATTACTGAGAAGGCCCTGCCTCTCATCCCTGCCAAATGCTTCTGTGATGGTGGTGGGACCGAGAACAGGACCTCCCCAGAAGATCTTAATCCATGCGGAGGTTCATAGGGGGAGATGCGTTCAGACAGGTAAATTGGGCCAGGGCCGTTTACATTACATTGTGTGGTTAGAGCACCATAGTAATACATCCCTTTCCAGGCATTGTTGTATTGTAGGGTTGTTAAAAATGTATGTTTTTTTCCCCACACTGGAAATAATCCATTAGTAACCCTGCAACAATTTATTTATTTATTTATTTATTTGATGCATTTATTAACCGCCATTCTCAGCCCTTTAGGGCGACTCATGGCGGTGTACACACATATAAAAGACAATTTACAAAGAGGCAATTACAACAACATATAAACTACATAACAATTACAAAAACTACACTAAAAATCCGCTTCGTCTCATAGTGGAATCATAACCAATCTCATATTCCTTGTTCCATTCCAGTCATCTTTACCACATTGTTATAGCACTTAATTAAATGCCTTCTCGAACAGCCATGTCTTGAGGCTTTTTCGGAAGGACATGAGGGAGGGCGCCTGTCTGATGTCTGCAGGGAGAGTGTTCCACAGCCGGGGGGCCACCACCGAGAAGGCCCTCTCCCTCGTCCCCGCCAAACGTGCCTGTGAGGCAGGCGGGATCGAGAGAAGGGCCTCCCCAGACGATCTCAAGGTCCTCGTGGGCTCGTAGGCCAAGATGCGGTCCGAAAGGTATTTTGGGCCGGAACCGTTTAGCCAGTAACCAGTTTGGTGTAGATGTCTCATTGCACTTCCTTCTGTGAAAGATTCCATCTGAACATGAGGAAGAACTTCCTGACTGTGAGAGCCATTCAGCAGTGGAACTCTCTGCCCCAGAGCATGGTGGAGGCTCCTTCTTTGGAAGCCTTTAAACAGAGGCTGGATGGCCATCTGTCAGGGGTGATTTGAATGCAACATTCCTGCTTCTTGCTTCCTCATGTTCAGATGGAATCTCCTCTCTTGTAGTTTGAAGCCATTGTTCCGCGTCCTAGTCTCCAGGGAAGCAGAAAACAAGCTTGCTCCCTCCTCCCTGTGGCTTCCTCTCACATATTTATACATGGCTATCACATCCCCTCTCAGCCTTCTCTTCTTCAGGCTAAACATGCCCAGCTCCTTAAGCCGCTCCTCATAGGGCTTGTTCTCCAGACCTTTTATCATTTTAAAAGGTGCAACAAATATGGCAATACTTATGCAGACTGGTTGGTTAACAAAATACACGATCCTGGGAGTCGTAGTTTGGTGAGGCACCAGTACTCTTTGGTATAGAAGACGGATGGCTTTGCAAAAAGGACAACTCCTATGATTCCATAGCACTGAACCATGGGAGTTCATGTGCACCCTTAGTGAGGAAGGGTCAAAAAAGAGGCTCATCTGACTATGTTCCCACTTGCCCTTGATTTATTGATAACAAGAACAGCAATAAAAGATAGAAAGGCAACCAATGTTACTTCTTAATTTCTTTCTCTCGTTTCCGCTTGCACAAAACCCTGGAGATAGCAGAACCTATTTTTTGCCCTCTTTCTCTGAAACCCGGCTGGAGTTATCTGATAGGAAGCTTGATGCTCAAAACGGTGGCTTTTCATTTTATCTCCATCAACAAAAAATATTCTCGTATACTCAACCTCAGCACCTCATGGGACATCTCAAAAGTGATATATGAAGCCCATTTAGTGCCAGTGTAGTATAGAGGTTTGAGCGTTGACACTGGAGACGGGTTAGCCATGGAAACCCAATGAGTGACCCTGGGCAAGTCACACTTTCTCGGCCTTAAAGGAAGCCCCCAAAAAACATTTGGCTTGTTCTTTAAATCCGACATTAGTTTGGCACTTTGGGCTAATAAACAGTGTGTTTCTGGCACAATGCTTCTCACCTATTTACTTCATCAGAGAAGAAACTGCTGGATCTTATCTTTGTGTTCTCAGAACGGTTCTTTCATGAAGTTGGTCAATGAGAGAAAGTGCTTCATTTATCCTGACCTTTTAGAACATTATCATAGAATCATAGAATCATAGAATCAAAGAGTTGGAAGAGACCTCATGGGCCATCCAGTCCAACCCTATAACATCCAGAATGTGCCTTCAAATTACCTGTCACCTTTTCATAGAATCATAGAATCAAAGAGTTGGAAGAGACCTCCTGGGCCATCCAGTCCAACCCCATTCTGCCAAGAAGCAGGAATATTGCATTCAAATCACCCCTGACAGATGGCCATCCAGCCTCTGTTTAAAAGCTTCCAAAGAAGGAGCCTCCACCACACTCCGGGGCAGAGAGTTCCACTGCTGAACGGCTCTCACAGTTAGGAAGTTCTTCCTCATGTTCAGATGGAATCTCCTCTCTTGTAGTTTGAAGACATTGTTCCGCGTCCTAGTCTCCAAGGAAGCAGAGAACAAGCTTGCTCCCTCCTCCCTGTGGCTTCCTCTCACATATTTATACATGGCTATCATATCTCCTCTCAGCCTTCTCTTCTTCAGGCTAAACATGCCCAGCTCCTTAAGCCGCTCCTCATAGGGCTTGTTCTCCAGACCCTTGATCATTTTAGTCGCCCTCCTCATGACACATTCCAGCTTGTCAATATCTCTCTTGAGATATCCCTCTGACTTGTCAATATCTCTCTTATAGCCTGCATTGAGTGGCTATGAAAAATCCAAATATGTTTTATACTCAGTCACAGGGTTGGATGGCAAAGTGGACCAGTGTCTTCCATCTCAGAGGAGCGGTGGTGAATTTTGTGCAGGTTTTAATCTGTAAGGAGGAGTTTTCCCATATATTTGAAGGGGATAGGACTAAATTCCCTAAAGGCTCCAGATTGCATCTGATTGTGGATGCTAAGCAGGACCAGTGTTGGTTAATTGTTGGATGGGAGACCACTGGGAAAACCAGGCATACTTTAGAGGAAGGAACAGAGAGTTTTCTTGTGGAGAGAAAAAATGGGGAATAAATAAACATAATAATAAACATAATAATAATAATAACCAGTAAAGGTGGTCCCAGTGGTGATCAGCACACTGGGTGCAATGCCTAAAGACCTTGGCCTGCACTTAAACACAATCGGCACTGACAAAATGACCATCTTCCAGCTACAAAAGGGCACCTTACTGAGATTATTCGCTGATACATCACACAGTACTAGACACTTGGGAAGTGTCCGACGTGTGGATTTCAGTGGCTTCTCTGTGTAGTCTGACATGGTGGTTGTGAGAGTGGTCCAGCATTTCTGTGTTCTCAAATAATATGCTGTGTCCAGGCTGGTTCACCAGGTGCTCTGCTATGGCTGACTTCTCTGGTTGAAGTAGTCTGCAGGGCCTTTCATGTCCCTTGATTCGTGTTTGGGCAATGCTGCTGCGTTTGGTGGTTCCTATGTAGACTTGTCCACAGCTGCATGGTATACGGTAGACTCTCTTAACCTTTGCTGAACGTAGCATTTGTTGGATTTTCTTGGTGGGTCTGTAGATAGTTTGTATGTTGTGTTCCCTCATCAGCTTCCCTATGCGGTCAGTGGTTCCCTTGATGTATGGCAGGAACACTTTTCCTCTGGGTGGATCTTCATCTTTACTCTCGTGGCTTGTTCTTGGTCTTGCAGCTCTTCTGATGTCTGAGGTGGAGTCTCCATTGGCCTGTAGAGCGCAGTTGAGGTGGTTCAGTTCCTCTTGGAGGAAGTGGGGTTCGCAGATTCTTTTTGCACGGTCTGCCAAGGCTTTAATGGTGCTTCTTTTTTGACTTGGGTGATGGTTGGAGATTTAATGTAGATATCTATCTGTGTGTGTGGGTTTTCTGTAAACGGTGTGACCCAATTGTTGATCTGGTTTGCGGATGACTAGGACATCTAGAAAAGGCAGTCTTCCTTCATTTTCTTTTTCCAGGGTGAATTGGATATTTGGGTGGATGCTGTTAAGATGGTCCAGGAACCTGTTGAGTTCTTCTTCTCCATGGCTCCAAATGGTGACAGTGTCATCCACATATCTAAACCATATCGTGGGCCTTTTTGGTTGCTGTTTCCAGGGCTTGTTTTTCAAAGTGTTCCATGTAGAAGTTAGCTATGACCGGGCTGAGAGGGCTCCCCATCGCTACTCCATCTTTCTATTCGTAGAATTCATTGTCCCACTGAAAGTAGCTGGTGGTGAGGCAATGGTGAAACAGAGCCGTGATGTCTTCTGGGAACTTCTGGTTGATTATTGCAATGCTGTCTGCTACCGGGACCATGGTAAATAGAGACACCACATCAAAGCTGATCAGTTTGTCATTGATATTTAGCTTGAGATTGCTGATTTTTTCTATGAAGTGGGTTTTTATTTCATCTTATTTAAGTGTACTAGTTGAACTATAAATCCTTGGGGTAGGGTGTGTGTTGTTCGACAACACCAGGATTATTATGAGGGGTAATTCTCCCATTCTCCGAACCCCAGTGTACACCTTGGTCCTTCCTTTGGTGCTTTCTTTGTTTTCCTAGCAAACTAACCAAAGTTTGTTCTGCTTCCACCTTGTTTGCATTTTCTTCAGGGCAGGATGGGTCTACGTGGAAGCAAAAACAACAAAACCATCGTGCAGCAGAGGAACAATTCAATATATAAGCTGAGGCATAAAAAGAAAGTGCCGCCGCCTGCACCACCGGTACTACATCTTCTTCATGAGCAATAGACCAGGCATGGGAAACCTCTAGATATTGGGGAACTCTAATATCTGTCAGCCCTAAAGTTTCGGACAAGGACTCTCTTCTCCCTTTTTTTTATGGCAAAGGGAAGAATCTTAGGATGAGAACATCCCCTTCAAAATTAACTATCTAGCTAGCTTACTAGCTATTTACCTATCCATGGGTGCACTATAGAATTAATGTAGTCTGACACCACTTTAACTGCTAGGGCTCAGTTCTATGGAATACTGGGAGTTGTAGTTTGGTGAGGCACCAAAGGCCTTGTAATAGTACAACTCAATGATTCTATAGCATTGAGTCATGGCAATGAATGTGGTGTCAATAAGTCTACAATATAGTTGCACTTAAGATCTGGCATCCTGTAAGTGATGCATGTCTAAGACCCCTTTTATACTGCCATATAATCCAGATTATGAAATCAGATAAAACACATTATCTGTTTTGAACTGGATTATATGAGTCTACATTGCCATATAATCCACTTCAAAGCAGATAAACTCAATTACATATAATCACTGCCGGTGGCGCAGTGGGTTAAACCACTGAGCTGTTGAACTTGCTGATCGAAAGGTCACCGGTTCGAATTTGGGGAGGGGGTTGAGCTCCCGCTGTTAGCCCCAGCTTCTCCCAACCTAGCAGTTTGAAAACATGCAAATGTGAGTAGATCAATAGGTACTGCTCCGGTGGGAAGGTAACGGTGCTCCATGCAGTCATGTTGGTCACATGACCTTGGAAATGTCTACGGATAACACTGGCTCTTCAGTTTAGAAATGGAGATGAGCACCAACCCCCAGAGTCGGACTCAATTAGACTTAATATCAGGGGAAAACATTTACTTTTACCTTATATGGCAGTGTAGAAGGGGTCTATGTCATGTTGTTGGAATTTAGTGCATAACATATATTTGTTACATATGAGTTACTTACTGACTGGTACTAAATCATTTGCATAATATAAATACAGTTAATCATGGGAATCGGTTAATTACCAAAGTGCCAAATGATGCTCTCAGCAGAACACTTGGCAATACAAGGATATTTTATTTATTATTATTTGGAAGTTTTATATACCGGCCTTCTCACCTCAAACGAGGGACTCAGGTCGGTTTACAGCATATATGCAAATACAATAATATATAAGTACAACAGAGTGCAACATCATTACAGATTAAAATAGTACAATAAAATACAGTAAAAACATCATCATCACAATTACCCAAGCCAAATCGTCAATACAGTCACAGTCATAGTCATAGTCACAGTTTATCATCCTCCTTCCTTGTGGACGAAGGTTATAGATTCAGTCCTCAAATGCCACATTCCAGAGCCAGGTCTTTAGTGGTTTCCTGAAAGTCAGGAGGTAGCAGATCTAATCTCTAGTGGGAGGGAGTTCCAAAGCTGGGGAGCCACCACGAGAAGGCCCTGTCTCTCGTCCCCACCAAACGCGATTGCGAGAGTGGTGGGACCAAGAGCAGCCCCCCCACCCCGGAAGATCTTAATAACCTTGATGGTTCATAGGGGAGAATCCGTTCGAACAGGTAAACTGGGCCGGTGTCGTTTAGGGATATGCAAATAGTTGCTTGGTTGTGGGATTGGGAGAAAAGATGGAGTCTTGGCAGACAAGGCTAAAGACCTTGTGAAACTACAACTCGGTGATTCCATAGCATTGAGACATAGCAATTAAAGTGATGCCAAGCTGCATTCATTCTACGGTGTTGATGCATTCTGAAATAGTAATGTTGGGTTTTCTTTCTTTCTTTCTTTCTTTCTTTCTTTCAAAGAGCAAACCAAACACATCTTCTGCTCCTGCAGACCAGGCTTCGAGCAATGGTAAGTATTTATTTACCAATTTGCTTATTCGTCCTAGTGGTTTCCTGCCTTGTCTCCAAATAAACAGCTAAGCAAAGGGAAGGAAAAAAATCAAAATGAAATGGAACATTGAAAGAAAAGCAGCGGGAGGAGAGAGAACTTGAAAGCAACTGATGATGTTTTTTAGTTGATGTTATAGTTCAAGGGTGAAACATCTTATCATCATCGTTGTTGTTATGTACCTTCAAGTTGTGGATGTTTTTTTTTGCAAGATTTATTAAGTGAGGGTTTGTCATTGCCTTTCATGGAGGTTGAGAGAGTGTGACTCAGATAAAGTCACCCAGTACGTTTTCATGTCTGAGCAGTGATTTAAACCCTGGTCTCCAACATCATAGTCCAATTCTCAACCTTATTATCCATCTTCATCATTATGATACTGCACCTTGTTGACGGGAAGCTTCCTACCAACTTAGAAATCATCTATTGGACAGATGGCAAACTATTTAAACTGGTTTTGAAAGCCAAAACCTAGGTCACAACAACGTCTGCTATAGAACTCCAATATGCTGATGAGAATGTAGTCTATGCTAATAACAGTAATAATAATAATAATAATAATAATAATAATAATAATATTTATTTATATACCACTCCATCTCCCCGAGGGGACTCAGAGCAGCTTGGTGTCTCACTGAACACTGAGAAAACCAAAGTGCTCTTTCAGCAGGCAGCAGCCAATCCCTCTCCAATGCCAGAAGTACATCTTAACGGTGTAAGGTTAGAAAATGTTGACCATTTCCGCTACCTTGGCAGCCACCTCTCCACAAAAGTAAACATTGACACTGAAATACAACACCACCTGAGCTCTGCGAGTGCAGCATGCTTTTGAATGAAGTAAAGATTGCTTGAGGGTTAGGACATTCGTAGGGAGACCAAGGTCCTTGTTTACAAAGCCATTATCCTCCCAACCCTACTATATGCCTATGAAATGTGGACCATTTACAGACATCACACTCAACTTCTGGAACGATTCCATCAACATTGCCTCTGAAAAATCCTGCATATCTCTTGGGAAGAAGACAGGCAGAGAAATGTCAGTGTGCTGGAAGAAGCAAAGACCGCCAGCATTGAAGCATTGATCCTTTGCCAGAAACTGCTAGACTGGCAACATTGTCCAAACGTCCAATCACCATCTCACAAAGCAGTTACTCTACTCCCAACTCAAGAATGGAAAATGGAAGGTTGGTGGATAGAAAAGGAGACTTCAAGATGGGCTTAAAGCCATCCTTAAAAATTGTGCCATAGACACCGAGAACTTGGAAACCCTGGCCCTTGAACACTCGAACTGGAGGTCAGCTTTGACCAATAGTGCTGTGGAATTCAAATAGACATGAATGGAGAAATGCATCAAAAGGAAGGTGCATCAAGCCAATCCTTGTTGGGACCACCTTCCATCTGGCAACGAATATCCTCACTGTGAAAGACCATGCAGATCAAGAATAGGTCTCTACAGTCACC
Organism: Anolis sagrei; assembly: GCF_037176765.1. NCBI lineage: Eukaryota > Metazoa > Chordata > Lepidosauria > Squamata > Anolidae > Anolis > Anolis sagrei. The sequence continues at coordinate 10,052,715 of NC_090021.1, forward strand.
TATGGGACTTACTCTTGGAAGGCAATCACCGATGCTGATGGTGATGCTGTAGACCTTGTAAAACTACAACTCTTTCTGCCCGCGAAGCCTAAAAACCATCTCTAAACAGCAAGTCTTGGGATTCCGTAGGACGTTGCCATGGCAGCTAAAGTGGAATCATAATGCCATAATTGCATAATGCGAGGGGCCTCCCTGGAGAGGTGCTTGATTGTCACCTCTGCTTCAAAGAATGAAAAATCTACCCTGAGTTCTTGGCTCAGAAAACAACGTTTTGCACTTTTCTGGCGCGACTCCTCCAATAAATCCAAAACGAAATAATAGCCCAGCTCTGCTCTCACAAAACCGCACATTATTCCAGAGGCATGTGACTTTGTGATAAAAAGGAGGATGCTGGCGGGTGGCTTTACTTGAAAAGGTCAGATGGAGTAAGATTTAAAACTATCTGTCTCCTGGGCGTCTATATTTAGATTGGTTTCTGCATTCGCCAAAGGTTCAGGTCATATAAAAGCTGTTAGTGTTTTTCCTAGGCTTAATGGAGTCACATTTGCATTTTTTCCCCTAAGGAATGCATCTACACTATGGAATTAATGCATTTTCACAGCATTTTAACTGCTGTGGCTTAACACAATGCAATCATGGGAGTTGTAGTTTTGCAAGGTCTGTAAGCCTTCTCTGCCAAAGAGGGCTAATGCCTCATCAAACTACAAATCTCACAATTCCATCGCATTGAGACATGGCAAAGTGCTATCAAGCTGTATAAATTGTACAGTTTAGTTGCACCTTAGGTTGATGCATATCCCAATTGCTTAATGAGGAATAGTAATGAGCAAGATCCCCCCATAACAGTGTGGATTCTAGATAGGGAATGAGATCTTCAGAGATCCATTTGGCTTTGCAACCATTTGGGAAGAAAGCAGCATATAAATCCAATCCAATCAACCCATAATAAAGATACATTTGAACTGATTATTTACGCAAGGGCTTTTCTCCTGCGACAGGCAAACACTGTGTAATTGCGCAGCATGAGTTTGTGCCAACAAGTGAGCGGGATCTGCCGTTGACAGTAGGTGAAATATTTGAAGTCCTTTGCAGGTAAGCAGCCATGTTCAGGTATTATTATTATTATTATTATTCTGACACAAAACCACAGTATGTTACAGCAAATGAATCCAAATGAATGCTATATGTCGTATTATTATTATCCTAGCATTGCCTGGGTGTGCCTTTTCTTTGTGGTTCTTTCTTTCCTTCCTCTGTTTCCCTCATACACCCCTCTCTCTTTTTTTCTGTCTTTCCTTCTTCCCTTGGCTTTTTTTCTTACATTACCCCACTTTCCTTTCCTTTCCTTTCCTCTCCTCTTAACTTCCTTTTCTCTCTTTCGTCCCATCTTCTCTTTTTTCATTCTTTTCTAGCCTTACCTCATACTTTCTCTCCTTTCCTTCCTTCCTTCCTTGCCTCCCACTCTCCTCTTACGTCCTTCCTTCCCTTCTTCCTTCCCTCCCTCCCTCCTTTCTTTCTTTTCTTTCTGCCTGCCTGCCTCCCTCCTTTCTTTCTTTTCCTTCCTTACTTCTTTCCTTACTTCTTTCCTCCCTCTCTCCCTCCCTCTTTTCTTTCTTTTCCCTCCTCCCTCTCTCCTTTCTTTTTCTTCCTCCTCCTTCCTTCCTTCCTTTTCCTTCTTCCTTCCTTCCTTCCTTCCTTCCTTTTTTTCTTTCTTTCTTTCTTTCTTTCCCCCCTCCCTCCCTCCCTCCTTTCTTCATTTCTTTTCCTTCCTTGCTTGCTTGCTCCCTTCCTCCCTCTTTTCTTTCTTTTCCCTCCTCCCTCCTTTCTTTTTCTTCCTCCTCCCTCCTTCCTTCCTTCCTTCCTTTCCCCCTCCCTCCTTTCTTTCTTTTCTTTCTTTCTTTCTTTCTTTCTTTCTTTCTTTCTTCCTTTCTTTCTTTCTTTCTTTTCCTTCCTTCCTTCCTTCCTTCCCTTCTTTTCTTTCTTTTCCCTCCCTCCTTTCTTTCTTTTTTCTCCCTCCCTCCCTCCTTCCTTTCTTCCTTTCTTTTCCTTCCTCCCTCCCTTCCTCCTTTCTTTCTTTTTCTTCCTCCCTCCCTCCTCCCTCCCTTTCTTTCTTTTCCTTCCTTCCTTCCCTCCCTCCCCCCCTGCCTGCCTCCTTCCTTCCTTCCTTCCTTCCTTCCTTCCTTCCTTCCTTCTTTCTTTCCTCCCTCCCTCCCTCCCTTCCTTCCTCCCTCCCTCCCTGCTTGCTTCCTTGCTTGGCTTTCTTTCTTTCTTTTTCTTCCCCCCCCCCCTTTCCCTCCCTCCCTCCCTCCCTCCCTTCCTTCCTTCCTTCCTTCCTTCCTTCCTTCCTTCCTTCCTTCCTTCCTTATTTCCCTCTTCCCTTCCTTTCCCTTATACACGTCTAGCAACAGCCAAACCACATTCTTCCTTTCTTTCTCTCAGTTCCCGAGCTCAAAAAGGGTGGCCGTTTAAAATTTCAAACCCATCAATTACTTCATGTTGGATAATGAAAATTATGTATTTTTCAAGGCCATATAGTCTGAAAAACTCACAGCAACCCAATGAAGGATATGTCTAGTTATCTTGTAATCCGCCTTGAGCCATGAGCAAAGGCGAGTAAGAAATAAAATATGAATTATCATAATTATGAAGGAGAGTATGTGTGCCATGTTTGGACCAGCTCTATCAACCCATGCAGGAGCCTTTGTGGTACAACCAAATCGACATACAAATTGTTGTTGTTGTTGTTGTTTTAAAGGTAAAAGTTTCCCCTTGACATTAAGTCCAGTCTTGTCTGACTCTGGAGGTGGTGCTCATCTCTATTTCTAAGCCAAAGAGCCGGCATTGTCCATAGACACCTCCAAGGTCATGTTGCCAGCATGACTGCACGGAACGGCATTACCTTCTCACCGGATCTACTCATATTTGCATGTTTTCGAACTGCTAGGTTGGCAGAAACTGGGGCTAACAGCGGGAGCTCACCGCGCTCCCTGGATTCAAACTGCCCGACCTTGCGGTCAGCAAGTTCATCAGCTCAGTGGTTTAACCTGCTGTGCCACTGGGGGCTCCTATATTATCAACCTGCATCCATTCTTCAGTCTAGATACACACTTAGTCACTTTTCTTTCAGTGTGAATTGTGTATCTGTCTATTTATTTTGTTTCTCTGCTTTCCTCACAGCAACGGGGACTGGTGGCTCGCCAAATCACTTACCACCAAGAAGATAGGCTACATTCCTAGCAATTTTGTGGCCCGGGTCAACAGCCTAGAAGAAGAGAAGTAAGTCTGGGAGGAATGCAAAGGAGACGCTTCATGGATATCACACCAGACGAAAGCCTGTCTTGTTCGCCTGATGTTTGGGAGAAATATATTACTTTAAAGCAGGTTTCTGGTCCTCATGGTTTTGCAGCATGACATTTTAGCAACACAGAGAAATAATTAAATATACCCTGGCTCAATCAAAATAGAGACTGTTGTTAAGAAATCAGAAGGACATTGAGTTTGCATCGACACAGTAAAATTAAAGTAGCTTGACACCACTTGAACTGTCATATCTCAATGCTATGGAATGCTGGGAGTTGTAGTTTGGTGAGGCCCCAAGACTCCTGGGCAGAAATATATAATTGCCCTGTTTCCATAATATTGAGCCATGGCAGTTCAAGTGGTGTCAAACTGCATTAATTCCACAGTGTGGATGCACCCTTGGAAAGATCGTCCTGGAGAACTAGGTAAGATCTTCAAATGTAAAGACACATCATTACATGGGTGTTGTTGTTTATGACTTATGGTGAACCTATGGCGAATGCCTCCAAGTTGCCTTTTGACTTCTGAGTAACCCATGAATTTCAAAGGGGTTTCATTCAAAGTGCTGACTTTAGCCTATAAAGCCCTAAACAGTTCTGGTCCGGTTTACCTATCCGACGTATCTCTCCTTATGAACCATCTAGGATGTTAAGTGTCACGTTGCCAGGGCTCTACCTTATTTAGGTAGAGATTAATCAAACTCCCAGTTTTATCAAACAGTTTAATTAAAACAGCACTTACTTGCTGGCTGTTTTTATAGTCCAAAATATAAAACACAAAGATAACACACAGCTACAGAATAAACAAAAACTGATAGCAAAAATAACTTCGTAGTCAAAAGGGTCCAGTCCAATGGTCAAATGCCGAGATTTCAATAAACATAGTCCAGGGATCAAGAGTCTATACCGTAGTCAAAAGCCAGTCCAACGGTTCAAGGTTTCAGGATTCCAAGATTACAGGAGACAGGTCAGGATACCGAAAAATCCAACAGACCTGGGGGGAAAACCAGCAGCATCCACCACCAAAATACAACACTATTCTCCCAAAGATAAGTCTCAAAGTTAACTCCTTAAATCCAGTAACACCCAGCTGCAACCCATCTCCTGCATACCTCCACCCTTAATTTCTTTTACCTGTAAACTACTCAGCCCTTTAGAACCAAGACTTACATTAACCCTTCCATCTCCAACTGCCAGGCCTACCATCACCAACCACCATCAACTATGGAACATATGGCATTAGGATTGTCTGGGGAGGCCCTGGTCTCGCTCCCGCCTTCTTCAAAAATGCATCTGACGGGGACGAGAGACAGGGCCTTCTCAGTGGTGGCCCCTTGACTGTGGAACACCCTGCCTAGAGATATAAGATCGCCCCCCCCCCCGACTTTTTGAAAAAAAGGTGAAAAACTGGCTTTTTGAGGAGGTAAATGGAATTACGGAACTACTGACAATGCAATGGAATAATGATTTGATATGGAGACGCTCATGATAATGTTTTAAGGCTTTGTATGGTTTTTATATTTTTATATCATATGCTATTGTTTTAACAGAATTTTATGATTGTTTTTTTACTTATTATAATTCTGATGGCATTGAATTGTTGCCAATCTGTAAACCGCTCCGAGTCGGCTCTGGGCTGAGCGGGGAGGTATATAAATATATAAATATAGTATATAAATATAGTAAATAAATAAATAATAATAGGCAAGGAAGACCCAGAGGTAGTTTTGCCAGTTCCTTCTTCTGAAATGTAACCTACAGCTACCAGGACTTCTTCTTGGTCTTCCATCCACTTCCTAATCAAGGCTGATCCTACTTAGCCTCCAAGGTCAAATGGGATCTGATGCTTTTAGTTGGAAACAGGTGTAAATTCGTACTTCTTAGGGATGTAGGTCCATGGGGAGAGGCAGGTAAGAAAACACAGGGGCTCCCAGCTTTTGCTTAACTGCACCAATCCCTCGCTAAAGGTTGATGAGACTTGCATTCCAATACTTCAAAATTACACATTTCCCATTCTTGTTCTGGATATGTTTTGAAAGACTGCCCTTCTTAAAAATTAAGAGAGTTCTCCATTCCACCAGAGGTGCTTTAGTGAGGAGATGTTTCTCTTTTCTTTCTCAGGTGGTTTTTTAAAGGCCTCAGTCGAAAAGAAGCCGAACGCTTCCTGATGGCGCCGCGCAATGCAATGGGATCATTTCTGATCAGGGAAAGTGAAACGACTCCAGGTAAGAAGACTCGAAAGTGTATTGTCGAAGGCTTTCATGGCTGGAATCACTGGGTTGTTGTGAGTTTTCCGGGCTGTCCAGCCATATTCCAGAAGCATTCTTTCCTGACGTTTTGCCTGCGTCTATGGCAAGCATCCCCAGAGGTTGCAACCTCTAAGGAAGCCTGCCATAAATGCATGTGAAATGTCAGGAGAGAATGCTTCTGGGACATGGCCGTACAGCCCGGAAAATCACAACCCAGACTCGAAAATGCTTTTCCAAGTTCAACAAGTTTCTTTGAGGGACTATGTTTTAATTCCATGCTGATGACAATTGACTCTCCTCTGTTTAAAACCTTCCAAAGAAGGAGCCTCCACCACACTCCAGGGCAGAGAGTTCCACTGCTGAACGGCTCTAGCAGTCAGGAAGTTCTTCCTCATGTTCAGATGGAATCTCCTCTCTTGTAGTTTGAAGCCATTGTTCCGCGTCCTGGTCTCCAGGGAAGCAGAAAACAAGCTTGCTCCCTCCTCCCTGTGGCTTCCCCTCACATATTTATACATGGCAATCATATCTCCTCTCAGCCTTCTCCTCTTCAGGCTAAACATGCCCAGCTCCTTAAGCCGCTCCTCATAGGGCTTGTTCTCCAGACCCTTGATCATTTTAGTCACCCTCCTCTGGACACATTCCAGCTTGTCAATATCTCTCTTCAATTGTGGTGCCCAGAATTGGACACAATATTCCAGGTGTGGTCTAACCAAGGCAGAATAGAGCATGGGTAGCATTCCTTCCCTAGATCTAGACACTAGGCTCCTATTGATGCAGGCCAAAACCCTATTGGCTTTTTTTGCCACCACATGACATTGTTGACTCATATTTAACAACAAGGACTCCACGAGGACTCCAAGATCTTTTTCACACTTCAGATTCCATCTGAAGATTAGGAAGAACTTCCTGACTGTGAGAGCTGTTCAGAAGTGGAACTCTCTGCCCCGGAGTGCAGTGGAGGCTCCTTCTTTGGAAGCTTTTAAACAGAGGATGGATGGCCATCTGTCGGGGGTGCTTTGAATGCAATTTTCCTGCTTCTTGTCTGGGGGTTGTATTAGATGGCCTATGAGGTCTCTTCCAACTCTATGATTCTATCCAAAATATTCCAAAAATTATCCATAGGGGTGATGAGAGAGTGAGACCTTTGCTTTCTGATGGTTCAATGCATGCAAACTTTATTTCATGCACAAAATAATTAAAATGAATGAATCCTCAACTTGTATCTACAGCAGTGATTAAATTATAGCCAATAGCAAGAGCCTAATGTGCCTTCTCCTCTTTCCCCGCCTAGATGCCTTTTCCCTTTCCATTAGAGACAGCGCTTCTCAAGGGGATGCCGTCAAGCATTACAAGATTCGGAAGATGGACAACGGCGGCTATTACATTTGCCCCCAGACCATATTCTTTTCACTCCCGGAGCTTGTCAAGCATTATTCTGGTGAGTAAAGATAAGTGTGGAAGCATGGTGTTGTGGTTTGAGCAGAGGTAGACAATGGTAAACATCTTCTGAAGAAATCCTGCTGAGATTTGGGTCTCAAATAGCATGAACTCTTCTGGGTTTTGGAATAGCATGGGAAGAGCTGTCCAAGGTGCTGAAGACTTTGGCATAGGAAATATAGTTCAGTGCCCTTTAAACTAAACACTGGAGTGGATTCATACTCCCCAATAACATGGGGAAAACACCATCAGGAACCAATACTTCCATATTTGAAATGTTTGAAAGGATATCATATTGTGGAGGGAACCAGTTAAGGGTGCATCTACACTGTAGAATGAATGCAGTTTAACACCACTTAACTCAATGCGATGGAATCCTGTAAACTGAAGTTTGGAGAGGCACTAGCACTCTTTGATAGAGAATGAACAAGACTTTGTGAAACTACAACTCCCATGATTCCCTAACATTGATCCATGGAAGTTCAAATGGTGGGTGGCCATCTGTCTGGAGTGCTCTGATTGTGTATTCTGCTTGAAAGAATGGGGATGGACTGAATGATCCTTGGGTTTCCCCCTGGCATTAAGTCCAGTTGTGTCTGATTCTGAGGGTTGGTGCTCATCTCTATTTCTAAGCCAAAGAGCCAGCATTGTCCGTAGACACCTCCAAGGTCATGTGACCAGCACGACTTCATGGAGTGCTGTTACCTTCCCGCTGGAGCCCCCAGCGGTGCAGTGGATTAAACCCTTGTGCCGGCAGGACTGAAGACCGACAGGTGGCAAGTTCAAATCTGGGGAGAGCATGGATGAACTCCCTCTATCAGCTCCAGCTCCTCATGCGGGGACATGAGAGAAGCTTCCCACAAGGATGATAAAACATCAAAACATTCAGGCGTCCCCTGGGCAACGTCCTTGCAGACGGCCAATTCTCTCACACCAGAAGCGACTTGCAGTTTGTCAAGTCACTCCTGACACGAAAAGAAATCCTTCCCGCAAGAGCAGTACCTATTGATCTACTCACATTTGCATGTTTTTGAACTGCAAGTTTGGCAGAAGCTGGGGCTAACAGCAGGAGCTCAACCCCACTCCCTGGATTCAAACCTGTGGCCTTTTGTTCAGCAAGTTCCGCAGCTCAGTGCTTTAACCCACTACTGGGGGCTCCAACAGTCTTTAGGGTCCTTGGGGCCACCTCCAATTCTATGGATCTATGGAAATGGGGTCCAGCAACTGCTTTTTCTTCAAATTTAAAGCAGCCAGGTTAAGCACCTGAGAATGAATCATGTGATCTGTAGTTTGGTGTCTACCCACAAAAAGATTGCTAACTGGAGGTAGACGTTGCCATAAGTAGGACCTTCTGGATTACACTCTGTAACATGATTTTTGTTCTGAGGTTATAAATGCAATTTCCTAATTGGTTCTATCATAAAACCATGGAAAAAAAGTTTATTAAATTGTGGGAGGGACATTCTGCAGCACATTTTGCCATAGCTTTTCAATGAAAATCTCTTTGAGTCTCAAACAATCTGTATAAATAAAAATGTAATGTTCATTTGTGGGATTAAACATAACTCAAAAACCACTGGACAAATTGACACCAAATTTGGACACACAACATCTAACAACCCAATGTATGTTCTTCACTCAAAAAATTGATTTTGTCATTTGGGAGTTGTAGTTCCTGGGATTTATAGTTCACCTACAATCAAAGACCATTCTGAACCCCAACAACAATGGAATTGAACCAAACTTGGCACACAGAACTCCCATGATCAACAGAAAATACTGGAAGGGTTTGGTGGGCAGTGTCCTTTGGTTTTGGAGTTGTAGTTCACCTACATCCAGAGATCACTGTGGACTCAAATAATGATGGATCTGGGCCATACTTGGCACGAATACTCAATATGCCCAAATTTGAACACTGGTGGAGTTTGAGGAAAATAGAATCTTGACATTTGGGAGTTGTAGTTGCTGGGATTTATAGTTCACCTACAATCACAGAGCATTCTGAACCCCACCAACGCTAGAATTGGGCCAAACCTCCCACACAGAACCCCCATCACTACCAGAGTGGGCCACAGCAACGCGTGGCAGGGGACAGCTAGTCTAAATAAATTAAAATGTAATGTGTGTTTGTGGGATTAACGTAACTCAAAAACCACTGGACGAATTGACACCAAATTTGGTCACAAGACACCTATCAGGCCAATGAGTGATTATCTCTCATAAAAACACTGAAAAACACAGCAGAAGGGACTTAAAAAGCAAAAATAAATTTACAGTGCATGCACAAAACCACATATATACACATATACACAAATACATACACACACAAAACACATATACACAAACGGCCACAGCAACACGTGGCAGGGGACAGCTAGTTCAACGTAATTTGAATTGGTTGACGTTTCTAGACCATAACAACTATTTTCAAAGTAGGTATCACACATCTAAACAGGAAATGACTCTTTCAAACCAAGAAAAGATTTTTAAAATTGATAACACTATGTGATAACACATAGTGTTATCAGTTGAGATAGTGCGCAAGAAGTTGCTCGGTTGCTGGAGAGGATCCAAAGCAAGCTCTCTTGTGCAAAATACAGAAGTTCACTTGGCCAGACACTAGCAGTCAAGGAACGTGGAAATAGCAATGCTCATATATTTGGTCTACTTAAATAGAGGAAGTGGGCTATATTTTGCATTATTTTCAGTTACATGGCCATTACCACTCCATTCCAATCCCCTTGCATCATTATCATGCAGATATATATATATATAGGTAAAGGATTCCCCTCGACATTGAATCAAAAATATGCATTTGAAATTCTGATGCGATCTTAGGTAAAGATTTCTCCTTGACATTAAATCTCATCATGTCCGACTCTAAGAGGTGGTGCTCATCTCCATTTCTAAGCTGAAGAGCTGGCATTGTCCATAGATGCCTCCTAGGTCACATGGCCAGCATGACTGCATGGAGCACCGTTACCTTCCCGCCGGAGCAGTACCTATTAATCTACTCATATTTGCATATTTTCGAACTGCTAGGTTGGCAGAAGCAGAGGCTAACTATGGAAGCTCGCCCTGCTCTGTAGATTTGAACTGCTGACCTTTCAGTCAGCAAGTTCTGCAGCTCAGCAGTTTAACCTGCTGCGCCACCAAGACCCCAATAGATATATGTATGCCTACATGTTATATCCAGGACTTCTGAGGAGGTCTTGCTCTCAGTCTTGTCTTCATCACAAGCACGTTTGGTGGGAACGAGAGATAGGGCCTTCTCAGTGGTGGCCCCTCAGCTATGGAACATCCTCTCTAAGTATATCAGATTGGCTTTTTGAGCAGCATTTGCAAATACAGTGTAATAGACATAGGAAAATGGAATGGTTGATGACGTGACTGGACAATGTTTTAATAAGGAGACCCTAATGATATGTGTTTTTAATTGACTTTGCTATGGTTTTATATTCTCTGATTGTTTTTATGGTATTTAAATTGTATTTAATGGTCTTGGTACCAACTGTACACCACCCCAAGTCACCTGCGGGCTGAGAGGGACGGTATATAAATATAGTAAATAAATAAATAAATATATGTATGCTTTGATAGGATATTGGGCATCCTATGAAATCAATCAGCTGATGTTCGAATGCTGATAGATGGAAATGCAATAATATTAATGTGGAATTATTCAGACAAATGTACCTTCAAAACTGCACTCCAACAAAATAGGAAAAGTAAAAGGAATAGTGTTCCATGAAGGGAATAGTTGGGGACCTCCCATTTGCCACTTGAATTCCTTTCGTAACATTGCCTGGCCCTTTCCCTTGGATGCCTAAGCTGGATTTCCAAATGGTCAACTAAAGTTTTAAGTTACTGCAAAACTACATATCTGAATCTGATACAAAACCTGAGTTGGTAGAAGGGAATACTTCCTTCTCCAAGGACTTCATTTCAACCCCTGGCATTGTGTTGAGGATTCCTCATCTTTGGAAGAGGAAGGGGAGCAGGGAAGTGCTCAGGAATTGTAGGGAAAAGAAGAATCAGATGGTGAGGGTTTTGAAAGTGCCCACATGTTTAGAGAGACAAAAAGAGATAGAGCACAGATGCCATTCAGCCAGAATAGCTGCTAAAAACGCTGAGCTAATTGGGAGACACCCTAGCACCTCCTATGTGGGGAATTCAGAGCTATAAATCAGTAGCAGGAATAGTCAGCTTTTGGGGGTAACAACGACCCTGATACTGCTGTTTTCACTCCTATGAAATCTGCTTTGTGTCTGGTGCTAAGAACTTAGTTCATCATCCGTTGTCTAATGGAATACTGCTGTTTCTTTTGGGACTTCGTAAGAGACTTACATTTGTGTCTGGATTAATACTTCCTTGTTTCCTTTTGCATTTTTCAATTGCATTTGCTTATCCTTTGTGTTTGCTGAAGTAAAGCATTTTTCTTTTATGTTCAAAATAGTTTAAAAGCTGTTTTTGAAGGGCAACTCAGGACACATAGCTATCTATTCCTTTGGATTTGAAGGACTTTTGATCGAGAAAAGTAACTTCTAAAAGCCCTATTCTTTACCTCCTCTCCTTACAATCAGCCCTCCACATTTGCTGGAGTTAAGGGTATAGGAGTGAAAACAAATGTGAATTCAAAACAAGTAATTTTTCCAAGTGCCTCTGCTCTGGAATATACGTACAATTGCAAGCAAAAAGCAAGTAATAACAGTGGTATGTAGCAACCTGTGGAAACCAATCTCTTCTTTTCCTTCCCTATTGCAATCTCTTCTATCCCTTCCCAATGCTCACTCAGTTCAGCAAGGTGGTTTATGCCAGAGACTCAGAGAACCTTGCATCTCTCTGACTCCACAAAGCCCTTGGGCCACGGATGAATGGGAGATCCCTCGGTCAACCCTGAAGCTGATCAAGAAGTTGGGATCTGGCCAGTTTGGAGAGGTGTGGATGGGTAAGTGTTTCCCCACATACGTTTTCTATATCTACCGGGGTGTTAAAATCACTGAATGTCAAAGTTCTAGAATATCAATGCCATTTCAATTTTTTTCTGCCTAAGTGGAGTATCTTGCATTTGTCCCTGTTGAACTTCATTTTGTTAGTTTAGGCCCATCATCTCTCTAATCTGTTAAGATCATTTTGAATTCTGCTCCTCTCTACTGAGGTATTGGCTCTCCCTCCCTGGGCACCACAATTCAAGAGAGATATTGACAAGCTGGAATGTGTCCAGAGGAGGACGACTAAAATGATCACGGGTCTGGAGAACAAGCCCTATGAGGAGCGGCTTAAGGAGCTGGGCATGTTTAGCCTGAAGAGGAGAAGGCTGAGAGGAGATATGATAGCCATGTATAAATATGTGAGAGGAAGCCACAGGGAGGAGGGAGCAGGCTTGTTTTCTGCTTCCTTGGAGACTAGGACGCGGAACAATGGCTTCAAACTACAAGAGAGGAGATTTCATCTGAACATGAGGAAGAACTTCCTGACTGTGAGAGCCGTTCAGCAGTGGAACTCTCTGCCCCGGAGTGTGGTGGAGGCTCCTTCTTTGGAAGCTTTTAAACAGAGGCTGGATGGCCATCTGTCAGGGGTGATTTGAATGCAATATTCCTGCTTCTTGGCAGGGGGTTGGACTGGATGGCCCATGTGGTCTCTTCCAACTCTTTGATTCTATGATTCTATGATGTCATCTGCAAACTTGATGATCATGCCTTCTAACCCTTCATCTAAGTCAGTAATAAAGATGTTGAACAGCACCGGGATCAGGGCAGAACCCTGCGGCACTCCGCTGATCACATCTTTCCAGGACGAAGATCAGGCGTGGGCAAACTTCAGCCCTCCAGGTGTTTTGGACTTCAACTCCCACAATTCTTTACAGGTACTATCTGTTAGGAATTGTGGAAGTTGAAATCCAAAACACCTGGAGGAAAGAAACATATTCAAAGAGTGGAATATATTTGGAGGAAAGGATTTGTCCCACTCAATATCTCCTTTACATATCAAACTAAAAACCAGAGTGGACTTTGCATTCACAATCAGAGTGTGTGATGGACACTTTCCTAACATGTATGAGTACCCCATTCCCATGGCTGGTAAGAGATTATGGGATTTAGAATCATAGAATCAAAGAGTTGGAAGAGACCTCATGGGCCATCCAGTCCAACCCCATTCTGCCAAGAAGCAGTAATATTGCATTCAAATCACCCCTGACAGATGGCCATCCAGCCTCTGTTTAAAAGCTTCCAAAGAAGGAGCCTCCACCACACTCCGGGGCAGAGAGTTCCACTGCTGAATGGCTCTCACAGTCAGGAAGTTCTTCCTCATGTTCAGATGGAATCTCCTCTCTTGTAGTTTGAAGCCATTGTTCCATTGCGTCCTGGTCTCCAAGGAAGCAGAAAACAAGCTTGCTCCCTCCTCCCTGTGGCTTCCTCTCACATATTTATACATGGCTATCATATCTCCTCTCAGCCTTCTCCTCTTCAGGCTAAACATGCCCAGTTCCCTAAGCTGCTCCTCATAGGGCTTGTTCTCCAGACCCTTGATCATTTTAGTCGCCCTCCTCTGGACACATTCCAGCTTGTCAATATCTTGAATTGTGGTGCCCAGAATTGGACTTGTGTCAGCTGTCACTGAATGTCTTTAGGGCTATAGCTATCAAGATTTCAGAGAGCATCTACATTCAATTGGTGATGAATGCATGCTTCCATTTTCCGGCAGGATATTACAAGAATAATGTGAAGGTGGCCATCAAGACGCTGAAAGAAGGCAGCATGTCTCCTGATGCCTTCTTGGCCGAGGCCAACTTGATGAAGCGGCTTCGGCACAGCAAGCTGGTTCGACTGCATGCGGTGGTGACCGAGCAGCCCATTTATATCATCACAGAATACATGGCCAATGGTAAAACCCCAAATCTTCTATTTTAATGCTTCTGGTGGGTTTGTGTAAACTGCATTGAGAATGTGGAATTTCTGGGAGTTTATGTCTTCCTGTCTGAGAACTGGTTGCAGCAACGAAAAAGGTGAATTCCATTTATTGTTGCAAGTGTGGCTTATGGCACTACAAGTCTCACAAATGAAGGTTGTATGTATGCATATTTTCCGGGCTGTGAGCTAGCTGCATTAAATCACTACTGACTAAGAAGTCATGAGTTCGAAGCCATCCCGGGTCAGAGTGAGCTTCTGGCTATTCGTCTAGCTTGCTGTTGACCTATGCAGCTCGAAAGACAGTTGCATCTGTCAAGTAGGAAATTTAGGTACTGCTTATGTGGGGAGGCTAATTTAACTAATTTATGAAGTCATAAAAACCTTCCAGCAGCATGCAGAAGAATGAGGAAGTACTCCATCAAAGGGCTTGGTGTCACAATGGACGGTGAAGCGGCAGCCAGAATGTGGCCAGAATCAAGCTGGAATCCAGCTTACTCTCATGAAGCCAGAAAAAGCTTGGGCACAGTTGGAATGTTAAAATTGCCTCTGTGTCTCTCCCATATATGTTGTATGTCTAATGGCATTGAATGTTTGCCATGTATATGTGCATTGTATTCTGCCTTGAGTCCCCTGTGGGGTGAGAAGGGCGGAATATAAATACTGTAAACAAATAAACAAATAAATAAATAAATTTCCAAAGCAGTGTTCTCACCCTGAGATTCCTTCTCCTTTGATAGCTTTCAAAGAAAGTCCAAGCATTTTGGATAAAAGACGTTCAAACTTCCAACTTTTCTGTTTCTTTTCTCTTACAGGGAGTTTATTGGATTACTTGCAAACTGAAGAAGGAAAGAAACTGAATCTTCCCAGACTTATTGATATGGCTGCTCAGGTAGGCGACTTGACTGATATAAGTAAGTGGAGGGGAGGTTTTTATTTATTTATTTATTAAGTGTGAATTAAGCACAAGTTTTCTGTAAAACAAACATTTCAGAAGTTTCTACAGTGCAGAAGAGTGAAACAGCCATAAACAATAATTAAGTCAAAAGTCTTTGCTGGTGCATCTACTGTATACTGTAGAATGGATGCAGTTTGGCATCACTTTAACTGCCATGGCTCAATGGAATCCTGGGAGTGGTAGTTTGGCAAGATTAAAGAAATTCCCTGTCAAATAGTGCTTGTTCCTCACCAAACTACAACTCCAAGGATTCCCTAGCACTGACCCATGGCAGCCAAAATGAATCTCAGAATCATAGAGCTGGAAGAGAACCCATGGGCCATGCAGTCCAACCCCATTCTGCAGGAAAATCACATTCAAAGCACCCCCGACAGATGGCCATTCAGCTTCTGCTTAAAAGCCGCCAAAGAAGGAGCTTCCACCACACTCTGAGGCAGAGAGTTCCACTGCTGAACTGCTCTCACAGTTAGGAAGTTCTTCCTAATGTTCAGATAGAATCTCCTTTCCTGTAGTTTGAAGCCATTGTTCTCCACGGCAGCAGAAGACAAGCCTGCTCCTTCCTCCCTATGACTTCCCCTCACAGCTTGATCCATGGCCATCATCATGTCTCCTCTCAGCCTTCTTTTTTTCAGGCTAAACATCCCCAGCTCCTTAAGTCACTCCTCACAGGGCTTGTTCTCCAGACTCTTGATCTTTTTAGTCTCCTTTCTCTGGACACATTCCAGCTTGTCAACATCTCTCTTCAATTGCAGTGCCCAGAATTGGACACAGTGTGATTACAGGTATGGTCTGACCAAGGTGGAATAGAGGGATAGCATGACTTCTCTAGATCTAGACCAGCGTTTCTCAACCTGGGGGTTGGGACCCCTGCGCGGGTCACGAGGGGGGTGTCAGAGAGGTCGCCAAAGACCATCAGAAAACACAGCATCTGCTGTTGGTCATGGGGCTTTGTGTGGGAAGTTTGGCCCAATTCTAACATTGGTGGGGTTCAGAATGCTCTATGATTATAGGTGGACTATAACTCCCAGCAACCACAATTCCAAATGTCAAAGTCTATTTTCCCCAAACTCTATCAGTGTTCACATTTGGGCATATTGAGCATCTGTGCCAAGTTTGGTCTAAATCCACCATTGTTTGAGTCCACAATGCTCTCTGGATATAGGTGAACTACAACTCCAAAACTTAAGGTCAATGTCCACCAAGCCGTTCCAGTAATTTCCTATTGGTCATGGGATTCCTGTGTGCCAAGTTGGTTCACGAGGAGGATATCAGAGAAGTAGCCAAAGACAATCAGAAAACACAGTTATTTTCTGTTGGTTATGGGGGTTTGGTTCAGTTCCATCACTGGTGGAGTTCAGAGTGCTATTTGATTGTAGGTGAACTATAAATCCAAGTAACTACAACTCACAAATGACAAAATCAATTCCCCCCATCCCCATCAGTATTCAAATGTGGGCATATCAGGTATTTGTGCCAAATTTGGTCCAGTTAATGAAAATGCATCCTGCATATCAGATATTTACATTATGATTCATAACAGTAGCAGATACAGTTACAGATATGCCCTTATAATGCACCTTTAATCAATGCAGTTTGATACCACTTTAATCATTCTCACTCAATACCACGTGATCCTGGGAATTGTAATTCACTGGGCACCAGCAGTCAGGATTTGGTAGCATTGAGGCATATCAAACTGCATTAAGTTGAAGGTACATAACAACAGTTTAATTTAATTTAGGCTAAGCGTTCCAAACATGGATATGCCACTATTGAGGATAAATGGTACCTAAGGTATTTTTTTGTTTTGCCTCAAGCAGATAAGAGTTCTTTCTCCCACCCTGGACATTAGGCAAGTGAGGTTTATATATCTGTGGAATAGTTTCCAACAGACCTCACAACCTCTGAGGATGCCTGTCATAGATGTGGGTGAAATGTCAGGAGATAATGCTTCTGGGACATGGCCATACAGCCCAGAAAACTCACAGCAACCCAGTATTTATTTATCGTGTCATCAGCAACCAGACATTTGTATTACATTTTTAACAAAAACAAACAAACAAACAGACAGACAAAACACAAAGTTTGCAAGCTTAGTTGGTTAAATGTCCTTTGACTATTTTATTTATCGTGTCATCAGCAACCATTGTATTACAATTCTAACAGAGCAAAACAAACACAGAGATTAAAAAGAAAAAGAAAAGAAAAAAGAAAGAAAAAAAACAACACAGATTTTGTAAATTTGGTATTTGGTTAAATGTCCTTTGACTAGTATCTGGCCACTTGGAGTGCCTCTGGGGTTGCCGCAAGAAGGTCCTCCATTGTGCATGTAGCAGGGCTCAGGTTGCATTGCAGCAGGTGGTCAATGGTTTGCTCTTCTCCACACTCGCATGTCGTGGATTCCACTTTGTAGCCCCATTTCTGAAGGTTGGCTCTGCGTCTCGTGGTGCCAGAGCGCAGTCTGTTCAGCGCCTTCCAAGTCGCCCAGTCCTCTGTGTGCCCAGGGGGGAGTCTCTCATTTGGTATCAGCCATTGGTTGAGGTTCTGGGTTTGAGCCTGCCACTTTTGGACTCCTGCTTGCTGGGGTGTTCCAGCGAGTGTTTCTGTAGATCTTAGAAAACTATTTCTTGATTTAAGTCATTGACGTGCTGGCTGATATCCAAACAAGGAATAGGCTGGAGATGTCACTGCCTTGGTCCTTTTACTATTAGTTGCTACTTCCCGGCGGATGTCAGGTGGTGCAATACCGGCTAAACAGTGTAATTTCTTCAGTGGTGTAGGGCGCAAACACCCCGTGATAATGCGGCATGTCTCATTAAGAGCCATATCTACTGTTTTAGTGTGGTGAGATGTGTTCCACACTGGGCATGCATACTCAGCAGCAGAGTAGCATAGCGCAAGGGCAGATGTCTTCACTGTGTCTGGTTGTGATCCCCAGGTTGTGCCAGTCAGCTTTCATATGATATTGTTTCTAGCACCCACTTTCTGCTTGATGTTCAGGCAGTGCTTCTTGTAGGTCAGAGCAACCCAGTGATTCTGACCATGAAAGCCTTCGACAACACTTTGGAGAAACTTTTGCATTAAGAGTGCATCTAAACCATAGAATTAATGCCATTTGACACCACTTTAACTGCCCTGGCTCAATGGTATGGAATCCTGGGATTGGTAGTTTAGTGAGGCACCACTACTCTCTCTATATGTGCACAATGGTGCTTTTTTCAGAGTACCATAAATACAGTGTGTTCTGACCTCAGAAGCTCAGTCCGCTGTGAAATGCGGTGTTACTTTTGCGCATGATGCTGTCGTAGAAACATGTTTTGCTGACCCTCTGAGATACAAACTTTGAGGCAAAGGGTAAAAATAGAGAGTGATTGGTGTGTTTTTCATCCTGTGGTCGCCCCATCAAGTGCATCTGACTCGAGGCGCATGAGCTCAATGCAAACCGGCGATCGCTTTGATATCAGGACAGGAAACGACACCCCTGGTTTCTCTCTTTTTCCATTAGAGTGAGTAATCTTCACACCAGATGGAAAGTTTGTTGTCATATCCTCTTTGAAAACCACATGAAAGTGACAAGGTGGAAAAAACAACAACCAAAATCTCGTTCTGGAGTGGAAAATTCTCAGACCCCTTTAGTTTGGGTGGAGCAAAAAGAACATGAATCTTTCCATCTATGGGGTGTCCAAGGGTGCATCCACACTGCAGAATGAATGCAGTTGGACACCAAAATAGCTGCAATAGATATGCTATGGAATTCTTTATAATTTTACAATGTCTTTACCCTTCAATGTATTGTCGAAGGCTTTCATAGCCAGAATCACTGGGTTGTTGTAGGTTTTTCAGGCAGTATGGCCATGTTCTAGAAGCATTCTCTCCTGACGTTTCACCTGCATCTATGGCAGGCATCCTCAGAGGTTGTGAGGTCTGTTGGAAACTTGGGTTTATATATCTGTGGAAAGTCCAAGGCAGGAGAAAGAACTCTTTGTCTGTTGGAGTGAGATATGAATGTTTCAATTGGCCACCTTGATTAGCATTTGATGGCCTGACTGTTTTTAGGTGTGCCTTCTTACTGCCTGGGGGGATCCTTTGTTGAGAGGTGATTAGCTGTTCCTGACTGTTTCTTCTCTGAAGTTCCCCTGTGTTTGAGTTTTGTTCTTTATTTACTGTTATAATTTTAGAGTTTTAGTTATAAGTCTAGTTATAACCCTAAAATCCGGACTACATGGCCAGTCCAGCAGAGTTGATGGCGCAGGACCATCATTTCAATGCTTCAGTCCTGGTGGTCTTTGCTTCTTCCAGCACGCTGACATTTGTCTGTTCATCTTCCCAAAAGATTTGCAGGATTTTTTGGAGGCAATGCTGATGGAATTGTTCTAGGAGTTGCATGTGACGTCTCTAGATAGTCCACGTCTCGCAGGCATATAGCAGGGTTGGGAGGACAATAGCTTTATAGACAAGCACCTTGGTATCCCCTACGGATAAGTCTACACTGCCATATAATCCAGTTCAAAGCAGATGAAGGCAAAGCCTAGAAGACCCATGATAGTTTGCCTTAGGATCACCATAAGTCAGAGGCATGCAAAATAACAACTATCCATCCCAGGCAAAACTGCAGAAGCATCCTTCCACTGGTAAGCAATACCTTCGCTCATTCCATGCTGTTAAATTACTTGTCCTCCTTTCTCCTAGGTTGCGGAAGGGATGGCGTACATTGAGAGAATGAACTCCATCCACAGAGACCTCAGGGCTGCCAACATTTTGGTCTCGGAGACGCTTTGCTGCAAAGTCGCAGACTTCGGCCTGGCTAGGATCATAGAGGATGAATACTTTGCACAAGAAGGTCAGGACAGCCTTTAGGGCTTTGCAGTAAATCAGAGATTATTGGTCATACTTTCATGGGACAACCTTCAAGGGTTGGCATAATGTGCATCTACACTGACAATGAGTGCAGTTTGACGCCACTTTGAACTGCCATGGCTCAATGCTATGGAATTATGGGAGTTGCAGTTTGTTGAGGCACCATTAATCTTTGTCAGAGAAGGCTAAATGTCACCGTAATTCAATAGCATTGCACCATGGCAGCTAAAGTGATGACAGACTGCATTAATTCTACAGAGAAGATGCACCCTTAGATGTATTCTGTCTCTCTCTATAAAATAGCACATCAAACGATAGGTTGAATTCGTCTTGTCTGAGATGCTTGGGACCTGAAGTGTTTTGGATTTTGGAGGTGCATATGTGTGTGTGTGTGTATGTGTGTGTGTGTGTATGTGTGTGTGTATATATATGTGTGTGTGTGTGTGTGTGAGAGAGAGAATGTAATGTTCGTTTGTGGGATTAACATAATTCAAAGACCACTGGACGGATTGATACCAAATTTGGACAAATTTGGATAGTACACCTATCAGGCCAACAAGTGACCATCACTCATAAAAACACTGGAAAATATAATAGAAGAGACTTAAAAAGCCAAAAAAATATACTTTACAACACATGCGCAAAACCACATATGTACATAAACACACATATATACACATATACACAAATATATACAGAAATATATACACACATATATGCACACACAAAACACACATATACAGAATGGGTGAAGGAAGGAAGGAAGGAGAGAAAGAGGGAAAGAAGGAGAGAAGGAAAGAAAGAAAGGTAGAGAAGGAAGAAAGGAGAGAAGGAAATTAAAAAGTGAAAGAGGGAAGGAAGGAGAGAAGGAACGAAAGAGAGAAAGAGGGAAGGAAGGAAGGAGATAAGGAAGGATGGAACCAAAGAGCAAAGGAAGTGAGAAAAGAAGCAGATAGAGAAGGGAGAAAAAAGAAGGGAAAGAAAAAGAGGGAAGGAAGGAAGGAAGGAAAGAAAGAAAGAGAGAGAGAAAGAGGGAGGGAAGGTTGGCTACAGCATGGCGGGTACAGTTAGATACATATATACACAAATATATACACACACATATACACATAAAAAATACATATACACAGACTGGGCCACAGCAACACATGGCAGGGGACAGCTTATATGTGTGTGTGTGTAGAGAGAGAGGGGGGGATTATGGAATATGTTCCTCTTTCTGTATCAGTGGATTCCATATTTCCAAGCTGTGAATGATTGAATCCGTGCAAACAGAGGGCTGACATTGAAGCACAAAACCACAAAGGTGTCACTCTCTCAGCCACTCTTTTAGGCAGTTTTTAAGAATTTTAAAGTATTTTGGGTTTTGTAATTCTAGATCAGGAATCCGCAGCCTATACAATAAAAACTGGAAAAAATGTGGCAATAAAACCCATTACAAACAATTATTTGGAAATAGGAGTGATGGGTATTATTGAGAGTTAGGAGAATGCCATGCAATCATACATATCTTGTTAGACCAAGCAGAAAGACTTGGCAGGCTTATAAAAACAGTTCTCCTCTGAAGCCTAAAGACTTGATATATATTTCCAAAGACTGAACTCATAGAATCATAGAATCAAAGAGTTGGAAGAGACCTCATGGGCCATCCAGTCCAACCCCATTCTGCCAAGAAGCATGAATATTGCATTCAAATCACCCCTGACAGATGGCCATCCAGCCTCTGTTTAAAAGCTTCCAAAGAAGGAGCCTCCACCACACTCTGGGGCAGAGAGTTCCACTGCTGAACGGCTCTCACAGTCAGGAAGTTCTTCCTCATGTTGATCAGGAACTCCTCTGGAAATTCCAGTGCAAACTTCTCATTCTGTTCTATTCCCAACAGGTACCAAATTTCCTATCAAGTGGACAGCTCCGGAAGCCATTAACTATGGAGTTTTCACCATCAAATCTGACGTCTGGTCTTTCGGGGTTCTTCTAACAGAAATCATCACTTACGGAAGGTGTCCATATGCAGGTACAATATCTAGATAAGCTTTTAGGGGCCATGTGTTCCCCTCAAGCCACTTGTCCACTTATGGAATTCTTAGGGTTTTCTGGGAGGTGATGTTGCCATTTCCATCCTCTGAAATATAGCTTCCAGCCCTTGTTATCCATCTTTGGAGAGATTTCACCTGTACAACAGCTGAAATCTCCACTTTTTTGCTGATGAAGGCCACCAAACATGGATGGTTTGGTAGTTAGCTTTGTTTTTAACTGGTTTTAATTGTACAAATGGCTTGATGATATTTTCGACTTTGGAATGTGGTATCTTTTTAACTATGCTTCTTATAATGGTTGAATCTCATGTGTTGACAATTATGACGATGATACTCTATGGGACATTTTCCCCCAATCCATATGTCCATTGATTGTCTAAAGTCTGCTTGAAAAGTATCTTCAAAATAGGAGAATCCAGTACCTTTTGAGGCAGTCTATTCCACTACTATTGTTTAGGTGGACTCTCACAATTTGAATTCATCCATGTTGATTTTAGACTCTAGAGCAGTGGTTCTCAACCTTCCTATTGCCACGACCCCTTAGTAGAGTTCCTCATGTTGTGGTGACCCCCAACCATAAAATCATTTTCATTGCTACTTCATAACTGTCATTTTGCTACTGATATGAATTGTAATGTAAATATCTGATGTATTTTCATTTACTGGACCAAATTTGGCACAAATACTCAATACACCCACGTTTGAAATACTGGTGGGGTTGGGGAGGGGATTGATTTTGTCATTTGGGAGTTGTAGTTGCTGGGATTTATAGTTCACCTACAATCAAAGAACTCCACCAACAATGGAATTGAACCTGTCTTGGCGCACAGAACTCCCATGACCAACAGAAAATTCTGGAAGGGTTTGGTGGGCATTGACCTTGAGTTTGGGAATTGTGGTTCACCTCCATCCAGAGAGCACTGTGGACTCAAACAAGGATGGATCTGGACCAAACTTGGCACAGATACTGAATATGCCCAAATGTGGACACTGGTGGAGTTTGGGGAAAATAGACCTTGACATTTGGGAGTTGCACTTGTTGGGATTTATAGTTTGCCTACAATCAAAGAGCATTCTGAACCCCACCAGTGACAAAATTGGGCCAAACTTTCCACAAAGAACCCCCATACCTTGAAGGAACTCACTGACACGAGCCTCCCTCCCACCTTGCATGCTCTCCCTCGCCCGCATATGTGCACCACCCTGACATGTGCCGAGCATGCCTGCTCTCCCCTCCCCCACTTGGAGTCTCAGAAACAGCCCCCCCCCCCCAGGCTGAGAGATTTGATGAAAGGCCAGCCAATTGCAGTGGAGGAGAGCTTTTGGTGAGAGGATTTGCCGTCTGTTTCCAAAAAGGAAGAGAAGGACAGGCAGAGAGATCTGCAGCCTTCTCTGCCAATGGGGTTCCTGAGACCATCAGAAATGTATGTTTTCTGATGGTCTTTGGTGACCCCTCTGAACCCCCCTCCTGACCCCCCCCCCCCCGGGGTCCCAACCCCCAGGTTGAGAAACACTGGTCTAAAGTCTGCTTGAAAAGTATCTTCAAAAAAGGAGAATCCACTACCTTTTGAGGCAGTCTATTCCACTACTATTGTTTAGGTGGACTTTCACAATTTGATTTTAGACTCTAGAGCAAGAGAAAACAAGCTTGCTCCATCTTCTCTTCAGGTATTTAAAGATGACCATCATGTATGTCGAAGGCTTTCATAGCTGAAATCACTGGGTTGCTGTGAGTTTTAGGGGCTGTATGGCTATGGATGCTTGCCACAGATGTAGGTGAAATGTTAGAAGAGAATGCTGCTGGAACATGACCATGCAGCCCCAAAAACTCACAGGAACCCAGTGACCATCATCATCCCTCATAACTTTGTCTTCTCCAAGCAACACATCCCCAACTACTTTAAGCCGTCCCACATAGGACATTGATAGTATCCTGGTTGTCCTCCTCTGGACACATTTCCAAGTTGTCTAGGTTCTTCTTGAACTCTGAAGTCCATAGGTCCTAAGCTTTTCTTTCTCTTCCACAGCGATGACCAATCCTGAGGTTATCCAAAAGCTAGAACAGGGCTATCGGATGCCGTGCCCGGACTCTTGTCCACCTGAACTCTATGCCATGATGCTGAAATGCTGGAAGGACAAGGCAGAAGAACGGCCCACCTTTGAGTACCTCCAGTCTACCCTCGAAGACTTTTACACGTCCACAGAAATGCAATACCAACCAGAGCCTGTGGTTTCCTGACCATTGATTGGTGGAGGAAAGGCGAGATCCTGAAAAAGAAAATCAGAGAACACTAGTGGGAGGGATGCATGAGGTTTATTATGAATTGGACATTGCTGGGTCTTTGGGCATCTCTCTCTTTTTCAATGTTATCTCAGTGTCACTCTCCTTTATGTCCCACCATTCGGAAGTATGTGAACCGAGCTGGTCCCTGGAGTCACAAAACAAGATGTTTCCTGAAGAAGTGAGTTAAAAAATGGAAAACAAATTGATTCAATAAATAATTTAAATTGTCAAGTCTGGATCAATCAAGTAAACAAGTAGGAGGATTAACAGTCAGGCCTTTCTCCATGTTCACAGTCCATTGTCCCCATGTTGTGCAATAATAATAATAATAATAATAATAATAATAATAATAATAATAATAATAATGTAGGCTCTGCAAGGAAGCAGATGAAACAATAGATCACATCCTGAGCTGCTGCAAGAAGATCGCGCAGACAGACTACAAGCAGAGGCATAACACCATTGCTCAGATTATTCATTGGAACTTGTGCCACAAATACCATTGGCCTGTGACAAAGAAATGGTGGGATCACAAGCCAGAAAAAGTTACAGAGAATGAACACTTCAAGCTATCCTGGAACTTCCAGATTCAGACAGACAGAGTTTTGGAGCACAAGACTCCTGACCTCACGATCATGTTAAAAAACAAAGTAGGGATTGTCGATGTTGCAATCCCAGGAGACAGCAGGATTGAAGAGAAACAACTGGAAAAGCTGACATGATATGAGGATTTAAAGATCAAACTGCAAAGACTCTGGCAGAAGCCAGTCAAGGTGTTCCCAGTGGTGATTGGCACACTGGGTGCAGTGCCTAAAGACCTTGGCCTGCACTTAAACACAATTGGCGCTGATAAAATTACCATCTCCCAGCTGCAGAAGGCCACCTTACTGTGATCTGCATGCATTATTTGCTGATACATCACACAGTCCTAGACACTTGGGAAGTGTCCGATATGTGATCCAATACAACGGCCAGTAGAGTGTCTGCTGTGGACTCATCTTGTTGTGTTTCTAATAATAATAATAATAATAATAATAATAATAATAATAATAATAATACACTTTATGTATATTCTGCTTTGTCTCCCCGGAGGGACTCAGAGCGGATTACAGAAACACATATAAGGCAAACATTCAATGCCTTTTTACACAACAACATACAATACACAGACAAAGATAAAGGTCTTCCACCTATTTTCAATTCTGGCGTCTGGAGGCAATGCTCACCTCCAGCCATGGGCAGGTGCTCTAGTTCCATTTTTCCATGCCAAGGAAAATATTATCTCAGATCATGTTGCCGACATGTTTGTGTATCTGCACAGGATGTCCTTTTACCTCCCCACTGACAAAGTGGTTCATTTTGATTGTTTTTTGCCTTTTGCCATCCATTATGTGTATTATATGGAGCCCCCGGTGGCGCAGTGGGTTAAAGCACTGAGCTGCTGAGCTTGTTGATCGAAAGGTCGCAGGTTCGATTCCGGGGAGCGGCGTGAGCTACCGCTGTCAGCCCTAGCTTCTGCCAACCTAGCAGTTTGAAAACATGCAAATGTGAGTAGATCAATAGGTACCGCTCCGGCGGGAAGGTAACGGTGCTCCATGCAGCCATGCCGGCCACATGACCTTGGAGATGTCTACGGACAACGCTGGCTCTTCGGCTTAGAAATGGAGATGAGCACCACACCCCAGAGTCAGACATGACTGGACTTAATGTCAGGGGACTACCTTTACCTTTATGTGTATCCTGCCTTTCTCATAAAATTGGGACTTGAGGCAGCTTAGGATTTGAAAACACAACCAATCCTTCACCTTTATTGGTGAGCACACTTTGGCAAGACATGGAGCGAGAGTTGCCAGAAAAGGCAGAGGAATGGGTTCAGAAAAGGCAGAGGAATGAGAGACCAAATTTCCAATATCCTCTGGATAATGGAGGAAGGAAGGGAGTTTCAGAAATACATCTATTTCTGTTGACTATTCTAAAGCCTTTGACTGTATGGATCATAATAAATTGTGGCGAGTTCTTGGTGGGATGGGGAGACCAAGCCACCTTGTCTGTCTCCTGAGAGGGATAGCCAATACTCTAGAGGACAGGAGCGGAATTCAAAACGATCTTGACCGATTAGAGAGATGGGCCAAAACTAACAAAATGAAGTTCAACAGGGACAAATGCAAGATACTCCACTTTAGCAGGAAAAACGAAATGCAAAGGTACAGAATGGGGGACAATGCCTGGCTCGAGAGCAGTACGTGTGAAAAAGATCTTGGAGTCCTCGTGGACAATAGTTAAACATGACATGAGCCAACAATGTGATGTGGTGGCAAAAAAAAAGCCAATGGGATTTTGGCCTGCATCAATAGGAACATAGTGTCTAGATCTAGGGATGTCATTCTACCCATGCTCTATTCCGCCTTGGTTAGACCACACCTGGAATATTGTGTCCAATTCTGGGCACCACAATTCAAGAGAGATATTGACAAGCTGGAATGTGTCCAGAGGAGGGCGACTAAAATGATCAAGGGTCTGGAGAACAAGCCCTATGAGGAGCGGCTTAAGGAGCTGGGCATGTTTAGCCTGAAGAAGAGAAGGCTGAGAGGAGATATGATAGCCATGTATAAATATGTGAGAGGAAGCCACAGGGAGGAGGGAGCAAGCTTGTTTTCTGCTTCCTTGGAGACTAGGACGCAATGGAACAATGGCTTCAAACTACAAGAGATGAGATTCCATCTGAACATGCGGACGAACTTCCTGACTGTGAGAGCTGTTCAGCAGTGGAACTCTCTGCCCCGGAGTGTGTTGGAGGCTCCTTCTTTGGAAGCTTTTAAACAGAGGCTGGATGGCCACCTGTCAGGGATGATTTAAATGTGTTATTCCTGCTTCTTGGCAGGGGGTTGG
This sequence comes from Anolis sagrei, assembly GCF_037176765.1. Classification (NCBI taxonomy): domain Eukaryota; kingdom Metazoa; phylum Chordata; class Lepidosauria; order Squamata; family Anolidae; genus Anolis; species Anolis sagrei. The sequence goes on from NC_090021.1 coordinate 10,079,632, forward strand.
ACTGGATGGCCCATGAGGTCTCTTCCAACTCTTTGATTCTATGATTCTACTACATACTCAACCACAACCAAAAAGGATGTGTTTGGTGGGTGTATTCCTTGAATCGTCCACTAGATGTCACTGTCCCCTCACATAGCAACACAAGCCTTTCCAGCTCTTCCTTTTCCAAAACAGCCAGACACAGCAATCAATTCAAAAGCCACTGTCTTGGAAGGGAGGTACAATTTCTCTCCAAAGTGCAACTGTTGCAAAAACAAAACAAATATTTCGAAATCTTTTAACATAGGAGTCTTTCCAATTCAGAAAAAGGAAATAGTTGGTACCTCTCAGTTTGGTGGACTGCGCAAATCCGCTCTGTATTCTAGTCTGAACTTTAAAGGAGGTGGTGTTGCTTTTTAAAAAGTGCCAAGAAGTTTGTGGCAATCCATCACAGGGCTTTCCTGGAAAGGTTTATTCAAAGGAGGGTTCCCACTGCCTTTCTCCAAGGCTGAGAGAGTGCAACATGCCCAGTGATCAAATCAACCACTCTCAGCCTCAAAAGAAGGCAGCAGGAAAGCCCACTGAAGAAATATTTTTTCCTAGTTCCAACAGACCTCACTATCTCTGAGGATGCTTGCCATAGATGCAAGCAAAACGTCAGGAGAGAATGCCTCTAGACCATGGCCATATAGCCCGAACAAACCTACAACAACCCAATTATTGGATTAAACAGAGGCTGGATGGCCATCTGTCGGGGGTGCTTTGAATGCATTTTTCCTGCTTCTTGGCAGAATGGGGTTGGATTGGATGGCCCATGAGGTCTCTTCCAACTCTATGATTCTATGATTCTATTAATATGAAAGCTCCATGAACTGTTTTTTTGAGAATAAGACAAGTGGTTTAAGAAACTTTACTGAGTATATCCCATCATAGCTTTGCCTTATGTTTAGCCCCACAAAGGTAAACATAATCTCTGTATTGTTGAAGGCTTTCATGACTGGAATCACTGGGTTGTTGTAGGTTTTTCGGGCTATATGGCCATGTTCTAGAAGCATTCTCTCCTGATGTTTTGCCTGGATCTATGGCAAGCATCCTCAGAGGTTGTGAGGTCTCACAACCTCTGAGGATGCTTGCCATTGATGCAGGCGAAACATTAGGAGAGAATGCTTCTGGAACATGGCCATATAGCCTGAAAAACCTACAACAACCCAAACATAATCTCTTCTGAATCAAATCAATGCCAAATCCCTTCTGATTCAAATCTCACCAAGACAACCCTGTGATAAGGTTACAGAACTTGACAGCACAGGAGAACAAGAAAGCTTTTGCACACTCTGTCCAACATGCATCTGAAGAAACAGGCTGGTGTCCATGAAAACGTGTGAAATTGGTAAAAACATGCTTTAAGTGATGCAAGGCAGGAATTGTTCAGTGTCTTACACAGCTTCATAATTTTGGCAATCTATCCGAACACTCCCCTCTCATCTCCAAAAATCGGAGTGGCCGAAAATGGCCTTCTTCCCCCAGGATCATCACCAAGTTACACCGTGAGTGGCACTTTCGATTGACGTTGTTACATTGCCTTGCTTGGCGTCCTTCGGGTTACTGGGTAGGTGGTCCTCCAGCCCACCCCAGGGATTGCTTCCCTTCTGATAAAGCAGCGGTCAGAGGAGGTCGCCTCCAGGTCAAAAGCCCAGGCATGTATCAAACATCCCTGGACATCGACGCACTTTGGAGTAGCTGTGTCCAAGGCTAGTGAGTCTCTGATCTTTAATAGCCGAGCAGCAGCTTATATAAACTGCCCTTGCCTTGATGTGACCATGGCTTGGGAGGGATAATTGATGACCTCTCTGTCCTTCTCCTCGGTCCTTCTTTCGGTCGTCAGATTTCTGGAAAAGAATCTACCAGGGCAAAATGCTCCTGTACAGTACTTTTATGGAAGAGAACTCCAGAGGTCATCCATCCCAACCCCATTCTGCAAGAAGGCACACCTGACAGATGGCCAGCCAGCCAGTCTCTGTATAAAAATAGAAGAAGACTCTACCACAGTCTGAGGCAGCATAGTCTCCTGTTGAACAGCTTTGACCTTCAGAAATTTCTCACTAATATTCAGACCACGGAACAACAGACTGGTTCAAGATTGAGAAAGGAGTACGGCAGGGCTGTATACTCTCACCTGACCTATCTGTGGATGTTCATGTCCCATTAGATACAATGGCAGCTTGAAAAGCCAGTGGGATTCTAGACTGCATCAATAGGAGTATAGTGCTTAGATTGATGGAAGTCATCATCTCACTCTATTCTGCTTTGGTCAGATTTCATCTGGAATAACACTGTGTTCAGTTCTGGGCAAAGCAATTCAAGGAGGATGTGGACAAGCTGGAAGGTGTCCAGAAAAGGGTGACCAAAATGATCAAAGTTTTGAAGACCAAGCTCTACGAGGAGGGATTTATGGAGCTGGGGATGTTTAGTTTGGAGAAAAGAAGGTTGAGAAGAAACAGATAGCTTGTTCAAATATTTGAAAGGATGCCATATTGAGAAAAGCACAAGCTTGTTTTCTGCTGCTCTGGAGATGGACATAGAGAAATGGATTCAAATTGCAAGAAAATAGGTTCTACCTAAACATTAAGCATTTCCTGATGGTAAGAGCTGTTCTATAGCGGAATATGTTGCTTGGGAGTTGAGTGAAGTCTCCTTCTCTGGGGGTTTGTAAACAAAGGCTGGATGACCATCCATCAGGAGGGTTTGAATTGTATTCTCCTGCATGGCAGGGAGCTGGACTAGATGGCCCTTTTGGTCTCCTCTAACTCTATGATTCTATGAAGCAGCCTTATAATATATTGTCAAAGGCTTTCATGGCTGGAGTAACGGGTTTGCTGTGAGTTTTCTGGACTGTATGGCCATGTTCTAGAAGCACTTTCCCAGTTTCCTACAGATCTCACAACCTCTGAGGATGCCTGCCATAGATGCGGGTGAAACGTCAGGAGAGAATGTAGAGGCTGGATGACCATCTATCAGGAGGGTTTGAATTGTATTCTCCTGCATGGCTGGGAGCTGGACTAGATGGCCCTTATGGTCTCCTCTAACTCTATGATTCTATGAAGCAGCCTTATAATATATTATCAAAGGCTTTCATAGCTGGAGTAACTAGGTTGCTGTGAGTTTTCTGGATGGTATGGCCATGTTCTAGAAGCACTTGCCTAGTTTCCTACAGTTCTCACAATCTCTGAGGATGCCTGCTATAGATGCGGACGAAACGTCAGGAGAGAATGCTTCTGGAACATGGCCATACAGCAATCCAGCCTTATAATAGTCCATCTCTGGTCTGACTGATTCATTTTCAATAAGTCTGTCCACTTCTACGTTGCAGTGCAAGGGAGCCTGGTATCTGCTGTGTTTTGGTTTTGAGACCTCCTGCGGATACCAAAATCCATGGATACTGGAGTAGCAATAGAATTCCTAATACAAAATGGCAAAATCAAGGTTTGCTCTTTGGAATATGTGCAGATTCTGTGGACACAGAGAGCCAGCTGTATGCGAGTTTGTTGTTTCCCAGTTAGCAACTCTCCAAGGTTGTTCTCCGAGTCTTTCCGAGGTGAAGGCCATGGGATCTGGCCATCTGCACCTGAGATCCTGTCCTCCCCTCCCAGCTCTCCCTCCTCCATCTCTTGGACAAACTCCTTCATGCCTATGTAGACAAAAACACCAAATTGCCTGCATGGAAATCATGAAAGAGAGAGGTTGCTTCTCCCCAGCTCAAGGTAATTCGGAGGAACAGCTGCACCCAGTTCCTACATCTGGTCTCCTTTCTCTGGAGAGAATGTCCTGTACCCGGAGGAGAGGAATGCAAAGGCAAAGAGAGGGGAGGAAGGGAGAGAACCCGCCTCGGTCGGCAGCCCCAACTGAGAAGGCCTTGACTTCTGCGCAGGAATGAGAAGGACAGCTGAAGCCCTGCCTTCAATGAAATGCATGTTGCAAAATCCGGGGAAGAACAGATGGATTTGCCAGGAGGAAAACAACCAGCATGGAGTTGAGGATTGGGGCATTCATTAAAGATTTTCCCTGACCCACTTCCTGTAGACGAAGGGCTATGAAACTTGGCACAGTTCTTAGTCCTTCTCTCCATAGGTGCCACCTAGGGTCACACACTTCTCCCATCTTTTGAAGCAACTGTAACACCTTGCTTGTAGAAATTGATAGGTTACTCCAAAAGCCATGTTGTGACTTCAGAAATCAGAGTCTCATCATCTGCAAAATGTGTGCGCTTCAAAAATAACTTCATTGTTGGAAAGAGGTGGAAGTCTGATGGTGCAAGATTGGGTGAATAAGGGGGATGTGGTAGAATTTCAAAGCTACAGGAACATGCTTCCATTTGGGCAACATGTGAGTAGTGAGCTGGTGTGTTGTCCTGCAAAAGGTGGACACCTTTGGTGAGCACGCCACATCTATTGGTTTTCATAGACTCATAGAATCAAAGAGTTGGAAGAGACCTCATGGGCCATCCAGTCCAACACCCTGCCAAGAAGCAGGAATATTGCATTCAAAGCACCCCTGACAGATGGCCATCCAGCCTCTGCTTAAAAGCTTCCAAAGAAGGAGCCTCCACCACACTCCAGGGCAGAGAGTTCCACTGCTGAACGGCTCTCACAGTCAGGATGTTCTTCCTCATGTTCAGATGGAATCTCTTTTCTTGTAGTTTGAAGCCGTTGTTCCGCATCCTAGTCTCCAGGGAAGCAGAAAACAAGCTTGCTCCCTCCTCCTCCCTGTGGCTTCCTCTCACATATTTATACATGGATATCGTATCTCCTCTCAGCCTTCTCTTCTTCAGGCTAAACATGCCCAGCTCCTTAAGCCGCTCCTCATAATGCTTGTTCTCCAGACCCTTGATCATATTAGTCACCCTCCTCTGGACACATTCCAGCTTGTTTTGATGGCTTCCCACAATTTCCACAGCAGTGAAGCATAGTATGCCCCAGTGGTCATGGTATCCTTTGCTAGAAAATTCATCAATACGTCTTTGTGCTGGTCCCAAAATACTGTGGGCATGACTTTGCCTACTGAGGGTTGGGCATGTGCCTACTTTGGAGGCAGTGAGTCTTGATATTTCCATTGCATTGACTAAACTTTAGTCTCAGGATCCGAGTGATGGACCCAGCTTTCTTCCTGCATGATTAGTCTGTTGAAAAAGTCCTCCTGATTTCCATGGCACATCATTGTCAATAGAACCTGAGAGCATTCGACTCATTCCTGCTTCTGGAAAAGTGTGAGCAGTCAGGGGACCCAGTGAGCGGATACCTTATGCATGTGAAGATGGCCTTGGATGATTTTCTCCATGGACCCCACACTAATCTTGACATTTTAAGCTAGGTGGAAAATGGTTACACTACGATTTTCCAAAATTGCAACATCCACTTGCTGGATGGTGTGTTCATCAACAGCACAGCGGGGCCGCCCTGGAATTGGAGCTGATGGCACCAAAGTCTGAGCACATTTGAATTGACAATGCCAGTTCTTGACCCCATCATATGATGGGGAATCATCACCACAAACCTCTTTCATTTCATCGAACGTCTCCTTTGGTGTGCGGCCTTTCAAGTGAAGGAACTTGAGGACTGTTCTATATTCCACTGGGTCCATTCTCAAACCTCACACCACTTCAGCACCTTTAAAATCAAGACCATTATTAATTCGGAATTGTAAATTGGCACGTAACCTGTAGAGATGTATATCATTACTGGAAGGGTTTGGTGGACATTGAGCTTGAGTTTTGGAGTTGTAGTTCACCTACATCCAGAGAGCATTGTAGACTCAAACAATGATGGATCTGGACCAAACTTGGCATGAATACTCAATATGCTCAAATGTCAACACTGGTAGAGCTTGGGGAAAATAGACCTTGACATTTGAGAGTTGGAGATGCTGGGATTTATAGTTCACATACAATCAAAGAGCACTCTGAACCCCATCAACGAGATGATTGGGCTAAACTTCCCACACAGAACTGCAACAGAAAACACTGTGTTTTCTGATGGTCTTTGGCGCCCCCTCTGACACCCCCTTGTGATCCCAAGGGTTCCCAAACCACAATTTGAGAAACTAATTGCTATAGATGCATCCTGGCTAGGTCTGTTGGAAGAGATAGACCTTTAATTATGCTTTAAATTTTAACAGCTTGGTTTAAATCCTGATTTTGAAAAAGTTCTTTCTTGTTTTTACTGCAGTTCCCATAATACTCCAGGCCAGTTATGCTGATAAAGGGATTCTGGGTAATGTAATACAAAAAGAAATCTCTCCAAATGTTGGTGACACCCCACATCTCCCATATCCCTTGTTGCCGGAGATTGGGGATTATGGAAGTTGTCATCCAAGCATAACTAGGAATGTGCAAAGCTGGGAAAGTGACCCTCTCTCTCTCTCAAAAAAAGACCAAAATGTAATTGGTTGGTACAGTTTGTGCATCCCTTATCTGAAATGCTTGGGTCTAGAAATGTTTCCTAGATATCTTCCCCCCAATTTTGGAATATTTTGTCCCTGTATACACATGTCTGGGTCACAGATGGGACCCAAGTCTAAACACGAACTCATTTGATGATTCCCAGACACCTTATACACAGAACTTGAAGGTAATTTTATGCACCGATATTGTAAATAATTCTGTACATGAAACAATGTTTGTGTACATTGAAGTATCAGGAGGCAAAGCTGTCACTCTTTCAGCCATGCGAGTGGACAATTTTAGATTGTGGACTATTTCAGATTTCATAATTTCAGATAAAGGATGCTCAGCTTGAAATGTCTTTACACTTGAGGCTCTTATTTAACTTCCTTTCCAAGTCTACAATGTAGAATTAATGTGGTTTGACACTACTTGAACTACTACAGCTTAGTGCCATGAAATCATGAGAGCTGCAGTTCAGTCAGCGGCCAGCACTATTTTGGCACCACCTGAGCTCTGTAAGTGCAGCATTTTCCCGAATGAAACAGAGAGTGTTTGAGGACCGGGACATCCGTAGGGATGCCAAGGTGATTGTTTATAAAGCTCTTGTCCTCCCAACCCTGCTATATGCCTGCGAGACGTGGACTATCTACTAACGTCACATGCAACTCCTGGAACGATTCCATCAGTGCTGCCTCCGAAAAATCCTGCAAATCTCTTGGGAAGACAAGTGGACAAATGTCAGTGTGCTGGAAGAAGAAAAGACGACCGGCATTCAAGTGATGGTCCTCCACCATCAACTCCGGTGGACTGGCCATGTTGTCTGGATGCCCAGCCACTGTCTCCCAAAGCAGTTGCTCTCCTCCAAACTCAAGAGCGGAAAACGAATTATTGGTGGGCAGGAAAAAATGGACTCAAAGCCAACCTTAAAAACTCTGGCATAGACACTGAGAACTGGGAAGCCCTGGCCCTTCAGCACTCCAGCTGGAAGTCAACTGTGACCAGCAGTGCTGTAGAATTTGAAGAGGCATGAATGGAGGATGAAAGAGAGAAACAAGCCAAGAGGAAGGCGCATCAAGCCAACCCTGACCAGGACCACCTTCCACCTGGAAACCAATGCCCTCACTGCGGGAGAACATGTAGGTCAAGAATAAGGTTCCACAGTCACCTATGGACCCACCGCCAGTGCACTGATCTTGGAAGACAATCCTACCCGACAACGAGAGATTGCCTAAGTAAGTAAGTAGTAAGGCAGATGAGGCTCAGGACCTTGTAAAACTACATCTCCTAGAATTCCATCATGTTGCACCATGGCAGTGAAAGGTGTATCAAACTGCACTAAATTTCATAATGTCAGACAAAGGATAGTCAACCTGTATTTAATGATCTGTCTTGAGGATTCTATTTAACTTCCTACAGCATACAATTAATGCAGTTTGACACCACTTGAACTACCAAAAGACCAAAATCCATAATTTACACTGTAGATTTAATACAGTTTGATACTAATTTCACTGCTGTGGTAAAATGTGAAGGAATCCTGGGAGATGTAGTTTTACAATGTCTTGAGCCTCATCTTACCATGGCTCAGTGCCCAGGAATCATGAGAGTTCGGTGACCGGCGAGTACTATTTTGGCATATGAGGAGAGCAATGACCAATCTCAATGAAATAGTGAAGAGTAGAGACATCACATTGGCAACGAAGATCCACATAGTAAAACCAATGGTATTCCCTGTAGTCCCCTATGGATGTGAGAGCTGAACCACAAGGAAGGCTGAGCGAAGGAAGATAGATGCTTTTGTACTGTGGTGTTGGAGGAAAGTTCTCAGAGTACCTAGGACCACGAGAAGATCCAACCAGTCCATACTTCAGGAAATAAAGCACGACTGCTCAGTGGAGGGAAGGATAGTAGAGGTAAAGATGAATCATAGAATCATAGAATCAAAGAGTTGGAAGAGACCTCATGGGCCATCCAGTCCAACCCCATTCAGCCAAGAAGCAGGAATATTGCATTCAAATCACCCCTGACAGATGGCCATCCAGCCTCTGTTTAAAAGCTTCCAAAGAAGGAGCTTCCACCACACTCCGGGGCAGAGAGTTCCACTGCTGAACGGCTCTCACAATCAGGAAGTTCTTCCTCGTGTTCAGATGGAATCTCCTCTCTTGTAGTTTGAAGCCATTGTTCCATTGCGTCCTAGTCTCCAGGGAAGCAGAAAACAAGCTTGCTCCCTCCTCCCTGTGGCTTCCTCTCACATATTTATACATGGCTATCATATCTCCTCTCAGCCTTCTCTTCATGAAGTATTTTGGCCACATCATGAGAAGACAGGAAAGCTTAGAGAAGACAATGATGCTGGGGGAAATGGAAGGAAAAAGGAAGAGGGGCCGACCAAGCACAATATGGATGGATGGCATCCTTGAAGTGACTGGATTGACCTTGAAGGAGCTGGGGGTGGTGACAGCCGATGGAGCTCTGGCCATGAGGTCATGAAGAGTCGGAAGCGACTGAACAAATTAACAACAACAACAGATTATGGATTTCAGTCTTGTGGCTGATGGATGCTCAAGCTGAATAAGAAAAGTGGAACAGTTCAATTTTTCATCCAGGAAAACAAATCAGAAAACTCAGGGGTGAAAAATGGGAAAATAACATCAAGAGGTCTGTCGCCTGGTGGTCTAGGGACCACCTTCCAAAAATATAGAAAATGCGGAGGCAGAAGCTGGCCTGGGTTTCCTCCGATTGAGTGAAGTTGTAAAGGATTTCCTCTCCAAACCACTTCTGGAGTGAATTAATCTCCCCATTATGCCATCCTCTCAAGTGGGAGGCCATTTGTCTCTGAGCGACCGACCGAGAGAGAAAGAGATGCAGTTCCCAATTCGTCTCACTCTTCTGACAGCTTTTCATCTAGACCGGGAATGATGGAAGAAGGCGAGGAAGCCTGCTTCTTCTCATTGACTGATGGCCTTCTTATTTTACCTGTTAATGAAAACATAGGTCCAGGATGATGAAAAATACTCTGCTTCGATTAAGGCTGATGTCCAAGTACAATTTCTTTTTAGTGCTTTGGATTTTTTATGTTTCATATCAATGAATTAGTATTTTAAATGACTATTGAAAGACTAAGGGTATGTCTACACTGGAAAATGAATGCAGTTTGACACTATAAAATGCTTTTTTCATTCTTACTTACTTACTTAAGTGATCCCTCATTATCTGAGTATGATGGCCCTCCAAGTGTAGTGCCTTGGCGGTGGATACATAGGTGACTGTGGAGCCCTATTCTTGATCCACATGTTCTTCCAAGGTGTGGAAATCGGTTTCCAGGTGGAAGGCAGGCCTAAATCCCAGTTCTGCCTTCCCAACGAAATCTTTTTTATCCATTTCTAGCACTGCAATCCTTCCTTAGGCGATCCCTCATCACCTGAGGATAATGGTCCTCCAAGTGTAGTGTATTGGCAGTAGGTCTGTAGGTGGATGTGGAGTCCTATTCTTGACCTGCATGTTCTCTTGCAATGAGGACACCAGTTTCCAGGTGGAAGGAGGTCCTGGTCAGGATTAGCTTGATGCCCTTTCCTCTTGGCACATTTCTCCCTTTCATGCCTCTTGGAATTCCAGAGCACTGCTAGTCACAGCTGACCTCCAACTAGACCGCTCAAGGGTCAGGGCTTCCCAGTTCTCAGTATCTATGGTTGGCTTTAAGCCCATCTTTAAATCTCTTTTTCTGTCCACCAACATTACGTTTTCCATTCTTGAGTTGAGAGTATAGTAACTGTTTTGGGAGACAGTGATCTGGCATTCAGACAACACGGCCAGTCCAGTGAAGTTGATGGTGAACGAACATCGATTCAATGCTGGTGGTCTTTGCTAGTTCCATTTCTCTGACATTTCTCTGCCTGTGTTCCCAAGAGATTTGCAGGATTTTCCAGAGGCAACACTGATGGAATCATTCCAGGAGCTGAGTGTGACGTCTGTAGACAGTCCATGTTTTGCAGGCATATAGTAGGGTTGGAAGGACAATAGCTTTGTAAACAAGCACCTTGGTCTCCCTACATATGTCCTGATCCTCAAACAATCTGTGCTTCATTTGGAAGAATGCTGCGCTTGCAGAGCTCAGGCGGCATCGTATTTCAATGTCAATGTTGACTTTTGTGGAGAGGTGGCTACCAAGCTAGCGGAAATGGTCAACATTTTCAACATTTCTAGCATTGCAAAGGGATTGGCTGGTGCCTTCTGGAAGAGCACTTTGGTTTTCCCGATGTTCAATGAGAGGCCAAGCTTCTCGTATGCTTCTGCAACAGTGTTTAGCATGGCTTGTAGGTCTTCATCTGAATGTGCACAGACTACGTTATCATCAGCATATTGGAGTTCAACATTTTCAACATTTCTAGCATTGCAGAGGGATTGGCTGGTGCCTTCTGGAAGAGCACTTTGGTTTTCCCAATGTTTAATGAGAGGCCAAGCTTCTCGTATGCTTCTGCAATGGTGTTTATCATGGCTTGTAGGTCTTCATCTGAATGTGCACAGACTACGTTATCATCAGCATATTGGAGTTCAACATTTTCAACATTTCTAGCATTGCAAAGGGATTGGCTTGTGCCTTCTGGAAGAGCACTTTGGTTTTCCCGATGTTCAATGAGAGGCCAAGCTTCTCGTATGCTTCTGCAACAGTGTTTAGCATGACTTGTAGGTCTTCATCTGAATGTGCACACACTACATTATCATCAGCATATTGGAGTTCAACATTTTCAACATTTCTAGCATTGCAGAGGGATTGGCTGGTGCCTTCTGGAAGAGCACTTTGGTTTTCCTGATGTTCAATGAGAGGCCAAGTTTCTTGTATGCTTCTGCAACAGTGTTTAGCACGGCTTGTAGGTCTTCATCTGAATGTGCACAGACTACGTTATCATCAGCATATTTGAGTTCTATAACAGATGTTGTTGTGGATTCCTGGAATTTGTAGTTTCGTGATGTACCAATGCTATTTTGGAAGAGAATGTAAAATACCTTTGGTGCATCTACACTGCATAATTAATAGTTTGCGGTCTCTTGAACTGTCATGGCTCAAGACTAAAGAATCATGGGATTTGTAGTTTTACAAGTTCTCTGCAAAAGAGTGCTGGTGCCATGGCAGATAAAGTGCTGTCAAATTGTGTTAATTCTTCAGTGTATATACACCCTTAGTGCTTTTGAATAGCTGTTTGGGTTCTGTATTAGTAAATGTAAACATTTCAAAAGACTTTTAATAGGCTTGAACCCCTTTCTGTACTGTTTACTCTTTACTGCCCAAAGAAATCTAAATCAGCTACATATTACAAAATGTGGGAGGGGAAAAAAACCTCTACCCACCTCTTATGGACTACTTCAAGTCCCACGCATTTTGGATAAGGAACACTCGACCTGTAATTTTCGAAGAGACAACTGCATTAATCTGTCTCAGTATAAAAATATTGAAGAGCAAGTGGTTATCATTTGCATGTGGTTCACAGGAAGGGCAGTGAACGGAGGGAATAAACAAGGGAAGGCAGAGGATGCTGAAAAGGCAGAGGAGGCGTCAAGCCAAATAGGAAGGGCATCCAGTTTTCAAGGGGCAAGGCCTTCATGCCTGTCCAGAATTGGATCAGATCACATTAGGGAATTCGGAGATGGGATTTGAGCTCAGGAAAGGTAGTGCTTTGGACTACAACTCCCAGAATCCCACACAACTGAGGGCCTTGAGAAGTATGGTCTGAAAAGAAAAGAAAAACTTTTCCAAGCCCTTAGAATCCCTTTGTCAACAGGACTGAATCCAGGGCTGTTCTTAAATTCCATGATGCTCCTTTCCTTGTTTATGTTTAGGTCGAAAGAAAGAAAAGAAACTAAACACTGTGGAATGTATGGCTTCAGGAAAACAGTAATGCATTCAACGCACAAATTATTATGCAGTCACTTCCCATAACTGGATCTGTGAATGTTTGAAGCCAGAGCTGAAGTGGATAATCTGATAAGTAGTATGGTTATATTGCTTAAAAGGCTAGGTGCTTGCAGGTTGGAGAGCCTCCAAGGTGCATCTGTTTGTGCAGTGCACCATAACGCTGGACAGCAGAGTTCAAATCCTCACTTGACCATGGAAACCCACTAGGTGGCTTTGGCCAAGTCACACTCTCTCAGCCCCAGAGGAAAGCAATGGCAAACCCATTTGGAACAAATCCTGAACTCAAGAAAAGCCCATTATAAGGCCGCCTAAGGTTCACTATAGGTTAGTGTTCTGGTACGGTAGTACCAGGAGCTCCAACTTTATTTGCTTTGTATTAAGTGTTTGCTTGCAGTCCAAGGTTTCAGGGACTCTGCAAATAGGTGGCTTCCTTTGGTTGCAGTCATAGGGCAAGTCACCTGTCCATCATCGTTAAGTTTTGGTCCCGCCCCTTGCTCAGGGCAATTGGGAAGGGAGCCATTTTCAGTCAGTCTCAGCAAGGAAAGCTAATGTACAGGATGTGTGCAAGCTTCCCCTGTACAAAAGCTCCAACCCTTAAGACTTTCCGGGAGAAAACAGTCTTAGGAGTCTCTAAAGATTTCCAGGAAAACAGCCCTAAAGACCAAAGAACTCCAGTTGGAGAATATCTAAGCCTTTACTGGTAGGTTCACTCAGTGCTTCGAGACGCAGTTCGACCCGGTAGCGGAGCCCACATCAGTAAGGGTTAGATTACAGTCAGCCTGGGAGAAGTTAAAAAGGGGATTTTCCATTTAAAGTAAAGAAGAAGTTATTGAAGACAGTTGCCTGTCCTTTGTGGGCAAGATTAGGAAGTCACCAGTTGCATAAAGCCTGGAAGCATTTGTTTAGCTTTATTGAAGACAAGAGAAGTTTCTGTTTGATTGTTCATTAATAAAAAGACTTTGTTATACTTCACAAGCCATCTAAAGGTCATTTGTGGTGGAAAACCACTGAGAACTTCTCCTTGGGCCCCCTGGCTTCCCGCTGGGCAAAGGAAATTCTCTACAGGCCCAGCATGCGACAGAACAGTTAGAAATGTTTTAAAGGCTTCAAAGAGTGTGGATGTCCTGGGGAGGGGTCTAGTGGTTTCCCTATCCATGAAACATTAGATACACTGTGGGTTTTAGTCCGAACTTTGAGAGAACATCTTAGACCTATTTAAGATAGGGTCCAGCATTCCGGATTTTTCTAGTTTTTAAGTGCCATCAAGCTGACTTCGATTTATGGTGACTCCATGAATGAAAGACCTCCAAGTCACCTATTTCTTCAGTCTCTCGGATTGGATGTTACAAATTCAGGGTACTTCCACACAACCATATAACCCAGAATAATAAGTAATATAATCCATAATTTCTGTTTTGAACTCGATTATCTGAGTCCACAGTGCCATATAATCCAATTCAATGTGGATTTTATACATCTGTGTTGAAGGGGCCTCAGAGATCCAAACATTATCACCTTTTCTAATGAGTCCTGTCTTCTCATGACATGGCCAAAGTACAACAGCCTCAGTTTAGTCAACCTAGCTTCTGGGAATTGTTTAGACTCCATTAAAGTTTGGACTAAAAGCCAGAATGAGTTCAAAACTTCATGAACACAGAAGCTATCAGTTATAATGGAGTTCCATAAGGTTATCTGTATCGAAAGCAGAGTGAGAAGGGGGTGTCACATCCACGATATGAGGATTTAAAGATCGAACTGCAAAGACTCGGGCACAAGCCAGCCAAGGTGGTCCCAGTGGTGATCGGCACACTGGGTGCAGTGCCTAAAGACCTTGGCCTGCACTTAAACACAATTGGCTCTGACAAAATTACCATCTGCTAGCTGCAAAAGGTACTGGGATCTGCACAAATTATTTGCCAATACATCACAGTCCTAGACACTTGGGAAGTGTCCGACGTGCGATCCAATACAACAGCCAGCATAGTGACCTTGTTTGCTGTGTACTAATCTTGTTGTGTTTCAAATAATGTTGTTGTTGTTGTTGTTGATAATGATAATAATAATAATTTTATTTCTTACCCACTTCTCATGGCTCAAGGTGGGTTACAGAATATATTCAGGCCAGGCTGGTTAATCGCCAGCAGCAATAGATGCTGTAAGGTGGCATGTTCGAAGCCCGAGTTGGATTGAGCACCCGACTATCAGCTTAAACTCACTGTTCACCTAAGCAGCTCGAAAACAGCTTTAGAGAAATTAGGCACCGTTTTAGTGGGGAGGTATTTTACAACATCATAACATGCCAGCAATCAAAGAACAAAGAAGGAAATTCTATGATCAAAAAGGGCTTGTCGTCACAGCAGATGGAGCAACAGCACCCCCTGTGGCTGGAATCGAGCATAACCCCCAGGCGCCGATGTTGGAAAATGCCGAAATACCTGTCTGTCTCGTAAGTCTAAAACGGCCTTGAATGTTTGCTGTGTATGTGCGCATTGTGATCCGCCCTGAATCCCCTTCGGGGTGAGAAGGGCGCAATATAAATACTGTAAGTAAATAAATAAATAAAACAATAGCCATATCTTTACTCCAAATCCAAGGAGCCCCCGGTGGCGCAGTGGGTTAAACCCCTGTGCCAGCAGGACTGAAGACTGACAGGTCACAGGTTCGAATCCGGGGAGAGGCGGATGAGCTCCCTCTACCAGCTCCAGCTCCTCATGCGGGGACATGAGAGAAGTCTCCCACAAGGATGATAAAACATCAAATCATCCGGGTTTCCCCTGGGCAACATCCTTGCAGACGGCCAATTCTCTCACACCAGAAGCGACTTGCAGTTTCTCAAGTCTCTCCTGACATGACAAAAAAACCCAAAAACCTCCAAATCTCACTTGATCTAATATGAGTACACATTACTTTTCTATCAGTCCTCTTATTAATAAATAAATTACCCTGTACGCAATTGTCTATTTCTGTTTTTAATAACTCTCAATATCTTCCTTTAGTCATTCATCCCAAACCTCATCTAAATTTGCTATTGCTGTGGTGCATAAAGCTGATAAAGGGTTTCCATACAACTTTGAATGCATTTCTCCTCTCTCTAATCTTACTTTGTATATTAATTTTTTTTCCTGATAAGGCTATGGTCTATATTCTGTTAAATCGGAGTCAGGAAAAGTGGAACTGAAATAATTAAGGAGCACTATTGCTGCCCAGTTTGGACTATTGGAGAATATGCCATGGAGATAGTGGTGGTTTTTTGGATCAAATCTTCAGAAACCTGCCTTGCAAAAAGAAAGATTTCCCAGGGCCAGAGATCTCCTTTGCTAAAAATACTTCCCAACTTCTGTGCTTTCCAAGCCCTCCTTGACAGTAACCATGCCTCTCAGGCCTGTCAATCACAGCCCGCTTGGCCAGTGTCAGCCACAGTTCCCTATAATCTCTTGGGAGGTACAGTGGTGCCAGAAGTGACGGAGCCCTTTATCCACATCTCTGGGATATAAACAATATTCCCAATCCATGACAGGCACTGCATTAGCAAGCCGTGCCCTTTGGATGGCTTGGGCTGGGACAAAGTGAGTGGAACAGCTACTTCATTAATACCTGCGCACTTTGATGCCCCTTTAGCCTTTCTCCTTATCTGCCATACAGCAAAGGAAGAACCCTTGCAAAGTGGCAAATTTGGGGCCAGTGAAGGGTTGTGTTTCTGTCTTCACCTCAGTTTGTAAACTCAGACCTTGGTAGCATTTCTGAATCCTCAGAATATCCATCTGCCATCTGTCATTCTGATACTTACTTACTTACTTAGGCGATCCCTCATTGTCTGAGTAGGATTGGTGTACTGGCGGTGGGTCTGTAGGTGACTGTGGAGCCCTATTCTTGATCTGTATGTTCTCCAGAAGTGAGGGCATTGGTTTCCAGGTGGAAGGCAGTCCCGGTTGGGATTGACTTGACACACTTTCCTTTTGGCATGTTTCTCTCTTTTGCCCTCCATTCATGCCTCTTCAAATTCTAAAGCACTGCTGGTCACAGCTGACCTCCAGTTGGAATGCTCAAGGACCAGGGTTTCCCAGTTCTGTGTCAATGTCAGAGTTTTTAAGGTTCTCTTTGAACCCATCTTTAAATCTCTTTTCCTGCCCACCAACATTCAGTTTTTCATTCTTGAGTTTGGAGTGGAGCAACTGCTTTGGGAGACGGTAGTCGGGCATCCGGACAATGTAGCCGGTCCAGTGGAGTTGATGGCGGAGGACCATCGCTTCAGTGCCTGTGGTCTTTGCTTCTTCCAGCATGCTGACATTTGTCTGCTTGTCTTCCCAAGAGATTTTCAGGATTTTTCGGAGGCAACGCTGATGTAATCGTTCTAGGAGTTGCATGTGACGTCTGTAGATACAAATAAGTATCTTGGCATCCCTACGGATGTTCCGGTCCTCAAACACTCTCTGCTTCATTCAGAAAAATGCTGCACTTGCAGAGCTCAGGCTGTGTTATATTTCAGTGTCAATGTTGACTTTTGTGGGGAGGTGGCTACCAAGGTAGTGGAAATGGTCAACATTTTCTAATTTTACACCATTAAGCTGTATTCCTAAACCATTGCAATACTCTCTATTCTTTTCTTGTGAAAAGAAAAGAACAGAGAGTATTGTGGTGTACATCTGAATAAGAGTATGGCTGGATCTACACTGCCATATAATCCAGTTTCTGATCCCAGATTATCTGTTTTGAACTCATAAAAACCAATTCAAACCAGATAACAGATTGTGTTGTTGGAGGCTTTCATGGCTGGAATCACTGGGTTGCTGTGAGTTTTTCAGGCTATATGGCCATGTTCCAGCAGCATTCTCTCCTGACATTTTGCCTGCATGTATGCTGGCATCTTCAGAGGTCTGTTGGAGGTGAGGCAACCGATTCTAGGTGCATGAACATTGCAGAGGTAATGAAGTTTGATAGCACTTGGAACTCTAAAGTCTCAATGCTATGGAAACATGGGACAAAAGCCCTAGCCTTCTCTGCCAAACAGTGCTTTTTCCAGCACCTAATTCTCCTTCTTTGTCTCCTCCAATTTATCTATCCACTAAAGTTTTTCCCCCAAACTCCAGTTTTTAGCACAGATCACTTAGAAGAAACAACATATTTGAGATGTATAGACTGCACCATTGAACTCCTCTGGAAGTTCAGTCGGAGTGAACAGATGATAAGAATAGTCCCTGTGTATCTGCATCATGTCTGGAAAAAAATGAATCAGCTTCTCCCCAAAGCCCCCAATAATTCAAGAGCTGTATAGATTTGTTTGTATTATTGATGCCTTAATTCTACAGTGTACATCAGTGTTTCTCAACCTTCTTAATGCCACAACCACTTAATACAGTTCCTCATGCTATGGTGACCTCCAAACATGAACTTATTTTCTGGGTTGTTGTAGGTTTTTTGGGGCTATATGGCCATGTTCTAGAGGCATTCTCCCCTGACGTTTTGCCTGCATCTATGGCAAGCATCCTCAGAGGTATTGAGGTACTTATTTTAGTTACTACATCATAACTGTAATTTTGCTGCTGTTATGAATCATAATGTAAATATCTGATATGCAGGATGAGTCACTGGACCAAATTTGGCACAAATACCCAATACGCCCAAATTTGAACACAAGTGGGGTTTGGGTGGGGGACTGATTTTGTCATTTGGGGAGCAAGATGGATGGATGGTATCCTTGAAGACTCTGAAGGAGTTGGGGGTGGTGACGGCCGACAGGGAGCTCTGCTGTGGGCTGGTCCAGGAGGTCACAAAGAGGTTCAAGCAATTGAACAAAGTTGCTGGGATTTATAGTTAACCTACAATCAAAGAGCTACTGTTATGAATCGTAATGTAAATATCTGATATGCAGGATGTATTTTCATTCACTGGACCAAATTTGGCACAAATACCCCATATGCCCAAATTTGAATACCGGCGGGATTGGGGAGGGATTGATTTTGTCATTTGGGAGATGTAGTTGCTGGGATTTATAGTTCACCTACCATCAAAGAGCATTCTGAACTCCACCAATGATGGAATTGAACCAAACTTGGCATACAGAACTCCCATGACCAACAGAAAATACTGGAAGGGTTTGGTGGGCACTGACCTTGAGTTTTGGAGTTGTAGTTCACCAACATCCAGAGAGCACTGAAGACTCAAACGATGATGGATCTAGACCAAACTTGGCACGAATACTCAATATGCCCAAATGTGAACTCTGGTGGAGTTTGGGGAAAATAGAGCTTGACATTTGGGAGTTGTAGTTGCTGGGATTTATAGTTCACCTACAATCAAAGAGCATTCTGAACCCCAACAATGATAGAACTGGGCCAAACTTCCCATACAGAACTCCCATGATCAACAGAAAATACTGTGTTTTCTGATGGCCTTTGGTGACCCCTCTCACACCCCTCACAGCCCCCTCAAGGGTTCAGAAATGCTGGTGTAGATACACCCTTAGGCTCAAAGGTGCAACTGAAATTGAAAACTGAAATTCCAGGCTAGCATGGAGCATGGCTTTGCATACATTATTTCTCTCCCTTTGGGTGCATCAATGCAATGTCTTCTTGGGATTTGTATTTTGGTGAGGCACCAACACAAAAGACTTTGTCAAACTATGTCTCCAATGATTCCATAGCATTGAGCCAAAGTGCATCCATTCTACAGTGTAGGTGTGTGTGTGTGTGTGTTTAAACTACTAGCTGGTGAGCAATTTAATGTAGGATGCATCCTTGAAGTGACTGGACTGACCTTGAAGGAGCTGGGGGTGGTGACGGCCGACAGGGAGCTCTGGCGTGGGCTGGTCCATGAGGTCACGAAGAGTCGGAGACGACTGAACGAATGAACAACAACATTTAATGTAGGATGCTTCAAAATGTCACCAAAAGCATTCCACCAGGTCCCATATGTTGACTCATAAGCAACAGTCTGGGACAATACTAAACCGGCAGCCTTAAGTAAACCACAGCCTCTGGAAATGTGAAGCCCAGAGAATCAATGGATGTACTTGTGCTGAGGATCGAGGTCATAGATTTCACCCTGGCAAGAATAACTTTGACGCCCCCGTTTTTGAAACGTCTCCCCTGGCACCTCTGATGCAGAAGGCCTGAAATGGAGTCCATCAGAATGAGGCATTCATCATCAGCCGCCACCGGCTCATCAGAAGCGCTTTGGCGCAGCCCTGGACTCTGGACGCCAGCCAGGGCTTGGCCAAGGATAACAAAAAAGGCTTTCATTCGGGTATTCTGAGCCAATTAAAAAAGACAAATTAGCCAGGCCCTTATCTCTGCCTCCTCCTCCCCTTCCCACTCCAACCCAGGGAGGGAGGGAGAGGGGGGCCGGGGGGAGAGGAATGTTTCCCATCGGGAATGTCTGGACCCCTCCAAATGCCTCCATAGTCTGTGACGGATGGGCATCCCTCAGCCTGGCCTGCCTCAAACTTCAGGTGCCCGCCTTTAGCCAGAAAGGGCAGCAGAGGTGGAAAGATATGGGGAAGGTGGGTCATGTGGGGCCACCTGGAGAGACAAGAGGAAATTGGGAGTGGAGTTTTAGTAAGTTAGAATCATAGAATCATGGAGTTGGAAGAGATCACAAGGGCCATCCACTCTAACCCCTTGTCTTGCAGGAAAACACAATCCAAGCATTCCTGACAGATGGTCACCTCGTCTCTGCTTAAACATTTCCAGAGAAGGAGACTCCACCACACTCCCTGGCAGCATATTCCACTCTTACCATCAGGAAATTCTTCCTAATGTTTATGTGCCATTTGAATTCATTGCTCCATGTCCTGGAGCAAGCTATTTAAACATAGGGTTGCTGTGAGTTTTCCAGGCTGTATGGCCATGTTCCAGAAGCATTTTCTTCTGATGTTTCACCCACATCTATGGCAGGCATCCTCAGAGGTTGTGAAGTCTGTTGGAAATGAGGCAAGTGGGGTTTATATATCTGTGGAATAATGTCCAGGGTGGGAGAAAGAACTCTTTTCTGCTTGAGGCAAGTGTGAATGTTGCAATTGGCCAGCTTGATTAGCTCTGAATGTCCTTGCAGCTTCAAAGCCTGGTTGTTTCATGCCTGGGGAAATCATTTGCTGGGAGATGTTAGCTGGCCCTGATTGTTTCCTGTATGGATTTCCCCTGTGTCTAGATTGGTTCATCAGGTGCTCTGCTATGGCTGACTTCTGTGGTTGAAGTAGTCTGCAGTGCCTTTCATGTTCCTTGATTTGTGTTTGGGCATTGCTGCTGTGTTTGGTTGTCCCTATGTAGACCTGTCCACAGCTGCATGGTATATGGTAGACTCCTGCAGAAATGACAGTATCCCTCTTGTCCTTTGCTGAATGTAGCATTTGTTGGGTTTTCTTAGTGGGTCTGTAGATGGTTTGTAGGTTATGTTTCTCCATCAGCTTCCCTATGTGGTCCGTGGTTCCCTTGATGTATGGTAAGAACACTTTTCCTCTGGGTGGATCTTTGTCTTCGCTCTCGTGGGTTGTTCTTGGCTTTGCAGCTCTTTCTCCCACCCTGGACCTTCCACAGATATATAAACCCCACTTGCCTAGTTTCCAAAAGACCTCACAATCTCCGAGGATGCCTGCCGTAGATCCGCCAGGCATCCTCAGAGATTGTGAGGTCTTTTGGAAACTAGGCAAGTGGGGTTTACTGAATACTCAGAATGCCTGCCGTAGATGTGGGTGAAACATCAGGAAAGAATGCTTCTGGGACATGACCAGACAGCCCAGAAAACTCACAGAAACCCAGTGATTCCAGCCATGAAAACCTTTGACAACATATTAAAACATCATTTTTATCTCTTCTTTTCTTCAAGCTAAACATACCCAGCTCCCTAAGCTGCTCCTCATACGGATTCCTGGTGTCCAGACATTTGATCATTTGGTTTGCCCTTCTCTGTGGCTTCTCCAATGGTAGCTCCCATCTCCATGAGAAGTGGGTCTATTCTGGGTTTTACTCTGAACTTGAAAAGAGATCTCCACAAATGCCAAGTTGGGGTGTTTGGAAGGCATGAAAGTGGCATCTCTTCTATGCACAAATGCCAATTTGGGGTGCTTGGAGGGCACCTCTACTCTTCTATGTACAAATATTAACTGGATAATGTATTGACAAGCCATGTGGCTCTTAGCTCTCTCTCCTCCAACTCCTTGCTGCCATCTCCTAAGATTTACCACCTGAGGCAAAAGCCTCCCTCTCTCCCATGATAAGACCAGGGTCCTGACTGGTGATGATAATAACTCCTTTCTTCTCTCTCCAACCCCAAAACCTCCACCAAGGCTTCTCAAAGGAAGGTTAAGTCTCTCATTTCCCAACAAACGGATGGAAGAAAGTCTCACGGCCTTGAAAGAGCAGTGGGAAGAAAAAGAGAATTTTGTCTGAGCTCCAGTCCCTGCGAAAGCCTCCCCCAAGCCCAAACGCTTGAAATGGCCTTGCTTTGTGGTTAGAGATGGTCTGGTTGATCTGGATCATGGCAGGGCAGCTGTACATGCAAGGCGTGGGGGTCAACGTCTTCCTGCCGATAAGTCCTCAAGGTCAAGGCAGGTGGCAGAGTCACCCGACTGAAAGAGGCTCGGAGAAAAGCATCAAAGCTTCACATTGTGCCTCTTTCATCTCCAGTGGCAGATAAAGCTGCCAGATGCCTTTCCAGATGATGTGCATCTCCAAAGAAAGTTTGGAGACTCAAAAATTGCATTGGAGGTTTTCTCTTGTCCTGGCACGATTGTCTTTTCTCCATCCGTTGGGCATTTGGAAAGAAGTTCTGGTTGGGTGTCCATATTCATTCTCCCATTCAGAAGTGGAAGGGTTTTCAATACACACAATCTTGATTGGGTTTTTAATCTCCTTTTAATCGCTGTTGTCAACTGTGTTTTATTTATTTGTTTTCACGTTTAGTTACAATACATTGTTGGTTCAATTATTTGTATTTAATTTATTATTTATTTGTATTTTTACTGTGTATGGCATCGAACGGCTGCCATTTTTGTTGTAGACCACCCGAGTTCCTAAGGGAAGATGGGACAGGGTATAAATAAAGTTGACTTGACTTGACTTGACTTCAGATTCTGTTTAAAGTACCTTGAATCCTTATGTTTAAGCCTGGAAATTTTAGTTAAAATAATCAACCCCCAAAACATGTGCCCTGAGAAGGCATTGGTACTTTGAGTCTTTTGGAGAGAAAAAGTGGGATATATACTACTACTACTACTAATAATAATAATAATAATCCTTGTTCATGAATTGACCATCTATTTATCCACATATGATAACAAAATCCATAATTTTGGGTCTAAATCAGTATTTCTCAACCTTCCTAATGCCACGACCCCTTAATACAGTTCCTCATGTTGTGGTGACCTGCAACCATACAATTATTTTCGTTGCTACTTCATAACTGTATTTTTGCTACTATTATGAACCATAATGTACATATCTGAAATGCAGGATATTTTTATTGAGGAAAATGTGAATGTTGCATCTGGCCAGCTTGATTAGTATTGAATAACCTGGCAATTTCAAAGCCAGGCTGCTTCCTGCCTGGAGGAATGCTTTATTGGGAGGGGTTAGATGGCTCTGATTGTTTCATGCCTGGATTTCCCCTGTTTTCTGAGTGATGTTCTTTATTTATTACACTCAGAATATAGGGGAAATCCAGACAGAAAACAATCAGTACCAGCTAACACCTCCCAACAAAGGATTCCCCCAGGCAGCAACAGCCAGACGTTGAAGCTGCAAGGTCATTCAATGCTAATCAAGGTGGCCTTTTGCAACATTCACACTTGCCTCAAACAGGCAGGAGTTCTTTCTCCCACCCTGAACATTCCACAGATATATAAACCTTACTTGCCTAGTTTCCAACAGACCTCACAACCTGAGGATGCCTGCCATAGATGTGGGTGAAATGTCTGGAGCATGACCATACAGCCCAGAAAACTCACAGCAGCCCAGTGGTTTCAGCCATGAAAGCCTTCAACAACAATTGCGGGGAAAAAATTAGAGAGTCACTACTGATTCAGGTTTGCAAAAGATACATGTTGGGAATTATTTTTATTTTTGATTTGCAATCATTTTGCACGTAGGCATGCACAGATCTGCAATTTTGCGGCTTGGCTCTCAATTTGAAAGCTACAAACCCTTTACAGCTTAGCTCTGCAATATGATTCCATTTTATTTTTATTTTTGTCTCTGTCATCATTTCCCCCTTGTTATCTTCCTTTTGTTGGGTTTTCCAAAGAGCCGGGAAGGAAGGAGTCTTCTTTCTCCTGCTTCTTGGACACTTCCCCCCATCCTTTTCCTCCTTCAAGGAGACAAAAGCTAAACAAATTGGACATTTCCCTTTCCCCCTTTCTGCCTCTCATCTTCCTTTCTGAGTCCCTCAATATATCTATGGCTCTCTAGCTACCCTGTTTTTAAATAACCAAGGTGGAATAAATAACAAGATGTGAACTTTACAACTCACAGGGATTCACCTCGCAGTATTCTTGGTGTCTCCAATTACTTTTTCTGATTTATTCCGAACGTTAAAAGTAGTGATACTTTTCTGTGGAATAGGATCAGCACGCTGGATGGACAGCCAATCTAAGATTCAGACTAACACCCATGTCTGATTTATAACCAGCAATGAAATGGAAGCCAACACATGCATACAAAAACATTTGGAAGCAGTAAGTGATTGTGCAACTTAGGGTGCATTTACATTGTAGAATTAATGCAGCTGGCTGTTTCAAAGGCATTGTTTCCATAACTGGAGAGACAATATCACAAACTCATGTAATCATGGATTTGGAAGAGGCCATAAAGACCATCCAATCCAACCCCATTCTGCCATGCAGGAAGATACAATCCAGGCACTCATGTCCCCTCCTAAACTAAACATACTCAGCTCCCTAAGATGTTCCTTATGGTTCTGGAAAACCCTAAGATGTTCCTTGTGGTTCTGGAAAACCCTAAGATGTTCCTTATGGTTCTGGAAAGCCCTAAGATGTTCCTTGTGGTTCCCAAATCTTTGATTCTTTTCACCATCTACCCTCTGGACAGCTTCCAGTTTGTCCATATCCTTCTTGAATTGATTTGCCCAGAACTGGACACAATATTATTCCAGGTGAGGTCTGACCAAAGCAGAAGAGCATGGGACAATTCTCTCAATCTAGACCACTTATGGGCAAACTTTAGCCCTCCAGATATTTTGGACTTCAACTCCCACAATTCCTAACAGCCTCAAGCCCCTTCCTTTCTCCCCTCAGCCGCTCCACAAAAGTCAACAACCTCTCCACTAAAGTCAACATTGACACTGAAATACAACACCGCCTGAGCTATGTGAGTGCAGCATTTTTCTGGATGAAGCACAGAGTCAGGCATGTAGCCGGGGGGGGGGGGGGGGGGGGCTTGAGGGGCTTCAGCCCCCCCCCCCCCCGAAATTCTCATGGTGGTTCGCGAAAAGGCCTTACTGGTGCATTATTTAAACTGTTATGTTTATTCATATCATGATCTGATCACCGTACTCAATATATTCCATATGCATGAGGGTATTGATATAAAGGGTTTGCTAGGCTAGACCCTCTTTCACTCAGACTCAGCCCCCCCAAAACTCAGCCTTCCCGAAACCCCCCCTGAAAAAAATTCACACCCCCCCCCCCCCCCGAAATGAAATTCTGGCTACGGGCCTGCACAGAGTGTTTGAGGACAGGGACATCCATGGAGATACCAAGGTGCTTGTTTATAAAGCTATTGTCCTCCCGATCCTGCTATACACCTGCGAGATGTGGACTATCTACAGACATCACATGCAACTCCTAGAACGATTCCATCAGCGTTGCCTCCAAAAAAAATCCTGCAAATCTCGTGGGAAGACAAGCGGAAAAATGTCAGCATGCTGGAAGAAGCAAAGGCCACTAGCATTGAAGTGATGGTCCTCCACCATCAACTCCTCTGGACCGGCCACACCGTCTCCCAAAGCAGTTGCTCTACTCCGAACTCAAGAATGGAAAACAGAATGTCGGTGGGCAAGAAAAGAACCAATCTTTAAAACTCTGCCATAGACACTGAGAACTGGGAAGCCCTGGCCTTTGAGCACTCTTTCTGGAGGTCAGCTGTGACCAGCAGTGCTGTAAAATTTGAAGAGGTACAATGGAGCATGAAAGAGAGAAACGTGCCAAGAGGATGGCGCATCACGCCAAAGCCGACTGGGACCGCCTTCCACCTGGAAACCAATGCCCTCACTGCAAGAGAGCATGCAGGTTAAGAATAGGGCTCCACAGTCACCTACGGATCCACCGCCAGTACACCGATCTTAGAAGACAATCTTACTCGGACAACGAGGGATCACCTAAGTAAGTAAGTAAGTAAGTAAGTAAGTAAGTAAGTAAGTTGGTGCAACAACAATCATATGATGCAATAACTTGAAATTCATGGCTTTTCTTTGTCCATTTGGAAACCCCAGTAGAAATAAAGTTAATTCTAGCTATATTCCGATTTTAAAGATCTCTTGTATCAAGTTGTGAATTTGATAAGTTTTGACTTTTCCATTGCCTTCTGGGATCGCCCTGTGGCCCAGTGACTCAGCTGAGAGCTTTGGAGACAATATCCTTTCCCCTCGCCTAAACGGTGGGGAGACTGCCTTATCCAGGCAATGTTTTTCTATGCCTCTAACACTCCATTGTGCTTTCCCTTCTTATCGGCTTCCCAGCGCTGATGTCATGCTCCAGCCTGGATGCCGTTCTTCCACCATGGAAAGCTCGAAGACATGGGCTTTATTCATGGGAAGAAGGAGATGGGGCATACGCTTTATCACATCTTTCCCCATCCCGGTGGGAGGTTGGGATCATTGGGGCAAATGGTGCCTCTCCACATCCTTGGGGGAGAGGATGGGGAGGCAGGCTCTGTTTGAAAGAGTTGATCTTTCTTAACCCACTTAATTGGCTTTCTTCTCTTTGGCAATTCAAAAGAAATGATGTCTACATGTAGCTATTGAACTAAGCGCAATAAATTATTATCATTTATTTATACAATGTCCCGGAGAGCCCATGTGGTATACTAGTTGAGTGGTGGTCTTCACTGTAGAATTAATGCAGTTTGACACCATTTTGGAATCCTGGTAGTTTTGCAAGGTCATTAGGCTTCTCTGCCAAAGAGTGCTGATGCTTTAGCAAACTACAACTTCCGGGATTCCACAGCATTGAGCCATGGCCACTTATGAGGTGTCAAACTACGAGAGTTGAATGAAAAGTAATGCCTCCACCTTCATTACTTGGGTTCGGATAGGAATATTTTAATAAATCAAACACAGAAATAATCCCTAGAATGTGCTCTTTAACTACCACTATTCACTTTCCCACATAATCTCCAGACAATTGGATACACTTCTGCCAACAATGAACAAATTTTCTTAAGCCGTCACAGAAGAAGTCGACACTCTTTTTCCGCAACCACTCTTTTCTCACAGTTCTCTCATCCTGGGTACTCATTGTGCACAGATCTTCCAATAGCCAAGCAAAGCAATAATGTGACCCACACATTCATGTGAAATGCCGATTGTTTTTGATATTTCTCTCTGAATGATACAACAATCGTCCTGAAACCTTTTGTTTGTGAAACTCGGTGGTTGCTGTCACAGGGAATCCAACTTTTTATTTGTCATGCAAGTCAGTTGTTCCCAACTCAACATCTTTAAACTTAATCGCCCAGTGATGCACAGTACTCACATCAACACAAGAACCAAAAACAGCTTGTATTCTCTGATGAATCTTCTTTTGGGTGACACCTTCTGCTGTCAAGAATTCAATGACTGAACATTGCTTAAATCACATTAACATCACAACTGTTACGTGCTAAGGCTTTCCACCAAAATGGAACTGTAGAGGAGAGTCTACTGAACAAGCCAGTACCTGCTGCATACCAGTACTGCCATCTGTTGAGGAGTTACGAAGGTGGAGGCATTGCTTTTCATTCAACCCTTGTACATTAATTCTAAAGTGTAAATGCAATCCAGGGCTTGAATCCCCACTTGGCTATGAACCCCAGTAATTGGCCTCAAGCAAGTCACACACTCTCAGCCTTAGAGGAAGGCAAGGGCAAACTTCTTCAGAACACATATTGCAAAGAAAACCCTGTGATGGAGAAATGACTTGGGGTTCTTCCAGACAGGACTGAATCCCGAGAGTAACTGGGATAAAATATCCCAATTCCTCCCAGGATTACATTATGGTCTGGATCTTTCCTGGAGTTTAATTAATCTGGTGTATAATCCTAGTTTACTTGTCATTGATTCAGGTTTACCTGAGATGTGACTTGGACATCTTGGGTAAACCCATGACAGGTCCTGCATTTTGGGCCTGTCTGGAAGATCTCATCAAGTTTGCAGACAATACCAAATTGGGAGGGATCGCCAATACTCCAGAAGACAGAATTCAAAACAATCCTAACAGATTAGAAAGATGATTGGCTAAAACTAACAAAATGAAGTTCAACAGCAACAAATGCAAGATACTCCACTTAGGTAGAAAAAATGAAATGCAAAGATACAGAATGGGGGACGAGGCCTGGCTCGAGAGTGGTACATGTGAAAAAGATCTTGGAGTCCTTGTGGACAGGAAGGTGAACATGAGCCAACAATATCATGTGGTGGCTAAAAAAGCCAGTGGGATTTTGGCCTGCATAAATAGGAGTCTACTGCCTAGATCCAGGAAAGTCATGCTAACCCTCTATTCTGCCTTGGTCAGACCACACATGGAATCACATTGTGTCCAGTTCTAGGCATGACAGTTTAAGGGAGATATTGACAAGCTAGAATGTGTCCAGAGGAGGGCGACTAAAATGATCAAGGGTCTGGAGAACAAGCCCTATGAGGAGCAGCTTAAAGAGCTGGGCATGTTTAGCCTGAAGCAGAGAAGACTGAGAGGAGGCATGATAGCCATGTATAAATACGTGAGAGGAAGTCATAGGAAGGAGGGAGCAAGCTTGTTTTCTGCTGCCCTGGAGACTAAGATGCAGAACAATGGCTTCAAACTACAAGAAAGGAGATTCCACCTGAAAGTTAGGAAGAACTTCCTCTTTGTGACAGCTGATCAGCTGTGGAACTCTCTGCCCCAGACTGTGGTGGAGGCTCCTTCTTTGGAGGCTTTTGAACAGAAGCTGGATGGCCATCTGTTAGGGGTGCTTTGATGCCGATCTTCCTGCTTTTTGGCAGGGGTTGGACTGGATGGCCAACGAAGTCTCTTCCAATTCTATGATTCTATAATTCTATGATTCTAAGTCATAGGACACTTCCCTAGAGACTAGGACATGGAGCAATGGATTCAAACACGAAAGGAGATTCAACCTGAACATTTGGAAGAACTTCCTATCTGTGACAACTGTTCAATAGTGGCTAGATGGCCATCTGGCGGGGGTGCTTTGATGCCAATCTTCCTGCTTCTTGGCAGGGGGTTGGACTGGATGACCCATGAGGTCTCTTCCAATTCTATGATTCTACAGTCTAATGCTCAAACCATGATGCCATGTTGGCTCCCAGATGCCATAAAATATTCACTTGGGGGAACTTGGCAAATAGCTATAGCATATTTGGGTAAACATTTTTCTAGCACCAGTGTAAGGTAATGGCATCGAGGAAAGTGTGAGTTCCAGGAAAAATTTGAGACCTTCCTGTCACCCAAGCAAATGAATTCATTAAATTGTATTATTATGGTCACAAACCAAGAGTGTAAAACTTTAAAACAGCAGAATATTAAAAACAGAGGGTTTTTTTTTAAAGACCAGAGATTCAAAACATTGAAAGCAGAAAGTGCACGCAAATGAGACATTATTGATCAGTGTGTGAAAGACAGCAGGTTTCCGGGCAACACTAACCCAAACTGAAAGGCCGCGTATTAATAACCATTCCCTTGGGGGCTCTGTTTGTCCTCTTGAGCCTGGACCGAGAGGACTTTGGCCTCCCCTTATCAGGGAAGGAAAACCAAAAGACCCAAGAATGCAAATGAGCCAGGGGACGCCCGCTTGGCAATTAATCAAACAGTGCCACCACCCTTTAACCCTTTTGTGGGGCAAGTGAGGTGAATGAGGCACAGACCGAACCTGGAGCATATCTCAAATCTCTGCAAGTATATACTGATTGATAGGTAAAGGTTTTCCCCTGACATTAAGTCTAGTCGTGTCCGACTCTGGAAGTTCGTGCTCATCTCCATTTCTAAGTTGAAGAGCCAGCATTGTCAGTAGACACCTTCAAAGTCATGTGGCCAGCATAACTGCATGGAGTGCTCAGACGGTGTTGTATTTCAGTGTCCATTTCAGGTGGCTGCCAAGGTAACAGAAATGGTCAACATTTTCTAATGTTACACCATTAAGCTGTATTTCTAGTATTGCAGAGGGATTGGCCGGCCACTGCTGGAAGAGCCTTTTGATTTTCTCGGATTATTCCCTGAGCGTTGAAGCCCGAAATGCAAAAAGCGAGATAGCAGATAGTGTTAGAATTAAGCTAGGAAAAATACGCCATCAAAATGGAGGTGATCCGCCATCTCGTGGATACGGGGCCCCCTGGGGGTTTCCGTATCCGTGGTTTGGAAGGGCGCAGATTCGGCCTCCCCGGAACACCTGGACTCTCCCCACTTTCCTCAGTCTCAGGCATTCCGGGCAGGCCTGCAGTCTCCTGCGGCCTGGAAAAGGTTAGTTTCATGCATTTAAGCAGTTTCAGGCAAAGAAGAGACACAAAGTATCAAGCTAGAGAGTTAAAAGTTCCAATTTCATTAATCTTTATTATTATTATTATTATTATTATTAACTTTATTTGTACCCCGCTAGCATCTCCCGGGGGACTCGATGCGGCTTACACAGGCCGAAGCCTCAAACACAATACAGTAGAAAGTATAACAACACAACAACAAGGCAAATCAAACAATAAGCAAAATAACATAACACCACAATACTAAGCAAATCAAGCAATAAGCAGAATAACAACAAAGACAGTACATCAGGACATTATTAAAACTGGTTCGGCCGGCGCACTGGGGTACAAGGGTTAAAAGTGCTGAATGGCAGGAGGCACGAAGGGTTAAAAGTGCGATGTGCAGTGACAATTTGTTATGCTAAGGTGCTACTAGGACTTGGGGTGGGGATTCCTAGTCTGGGAAGGCACAACGGAACAGCCAGGTTTTTAGGTTCCTTCTGAAGACGGCTAGAGTGGGGGCTTGTCTGAGCTCTTTTGGGAGGGCGTTCCAAAGTCGGGGGGCCGCCACAGAGAAGGCCCTGTCACGTGTCCCCACCAAGCGCGCTTGCGACGTGGGTGGGATCACGAGCAGGGCCTCCCCAGATGACCGGAGCGAGCGTGTGGGTTCGTAGATGGAAATGCGGTCATGCAGGTAGGGTGGTCCCAAACCGTTCAGGGCTTTGTAGGTGAGCACCTGCACCTTGAATTGGGCTCGGAAAATAAATGGCAGCCAGTGGAGCTCCTTGAACAAGAGGGTTGACCTCTCTTGATAATGAGCTCCAGTTAGCATCCTGGCTGCTGCCCGCTGGACCAATTGTAGTTTCCGAGCCGTCTTCAAGGGCAGCCCCACGTAGAGCGCATTGCAGTAATCCATTCTAGAGGTGACCAAGGCGTGGACCACCCCGGCCAGATCAGCCTTCGCGAGGTACGGTCGCAGCTGGCGCACAAGTCTCAGTTGCGCAAAGGCCCTCCCGGATACCGCCGACACCTGGGCCTCAAGTGTGAGCGAAGAATCCAGGAGGACACCCAAACTGCGGACCTGTGGCTTCAGGGGGAGTGTAACCCCGTCCAACACAGGTGACCACCCTATACCCCGATCTGGTTTGCGATCGACCAGGAGGACCTCTGTCTTATCGGGATTGATCTTCAGCTTGTTCTTCCTCATCCAGATCGACACAGCGGCCAGGCACTCGTCTAGGACCCGAGAAGCCTCCTTGGAGTTAGGTGGAAAAGAGTAGTAGAGTTGTGTGTCATCCGCGTAGAGATGGCACCCAATTCCAAAACTCCGGATGACCTCTCCCAGCGGTTTCATGTAGATGTTAAAAAGCATGGGCGACAGAATAGAGCCTTGCGGGACCCCACAGGTCAAAGGCCAGGGGTCAGAGCAGGCGTCTCCCAGCTTCACCATCTGAGTTCGTCCCTCCAGGAAGGACTGGAGCCACGACAGAACCGTGCCCCCAAGGCCCATCCCGGAGAGACGACCCAGAAGGATACCATGATCGATGGTATCGAAAGCCGCTGAGATGTCCAAGAGAACCAGCAGGGTCACACTCCCCCTGTCCAGCTCTCTGCGGAGGTCATCCACCAAGGCGACCAAGGCTGTCTCGGTGCCATGACCAGGCCTGAAACCAGACTGTGACTGATCTAGGTAGTTGGTATCGTCCAGGAAACCCTGAAGCTGAGAGGCGACCACCCTCTCCAGCACCTTACCCAAAAAGGGGAGGTTGGAGATCGGCCTGTAGTTATTCAGCACCGTGGAGTCAAGGGAAGCTTTTTTGATAAGTGGACGGACCACGGCCTGCTTCAAATTGGATGGAAAAATTCCTTGCTCCAGCGATGCGTTGACAATCAGTACAAACCAATCAAGCAACCCCCCTCTGGCTGATTTAATGAGCCAAGATGGGCATGGGTCTAGAGATGAGGTGGTCGCTCTCACAGCCCCAAGAATCTCCTCCACTGTTTCAGGGAGAACAAGCCTAAAAGAATCCCATAAAACTGGACAAGCAGGTGCCTCCGTCACCTCTTCTGGCACTGCGATGGAATTGGAGTCGAGCTCGAGGCGTATCTGGGCGACTTTATCTGCAAAATGGTGTGCGAAATCGCGATTGGGGGATTTGTTACATAGTTGGGGCTTAGCAGGGAAGTGAAAGGAGAGAGCACACGGCTGGAGCAGTTACCCATTGATCTACTCACATTTGCATGTTTTTGAACTGCTAGGTTGGCAGAAGTTGGGGCTAATAGCGGGAGCTCATGCCACTCCCCAGATTCGAACCTGCGACCTTTCGGTCAACAAGTTAAGCAGCTCAGCGCTTTGACCCACTGTGCCACAAGGGGTTCCATACTGATTGATATTACATAGGATATCAACCTGCTTGAATCCCCATGGCAACATCTTATGGAAGTTTGGGATGTACAGTTCAAAGAGGAGGTACTTTGAATTCTTAAGACAGAAACCTCCTCTAGGCGGCCGATCCAATTCTGAGCACAATTCAAAGTGCTGGTTTTGACCTATAAAACCCTATATGGCTCCGGTCCAGCATACCTGTCCAAATGTATCTCCTTCTGCGTCCTACCTCGGAGGTTAAGATCTTCTGGGGAGGCCCTGCTCTTGGCCACACCTCTGTCTCAAACATGTTTGGTGGGGACGAGGGACAGGGCCTTCTCGGTGATGGCCCCCTGCCACTCCCTGGGGAAATTATCATCGAGGGCATCCCAGGCCCCTGCCTTCAAGCTGGTGTGACCAGCAGCAGGGGGTTCCACAGTTCCTGGGTGCTAAGTTGGGCCAAACTGATGAAATGTGCCCCAACAGCAAGCAAAACCAGGGACTCTACACAGCCGTATGCTCTCTCCTTTCACTTCCCTGCTAAGCCCCAACTATGTAACAAATCCCCCAATAAAGATTAATGAAATTGGAACTTTTAACTCTCTAGCTTGATACTTTCTGTCTCTTATTTGAAACTGCTTAAATGCATGAAACTAACCTTTTCCAGGCCGCAGGAGACTGCAGGCCTGCCCGGAATGCCTGAAACTGAGGAAAGGGGGGAGAGTCCAGGCGTTCTGGGGAGGCCGAATCTGTGCTCCTCCAAACCGTGGATACGGAAACCCCCAGGGGGCCCCGTATCCGTGACATGGTGGATTGCCTCCATTTTGATGGCGTATTTTTCCTAGCTTAATTCTAACACTATCTGCTATCTCACTTTTTGTATTTCAGGCTTCAACGCTCGGGGAATAATCCAAGAAAATCAAAAGGCTCTTCCAGCAGCAACCAGCCAATCCCTCTGCAATGCCAGAAATACAGCTTAATGGTGTAACATTAGAAAATGTTGACCATTTCCGTTACCTTGGCAGCCACCTGAAATTGACACTGAAATACAACACCGTCTGAGCTCTGCGACTGCAGCATTTTTCCAAATGAAGCAGAGAGTGTTTGAGGACCAGGACATTCGTAGGGATACCAAGGTGCTTGCTTATAAAGCTATTGTTCTCCCAACCCTACTATATGCCCGCAAAACGTGGACTGTCTACATATGTTGCATGCAACTCCTAGAATGATTCCATCAGCGCTGCCTCCGAAAAATCCTGCAAATCGCTTGGGAAGACAGGTGGACAAATGTAGGCATGCTGGAAGAAGCAAAGACCACTAGCATTGAAGTGATGGACTTCTGCCATCAACTCCGCTGGACTGGCGACACTGTCCGAATGCCCGATCACCATCTCCCAAAGCATTTGCTCTACTCCGAACTCAAGAAAGGAAAACGGAATGTAGGAGGACAGGAAAAGAGATTTAAAGATGGGCTCAAAACCAACCTTAAAAGCTCTGGCTGTTCCGATGTGCCTTTCCAGAATAGGAAAACTCCAACAACCTGTCCCAGAAGCACTTTATTAGACTTTAAGATTGCTTGCACACTGCACTTACCCTAAAATCCGACATATCACCTGTCACATCAGCACTTTTAATCTGTACCCATTACATTTGGCCCGACCCAGTTTTATTGTGTTTGATGTATTGTTTTTATTGTTCTGTTGTTTTTGATATTGCTTTAATTTTGATTTGCTTTGAGTTGTGTATTGTTATGCTATGTTTTTGAGGCCTTGGCCTTTGTAAGCCGCATCGAGTCCTTCGGGAGATGCTAGCGGGGTACAAATAAAGATAATAATAATAATAATAATAATAATAATAATAATAATAGACACTGAGAACTGGGAAGCCCTGGCCCTTGAGTGCTCCAGCTGGAGGTCAGCTGTGACCAGCAGTGCTGTAGAATTTGAAGAGACACAAATGGAGGGCAAAAGAGAGAAACGTGCCAAGAGGAACGCGCATCAAGCCAACCCCGACCGGGACCGCCTTCCACCTGGAAACCAATGCCTTCATTGCAGGAGAACATGCAGATCAAGAATAGTGCATAGTGTCTAGATCTAGGGAAGTAATGCTACCCCTCTATTCCACTTTGGTTAGACCACACCTGGAATATTGTGTCCAGTTCTGGGCACCACAATTCAAGAGAGATATTGACAAGCTGGAATGTGTCCAGAGGAGGGTGACAAAAATGATCAAGGGTCTGGAGAACAAGCCCTATGAGGAGCGGCTTAAGGAGCTGGGCATGTTTAGCCTGAAGAAGAGAAGGCTGAGAGGAGATATGATAGCCATGTATAAATATGTGAGAGGAAGCCACGGGGGGGGGGGGGGAGCAAACTTGTTTTCTGCTTCCTTGGAGACTAGGACGCGGAACAATGGCTTCAAACTATAAGAAAGGAGATTCCATCTGAACATGAGGAAGAACTTCCTGACTGTGAGAGCCGTTCAGCAGTGGAACTCTCTGCCCCGGAGTGTGGTGGAGGCTCCTTCTTTGGAGGCTTTTAAGCAGAGGCTGGATGGCCATCTGTCAGGGGTGATTTGAATGCAATATTCCTGCTTCTTGGCAGAATGGGGTTGGACTGGATGGCCCATGAGGTCTCTTCCAACTCTTTGATTCTATGATTCTATGATTCTATAATAGTGCTCCACAGTCACCCACAGACCCACTGCCGGAGACTGAACTTGGAGGATAATCTTACTCGAACAATGAGGGACCACCTAAGTAAGTAACTTGCCCATAGAAAACGATATCTAAGAAACTAGAACTGATGCAGTCTATCCAATATAATTTTCTGAATCAGGACCCCGAATAACCCCAGGAACAGGGCTATAAACCAAGGCACCAAGAAAAAGAAATGTTCTGTCAACATGGCAGCCACTGCTCAACCTGCAGCGTTCTGTGAACCCAAATAGCGGGTTTGCTGGAACAGAAGCCAACCATGGAAACCACCTGTGTTTCCTAACCTGAATCCACCCATGAAATGGGCATTACATCCTTTTTTTCCCCCTTTCCTAAGGAAAGAAAAAAGGAAAATGGGGAGGAAACGAAAAACCCAAGGCTGCTTTTCGCTGCAGGCTTTGCGGCGGAGAGGTGGCCCTGCCAGTTCATATCCTGCCATCTCCGATTGTGCTTGGAGAGGTGTGACGTCCGATAAGCTCCATTTAACTTGGCTGTTCGACATTGTTTAAATAATTCAAATACAGATTGGCCCTTTCGGAGGATTTCTGGTCTATTGACCTTGCTGGCCGCTGGTAACCAGGAAACAAGGGAGGGGGAAAAATCGGTTCCAGCTTTCACTCTAGGCCTGTGGCACCCCATTATTTCTACCTAATTGGAAAAACAGCAGGGCATTCACTGCGGCCAAAGATAGAACACCTTTTCAGTCGCCCAGGCAGGAGGTGAGAGCCGCAAAAGGGATGTCAACTCCAATTCCTGACATCTGCTGCTAGGGTTGCCAGATCACCTGGCTCTGAATTTCCAGTTTTGTGGATCACCTCCAGACGGAAGAGAAAGGTGTGAATCCTTCCATTTGGTGGGATCACCTATGGGCAAAAGGGAAAAGTGGGTGGCTTTGAGTTTTCCAGGCTGTATGGCCATATTCCAGCGGCATTCTTTCTAGACGTTCCACCTCTATCTGTGGCTGGCATCTTCAGAAGTCTGTTGGCAGTGAAGCAAGTGGAGTATATATATCCCTGTGGAATAATGTCCAGGGTGGGAGAAAGAACCCTTGTCTGTTTAGAGCAAGTGTGAATGTTGCAATTAGCAAGCTTGAATAGTTACCAGTATTTAAAAAATCACCAGAATCAAGACAATGATTTTGTGATTTGGGAGTTATAGTTGCTGGGATTTATAGTTCACCTACAATCATAGAGCATTCTGAACTCTACCAATGATGGAATTGAACCTAACTTGACGGACAGAACTCCCATGACTAACAGAAAATACTGGAAGGGTTTGGTGGTGACCCCCAACCATAAAATTATTTTTGTTGCTACTTCATAACTTTTGCTACTGTTATTAATCGTAATGTAAATATTTAATAAGCAGGATGTATTTTCATTCACTGGATCAAATTTGGCACATATACCCAATACGCCCAAATCTGAATACTAGTAGGGTTGCAGGGTTGATTTTGTCATTTGGGAGTCATAGATGCTGGGATTTATAGTTCACCTACAATCAAAGAACATTCTGAACTCCAGCAATGATGGAATTGAAGCAATCTTGGCACACAGAACTTCCATGACCAACAGAAAATACTGGGTTTGATGGGCATTGGCCTTGAGTTTTGGAGTTGTAGTTCACCTCCATCCAGAGAGCACTGTGGACTCAAATAATGGTGGATCTGGACCAAACGTGGCACAAATACTCAATATGCCGTAATGTGAACCCTGGTGGAGTTTGAGGAAAATAGACCTTGACATTTGGGAGTTGTAGTTGCTGGGATTTATAGTTTATCTACAATCAACAATCAAAGAGCATTCTGAACCCCACCATTGATAGAATTGGGCCAAACTTCCCACATAGAACCCCCATGACCAACAGAAAATACCGTGTTTCCTGATGGTCTTTGGGACCCCTCTGACACCCCCTTTTGACCCCCTCAGGCATCCTGACCCCCAGGTTGAGAAATGTTGCTTTAGAAGCTCTCCAAAACAATGGGAGGGTGCAGACCACATTGGGTGACACCTTCAGAAAGTGTGACACCAACTTTTTGGGTAGCTTTTCAGCAGATATGTATTATTTTTAAATTAAAATATCCCTGTACCTAACCAATGATAGAATTGGGCCAAACATCCCACACAGCACCCCCATGACCAACAGAAAATACTGTGTTTTCTGATGGTCCTTGGTGACCCCTCTAACAATCCCTCATGACCTCTCCAGGGGTCCCGACTCCAGGTTGAGAACCGCTGATGTAGATGCACCCAAAGTTTTAAGTATCTAACATATATGCTTGGCTTTATCCCCTGGGCTTGACTTGGCCTATCTTTTATCTTTGCAATGTGCTGCTCCTAAATCTCTGAGCAAGCAACAACTACTAGCGCGTAGAGGTGGCTGCAGTTTTGCCCTGCCACTGAATCACACACTTTCACTTCTCAGACAGCACAGATGCAACTCAGCAAATCCCAACGCTGATCTTTCAGTCCTTGTCATCATCAATGTATTGTCAAAGGCTTTCATGGCCAGAATCACTGGGTTGTTGTAGGTTTTTTCAGGCTATATGGCCATGGTCTAGAGACATTCTCTCCTGACATTTCACCTGCATCTATGGCAAGCATCCTCAGAACCCTCACTACCTCTGAGGATGCTTGCCATGGATGCAGGCAAAACATCAGGAGATAATGCCTCTAGACCATGGCCATATAGCCCGAAAAAACCTACAACAACCCACTTGTCATCATCGTTTCCCATCATTTTCAACCATCTAGTTTGGTGAGGGACTAGCAGCATTTTGGTGCAAATGGCTAAAGACCTTGTAAAACTACACCCCCGTGATTCCATAGCAAGGAGTCATGGCTAAAATGATCAAGGGTCTGGAGAACAAACCCTATGAGGAGTGGCTTAAAGAGCTAGGCATGTTTAGCCTGAAGAAGAGAAGGCTGAGAGGAGACAGGATGAGAGCCATGTATAAATATGTGAGAGGAAGTCATAGGGAGGAAGGAGCAAGCCTGTTTTCTGCTGCCCTGGAGACTAGGACGTGAAACAATAACTTCAAACTACAAGAAAGGAGACTCCACCTGAACATTAGGGTGAACTTCCTGGCTGTGAGAGCCATTCAGCAGTGGAACTCTCTGCCCCTGAGTGTGGTAGGGGCCCCTTCTTTGGAAGCTTTTAAACAGAAGCTGGATGGCTGTCTGTTGGGGATGCTTTGAATGCAATTTTCCTTTTTTTTTGGCAGTGGGTTGGACTGGATGGTTCATGAGATCTCTTCCAACTCTACGATTCTATGATTCTATGGCAGTTAAAGTGGCATTGACTTGCATTAATTCTACAGTATAGATGCACCCCTAGGTATCTTTCATGAGGACAAGGAACCCACATTATCTGGGAATGCTGCAAATTAGAGTTCAAGACAGCAGTGCACCTCTGGCTGGATCTACACTGTCATACAATTTCGTTTAAACTGCATTATATGGCAGTGCAGATCCAGTCTTTATCTGTAGAGGAAATGAGATACCCTATCTATGCCCATATCTCCTGCGTTATTAAGTTGAGACACAGTCAACCAGAGGATTTGTAGTATCAGAGATGCGATAGACCAGGAAGGTGTCAAAGTATTTGCACTCTCAATAGTATTGGCATTGCGGTCTCTCATTGCTCTTCCACCTTTCAAAGGGAGCTCATGATTTTATATAATTCCTGGTGACTAAATTATGTCACAATTCTATGCAACCAAATGGGTAGGTTCAGGCCCCTTGTGCACTGCCATATAATGCAATTTGAAAATGCATTATATGGTCAGTACTATGCTGTCGCACGCTGGGCCTGTGCATAAGACTGTAGACAGGACATAAATTCTGTGTGCCCAACGGGACGCTGGGGCTGCCTCAGATTAAAGGCCCTTGGATTCCCCCAAACAGAGTCTTTAGATTGCTTAAAGGTTTAACAAAGTTCTTTATTAATGAAAACAAACAGGTACTTTAAGGCTTTCTTAATAGTCTATTGGCTCTTTCAATCTTGTCCACAGGGAACAGACACTATCTTCTTAACTGTAACTAATGGGGAAATCCTTAACTTCTAATCTGGACAGTCTGTACTTGCCTCTGTTGGCATGGAGCCGCTGCACCCGGTACCAACTGCGTCTGGCTTCCGCGAGCGACCCTTACCAAGCAGAGCTTTGTAGACTTCCAGGGGGAAAGAAGGAGTTCAGGTTTCGTTGATGGCTGGCTGAAGTCCTTCAGCAAAGGAGCTGTAAGGCTGTAAAATCCTCAGCCAAGTTGTGGGGCCTTTTCTCCCCGGCCAAGCTGTAGGCTGTATATCTCCCCAGCCAAGCCGTAGAAGACAAAGCTTTCTACAGGAGCTCTTGGTATTATGTCCTGCATGGAAAGCTTCTCAGTGTGGACTGAACCCAAACTGGCTCCTATTCCCTCCAAAACCCAAAAAGGGGGCGGGACCAGGGAACCTAACTATAGTTGACAGGTGGCTTGCCCTATGATTGCAGCCAAAAGAAGCCACCTATCTGCAGAGTCCCTGAAACTTAGGACTACAACAACATTCAATGCAAAGCAAACAAAACTGGAGCTCCTGGTACAGCTGTACCTGCACAAGTACAGACTATTATAATGCAGTTCAATGCAGTGGAGATGAGGCCTTTGATAGCTGGTGAGATGTAGTGTTTTGGGGTGCATCTACATTGTATTAATGCAGTTTGACCCCACCTTATCTGCCATGGCCAAATGTTATGGAACCATGGGAGTTGCAGTTTTACAAGGTCTCTACTAACCTCTGCCAAAGACTACTGGTGCCTTATAAAACTGCAAATCCCAGGATTCCAAATCATTGAATCATTAGAGTGAAGTCACACTGCATTAACTCTACAATGAAAATGCTCCCTGAGGATGGGTCTACACTGTCATATAATCCAGATTATCAAATCAGATAATCTACATATCTGATCTGAACTGTATATGAGACCTTTTTTATGCTGCCATATAATCCAGATTATCAGATTAATGATCCACATTATCTGCTTTGGATTATATGAGTCAGATAATCTGGGATCAGATCCTGGGATATAGAGCAGTGTAGATCCAGCCTGTCATATAATCCAGTTCAAAGCAGATAATCTGGATTTTATATGGTAGTGTAGATGGGGTTTCATGCTGGATCTACACTGCCATATAATTCTGTATTTGATTCCAGATTATCTGCTTTGAACTGGATTATATGAGTCTACACTGCCATATAATCCAGTTCAAAGCAAATAATCTGGATTTCATAATGCAATGTAGATGAGGCCTCAGTCTAGTTGAAAAGCAAGGCTTCCAAAGCAGCTGGATTTCTAGGAACTCAGAATTGGGACCTGAAAACATTCAGGCTGTGAAACCCACCAAATCAACTGTTGGCTGTGCTTTCCTCCCAGCCTAATGTTTCCAAATGTCAAATGGGGGAGTTTCGCTGAAGGCCGAGGGTGAGAAAACAGGACTGCTAGATGGATCTGGTGGACAGCCAAGAGTCACCAAGCCCTTTGGAAAAGCAGATATCAGCTCCAATGTTACAACAAGTCTAGGATGAAAGAGAGTGGCTTTGGGTGCATCTATGCTTTGGAACGAATGCAGTTTGACACCGCTTGAATTGCTACAGATCAGTGCTAAAGAATCATAAACATTGCAATTTTGCGAGGTCTTTAGCCTTCTCTCCCAAAGTGCTGGTGCAGTTAAAGTGGTATCAAGTTGCAGTAAATCTAGTGTAGATACACCATTTGATCTCCCCATTCACTGTCCAGCGGTGAGATGTTAATATCTGTTGGAAATAGCAACCTTCTACAAGCCTTCTATACTAGTTATTTCTTATCTATATAATTCAGATTGCTTACTATGTTGTATATGTGTATTGGTATGTAGTTTTCCCTTAACTCTATGTTGTTTGAGGTTGTGGGAGGGACTGCAGACCATGCAATCAGATCTGGGACTATTCAGACTCAGACTCCATTTTAGAAGTCAGTGTGTGCATTGAGTATTATGTTGGTTATGCACAAGACAAAAAAGAGACTGCAACAGAATGCCTTAGAGCAGTGTTTCTCAACCTGGGGGTCGGGACCCCTGTGGGGGTCGCGAGGGGGTGTCAGAGGGGTCACCAAAGACCATCAGAAAACATAGTATTTTCTGTTGGTCATGGGGGTTCTGTGTGGAAAGTTTGGTCCAGTTCTATCGTTGGTGGGGTTCAGAATGCTATTTCATTGTGGGTGAACTATAAATCCCAACAACTACAACTCCCAAATGGCAAGGTCTATTTTCTCCAAACTCTACCAGTGTTCACATTTGGGAATATTGAGTATTTGTGCCAAGTTTGATCCAGATCCATCATTGCTTGAGTCCACAGTGTTCTCTGGATGTAGGTGAACTACAACTCCAAAAACTCAAGGTCAATGTCCACCAGACCTTCCCAGTATTTTCTCTTGGTCATGGGAATTCTGTGTTTCTAGTTTGATTCAATTCCATCATTGATGGAGTTCAGAAGGCTCTTTGATTTAAGGTGAACTATAAACCCCAGCAACTTCAGTATTACCAAATGACAAAATTGATCACCCCCAATTCCACCAGTATTCAAATTTTGGGCGTATCAGGTATTTGTGCTAAATTTGGTCCAGTGAACGAAAATACATCCTGCATATTTACATTATGACTCTTAACAGTAGCAAAATTACAGTTATGAAGTAGCAACGAAAATAACGTTATGGTTGGGGGTCACCACAACATGAGGACCTGTACTAAGGGGTCGCAGCATTAGGAAGGTTGAGAACCACTGCCTTAGAAAACTTATTATTTAAACTTTCAGTTGATAAGCAATGTACCTGTTCTGTCACCGCTGGGCCTGTATTTGGTTGGCTTTAAATATAGGATGTGTAACCTTTGCCCAGCAGGAAGCCAGGGGCCTAAGAAGAAGTTCTCAGAGGTTTCCACTACAAAAGAATCTTCATATGGCTTGAAAAATACAACAAAGTCTTTTATTAATGAATCAAACAGGTACTTCAAAGCTTTCTTGATAAAGAATTAGTTCTCTCAATCTTGCCCACAGGGGACAGGCACTATCTTCAATAACTTTCTTTAAAGGAGAATTCCCCTTTTTAACTTCTCCCAAGGCTGACTAAAATCCAACCCTCACTGGTGTGGGTTCCGCTGCCAGGCCGAACTGCTTCTCGAACGCTGAGAGGACCTCCCAGCAAGGCAATGGATGTTCTCCAGCTGGAGTTCTTTAGACCTTAAGGCTGTCTTCCTGGAAACTCTCAAGGCTGTGGGAAGGCTTCCCTGGAGTTCTTAGGAGACTCTTAAAGCTGTTCTCCCCTGGAAATTCTTTCCCTGGAGATCCTGTTAGAGTTTCTGGGACCCTGGAATTCTTAAAGGTTGAAGCCTTTGTACTGGGGGAGCAACACACATCCTATACATTGGTTAACCTGGCTGAAACTAAACACAAAATGGCTCACTTCCCTACCAAAGCCCAAAAAGGGGGCGGGACTAGGAAACCTAAAGATAATTGACAAGCAATCGACCCAATAAATGCAAAATAAGGAGAGCCATCTAACTGCAAAGGCATATAACTTCAAAATACATGCAGCAATGAACAAATAGCAAGATAAGCTGGAATTCCTGGTGTGGCTGTACCAAAACAGTACCTGTATGCTGAATACATGAAGTTTGTGGGTAAATCAACTATGTTACTTTTAGCAAAGTCTACTTATTTTTGTCTGTTGACAGCATAATTTAAAACCAAATATATTTTATGGGAGAGTATATGTTTTCTGGAGCCCCTG
The DNA here is from genome assembly GCF_037176765.1 of Anolis sagrei. Lineage (NCBI taxonomy): Eukaryota > Metazoa > Chordata > Lepidosauria > Squamata > Anolidae > Anolis > Anolis sagrei. The sequence goes on from NC_090021.1 coordinate 10,122,489, forward strand.
GTGGTGCAGCCGGTAAACCACTGAGCTGCTGGACTTGCTGACCAAAAGGTCAGCGGTTCAAATTTGGGGGGTGGGTGAGCTCCCACTGTTAGCTCCAGCTTCTGCCAATGTAGCAGTTCAAAAACATGCAAATGTGAATAGGTACCGCTTCGTTGGGAAGGTAACAGCGCTACATGCAGTCATGCCGACCACATGACCTTGGAGGTGTCTATGGACAACAATGGTTCTTTGGCTTAGAAATGGAGATGAGTACCACCATCCAGAGTTGGACACAATTAGACTTAATGTCCAGGAGAAATCTTAACCTTTTTAGAGGTTTTCTGAAGATCTGCTATCTATGAATATATAGTTCATTGGCATTTTTGTTCCTAACAGTTCAAAGAGATAACCAGGTATACCAGTCTAACAACTGAGCAACTTAATTTGCCTTGCGTGAATACTAGTGGATATAAACTACCAAAGAGAAGAGTCACTCAAATGAGTTTTTAGCTTTTCTCAGGAAGATCAAAAGTTATGATCATTCCAAAGGGTGTGGATGCCAATTAATCTCCAAAAGGTCTCACTTCCAAAAGGCTTTGGAGATTCTGGTTTTCCAAAAGATTATTATCTCTAAGATAAGCCTTTCCCCAAACATATCTCCATAGACAGAGCTTGAGAGAGCTTACCTTTTGCATTCCAAATCCCATCATGCAAATGCAGACATTTGCAGACGCAGTGTAACAGACTAATTGAGATCCACGGAATGATTGGTCAATGCGACGGAAAAATGATTTTAGTGATGAGATGGCGAGGACTTGTGCTTTATGGTTTTTATTGTTTTATTGCTTTTATATAGTTTATATTATATGTAATGTTTTTAACTGTATTTTATGTTGTTTGACGGCATTGACTGCTGACTCTAAACCGCCTCCAGGTTGAGAGGGGTGGTATATAAATATAGTGCAAACTTCTACATTTAGGGCACAAAAACCAAATGCCCAGGCATAGGCTATAGGATACTTGGCCTAGCAGACAAAGCTGTGAAAATGACGTCGGAGTAACCATAGAAGTCAGCTATAGCAGAACACTTGATGAACCAACCTGGACACAGCGTATTATTTGAGAACACAGAAATGTTGGACCACTTTCACAACCACCATGTCGGACTACACAGAGAAGCCATTGAAATCCACAAGCATGTAGACAATTTCAATGGAAAGGAAAAAAAACATGAAAATGAACAAAATCTGGCTACCAGTATTAAAAATCTCTATAATTATAAGAGTAAATAAAGAACAACACTCAAAAATCAGGGGAACTCCAGACAAGAAACAATTGGGGCCAGCTAATCACCTCCCAACAAAGCATTCACCTAGGTAGTAAGAAGCCAGACCTTGAAAACTGCTAGGCCATTAAATGCTAATCAAGGTGGCCAATTGCTACATTCACACCCAGCTCAATCAGACAAGAGTACTTTCTCCCACACTGGACATTTCATAGACATATAAAACCCACTTGCCAAGTTTCCAACAGACATCATAAACTCGCTGGATGCCTGCCATAGATGCAGGTGAAACGTCATAGAATCATAGAGTTGGAAGAGACCTAATGGGCCATCCAGCCCAACCCCCTACCAGGAAGCAGGAATATTGCATTCAAAGCACCCCTGACAGATGGCCGTCCAGCCTCTGTTTAAAAGCTTCCAAAGAAGGAGCCTCCACCACACTCCAGGGCAGAGAGTTCCACATGTTCTTCCTCATGTTCAGATGGAATCTCCTTTTGTGTAGTTTGAAGCCATTGTTCCACGTCCTAATCTCCAGGGATGCATTAAGTAGTTCTGCTTTTCCCTATCCCCTGTCAGCATTGCCCCATCTTCTCCTCGAAGAGGTCCTATTGCCTCCTTGTTTTTCCTTTTTCTACTGACATAAGAAAATAATCCCTTTTTATTGTTTTTAAGGTCCCTGGCAAGCCTGAGCTCACTTTGTGCTTTAGCCTTGCAGACCTTTTTCCTAGAGGAGTAGGCTATTTGTTTGAATTCTTCTTTGGTGATTTCTCCCTTTTTCCACTTCGTGTGCATGTCTCTTTTGTGTCTTAGCAGAATTAGAAGTTCTTTGGACATCCATTCTGGCTTCTTTGCACTTGTCGTATTTTTTCTCTTTGTTGGCACTATTTGCAATTGCATCTTCAGTATTTCACTTTTGAGAAACTTCCATTCATCCATAACTTCCTTGTCTTTTAGTATCTGTGCCCACAGAATGCTACTCAGTGTTTCCTTCATTTTTTGGAAATCCGCTCTCCTAAAGTCCAAAATGCGGGTTTGACTTGTCTTAGTTTCGGCCTTCCTTTGTACCTCAAATTGCAGGAGCACATGGTCACTTGCCCCTAAGGATCCGGCCACTTCAGCCGCATCTATCAGGTCCTCCGCATTTGTTAGGATGAGATCAAGAGTAGCCGACCCCCTTGTTGTCAGGAGAGAATGCTTCTAGAACATGGCCATACAGCCTGGAAAACTCACATCAAACCAGTGATTCCAGTCATGAAAGCCTTCGACAAAACATCAATGGAGTAATTGTTGATGATACACTGAACACAACATTGGGATTATTTTTGATGATTTTATTTATCATGTCATCCGCAACCAGAACACTGTACCACATTTCTAACAGAACAAAGCAAACAAACAGATTAAAAAAACACACACATTTTGCAAACTTGGTAGCTGAGTAAATGTCCTTTGACCAGTATCTGGCCACTTGGAGTGCCTCTGGTGTTGCCGCAAGAAGGTCCTCCATCGTGCATGTGGCAGGGCTCTGGTTGCATTGCAGCAGGTGGTCAGAGGTTTGCTCTTCTCCACACTCGCATGTCGTGGATTCAACTTTGTAGCCCCATTTCTTGAGGTTGGCTCTGCATCTTGTGGTGCCAGAGCGCAGTCTGTTCAGTGCCTTCCAAGTCGCCCAGTCTTCTGTGTGCCCAGGGGGGAGTCCCTCATCTGGTATCACCCACGGATTGAAAGGATCAAGGCAGAGACATCTCCAGCCCATCCCTTGTTTGGGCATCAGCCAGCACGCCAACGACTTAAATCAAGAAATAGTTTTCTTAGGTCTACAGAGACACTTGCTGGAGCACCTCAGCAAGCGAGAGTTCAAAAGTGGCAGGCTCAAACCCAGCACCTCAATCCGTGGGTGATTTTTGATGATACGATGAATATAGTACAGGGCCAGCAATGTGCTGCTTCAGCAAAGAAGGCAAATGCAGTTTTAGCCTGCATTCATAGAAGCATTGTTTCCAAACTGAGCACAGTAATAGTCCTATTATATTCTGTACTGGTGCATCTATTTTTGTTCCCTTCCCTACAGCTTTCTGGATATTGCTCATTCTTCCGTTATCTCCATGTACAATAAACACTTTTTTGTGTGTTCTTTTTTTCCTAACTTTCTCTCTCTTCTTTTCTTGGCAAAGGAAGCGTTTCTTACAACGGCTCACTTGGAAACTATTTCTTTAGCAGTAATCGCCCTAAACGTCAAAGCTGTTTAGGACGTTTCAGAATAAACAGAATGGTCAGAATAAAAGGGGATCGTCTGAAGGCGGACGTTTGCAGTGACCTTCGGGCTCCCTCCTTCCAACCGAAGCTGAAGAATTTGTCTTCTGAGAATCCTATAATTTTCTTTCTTTTAATCCAAAGCATAACAACCCTTGGAAAGGGGCCAGTGCGCTTTTGCTCTGAGTAATGACAGCCACACTCTGCAGCCACCTGGCTAAGTGTTCATGGCAAAAAGAGGAAAACTTGGGGTTTTTTTTTCTCCCTCTTATTCCAGACACTGAAAAAAAAGAAAAGATCTAAGTTTTTGTGGGTTTTTTCGGGCTATAGGGCCATGTTCTAGAGGCATTTCTCCTGACGTTTCGCCTGCATCTATGGCAAGCATCCTCTGAGGATGCTTGCCATAGATGCAGGCGAAACATCAGGAGAAATGCCTCTAGAACATGGCCCTATAGCCCAAAAAACCCCACAAGAACCTATTGATTCCAGCCATGAAAGCCTTCGACAATACAAAGAAAAGATCTGTTAGTGGCTCATGTACAGATATCAACAGCTGGTATGTTAAATCAATAAAGAAATATGGGCAAACTTTTGAAGTACCTTATTTTGTTATATAACTTTTAAGGGTGCATCTGCACTGTAGAACTGATGCAGTTTAATACCACTCTTACCTCCATGGCTCACTGCTATGGCATCATGAAAGGAGATGTTGACAAGCTGGAATGTGTTCAGAGGAGGGTGACTAAGATGATGAAGGGTCTGGAGAACAAGCCCTATGAGGAGCGGCTTAAAGAGCTGGGCATGTTTAGCCTTCAGAAGAGAAGGCTGAGAAATGACATGGTGGCCATGTATAAATATGTGAGAGGAAGTCATAGGAAGGAGGGAGCAAGCTTGTTTTCTCCTGCCCTGGAGACTAGGACACAATAGAGCAATAGCTTCAAATTACAGGAAAGGAGATTCCACCTGAACATGAGGAAGAACTTCCTGACTGTAAGAGCTGTTCAGCAGTGGAACTCTCTGCCCCAGAGTGTGGTGGAGGCTCCTTCTTTGGAGGCTTTTAAACAGGCTGGGTGGCCATCTGTCAGGGGTGCTTTGGAGGTGATTTTCCAGTTTCTTGGCAGGGGGTGTACTGGATGGCCCACGAGGTCTCTTCCAACTTTATGATTCTGTGAGAGTTGCAGTTTCACAAGGTCTTTTGCCTTCTCTACCAAGGAGTGCTGGAGCCCCATCAAACTACAACTCCCCCCCTTTTTTTGCTGAGTCAGGAGCGACATGAGAAACTGCAAGTTGCTTCTAGTGTGAGAGAACTGGCTGTCTGCAAGGACATTGCTCAGAGGATGCCTGGATGATTTCATGTTTTATCATCCTGTGGAAGAAATTTCAAGCATAACTGGCATTTCACAAGAATGTGTGGGTCACATTACTGCTTTGCTTGGCTATTGGAAGATCTGTGCACAATGGGTACCCAGGATGCTGACACCTGAAATGAAAGTGCACAGACTTGAAACTTCAGAGACTGGATCTCACCACCCACCGTACGACATCCTCCACACAGTTCAGATTTAGCACCGTTTGACTTCCATCTGTTCCCAATAATGAAAGATCTGTGGGGACACCATTATGCTTCTGATGAAGACGTTGAAAGAACTATGAGACGCTGGTTGCGGAAACAGAGTGTCAACTTCTTCCGTGATGGCTTCAGAAAACTTGTTCATCATTGGCAGAAATGTATCCAATTGTCTGGTGATTATGTGGAAAAGTGAATAGCGGTAGTTAAAGAGCACAGTCTAAGGATTATTTCTACATTTGATTTATTAAAATATTCCCATCCAAACCCAAGTAACGAAGGTGGAGGCATTACTTTTCATTCAACCCTTGTAATTGGAGGATATGATGAACCACCTTCCAAGTAGAAAGGCCAAGCTGGCAGTGCAGAAGCTTTGGACAATGGAGAGCAGAATTGAAATATAATAGCCAAAGTTTCCCAGCTTCTCCATCTCTACAGATCATGGAGCTGGGGTGGAATTGTGGGGGTCATGGATTTTGTGTTCCATTTGTTGATCTTTTTTTGTACAGACCAAAAGGTCAGGAGATAAATGTGGTCGATACTTGCTTTTCATGTTGCTAAGAGATGCTGATATCTTACGTCCTGGCTGACCTGTATTTGCTCACCTGCTAAATGCCAGCACCCACCAAAAGCCCCTATGCGAGTTAACTCTTTCTTAGCTAATACAACCTGTCCTGTGACCATCAACACAAACTGATTTGTCACATAAATCTTCCAGATTTTTAATGTGTGTGCTCACTGTCTATGAAAATCTAAGGATTTTAGATCTTCTAGGTCAGTGGTTATTTACCTTCCTAATGCCATGACCCCTTAATACAGTTACTCGTGTTGTGGTGACCCCCAACTATAAAATTCTTTCCATTGCTACTTCATAACTGTAATTTTGATACTGTTATGAATCGTAATATAAATATCTGAAATGCAGGATGTATTCTCATTCACTGGACCAAATTTGGCACAAATACCCAATATGCCCAAATTTGAATACTGGTGGAGTTGGGGGGGGGGGTTGATTTTGTCATTTGAGAGTTGTATTTGCTGGGATTTATAGTCCACCTACAATCAAAGAGCATTTTGAACTCCACCAACGATGGAACTAAACCAAACTTGGCACACAGAACACCCACGACAAAGAGAAAATACTGGAAGGGTTTGGCGGGCATTGATATTGAGTTTTGAAGTTGTAGTTCACCTACATCCAGAGAGCACTTTGCACTCAAACAATGGTGGATCTGGACCAAACTTGGCATGAATCTACAATGTGCCCAAATGTGAACTCTGGTGGAGTTTGTGGAAAATAGACCTTGACATTTTTGAGTTGTAATTTTTGGGATTTATAGTTCACCTACAATCAAAGAGCATTCTGAACCCCGTCATCAATAAAACTGTGCCAAACTTCCCACACAGAAATCTTCAGCGATCCCTCTGACACCCCCTTGTACCCCCCAGGTTGAGAAATGCTGCTCTAGGTCTTCCAGCATGACCAGAGGAAGTTGACCACAGAATAACACTGGAGAACCCTAAAAATTCCTAGGCAGATGATATTGAATCAAACCCATGAAGAATCGAATCAGCAAACATCAACATTGCAAATGTGGAGTGACGACTGTATGTATTTCCACTGTAGGGTCAACTTTGCAATGGAGATTTCAACAGAGAGATATGAACGGTGATGTAAACAGAAAAAAGTCCATGCATATTATGTACTACCTGTTCCCACTATGCTTTGCTGTAGTGAACCTTCCCTCCCTCTTTCTCTCCTTCGTTCCCTCCTTCGTTCCCTCCTTCCTTCACTCCCTCTATCCTTCCTTCCTTCCTTCCTTCCTTCCTTCCTTCCTTCCTTCCTTCCTTCCTTCCTTCTTTTCCTTTTCTTCTTTCCTTCCTTTCTTCTTTACCATTTTCCCCCTTTCTTCTTTTTCTTCCCTTTCTCTCCTTTCCTCCTTCTCTACCTCTTTCCTTTCTTCCTTCGCTTTTTGCTTCCATCCTTCCTTCTTTCATTCTTTCTTTCCTTCCCCCTTTCACTCCTTTCTTCCTTCTTTCCCTCCTTCCTTCGCTCCCTCTTTCTTTCCTTTCCTTTTTTCTCCTTCTCTCCTCCCTTCCTTCTCTACTTCTTTCTTTCCTTCCCCCCTTTTCTTTTCCTTCTGCTTTCTCTCCTTTCTTCCTTCTCTACCTCTTTCCTTCCTTCATTTACTCTTTGCCTCCATGCGTCCTTCTCTTTTCCTACTTTCTTTCTTTCTTTCTCCCTTCCTCCCTCTTCCTTCCTTTCTTTTTTTCTGTTTCGTCATTTAGCATTTGGGGGATTTTAAGTCCTTTCCACTTTTGGGGGGGGGGGCTTATGAGTGATGGTCACTCATTGGTCTATTAGGGGCATAGTGTCCAAATTTCATGTCAATTCATCCAGTGGTTTTTGAGTTATGTTAATCCCACAAATGAACATTACATTTTTATTTATATAGTAAGGTAAGGTAAAGGTTTTCCCCTGACACGAAGTCCAGTTGTGTCTGACTCTGGGGTGTGGTGCTCATCTCCATTTCTAAACCAAAGAAGCAGCATTGTCCATAGACGTCTCCAAGGTCATGTGGCCAGCATGACTGCATGGAGCTCCGTTACCTTCCCGCCGGAGCGGTACCTATTGATCTACTCAAATTTGCATGGTTTTTTTTGCAAATAATAATATTTTCTTTTTATTATCATTCATTATTGTCTTGCATTTATGCCATTAGGTCTCAGTGTTTCATTATGTTGTAAAAAATCCAAAAAATATTTCACATTTTTCACCATTTTTTCCATTGTAAAAATCCAGAGAAATATTTCCATTATTTTCGTTGCAATATCCAGGGAAATATTTCTAATTTTTCCACTTTTTTTATTACACAAATCTGGATAAATATTTTTCATTATACCTATTATTTCATAGGAACTTTTTTTCATAGGAAAAATCCAAGGAATTTATTCACATTTTCCACCGATTTTTTCATTATAAAAATCTGGAGAAATATTTGTAATTATTCTATTGTATTCATTGCAAAAATGTGGAGAAAGATTTCTAATTTATCTGGTGCAAAAACCTAGAGAAATGTTTCTAGTTTATTCGTTGCAAAATCCAGAGAAATATTTCACATTTATTAGCCCATTCCTTTTGTTGGAAAAATCTGGAGAAATATTTATAATTATTTCATTGTAAAAATCCAGGGAAGCATTTCTAATTATTCTACCAATATTTAGTTGCAGAATCTAGATAAATATTTCTAATTTATTCATTGCAAACATTCAGAAAAATATTGCATAGATCCAGGAAAAAAATCAGAAAAAAATATTTCTAATTTATTCATTAAATTTGCATGTTTTTGAACTGCTAGGTTGGCAGAAGCTGGGGCTGACAGTAAAAGCTCATGCTGCTCCACGGATTTGAACCTGCGACCTTTCAGTCAACAAGTTTAGCAGCTCAGTGATTTAACCCACTGTGCCAGTGGCAGCTCTTTTATTTATATAGCTATCTGGAAATTGTTGGATGCAATAGAGTACTATGTGCAGATTCCCTGAAATGCACCCATGGCATCCCGCAAGGGACAAATCTTTCCATCCTCAGCAAAGGTGAAACTGAAGTTCAACAGAGCCGAGTGAAACGATGCTGAGATAAGAGCCCACAATATCCAAACAGGTAACACCCAATTACAGCCACCATTCTGTTGACTTACACTTTCCCTTATCGGCAGGCAATCAGAGTATTCGTGTAAATGGCAAAAAGCATTTTGATGGATGCCAACTCGCCCAAGGCCTCCGACCCACGGAGCCCGGAGAGCCCTAGTGCAACGCAATCTCCCTTCTCCTTATCAGGAAGCAGGGACTATGGCTATGAAATTAAAACTATAAAAGGCAAAGCCTTATCAGCCCCTTCTAATTCCCTTAGTGTTCATTAGGGACTGGAAGCAGGCTCCAGGGATGGGCTTTTTTTGGTGTTAAGTTTGGAAAGGGAGGGGGAAAGGCCTCGGCTACATTCTCCCGGCAATTAAGCCGTCTCTTTCTTAAGATGTCTGTTTAGACTAGTCCTGAAGTAGGAAAACCCTCGGGATTAAAAGGCACTTTCATTTAGACCCAGGAATCAAAGATGGATCTCTCCTAATCCTGTCCTATTGGAGGCTTTGCATTTGGAAACAAGCTTATGTTCAGGCGTCAGAAGGGGTTTATGCAGAGTCCAACTATAACTGGATTTTACCATTCTCTTCTCAAAGGTGTGTTTTAAATCCAGCCTTCATAACCATAATTTGGGTCAGTGAAACCCAACCCATTTCTCTGCACTCCTAAACTCATTTACTCATAGGGACAGAGTCCCAAAGAATACAACACAGGATGCCTTTCAGTATCGATGGGTCAGAACTGGGTTGTTTTTTTTTTTGCACTATTCAACAATGCCACTTTGAAAACCTTTTCACTTCCATGGCTCTATCCTATGGAAACTTGAAATTTATAGTGTCACTGGCATTTATACATTGCTTAGGTGTTGTTGGGGCATCTGCCTGCCTACCTTCTTCCTTCTCCAGCTCTGAGAAGGCTTACTTCACAATATCTCCATGACAACACTCTGGCAACTATGGGTAGGCTCTCTTTGTGGCTTTTTCTTTCCTTCCTCCATTTCCCTCATATACTTTTTTTCCTCTCTCTTTCATTCCTCCCTTCCTCCCTCCCTTCCTTCATCTCTTCCTTCCCTTCTTTCCTTGCTTTCCCTCATGCACCTTTCCCCCTTTTTTCTTTCTTTCCCTTCTCTTCATTCCTTTCTCTTTTCTCTTCTTTCTTTTTCTTTCTTTCTTTCTTCCCTTCCTTTCCTTTCTTTTCTTTTCTTTTCTCTTCCCTTCTTTTTCTTTCTTTCCTTCTGTCACCTCATAACCTTTCCCCTTTACTTTCCCTTCCTTCCTTCCTTCTTTCCCTCCCTTTCTTTTCTTCTCCCTTTCCCTTTTTCTCTCTCCTTCCCTCCTTCCCTCCCTCCCTCCCTCCCTCCCTTCATCTCTTCCTTCTCTTCTTTCCTTGCTTTCCCTCATGCACCTTTCCCCCTCTTTTTTCTGTCTTTCGCTTCTCTTCATTACTTTCTCTTTTCTCTTCTTCCTTCCTTCCTTCCTTCCTTCCTTCCTTCCTTCCTTCCTTCCTTCCTTCCTTCCTTCCTTTTCTTCTGTTTTCTCTTCCCTTCTTTTTCTTTCTTTCCTTCTGTCACCTCATAACCTTTCCCCTTTACTTTCACTTCCTTCTTTCCCTCCCTTTCTTCTTCCTTTCCCCCTTTCTCTCTCCTCCCTCCCTCCCTCCCTCCCTCCCTCCATCTTTTCCTTCTCTTCTTTCCTTGCTTTTCCTCATGCAGCTTTCCCCTCATATCATTAGCACCAACCAAGTTACTTCATTCCCCCTTTTTCCCAAGGACATCACAGAGGGCCACTTCACCCAGCCATATCCAATCTACTTTGATCTATTCCATGGTTTGATCTATTCCTCTTGGTTTTCAATGAGTACCAGGCTGTATCCCAAAGTGGATTCAGTACCTTGGAAAGCTGCTTTAAAGCTGTCCAAAATCCACAGTGGATTCACTATCCCAACAACATGGGAAATATCAGTCACCACTGCAAGGCAGCTATATGGTATTAAAATCTATATTTGTCTAATCTGAAAAAGACTTTGCAATGCCCTTTGTGGATAGCAAGGCAAGCAAGTGAGGCTGAACATGTGTCAACAGTGTGGTGCATCTGCTAAAAGAGCCAATACTATTAGAATCATAGAATCATAGAGTTGGAAGAGACTTTGTGGGTAATCTAGTCCAACCTCCTGCCAAGAAGCAGGAAAATCACATTCAAATTGATTCTAGGTTGCATGCTGTATCAGATGCTCCATCCTTCGTCTAGTGTAGTACTGTCCCCTCTTCTCAAATTTGGGTTGCTATTAATTTTCCGGGCTGTATGGCCATGTTCCGGAAGCATTCTCTCCTGATGTTTCACCCACATCTATGGCAGGCATCCTCAGAGGTTGTGAGGTCTATTGGAAACTAGGCAAATGGTGTTTATATATATCTGTGGAATATCCAGAGTGGGAGAAAGAACTCGGGTCTGCTTGAGACAAGTATGAATGTTTCAACTGATCACCTTGATTAGCATTGAATAGCCTTGCAGCTTCAAAGCTTGGCTCTTCTCAAACCTATGCTTCTATTATTATATTCTGAGACCACTGCATTTTGGTGCTTGCTCAGCTGTTTTCTATCTCTGGATAGTAATATATTACCATGTGTTGGTTTTGGGTCTGTTTAGTCTTCATGAATCACATTGGATTCATGAATCACCTTTGCTTTTTGAGCTGTCGCATCACAATATTGGCTCAAGTTCAGCTTGTGATCTCCTAAGAGTCCTAGATCCCTCTCATGTGGATTGAGTCTCTAAGTTGCTTGTGGGGAGAAAAAGCAGCACATTAATAATAATAATAATAATAATAATAATAATAATAATAATAATGCAGCCCAGGAGCAAGCCATCAGACCAACTGCAATTAAGGCCAGGATTGAAAATTCAGCTGATGACCCAAAATGCAGACTGTGCAAGGAAGCTGATGAAACCATGGATCCTATCCTCAGCTGTTGCAAGAAAATCACACAGACGGACTACAAACAAAGGCACAACTCTGCGGCCCAAATGATTCACTGGAACTTATGTCACAAGGACCAGTAGGAAAGAACTGGTGGGATCATAAACCTGCAAAGGTAGTGGAAAATGAACATGCAAAAATACTGTAGGACTTTCGAATCCAGATTGACAAAGTTTTGGAACACAATACACCAGATATCACGATTGTGGAAAAGAAAAAAGTTTGGATTATTGATGTTGCCATACCAGGTGACAGTCGCATTGAGAAAAAACAACAGGAAAAACTCAACCATTATCATGATCTCAAAATCCAACTGCAAAGGCTCTGGCATAAACCAGTCCAGGTGGTCCCAGTGGTCATTGGCACACTGGTTGCCGTGCCAAAAGATCTCAGCTGGCATTTGGAAATAATAACATTGACAAAATCACGATCTGCCAACTGCAAAAGGCCACCTGACTTGGATCTGTGTGCATCATTCGAAAATACATCACACAATCCTAGACACCTGGGAAGTGTTTGATATGTGATTTTGTGATACGAAATCCAGCATATAGATCTTTCTTGCCGTGACATACTGTGTTTTTTGCATCAGTAAAATAATAATAATAATAATAATAATAATAATAATAATAATGAATAATTTAATCAAATACAAAAGCCAGCATAGGCTCTTGTTTGCTGTGTACTAATCTTGTTATGTATCTAATAGGCCTGGGTAACAACGCAAAAATTTGTTTCTAAAATCGATTTGTATTTGGGGGTTTTTTTTGGTTTTGATATTTAAAATAATTACAAAATTTTCCTTTTAAAAAGTTCGATATTTATGAAATTTCGTAAATGGTAAAAAAATAACGAATCGATTTCCGAAACAATAACGAATCGATTCGTTAATGGCGGACGCGACCGCGAAATACGCTAAAAAACCTCCAAAAACTTCTGAAGCTTCCCTCTCCCTCTGTTCTTGACTGTTGGTGTGATATTATAATTTTTTTTCACTAATTAAACCATAAAACTGGCCCAGACATGCGGAAAAAATAACGAAACGATCTCGGAACAATAACGAAACGAATACAATAACGAAATACGAAGCATTTACAAAACGTATTTAAAAATTCGTTTTTTTAAATAATTGCTCCAGAATGGTTCGTTATCGTTTTGTAATTGGAAAAATTAACGAATTATTAACGAATTACGAATTAACGAAACGAAACCGCCCAGGCCTAGTATCTAATAATAATAATAATAATAATAATAATAATAATGGCCACCCTACTTTGATCTGCGCGCATCATTAAAAAATAGATCACACAGTCCTAGACGCTTGGGAAGCTCAATGTATTGTCGAAGGCTTTCATGGTCGGAATCACTGGGTTGTTGTAGGTTTTTCGGGCTATATGGCCATGGTCTAGAGGCATTCTCTCCTGATGAAACGTCAGGAGAGAATGCCTCTAGACCATGGCCATATACCCCGAAAAACCTACAACAACCCACTGCTTGGGAAGCATTCAACTTGTGCTTTTGTGATATGAAATCCATCATATAGATCTCGTTTGCTGTGACATACAGTGTTTTTGTGTCAGTAAAATAACAACAACAACAACAAAGAATTGTCAATCTGAAATGGATCACTTCAGTCAAGGCCAAAGTTTCTTTAAGTTTGCAAGACCTGAGCTGAGCAGTTGATAGCAGGGTGACTTGGCGGTCTCGTGTTCATAGGTTTGCCATAAATCAGGACAGGCTTGACAGCAATTAACAACAAAGCAGTACTGTGTGAACTCTGCCTCGGGCAGCAGATCTTGAGACAATAAATTGTTAGCTATCTCCATTGGTAATGTAGTTTTACAGATTTTCTTGGCTTTGGTCCCAGAATAACTTTGACTGGCTTTGACCATCTTGCCTCAGGCAGCAAATTGTACAGGGACAACCTTGTTGGTCACACCCTACGCAAACATGCAACAGGAGAAGTTCCTTGCTGGGCCTGCATAGGAAAAGGTTGGGCCAGAATGTGACACTATCTGGAAACCCATCTTTGCTCTGAGTGCACTATTGTGTGCACAATTTGGATCAAAAGCCTGGCTTAGGGAAAGGCTTGGGAAAGCCTCCTTTTGGGCTACAAATTCCAGAAGGGCCCAGCCAACATGAATAAACTAATCATCCTAAAATTAGATTTGCAATTCCTGTTTCTGGTTTGTATTTTAGGAATTATTGGTCTGAAGTCTGGTTTGGATGCAAATTTGTCTTTCTTCCCCTTGAATAAATGAGCAAAGCAATGAATCTCTTAGTCAATCAGTGACTGAGTGAATCAAGTAATCAATCAATCAATCAATCATAGAATCACAGCACTGGAAGAGCAATCTAGTCCAACCCCATTCTGTCATGCAGAAAAGGCACAATCAAAGCATTCCTGGTAGATGGCAATCCAGCCTCTACTTTATAAACTATCATAGAAGGATATTCTGCTGCACTCCAAGGCAGCCTATTTCACTATTTCACTGTCAAATAATTTAGTGTCACTTGCAAATATGACAAGCAAATATAATAATTCTTCCAAATTTGTTGGGCTTATAGGTGCAAGACCTTGTGAAAATGCAGTCCAAAAACACAACAATTCCTAGTTTATTATTTGACTGGAAATCCATGCCTTGATTGGATTGGTTGTCTTATGCTGATCCCATTGCAATTGCACATAGCACTTCCAAAGGTGGCTCACCAATGCTTCCTCTTCATCCTGGAAAGAAGTGATGAGTGGAGTGCCATAAGCAGGGTGCTGTCCTGGGACTGGTTCTGTTCAACAACATTATTAATGTCTTAGATCAGTGGTTCCCAACCTTTTTTTTTTTTAACCAGGGACCACTTGACCAAGGACCACTTTTACTAGGGACCATTTGATCAGGGCCCACATTGACCAGGGACCACTTCACCAAGGGCCACTTGACCAGGGACCACTTTGACCAAGGACCACTTTGACCAGGGCCCATTTGACCCGGGCCCACTTTGACCAAGGACCACTTTGACCAGAGACCACTTGACTAGGGCCCACTTTCACCAAGGACCACTTTTACTAGGGACCATTTGATCAGGGCCCACATTGACCAGGGACCACTTCACCAAGGACCACTTGACCAGGGACCACTTTGACCAAGGACCACTTTGACCAGGGCCCATTTGACCCAGGCCCACTTTGACCAAGGACCACTTTGACCAGAGACCACTTGACTAGGGCCCACTTTCACCAAGGACCACTTTGACCAGGGCCCACTTTGACCAGGGCCCACTTTGACCAAGGACCACTTTGGCCAGGGCCCACTTTGACCAGGGCCCACTTTAACCAAGGACCACTTTGACCAGGGACTACTTTGACCAGGGCCCACTTGACCAGGGTCCACTTTGACCAGAGACCACTTGACCAGAGACCACTTGACCAGGGCCCACTTTGACCAAGGACCACTTTGACAAGGGACCACTTTGACCAAGGACTACATTGACCAGGGACCACTTTGACCAGGGACCACATGACCGGGACCACTCTCCAACATTAGTACCGAAAGAGTTATAAATCAGTTTTTGGTCAACTTTAGATATGGTTTGGTTATTTACAGTGCTGGTTCAGAAAATCGCATTTGGTAGAGTACATCAGCTCTAGTTTCTGATACACATAACATGTGCCAACTTGTAAGCCGCCTTGAGTCATCTTTGAGCTGAGAAAGGTGGGATAGAAATATCGTAACTCACTAACTAACTATGCTATCCAGTAGTTGCCATCTGCTCACCCACAGCTCTAGATTTAATAATCTAGATCTGATGTGGTCTATCAGTGAGGCAGGGCTGGTCAGCAACATGGAAGAATTGGCCAATGGCACAAAAGTAGAAGGAAATAAAATAAAATAAGTAAAGAGGAAGGAGGCTCGTGGACCAGATTTTCATCCTCATGGCCCCACTGGTGATCCACAGTGCACAGGTTAAGAACCACTGACTTAGATGAAGGGTTAGAAGGCATGGAAATCAAGTTTGTGGATGGAACCAAATTGGGAAGAATAGCTAATACCCCAGAAGACAGGAGCAGAATTCAAAACGATCTGAACAGATTAGAGAGATGATGGGCCAAAACCAACAAAATGAAGTTCAACAGTGATAAATGCAAGATACTCCCCTTAGGCAGAAAAAAGGAAATGCAAAATGGGGAATGATACCTGGCTCGAGAGCAGGATGTGTGAAAAAGATATTGGAGTCCTTGTGGACAACAAGTTAAACATGAGCCAACAATGTGATGCAGTGGCTAAAAAAGCCAATGGGATTTTGGCCTGCATAAATGGGAGTATAGTGTCTAGATCCAGGGATGTCATGCCACCCCTTGGTTAAACCAAACCTGGAATCACAGTATGTCTAATTCTGGATACTACAGCTGAAGGGAGATGTTTACAAGCTGGAATGTGTCCAGAGGAGGGCAACTAAAATGATCAAGGGTCTGGAGAACAAGTCCTATGAGGAGCGGCTTCAAGAGCTCGGCATGTTTAGCCTGCAGAAGAGAAGGCTGTGAGGAGATATGATGATGGCCAAGCATAAATATGTGAGGGGAAGTCAGAGGGAGGAGGGGACAGTCTTGTTTTCTGCTGCCCTGGAGATTAGGACGCAATGGAAGAATGGCTTCAAATGACAGGAAAGGAGATTCCACCCGAACATCAGGAAGAACTTCCTAACTGTGAGAGCTGTTCAGCAGTGGAACTCTCTGCCGAGAGTGTGGTGGAGGCATCTTCTTTGGAGGCTTTTAAACAGAGGCTGGATGGCCATCTGTCAGGGGTGATTTGAATGTGATTTTTCTGCTTCTTGGCAGAATGGGGTTGGACTCGATGGCCCACGAAGTCTCTTCCAACTCTAGGATTCTATGATTCTAAGTGCTTGGTGACTCTGCCACAGCGCTGTATTGCTAGTCCTGTTAGTGCAAAGAGCCATTCATTCTTTCAGCTTGAGCTCCCTTCTTCCCTCCGTGGAAGCGATCCAACTCTATTATCTCTTTGCTCTACAATGCAGGCCTCATTACTTTTCCCTCTTTCCTGAAGGCAGGGCGAAGCTGAAAGTGAAAAGGACCAGACCCTTGTCTATAATTAAACCGGGCGGCTCTTTCCAATCCGTCCAAAGTAAATGGCGTCCACCAGGCAGGCGTTTCATTGGATCCTCATCGTTTCTCCATTTCAGTTTGCTGTAATCCGTGGTGTCAACATATTATAGATAAAGGGAATCATTTGTCTGGGGAAAGATATGGGGCCCCTTCCAAAAACTCGACGGTGGAACCTACCAGACAAAATGCGGGCATTGCTCCCCGCAATGAAATTGTTCAGTCTCCAAATTTCTAGCATTGCAATAACTGAAAGCTTCAACAGAGCATTTAGAAAAGCAGCTTAGGCATCCATCATGAAGTTGCCATCAAAGATACCAAGGGAATGTGAGCACAACTGATAGAAGAGTTCACCATGTAAATAATTTCCATTGTCTCACTCATTTCAATGCTAGAAATCTGGGGACTGAAGTGAGATTTTATTGAGGTGCTGAATTCTTTAGCTCCTTGATTTAGCTTCTCAAGTAAGTTCTTATGGCACATCTGTACTGCAGAATTAATTTAGTTTGGTATTTTATTCAGCTGTGTGGAAGACGCCTCAGAAGAGAGAAATGATCCTTTTTTTATTATTATTAGATTTTTATTAAAGTTATATATAAATACATAAAGTTATATACAGAAATGATCCTTTTGTTTCTTCAATGGAACCATGTTTTCTGTATACTCTGAAGCAACTGCTCAATGGTATGAGTAGCTTACCAGAAATGTTTTCAATGAGAAAATGCTGGAACATTTGCCCAAGTGATGCATGTAGCCAAAAAAACATCATAATGTTTTCTGCTTCCTTGGAGACTAGGACGCGGAACAATGGCTTCAAACTACAAGAGAGGAGATTCCATCTGAACATGAGGAAGAACTTCCTGACTGTGAGAGTCGTTCAGCAGTGGAACTCTCTGCCCCGGAGTGTGGTGGAGGCTCCTTCTTTGGAAGCTTTTAAACAGAGGCTGGATGGCCATCTGTCAGGGGTGATTTGAATGCAATATTCCTGCTTCTTGGCAGAATGGGGTTGGACTGGATGGCCCATGAGGTCTCTTCCAACTCTTTGATTCTATGATTCTGTGATTCTATGTGGCCATGGTACATTATTACTGAAGAAGAACCCATAAGCCACAAGGGGCTACAGTGGTTTCCTTTTGCCTGAATCTATTGGGAAGGGAAAGTTCATGGAGGGCCAACTACTTTGGCACTTTGAACTCAGTTTACAGCCATTGAAATAAGCTCTTCTAAAAAAAATCTGGCAAAGAAAACAACGTGATGGATTCACCTTAGGATCACTGTCAGTTAGAAACTACATAAAGGCACACAACACCAACAATTCAACCAAAAGGCACCAGATCCTATCTTGGAACTTAAGCAGGGTCAACCATGATTAATACTTAGATAGAAGACTTCTAATAAATGCCTGGTACTGTAGGCTATGGACTGGCAAAACCTACAGAAAGGTCTATGAACTACATGCAGTTGCCATACATCCACAGGCAACTTGAAGATATATGCAGTATATCTTGCTTATCCAACCTTTGCTCATCCAACGCAATCTGCCTCCCTCCCAGATCCACAGCTGTTTCAATATATTGCAATGTTTTGGTGCAAAATTTGTAAATACATTAATTTCTGCGTAACGTAACTGTGTACTGAGCTGCTTTTTCTGTTGATTGGTTGTAAAACATGATGTTTTGGTGCTTAATTTGTAAAATCATAACAACTTGCAGATTAGCAAACTGCAAGGTTTCTCTACCTGGTATCCTCGGGTAAAAAGTGACCAATATCGTCAACAATATCTTCAAGACCTAACGTCAGCGGTCCTGAGGAAAGCATTTACAGCCCTGCGATTCCAAACAATGCCGTCAAACTGGCTAGAGGGAAGATACAGAGGGATCCCCCATGCCCAACGACTTTGCATTTGTGGCACAGGGGAAATAGAAGACATAACACACTATTTGCTACGTTGCCCCTTGTACAATGACCCTAGGAAAAATCTCCTAGGATCACTCTTGGAAGAAAGGGCATCATGGCAACAATATGCGGTGATCTGCGACTTGCTAGCAGATCATTCTAAAAATATAACACTAAAGGTTGCCACATTCGCAATCGCAGCCCAAAAGATCAGAGCCAAAGTAGCAAAATCCATACTGGGTGTCAGAAATGGAAACGGTTTGGAATGACACAAAGCAGACACTGTTATTGTCATGTTTCTGCTTTCATAATTTTAAAGAACTTGTTTTAGTTTTAATTCTGGTTACGTTTTAAGGTTTATATTGGAAAGTGTTTATAAAGTTAGTATATTACTGATGTCATGGCCTATGGCTAGTACAATAAACAATTCATTCATAACGTAATTTGACGTTTAATCGGCTTTTCCTTAATCCCTCCTTATTATCCAACATTTTTGCTTATCCAACATTCTACTGGCCCATTTATGTTGGATAAGTGAGACTCTACTGTATCTGTATCTATGTCTCTCTCTTTATGCACCTTCAAGCTGTCTGTTGATGTCTAGCAACCCCATAAAATTCATAGGGTTTTCTTTTATGTTCATACACAGTTCACCCTAGACCTCAAGAGCGACTTCCAGGTGTTTGCTTTGGCCACACCGTCATCTCTTCAAGATCTTTCTGCTCCTTTTGGTTATCTAATCTGTCTAACAATCCTAACAATCAATGGAACAACTCTCCCCTCTTTTCTTTTTTTCAAAAAGGGTCCTCTTAGGAGGGCACCAATCACTAACCACCGATAGAGATATCTCGGGAGGCTATTGACGAGAGGCGTGGCGAGTTGTAATCCATTGTTTGGCCTTTGTTTGGACTGTACAAGCCAAGGGACCCCCTCCTCTTCCTCATAGATAAGAGTCACTAATTCCACCCCTCCACGTGCATGGGGCATATTTGCATTTCATGAATAATTCCCCAAGAAAGCCTGGTCCTGGGGGATTTACCAATCACTCAGCCCAGACAAAGAGTCTGCCAGTTACAGGATCAGAGGGCATGCAAGTCACAAGATGGCCCTAGGTTTGAACGCACAGCTTTCAAGTTGTTTCTCAACAAGGCCAGGGCCCTCAAGGTCTCTTTGGGGATGCACTGTTTGGAGGCAAAAGGGTGAAAATGAGTCAGTCGTAAATGGAGATGCACAAGGCACTTGAGTGTGCTTTGAGATGGCGTCATAGATCAGTGAGAACTTCTTGGCACAACATGGCCTCCAAAGTAATTTCTCTAGAACAGTGGTTCTCAACCTTCCTAATGCTGTGACCCCTTAATACATTTCCTGTTGTGGTGACCCCCCAACCATAAAATTATTTTTGTTGCAACTTCATAACTTTTGCTACTGTTATGAATCATAATGTAAATATCTAATAAGCAGGATGTATTTCCATTAACTGGATCAAATTTGGCACAAATACCCAATACGCCCAAATCTGAATACTAATGGGGTTGGGGGGTTGATTTTGTCATTTGGGAGTTGTAGTTGCTGGGATTTATAGTTCACCTACAATCAAAGAACATTCTTAACTCCACCAATGATGGAATTGAAGCAATATTGGCACACAGAACTTCCATGACCAACAGAAAATACTGGAAGGGTTTGGTGGGCATTGGCCTTGAGTTTTGGAGTTGTAGTTCACCTCCATCCAGAGAGCACTGTGAACTCAAATAATGGCGGATCTGTACCAAACTTGGCACAAATACTCAATATGCCCTAATGTGAACCCTGGTGGAGTTTGGGGGAAATAGACCTTGACATTTGGGAGTTGTAGTTGCTGGGATTTATAGTTCACATACAATCAAAGAGCATTCTTAACCCCACCATTAATAAAATTGGGCCAAACTTCCCACATAGAATCCCCATGACCAACAGAAAATACTGTGTTTTCTGATGGTCTTTGGGACCCCTCTGACACCCCCTTTTGACCCCCTCAGGCATCCTGACCCCCAGGTTGAGAAATGTTGCTCTAGAAGCTCTCCAAAACAATGGGAGGGTGCAGACCACATCAGGTGACACCTTCAGAAAGTGTGACACCAATTTTTTGGGTAGCTTTTCAGCAGATATGTATTATTTTTTAATAAAAATATCCCTGTACCTAACCTATATATATATAACCTCCAAAACATTTTCATAAACCCAGTTTATATGGACTGTATCAAAAGATCTACAAGGTTTAAACTTGATGTTGATTTATGTGTGAAAAAGATCTTGGAGTCCTCGTGGACAACAAGTTAAACATGAGCCAACAATGTGATGCGGTGGCAAAGAAAGCCAATGGGATTTTGGCCTGCATCAAGAGGAGCATAGCGTCTAGATCTAGGGAAGTAATGCTAGCCCTCTATTCTGCTTTGGTTAGACCACACCTGGAACATTGTGTCCAATTCTGGGCACCACAATTGAAGGGAAATATTGACAAGCTGGAATGTGTCCAGAGGAAGGCGACTAAAATGATCAAGGGTCTGGAGAACAAGCCCTATGAAGAGCGGCTTAAAGAGCTGGGCATGTTTAGCCTGAAGAAGAGAAGACTGAGAGGAGACATGATAGCCATGTATAAATAAGTGAGAAGAAGTCATAGGGAGGAGAGAGCAAGCTTGTTTTCTGCTGCCCTGGAGACTAGGACGTGGAACAATGGCATCAAACTACAAGAAAGAAGATTCCACCTGAACATTAGGAAGAACTTCCTGACTGTGAGAGCCATTCGGCAGAGGAACTCTCTGCCCCGGAGTGTGGTGGAGGCTTCTTTGGAGACTTTTAAACAGAGGCTGGATGGCCATCTGTTGGGGGTGATTTGAATGAAATTTTCCTGCTTCTTGGCAGGGGGTTGGACTGGATGGCCCACGAGGTCTCTTCCAGCTCTATGATTCTATGATTCTATGATTATAGCCTCTTCATGGCCCCCAGGTCAAGGGGAGCAGCAAATCTACTTTGGTTGTTAATTTGATTTTCAAAGGAGCTGTCCAAAGTAGTGAACCTATTTAGCAATTATGAGCCAGTCCTTTGGGCAGCTCCTTTCAAGTTCAGACTAAAACCCAGAGCAACTTGACTGACATGGAAGGATAGAATCATATAATCCTACATCTGGAAGAGACCACGAGGGCCATCCCAATCCAACCCCTTTCTGCTAGGCAGGAAAAGCACAGCAGATTGCCATGAAACCTTTGCTTAAAAACCATAGAAGAAAGGACACTACATTATATTCTGGGGGAACATATTCCATTGCTTTTTTTTTTTGTCATTTAGGAGCGACTTGAAAAACTACAAGTCACTTCTGGTGTGAGAAAATTAGGACGTTGGCCAGGAGACGCCCAGATGATTTGATGTTTTTATCATCTTTGTGGGAGACTTCTCTCATGTCCCCGCATGAGGAGCTGGAGCTGATAGAGGGAGCTCATCCACCCCTCCCTGGATTTGAACCTGCAACCTATCGGTCTTCAGTCCTACCAGCACAGGGCTTTAACCCACTGTGCCACCAGGGACTCTTATTCCACTGCAGAACAGCTCGTACCATCAGGAAGTTCTTCCTAATATTAGGTGGAATCTCTTTTTCATTTTATTATTTATTATTATTTATTATTTACCTTTCTTATATACCGCTGTTCTCAGCCCAAAGGCAACTCACAGCGGTTCACAACAAATACGAACAGCAAAAATTCAGTGCTACAGTATAGAAACAGTTAACAACCTAACACATTACACAATTAATAACAGTTACTACAATACCCATTCACTGTCGTCTCGTCATCAAAAACATGTTCCAGATTCGTCATCCATTGTTCCATTCCAGTGTTCATTAACCAATCATTGCACTAATTATTGGAACGCCTGCTCAAACAGCCAGGTCTTCACTTTTTTGCGGAATACCATTAGAGATGGTGCTAGTCTAATGTCCGTAGGAAGGGCGTTCCACAGCCGAGGAGCCACCACCGAGAAGGCCCTATCTCTCGTCCCCGCCAGCCGAGCTTGAGAAGCAGGCGGGATCGAGAGCAGGGTCTCCCCGGAAGATCTCAAAGTCCTGGTGGGTTCATAGGCAGAGATGCGGTCAGATAGGTAGCTTGGGCCCGAACTGTTTAGGGCTTTAAAAGCCAACGCCAGCACTTTGAATTCAGCCCGGTAGCAGATCAGTAGCCAGTGGAGTTGGCGCAACAGGGGGGTTGTATGCTCCCTGCACTCCGCTCCTGTTAAAATCATGGCTGCCGAGCGTTGGACTAGTTGGAGCTTCCGAGCTGTCTTCAAAGGCAACCCCACGTAGAGAGCGTTGCAGTAGTCTAAACGGGATGTAACCAGAGCGTGGACTACCGTGGCCAAGTCAGACTTCCCAAGGTACGGGCGCAGCTGGCGCACAAGCTTTAGCTGTGCAAATGCTCCCCTGGTCACCGCCGAAACCTGCGGTTCCAGGCTCAGCGATTTTACTGTTTCTGATGTCATTTTTCTGGAAACTTTCCAGCTTGTCAACTTCCTTCTTGAATTGCCTTGCCCAGAACTGGATACAGTGTCATTCCAGGTAAGGCCTGACCAAAGCAGAATAGAGCAGAATGAGGACATCTCTTGATCTAGACAGTATACCCCCGTTGATGCAGTCTAGAATCGCTTTGCCTTTCGTTCCTAATGCATCACACTGTTGACTCACATCCTAGGTCCCTTTCACATGGTCTGTTTTAATGCCAGGCACCCCCCATCCTATATCTATGCATTTCATTTTTTTTCTCCCTGTTGAAATTCATTTGAAAAGTTTTGGCCCAGCTCCCTAATTTGGATTCTGATGCTGTCTTCTGGAGTATTACCTATCCCTCCTAATTTGGTGTCATCTTCTATTCTATCATCCAGGTCATTGATAAAGATGTCGGATCGCAATGGGGCCAGGAAGGAAGCCTGGATAGAATCCTATTTAGGTTCTTGTGGGTTTTTTCGGGCTATAGGGCCATGTTCTAGAGGCATTTTCTCCTGACGTTTCGCCTGCATCTATGGCAAGCATCCTCAGAGGTAGTGAGGTCTGTTGGAACTAGGAAAAAGGGTTTATATATCTGTGGAATGGCTGGGGTGGGGCAAAGAGCTCTTCTCTGCTGGAGCTGGGTGTGAATGTTTCAACTGACCACCTTCATTAGCATTTGAAGGCCTGGCTGAACCTGGGAAAATCTTTTTTTTTTCTGCATCCAGAAAAGCCAGCCTTGTGTCCAGAGGTGTCGTTCTTTCAGGGACAAAATGAAGGCATTGCACCCTAAATCCCAATTCTGCCTTGCCAAGGAAATCTTTAGCCATTTCTAGCACTGCAATCCTTTTTAATCTAGGCAATTTAATCTAGGCAATTTCCTTCTAGCCAGAGCAGAGCAAAGTGGAGGATGTTGGAGCATGTAAGGAATCTGTGTGTGTGTGTGTGTGTGTGTGTTTGTGTGTGTGTCAACTGTAAAATAAGATCCATGAAGCTGATTGGTTGGGCTATGCCCAGGGAGTAAGCTGAGCCTGAGACTTTTGGATACTGTTACTGATACTGATACTGGGTTGTCAGGGTAGTGCCCTTGGCCATTAAAGTGTCATAAGTACAGGAAAAGTGCCAACAAAAGTGCAGGAGCTTAGATAAGGTCAGGATAATTCTCAACTGGACCACCTTGTCAAAGGCACAATGGAACAACAAAGTTTTTAATTCCTTGCGGAAAATGGAGAGAGTAGGGGCCTGTCTGATCTCCCTAGGACAGTGGTTCTCAACCTGGGGTCCCCAGATGTTTTTGGCCTTCAACTCCCAGAAATCCTAACAGCTGGTAAACTGACTGGGATTTCTGGGAGTTGTAGGCCAAAGGACCCACAGGTTGAGAACCACTGCCCTAGGAAGAGAGTTCTAGAGCCGAGGGGCCACCACAGAGAAGGCTCTCTCCCTCTTCCCCACCAACCAGAGGGAGCAAGAGAAGAGACTCCCCAGAGGATCTTAGAGTACGTGCTGGTTCATAGGGGAAGATGCGATTGCAAAGATAGGCCTCCACAGCCACACAGCCACCTACAGACCCATCGTCAAGACGCTACACTTGGAGGACCATCATCCTCAGGCTACAAGGGGTCGCTTAAGGAAGGATTGCAGGGCTAGAAATGGCTAAAGAAGATTTCCTTGGCAAGGCAGAATTGGGATTTAGGGTGCAATGCCTTCATTTTATCCCTGAAACAACGACACCACTGGACAGAAGGCTGGCTTTTCTGGATGCAGATAATGTTGCGAAACCGATGCTCCATCCTTTTGTCTGCTGTTTGTGTCCAAAGCAAGGCCTTTGGAAGAGAGCACCCATCTAACTCCATCCTCAACATATTCCAAATTCCAGAAAAGCTGAGATCATCTGAGGAAAGTTGTGGAGAAGCAGCTCGGAGTCACGAATGCTCTCTTTGCTTGGCATTGTTCTTCCCGGAGTGGCTTTGTTGGGCAAACTGACATTTTTCATTGGGGGGTGGTGGGCGGTTAATGAAATACTTTGAGTTTGTATCAGATTGTTTATTTCCAGGCAACTTCAAACGATCTCAGCTGGCTTCTTGGGTGAGGCAGAGCGGTTCCCCTTTGCTGGAGACAGCTATTGTGCATTTTATTTATCTAAAGCTTTAGAAACAATTGCTGCAAACTACAACAGGCCCTTGATATCTGTTTCAGGACCTCTTTTGATGCCCAAATCCATGGATGCTCAAGGCCCATTAGAGGCAAAGGAAAATAATATCCCTTCTATACAATGGCAACATTAAAGTTTGCCTTTTGCTTAGTTATTTATTCAATTTTAAGCTGCAGATGGTTGAATCCATGGATGCATAAATCCATCCAAAGGGAGAGCTCCCTATACATATTACACCAGTGGTTCTCAACGTTCCAAATGCCGTGAACCCTTAATACAGTTCCTCATGTTGTGGTGACCCCCAGTCATTAAATTATTTTAATTGCTACTGCATAATTGTAATTTTGCTACTGTTATGCATTGTTATGTAAATATCTGATATGCAGGATGTATTCTCATTCACTGGACCAAATTTGGCACAAATACCCAATATGCCCAAATTTGAATACTGGTGGGGTTAGGATGGGAGGGTTGGTGGGAGGACGGGAGGATGGGGTTTGGTGGGCATTGACCTTGAGTTTGGGAGTTGTAGTTCAGCTACATCCAGAGAGCACTGTGGGCTCAAACAATGATGGGTCTGTACCCAACTTGGCACAAATACTCAGTATGCCCAAATATGTATGCTGGTGAAGTTTGGGGGAAATAGACCTTGACATTTGGGAGTTATAGTTGCTGGGATTTATAGTTCACCTACATTCAAAGAGCATTCTGAACTACACCAACAATGGACTTGAACCAAACTTGGCACACAGAACTCCCATGACCAACAGAAATTACTGAGAGGGTTTGGTGGGCATTTACCTTGGGTTTTAGAGTTGTAGTTTGCCTACATCCAGAGAGCACTGTGGACTCAAACAATGATGGATCTGGATCAAACTTGGCACGAATATTCAATATGCCCAAATGTGAACACTGGTGAAGTTCAGGGAAAATAGACCTTGACATTGGGGAGTTGTAGTTGCCGGGATTTATAGTTCACCTACTACCAAAGAGCATTTTGAAGCCCACCAACGATAGAATTAGGCCAAACTTCCCACACAGAACTCCCATGACCAGCAGAAAATACTGTCTGTGATGGTCTTTGGCGACCCCTCTGACACCTCCTCGCGACCCCTTCAGGGGTCCCGACCCCCAGGTTGAGACCACTGTATTACACTGAAATCTCATTTACAGCATCCCATAAGCCAAAAGGAGTCTCCTTGGCTATGGCTCCTATTTTAACAGCCAAGGAATGCTGAGATTTGCACTTGAGAATTTGCCAGAGAAAGCTTTATCTTCCCAAACTACAAGTCCCAGAAGTATATAGGATGCAACAAAGGCATTGAAAATTGAATTATAATGCTATATTGTGTGGCGGGATGAAAACTTTATGTCTAGGACCGGGCTGTGGAGCTGCTAGTTAGTAGCCAGTTGCATTAAATCACTACTGACTGAGAGGTCATGAGTTTGAAGCCAGTCCTGGTCGGAGTAAGCTTCCAACTATTAATAGTCTAGCTTGCTGTTGACCTATGCGGCCCGAAAGACAGTTGCATCTGTCAAGGAGGAAATTTAGGTACCACTTTATGCAGAAAGGCTAATTTAACTAATTTAGTCTCGCTTGCTGACCTATGAAGCCCAAAAGATAGTTGCAGAGCCAAGCTTAAGAAATGGGGCTACAAAGTGGAGTCTATGACATGCGAGAGTGGAGAAGAATAAACCACAGACTACCTACTGCAATGAAGCCTGAGCCCTGCCACGTGCACCATGGAGGACCTTCTTTTAGCAACACCAGAGGCACTCCAAGTGGCCAGCTACTGGTCAAAAGACATTTAATAGAATGCCAAGTTTTTAAAACTTTGTGTTTTTTAAATACATTACAACTGTATTCTCAGTTCACTTTTGATTTGAGAAATAAATAAAATTCAGTTCAAAGCAGATCTGGGATCAGGTACCGCTTTAAGACATCATAAAACCTTCCAGCAACATGCAGAAGAATGAGGAAGTACTCCATCAGGACTCAGTGTCACAAGTGCATGGGGAAGTGACAGCTCCCCCTGTGGCCGGAATTTGAGCATACCCTCATGAAGCCAGAAAGCTGGAATGTTAAATTGTCTCTGTGTCTGCTGTCTATATATGTTGTATGTCTATGGCATTTTACACTGCCCTATCTCCCAGTGTTTTAAAATTTTAATCTTTGAACTGGCCCTTCCCACTGTGATCATAGAATCAAAGAGTTGAAAGATACCTCATGGGCCATCCAGTCCAACCCCCTGCCAAGAAGCAGGAATATTGCATTCAAATCACCCCTGACAGATGGCCATCCAGCCTCTGTTTAAAAGCTTCCAAAGAAGGAGCCTCCACCACACTCCGGGGCAGAGAGTTCCAGGGAAGCAGAAAACAAGCTTGCTCCCTCCTCCCTGTGGCTTCCTCTCACATATTTATACATGGCTATCATATCTCCTCTCAGCCTTCTCTTCTTCAGGCTAAACATGCCCAGCTCCTTAAGCCGCTCCTCATAGGGCTTGTTCTCCAGACCCTTGATTAGTCACCCCCCTCTGGACACATTCCAACTCGTCAATATCTCTCTTGAATTGTGGTGCCCAGAATTGGACACAATATTCCAGGTGTGGTCTAACCAAAGTCTAACCAGAGCGGAATAGAGGGGTAGCATTACTTCCCTAGATCTAGACACGATGCTCCTATTGATGCAGGCCAAAATCCCATTGGCTTTTTTTGCCGCCACATCACATTGTTGGCTCATGTTTAACTTGTTGTCCATGAGGACTCCAAGATCTTTTTCACACGTACTGCTCTCGAGCCAGGCATTGTCCCCCATTCTGTATCTTTGCATTTCGTTTTTTCTGCCTAAGTGGAGTATCTTGCATTTGTCACTGTTGAACTTCATTTTGTTAGTTTTAGGTGGCTTAAAGTTTTGATTTTATATTGCTATGCTGCATATTTACATTGGTTTGTATTTTATTTTATTTTTTTGATTTTCTGTTGTGTTTTTGTGTTATATTGTGTTTTCTCTATTTTGTGTTTTCTCATGTAAGCCGCCCCGAGTCTGTTTGGGGAAATGTTGGCAGGGTATAAATAAAGATTATTATTATTATTATTATTATTATTATGTGGTGGAGGCTCCTTCTTTGGAAGCTTTTAAACAGAGGCTGGATGGCCATCTGTCAGGGGTGATTTGAATGCAATATTCCTGCTTCTTGGCAGAATGGGGTTGGACTGGATGGCCCATGAGGTCTCTTCCAACTCTTTGATTCTATGATTCTATAATTCTATTATAAGCTGGAATGTGTCCAGAGGAGAGTGACTAAAATGATAAAAGGTCTGGAGAACAAGCCCTATGAGGAGCGGCTTAAGGAGCTGGGCATGTTTAGCCTGAAGAAGAGAAGGCTGAGAAGGGATATGATAGCCATGTATAAATATGTGAGAGGAAGCCACAGGGAGGAGGGAGCAAGCTTGTTTTCTGCTTCCCTGGAGACGAGGACACGAAACAATGGCTTCAAACTACAAGAGAGGAGATTCCATCTGAACACGAGGAAGAACTTCCTGACTGCAAGAGCTGTTCAGCAGTGGAACTCTCTGCCCTGGAGAGTGGTGGAGGCTCCTTCTTTGGAAGCTTTTAAACAGAGGCTGGATGGCCATCTGTCAGGGGTGCTTTGAATGCAATATTCCTGCTTCTGGGCAGAATGGGGTTGGACTGGATGGCCCATGAGGTCTCTTCCAACTCTTTGATTCTATGATTCTATGATTATCCCTGTGGTCCTTTCTACACTGCCAGATTTTTCAAAGCAGATGATCCACATGATCTGCTTTGAGCTGGATTATATGAGTCTACATTGCATCTCTAAGCAGAGAGTCTGGATTGTAGATGGCAGTGCAGAAGGAGCCTGGAATATAGGGTAGATCCAGCCTGATTCTACACTGCCATATACAATCCAGATTATCCACTTGGAAATGGATTATATGGCAGGGTAGTAGGGGTCTAAATTACCCTGAATTCCAAGAAGGGGATTCAAGTCAATCCCTACTTTCCTGGATGCTCTGGTGTTTGGAAGCTTTAGACAAGGCATGGGCTAGCTTGGA
Source organism: Anolis sagrei (assembly GCF_037176765.1). Lineage (NCBI taxonomy): Eukaryota > Metazoa > Chordata > Lepidosauria > Squamata > Anolidae > Anolis > Anolis sagrei. The sequence continues at coordinate 10,151,933 of NC_090021.1, forward strand.
CCCTCCAGGTGTTTTGGACTTCAACTCCCACCATTCCTAACAGCCTCAGGCCCTTTCCTTTCCCCCCTCAGCCGCTTAAGATGGTGGGAGTTGAAGTCCAAAACACCTGGAGGGCCCAAGCTAGCCCATGCCTGTCTTTACTCCCGAGGAAGCCAACTATGAGGGGCTGGCTTTGGGGAAGGAAGGAGGCCTTTCCTTGGCTCCAGCGCCTCCCAGTCTGCGTCCCAGCGGCTCAGAGACAAGGCGGCGACCCCGGAGCGCCTTCCTATCAGCGGACACCTCATTAATATCCCCAGCTCTGGCTCGGAAGGGGGAAGAAACCGGCGTAGGCGCCGTTTACACGGGAAGGAAGGCGAAAGGAGCGAAGTCGGAGGGGCGGAAAGCGCCTGTCTCCATCTCCCTCCTTCAGATGCGCCTCCCGACATCAGGAAAACCACCCATTCCTGCATGTTGGGGTTACAAAAGGAAGGCAGTTTAGACACCCCTAGAACTGCCAGAGCTCACTCAAGGCGAGGGAAAACCCTAGAGTTGTAGTTCCATAAGGTCTTCAGCCTTTGGGTGCATAACTACAATGCCTAATGATTGTAGGGATGTGCGATGCGTTGAAAATGGTTCAAAAGTGGTTACAAAACTGGCATTTCGTTTCTAAAGTATAGTTAATAAAATTAGTTACTTTAACAAGAGTAACGAAATTTCGTTACTATTCCGTTACAGTCACTAATTTTTCATTAACTATACTTTAGAAACGAAATGCCAGTTTTGTAACCATTTTTAATGCATTGCACATCCCTACAATCATTAGGCATTGCAGTAATATAATTTCATTACTATTACGTTACAGTAATTGGATGTAATTACTATAATTGGGGAAACTTCAGGTGCTCTTTTCTCCCTCATTTTTAAAACTATTGGGGTGAAACTTGCTACAGTGATAGAACACATTTGCCACTGTTTGTCCACCAAATTTCAGAACTTTATGCTTTTGGGTGCATAACTACAATGCCTAATGATTGTAGGGATGTGCGATGCATTCAAAATGGTTCAAAAGTCGTTCCAAAACGGGCATTTCGTTTCTAAAGTATAGTTAATAAAATTAGTTACTTTAACAAGAGTAACGAAATTTCGTTACTATTCCGTTACAGTGACTAATTTTTCATTAACTATACTTTAGAAATGAAATGCCAACTTTGTAATGACTGTTTTTAAAAAATAGGGATGCTCTATTTATTTTAATATTTATACATTACTAGCTGTGCCCTGCCACACGTTGCTGTGGCCTAAACCTCAAAGTAGAGGTAGATATCTGGACTAATATGAAAGAGAGGTACCTACCTATTCCTTCCCCCTTTTTCTTCCCCTTTCTCTCCTTTCTTCCTTCTCTAACTCTTTCTTTCTTTCTCTTTCTGTCTTTCTTTCCTTCTTTCGCTCTTTGGTTTCATCCTCCCTTCTCTCTTTCCTTCATTCCCTCCCCCTTTCTCTACTTCTTCCTTTGTCTCCTTTCTTCCCTCCCGTTTCCTTCCTTCTTTCACTTTTTATTTCCTTTTCTCCTTCCTTCTTTACCTCTTTCCTGCCTTCCCTTCCCTTTTTCTTTCCTTTCTACTTTCTCTTCTTCCTTCCTTCGGTACCTCTTTCCTTCCTTCCTTCCTTCCCTCCTTTCTTTCTTCCTTCCCAATGCCCACCAAACCCTTCTCTTCCTTTCTGTTGGTCATAGGAGTTCTGTGTGCCATGTTTGGTTCAATTCCTTCGCTGGTGAACTACATCTCCCCTAAATCATTGTCAATTCCTCCAAAATCCCTCCAGTATTTTCTGTTGGTTATGGGGTAAGTTTGGCCCAATTCTGTCATTGGTGGAGTTCAGAATGCTCTTTGATTGTAGGTGAACTATAGATCCCAGCAACTACAACTCCCAAATGACAAAATCATAATTTTTTGAGTGATGGTCACTCCTTGTGTAATGAGATGTTTTGTTGTCAAATTTGGTTCTTTTGTTTTTAAGGTACTCATTACGCACAGAGCATTTTTATATATTTTTATATAGAGAGATTTTAGTAGTTATACATTATTTTAAGTCTTTTTTTTGCAATTAATTTTTATTGAAAAAGAATACAGTCACATGTCAAGGAGGGGAATATTGTGAAGAAGATAGAAAAATAGGAAGTAAGCTGGGGTAGAGATAGGATAAAAAAAAAACCAAAAAAGATAGTAAGGAGCATAAAAAAAACCTGTCCATAGGATGTAGAGACCCCCCTCTAAAAAAAGGAGGAAGGGGAAAAAAGGGAGAAAAAAGAAAAAGGACTTCCGTCTAGTCTTTGAAGATCTTTTGAATAACTTTTGAACCATTTTAAATGCATCACACATCCCTGCAATCATTAGGCATTGTAGTAACATAATTTCGTTACTATTACGTTACAGTAATTGGACGCAATTATAATTGAGGAAACTTTAGGTGCTCTTTTCTCCCTCATTTTAAAGCCATTGGGGTGAAACTTGCTACAGTGGTAGAATACGTTAACCACTGTTGGCCCACCAAGTTTCAGAACGTTACACATCCACAAATTTTTTGGGAATTTTCAATTTTTTAGTAAACAATATTTTTTAAAAAAAATTACAACAGCTATCTACTTGAATTTTATATACAATGCACAAGATAACCAGGGCGTCAATCTCCAGAAGTTTCAGAAAGATCCACACATCTGCAGATTTTTTGGGGTTTTTAAAAGTTGAGACAAAAACAATTTAATAATAATAATAATAATAATAATTGTGAGTTTTTTTGGCATTGTATATTTCTACTGCTTCTGTGAATATTAATTTGCATTTTGATTCTGTAGCCCACTTGTCTATGGATGTCCAGAATCAGCAGCATCCACCGCAGTCCTTTTTATCCTGGGCGACTTTGTTTTGATTTGTTTCTCCATAGTGCTAATGGGTTAGGTGCTTTTAGGTCCAATCCTCAGGTGAGACCTCTCTGCCTTGTTTGGACCTGATGGTAGTTACTGCCAGCATCCTTGGAGCAGTTAAGCCCCCCACCACGACAAGGTGGCATTCATATGAACCATTGATCATATCCTCAACTGCTGCAAGAAAATCACACAGACAGACTACAAACAGAGGCACAACTCTGTGGCCCAAATGATTCATTGGAACTTGTCTCAGAAGTACCACCTGCCAGTAGTTATCTGAGTCCACACTCAGATAATGTAGGATTTCCTGCCTTGCTATTCTGGGATATAAGGCTGTGTGGAAGGGCCCTAGGACACTAGTAGACCACGAGTTGAACATGAGTCAACAATGTGATGCAACAGCTAAAAATGCCAATGCGATTCTAGATTGTATCAATAGGGGTACAGTGTTTAAATCTATAGAAGTCCTGATTCCATTCTTGTCAGACTTCAACTAACAAAATAGCACTGCATCCAGTTTTGGTCCCACCATTCGAGAAGGACATTGACAAGCTGGAAGGTGGAAGGTGTCCAGACAAAGGCAACCAAACTGGACAAAGATCTGGAAGCCAAGCCCTATGAGGAGCTCTTGGGAGCTGGATATGTTTAGCTTGGAGACGAGAAAGTTCAGTGTGTGTGTGTGTGGCGGGGGGGGGGGGGGGGATTATAGCCACATTCAAATTCAAACGAATGAAAAGTAATGCCTCCATTTTCGTAACTCCTCAACAGATGGCAGGACTGGTATGCGGCAGGTACTGGCTTGTTCAGTAGACTCTCCTCTACAGTTCCATTTTGGCAGGAAGCCTTAGCATTGAACAGTTGAGTTGCTAAAGTGTGAAGTATGGAATCCTACACAGACGGTCGGTCAATGCAACTTAAGCAACATGCAGTCATTGAATTCTTGACAGCAGAAGATGTCACCCCAAAGGAGTTTCGTCAGAGAATGCAAGCTGTTTATGGTGATTGTGTTGATGTGAGTACTGTGCATCACTGAGTGAGTAAGTTTAAAGATGTTGAGATGGGAACATCTGACTTGTCTGACAAACAAAGAGTTGGACGTCCTGTGACAGCAACCACCAAGTTTCACAAGCGAAAGGTTGACAGATTTATTCAGAATGATCAACAAATCACTTAGAGATATCAAGCGTAATCGGCATTTCACAAGAACATGTGGGTCAGGCTATCAGAAGATCTGTGCACGATGAGTACACAGCAGAACTTCAGAGACTGGATCTCACCACTGCATCCTCCATACAGTCCATACAGTCCAGATTTAGCACTGTCTGACTTCCATCCCGATAATGAAAAAAGATCTGTGGGGACATCGTTATGTTTCTGATGAAGACATTGAGAGAACTGTTATTGCTTTGCTTGGCTATCGGAAGATCTGTGCATGATGGGTACCCAGGATGAGAGAACTGTGAGATGCTGGTTGCGGAAATAGAGTGTCGACTTCTTCCATGATGGCTTCACTAAACTTGTTCATCGTTGGCAGAAATGTATCCAATTGTGTGGTGATTATGTGGGAAAGTGAATAGTGGTAGTTAAAGAGCACATTCTAAGGATTATTTCTTTGTTTGATTTATTAAAATATCTAAACCCAAGTAATGAAGGTGGAGGCATTACTTTTCATTCAACCCTCGTATTTGCAAAAATGCCCTGTTGAGGAGGGAGCCAGCTTGTTTCCTAATACTAAGCTAGGACATAGAATCATAAAATCATAGAATCATAGAATTGGAAGAGACCTCATGGGCCATCCAGTCCAACCCCATTCTGCCAAGAAGCAGGAATATTGCATTCAAATCACCCCTGACAGATGGCCATCCAGCCTCTGTTTAAAAGCTTCCAAAGAAGGAGCCTCCACCACACTCCAGGGCAGAGAGTTCCACTGCTAAACGGCTCTCACAGTCAGGAAGTTCTTCATAATGCTCAGATGGAATCTCCTCTCTTGTAGTTTGTATCAATGGATTCAAACTAAAGAGATTCCACCCAAACATGAGGAAGAACTATTTGATAATGGACAATACTGCCTTGGAGCATGGTGGATCTACACTGCCCTATATCCCAGGATCTGATCCCAGATTATTTTCTTATCTCAGATTATATGGCAATGTAGACTCATATAATCTTGGGTCAGATCCTGGGATATAGGGTGGTGTAGATCCAGCCCTTCTCTAAAGGTTTATAAACAGAGGTTTGATGGCTATTTATTATTATTATTTATTTACAGAATGGGGGACGAGGCCTGGCTTGAGAGCAGGACATGTGAAAAAGATCTTGGAGTCCTCGTGGACAACAAGTTAAACATGAGCCAACAATGTGATGTGGCGGCAAAAAAAGCCAATGGGATTTTGGCCTGCATCAATAGGAGCATAGTGTCTAGATCCAGGGAAGTCATGCTACCCATGCTCTATTCTGCTTTGGTTAGACCACACCTGTAATATTGTGTCCAATTCTGGGCACCACAATTCAAGAGAGATATTGACAAACTGGAATGTGTCCAGAGGAGGGCAACTAAAATGATCAAGGGTCTGGAGAACAAGCCCTATGAGGAGTGGCTTAAGGAGCTGGGCATGTTTAGCCTGAAGAAGAGAAGGCCGAGAGGAGATATGATAGCCATGTATAAATATGTGAGAGGAAGCCACAGGGAGGAGGGAGCAAGCTTGTTTTCTGCTTCCCTGGAGACTAGGACGCGGAACAATGGCTTCAAACTACAGGAGAGGAGATTCCATCTGAACATGAGGAAGAACTCCCTGATTGTGAGAGCCGTTCAGCAGTGGAACTCTCTGCCCCGGAGTGTGGTGGAGGCTCGTTCTTTGGAAGCTTTTAAACAGAGGCTGGATGGCCAAATGTCAGGGGTGATTTGAATGCAATATTCCTGCTTCTTGGCAGGGGGTTGGACTGGATGGCCCATGAGGTCTCTTCCAACTCTTGGATTCTATGATTCTATCTGTCGAGAAGGCTTGGATTGTGTTTTCCTGCAAGGCTCAGAGCACCTCTGGCCCTTTAGTGGAGCCTCCCCATTGAGGCGCACTTCCTGCTTTCTCCTTAGGCTTATGGTCAATTCCTGTTTCTTTTGCACAGCCTTCCTGCAAAAGGAGGCTTTGGCAACTGTCTTGCACAGGCCGGGGCGTGGGGTGGCAAGCCACGTTTCCAAGCGAGAGAGGCACGTTCCCTTGTTTACTTGTGTATTCATTTTTGAATTGTCCTTATCTGCCCATCAGTCAAAATGGCAGCCAGGGCGTCCATGGAACCGTGGAAAAAAACAGGAAAACGCACGGCAAAACAAAACAGGAAAAGAAATGGGAATAAAACAATGCAGTAGATAAGATGGCAACGCAGTGCAATGTCAGTCAGAACAAAAAAAAATGAACACATCTCAGCACTGAATGTGTATTTATGAACTAACACCATATTTATTTATGGTTTTAGGAAGCATATAACACCTCTTTGAAACAGCTCCACTGGCTCCTGGTTTGTTTCTAAGCCAAATTCAAAAGTGCTGGTTAGGATTTCCCAATTCTTGTATGGCTTGGTTCCAGACTATTTGAAATACTCTGTATCTTGCAGTACGAGCTTTGGTTTTAAGACTTTCTCTTGGGGAGCATCTGCACTGCAGAGTTGATGTGGTTTGACACCACTTTAATCTACATGGCTCAGTGCTATGTCCTCATGAAAGTTGTATCTCGGTGAAGCACCAGCACTCTTTGGCAGAGAAGGGTAAAAACCTTGTTAAACTACAACTCCCAAGTTCCCATAGAATCAAGGCATGGCAGTTAACCTGATGTCAATGTGGATTAAATCTATGGTGTAGCTCAGACATGGGCAAAATTGGGCCCTCCAGATATTTTGGACTTCAACTCCCACAATTCCTAATATCCAGTAGGCTGTTACGAATTGTGGGAGTTGAAGTCCAAAATGCCTGGAGGGCCCAAGTTTGCCCATTCCTGGTATAGATGAATAATTGGTCTCTTAACCATCATGGGCACTTTGGATGAAGACATAGAAAGAGTCTTCTCTGTGGTTGGTCCCAAGTTGGAGTTCTTGTCCATGAGAAATGGGTTGCTTCCCTTCCTCTTGAAATGGGTTGGTTCCCTTCCTCTTGGCTTTCCATCATCAGGCAAATGATCTCTTTTAAAAATTCATTGTTGTGTGGCCATCCAGCCCTACCATGTAGGAAGACCCAATCCAAGCCCTCCCAACAGATGGATGTCGAACCTCCAGAGAAAGAGACTTTGGCAGCAGATTCCATAATTGTACACAGTAGGCATGTGCAAAAAAATTGGAAAGTCTAAGTCGGATAAGTTTTGTAGGATTCATACTTACAATGCTATATCCGACATGCATACGTGGTCTGCACCAAAAATTAAGAAATTGGAACGTACGCCATACTTTGTCGTTTTAGTTTTGTAAATTTTGGAATTGTCCCAAAGTCAGTTTCATATTCAGTGCAAGGAAGAAAAGCCATTAAGCCAAAAAGGCTGCCTGCCTGGAATTAATGGCCTCTCAGCATTAGGAGCTGTAAAAAGAGGGAGCAGTGCATTTTGGGAACAGCATAGAACTCTGGGAAATGTAGTTTGGGAACGGAGGGGGGGAGCCCTATGCCAAAGAATTCAGAAGGCTCCACCAATTTAACAAAATAATAATTGTGGAGTAGAATAACTACTTTCAAAGTAAGGACTACACAATTAAATAGGAAATAACACTTTGAAACTAGGAACAAATTTTCTTTATTATTACAACTGTTGTTTATTAAAAACTTTGCCAAAAATTCATGGATAAGCAAAACGTTCTGACATTTGGTGGGCTAACGATGGTAAATGTGTTCTACCAATGTAGAACTTTCACCCCAATAGCATCAAAAATGAGGGAGATAGGAACACCTGAAGTTTCCCCAATTACAATAATTTAGTTATGCACAATTACGGTAATGAAATAGCAACGGAATTCCATAAGTCTCTTTATAGTAATTAGTTTTTCACTAAGAAACCAAATGCCAGCACGCCCAGTTTTGTAATGATTTTTGGACCATTTTTTAATGGATCGCACATCCCTACATAGCACAAGGTTGTCCTTAAGGTTTAGATGTTGAGAGGTCTATTGGAAACTAGGCCAGTGAGGCCAGTGAGGTTTATATATCTGAGGAATTTTTGTGTGCTTGAGGCAACTGGCCAGCTTAATGAGCACTGAATGGTCTTGCAGCTTCAAAGTCTGATTGCTGCCTGGGGGAATCCTTTGTTAGGAGGTGCTAGCTGGCAAGGGTTGGGTTGCTGTGAGTTTTCCAGGCTGTATGGCCATGTTCCAGAAGCATTCTCTCCTGATGTTTCAGCCACATCTATGGCAGGCATCCTCAGATGTTGAGAGGTCTGTTGGAAACTAGGCAAGTGAGGTTTATATTTCCATGGAACTCTTGTCTGCTTGAGGCAAGTGTGAATGCTGCAATTGGCAAGCTTGATTAGCATTGGATGGTCTTGTAGCTTCAAAGCCTGGCTGATTGCTGCCTGGGGGAATCCCTTGTTGGGAGGTGTTAGCTTGCAAGGGTTGGGTTGCTGTGAGTTTTCTGGGCTGTATGGCCATGTTCCAGAAGCATTCTCTCCTGATGTTTCAGACACATCTATGACAGGTGTCCTCAGAGGTTGAGGGGTCTTTTTGCGCAATGTCTGAGGATGCCTACCATAGATGTGGGTGAAACATCATAGAATTATAGAATCATAGAATCAAAGAGACCTCATGGGCCATCCAGTCCAACCCCCTGCCAAGAAGCAGGAATATTGCATTCAAACCACCCCTGACAGATGGCCATCCAGCCTCTGTTTAAAAGCTTCCAAAGAAGGAGTCTCCACTCAGGAGAGAATGCTTCTGGAACATGGCCATACGGCCCGAAAAATACACAGCAACCCTTAGCCTGGAAATGTTTCCAAGTCTTCTATTGGGGAATGGCACCCATCCTGAAAAGGGCTGGGAGATAAAATTCCACCCAGGAAAAGCCTTCTCCTTTGGTTAAGTTCTAAAGGAAAAGAAGAAAAGAGAAGAGAGAGAAAAGAAGAAAAAGTTGTATTTAAACAGAGGAAATAATCTAAAAAGAAAGGAGGGAAGGAGCAAGGGAGAAAGGAGGAATGTAAATAAGACGGGAAGAGAAAGGAAAATAAGAAAGAATGGGAATAGGGGAAAGAAAGAGAAGGAAGGAAATATTATCAGTAGGAGTTCAAGGGAGAGGGAGGAAAAATGGAATATGAAAAAAACCCAAGCATGAGAGAGTGGGTGTTGGTTTAGAAATGTCTTTTTTATCTCTTTGGGACTGACAGGGGTTCATTGTTTGGAAAGAGAGATGCTGCCAATACGACTGGAAAGAAACCAGAGTTTACAATGAGGTTAATTGAGGAATAAGTAAAGGAAGGGGGACATTCAGATGAACCTATATATATATAAAATTGGTATTCAGGATGCTCAGAGAAGAGGAAGGAAAATGGAGAGGGATTTAGAATTGATGTTAACGTTGGGCTCAAGAGTTTTTGGGGTCTTGGTAATGAGTAGTTGAACCTGAGTTCAAATCCAAGGCAAAACCACTTGCATGATTTGAGAAAGAAGGTCACAGACCTTGTAAAACTACAACTCCCAAGCTTATATAGCACTAGCCAGCCACCCTTGCCACGCATTGCTGTGGCCCAGTCTGGTGATCTGGAAAATGAAGTAATTAGAAATTTGATAGCACTTTAGCTGCAATGGCTCTATGCTCTGTGCTATGAGGGTTTCTAATATATGTAATGTCTTGATGGTTGTGGGTAAACACTATTTCGTGCTGTTTCTTTGTCAGTGTTGATGTCGAGATGGTCTGGTTTGCCTGCTCTGGAACATGCAACATATTATTGTCCTTCTCTAGAGGCCCTTTCAAATCTTTGATACTATATCTGTGTGTGTGAATAAAATATATCTATCTATATCTATGGCTGGATGGCTCTTTGTCAGGAGGGCTTTGATTATGTTTTCTTGCCCTGGTGAAGGGAGTTAGACTGGATGGCCTTAAGTATTTTCTGTCGGTCATGGGGCTTCTGTGTGAGAAGTTTGCCCCAATTCTGTAATTGGTGAGGTTCAGGATGCTCTTTGATTGTAGGTGAACTATAAATCCCAGTAACTATAACTCCCAAATGTCAAGGTCTATTTGCCAAGTTTGGTCCAGATCCTTCATTGTTTGAGTCAACAGTGCTCTCTGGATGTAGGTGAACTACAACTCCCAAACTCAAGGTCAATGTCTATCAATACTCATGTTGGTCATGGGAGTTCTGTGTTCCACATTTGGTTCAATTCCATCATTGGTGGAGTTCAGAATGCTCTTTGATTGTTGTTGTTGTTGTTCATTCGTTCAGTCGTCTCCGACTCTTCGTGACCTCATGGACCAGCCCACGGCAGAGCTCCCTGTTGGCCGTCACCACCCCCAGCTCCTTCAAGGTCAGTCCAGTCACTTCAAGGATGCCATCCATCCATCTTGCCCTTGGTCAGCCCCTCTTCCTTTTACCTTCCACTTTCCCCAGCATAATTGTCTTCTCTAAGCTGTCTCCTCATGATGTGGCCAAAGTACTTCAACTTTGTCTCTAGTATCCTTCCCTCCAATGAGCTGTTGGGCTTTATTTCCTGGAGGATGGACTGGTTGGATCTTCTCGCAGTCCAAGGCACTCTCAGAACTTTCCTCCAGCACCACAGCTCAAAAGCATCGATCTTCCTTCGCTCAGCCTTCCCTAAGGTCCAGCTCTCACATCCGTAGGTGACTACAGGGAATACCATGGCTTTGACTAGGCGGATCTTTGTTGCCAGTCTGATGTCTCTACTCTTCACTATTTTATCGAGATTGGACATTGCTCTCCTCCCAAGAAGTAAGCGTCTTTGATTGTAGGTGAGCTATAAATCCCAGCAACTACAACTCCCAAATGACAAAATCAATTTTTTGAGTGATGGTCACTCCTTGGATTAGTAGGTGTCTAGTGACCAAATTTGGCCGCAATTCATCCAGTGGTTTGTGAGTTATGTTAATCCCACAAATGAACATTATGTTTTTATTTATATAGAAGATTGAGCCATGTCAGCTAAAGAAGGGTCAAATTGTATTAAGTCTAGAGTTTAGATGCACCCTCAGCAGTGATTTGGTCCAGGATTTGTTTTAGCCATCAGGCCTGGCATCTGTCAAATGATAAAGAGGACAAGAATGCCTCTGAACATGTGTAAAGTGCTTCCCCATATCAGCATAGTACTGGAATAAAGAGGAGGTCTTTGCTCTGCTGTAAATTGACTTAGAATGAATGCAGTTGGGCACCACTGGAACCAGGAAACATTTGGGGGGGGGGGGTTAGGGGTTCAATCCCCCCCCCCCAAATGTTTCAGATTTTTTTTAAAGAAACCTGGTTTACTCATGAATTTTAACTGGTTAACCAAATCCCCATGCTAAGTCTATGAGATGCAAAAAATCAAGAGTCCCTCCAGAACTGCAAGCACTATCTCAAGCAAATATTAGCAATTTATTCACACTGTCATTACTTGCAGCAATAGCCGATGTAGTTGTTCTGGTACAGCTGTACCAGGAGCTCCAACTTTATTTGTTTTGTATTAAATGTTTGCTTGCAGTCCTAGGTTTCAGGGACTCTGCAGATAGGTGGCTTCTTTGGTTGCAGTCATAGGGCAAGTCACCTGTCCATCATTGTTAAGTTTTGGTTCCGCCCCTTGCTCAGGGCAATTGGGAAGGGAAGGGAGCCATTTTTAGTTAGTCTCAGCAAGGTAAGCTTATGTATAAGATGTGTGCAAGCTTCCCCTGTACAAAAGCTTCAACCCTTAAGACCTTCCGGGGGAGAAAGGTCTTAAGAGTCTCCAAAGAATTTCCAGGAAAACAGCACTAAAGACCAAAGAACTCCAGCTGGAGAACATCTACTGCCTTGCTGGTAGGTCCACTCGGCGTTCGAGATGCAGTTCGACCCGCTAGCGGAGCCCACATCAGTAAGGGTTAGATTACAGTCAGCCTGGGAGAAGTTAAAACGGGGATTTTCCTTTAAAGAAGAAGTTATTGAAGACAGTTGCCTGTCCTTCGTGGGCAAGATTAGGAATTCACCAGTTGCCCAGAAGCTTGGAATCATTTGCTTAACTTTACTGAAGACAAGAGAAGTTTCTGTTTGATTGTTCATTAATAAAAGACTTTGTTATACTTCTCAAGCCATCTAAAGACTGTTTGTGGTGGAAACCTCTGAGAACTTTTCTTTAGGCCCCCTGGCTTCCCGCTGGGCAGACAGAACAGTAGTGAAGCAACCAAGTTGGGGGGGGGGGGGGAGATGTTGAATGCTCTCATTGAGGAGGCCAGACTTGGTGGAGGTGGTTGACAAGGGCGGAGCTGCAGGCTATTGAAGGCTGCTCTGCCCCGTTGTGCTCTTGGCTGCTTCAGCGTGAGCTAGGAGGCAGGTTTCAACACCCCCCTGCAAAATTTTCAACCCCCCCCCCCGAAATTTCAACCCCTCCCGAATTTTTTTTCTGGCTACAGCCCTGACTGGAACTGCTAAGGGCTCTGTGAAACCATGGGAATTGAAGTTTTCTCTGCTAAGGAGGGCTGTCACCTCACCAAACTACATCTCTCTAAAGTCTTACCCAACTTTCCTGGAAAGTTTTTGCATTACTTCACTGCATTCCTAGAAATCAGTGACATGGGTTCTTTTTTTTTTCACCGAATTTAGTATTGACTTGATTTGGGAGTAGGTTAAAATTTACAGACACAAAAGAATGAACTCCCCATTTATTGTGGTCGGTTTAGTTTTAAAAGCAAAGGTAGATTATAAAAGAGGAACTTGCGTAATTAAGCCCTGATAAGATCTGATGTAAGGTTTGTGGTAAGTATGGCCAGAGATAAAACATTCCTTACGCCCTGAGGCTAAATATTTGAGTTTGGAAGGAAGGCCACCTTCAAACCCTGGGGTTTGATCCTTTCGCTGGGAGCAGAGGAGATGGACTGTGAGGAAGCCAAGGAGGCCAAAGGGCTTGTGAAACTACATGTTCCAACACCCCTTAGCCATGGGACTTAAAGTGGTGTCAAACTGCTTTAAACCTATGGTGTAGATGCATCCTGAGAGAGTATGAGTTTCCATGGCTTATTGGGATATGATCCCTGGTTTCCAGAGAAGGAACCCAGATACATAAAATGGAAACAGGAGGAAAATATTTTCTTTTATCAAAATAAACCCCAAGTATTTAAAAATACATAATTTAAAAAGGCATTTGAAGCATTTATTTAAGAGGGAAGAAATGTCAAGTTAATGTCTCCCTTGAAATGAAAAGGATCCAGCTTCAACACTCAGATTAGGTTTGCTTCAAATAGCCATTGGATTTATCTTGGTTTGCACAAGATTTGCTTGAAATCTTCCTTTCCTCCTTCCCCTCTCCTTCCCCTTCCTTCTGCTTTCCTTCCTTCCTTCCATTTCTTTCCTTCCCTTTTCCCTGTCTCTTTTCTTCCTTCATTCCTTCTTTTTCTCCTTTCTTCCTTTCTTCGCTCTTTCCCATTTTTCTTCCTTCTTTCTTGCTTCCTTTTCCTTCCTTTCCTTCTTTTGTTCCTTCCTTCCTTCCCTCTTCCCTTCCATCATCATTCTTTCTTTCCATCTCCCTGATTCCTTTCTTCCCTCTCTTCCTTCTCCCCTCCTTCTTTTCTTCCCTTTCCTTCCTCCCTCTCTATTTTGTTCCTTTCTTCCCTCCCTTCTTCTTTCTCTCCCTCCTTCCTACCTTCACTTTCTCCCTTCTTTTGTTTCTTCCTTCCTTTTCCTTCCCTCCTTCTTTTGTTCCTTCCTTTCCTCTTCTCCTCCATCCTTCCTTCTTTCTCTCCTCCTCTCCCTCCTTCCCTCTCCTCCTCCCTTCTCCTCCATCTCCCCTCCTTCTTTTCTTCCTCCCCTCTCTTCCTCTTTTTTCTTTTCTTCCCTCCCTTCTTCTTTGTTTTCTTCCATACTTCCCTTCAATCCTTCCTTCATTCTCTCGTCTCTCCCTTCTTTTTCTTTACTATCTCTCTTCTTTCCTTTCTTCCTTTCTTCCCTCCCTTCTTTTTGTGTTCCTTCCCTCCCATCCTTCCTTCTTTCTCTCCTCATCTCACTCCTTCTGTTCTTCCCTATCTACCTTGTTTTTCTTCCTTCCCTCTTTCTCTCTTTTGTTCCTTTATTCCTTCCCTCCTTTCTTTTCTTCCTTCCTTCCCTTCCACCGTTTCTTCTTTCTCTCCCCTCTCCTTCCTTCCTTCCTTCCTTCCTTCCTTCCTTCCCTTTTCCCTTCTTTCTTTTTCCTTCCCACTCTTCCTTCCCTTCTTTTGCTCCCTCTCTCTTCTTCCCTTCCATTCTTCCTTCTTTCTCTCCCCCTCTCTCCTTCCTTTCTCATCTCTTTCTTCTCCCATCCTCCTTCCTTCCTTCCTTCCTTCCCTCTTTCCTTCCACCTTTCCTTCTTTTTCTCCACCCTTCCTTTCTTCCCTCTTTTCTTCTCCTTTTCTTCCTTCCCTCCTCCCTTCTTTGATTCCTTCCTTCCCTCTCTCCTCCCCTTCCTTCCCTCTTTCCTTCCTTCCTTCCTTCCTTCCTTCCTTCCTTCCTTCCTTCCTTCCTTCCTTCCTTCCTTCTTTCTTTCCTTCCTTCCCTCTTCCCTTCCTTCCTTCCTTTCTTCCCTTCTTCCTACTTTCCTCCCTTCCTTCCCTCATTCTTTCCTTCTTTCTTTCCTTCCTCTTTCTCCCGGGTGCCTTCACCTTGACATTCCTCTTTCCTCTCCATCCCATTCCATTCTTTCTTATCAGAATTTAACTCCCTTCTCAGAGACACACACACACAGAGAGAGAAGTGCGATATCTCCTTCCCTTGATTATCTCATTTTCTTTCCCCCTTTCCCCCCCAAAACTAACTAAATTCCCGTTTTCTTTCGAGTCCCAAGGAAAACAGAATCTAGGGCACTCCTTCCTCAGCCAGGCATGCTTGACAAACCCAATTATTTCAGTAACAACAGTAGAAAAGAGAAACAAACGAAGGGCGAGTTGGGGTTTGGCTAGGCATTATGTATGTATGTATGTATGTATGTATGTATGTATGTATGTATGTATGTATGTATGAAACCAACGTATGTATGTATGAAAACGGCTGTCTTAACACATAGTTAAGGTTTTAAAGCTACTCTTGGTCGTTTTTAATAGACCAATTTAATATTTCCCTGGAAGTTGTTTAACGGTAGAAAAGGAGGCTCGAGGAGGCAATTCTGGTTAAATACACACAAAAATATAGAATTGTATTGTCGAAGGCTTTCATGGCCGGAATCACTGGGTTGTTATAGGTTTTCCGGGCGGTATGGCCATGTTCTAGAAGCATTCTCTCCTGACGTTTCGCCTGTGGCAAGCTGAGAATGCTTGCCACAGATGCAGGCAAAACGTCAGGAGAAAATACAAGGGGAGAAACTGTTCCAAGACACACGAAAATTGGAAAAACTAAGGACCAGGAAAGCATATCCTGAGGATGGAGACGAAAGGTCAGGAGAGAATGCTTCTAGAACCTGGGCATACAACCCGAAAAACCTGCAACAACCCCGTGAAAGCCGGAAAGGGGAGAAACTGTTCCAAGACACACAAAAATTGGAGAAACTAAGGACTAGGAAAGCATATCCTGAGGATGGAGGCGAAAGGTCAGGAAAGAATGCTTCTAGAACCTGGGCATACAGCCCGAAAAACCTACAACAACGCATATAATAATTGGCTTTTTCCAAGCCCGAAAGAAACACGCTTTGAAAGTTTTACAAAAGAGAAGGAAAGCATATCCTGAGGATGGAGGCGAAAGGTCAGGAGAGAATGCTTCTAGAACCTGGGCATACAGCCCGAAAAACCTACAAAAACCCATAAAATAATTGGCCTTTTCAAAGCGCGGAAGAAACGCGTTTTGAAAGTTTTACAAAGCCTAAAAGAGAAGCCAAAGCGGGTTCCAAAGCCGGACATTCAAAATATCAACCATTACAATCAACCAACCAATTCAAAGAAAAAGAAGAAGAATCCACCCGACTTATTTCCAAATCAATACAGAACCGGATTGCAGGTCTTCAGTTCAATTTGGGGTGTGTGTGTGTGTGTGAAAACGGTCTTGAATTAACGGGGGCAGAAATCCCCCGTTAATTTGGATATATATATATATATATATATATATATATATATATATATATATGCATTTCCTTATATATACATATATATTGGCATATATAAGTAAATATACAGATACATACATATCATTAATATATATAGATATATATTAATAAATATATATTAATATATATCAACAACATTCATGTGCATATGTATGAGTATGTATGTATATATATTATTCATATGGTTAGAAAAGAAATATGTATATATATTAATAAATATCATTCGTGTGCATATGTATGTATAAGTATCATTTAAGTGCATACATTAGCACACACATATATATTAATAACTATCACGCACATATATATTAATAAATATTTATGTGCATATATGTGCCTGCATGTATATATAGCACACACATATATCTTAATGTCATTCCTGTTCATACGTTGACACATACACATATATTAATACATATTTATGTGCATATGTCTGAATGCATGTACACACACACACACACATATATGGCACACACACATACATATATATTGTCATTCATGTGCATATGTCTGTATATATATATATATTAATAAGTATCATTCATGTGCATACATCATGTGCATACATCGACACATACACATATTAATTATATGTATTATATATTATTTTATATTAATAATATTCATGTGCATATATGTGCATGCACACTTATATATCACACACACATAAAGACATACATGTCATTCGTGAGCATATGCATGTATGCATATGAATAAGTATCATTTATGTGCATGTGCATATGTATAAGTATCATTTATGTGCATGTCCATATATATGTACATATATTAATACGTGTCATACATGTGCATAAATTGACATACACATATATATAAATAAATATGACACACATATATTAATAAATATTCATGTGCATATACGTGTATGCATGTACACAGACACATATACATTATACACTCGCACTCTCTCTCTCACACACATATAGTAGTTTCATTCATGTGCATATGTATATCCAATATATGTCCACACACAGAGATCATATGGATATAAAGGAAATATATGCATATACACATATTAATAAATATCAGTATCATGCATGTGCTTATATGTGTGTGTGTAGGGCAGAAATATTGAACATCTGTAATTATAAATATATTCTTATTCGGGGAAACTTGGCATTATATAATACAATTTCATTTTATATGTATTATATAATACATTTTTATATTATTTTATATGTATTATAAATATATTATATGTATTATATAATACATTTTATATTTTATATGTATTATATATTATTTTATATGTATTATATATTATTTTATATGTATTATATATATATATTATATGTATTATATATTACATTTTTAAATACATTACAACTGTTCCCTTGGTTTGCTTCTGAGACGATATGTAAATAAAATTCGGGAGAAACGCATTCATAATAAAACTTTATTTATTCATTTGAGAAACTAGACTTTATTATCATTATAACACTATTATTTGAGAAACTAGACTTTCCACTGGGCTGTTGTAGGTTTTTTCGGGCTGTATGGCCATGGTCTAGAGGCATTCTCTCCTGACGTTTCGCCTGCATCTATGGCAAGCATCCTCAGAGGTTGTGAGGTGAGGACCTCACTGCCTCTGAGGATGCTTGCCAAAGTGCAGGCGAAACGTCAGGAGAGAATGCCTCTAGAACATGGCCATACAGCCCGAAAAACCTACAACAAACCAGTGATTCCGGCCATGAAAGCCTTCGACAAGACTTCCCATTTCTTCCGCAAGACAAAGAATCCTTCCCAAAAAAAGCCTCCACAAAAATCCTTCCAAAAAAAAGTAACGTTTCCAATAGCCTTGCTTGGAAACAGAAGGAAGACGCTTGGACAGGGAGGAAAATAAAGCGTTTTCATATCGATTTCCCCCCTTTCCCAGATGTCGCATTTGGCTGCTTAGTTACTGGAGTTAACGTTAGTCAACGCCTCCTCGTTCTGCCAAGAGTTCCTCAATTACCGGTACTTTGGGTTGTTGTAAGTTTTCTGGGCTGTCTGTCCATGTTCCAGAAGCATTCTCTCCTGACGTTTCGCCTGCATCTATGGCAGGCATCCTTAGAAGTTGTGAAGTCTTTAATTACCGGGACTCCAATTAATTGAGGCATTAGACTCTTTGAAAGGTTAACGCGGGTAGGTCATTGTGTTCCAGAAGCATTCTCTCCTGACGTTTCGCCTGCATCTACGGCAGGCATCCTCAGAGCTTGTGAAGTCTTTAATTACCGGGACTCCAATTAATTGAGGCATTAGACTCTTTGGAAGGTTAACGCGGATAGGTCATTGTGTTCCAGAAGCATTCTCTCCTGACGTTTCGCCTGCATCTATGGCAGGCATCCTCAGAGCTTGTGAAGTCTTTAATTACCGGGACTTCAATTAATTGAGGCATTAGACTCTTTGGAAGGTTAACGCGGGTAGGTCATTGTGTTCCAGAAGCATTCTCTCCTGACGTTTCGCCTGCATCTATGGCAGGCATCCTCAGAGCTTGTGAAGTCTTTAATTACCGGGACTCCAATTAATTGAGGCATTAGACTCTTTGGAAGGTTAACGCGGGTAGGTCATTGTGATACAGAGGCACACACACACACATACATATAATTAACAAATACACACGTTTGTAACAAAACACTAAACCTTTGCAAAGAAATGAGTTTAATCCGAGAGTCTTCCTCTTTTTCCTTTGCTTCTGGCTGCTTCTCTGAGTCTCTCTCTCTCCTTCTCTGCTGCCTCTCCTTCCTTCCCACTCTTTGCATTTATCTGCAAGAGATTGCAGTCCTTAACACACACATAAATAACACAAGCCGACCCTTGTTATCGCCACCAGCTTCTTCTCCAGCCAGAAGAATTAATAAAATGGACTACAAGCCTGAAAAGTTTTCCTTTCCTTGGATATTATCAAGGTAAACAATGCAAGCCGGCCTTTGGAGATTGTCTTGAACTGCCTCATTAGAAAGCCTGCTTTCTAATGACTTCTCATTATTATTATTATTATTATTATTATTATTATTATTATTATTAAACACAACAAGATGAGTCCACAGCAGACACTCTGCTGACTGTTGCATTGGATCACACATAGGACACTTCCCAAGTGTCTAGGACTGTGTGTTGAGTTGCCTTCGGGCTGAGAAAGGCGGTATATAAATATGGTAAATAAATAAATACATAAATAATAAATATCTGCGAATAATGCGTGCAGATCCCAGTAAGGTGGTCTTCTGCAGCTGGCAGATGATAATTTTGTCAGTGCAGATTGTGTTTAAGTGCAGGCCAAGGTCTTTAGGCACTGCACCCAGTGTGCCGATCACCACTGGGACCACCTTGACTGGTTATTATTATTATTAATCCACAGATATATAAAGCCCAGTTTTCTAGTTTCCAACAAACCTCACAACTTCTGAAGATGCCTGCCATAGATGTGGGTGAAAGGTCAGAGGAGAATGCTTCTGGAGCATGGCCATACAGCCCAGAAAACTCACAACCCTATTCTTATTCTTATTCTTATTCTTATTCTTATTCTTATTCTTATTCTTATTCTTATTCTTATTCTTATTCTTATTCTTATTCTTATTCTTATTCTTATTCTTATTATTCCACAGATATATAAACCCCACTTTTCTAGTTTCCAACAGACCCCACAACCTGTGAGGATGCCTGCCATAGATGTGGGCGAAAGGTCAGGAGATAATGCTTCTGGAACCTGGCCATACAGCCTGGAAAACTCACATTAATCCTATTATTATTATTATTATTATTATTATTATTATTATTATTATTATTCCACAGATATATAAACCCCACTTTTCTAGTTTCCAACAAACCTCACAACCTCTGAGGATGCCTGCCATAGATGTGGGCAAAAGGTCAAGGGAGAATGCTTCTGGTACATGGCCATACAGCCTGGAAAAATCACAATAATCCTATTATTATTATTATTATTATTATTATTATTCCACAGATATATAAAGCCCACTTTTCTAGTTTCCAACAGACCTCACAACCTCTGAGGATATCGGACATAGATGTGGGCAAAAGGTCAGGAGAAAATGCTTCTGGAGCATGACCATACGGCCCAGAAAACTCACAACAACCCTATTATTATTATTATTATTATTATTATTATTATTATTATTATTCCACAGATATATAAACCCCACTTTTCTAGTTTCCAACAGACCTCACAACCTCTGAGGATGCCTGCCATAGATGTGGGTGAAAGGTCAGGAGATAATGCTTCTGGAACATGGCCATACCTGGAAAAATCACAATAATCCTATTATTATTATTATTATTATTATTATTATTATTTTACTGACACAAAACCACAGTATGTCACAGCAAATGAGATCTATATGCCTGATTTCGTACCACAAACTCACAATTATTATTATTATTACTATTATTATTCCACAGATATATAAACCCCACTTTTCTAGTTTCCAACAGACCTCACAACCTCTGAGGATGCCTGCCATAGATGTGGGTGAAAGGTCAGGAGAGAATGCTTCCAGAACATGGCCAGACAGCCCAGAAAACACACAACAACCTTTATTATTATTATTATTATTATTATTATTATTATTATTATTATCATTCCACAGATATATAAACCTCACTTGCCTGGTTTCCAACAGACCTCACAAGCTCTGAGGATGCCTGCCATAGATGTGGGCGAAAGGTCAGGAGGGAATGCTTCTAGAACATGGCCAGACAGCCCGGAAAACACGCAACAACTCTATTATGATAAGGAGTAGTAATAGTAGTAGTATTTTCTTACCTACCTCTCCTCAAAGCTGGAGAGTGCCTCCAACCCTAGGATCAATGGTAGGCAATCCTGGGAGTTGCAGTTTTTGGTGTAGGATTTGCAAGGAAGTTGCAGTCCTTGCAAAACTACACCTCCCATGGCCCTATAGTATCATGGAGCCAATGAAGTTCAAGTGCTGGAAAACTGGATTGATTCTATAATATTGACACCCTCCAAAGCTCAGACTCTGACACAAGCCAGTAAAGATGGTCCCAGTGATGATCGGCCCACAGGGTGCAGTGCCTAAAGACCTTGGCCTGCACTTAAAAACAATCGTGCGTTGGGTAGTGTCTGACATGCGATCAAATACGAAAGCAAGAATTGTAATCTTGTTTGCTGTGTACTCATCTTGTTATGTATCAAATAATGTTGTTGTTATTAATGAGGGTGCATCTACAGTGCCCTATAATCAATTTTCCAAATCCAAATTATCTGCTTTGAATTGGATCCTAAGGCAGTTTAGACTCATATAATCCAGTCTAAAGAAGATAATCTGGATTCAGAAACCGGATCATGGGGCAGTGTAGATCCAGCCTGGATTAAGGAGAGCTCATTTCCTTTTCCCAGCACTCTGTGATGAAAATATAATATTTTATTTATTGTCGAAGGCTTTCATGGTTGGAATTGCTGAGTTTTTTGTGAGTCATCTTGGCTGTATGGCCATGTCCCAGAAGCATTCTCTCCTGACCTTTCGCCTGCATCTATGGCAGGCATCCTCAGAGGTTGTGAGGTCTGTTGGAAACTAGGAATAATATTCTTTTATTGGATTTTTTGAGAGCGCCTTTCCCCCTTTTGAATCGTTAGAAGCAAATGAAATTAAAATACAAACCCTCGGCTCTCCCAAATCTTAAACTAAACATCAGGATTATTTCCTTTTGTTTCAGGATGAAGAATAAATCAAAGGGAAAGGGGAGGAAAAAAAGGGAAGAGTATCCAAGCAAGAGCATGACTAACTCACTGAGTTGGGGGTGTGCATACAATTGTGTGTACACAGAGTTCCCATTTTTCTCCAGTATTGATGAACCTTGAGACCCCCACTATAAATAATTTACTTGTAAGTAATCCAAGACATTGAAGAAGGGCTTAACTTTTGGGATGATAGGCTTGGAGGGTTGTGGTCTTCCTCATGTAGCATTGGGATTAGCTCTTGTCTAAATACAAAGGCCACCATCCAGCCCCCCAGTTAAGTGCTTCTTGAAAAAGCTACCAGCTTCAAAGGAATTAAGCACATGCCCGGCCCCCTTATTTGCTCCCCCCTTCCAAAACAAAACCCCATTTAGATGAATATAGCTTTTGAATATTTCACTGGGATGGATTCAGCCCTTTTGCTGAGAAAATTGATCTATATGTAACAATTGGTTAAGTTAGATCAGACATGGGTAAACTTGGGAACTCCAAGTGTTTTGGACTCCAACTCCCACCATTCCTAACAGCCTCAGGCCCTTACCTTTCCCCCCTCAGCCACTTAAGCAAAGGGTCCTGAGGCTGTTAGTAATGGTGGGAGTTGGAGTCCAAAGGAAGGGGACTGAGTGTGTTAGGAATGGTGGGAGTCGAAGTCCAATGGAAGGGGCCTGAGGCCGTTAGGAATGCTGGGAGTGTTAGGAATGGTGGGAGTTGGAGTCCAAAGGAAGGGGACTGAGTGTGTTAGGAATGGTGGGAGTCGAAGTCCAATGGAAGGGGCCTGAGGCCGTTAGGAATGCTGGGAGTGTTAGGAATGGTGGGAGTTGAAATCCAAAGGAAGGGGGCTGAGTGTGTTAGGAATGGTGGGAGTTGGAGTCCAAAAGAAGGGGCCTGAGGGTGTTAGGAATGGTGGGAGTTGAAGTCCAAAGGAAGGGGCCTGAGGGTGTTAGGAATGGTGGAAGTCCAAAGGAACGGGCCTGAGGCTGTTAGGTATGGTGGGAGCTGAAGTCCAAAGGAAGAAGTCTGAGGGTGTTAGGAATGGTGGGAGTTGAATCCCTTAGGAATGGTGGTAGTTGAAGTCCAAAGGAGGGGGCCTGTGGCTGTTAGGAATGGTGGGAGTTGAAGTCCAAAGGAGGGGGCCTGAGGGTGTTAGGAATGGTGGGAGTCCAAAGGAAGAGGCCTGAGGCTGTTAGGAATGGTGGGAGTTGGAGTCCAAAGGAAGGGGCCTGAGGATGTTAGGAATGGTGGAAGTCCAAAGGAAGGAACCTGAGGGTGTTAGGAATGGTGGGAGTTGGAGTCCAAAGGAAGGGACCTGAGGGTGTTAGGAATGGTGGGTGTGTTAGGAATGGTGGGAGTTGAAGTCCAAAGGAAGGGACCTGAGGGTGTTGGGAATGGTGGGAGTTGAAGTCCAAAGGAAGGGGAAGGGCCTGCGGGTGTTAGGAATGGTGGGAGTTGAAGTCCAAAGGAAGGGATCTGTTAGGATGGTGGGAGTTGGAGTCCAAAACACCTGGAGGGCCCAAGTTTGCCCATACCTGAGTTAGATGGACACCAAGGGTTCTCTAAAATTAGAGTTTGATATCACTTTAATGGCTATGGCTCAATGCTGTGGAATCATGGGAATTGTAGCTTTACAAGGTCTGCAGCCTTCTCTGTCAAAGAGTAATAGAGCTCAATCAAACTACAAATCCCATTAGAATCAATCCAGTTTGATACCACTTTCACTGCGATGGAATCATGGGAGCTGCAGTTTGATCAGACACCATCTCTCTTTGATAGGGAAGACTACAGAGCTTGTAAAACAAGAACTCCCGCAATTGCATAGCATTGAGCCATGACAGTGAAAACGATTTCAGACTGCTTTAATTCTAGAATATACATGTATTGAAGTTTATGAAAAAGGATTCATCCTAAACATTAGGAAGAACTTGGTGTTGCTTAGAGCTGTTCAACAGGATACAACACTAAGTGTGGAGGTCTTACATTATTGTAAGATGACCATATCTATGTCTAAGAAAATAATCCTCTCTCAGCATTTCCTCGGAGATATGTTTGAGCCACAATGCCTTAATCCCTATAGGGTTTTTCTTTATCTATGTTTTTGCATCCCCAATCGAAGTCTTGGGGTGTATCCTGTATGGATGTGGAGATGATACTCTACATCAATATAAGCTGACTGCATCCATTTCCAACAAAATGATTCTTTGTGAATTTTCTAAGTCATCCAGTGCCAATAAATGGTATTGTTGGGGCCAAAGTCCTCTATTCCAAGAGGGATCGCTACTGTCCATGGTTTTGCATATCCATCTGATGTCCAAGAATATATTCTCTATAGATATGGGGAGTCGTAATGTATGGTAACATAAGCTGACCATACTTTCAAAATTATACTTTTTGGAAGTTTGCATGTATGACTTGTATGACATACAAGTTTCCAGTGGAACTAAACCCTCCAGATTTTCTGACCATTGAACAATGGAATGTTTATCTTTCCAGAGTTGAAGTATGAACTCCTACGGATCCAACCTCATTGATTATCAGTAAAATTCCATTTTGCGCTTTGCATAATGACAGGCCTGAATGAGGCAGAAGGAAATTCCAGACCTGCATACTTCAGGTCTGCAACTCTAAAAGATGTGCCCTTAATACAATATGGGCACTGGCTGCCTGTCCACTTCCGAGCTCAATTCAAAGGGACCTATAAAACTCTATATGGTTCTGGCCCAGCTTACTTGTCCGAACGCATCTGCCTCTACATCCCACCTTGTAACTTAAGATCATCTGGGGAGGCCCTGCTCTCGCTCCCACCAACATCACAAATACGGCTGGGGGGGACGAGAGACAGGGCCTTCTCGGTGGTGGCCCCCTGCCTGTGGAACGCGCTTCCGGGTGAGGTACGATAGGGTTCTGGCCCAGCTTACTTGTCCGAACGCATCTGTCTCTAGGTGCCACCTCATAACTTAAGATCATCCGGGGAGGCCCTGCTCTTGCTCCCAAAACATCACAAATGTGACTGGTGGGGATGAGAGACATGGCCTTCTCAGTGGTGGCCCCCCGCCTGTGGAACGTGCTTCCGAGCGAGGTACGATCAATCCCATCCCTCCTGGCTTTCAGGAAGAAAGTAAAATCGTGGCTTTGGGACTAGACATTCGATCAGTAGACATAAATTAGCACTTTAGTGGAAATGGATTTATAAAACCCTAAACGGTTCTGGCCCAAGTTACCTATCCGAACGTATCTCCGCCTATGAACCCACCAGGACTTTAAGATCTTCTGGGGAGGCTCTGCTCTCGATCCCGCCTGCATCACAGGCACGTTTGGCGGGGACGAGGGACAGGGCCTTCTCAGTGGTGGCCCCCCGGCTGTGGAACCCCCTTCCCATGGACATTAGATAAGCCCCCTCGTTAATGGTGTTTCGAAGAAGACTGAAGACCTGGCTGTTTGAACAGGCGTTTGGATAAACAGTGCTATGAATATAATGAATATAGGAAAACGGAATTACGGATGACGGGTTGGATCACGATTCTAGTTACGAGATGTTAATGTGTTGTCTATTGATGTGTAATTACTCAGTATATTACGGTGTTAATTGTTTTAAATAGTGTATGTTGTATTGAATTCTTGCTCTTGTTGTGAACCGCGTTGAGTCGCCTACGGGCTGAGAAACTGCGGTATACAAATAAAGTAAATAAATAAAATAAATAAATAAAGGTGATTTACATGAGGATACAATTCTATTTGGTAACAAATGTTTTTATATTGTTTAATTAATGGCTTATGTATTTTAATGGTTTGATGGTTTGTTTAATGGTTATTGTACTAATTGTTCATGTAACGGCATCGAATTGCTGCCTATGTAAGCCGTCCTGAGTCCCCCTTTCCGGGTAGACAAGAGACGGGATATAAATACCAGAAAATAAATATGACGAGACAGGAAAGCCTAGAGAAGACAATGATGCTGGGGAAAGTGGAAGGCAAAAGGAAGAGGGGCCGACCAAGGGCAAGATGGATGGATGGCATCCTTGAAGCGACTGGACTGACCTTGAAGGAGCTGGGGGTGGTGACGGCTGACAGGGAGCTCTGGCGTGGACTGGTCCATGAGGTCACGAAGAGTCGGAGACAACTGAACGAATGAACAACAACAAATCCACAGGTCCAGTATCCACTGCTTCATTCAATCACGTCTAGCAGAACATGTCCCCTCTAGACATGTTCTATGGTCCTCTGGGAATCATACTGAACTGTTAACAGAAACTAAACAAATCACAGGTTTTATATGGAGTTGCACATGTAAGACCCCTTGTTTTATGTTTTGTTTGGGGAAGACGAGACTGAGAGGAGATGCGATCACCATCTGAAGGGAATGGCATGTAAGAGATATGTTTCTTGCTGCTCCATTGAGTGGGACACAAACAAATATATTCAAGTGACAAAAAAGAGGTTCCATCTTACTAGCAAGAGGAACATCTTGGCTTGGGACAAATCCCTTTGTCGCTTCTTCCAGCTCTATCCTTCAATGCAAATAGTCTTGTTTCTACAGACTGGTTGGAGCCATGCTCCAGATTCATTTGACTATACTTCCTACTATTTCCAGTCCAGATTAGGATGATGGGTGAAAAGAAACGCAGACGGCCTGCCACATATTGATGTGTACTTGCACGTAAATGTATATTTATGTATATGCATATGTATGTGTGCATGTGAAGAGAGGCAGCTGAACAATGGGCGCATGTCCCTCTGTGTGCATGTTTACAGATACTTATGTATGTGTGCTGGTTGCAGCTAAACATCAAAACAACCAAGATTATGGCATCAAGAATGATTGACAACTGGGAAATAGAGGGAGAAAATGTGGAATCTTTGTATTTCTAGGTGCAAAGATGTCTGCAGACTCAGACTGCAGCCAAGAAATCAGGAGACACTTACTTCTTGGGAGGAGAGCAAGGACCAATCTTGATAAAATAGTGAAGAGTAGAGACATCACACTGGCAACAAAGATCTGCATAGTCAAAGCAATGGTATTCCCCCGTAGTCACCTATGGATGTGAGAGCTGGACCATAAGGAAGGCTGAGAGAAAGGAAGAGAGATGCTTTTGAGCTGTGGTGTTGGAGGGAAGTTCTGAGAGTGCCTTGGACTGCCAGAAAATCCAACCAGTCCATCCTCCAGGAAATAAAGCCTGACTGCTCATTAGAGGGAAGGATATGAGAGGCCAAGATGAAGTACTTTGGCCACATCATGAGGAGACAGGAAATCTTGGAGAAGACAATGATGCTGGGGAAAATGGAAGGAAAAAGGAAGAGGGGCCGACCAAGAGCAAGATGGATCATTGAAGTGACTGGATTGACCTTGAAGGAGCTGTGGGTGGTGATGGCTGACAGGGAGCTCTGGCGTGGGCTGGTCCATGAGGTCACGAAGAGTCGGAAATGACTGAATGAATGAACAACAACAAATGTATGTATGCACCACTAGATCAGTGCATGACTGTGTGTGTGTATATACATGTGTGACTTTGAAGGCCTTGTTCAGCCATGAACCCCACTGGATGATGTTGGGCAGGTCACACTCTCTCAGCCACAAAGAAAAAGTCAAGGGAACCCTTTTCTCAACAAAGCTTGTCATGGAAACAATATGTAGGCAATCATCTCTCATTATAATCACACTAGCATAAATAATCCAGCATTGTGTGCTTTCATGCATTCTTTCTTTTCCTTTCTCTTCCTTCCTTCCCACTTTTTCTCCCTCCCTCTTTCCCTCTCTCCTTTTTTGTCTTCCTTCCTTCCTTCCTTCCTTCCTTCCCTTCCCTTCCCTTCCTTCCTTCCTTCCTTCCTTCCTTCCTTCCTTCCTTCCTTCCTTCCTTCCTTCCTTCCTTCCTTCCTTCTTCCCTTCCTCCCTTCCCTCCATACACGTCACCTTTCTTTCCCAGTGACATCACAGAGGGCCACTTCACCTAGCAACAGTCTTTGTGGTACAAACAGACAAACGTACGCTCTTTAACATTTTTAATATTGTGAGAGATTTATTTATATTGCAGCTTTCCCCCATCATGGGGACTCAAAGTGGCTGTACATATGCATGGATAAATATATACATACATGTATGTGTATGGAAATATATTGTGACAAAAAATATCATACATAGTTAGACATGTATACAAACACACACACATGTGCATGGATATATATGCATATACATACATGTTCATAGATATATATGCATATACATACACTGCACCACCAGAGCTCCCAGTGGTGCAATGAGTTAAACTGCTGAGCTGCTGAACTTGCTGATCGAAAGGTCGCAGGTTTGAATCTGGGGGGTGCCATGAGCTCCTGCTGTTAGCCCCAGCTTCTGCCAACCTAGTAGTTCAAAAACATGCAAATGTGAGTAGATCAATAGGTCTACTCCTGCTGGAAGGTAACGGCACTCCATGCAGTCATGCCGGCCATATGACCTTGGAGATGTCTATGGACAACACCGGCTCTTTGGCTTAGAAATGGAGATGAGCACCAACCCCCAGAGTTGGACATGACTGGACTTAAATGTCAAGGGGAAACCTTTACCTAAATGTTCATGGCCACATACGTGCATACATGCATGGATATACAAATGCATGGACATATATATGGGCACACAAGCATGTTCAGGGATATAGTTATATATGTGTGAATAACTATATAAGAGAGACATGTATGGACATGACTATACACATGCATACACATAATTGCATGGTTTTATGGGTGCATACTTACAAGAATATTGATATACTGACATATATGTGTGTGTGTCTGCGCACACACACATCAATCTATACCTGTCCAGGGGCCCTTCCACACAACTCTATATCCCAGAGAGAGGGAGGGAGGGATACACACACACATCTGTATATCTGTGTATCTATACCTGTCCAGGGGCACTTTGACACAGCCCTATATCACACACACACAAACACACATATATCTGTATATTTGTGTATCTATATCTGTATATCTGTATGTGTGTGTGTGCGCGCGTGTGTATGCATGTATGTGTGTATAGGGCTGTGTGGAAGGGCCCCTGGACAGTATAGATACACAAATATACAGATGTGTGTGTGTGTATCCCTCCCCCCCCCCCTCTCTGGGATATAGGGCTGTGTGGAAGGGCCCCTGGACAGGTATAGATACACAGATATACAGAGGTGTGTGTGTGTATCCCTCCCTCCCTTTCTCTCTCTCCCTCCCCCCCCCCCCCCCCTCTCTGGGATATAGGGCTGAGTGGAAGGGCCCCTGGATGGGTATAGATATACAGATATACAGATGTGTGTGTGTGTATCCCTCCCTCCCTTTCTCTCTCTCCCTCCACCCCCTTTCTCTCTTTGGGATATAGGGCTGAGTGGAAGGGCCCCTGGACAGGTATAAATATACAGATATACAGATATGTGTGTGTGTATCCCTCCCTCTCTCTCCCTCTCCCTCTCCCTCTCTCTCTCTGGGATATAGGGTTGTGTGGCAGGGCCCTTGGACAAGTATAGATATACAGATACACACATATATATACATCTGTATATACATCTGTATATACATCTGTATATAGAATCATAGAATCAAAGAGTTGGAAGAGACCTCATGGGCCATCCAGTCCAACCCCCTGCCAAGAAGCAGGAATATTGCATTCAAATCACCCCTGACAAATGGCCATCCAGCCTCTGCTTAAAAGCTTCCAAAGAAGGAGCCTCAACCACACTCCAGGGCAGAGAGTTCCACTGCTGAACGGCTCTCACAGTCAGGAAGTTCTTCCTCATGTTCAGATGGAATCTCCTCTCTTGTAGTTTGAAGCCATTGTTCCGCGTCCTAGTCTCCAAGGAAGCAGAAAACAAGCTTGCTCCCTCCTCCCTGTGGCTTCCTCTCACATATTTATACATGGCTATCATGTCTCCTCTCAGCCTTCTCTTCCTCAGGCTAAACATGCCCAGCTCTTTAAGCCGCTCCTCATAGGGCTTGTTCTCCAGACCCTTGATCATTTTAGTCGCCCTCCTCTGGACACATTCCAGCTTGTTAATATCTCTCTTGAATTGTGGTGCCCAGAATTGGACACAATATTCCAGATGTAGTCTAACCAAAGCGGAATAGAGGGGTAGCATTACTTCCTTAGCTCTAGACACTATGCTCCTATTGATGCAGGCCAAAAATGTATATACATCTGTATATACCTGTCCAGGGGCCCTTCCACACAGCCCTATATCCCAGGGGAAAAAAACACACACACACACATTCATACACACATTCATACACACACACACACACTTACTTCTTGGCCGGGGGTTGGACTGGATGGCCCATGAGATCTCTTCCAACTCTTTGTTTTTATGATTCTATACAAATACTACATATACACTCACACACACACACACACACGTACATGGGCATGGTTCTCTATCTATCTATCTATCTATCTATCTATCTATCTATCTATCTATCCATCCATCCATCCATCCATCCATCCATCCATCCATCCATCCATCCATCTATCTATCTGTTTATCTCTCTATCCATCTATCTACCTATCCATCTATCTACCTACCCATCCATCCATCCATCCATGCATCTCTTTATCTCTGTATGCCGACATGCCTCTATATGGCCATACCACCATGTGTGTGCATAGACCTATATCTAGGTAGGTATGGATGCATGGGTACCCCCCTCTTTGGGCCTATGGGTGTGGGGGTCTGGACCCTCCCCATTTCCCCCAGGAAGGTCGCTTGTCGCCGGCGGATGGCGCAAGAGAGAGCCTTTCTCCCCCACTTTTTGCTCCCCTGGGATGCCTGTGCCAGCAAAGGAGGGGAGCCAGCTTGGGCTGTCAAGGGCTCTTCTTCCCCCTCTCCTCCTCCTCCTCCTCCTCCTCCTGGGTGGGCGGGGGCCTTGTTCCTCCCCAAGGGCTGGGAGGGAGGCGCTGGGAGCCGGCCTCCTGCCCTTCCTCAATCCCTCTCCCTTTTACTTTCCACACGACGCCCGGCTCCGGACTGGCACCGAATTAAACCCCCAAACAACCCAAAGAAAGCGACTCTTGGAGGAGACTCTGGATGGTTCTCTTCTCTTGGAAGGGAAGGGAAGCCAGGTGAGTTCAACTCTTTCTAGGAAGGTTTCATTATTGTTGCTTGGAGAAGGACAATGGGACATAAGAATAGTCTTAACTGTTCTACTGAAGGGGAGAAAAAAGACACTTTGGGAGATCAATAAAGGAAAACAGTTGAGTTTCTCTCTCCTTTTTTGGAGGAAAGTGAAGTGGGTCTGCCTTTTCTAAACCAGTTGGGTTTCACTTTCCTGAAAGGAAAGTAACAACATCAGGGAGTGTTTCACTTTTCCTGGAGAGAAGACAAACCCGAGAGGGAAATCCACGAGTGTTTTTAAGTGATTTGTGTGTTGAGCAATGTTGTAACCCGCCTGGAGTTGTGAAAATTAAATTATTATTATTATTATTATTATTATTATTATTATTATTATTATTATTA
The DNA here is from genome assembly GCF_037176765.1 of Anolis sagrei. Taxonomy (NCBI): domain Eukaryota; kingdom Metazoa; phylum Chordata; class Lepidosauria; order Squamata; family Anolidae; genus Anolis; species Anolis sagrei. Next base: position 10,183,233 of record NC_090021.1, read on the forward strand.
GTGATTTGTGTGTTGAGCAATGTTGTAACACGCCTGGAGCTGTGATAATTAAATTATTATTATTTGAAACACAACAAGATGTTATTATTATTATTATTATTACTATTATTATTATAATTATTATTATGTGATTTTGTGATATCAAATCCAGCATATATATATATCTCATTTGCTGTGACATACTGTTTTTGTGTCAGTATAATAATAGTAATAATAATAATAATAATAATAATATAAAATGATAATAGAACAATATAATAATAATAATAATAATAATTATTATTATTATTATTATTATTATTATTATTATTTTGGGATACGAAATCCAGCATATATATCACGTTTGCTGTGATATACTGTTTTTGTGTCACAATAATAATAATAATAAGATAAGATAAAATGATAATATAACAACAATATAATAACATAATAAAATATAGTAATAATAATAATAATTTTGTGATTTTGTGATATAAAATCCAGCATATATATATCTCGTTTGCTGTGACATACTGTTTTTGTGTCACTATAATAATAGTAATAATAATGAGATAAAATGATAATATAGCAACAATATAATAAGATAATAATATAATAAGATAATCATAATTTTGTGATACGAAATCCAGCTTCTATATCTTGTTTGCTGTGACATACTGTTTTTGTGTCAGTATAATAATAGTAATAATAATAATATAAAATGATAATACAACAACAATATAATAATATAATAATAATAATTTTGTGATACGAAATCCAGCTTCTATATCTCGTTTGCTCTGACATACTGTATTTTGTGTCAGTAAAATAATAATAATAATAATAATAATAATAATAATATACTATAATAAGATAAAATGATAATATAACAAAGTAATATAATATAATATAATATAATAATAATAATAATTTTGTGATACGAAATCCAGCATATATCTCTTGTTTGCTGTGACATACTGTTTTTGTGTCAGTATAATAATAATAATATTAAGATAAAATGATAATATAATATTATTATTATTATTATTATTATTATTATTTGATACGAAATCCAGCATATATATCTCGTTTGCTGTGACATACTGTGTTTTTGTGTCAGTAAAATAATAATAATAATACTATAATAAGATAATAAGATAAATGATAATATAACAACAACAGCAATAATATAATATAATAATAATATTTTTGTGATTTTGTGATACGAAATCCAGCATATGTATCTAGTTTGCTGTGGCATACAGCGTTTTTGTGCCAGGAAAATAATAATAATAATAATAATAATAATAATAATAATAATACTATAATAAGATAAATGATAATATAACAACAACAACAACAATAATTTTGTGATTTTGTGATACGAAATCCAGCATAAATATCTCGTTTGCTGCGACATACTGTTTCTTTGTGTCAGTAAAATCATGATATAATAAATAATACTATAAGATAATAAGATAAAATGATCATATAACAACAAAAAAACAATATCACAATGATGATGATGATTTTGTGATATGAAATCCAGCATATATATCTCGTTTGCTGTGACATACTGTGTTTTAGTGTCGGTAAAATAATAATAATAAGATAATAAATAATACTATAATAAGATAAATGATAATATAACAACAACAGCAATAATATAATATAATAATAATATTTTTGTGATTTTGTGATACGAAATCCGGCATATATATCTAATTTGCTGTGATATACTGTGTTTTTGTGCCAGGAAAATAATAATAATAATAATAATAATAATAATAACAACAACAACAATAATAATAATAATAATATAATTTTGTGATACGAAATCCAGCATATATATCTCGTTTGCTGTGACATACTTCGTTTTCGTGTCAGTAAAATAATAATAATAAATAAATAAATAAATAAGACTTGCCTTAAAGGTTATGCTAAACTAAAGACTGGAAGTCAGATTCAAAGGAGATCCCAGAGTCTTCCCTCCATGTTGCTATACTGAAACCAACTAACCTGGCTGCCTCTTAGGGCCTTCCTCACAATATCAAGACAGATAATCCCCAATATCTGCTTTGGACCGGATTATCTGAGTCCACACTGTCATATAATCCACTTCAGTGTGGGTTTTGTACAGCTGTGTATGTAGAAGGAGCCCAAACCGGGTGGGTTTCGCTGTTCTTGGAGGGAAGGGAAATTCATTACATTTCAGTTCTTGGACAGAAAGAAAACAAGGTTGGTTTGTTTTTCCTTAAAGGAAAATCATTGTGGTTTTTTTACTTCTCTTTTCGGGAGAAGGAAAACTAGTTGGAGAGGTTTTCCTCCCTTAAAGAGGAGGAAAATCAACCGACTTTCAGTTTGTACAAAAAAAATCGTGTCGGTTTAATTTTTCTTGGAAAGAAGGAAAGTCCGCTGAGTTTGATTTCTCTTCCATCGAAGGATCTGTCTTGTTTTAGGTGGAAGGAAAATCAACTTGGTTAAATCGAGGCCCCTTCTCCACTGCCATATAAAATCCAGATTATCCGCTTTGAGCAGTGTGGACTCATATAATCCAGTTCAAAGCATATAATGTGGGTTACATAATTTGAAAATTTGGATTATATGGTAGTTTAGAAGGGGCCTTCGACAGATGTGAATTCCTGGAGACTGTTGTTAACTTTTTTCAACATTTTCCATATTTTATCTATCTTGATTGGATAGAAAGACTGTCTATCTATCTATCTATCTATCTATCTATCTATCTATCATCTACCTATCTATCTGTGTAATCGTCTGTCTGTCTATTCAATTATCTATCTAATTATTTATCAAATTGTCTGTGTGTATGTGTAATTGTCTATCATCTATCTATCTATCTATCTGTATCTATCTATCTATCTATCTATCTATCTATCTGTATCTATCTATCTATCTATCTATCTATCTGATTGTTTGTCTATATATCTAATTATGTATCTATGTATTTATCTATGTATCTATCTAATTATCTAGCTATCTATCTTATTGTCTGTCCGTCTATCTAATTATCTATTTCTCTGTCTGCCTGCCTTTCTACCTAATTATCTATCTAAATATTTATGTAATTATCTGTCTGTCCGTCTATCTTTCTATCTATCTAATTATCTTCCTATCTATCTATCTATCTATCTATCTATCTATCCATATATCTAATTGTTTGTGTGTGTGTCTAATTTTCTTTCTGATTATCTGTATGTCTGTCTAATTATCTGTCTAAATATTGATGTAATTATATGTCTGTCTGTCTATCTTTCTATCTAATTATCTATCTTTCTTTCTATCTATTTTTCCATCTATCTATCTATCTCTAATTGTTTGTGTGTCTATTTTTCTTTCTAATTGCCTGTATGTCTGTCTAATTTTCTATCTAAATATTTATGTAATTATATATCTGTCCGTCTATCTTTCTATCTAATTATCTATCTATCTATCTTTCCATCTATCTTTTCATCTATCTTTCCATCTATCTATCTATCTTTCCATCTATCTATCTATCTATCTATCTATCTATCTATCTATCTATATCTAATTGTTTGTGTGTCTAATTCTCTTTCTAATTGTCTGTATGTCTGTCTATCGAAATCGAAATATTTATGTAATTACCTGTCTGTCCGTCTATCTTATCTATCTATCTATCTATCTTATCTATCTTATCTATCTATCTATCTATCTATCTATCTATCTATCTATCTATCTATCTGTTTGTGTGCCTGTCTATCTAATTTTCTTTCTAATTGTCTGTATGCAGGCATGTAGCCGGGGGGGGGGGGGGGGGGGGCTCGGGGGGCTTCAGCCCCCCCCGAAATTCTCATGGTGATTCGTGAAAAGGCCTTACTGGTGCATTATTAAAACTGTTATGTTTATTAATATCATGATTTGATCACCATTCTCAATATATCCCATATGTATGGGGGTATTGGGGTAATGATACAAAAGGTTTGCTAGGCTAGACCCTCTTTCACTCAGACTCAGCCCCCCCCGAAACTCAGCCCCCCCCCCCGAAAAACCCCCTGAAAATTTTTTAGCCCCCCCCCCCCCGAAACGAAATCCTGGCTACGGGCCTGTCTGTATGTCTATCGAAATATTTATGTAATTATCTGTCTGTCCATCTTATTATCTATCTATATCTATTATCTCTCTCTCTCTCTCTCTCATCTATCATCTCTCTCTCTCTCTCTCTCTCTCTCTCTATCTATCTATCTATCTATCTATCTATCTATCTATTTCTCTTCTCCAAAGTGTTTCTCCTTCTTCCTTTTGCGCCCCAACTAAAATTTCCACCCGACGCCTGTTGATCTGGATCCAGTTTTGCATCCAAACCATCAAATCTCTCAATTTTTCCCTCGTGGCTTCAATGAGTCTACTTTTCAGTAGACCCTGGGACTGGTAACTCGTCAAAGCGACGATTTTGCGAGGAAATCGGGCTGGGAATCTGTGATTTGAGCGGACTTTTTGCTTGCTTTGGATGGAGGCCACCAACTTCGGCATAAGTTGGAGCTCCTTCTTCTCCCTTCGATTCTCTTCTTTGTGGACTGAAAACAATAGGAGAAGGGAAGAGAGCCTTGGTGGAAAAAAGTCTCCCTTTGAAAGTATATTATTTAGTAAACTAGTGATATATTGTCGAAGGCTTTCATGGCCGGAATCCCTGGGTTGTTGTAGGTTTTGTCGGGCTATATGGCCATGGTCTAGAGGCATTCTCTCCTGACGTTTCGCCTGCATCTATGGCAAGCATCCTCAGAGGTAGTGAGGTGATATTGATACAAACTATTGATACACAGTGAATAAGGAATAATACCATAATGTGCAACCCAGTACCTTAATGGCTTAGGGAGGAATCATATCAGTGGCGAGATTTTCCTCTACATTGTGCAATGAATGCGGCTTGATCCCACCTCAACTGCCAGGGCTCAATACTATGGAATCTTGGGAGTTGTAGTTTTACAAACCCTCCCCTATAAAAGGGGGCTGGGCCTCAACAACCCGCAAATCCCATGATCCCATAGGACTGAGCCAAGGCAGTTAAAGCGAGGCCAAACTGCATTCAGTCTGCATTGTAGACGCACCCGCGTAACTGCTTTTCTTCGGCTCTAAGGGAATTTTAAATCGGTTTGGGTAAGTTTCGGATATATTTTCCCTCTGGGTTCTTTCTCAAAAGGAATGGAATGTAATCAGATACACATGGAAACAAGAGAGGTTTCCAAAGAGGCTTGAGCTTAGTCTATTCTTTTTCTCCAAACAGTTTTGGTTTAGTTGTTGTTAATTGTTGTTGTGTTCTATCCTTATATTTTCAGTTTTCTTTCTCTCTTTTTTAAAACATATAAACAAAATTATTACTGTTATTTTTGTTATTGCTATAATAATATATGCGTATTATTATATATGTGTTTTTGTTGTTGTTGTGTTCTATCCTGATATATATTATATTATATTTCATCATCTCAAGCCTAAATACGACTCCTAGTCTCAACAAGAGTGAAGCCAATGAAGTTATGGGATTTGCCACAGGGTTAAATTAAACCACATTGGGTTCATTGTGTCTTCTACAGTCTATTTTTCCCCAAACAGTTTTGGTTTAGTTGTTATTTATTGTTGTTGTGTTTCTATCCATATATTTTCAGTTTTTTTCTCTCTTTTTTAAAAGATATAAACAAAATTATTACTGTTATTTTTATGATTGTTATTGCTATATTAATAATATGTGTGTGTGTTATTATATGTGTTTTTTGTGTGTATATTTTTGTGAATATGTGCATATATGTGTGTTTGCGTTGTATTTATTTCGAACTTTTATATCCCGTTTTATATCCTCTACCTCCGTGGAGGGACTCAGAACGGCAATTAGATAGATAGATAGATAGATAGATAATTAGACAGACATACAGACAATTAGAAAGAAACACAGCAGGAGAAAATGCCTCTAAAACATGGCCATATAGCCCGAAAAAACCTACAACAACCCACAGCAGAAGAGACTCTCTCTCTCTCTCTCTATATATATAATATAAATCCAGTTCAAAACACACACACATATAATATATAATTTATATTATATGTGTGTGTGTGAGATATATATATATATATATATATATATATATGCTTGAAATCCATATATATATATGCTTGAACTGGGTTTCAAGCATATATATATATATATATATATATATATATATATAAAAATCCGGTTCAAGCATATATATATATGGATTGCAAGCGCATATATATATATATATATATATATGCTTGAAATCCATATATATATATGCTTGAACCGGATTTATATTATATATGTGTGTGTGCGCGTGTGCGCGTGTGTGTGCTTGAACTGGATTTCAAGCTTATATATATATATATATATATGTATATGCTTGAACCGGATTTATATTATATATATATATATGTCTGTGTGTGTGTGTGTTTGTGTGTATGTTGTGTGTATGAAGCCTCTTGCTCAATCACAAAATCTACTTCGAAAATGGAATAATTAAACTATCAAATTATTATTATTATTATTATTATTATTGGGATCAATCTGCTTGGGATGACATATCTATATTTAATATACACGTGTACATTTTTGGAAAGTTTCATTTGGAAACAAACTTTGGGCCCCTCCAGATAGGCGCGATGTCCCAGGATCTGATCCCAGGTTTCCTGCTTTAAACCGGATTATATGGGTTCGCGCTGACATATAATCCGGGATAAACAGAAAACATGGTAGTAGAGATGGAAGGAAGGAAGGAAGGAAGGAGAGAAGAAAGAAAAGGAAAGGAAGGAAAGAGGGAGCGAAGGAAGGAGGTAAAGAGGAGTAAGCGAGATGGAATTAAAGAGAGAAGGAAGGATGGAAGCAAAAGCGAAGGAAGAGGTAGAGAAGGAAGAAAGGGGAGAAAGAGGGAGGGAAGGAAAGAAGGAAAGACAGAAGGAAGGATGGAAGCAAAGAGTGAAGGAAGAAAAGAAGTAGAGAAGGAAGAAAGGAGAGAAAGAGGGAGGGAAGGAAAGACAGAAGGAAGGATGGAAGCAAAGAGCAAAGGAAGGAAAGAGGTAGAGAAGGAAGAAAGGAGAGGAAGGGAAGGAAAGACAGAAGGATGGAAGCAAAAAGCGAAGGAAGGAAAGAGATAGAGAAAGAAGGAGAGAAAGGGAAGGAAAAGAAAAAAGGGGAAGGAAAGAAGTAGAGAAGGAAGGAAGGAGAGAAGGAAAGATAAAAAGGAAAGGAAGGAAAGAGGGAGCGAAGGAAGGAGGGAAAGAAGGAGAGTAAGCGAGAGGGAATTAAAGAGAAGGAAGGATGGAAGCAAAAAGCGAAGGAAGAGGTAGAGAAGGGAAGAAAGGAGAGAAAGAGGGAGGAAGGAAAGACAGAAGGAAGGAAGGATGGAAGGAAAGAGATAGAGAAGGAAGAATAGAGAGAAAGAGGGAGGGAAGAAAAGACAGAAGGAAGAATGGAAGCAAAAAGCGAAGGAAGGAAAGAGGTAGAGAAGGAAGAAAGGAGAGAAAGGGAAGGAAAAGAAAAAAAGGGGAAGGAAAGGGGTAGAGAAGGAAGGAGAGAAGAAAACAAAGGAAGGAAAGAGGGAGCTAAGGATGGAGGGAAAGAAGGAGAGTAAGCCAGGGGAAAGGAAGGATGGAAGCAAAAAAGCGAAGGAAGAGGTAGAGAAGGAAGAAAGGAGAGAAAGGGAAGGAAGAGAAAAAAGGGGAAGAAAAGAGGTAGAGAAGGAAGGAAGGAGAGACGGAAAGAAAAAAAAAGGAAAGGAAGGAAATAGGGAGCTAAGGATGGAAGAAAAGAAGGAGAGAAAGAGAGAGGGAAGGTCGGCCACAACAACCGATGGCGGGTACAGCTAGTAGTAGTAGTAGTAGTAATAATAATAATAATAATAATAATAATAATCTTTAGTTATATTCTTCACTCTCTCCCCAAGGGGACTCAGGGCAGATTACATCAAAAGATGGCAAACTTTTCAATGCTTAATATGATAGAAAATAAGTTGGGACATCCCATTATTTGTGGCATCATTCCTTTATTATATGTGCATGGAGTTAAAATAAATGGGTGTATTACAATATTTTAATTTCAGATGATATAAGGAGTAGCCTGCTAATAAAATATAAAATCAATTGGTATGTTGCAATATCTTAATATGTTATTAAAATGTAATAAATTGGTAAAACACAAAGGGCCCTTCCACACAGCCCTATATTCCAGAATATCAAGGCAGAAAATCCCAAATTATCTGAATGTGGATTCAGATAATCCTGTTCAAAGCAGATATTGTGTGATTTTCTGCCTTGATATTCCTGGATGTAGGGCCGTGTGGAAGGGCCCTAAGATACTCCTATAAAATCAATGTATTATACGTGCATGAGGTTAAAATAAGTCAATGTATTATAATATTACAATACCCAACCAATATTATAATTTGGTCTATTAAAATAAGTTAATATTAAGAAATACCCTCTTTAATATGTCATCAAATTAGTTGATGCATTACAATAGTTTAAGAATAATGGTTCAAATAAGCTGGGATGTTTCAATATTTTAAGATAAAATGATATAAAATATTTTTTAAACATAATAAAATAATACAAAAACAATGGGGTGATAAATGCATGTTCCGCCAGTAAACAAACAAACACCTATAAAATGAATTAATTATATGTGCATGAGGTTAAAATAAAGTCAGTCTATTATAACATTTTAACTTTAGTTTAATAGTATGATCTAAAATAAATTATTATATTACATTATTATTAAAATAATACATTTTATGTAAAGAAAAGATTGTTTAAAAAGTCTCCCAGAAAAGACATAGACCTTCGCAATAACAATCATAATATAGGTTGTTGTAGATTTTTCGGGCTATATGGTCATGTTCTAGAGGCATTCTCTCCTGACGTTTCGCCTGCATCTATGGCAAGCATCCTCAGAGGTAGTGAGGATGATTGCCATAGATGCAGGCGAAATGTCAGGAGAGAATGCCTCTAGAACATGGCCATATAGCCCGAAAAAACCTACAACAACCCAGTGATTCCAGCCATGAAAGCCTTCCACAATACAATCATAATATAGTTTTGTCACAATGTTTTAAGTCAATTACTCCTACTGCTATGTATCATTAGAAACCAAAACTCATACATTCTGTCTCAACAGAGCTGCTGGTAACAACAACAACAACAATATAAACACTAATATCAATGATAGTGTTGTATGAAAATGTTATATGTCAATATGATATTATCATTAGTACTGCTACTACAACAAATAATTAAAAACTAACAAAACCAAAACATTCTGTATCAAAAGAACTACTACTACAATATTTTTACTATAGTATTGTACTACTATATTTTTGTACTACTAATGTAGTTTAAATCATATTGATTTAAAACATTTCACTAAAACTATAATAGTAGTACTATTGTACTACTACTATAGTTTTACTATGCTACTACTACAGTTTTACTACAGTACTATACTACTACTATAGTTTCTGAACTACTACCAAAGTTTTACTATAGTACTACTATAAAGGTACTACTATTACTATAGTTTTAGTAAAATGTTTTAAATCTATTACTTGAAAATGTTTTAAATCACTATGTTTTAAACTATAGTAGTAGTACAAAATATTACTATAGTTTTACTATTCTATAGTAGTAGAATAGTATAGTAATAGCACAAAAGTAGTACAAAAGTACAGTTTTAGTAAACTGTTTTAAATCTATTACCTGAAAATGTTTTAAATCAATATGTTTTAAACTGTAGTAGTAGTACAAAAATATGGCTATTCTATAGTAGTAGAATAGTAAAACTATAGTAATAGTACAAAAGTACTACTACAGTTTTAGTAAAATGTTTTAAATCTATTACCTGAAAAATGTTTTAAATCAATAGGATATTATTACAGTATTATTAAGACTACTAGTAGTAGCTTTGTTGAAAAACAGTGTGTAAGTGTCCTGTCGGGAAGGAGTCCCGGTTTCTAGTAATTTTCTTCGCCTGGAAATGAATCTGGGATAAGTCGCTTTTCTTGCTTTTCTTATGAACTAACGGGCGTTACTTTGCGTTACATTTCACACGTTACCAGACTAAATCTTGGGTAATTTCTTGTGCTCTTCTAGTCTCTGCAAGTCACACTCTCTCAGCTTCAAATCTTGCCAAGCCCGCCTTTGGTCGGAAAGGAATCGATTGTACATAATATATAGTATATAATGTATATATAAGTTTATGTTATATATGTTTATGTTCTATATTTCATACTAGGAGATAAGCATATCTGGGGGGCATCTCCACTTTGGAATGATGCAGTTTGATACCGCTTTAATTACCATGGCTCAAGAGATTTGCCATTTTACAAAGTCTCTATTGCTTTTTTTGCTAGTTCCCCACCAAATTACAAATCCCACCATTCCATAGCATTGAGCGACGACTGTTAAAGCGGTGTTAAACTGCAGTGTAGATGCATCTTCTGCTCACACGTTCTTCTTCTGGACTAAATTCGCTTCTGCCCAGTTTTGATGGTCGGAGAAGTGGAAAACAAACACTTTAATGTGGATGTAGATGGCATTTGAATCCCAAACAAGAGCATTCTCTTCCCATCTCTTTCCCAAGCTTAAAGTAAACCCTTGAGGAAGGGAAAAAGCGGTAGGTAAACCGGGTTCGGATTCAAAACTTGGTTTTAGAAGCGAAGGGGTGACTTTGAATGCGGTTGCTTCGTTTTGGGGAAAGTGGTTTTCTGAAAGCAGGGATGCATCTGTCTATCTACACTCTGGCAAACAATATGTCTTTGCCAAAGAATGCTGCACCAAACAGAAACCTATTGCTTGTTGTTGTTCTTGCATGCCTTCCAAGTCGGGTGAGACTATCCCATGGCTAGACTCAATTCGGGTGCATCTGCACCATAGAATGAATGCATTCATTGCCTTGGCTCAATATTATGGAATTATGGAGTTTGTAGTTTTACCAGGTCTTTATAGTATACTAGCTGTATCGCCACACCAGACTTGTTGTGACCAAGCTTCCCCCCCTCTTTTTTCCCTTCTTTCCCTCCTTCCTTCGCCTCCTTTTTCCTTCCTTCCCTTTTCTTCTTTCCTTCTCTCCTTCCTTCTCTACCCCTTTCATTCCTTTTTCTTTTCCTTCCCTTTTTCTCCTTTCTTCCTTCTCTACCTCTTTCCTTCCTTCCTTTGCTTTTTGCTTCCACCCTTCCTTCTCTTTTTCCTTCTTTCCTTTCCTCCCACTTTCTCTCCTTCTTTCCCTCTCTCCTTCTTTCCCTCCTTCCTTCACTTCCTTTGCCTTTGTTGACTTTCCTTCCTTTCCTTTTCCTTTCCTTCTCTCCTTCCTTCCTTCTCTTCTTCTTTCCATCCCCTTTTTCTTTTCCTTCCCTTTCTCTCCTTTCTTCCTTCTCTACCTCTTTCCTTCCTTCCTTTGCTTTTTGCTTCCACCCTTCCTTCTCTCTTTCCTTCTTTCCTTTCCTCCCACTTTCTCTCCTTCTTTCCCTCTCTCCTTCTTTTTCTCCTTCCTTCACTTTCCTTCCTTTTCTTTTTCCTTTCCTTCTCTCCTTCCTTCCTTCTCTTCCTCTTTCCTTCCCCTTTTTCTTTTCCTTACCTTTCTCTCCTTTCTTCCTTCTCTACCTCTTTCCTTCCTTCCTTTGCTTTTTTGCTTCCATCCTTCCTTCTGTCTTTCCTTCCCTCCCTCTTTCTCTCCTTTCTTCCTTCTCTACCTATTTCCTTCCTTCCTTCACGTTTTGCTTCCATCCTTCCTACACTTTTTCCTTCTCTCCTTCCCTCCCTCTTTCTCTACTTCTTTCCCTCCTTCCTTCGCTCCCCCATTCCTTCCTTTCCTTCTTTCTCTCTCTCCTTCCTTCCTTCTCTACCTCTTTCTCTCCTTTCTTCCTTCTCTACCTCTTTCCTTCCTTCCTTTGCTTTTTGCTTCCTTCCTTCCTTCTGTATTTCCTTCTTTCCTTCCCTCCCTGTTTCTCTGCTTCTTTCCCTCATTCCTTCCATTCCTTCTTTCTTTCTCTCCTTCCTTCCTTCTCTACCTCTTTCTTTCATTCCCCCTTTTCTTTTCCTTCCTCTTTCTTTTCTTCCTTAGCTTTTTGCTTCCATCCTTCCTTCTCTCCTTCTCTCTTTCCTGCTCTCCTTCCCTCCCTCTTTCTATCCTTTCCCACATGTATGGCAGGCATCCTCAGAGTTTGAGGGGTTTGTTGGAAAATAGGAATATTGGATTTATATATCTGTGGAATGTCCAATGGCTTCTCTGTGAAATTGAATACATAGAGAAGCCATTGAAATCCATTGAATGCCTGCCATAGATGTGGGTGAAATGTTAGGAGAGAATGCTTCTGGAACATGGTATACAACACGAAAAACAACCCATTGATGTAATTTGTTTATATGTTCTTTGTAGGCATTGAATGTTTGCGATAAGTGTTGGAAACCGCCCTAATCCCTTCGGAGAGATAGGATCTCACTACCTCTCAGGATGCTTGCCATAGATGCAGGTGAAACATCAGGAGAGAATGCTTCTAGAACATGGCCATATAGCCTGAAAAACCTACAACAATCCAGGTCTACAAATAAATAATAATAATAATAATAATAATAATAATTATTATTATTATTCAGCTGCCTCTGCCAAAGAGTGCTGATACTTCCATGAACCACAACTCCCATGATTCCATAACATTGAGCCCTGGCATTAGAAATTCATTATAGTGGAGTCAAATTGCATTCATTCTACAATGTAAACGGTAGTTGTAAAAGTGAGAAGATAATGACATGTTCTCAGATTAGATGTAAATCTTATGACCATGAGATTTGCAGAATTAGATGTCTTCTACACATGATCAAAACAGATAATCTACATTATATCCTTTGAACTGCATTATATGAGGTTACACTGCCAAATTGGGGCCCAAGTCACCTTACAGGAGAAATATAAGGAAAAGCACATTAACTCAACAGTGTGGATGCAATGTTTTGTCAAAGGCTTTCATGGCCGGAATCACCGGGTTGTTGTGTGTTTTCTGGGCTGACTGGCCATGTTCCAGAAGCATTCTCTCCTGACATTTCGCCTGCATCTATGGCAGGCATCCTCGGAGGTTGTGAGGTCTGTTGGAAATGAGGAAACGAGGCCGGAATCACTGGGTTGTTGTGTGTTTTCTGGGCTGTCTGGCCATGTTCCAGAAGCATTCTCTCCTGACATTTCGCCTGCATCTGTGGCAGGCATCCTCAGAGGTTGTGAGGTCTGTTGGAAATAAGGAAACGAGGAAAATGTGGCGAGTCCTTTGTCCCACCCTGGACATTCCACAGATATATAAACGCAATTTTCCTAGTTTCCAACAGACCTCACAACCTCTGAGGATGCCTGCCATAGATGCAGGCGAAATGTCAGGAGAGAATGCTTCTGGAACATGGCCAGACAGCCCGGAAAGCACACAACAACCCAGTTTGGATGCATTCTACAGAGATATAGTTTCTTAGTTTTCAACAGACCTCACAACCTCTGAAAATGCCTGCCATAGATGCAGGTGAAATGTCAGGAGAGGATGCTTCTGGAACATGGCCAGACAGCCCAGAAAGCAGAACCCAGTGTGGATGCATCCTTCTTCAGAGGAGAGTAACAACAATACACTTTCCTTATATTCCACTTTATCTCCTTGGAGGGACGCAAAGGGTCACCTTTGCCTTTCTCTGAGGCTGAGAGTGTGTGACTCATTTGGTTTCGATGGCTAAGTGGGGATTTCAACCCCAGTCTAGGACTTGGTAGTCCCAAAACTTGACTTTTCCCACATTGTGTTCACTGGAGATGTGGGTTTGTTGAATTGGTTGGTCTCTGTTGTGAGTAAAGTTTTCCATTCTTACCCACTGTGGCCTCTTCTGCATTCTTTGCCGCATGATGTTCAGTGCATTGCAAGCATACCTGCATGTATAAAACTCTCACTTTCACAGACTATGCATGTCACTGATTGAAGGCATGGGCTGCTAATAATTTTGACTGTATTCCGAAATTTAGGAATTGGGCATTATCCTCATATAATGTGAAGTGTTCCAAGTGTCCTTGGGCCCTTCCACACAACCATATAACCCAGAATATCAAGGCTGAAAATCCCACACTGTCTGCTTTGGACTGTGTTATCTGAGTCCACACTGCCATATATTCCAGTTCAAAACAGGAAATGTGGAGTTTTTAATGGGATGTGTGGGACTGCTTTTGGCTGATGAGATAGGATTGTTGTTGTTGTTGTTGTGTGCTTTCAAGTCGTTTCAGACTTAGGTTGACCCTGAACGTGGGCCGGGTAAATGACCCTGGAGGGCCGTATCCGGCCCCTGGGCCATAGTTTGAGGACCCCTGCTCTATACATTGGATGAAATAGACCTATAAGTTCACAAGGGCTTATGTCAAATCAAGCTTGCAACAGAAATATACATTTTGCATATATGTTTTCAAGCAAGATGCCACAACAAGTACAGGTTGATGTATTGTCGAAGGTTTCATGGCTGGAATCACTAGGTTCTTGTAGGTTTTCTCGGGCTATAGGGCCATGTTCTAGAGGCATTTCTCCTGACGTTTCGCCTGCATCTATGGCAAGCATCCTCACTACCTCTGAGGATGCTTGCCATAGATGCAGGCAAAACGTCAGGAGAAATGCCTCTAGAACATGGCCCTATAGCCCGAAAAAACCTACAAGAACCTAGTACAGGTTGAGTCTTCCTTACTCTAAAATCCAAAATATTCCAAGGGACACCTTTGCTTTCCGATGCTTTGATGTATCCACAAATTGTTTCATACACAAAATAATATTAAATGTATGACATTAACATCACACTCTGTGCATAACATGTATATGTTACAAATGAATTGTATTTAGTCCCATCTCTGCATTGTCTCACAATGTACATATATGGAAATGCAGGAATTCTGAAATCCAAAACACTCGTTATCCCAAGTCTTTTAGAATAGGAAGACTTACCCTATACATATTGTCCTTCGTGTTTGCCATGTCTCAATGAATGTGTCTACACTGTAGAATTCATGCAGTTTGGCGCCACTCAAACTGCCACGGGGCAATGCTATGGAACCGTGGGAGTTGTAGTCTTACAAGGTCTTTGGAAGTCTTTGCGAAAGAGTGCAAGTGCCTCACCAAACTCCAACTCTCACAATCTCATATCATATCATTGAGCTGTGGCAGATAAAGTAGTGTCAAACTGAATTAATTCTACAGTGCAGAGCCAGTGATTATCTATGTTTTTGTATGTGTGTGCAACTTGGATGTTGTGGTTAACATTATACCTGTCCTTCCATTGAAATGGGTGACTCAAGGCTCTATTGCAGGCATGGCAAACTTGGGCCCTCCAGGTGTTTTGGACTTCAACTCCCACAATTCCTAACAGCCTATCGGCTGTTAGGAATTGTGGGAGTTGAAGTCCAAAACACCTGGAGGGCACAAGCTTGCACATGCCTGCAATAGAGCCTACATCCTTCTTAACTGGAATAAAAGTGGGAGAGAAATAAATATAATCATCATCAACCCCAGAAATCCACTCTGTTTCTGTTTACTGGCAAGAATGGCAAACCATGTGGGGAGGAAATCTAGATAAGAGGCATGTGCAAAGTGCAGAAACTTTCCCTATTTTGAACTGCATGACCCTGAATCTAAGAGAAAGGGAGAGAGAATGGAAATGTTTCCCCAAAACTCTGCAGTTATTGTAACAGGGAAGTGTGACCAGGGTGTGATAAAGCCCCATCCCTGTCGTCTGCCTCCCAACAGGATCCTCCTAATTGGGTTTTCTCTCCCTTTGCCCATGTGTAGACGCCACATCCCCTGCTGTCTGGGACAATGTGGTTTCAGATCAAACAAGAAACCTGGCGCTCCATTAGCAACACAAAGAGAGCCGGGTTAACTTGTACCTAACTGGGGGGACAAAGGTTTGGTTAATGGAGTCTCCGAAGGAAGCTGGGTTTACCTTTGGAGATGCCTGTCTCACACCTTTTGGCCTTCCCACCTCTATGCCTGGCCTTTCCTAACCCTAACCTCAGCTGCCTTTAACCAGGGACTCTTTTGCTCTCAGTAGGTTCACCACATACTTCTGTTTCTCCATGTATTGCAGTGCCTGACTTTGCTTTACCTTCTTTTCTAGGGAGTTGAAGCCAAGTGGAGTGGACCATGCGTGGCTGAAGATACCTCCCTCCTATAATGCCTGGAGCTTTGCTAGAGAGGACCATCACAAGCCCCCTGTTCAGAAGTGCTGAGGACTCTAACCTTGAACCATTGTGTCTGGACGTGATTTGGAAGTGCATGGCCCTTCAGAACTTCTTGGAGCAGAGGGACATCTGAGTGATCTCCCTCTACACCATCCAACTCTGGTGGTCCTTCTCCTTGAGTTGGCTTTGTAGATCAGGACTCATCTTTCAGTAGAGAGATATCTGAGTGATTTCCCATCATACCAACCAGTCTTGGGGGTCCTTCTCCTTGGATTGTCTGTAAATCAAGACTCATTTTATACTTCTTCTTTGAGCAGAAAGACATCAGAGTGATCTACCACCATACCATCCAGTCCTGGAGGTCCTTGGATTGCCTCTGTAGATCATCAGAGTGATCTTCTACTACACTGTCCAGTCTTGGATGTCCTCCTTCTTGGGTTGACTCTATAGATCAGAACTCATCTTGTACTTCTTCTTTGAGTGGGCTGATGCTTGTGTGATCTCCCACCACACCGTCTACTCCTGGAGCTCCTTGGGTTGGCTTTGTAGATCAGGACTCATCTTTCAGCAGAGGGACGCCTGAGTAATCTCCTTCCACACAATCCAGTCCTGGAGATCCTCCTCCTTGGGTTGGCTTTGTAGACCAGCACCCTTTGGGACCCTCCTGAGATGTACCAGAGTCTGGCCATGGCAGCCAACCACGGCCCACCATCCTACGAAGGGGCCAGTGGTTTCATGCACAGCGCAGCAGCAGCTTCGCCGGTCTACATCCCCACCACCAGAGTCACCTCCATGATCTCCAGCTTGCCTTACCTCCAGGGGAGTGCTTCCTCCCAGCAGGGCAGTCCGGTCTCCAGTCACTCCATTTGGACTCCACAAGCGAGTGCCGAGAGTGTGGCCTACAACCCGGGGTCCTCCCACCCATCGGTGTCACCCCGCTTCTCCTTTGCCACCAGCAGCCCCATCGCGGCCACTACCTCCAGAGAGGTTGCCGCCTACAGCAGCTCGCTTAGCATCACCGCCAACAGTAGGGAACAGTACGCCCGGAATTTCGGGGGGTCTTACTCCAGCCCCTACCCGGCCACCTACATGAGCCCCGAGTTGGGCACCACCTGGACTGCGTCTCACTTTGAGAACCCCATGCTGCACAACCTGCCCAATCGAGGGAGCCCAGGAGCGGCCAGACACAGCAACCTAGGTAAGAAACCTCCCAAGTGTTCATAATCCTAGAGTTGGTAGAAGCCCCAAAGGCCATCCCATCCAATCCCCTGCCATTCAGGAAGACACAATCCAAGCCCTCTCAACAGATGGCCATCCAGCCTCTGCTTAAAAACCTCCAGAAAAGGAGATTCCACCATGATTTAAGGCAGCATATTCCACTGGGTCCTGAATAGATCTTAGCATTTGTGTGCTTCTATGAAAAGGGCTAAAGCATGTAAAAGTCAATTTTTGTGTGTGAAGAGGACTATAGGAATAGAACCATAGGGATGGGTGAATGGGACTTTGTGGGACGGTATAGTTTTTGAGTGTATTTTTTTTAGTAATAATAATGAAATAATATTTATTTATTATTTATGTACGATATTTCTATCCCGCCTTTCTCAGCCCAAAGGTGACTCAAGACGGCTTACAAATTGGCAGCGATTTGATGCCATAGTAATCATAAAATACAATTAAAAACATTTAGAACAACGGGTTGTTGTAGGTTTTTCCGGGCTATATGGCCATGTTCTGAAGGCAATTTTTCTCCTGATGTCTCGCCTGCATCTATGGCAAGCATCCTGAAACATTACCCTGGTCATTCCACAGATATATAAACCCATTGTTCCTACTTCCAACAGACCTCACTACCTCTGAGGATGCTTGCCATAGATGCAGGCGAAACGTCAGGAGAAAAATTGCCTCCAGAACATGGCCATATAGCCCGGAAAAACCTACAACAACCCAGTGATCCCGGCCATGAAAGCCTTCGACAATACATTTAGAACAACATTATAAAATCCATTAAAAATAATTAAAACACATAATCACAAATGTAAAATAATAACTATTATTATTTTATTTATTTATATTTTATGCTGCTTTTTCTCTCTTAAAAAAGACTGTGCTAAAAACAATATCATGTACAATTCAAAGCCCTGAAACATATAAATACTGAAATACAATTAAACATAGGTCTATTATAATAAATAGTTACAACCATTAAAAGTATTGATCCGTGGCACAAATATTTTACTGTTTTCCAAATTTTTATATTCATATTTTAATATATTTGCTCTGTTTTTAATTGCATCATCTCATGTTTGTGATTTGTCACCTTGAGTCCCGATATCGGGAGAGAAATGGCGTGAAACTAAAGAAATTAGTAATAGTAAATAAGTATTGGAATGAGTGATGTTCAATTACAATTTAAAATGCTACCTTTTCAAAGATTTTCCCCTGGGTTTATGGGTGTTGCGGCTTTTTCTGCGGTTCTAGGAGGCTTTCCTCCATATATTAATTGAAATTGTAAACAAAAGTATTTTTTCCCGGGGGCCCTGAGTAAGAGTTGCAGTTAGAAAATTAGTTTTTTCCTGGATTTGTGGGAGTTGTAATTTTTCTGCAGTTTCTTGTATGCTTATTTCTGGGATTACTGGAAATCATAATCCAAAATAACCTTTTTTATGGGGTTCTTGGAGTTGTAATATGAAAAGTTTTATTTTTCTTGGGTTCTAGGAGTCAAAAAAGTACCTTTTTTTCTGGGTTAATGGGGGTTGTGATCCAAAATAACTACCGCCCGCATTCTGGGATTTGTAATGTGAAGATAGAGTTTTGTAGTGTGGACATTATTATTATTTCTTGAGTTTATTAGAACTGTCTTTTTTCTGGCTTTATGGGAATTGTAGTCCGTCATAACTTTATTTGGTGCTGCAAGGAGAATTAACCCAAAAGAGTCATAATTGCAAGCTTCGGCAAAGATCACTATTTGGAATGAGGTGGATTTTTACTGATTCCATTTCAATCTATGTGTTGCTTCAGCATCTAATAACCTTCAACAATTTATATTTAAAGAAAATTATCTGTCGTTGATGTCTAGCTTTAGGAAAGTGATATTTTAAAAGATCATTGGAAAAGGAAGACAAAATTAGAATGTATTTCATTCTTAAGAGTTCCTCTCCCTTTGAGTGTGAATTGATAGAACTTAGAAACATATACTTTCCCTCCGCAACACACAAGCTATTTTCTATTGTTTTATTTTACCATCTGATTTGGATCCTTAGGGTTCTGCTGATATTATTATTATTATTATTATTATTATTATTATTATTATTATTATTATCATTATCCTCTGCTGCTGCTGCTGCTACTACTACTACGGCTACTACTACTACTATAATGGGTGTATGATAATGTGTAACTATTATTATTGTTATTATTATTATGGTCCTCGGGGGATAATTGTAGCAAATAATAATAATAATAATAATAATAATAATAATAATAATAATAATAATAATAATCGGCGCTGACAAAATTGCCATCTGTAATGGCCACCCTACTTGGATCTGCACGCATTATTTGCCAATATATTACACAGTCACACTTCCGATGTGTGATCGAATACAAAAGCCATCATAGTGATCTTTTTCTTCTGTGTACTAATCGTGTTGTGTATCATATAATAATGATGATGATAATAATAATGATGATGATCACCATTATCAGCATGATGTATTGTCAAAGGCTTTCATGGCTGGAATCACTGTGTTGTTGTGAGTTTTCCGGGCTGTATGGACATGTTCCAGAAGCATTCTCTCCTGATGTTTCACCTGCATTTCTGACAAGCATCGTCAGAGGTTGTGAGCACCTCACAATCTCTGAGTATCCCTGCCATAGATGCAGGGGAAATGTCAGGAGAGAAAGCTTCTGGAACATGGCCATACAGCCCGGAAAACTCACAACAACCTAATAAACATAATCATAATATAGTTGTTTCCTGATTCTCCTCATTAGTTGGGATACAGTTAAAACACATTACTATGAAATATTTATGTAACAACACATAAATACATATATTACAATGCACAGTACTCTGGAAAACAAAACAAAACAAATTAGTTTGAGGGTTAGCCATAGACTTCTCCAGATTAGTTTAAAGAATATGGACTTTGCTACTAATTGTCTTCATTTCTACACATTTCAGTATTTTTAGGGACTGTTTTAGAAAGGTTTTGCCTCTTTCATAGTTGGGGCATAATTTTCTTAGTTGGCAATAATTCTATAATGTAGATTCCCCCCCCCCCCATGTCAGAAGCAACTTGAGAAACTGCAAGTCGCTTCTGGTGTGAGCGAATTGGCCGTCTGCAAGGATGTTGCCCAGGGGACGTCCAGATGTTTTTTGATGTTTTTGAAGCATCCTGTGGGAAGCATCCAAATGGGAAGCTGGAGCTGACAGAGAGAGCTCATCCAGCTCCCAATGTGGGACATGAGGGAAGCCTCCCACAGGATATTATTACATTCATGCGATTACCCAAAAGTACAATATAATGTAGTATCTACGTTATATAAGAAAACCAGCACGGCGTAGTGGGTTGAACATTGGAGCATTGAGACCAGGGTTTGAATTCTTGATTGGCAAGTCACACTTTCTCAGCCTCAGAAGGAGGCAAAGGCAAATCCTTTCTGATCTATTGTTCCTGAGAAAATCCCATTCTAGGTTCTCTTTAGGGTTTCCGTAAGTAATAAACCTTTTCAAAGCATACAACAAACGGCGTAAAAGTTGTGTCGCACTGTTCCAGTACATATAATCTTTTTTAAAAAGAGACAAAATGAGTTTTTTTTTTGTTTCACTGCATTTTGGAATTAGAAAGCATTTTACTCCAGGATGGGAATAATATCTTTCCATTATACTGGATATTACCTGAAATGAGAGACATCATGTTTGAAGCACCGCGTCAAATATTTCAGTCCCATGACATGCTTCTCCTTCGGAAGAGATTTAAACCTACGGTGGATTTAAAACTATGATTTAGGTAGGCTTACCATTAGAAAGAAAGTGATTTTAGGGGCTCTTGGGGACATTAAACCACCAAATGAGGGTCAGTTGCTCCTAGATTCATGGTTTAACCGTATCTTATTTCAGCAAATAGTCTTTTTACGATGGAGTTATCTCTTATCTGAAATGGTTGGGACTAGAAGCGTTTTGGAATTCGGAAACCCATATTTGTATAGACGTGTGTACATGATGAGATACCTTAGAGATGGGACCCGAGTCTAAATATTAAATTAATGTATGTTTCATATGCATTCAGAATGAAAGCAATTTTGTATACTGTTTTATACACACTATTAAAAAAAATCTGCATGTGAAACAAAACTGCATAACATACATCAAACTATCAGGAATAATTAATTAATTAATGAACTGGTCTGAAAAAATTACACAAAATGAACACGCCAAACTACTCTGGGGCTTCCAAATTCAGACTGACAGAGTTTTGGAGCACAATACTCCTGACCTCACAATTGTGGAAAAAAAACAAAGTATGGATTGTCAATGTTGCAATCCCAGGAGACAGCAGAATTGATGAGAAGCAACTGGAAAAGCTGACATGATATGAGGATTTAAAGATCAAACTGCAAAGACTCTGGCACAAGCCAGTAAAGGTGGTCCCAGTGGTGATCGGCACACTAGGTGCAGTGCCTAAAGACCTTGGCCTGCACTTAAAAGCAATCGGCACTGACAATATTACCATCTGCCAGCTGCAAAAGGTCACCTTACTGGGATCTGCATGCATAACTCGCTGATACATCACACAGTCCTAGACATTGGGAAATGTCCAATGTGTGATCAAATACAACAGCTCGCAGAGTGATCTTGTTTACTGTGGACTCATCTTGTTGTTTTTATAATAATAATAATAATAATAATAATAATAATAATAATAATAATAAACAATGTGGATCGTCAATGTTGCAGTCCCAGACGACAGCAGGATTGAAGAGAAACAACTGGAAAAGCTGACACAATATGAGGATTTAAAGATTGAATTGCAAAGACTCTGGCACAAGCCAGTCAAGGTGGTCCCAGTGGTGATTGGCACACTGGGTGCAGTGCATAAAGACCTTGGCCTGCACTTAAAACACTCAGCACTGACAATATTACCATCTGTCAGCTGCAAAAGGTCACCTTACTGGGATCTGCGTGCATTATTCACCGATACATCACACAGTCTTAGACACTTGGGAAGTTTCCGATGTGTAATCCAATACAACAGCCAGCAGAGTGGTCCTGTTTGCTGTGGACTCATATTGTTGTGTTTGAAATAATAATATACAAAGCCAAGGATTCACTTCTTCAGCCACTTCTATGGACAGTTTTGGGTTTCAGAGTATTTTGGATTTCTGGATACTCAATATGCATCACATACTAATCTTGGGCCCCTGAAGTTTTGCACTGGAAGATCTAGATCATAGAATATAACCAGTATAATGGAGCTTTTGTTTTGTGTAAAGCTTTGTCTAAATGAACCCCAACTCAACCAACTTTGTCCCGTGACGTAAAGTCAGCATGTGTCTTCTTGCAGTTGGGTGCCTTCAAGTCCTTTCTAATTTAGAGAAACCCTAAGGTGAAGTGACCACTGAGTCTCTTGGCAAGATTTATACAAAGAGGTTTGTCTTTGCCCTTCCTCTGGGGCTGAGAGAGTGTGACTTGGCCAAGGTCTCCTAATGGGTTTCCATGGCTGAGTGGTGATTCAGACTCTAATCTCTAGCCTAAGACCCCTTCTACACTGCCATATGATCCAGTTCAAAGCAGATAATCTAGATTTTATATGACAGTGTAGAAGGTGCCATAGTCCAAGGCCCAAACCACTACGCAATGCTGGCTCTCTCAATTTATTTTTTTGTTTATTTACTTAATGTTTGTCCCACTTTACTCTTGTTATATGTGTTCAACATGCCTACAACCACATGTTGTGATCTATACAGGAACCAAAGCAGTCTACAAATTCAATTTGAAATCTGGTGTGGGGAATCACAAAGAAAAATATAGAGTTGGAACTTTTTTCTTTCTGTGTTAGGAGTGACTTGAGAAACTGCAAATCGCTTCCGGTGTGAACAAATTGGCCATCTGCAAAGACATTGTCCAAAGGACGCCTGTATGTTTTGATGTTTTGCCATCCTTGTGGGAGGCTTCTCTCATGTCTCCACATGGGGAGCTAGAGCTGACAGAGGGAGCTCATTGGCGCTCTCCGCAAATTTGAACCTGCAACCTGTCGGTCTTCAGTCTTGCCGGCACAAGGGTTTAACCCAGTGGTTCTCAACCTGGGATCCCCAGATGTTTTTGGCCTTCAACTCCCATAAATCCTATCAGCTGGTAAACTGGCTGGGATTTCTGGGAGTTGTAGGCCAAAAACATCTGGGGACCCCAGGTTGAGAACCACTGGTTTACCTATTGCGCCACCGGGGAAACTAACTGGAGTGTATGGCTCTACTGTAGAGTGGATGCAGTTTGAACTGCTATGGATCAATGCTATGGGATACTGGGAGTTGTAGTTTGATAAATCACCCATCCTCTTCAGCTGAGAAGGCTAATGAAAATGGAAAACAATAACTCCCAGATTCTATAGCATTGAGCCATTACAGCTAAAATAGCGTCAAGCCGCATTCATTCTACAGCAGGCATGGGCAAACTTGGGCCCTCCAGTGTTTTGGACTTCAGTTCCCACAATTTGTTCAGAATTGTGGGAGTTGAAGTCCAATACACTTGGAGGGCCTAAGTTTGCCCATGCCTGTTCAATGTGTAGATGCACCCATGGTGTAGGTCCTGTTTGGGATGTTGGTTTTCTTTTGGTTCTGATAGAGTTGGGGTCTCCAGGAAGCTTTGGCCTTCGCTCAGCTGGTAACACCATGACTTTGTACTTTGCCATATGACCCGACACCTCAGATTTTCCATTTGCTACCTTTGCTATGCGCACAAACCTGTGCATTGTCTTTTATTGGTGTGCCTCCAGCACTGTTGGCCTTTTGGGTTGGAAGGGGATGTTTGCAAATTAGGTGGAACCCTGCCATGTGTTTGTTTTCGCAAGCGGAGTGGAAAAATAGGTCTCCTTCCATGCTGTGCGTGCTTCCTTCTTTGCAATTAGCCGTATTTAACAAAAAAATTCAGGAGCCATGTAGACCTATGGAGAAAGCGTTGTGTACAAACTTCTCTGCCTCCCTACTTTAGGAAATTAGTTTTCAGTTTGGTTTTTCAATGGATGCCAAAGGTAGATTCTCTACAAATAAAAACTCAAAGGTCATGAGCCGCATCGGCTTGACGCCAAACTTGGATTTTGTTGAAATTGGGTTTTTCTACCACTTTGTAGTTGTTGGTTTTTTTTTGCATGTGTCACTCATTCTTGTTGCATGTTTGCATGTTTTCAAAATGCTAGGTTGGCAGAAGCTGGGGCTAAGAATGGGAGCTCGCCCCATTCACGGATTCGAACTACAGAGCAGCAGCATTAACTATGCAACATAATACAGCAAATACATGTGTGTGTGTGTATTTGCTGGGGAACATTTGTAGTTTTCATGTGGAATTTTGTATAACCGCCAGCATTTTTGACATTTAGTTGGGGCCATAGCAGTGGTCCAGCGGATTAAACCATTGAGCTGCAGAACTTGCTGAGTGAAAAGTCTATGGGATGGGGTGAGCTCCCACTATTAGCCCCAGCTTTTGCCTACCTAGCACTTTGAAAAAATGCAAATGTGAGTAGATCAATAGGTATCCCCTTGGCAGGAGGGTAAAAGGTGCTCAAGGCAGTCATGCCGGCCACATGACCTAGGAGGTGTCTCCGGACAACGGGCTCTTCAGAACTGGAGATGAAGGGGAAGCCTTTACCTTTATCTGTGTATTCATATTCCATTGTTTCGAGGCATTGAAAGTTTGCCTTGTGTCTCTGTATATGCTCAAATTTGCCCTGAGTCCCCTCGGAGAGATAGGGCGGAATACAAATAAAGTGTTATTATTATATTATGTTATTATAGTTGGGTAAAAATGCTCTGAACTCACTTTTGGGTGAATTAACAGTGTCCTCCTATTCCATACGATGAGAGCAAAACCAAAATAGGAACCGGCAACAAAATTTTCCAGCTTCTATTTTGCATTCCTGACAGAGAGAAACATTTCCAAGACATACTTACTTGCTATTTAGTCATCACCAGATGTACCCATTCCATACATTCCACAAGAGCTGCCATTCCACACAACGCAATAACTAAAATAACAGCTAAAGAAGTTTCCATTGTGCATTTTGATTTGGTAGTGGTTTTCCTCCTAATACCCTGACCTGCTGGTACTTTTTCAAACCTAAGTGTTCCCTTGAGCTGCTTTCTTAGCGCAGAACTACTCACTTGTGAGACTGTTAGTAGTATATACATATGACCATGTAATAAATCATTCAAAGTGAACCAATCCAATAAGATGGTACAACTTACTGCCATTTTTGCTTCTGAAATAAAGGGAATGAATCATAGAATCAAAGAGTTGGAAGAGACCTCATGGGCCATCCAGTCCAACCCCCTGCCAAGAAGCAGGAATATTGCATTCAAATCACCCGTGACAGAAGGCCATCCAGCCCCTGTTTAAAAGCTTCCAAAGAAGGAGCCTCCACCACACTCCGGGGCAGAGAGTTCCACTGCTGAACGGCTCTCACAGTCAGGAAGTTCTTCCTCAAGTTCAGATGGAATCTCCTCTCTTGTAGTTTGAAGCCATTGTTCCACGTCCTAGTCTCCAGGGAAGCAGAAAACAAGCTTGCTCCCTCCTCCCTGTGGCTTCCTCTCACATATTTATACATGGCTATCATATCTCCTCTCAGCCTTCTCTTCTTCAGGATAAACATACCCAGCTCCTTAAACCACTCCTCATAGGGCTTGTTCTCCAGACCCTTGATCATTTTAGTCGCCCTCCTCTGGACACATTCCAGCTTGTCAATATCTCTCTTGAATTGTGGTGCCCAGAATTGGACACAATATTCCAGGAATGAGAGAAAGGGCATGTTGTGTTTGCAGAGTGAATACAAAACTGGAGTAAGAGAACAAATAATTAATTTTAAATATCTCGGGAAACAAATTGATGGTCTTTCCATGTGGTCAGGGCAGAACTGCTTTATGTAAGCTTATGCTCACCATCTCCAGCTATTATCTTGTATTTGGTTTCCATTTGTGGAAAATGAAGTTGTCATGGAAAATAGCATGGAACCCACTTGGTGTTGTTCATTCATTCAGTTGTTTCCGACTCTTTGTGACCTCATGGACCAGTTCATGCCAAAGCTCCCTGTCAGTCGTCACCACCCCCAGCTCCTTCAAGGTCAATCCAGTCACTTCAAGGATGCCATCCATCCATCTTGCCCTTGGTCAGCCCCTCTTCCTTTTTCCTTCCATTTTCCCAGCATCGTTGTCTTCTCTACTCTTTCCTGTCTTCTCATGATGTGGCCAAAGTAATTCATCTTGGCCTCTAATATCCTTCCCTCCAGTGAGCAGTCGGGCTTTATTTCCTGAAGTATGGACTAGTTGGATCTTCTGGCGGTCCAAGGCACTCTCAGCACTTTCCTCCAGCACCGCAGTACAAAAGCATCTATCTTTCTTTGCTCAGCCTTCCCTATCGTCCAGCTCTCACATCCGTAGGTGACTACAGGGAAGACCATGGCTTTGACTAGGCGGATCTTTATTGCCAGTGTGATGTCTCTACTCTTTACTATTTTATTGAGACTGGACATTGCTCTCCTCCCAAGAAGGAAGCGTCTTCTGATTTCCTGGCCACAGTCTGCATCTGCAGTCATCTTTGCACCTAGAACTACAAAGTCTGTCACGGCCTCCACATTTTCTCCCTCTGTTTCCCAGTTGTCAATCATTCTTGTTGCCATAATCTTCATTTTTTTAATGTTTAGCTGCAACCCAGCTTTGCGCTTTCTTCTTTCACCTTGATTAGAAAGCTAGTTTAACAATAAGTTTAGTTCTGGCTCAAATAAAATATGTGATGTCAAAAGCTTTCATGGCCAGAATCACTGGGTTGCTGTGAGTTTTCAGGGCTGTATGGTCATGTTCCAGAAGCATTATCTCCTGACATATCACCCACATCTATGGCAGGCATCTTCAGAGGTTGTGAGGTCCTTTGGAAACTAGGCAAGTGGGGTTGTTTCCAGACAGAAAACAATCAGGGCCAGTTAACACCTCCCAACAAAGGATCCTCCAGGCAGGAAAGAGCCAGGCTTTGAAACTGAAAGACTATTCAATGCTAATCAAGCTGGCCTATTGCAACATTTGCACTTTCCCTTTCCTCCTACCCTGGACATTTCACAGATATATAAACCCTACTTGCCTAGTTTCCAAGCAAAGCTCACAATGTCTGATTATGCCTGCCATAGATGTGGGTGAAAAGTCAGGAGACAATGCTTCTGGAACATGGCCTTACAGTCCGGAAAACACAGCAACTGAAATAAAATATATTTTTCATGCCTCTGCTTTCTGATCCAGTTTTGTCCATTCTCGGAACAGAGATAGGAGCAGTTTGCTAATATGCACAGTTGTTTCAAACAGAACTTGGAAGTAACTAGTACAAACAACACATTACTTGTAATTTGTTCATTTTCCCAGTGACAAAAATATAATTCTCTAGAACAACTATAACAAAACAATTTATACCTTTACCCCCTTGTTGATGCAACTGTATCTTCTGAGTTTATAGATTGTTTCTTTTAAAGTATTAACTAGTTTAAATATTTATACATACTTCAATGAACACCAGGAGATCCATGGTGATACTTTGTAAACAGTCTAAAACTGTGTGTATTCAATGCTAATGATCTGAAACAATTTAACTCAGTTGAGGGCATGGCTTCACTAAATGATGGAGGCGGAAGATCACATTGTGCATGTGCTACCTCCAACTCTGCTGCAGATTTTGAATTGACTGTGAGATGGATAGGGGAAAATGTTACAGAGTTGCAACTTGTAGGATTAAGATTTTCTTTTTCTCTCTCAAAAGATAAGCCTTTTATTTCTGAAAAATGGGAAAATCAAGTTATGTGATCATTGTGTTGTTGTTGCTGCTGCTGTGATTCAACTCCACACTGCCAAAGTCTCACATCCTCAGTGAGGAGCAGTTAGTTTGTTTAGCATAGACTAAGGGTTTCTCTGCCCCTTTGACTCCTGTATGACAGTTGGGAATGTATTTATTTCTTCTCTCTTCTTTCTTTCTGCTTCCATTCTGATTGGGCAACGTCCTTGCAGACTGCCAATTCTCTCACACCGGAAGTGACTTACAGTTTCTCAAGTCGCTCCTGACATGGAAAAAAAAATCTGATTGGTTGTTTAAAATGGATATTTTTCTATTGCAAGTTTTTAAAATCTGACTTCTGTCTTCTTCCACTTTAGTATGGAGAGTATGTGCTATGTGCTATGAGATCTGTGTGTGTCAGAGAGATTTAGTGATTTGTGTTTCTCCCTCTCTTTGAAACCTTAAAAGAGATGAGTGTTAGAGTCGCTCAGACCCAGTTCTTGATTATTAAGAAATGCAGTTATTTTTTATTATTGAACAAATTGAAATTGAATCCAGACAAGACAGAGGTACTCCTGGTCAGTTGCAAGGCCGAACAGGGCATAGGGTTACAGCCTGTGCTGGATGGGGTCGCACTCCCCTTGAAGGCGCAGGTTCGCAGCTTGGGTGTGATCCTGGATTCATCGTTGAGCCTGGATCCCCAGGTTTCAGCGGTGACCAGTGGAGCATTTGCACAGCTTAGGCTCGTGCGCCAGCTGCGCCCGTACCTTGGGAAGTCTGACTTGGCCACGGTAGTACACGCTCTGGTCACATCCCGCCTGGACTACTGCAACGCTCTCTACATGGGGCTGCCCTTGAAGACGGCCCGGAAGCTCCAGCTAGTCCAGCGCTCGGCAGCCATGTTACTAACGGGAGCGGGACGCAGGGAGCACACAACGCCCTTGCTGTACCAGCTCCACTGGCTGCCGATTTGCTACCGGGCCCAATTCAAGGTGCTGGTGTTGGCCTACAAAGCCCTAAATGGTTCCGGCCCAAAATACCTGTCTGACCGCATCTCGGCCTATGAGCCCACGAGGACTTTGAGATCGTCTGGGGAGGCCCTTCTCTCGATCCCGCCTGCCTCTCAGGCACGCCTGGCGGGGACTAGGGATAGGGCCTTCTCGGTGGTGGCCCCCCGGCTGTGGAACACCCTCCCTGTGGACATCAGAGTGGCGCCCTCCCTCATGATGTTCCGCAAGAGACTAAAGACGTGGTTCTTTGAGAAGGCGTTTGTGTAAGTGCTGCAACAATTGGCAATGACGATTAGAACGGAACATGGATAATGAGATTCGGATTGTGATTCAACGATGAGACGTGGCGATTGGCGAATGATTTAGTGTAACTGTATTATTGATATTGCTGTTGTTTATTGTTGATGTGTAATTGTTTTGCTGAAATTGTACCTGGTTTTATATGTTGTACACCGCCGTGAGTCGCCCTAGGGCTGAGAAGGGCGGTCTACAAATGTAGTAAATAAATAAATAAATAAATAAATAAATAAATAAATAAATTATTGTAAACAAACCATTTGTGTATTGTTGAAGGCTTTCATGGCTGGAATCACTAGGTTCTTGTGGGTTTTTTCGGGCTATATGGCCATGTTCTAGAGGCATTTTCTCCTGACGTTTCGCCTGCATCTATGGCAAGCATCCTCAGAGGTAGTGAGGTCTGTTGGAGTTAGGACCTAACTACCTCTGAGGATGCTTGCCATAGATGCAGGCGAAACGTCAGGAGAAAATGCCTCTAGCACATGGCCATATAGCCCAAAAAACCCCACAAGAACCAAACCATTTGTGATTTTTTAAGATTGGACTCTGCATGTTTGCCTCCTAAGCTCTAAATTCTTTATAGTCACATCACACGGCAATTCATGCTCTGCTCGCTAATGAGCTGAATGCTCAACTTTTGTTTGTTTCTGGATGCTCTGCTGTATATTTTAGGGTAGTTTTCCCAAACAGTTGTCTTCCTCTATTTGTGCCTCTTCACAAACTGTAGCATTGTTGGTAACAGCTTATGTCCAGTTAGATTGCTCAACGGCCAGGGATTCCCAGTTCTCAGTGTTTATGCCACAATTTTGAGATTAGCTTTAAGCCTATCTTTAAATCTCGTTTGCTGTTCACTGGAATTGCGTTTTCCATTCTTCAGCAGAGAGTAAAGTAACATATTTGGGAGACGGTGATTGGGCATTCAGACAATGTGGCTTTCAGTCCAACGAAGTTGATAGGTGAGAGGAAGCCACAGGGAGGAGGGAGCAAGCTTGTTTTCTGCTTCCCTGGAGACTAGGACGCGGAACAATGGCTTCAAACTACAAGAGAGGAGATTCCATCTGAACATTAGGAAGAACTTCCTGACTGTGAGAGCCGTTCAGCAGTGGAACTCTCTGCCCCGGAGTGTGGTGGAGGCTCCTTCTTTGGAAGCTTTTAAGCAGAGGCTGGATGGCCATCTGTCAGGGGTGATTTGAATGCAATATTCCTGCTTCTTGGCAGGGGGTTGGACTGGATGGCCCATGAGGTCTCTTCCAACTCTTTGATTCTATGATTCTATCATAGGATAGCGGTGAATCATTGTGGTAACTTCAGTGTCACTCCCATGGATCTCTTTCCATATCCATCCAAACCACAATATTGTAGCTAAAATACCAAATAATGTGACAAAATCAACGACTGTGAAAAGCCACCAGCAATGACAAAAGGATGTGATTTTTTGTAACTGATAGCAATAACTCTGAAAAAAGCATATGTACATTAGACAGGTCAAAAAGTAAATCAACATTGTGTTTAGGCTTGTAGGGTATGTTTACTTTGGAGGGCTTGAAGGCTAAGAGAGGACAATGATGGGCATATTTAAATACAAGCAGTCCCCGAGTTACAAGCATCCGACTTGCAAATGACTCATAGTTAAGAATGGGGGTGAGACAACAGGAAGTGAGAGAAATCTACTCATAGAAAGGGGAATTGACACCTAAAAGAGTTATCCAGGGGAAAAGGAGACTGAAGCTTAGTCACTAATCCTTGTTTCCACCCAAGTTATATTTTTCAAAATCCAATCACAGGGACAGAAAATGAGATGAAATCTTCTGAACAGGGGCACTGACAGCAAAACAAACACCACAGTGGTGTTAACCCTTCCCTATGCTTTCCAAAACACACACACACACACACACACACACACACATATTAGTGGACCCCCCCCCCCCCGTGTGTGTGTGTGTGTGTGTGTGTGTGTGTGTGTGTGTGTATATATATATATATATATATATATATATATATTCGTGGAGCCCCCCCCCCCAGTGGCGCAATGGATTAAACCACTGAGCTGCTGAACTTGCTGATCAAAAGGTCACCACTTGAAATCCAGAGAGCGGGGTGAGCTCCTGCTGTTAGCCCCAGCTTCTGCCGATGTAGTAGTTCGAAAACATGCAAATGTGAGTATTATTTATTTATTTATTTATTTCGGTTGCTTCTACCCCGCCCTTCTCACCCCGGAGGGGACTCAGGGCGGCTTACAAAAGCAAGGCACAATTCGATGCCCACATCACATAACAGCAATAAGACAAATAACATCAGTTAACGGAAAACAGCAATTCTAGCAATAACATCAATTAACAGAAAACAATAATTATTGTAAGGCAGAAACAACCATAAAACCAATAAAAGCAATAAAACCAATACAAACCATTTCTCCTCATTGACTGTCAGCGTTTCGCAATCTCATAGTTCAAATTCCAGTTCCACAATTGTCAATCCTTTCAGTCCTATCCATCTGGTTGTCCATATCTAGTTGTCAGATTGCCCAAAGGCCTGGATCAATAGGTACTACAACAGTGGGAAGGTAATAGCACTCCATGCAGTCATGCTAGCCAAATGACTTTGGAGGTGTCTGTGGACAACGCCTGCTTGTTGGCTTAGAAATGGAGATGAGCAGCCTTTACCTATATATATATTAGGGCTGGGCGGTTTCGTTTCGTTAATTCGTAATTTGTTAATAATTCGTTAATTTTTTCAATTACAAAACGATAACGAACCATTCTGGAGTAATTTTTTTAAAAAACGAATTTTTAAACACGTTTTGTAAATGCTTCGTATTTCGTTATTGTATTCATTTCGTTATTGTTCTGAGGTCGTTTCGTTATTTCCGCATGTCTGGGGCAAGTTTTTTGTTTAATTAGTGAAAAGAAATTATAATATCACACCAACAGTCAACAACAGAGGGAGAGGGAAGCTTCAGAAGTTTTTGGAGGTTTTTTAGCGTATTTCGCGGTCGCGTCCACCATTAACGAATCAATTCGTTATTGTTTCGAAAATCGATTCGTTAATGTTTTGTAATTTTTTCACATTTACGAAATTTCGTAAATATCGAACTTTTTAAAAGGAAAATTTTGTAATTATTTTAAATAACGAAACGCAAAAACCCCCCAAAAACGAATCGATTTTAGAAACAAATTTTTTCCGTTGTTACCCAGGCCTAATATATATATCACTTCGTTATAAAAAAAAATTACGAATTTTTAACGAATTACGAATTAACGAAACGAAACCGCCCAGCCCTTATATATATATATATATATATATATATATATATACACACACACACACACACATATACATACACACACACACACACACACACAAACACACCCCTTTTCTGACTTCCATACAAATTCAGCTTAAGAACAAATCTACAAAACTTACTTGTTTGTAATTTGGGGATTGCCTGTATTTGAAAGGATGTCACAGGTGGTAGTGAGGAATGTGGTGTGTTGCAGTCTAAGAACATCTGGAAGTCTGCATAATTCCCACTTGTTGCTGTAAATAAGGAGGGATTGAGTGGGCCATTTCAGCCACCCATGGACATTGTGACTTCAGGAAGAGGAAAGCAGAGGCAACAGATGTGGGCCAGAACGCTGCCCTGAGGTCTGACCATTTGGTCTTCCTGAATCGGCTACAAGCCTGGCTGCACTTTTTCGCCCAGAGGGGATCTTGCAAGGTGTTGGAATGGAACATATTGTACCAAAAACAAGAGGAAGGGACTCTCAGGCTGGAGGCAAGGCAAGGGAACAGCTGTTTGGAATGAAGGGTGCAAGGAAACATCTATAAGTAATTTCTGAAAACCAGAGGATAGGACACATCTAGACGGAAACACTAGTCCTTCTTTGTTTGGAATCCTTCTAATAAAATTGGTTTTCCAGCAGAGTAGGTGAACCCCCTCCGCTAATTTTCCATCTTCACCTCTTACATTGTAGAATTAATGTAGTTTGATACCACTTGAACTGCCACAACTAAAAGCTGTGGAATTGTGGGAGTAGTAGTTTGCTGAGCAAACTTCCCTTATTTGGCAGGGAAGATTAAATACCTTGTAAAACCCCAACTCTAATGATTGCATAGCACTGGGCCTTGGCAGTTAAAGTGGCCTCCAACTGCATTATTTCTGCTATGTAGATGCACCCTTGGATAAGTCACTTTCTCTCAGCCTCAGAGGAAGGGCACAGCAAACCTGCTCTGAACAATCTTGCCAAGGAAACTATAAGAGAGAGTTTTGAAAGTCCATGTCAAGAAGGAAGGTAGAAAAGTGGAAGGCACATCGTGAAATCCATGCTGTTGTTTATGCTAAGATTTCCAGTGAGTCTTTGTGATTGTTATAGTATACCTCAGTGATTCTCAACCTGGGGGTCACGAGGGGTGTCAGAGGGGTCACCAAAGACCATCAGAAAACACAGTATTTTTCTGGTGGTCATGGGGGTTCTTTATGTGAAGTTTGGCCCAATTCATTGGTGGAGTACAGAATGCTCTTTGTAAATCCCAGCAACTGACAACTCCCAAATGTCAAGGTCTGTTTTCCCTTAATTCCACCAGTGTTCACATTTGGGCATAGTGAGTATTTGTGCCAAGTTTGGTCCAGATCTCTCATTGTTTGAGTCCACAGTGCTCTCTGGATGTAGGTGAATTACAACACCAAAACTCAAGGTTAATGCCCACCAAACCCTTCCACTATTTTCTTTTGGTCATGGGAGTTCTGTGAGCCAACTTTGGTTCAGTTCCATTGTTGGTGGAGTTCAGAATGCTCTTTGATGGTGAGTGAACTATAAATCACAGCAACTACAACTCCCAAATGTCAAGGTATAATTTCTTTGAACTCCCTCAGTGTTCATATTTGGGCATATTGAGTATTTGTGGCAAGTTTGATCCAGATTCATCATTGAGTCTACAGTGCTCTGAATGTAGGTGAACTACAACTCCAGAACTCAAGGTCAATGCTCACCAAACCCTTCCAGTAGTTTCTGTTGGCCATGGGAATTCTGTGTGCCAACCTTGGTTCAGTTCTATCATTCGTGGAATTCAGAATGCTTTTTGACTGTAGGTTAACTATAAATCCCAACAACTACAACTCTCAAATGACAAAATCAATCGCTGCCCCAATCCCACCAGTATTCAGATTTGGACGTATTGGGCGTTTGTGCCAAATGTCATCCAGTGAATGGAAATATCAGATATTTACATTACGATCCATAACAGTAGCAAAATTACAGTTATGAAGTAGCAACTAAAATAATTTTATGGTTGGGGGTCATCACAACATGAGGAACTGTATTAAGGGGTCACGGCATTAGGAAGGTTGAGAGCCACTGGTATACCTGTTTTCTATGTTATTATTTCTGTAAGAGTCATGGCTATTCTAAATGGAAAGCAGTAGGGACCAACTATTATCCCGCCTTGTATTTTCCTGGTGTTGTGGTCTTTCAAATGGCTTGTCCTTTTGTCTCTGGGATTTTTGCTCCTGCTGGGCAAATCCCCAGGTGTTAATGACCAGTTCAAACTTCAAGTTTGCTGAACCAGTGTGGACTTTTGGGATCAAGATCCTAGTAGCCCTCTCTTGCAAAGTGTTCTCAGTTTTGTTTCATTCGCATTGCTTCAAGTGAGATTCTCAAAAGTAAACTGCTAATGAGGGCACAGGAGGTCTCCATTTGGAAACCTCTTTCATGTCTAGTTGTTGTGGTCTGCCTTCAAATCATTTCAGTCCTATGTGATGTTATCATAGGGGGTTCTTGGCAAGATTGGTTTGGCGTAGGCTTGCCATTGCCTTCCTTTCAGGTTGAGTAAGTGCAACTTGGCTTCATGGAAGAACAATGTTTTGAATCTTGGTCTCCAGATCGATTATCCAATGCTCAAACCAGTACACTATGCTGACTCCTGATCTTTATTCATTTACTGTTAAGTAGAATTTGTATATGAGGGATATGTTTCTGGACTTCACATAGATACACAAAACTATGAATAACAGCAAACCCTTTAAATTGGAAGACTTCCAGACTGAGTTGTGTTGGAGGATCTAAATGCCTAAAAAGATCAGAAGTAGATAAATGAAACTGTGGGCAAAGTTCCTTTGTTTATTTCTTTATTTACAATACTTATATTCCGCCCTTCTCACCCCGCAGGGGACTCAGGGCAGATCACAATGCACATATACATGGCAAACATTCAATGCCATTTAGACATACAACATATATAGACAGAAATAGAATTCTTGGTAGAATTGTTTGGTATGAAACCCACAGTTCTGTTGCATTGAATCATGGCAGTTAAAGTCATGTCAACTTTCATTAATTCCACAGTGAAGATTATTATTATTATCTTTGTTTATTTAAGCAATGGACACTGATTAAGGGATATGGGGAGTTGCAGTTCAAATAAGGTAACTTTTCCAAGCTCTGATCCTCCTTGCTCTGCTTTGATAGGCCTTTACTTTCTATCTATATTTGGAGGAAGGCTTTGGGGGATGGTTTGGTAACTAACACTTTGCCTGACATCAACTGAGTTGCAAAAGGAATGAATCATGCCTATTTCTCTGGATGTTTGTTTTAATTAGCTTTTCTTTTCAAACAGCGTTTCTCAATGTTCCTAATGCCACAACCCCTTAATACAGTTCCTTATGTTGTGGTAACCCCAACCATAATATTATTTTCGTTGCTACTTCATAACTATCATTTTGCTACTGTTATAAATCGTCATGTAAATATCTCATATGTAGGATGTATTTTCATTCACTGAACCAAACTTGGCAAAAATACCCAATATATCCAAATTTGAATACTGGTAGAGTTGGGGCGGGGATTGATTTTGTCATTTGGGAGTTGTAGTTGCTTGGATTTATAGTTAACCTACAACCAAAGAGCATTTTGAACTCCACCAACAATGGAATTGAACCAAACTTGGCACACAGAAGTTCCATGACCAAAAGAAAATACTGGAAAGATTTGATGGGCATTGACCTTGAGTTTGGGAGTTGTAGTTCACCTACATCCAGAGAGCACTGTGGACTCAAACCACGATAAACCTGGACCAACCCTGGCATGAATATTCAGTATGCCCAACTGTGAACGCTGGTGGAGATTGGAGAAAATAGACTTGATATTTGGGAGCTGTAGTTGCTGGGATTTATAGTTCCCCTACAACCAAAGAGAATTCTGGACCCCACCAACAAGAGAATTGGGCCAAACTTCCCACACAGAACCCCCATGACCAACAGAAAATACTGTGTTTTCTGATGGTCTTTGGTGACCCCTCTGACAACCCCTCACAACCCCCACAGGGGTCCTGACCCCGAGGTTGAGAAACGCTGGTGTAGATGCACCCAGAGTTTTAAGTGGCTAATGTATATGCTTGGCGTCATCCCTTGGGTTTGACTTGGGCTATCTTTTAACTTTCAAATGTGTTGCTGCTAAATCTCTGAGCAAGCAACAACTTCTAGTGCAGTGTTTCTCAACCTGGGGGTCGGGACCCCTGAGGGGGTCATGAAGGGGTGTCAGAGGGGTTGCCAAAGACCATCAGAAAACATTTTCTGTTGGTCATGGGGGTTCTGTGTGGGAAGTTTGGCCCAATTCTATCATTGGTGGGGTTCAGAACACTCCTTGATTGTAGGTGAACTATAAATCCCAATATCTACAACCCCTAAATGTCAAAGTCTATTTTCCCCCCAAACCCCATCAGTGTTCACATTTGGGCATATTGTGTATCCATGCCAAGTTTGGTCCAGATCCATCATTGTTTGAGCCCACAGTGCTCTCTGGATGTAGGCGAACTACAACTCCCAAACTCAAGGTCAATGCCCACCAAACCCTTCCAGTATTTTCTGATGATCATGGGAGTTCTCTGTGCCAACTTTGGTTCAATTCCATTGTTGGTAGGGTTCAGAATGCTCTTTGTTTACATGTTAACTATAAATCCCAGCAACTACAACTCCCAAATGACAGAAGCAATTTCCCCGCCAACCCCACCAGTACTCAAATTTGGGCATACCGGGTATTTGCTCCAGTGAATGAAAATACATCCTGCAGATCATTATTTACATGGCGATTCATAATGTTAGGGTTATGGTTGGGGGTCACCACAACATGAGGAACTGTATTAAGGGGTCACGGCATTAGGAAGGTTGAGAAACACTGTTCTAGTGTATAGAGGTGGATGCAGTTTTCCCCTTCTATTGTATGGATTCGCATCATCGTTCTTCCATGAAGCCGTGTTGCACTCATTCAGCCTTAAAGGAAGGAATGGTAACCCAATTCCCTCCTGCTTTCCATTTAGAACAGCCATGACACTTATAGCCATAATAACATAGAAAACAGGTATACCCAACCTTCCTAATGCTGTGACCCCTTAATCCAGTTCCTCATGTTGTGGTGACCCCCAACCATAACATTATTTCCGTTACTTCTTCATAACTGTAATTTTGCTACTGTTATGGATCATAATATGGGAGCCCCCGATGGCGCAGTGGGTTAAAGCTCTGAGCTGCTGAGCTTGTTGACCAAATGGTCACAGGTTTGGATCCGGGGAGCGCGTGAGCTTCTGCTGTCAGCCCCAGCTTCTGCCAACCTAGCAGTTCGAAAACATGCAAATGTGAGTAGATCAATAGGTACCGCTCCAGTGGGAAGGTAAGGCACTCCATGCAGTCATGCTAGCCACATGACCTTGGAGGTGTCTACGGACAATGCTGGCTCATCGGCTTAGAAATGGAGATGAGCACCACACTCCAGAGTTGGACACGACTGGACTTCATGTCAGGGGAAAACCTTTACCTTTACCTATAGATCGTAATGTAAGTATCTGATATGCAGGATGTATTTTCATTCACTGGATCAAATGTGGCACAAATACCCAATACATCAAAATCTGAATACTGGTGGGGTTGAGGCAGGGATTGATTTTGTCATTTATGAGTTGTAGTTGCTGGGATTTATAGTTAACCTACAATCAGAGAGCTGACACCTCCTTGCAACCCCCCCCCCCCCCGGGGTGTGTGTGTCTGACACCCAGGTTGAGAAATGCTGCTTTAAATATACTTTTGGTGCATACAGTAGAAGACAAATCCTTCCTTTTGCACCCTTTATTCCATGTTGTTTCTTCTTTAAATGCTAAGTATCATTATCTCTCAATGAAAGGGAGAGATAGCTGGGGGCTTCTGGATGAACTGTCTTTCGAAACCAGTCAAAAATGTATTGTGATGGTCCTGATTAGGGTAGACCTGCTGAATCAGTGGAACTTCCCTAAATGTTGAACCATCAAAGGGCTATTTATTTATTCACAGAGCCCAAACTAGTTGTGTATAACAATGGGATTAGGACCTAAGGAGGGGGACACAAAGCAGAGACAGCAGAAGTAAATTAGCATTTCTGATTAAATCAGGTTTCCAATCAGGGTTTTTTTTATTGATGCAAGAGTCAAGGATGAGGTAGCCACATTTGGCCCATGACTCAACATGGTGTAATTTGCAGAAGAGGCTCTACAAAGGGATCTAATTTAGGAATGTGGGTTCTTTAGACCTGGCCCCAAGTCTTCTGTTTTCATGGGTCATCTTTTCCATTCTTAAGTTGGGAATAAAGTCACTGCTTTGGGAGAAGGTGACCAGAAATTTGGACAATGTGGACAATCCGGCAAAGTTTATGGTATTCCACCTTTAACTTCAATGACTACATGTTATGCAATTTGGGGGTTTGTGGTTTGGTGTGGCATTACACCTTGTGGTGGGATGAAAATCATGCATAGTTCACGCCTTTACCAATTCACACACTGTCTAGATAGAGACAAGATATGCCATGCAGATGAACAAGTAGTTTACTTTTCGTAAATCCAAAACAACATATGTACACCGTGATCAGTTGTGCCAACTCACATAAGTGCTGGTCTTGGCCTATAAAGCCCTATACGACTCTGGTCCAGCTTACTTGTCCGAACTTATCTCCCTCTATGCTCTGCCTCGTAGTTTAAGATCCACCGAGGAGACCCTGCTCTCCGTCCCACCGACCTCACTAACATGTGGGGACGAGGGATAGGGCCTTCTCGGTGGTGACCCCCTGCTTGTGGAATTCACTCCCCAGAGAGATTAGATCAGCGTCCTCCCTCCTTTCCTTAAGAGGAAATTGTGATTTTGGAACCAGGCTTTTGGCTAACAGGCAAATGGCACTTTGGACATTGAATTGGACCATATGATGATTGTCATAGAATCATAGAATCATAGAATCATAGAATCAAAGAGTTGGAAGAGACCTCATGGGCCATCCAGTCCAACCCCCTGCCAAGAAGCAGGAATATTGCATTCAAATCACCCCTGACAGATGGCCATCCAGCCTCTATTTAAAAGCTTCCAAAGAAGGAGCTTCCACCACACTCCGGGGCAGAGAGTTCCACTGCTGAATGGCTCTCACAGTCAGGAAGTTCTTCCTCATGTTCAGATGGAATCTCCTCTCTTGTAGTTTGAAGCCATTGTTCCATTGCGTCCTAGTCTCCAGGGAAGCAGAAAACAAGCTTGCTCCCTCCTCCCTGTGGCTTCCTCTCACATATTTATACATGGCTATCATATCTCCTCTCCTACAGGCTAAACATGCCCAGCTCCTTAAGCTGCTCCTCATAGGGTTTGTTCTCCAGACCTTTTATCATTTTAGTCGCTCTCCTTCATGATAATGGAAACGGCTACTATGACTGTTTAATCAATTTTATTGTTTTAATCTGTGTATTTATGGTTTTTATATTATTGTATATTGTGGTATATTGTGATATTATGGCATTTAATTGCTGCCAATGTTAGCCGCTCTGAGTCCCCCCTCGGGGGTTGAGAAGGGCAGAGTAGAAATGTTGTAAATAATAATAATAAATAATAATGTCCTTTAATGAGAGATTTAAAATGGCCTTTCTCTATGTGGATAAATTCCTTCAGAAGCTCACGAAGCAGGAGTACGCTCCAAACTCTGTGTCTGTTTCTCTCTTCTTCTCTGTCTGTGTATCTGCATAGCTCAAGCCTGAACAAAAATCTAACAGTATACAAAAGTCCCAGGCTCGGCCACCTCCCTGTGCATTGCCCGACTGATCAGCTTCATGCATCTTATTTTACAGATGACACACACACACTCATTGATTCGGTACATGCTCCAACACACCTCCCTGTTGAGGATGCTAAATTAAATTAAAATCCCACTTTTTCTCCTGATAATTGGCACTCTTCCAGTGTGGATTCCCAGATTCTGAGTCAGGGCCGGGTCGTTTACAAATGTGGCTACCTCATCCTTGACTCCTCTTATCAGTTAAGTAGCCCTGATTTGAATGCTGATTTAATCAGAAATGCTAAATCACAGCTTTTGCTTTAGGTTCCCCAAATACAAAGAAGTAGGAACAACTTCCCTAAATTCTAAATCCCAGGATCCCATAAAATAGAACCATAGCAATTAGCAATTCAGATGGAATCATGGTACTATAAAATTGTGTATTATGAAAAGAGCATAGCTGCCTTGTATGAAAACAACATACACATGTCCTGCAACATTTCCCAGGCCAAAACTGGAACATACCTGATATCAGAGTTGGCCAGACTTACTACGAAGTTCATGCTGCAAACTAAATTTCCTATGAAAGGTATGAAGAGTGAATTTGTTGTTGGTGAAGACTTTCATGACTGGAATCACTGGGTTGCTGTGAGTTTTCCAGGCTGTATGGCCATGTTCCAGAAGCATTCTCTCCTGACATTTCGCCCCACATCTATGGCAGGCATCCTCAGAGATTGTGGAGTCTGTTGGAAACTAGGCAAGTGAGGTTTAGATATATATTGTCGAAGGCTTTCATGGCTGGAATAACTAGGTTCTTGTAGGTTTTTTTTTTCCGTCAGGAGAAATGCCTCTAGAACATGGCCCTATAGCCCGAAAAAACCTACAAGAACCTAGAGGTTTAGATATCTATGGAATTTCCAGGGTGGAGGAAAGAACTCTTGTCTGCTTGAGGCAAGTGTGAATGCTGCAATTTTCCTGCTTGATTACCTCTTAATGGCCGTGCAGCTTCAAAGCCTGGCTGGTTGCTCCCTGGGGGAATCCTTTGTTGGGATCTGCAAAGCCATTGAGTGAGGTTTATATATCTGTGGAATGTCCAGGGTGGGAGACAGAAATCTTGTCTGCTCGAGGCAAGTGTCAATGTTACAATTGGACAGCTTGATTAGCATTGAATGGTCTTGCAGCTTCAGAGCCTGGTTGGTTGCTGCCTGGGGGAATTCTTTGTTGGGATCTGCAAGACCTTTGAGTGAGGTTTATATATCTGTGGAATGGCCAGGGTGGGAGAAAGAACTCTTGTCTGCTTGAGGCAAGAGTGAATGCTGCAATTTTCCAGCTTGATTAGCACTTAATGGCCGTGGAACTTCAAAACCTGGCTGGTTGCTGCCTGGGGGAATCCTTTATTGGAATCTGCAAGGCCATTGAGTGACATTTATATATATATCTGTGGAATGTCCAGGGTGGGAGAAATGTTTGCTTGAGGCAAGTATGAATGTTGCAGTTGGCCATCTCGGTACATAATGGCCTTGCAGCTTCAAAGCCTGGCTGGTTGCTGCCTGGGGGAATCCTTTATTGGAATCTGCAAGGCCATTGAGTGACATTTATATATATATCTGTGGAATGTCCAGGGTGGGAGAAATGTTTGCTTGAGGCAAGTGTGAATGTTGCAGTTGGCCATCTCAGTACATAATGGCCTTGCAGCTTCAAAGCCTGGCTGGTTGCTGCCTGGGGGAATCCTTTATTGGGATCTGCAAGACCATTGAGTGAGGCTTATATATCTGTGGAATGTCCAGGGTGGGAGAAAGAACTCTTGTCTGCTTGAGGCAAGTGTGAATGTTGCAATTGGCCACCTTGATTAGCACTTAATGGCCTTGCAGCTTCAAAGCCTGGCTGGTTGCTTCCTGGGGGGAATCCTTTGTTGGGCTCTGGATGGCCTATGAGGTCTCTTCCAATTGTATGATTCTATGAGTCTCCTTCAAGGTAGAGAAAGGCGGGATATAAATAGAGTAATAGAGTAAATATGGATAAAACGTCAGGAGAGAGTGCTTTTGGAATATGGCCATACAGCCTGTAAAGCTTACAGCAACCTGGTGAATTTGCAGTTGGCTCTTTTTTAAAAGATGGAATCCAATCAATACGAATATCTTATGTAAGAACATTTACAAAACAGTGAATGTTTACAAATTCATACAAGGGAAAGTTGAATCCTGTTGTTTTAAGTGCAGCTAGAAGAATGAAAATCACTGCCAGGTTTATGTGCCATCTTTCTCTTTTTGGTCACTGCCTCATCCCATGTGATGCCATCTTTCTTCCTCCTCGCTCTGCAGCCTTCGATCCATTCCATGCCTCTTCCCTCAAAATCATTCATTTCCACGTCACCGCTGCCAACTTGAGGCTGGGGATCCATGGGGCACCCGTTTACCAAGTTAATCATAATCTCAAAATAAACTGAAGTTTCAAAGGTCGCCCAGCTTTAGCGGTGTTTCAGCTTGCCAGCTCTGCCGTCCTACCTGTCCGCGGCAAGAAGTCTAGCGCAGGGCAATCCCAACAACCATCCACCGATCGATAGTCCCATGGGCCAATGGAGGAATTTGGACCCCTCTTCCCCTCCCCAGGCCAATCTGATGGGGATTCAAGACGGCTTTGATTCCCTTCCTTATCTGAAGCTCTCGGCCTATCTTATAATGTCTGCTATTGTAGATAAAAAAGCCCAATCAATTGAGTCAGAAAACTCTCCGCCGAAGGGTTTTTATCAGATCGCTCCATAGTTCGGGTGAGGAGCCAGCTTGTTCGGTTTGTTTTTCTTGAAATAATAGTTTTATTGAGAGTTTGGAAACAGATTGAAAATTACAAAGATTAGAGACGCAGAAGAGATAAGGAACGATTAGACCATAAAGCAAAAGTTCAAGAATACGGAGCAAAAAAAAGAGGAAAAAATAAGAGAGGAAGAGAAAAAAAGTTTGTGCCGGAGGACCTAGAAAATGCCTAGAAAGGGCACATTTCTTCTAAATTGATCTTGTCATTTGAGAGTTGTAGTTGCTGGGATTTATAGTTCACTTACAATTAAAGAGCATTCTAAACTCCACCAACGATGGAATTGAACCAAACTTGGCAGACAAAACTCCCATGACAAAGAGAAAATACTGGAAGGGTTTGGTGGACATTGACCTTGAGTTTGGGAGTTGTAGTTCACCTACATCCAGAGAGTACTGTGGACTCAAACAATGATGGATCTGGACCAAACTTGGCATGGATATTCAATATGTCCAAATGTGAACACTGGTGGAGTTTGCGAGAAATAGACCTTGACATTTGGGAGTTGTACTTGCTGGGATTTATATTTCACTTACAATTACGGAGCATTCTGAACCCCCCAACGATAGAATTGAGCCAAACTTCCCACACAGAACTCCCATGACCAATAGAAAATACTGTATTTTCTGATGGTCTTTGATGACCCCTCTGACACCCCCTCATGTAAGGTGCAATATGAGTGTGGGAATAAACATTGGGGAGACTAGGGTTCGGATCCCACCACAAACATGGAAACACACTGGGTGAACTTGGGCAAGCTACGTACTCTCAGCCTTAGAGGAAGCATGTGGCAAACCACTAAATAACTCTGCATGAGAAGTGCATGGGTCCTGACCCCGAGGTTGAGAAAAGTATAGTATTACATAGCTGTGAAGGGCTGGGCTTTAGCACAGCAGGTTAACTGTCAGCTGCAGTAAATATTGCCAATCAAAAGGTTGACAGTTTGAAGCCCGGGTCAGGGTGAGCTCCTGGTCTTTAGCCCTGCTTCTGCATACCTAGTAGCTTGAAAACAAATGTGAGTTGATAAATAGGTACCACTTTAAAGCGGGGAGGTATTTAAGGCACCCAAAAGAAAATGCCA
This sequence comes from Anolis sagrei, assembly GCF_037176765.1. NCBI lineage: Eukaryota > Metazoa > Chordata > Lepidosauria > Squamata > Anolidae > Anolis > Anolis sagrei. Next base: position 10,227,676 of record NC_090021.1, read on the forward strand.
GAAAAATGCTAGCAAGCCTTATTGAAGTGAACGAAATTCTATTAGAAGCTACCAAAGGGAAGGTGAACGCAGGATTTGTTTGAGGAAGGTAACATCTCTGGTGTGGGCTGGTCCATGAGGTTATGAAGAGTTGGAAATGACTGAAAGAATAAACAACAAAATCTCTGGAGGACGAGACTTTGTGTCTTCAAAAGCAACCAGAACAACAACCAGGAACATATGTTTATTATGGAGGCAAGGATACATTAACATCTCAGCATTTCTCAACCAATCCCCAGGTTAAGAAATGCTGCTAAGCAGGATCAGCCCAGATTGTAATTTGGATGGAACACCACCATCGAAGACTAAGTGCTTTAGGCTCGATTTCAGAGGAAGGAACTGACAAAACGTATCATTGAGCATTTCCAAAGAAAACCCTTGGTTGCCGTAAGTCATCACACACATGAACAAACATCATACATCACCATCCTTGCCTCTTATGTTCTTACCTTGAAGGGAAAAACCTTAAACATTTACATTTCCAAGATCCTTGCAAAACATACCTTGAGTAAAAGTTCAAGAGCGTGCAAGCAATGGAGAATTTCTTGGAAATGTTTTTTTCCTCCTATCCCAGGAAGTCAACAGGATGTGAACTTTTGCATTGATCCTAAAATACGACTACGTAAGGAGAACTCCATATGCAAGCTGTTGGAAAAGAGCTGGTGAGGTTATAGTAGTTTGAGTATTTGACATCTGGTTGACTGCTCTCTTAGCTTTAGAGGAAAACTACGATAAAGCTCCTCCGAATAATTCTTCCCAGAAGTATTTCTATTTGCATTTGAACTAGTAAGGTGCAGTATGAGTGTTGGACTAAACATTGGGGTGACTAGGGTTCGGATCCCACCACAAACATGGAAACCCACTGGGTGAACTTGGGCAAGCTACGTACTCTCAGCCTTAGAGGAAGTATGTGGCAAACCATTAAATAACTCTGTATGAGAAGTGCACTATAAGTTAAAGTCAAACTCGAGGCACAAATGACAATTTGGTGGTGGGTGTAGATGTGCCTTCAAGTCAACTTATGGCAACTCCATGAATGTCATACTTTTTAAAGGCATGGAGTAATCAGAGATGGTTTTGCCAGTTCCTTGCTATGATGTTGTTGGTCCCATCTAAGCACTTGACCTTACTTAGATTTCAAGATCTGATGGGATCTGGTGCCTTCAATGCTGACTTCCAACACTTTGATAGCTATCTCTATTTGAGGCAGTGAGACGTAGTTTGAGTGTTGGACTAGAAGTTGGGGAGGCCAGGCTACGAATCCCTTCTCAGGCAAGGAAACTCCTTTAGTGACATTGGTCAGGTTGCATTCCCTCAACCTCAGAGGAGGAAACTGGAAAACCTCTTCTATATCAATTGTCAAGAAGACTATAGTATAGAGTTAACTTGAAAAGACATAGCAGCAAAGAGAGAGCTGGTGTGGCATAGTTGTTTGAGCATTAGGATACAATTCTGTAGATCAGGGTCTGAATCTCCACTTGGTTGTGGAAAGCCAATAGGTGACTTTTCATGATAGATTCACCTTTGAGTCATCATAGGTCTGAAGCAAACATCCAAACTGGAGAATTTGCACCCCCATTTCCCACCTTGAGGCTATCTATAAAAACTATGGACTTAGAGCCATGTCCTGAGAACGAGCCATGTCCTGAGAATGACCCTCAACCTATCCATGGATCTTGTCATGGAATGGGTTCTCTCCATGGAATGTGACCCATATGTCCTTCATCCTTGCTCCACTTGCAATTCCTACAGTGAATAGGGAAATAGACTCTATGACCTCTAAGGTCCCCTTCCAGCCTCAGAGGCTTACAGTTCTGAACCCCCAACATCCCTGGATCTGAGAGCCATAGGGAATGCTACATGACAGGCCTGGATGTCTTATCTATTCCTGATAAGACCATCCTGTTTGAATATAGTTCTGTTTGTTTTACATACAAAGGCAGGAGATCCTTCAAGTCGGATTGCTATCAGAGTTCTGGTTTGGCCACTCTTTCACTTGTGGTCCTGGAGTGACATGAACAGGCCATGTTTGAGACATCCCATGGGAGTGCTCTTGGCTAGATTTCAACCATTTGAGCTTCAATGATTTCTCTAAGAATCATGGAATTGTAGAGTTGGAAGACACCTCAAAGGCCATCCAACCTAATCCCCATCTGTTATGCAGGGAAACACAATCAAAGCACTCTTGACAGATGGCTATCCAGCCTCTGCTTAAAAACCTCTAGAGAAGAAGTCTCCACCACATTCCCAGGCAGCATATTCTACTGCCGAACAGGTCTTATTGTCAGGAAATTCTTTCTAATGTTTAGTTGGGATCTTCTTTCCTGCAATTTGTATCAATCACTCCATTGTGTCCTAGTCTCTAGAGTAGCAGAAGACAATCTTTCTCCCTCCAAAATGTGATATCCTTTCGAATATTTAAAAGGGCCCTCATGTCTCCTCTTCCACTAGCTAAACAGCTCCCTAACCCACTCCTCATAGGGACTAATTGTTTCCAGAACATGACCATTTTGCTCCTGGTGGCACAATGGGTTAAATTGTTGTGCTGGCAAGACTGCTGACCCATAGGTCAGCAGTTTAATTCTGAGAGAGAGCGGGTTGAGGTACCTCTGTCAGCTCCAGCTCCCCATATGAGGACATGAGGGAAACCTCCCACAAGGATGGTAAAACATTTAACATCCAGGCATCCCCTGGGTAACGTCTTTGCAGATGGCCAATTCTCTCACACTAGAAGCATCTTGCAATTTCTCAAGTTGCTCCTGATACGAAAAAAAATTGGAATGAGTCTTCTTCATGGAATGACAACCTATCCATGGGTCTTATCATGGAACGGGTCCTCTTTATGGAATAACCCTCAACCTACCCATGGGTCTTGTCATGGAATGGGTTCTCTCCATGGAATGATCCTCAACCTATCCATGGGTCTTATCATGGAATGGGTTCTCTCCATGGAGTGACTCTCAACCTATCCGTGGGTCTTGTCATGGAATGGGTGCTCTCCATGGAATGACCCTCAACCTATCCATGGGTCTTGACATGTAATGGGTGCTCTCCATGGAATGATCCTCAACCTATCCATGGGTCTTGTCATGGAATGGGTTCTCTCCATGGAGTGACTTTCAACCTATCCATGGGTCTTGTCATGGAATGGGTTCTCTCCACGGAATGATCCTCAACATATCCATGGGTCTTGTCATGGAATAGGTTCTCTCCATGGAGTGACTTTCAACTTATCCATGGGTCTTGTCATGGAATGGGTGCTCTCCACGGAATGATCCTCAACATATCCATGGGTCTTGTCATGGAATGGGTTCTCTCCATAGAATGATCATCAGCATTTCCATGGGTCTTGACATGGAATGATCCTTCTCCATGAAATAACCCTCAACTTATTCTTTGGTCACATCAAAATCTATTTTTTTTAAAAAAACATTTTGGTCACCCTTCTCGGGACACCTTCCAGCTTGCCAATATCCTTGAATTGTAGTGTCCAGAACTAAAGACAGTGCTATTCCAGATGAGGTCTGACCAAAGTAGAACAGAGTGGGACTATGGCTTCCTTTGTACTAGACATTATCCTCCTATCCATGCAGCTAGAATTGAATTGGCTTTTTTAGTGGTCACATCACACTGTTGCCTCATGTTCAGCTTATGGCTTACTAAGACTACTAGATTTCTTTCACATGGACTACTTTCAAGCCAGGTGTCACTCATCCTATTTCGGTGCATTTCATTTTTTTCTGCACCATACATTGTTTTGTTCGTCTTGGCCTGCTTCTTTCTAGGTTTGCAAAGACCCAGCCAACACCTTTTGCAGAAGCTCAACAGTGACTGATTTGTATCAACTGTCTCTCCTTCTTAGTTTGGTTGCCAGTCCTTGTTCAAAAGACGTTGGAGATGCCATGCAATACGTGACCGAAGCTCAGCCTTCATCTGTCTTTATTCTCTTGGCTCAAGTGCCTTGAAGTAAAAGGTTTTAAAGGATGGCTTAAGGAAAAGCTATTGATTTAAAAAGTTAAAAGCAGTCTTTAAAAAATACAAGCAGACAATTAAACAAGCAAATCCCCTGGTTTGAAAGCCAGTCTCATGGATTTTCCAATGCACAAGTCTGTAATATGTTGATATGATAGTGGAATATTTGTAGATACTGTTTCCCTCTATGGGCTCAACTCAGGAACTGCACTTTTTATCTAAGACTAGCAATTCGCCCAGTAGTTTTTGAGTTATGTTAATCCCACAAATGAGCATTACATTTTTATTTATATAGAAGACTAGCCGTCTCCTGCCACGCGTTGCTGTGGCCCACTCTGGTGGTCATGGGGGTTCTGTGTGGGAGGTTTAGCACAATTCTATTGTTGGTCGGGTTCAGAATGCTCTGTGATTGTAGGTGAACTACAAATCCCAGCAACTACAACTCCCAAATGTCAAGATTCTATTTTCCCCAAACTCCACCAGTGTTCAATTTGGGCATATTGAGTATTCATGTAGAGTTTGGTCCATTGTTTGAGTCCACAGTGCTTTCTGGATGTAGGTAAACTACAACTCCAAAACCAAAGGACACTGCCCCCCAAACCCTTCCAGTATTTTCTGTTGTTCATGGGAGAACTACAACTCCAAAACCAAAGGACACTGCCCCCCCCCCCCCAAAAAAAACCCTTCCAGTATTTTCTGTTGTTCATGGGAGAACTGTGTGCCATGTTTGGTTCAGTTCCATTGTTGAGGGAGTTCAGAATGCTCTTTGATTGTAGGTGAACTATAAATCCCAGCATCTACAACTCTCGAATGATAAAATCAATTTTTTTTTGAGTGAAGGATATACATTGAGTTGTTAGGTGCATTGTGTCCAAATTTGGTGTCAGTTTGTCCAGTGGTTTTTGAGTTCTGTTAATCCCACAAACGAACATGTGGGTTGAATACGAATAAGCCACCCATGACCAGTTTTGATCTTACTCAAGGCCTTCCTCTGGTGGTCTAAAATTATTATATATATCAAATTTTGCTGCAAATATATATATATATATATATATATATATATATATATATATATATATATATATATATCCATTTCAGTATATATCATATACTGAAATGGAGCCCCTGGTGGCACAGTAGGTTAAACCCTTGTACCAGCAGGACTGAAGATCAACAGGACGGAGGTTCAAATCCGGGGAGAGCGTGGATGAGCTCCCTCTATCTGCTCCAGCTCTCCATGTGGGGACATGAGAGAAGCCTCCCACAAGGGTGGTAAAACATCAAAACATCTGGGCATCCCTTGGGCAAAGTCCTTGCAGATGGCCAATTCTCTCACACCAGAAGCAACTTGCAGTTTCTCAAGTAACTCCTGACACGACAATATATATATATATATACTGAAATACATTTGAAAATACTTGTAAAGTTATAAACTTAACACTTATACATCAACATTTGCTGCAAGTATATCCATTAAACATCATATGCTAAAACACATTTAAAGGTACTTACAAAGTTATACACTTGATACTTAGAGATACAGACTTTTTACCTAGTGGGATCTAAATCAAGGAACAATTATACGCTGAATTCTGTTATTTTCTATTTTCTGTCTAAGTGGGATATTTGTTGAGCTTGTTATAGGTTCATATCAGGCCTTGCACTTCATGGAAGAAATTGGAAACATTCCATGTTAAAATGTACAATATGCACCCCATCATATTAGATTAGTTTGCTTGAAATTTAGATGCCTTTTTACATGGTCTTTTGTACAACTTAACAGCCTTCAAAATGTGGTGCCCAGGATTGGAAACAGTATTCCAAATGAGGTTTGACCAAACAGAATAGTGTTGGATAAATTCTAGGCAATGGAACCTATGGGTTGTTGTAGGTTTCTTCGGGCTATATGGCCATGGTCTAGAGGCATTCTCTCCTGACATTTCGCCTGCATCTATGGCAAGCATCCTCAGAGGTAGTGAGGTCTGTTGGAACTAGGAAAAAGGGTTTATATATCTGTGGAATGACCAGGGTGGGACAAAGGACTCTTGTCTGTTGGAGCTAGGTGTGAATGTTTCAACTGACCACCTTGATTAGCATATAATGGCCTGACAGTGCCTGGAGCAAACTTTTGTTGAGAGGTGATTAGATGCCCTTGTTTGGAACCTATGTTGGGACAGAGCCTCATGAAGTGCCCAACTGTGCCATGCCAAAGAATGGCATCAGGCTTTGTTACCTGATGATGCTATTTTCTTAAATGTATCAATTTGATCTGGATTAAAAGCATTTCACCTTTGTAAAATGTCAGAAAGTATGCTGCTACGGTCCTGTACGGTTGATGAAATGCCCGTGCTGCTGTGCCTTCAGGGGTGATTGGAGATCTTGTGAGATTTGTAATGTCAAAACCAGATCGCAGCCCTGCCCCGTTTGACAAGGAAAACCTCGAGGCTCCTTTCTCTGTTTCTGAAACAGATTGAATTAATCACTAAAGCGACTGTTTTTTGACAGGTTTCCAAACACAAGGAAAGAAAGGAAAGTCACACGCTGGATTTTCCATAGCAGGTGTTTGCATTTCGTTCTGCCGAAGAGTGATGGCGAAATCATTTTTATTTCCAGCTTATACATATGAGTTGGTGGCTAAACCTCTGGTCCCATGCAGAGATTAAGAACATATAGACACATTTCCCGAAAGTCAGATTGAGGGATTGAGACCAGGCTGTATCTATCCTGCAGATTTGTACCGCCACCACGTTAATTGCCACCACGTTAATTGCCATGGATCACTGCTGTGGAACTCTGGGATATGTAGTTTTATGAGATACTAGCTAAACCTGATCATGCTTCGCTGTGGCTCAGTGTGATATGAATGAATGAGATAGTAAATAGAAGTATTGTTGCGAACATAGATTCATAGAGAAAAAACATAATTCAATTCAATATCCTGTCTTGCGTTGCTGTGTCTATGTGGAAGGAAAGGAAAGGAAAGAAAAAGAGTTTCCCCCCCAGAAATCTTATTTATTATAAAGCTAGTGGATTGACTACATTTTTGGTTTGTCAGTTTTCTGCATAAACATAAATATCTAACAGTTAACCGACTCTGGAGCATGCGACATATAATTGCCCATGAGAGAAGCAATCGTTTCCTAAATTCAAATTGCACACTTGCAAAGATTACCCCTGTACTTTATTGCTAGTCATAGTGAACGCAAGGCATATTGGAAATTTAAGTCGTTAGTTCTCAAATGCCATGTGGGTTGGAATGAGTGGTATGTCAATAGCAACCAACCACAGCTCAGCTTTTAGTTATTATACTGCTGAGGTGATTGCTTGGTATTTCTGCTGAGGTAAAAGGAAAGCTGTGCTGTGAATGGTTGTTATGCCATCTACTACTGAGGTAAAATGAAAGCTGCTCTATGATAGGTTGTTATTTCTTTTACTGCTGTGGTAAAAGGAAAGCTGTGCAGCGATTGGTTGCTTGTGCTCAGTTTTCATTTCTTATACTGCTGAGGTAAAATGAAAGCTAGTCCGTGAGTGGTTGCTTTGGGTACCACAGACTCCATTTTGTCTCTTCCTGGACTGCTAGTTTTACTCTAAAAACATCTGTGTATTTGAATGTAACATTGTGCCAAAATTTCAGTGTTCGGTTTTCATTTCTTATATTGCTGAGGTAAAATGAAAGCTAGGCCGTGAGTGGTTGCTTTGGGCATCACAGACTTCACTTTGTCTCTTCCTGGACTGCTAGTTTTACTCTAAAAACATGTGTGTTTTTGAATGTAACATTGTGCCAAAATTTTGGTGTTCAGTTTCATTTCTTATACTGCTGAGGTAAAATGACCTCACTACTTCTGAGGATGCTTGCCATAGATGCAGGCGAAATGTCAGGAGAAAATGCCTCTAGAACATGGCCATATAGCCCGGAAAAACCTACAACAACCCAGTGATTCCGGCCATGAAAGCCTTCGACAATACATTAATTACTGCAGTGTCAAACTGCTATAACTCTGCAGCCTGGATGGGAAGACATGTTTAGACTATAACTCCCGGAATGACCAAGTCAGCATATTTACTGGGAGAGTTTTGGGAGCTGTAGTCAGAATTTTGGAATCTGTTTTCATTTCCCTTCCTCCCTCCCTTCCTATTTGACTTGGCTCATCCTTGCAGAAATTCCCAGGAATTGCGTTCGGTGTCTGATTGACCAAGGCCATCCTTTATCGTAACAGATTGTTTTAGGAAACTCAGGGGTGGAATGGAGCAAAAGAGTTCCTCTCTGTTTACAGTCAGTAAGAGCCCGTATCGCTCCTCTATTGTGGAAGTGCTTTGCCAATCTGACAAGGTGCTCTTCAAGCCTTAGCGATGTTGATATTACCTTTCCCTCTGTCTATAAACAGAAGGTTTGGATGGGATGACTGAAAACCCTTTGCTATCTGGAGATGAAAGGCCCTGCAGTGATGATTAAAGGACAGCAGTCAGTGGCAATGACCAGTAGGGAGATGGAGAATCAATTGAAGAATAGTTGTTTCCCATGCGGGGTCCGTGTTCCGTCTCCCAGGAGCCTGACTTGCCTCACTTTAAAGTTGCTTGAGGTTGCTTCCTCTTGCATTTTCTCCCAGGGCTGCTGCATCTTTGCAAGAGTTCAAAAAGTTAATAGTATCAGAGTCTTCAGGCCTCTTTGCAACTATTGGCTTAGAGAGCAGCTCTTTGAGTTTAGGGACCGCTTTTTCTCCCAGGGAAAGACCGCCATTTTAGATTCTCCCTTGCCTTTTCAGTTTGAGGAAAGACTTCAGACGTTCTGATGGCTAGGCAATTAGCTCTGGGAAAACCATTGCAAAAACTAAACTGAGTAAGCTATATTAAGCTATAGATAGTATATTATACATTATAGATAAGTATTAAGCTATATTGAGGTAATATAGATAGTATATTGTGTATTGAGTTGTATTGAGATATTATAGACAGATAAGCTTAATTGAGAAGATTGAGTTTATATAGTCATAGAGTGTCTTGACTGCTTTGTCTCCAGAACTAACCTTAAGTTATAGATAGGGGAAAACCTGTTTTTTTCTAAACCACAACAGCTTAAGGTTAGGGTGTAAAGATTCCAGGATCTTATCTGCCACCTGGAGAAAGGGTTACCTCTGTAACTAAAGAAAGGAAAGAATATTTTTTGTAGTTTCATCTATTGACTGTTTGTTTGCAACTTTGATGAACTGTGCCAAGTCTTCAAGGACTTTGAATAAGTAAATATCCTTTTTTTGATGTTTAAACCAGTAATAGTCTCAGTTGATGAGTATCTCAAGCTTCTCAATATAGACACCTGCAGTTCGCTCAGACATAGAGAGAAGCATGTTGCAGTTTTATTTTTTATATCGTCTGGGCGGACGGCACAGTCTGGCTTGCCATTCCATACCTTCTAGGATTCAACAGCTAAAAACCAGGACATGTGTGGCCAAGTGGTATCAAAATGTGGTCAAGGTGATGGTCTTTATGCAGGTGGAAAAACTCATAAGTTCTGAAAGCCTTTTGTCTAAGATTGCTGGGAAGGGCAAGATGGCACCCTTCCTTTTCTGATTTCATAGATGGCAAAATATCTTTGTACTTTGTACTCAGACTGAAGTAAGCTGAGGACATAAGGAGAATAGCAACAAGGATGGAAGCACTTCTCAACTAATCGTTTTGGTGAAATGGTGCATGGAGGTGATTCAGGTTAATGTTTGGTCATCCTTCTCTGGACACGTTCCAGTTTGTCCATATCCTCCCAGTATTTTCTGTTGGTCATGGGAGTTCTGTGTGCCAAGTTTGGTTCAATTCCATTGTTGGAGGAGTTCAGAATGCTGTTTTATTATAGGTTGACTAAAAATTCCAGCAACAATTCCCAAATGACAAAATCACCTCTTCCCCCCGCAAACCCCACCAGTATTCAAATTTGGGCATATTGGATATTTGTGCCAAATTTAGTCCAGTGAATGAAAATACATCTTGCATATCAGATACATTATGATTCAACAGTAGCAACATTACAGTTATGAAGTAGCAACGAAAATAATTTTACGGTTGGGGTTCACCACAATATGAGGAACTGTATTAACGGGTCGCGGCATTAGGAAGGTTGAGAAACACTGGTATAGGTTAACCTGGGGTAGTGTCTAGAAGCAGTCAGATAAATGTAGTTGCATATAAGAAGGTAATACTGCAGAATATAGAACTATTAGATAAATATAGAATATGTGCTTATTTTAAGTCAAAACCAATTCAGATATCTACAAATAGACATTGAAGATAATGAGAACTGAAGGTGTTGGAAGAAGATCAGTACTGGTTTACTGTATAGGATGTGTTTATATTGATAGTGTATGGATTGCTTACTGTTTACTCAAAGATTGTTATTGTGTAATTAAATAAAAATGATTTAAAAAAGAGAATACAGCAACTTAACTTAGGCGGTCCCTCGTTGTCTGAGTAGGATAGTCCTCCAGGGTCAGTGTGCAGTATGCAGTGATCCGTAGGCGACTGTGGAACCCTATTCTTGACCTGTATGTTCTCCCTCAGTGAGGGCTTTGGTTTCCAGGTGGAAGGCGGTCTTGGTTGGGGTTGGCTTGACGCGCCTTCCTCTTGGTATGTTTCTCTCTTTCGCCCTCCATTTGTACCTCTTAAAATTCTACAGCACTGCTGGTCACAGCTGACCTCCAGCTGGAGTACTCAAGGGCCAGGGCTTCCTAGTTCTCAGTGTCTATGCCAGAGTTTTTAAAGTTGCTGCATTCTCAAAAAAGAAAATGCATCAACAACAACAACAACAACATGTGACTTGTAACCTTTGAATAGAAGTGAACTTCAAATGTGGCAGGACTTTTCCTCTTAGCACTGCTTACTGGCAGAGACCCATTTAGAGTAAATAAATGTCCCTCGAAATAGCAGAAAGGGAAACATTTGGAAGCCCTATCAAAAAGGCATAAATCTTTCCCGAATGGGGATACGCTGGCCGCTGGCCGATTGTAAGCTATTGTTCCCAGCTTTCAGAGCCTGCTCTTGGCTGAATAAGAATTTCCTCTCCAAGTTTCTAGGACACCCAGAGGGGAAAGGATTGGTGTCAAGAGGCCCCATAATGGCCGGATCTGGAGCTGTCAGTGAAGGAGGAAGAGCCATAAATTGTTTTCTATAGCCGCTCAAGAGTTGCAAAAGGGATGCCAACTTTTCCATAGGCCTCCAGGGCTAGTGCGAGGCTACTGCACCTAGTTCAAAGTCCTCAGAAAATGCCATAATAATAATAATCTATATAAATAAAAATGTAATGTCCATTTGTGGGATTAACAAAACTCAAAAACCAATGGGGGAATTGGCACCAAATTTGGAAACAACACACCTAACAACCCAATGTATGTCCTTCACTCATAAAACACGGAAAAACACAGCAGAAGAGACTTTAAAAGCCCCAAAAATCTAAATGACGAAAAGGTAAATGACAATACAGAAAAAACGGAAGAAAGAGGGAGGGAAGGGGAGAAAAATAAGAAAGAAAGAAAGAAAGAAAGAAAGAAAGAAAGAAAGAAAGGGAAAAGAAAAGAAAAGAAAGAGGGTGGGAAAGAAAGAAGTAAAGGGAGAAGGAAGCATAGAAGCAAAGAGAGAAAGAAGGAAGGAAAGAGGTAGAGAAGGACAAAAGGAGAGAAAGAGGAAGGGAAAGGGAAAGGGGGAAGGAAGGAAAGTTAGAGAAGGAAGGAAGGAGAGAAGGAAAGAAAAAGGGAAAGAAGGAAGGAAAGTGGGAACGAAAGACGAGAAAGAGGGAGGGAAGGAAAGAGAGAAGGGAGAAAAGAGACAACAGAAGAGAAAGAAAAAGAGGGAAGGAAGGAAAGAGATAGAGAAGGAAGGAAGAAGAGAAGGAAAGATGGGAAGGAAGGAAGGAAGGAAGGAAGGAAGGAAGGAAGGAAGGAAGGAAGGAAGGAGGGAAAGGAGAGAAAGAGGGAAGGTTGGCTACAGCAACCCATGGAGGATGCAGCTAGTAATAATAATAGTAATGCATCATTTATAGGCCATCTTTCCCCAATATTGTTGGAAATAGCAACCTTCTACAAGCCTCCTATACTAGTTATTTGTTATGTATATAATTCAGATTGATTACTGTATTGTATATATGTGTATTGGTATGCAGTTTTCCCTTAACTCTATGTTGTTTGAGGTTGTGGGAGAGATTACAGACCATGTGATCAGATCTGGGAGTATTCAGACTGAGACTCCATTTTAGATGTCAGTGTTTACATCAGAAGCAGTACAGTATAGTTTAGAAGTCAGTAGAAACAGAATACTTTAGAGAACTTACTGTTTGCACTCTCAACAAATAAGAAATGTACTTTGTGTTGTCGAAGGCTTTCATGACCAGAATCACTTGGTTGCTGTGAGTTTTCCGGGTTGTATGGCCATGTTCCATGCTTGTGGAAGCAAGCTTGTTTCCTGCTGCCCTGGAGACTAGGACGCAATGGAACAATGGCTTCAAACTACAAGAAAGGAGATGCCACCTGAACATTACGAAGAACTTCCTGACTGTGAGAGCCGTTCAGCAATGGAACTCTCTGCCCCAGAGGCTTTTAAACAGAGGCTGGATGGCCAACTGCCGGGGGTGCTTTGAATGCAATTTTCCTGCTTCTTGGCAGAATGGGATTGGACTGGATGGCCCATGAGGTCTCTTCCAACTCTTATGAAAGTGGATTTGTGCAGACTGAAAAACATTTGAATCTTTTCAAATGTGCAAAAGACATCCAGGAAAAACCTTTTACCACCCATCTCAAATGATTTCTCACCTCTTGCTATTGCTACTCCAAGAACAGAATCAATACATTTACCGGTCTCTCTTTCCAGTGTCATGCTAGATCATGTAATGGTTCTCTTAGGAACCAGAAGTAGCTTGGCTCCATCCTTCCCTTCCCTTTGCTTCTTTCTCTTTTCCATGCTCCTTTCCCTCCCCCTCATCTGCTTTCCAAGCTCTTCCAGCTTCTGTCTGGCACAGACACAACTCTGAATTTCTTCCAGAAGCCTTGCACAGCTTATCAACCCCGGTCCTGGACATTACGTATATTCTGTCTCAGTCTTCCAGGACACAGTACAAGCAAGGCCTCTGTTCGCACGTGATGGATTAATCCCAGGCGGATTTAAATCTAGGACAGAGCAAGGACGGCCACTTTTCCTTCTCCTTTCCTCCTCTGCTTTCTTTGCCCCTATTGAATAGCTTCTGTTCCACTGCTTCATACTGCTTATCGATTTTTCAAATCCTGGCAAAACGGTGCATCTATTTATTTTATTTATTTACATTATTTATATTCCGCCCTTTTCACCCCGCAGGGGACTCAGGGCGGATTACAATGTACATATACATGGCAATGCCATAGACACACAACATATATAGACAGACACACAGAGGCTATTTAACATTCCAGCTTCTGGCCACCAGGGGAGCTGTCACTTCACCGTCAGTTTGTGACACTGATGAAGTACTTCCTCATTCTTTGCATACTTCCTGGAGATTTTTATGGCCTCATAAATAAGTTAAATTAGCCTCCCCTCATAAGTGGTACCTAAATTTCCTACTTGACAGATACGTCTTTCGGGCTGCAAAGGTCGACAACAAGCTACACAATTTTGGTTGGAAGCTCACCGTGACCCAGCCAGCTGTGCCACAGTCCCTGTAGAATTAATGCAGTTTGAGACCACTTTAACTCTTTTCATTCAATGCCCTGGAATAAATGGAGTTATAGTTTTACAGACTCGCCCTAGGAATGCTAGTGCCTCAACAAACTACAAATCCTAGGATTCCATAGCATTGAGCCAGGACAGTAAAAGTGGTGTCAAACAGCATTCATCCTGCAATGTATTTAAATTTATTTATTTAAAAGTTTTATATACCGGCCTTCTCACCTCTCTTGAGGGAGTCAGGCCGGTTTCCAACCATAATATCACAGACAATCATAATTCATATTACAGTAAAACATTAAAACAGCAATTACAATCAATAACTACAATGGTCAGTCGTCACATCATCCTCCTTCCATATCTCAGGGTGTTTGCTCGCTCGTAGAATGCCTGTCTCCATAGCCAAGTCTTCACCTGTTTCCTAAATGTAAGGATAGAAGGGGCGGTTCTGATCTCCAGTGGGAGAGAGTTCCAGAGTCGAGGGGCCACCACCGAGAAGGCCCTGTCCCTCGTCCCCACCAGACGCGCTTGCGAGGCCGGTGGGACCGAGAGCAGGGACTCTCCAGACGATCTTAATATTCTTGATGGTTCAAAGGGGAGAATACGTTCAGAGAGGTAAACAGGGCCGGAGTCGTTTAGGGCTTTATAGGTTAACACCAGCACTTTGAATTGTGCTTGGAAGCTAATTGGCAGCCAGTGGAGCTGGTGTAACAGTGGAGTGGTGTGCTCCCTGTACCCAGCACCCGTTAGTAGTCTGGCTGCCGAGCGTTGGACTAGCTGCAGCTTCCGGCCAGTCTTCAGAGGCAGCCCCACGTAGAGAGCGTTGCAGTAGTCTAAATGGGATGTAACCAAAGTGTGGACCACTGTGGCCAAGTCAGACTTCCCAAGGTACGGCGCAGCTGGCGCACAAGTTTTAATGTAATGTAAAGCCATGTAGGTGTAGAACTTGAGGCTGTTGTGTTTTTCGAACAAAGCTCCACAAATCCCATTTTGCTAAGCCATGCTGTCTGGGGATGATGGGAGTTGCAACCCCAAAGGTCCCTTTTCTGTGTTCTTCTCCTGCTTCTCAGAAATGAGTGCCCAGTAGACATTTATAACCAGGTCTTCCAATGTTTTGTTTCTTCTCTGACAGTATTGGGTTGTGTAAGAGTTGTGATGCTGTGTGTGAATGAGTGCATGGAAATCCTTTTCCAGTTAACATGCCTTCAGAAGTTAGGTATTTATTTATTTCGGGTGGCTTACAAAAGCAAGGCACAATTCGATGCCCGCATCACATAACAGCAAAAGACAATAACATCAATTAACCAAGACAGCAATTCCAGCAATAACAACAATTAACAGAAAACAATAATTATTATAGGCAAAAATAACCATAAAACCAATAAAAGCAATAAAATCAATACAAATCTCATTGACGGTCAGCGTTTCACAATCTCATAGTTAAATTCCAATTCCACAATTGTCAGTCCTTTCAGTCCTATCCATCTGGTTTCCATATCTAATTGTCAGGTTGCCCAAAGGCCTGGTCCCACAACCACGTCTTTACCTTCCTCCTGAAGGCGAGGAGGGATGTTGATGCCCTGATTTCCCCCGGGAGTGAGTTCCACAGGTGAGGGGCCACCACTGAGAAGGCCCTGCTCCTCATCCCCACCAGCCTCACTTGTGATAGCGGTGGGGTCAAGAGCAGGGCCTCCCCAGATGATCTCAAATTCCAGAGTGGGACGTAGAGGGAGATACGTTCGGACAGATACACTGGACCGGAACCGTAAAGGGTTTTGTAGGTCAAAACCAGCACCTTGAATTGTGCTCGGAATTGAACCAGCAGCCAGTGGAGCTGACACAGCAGGGGGTGGTGTGCTCCCTGTATGTCGTTCCAGTAAGCAATCTGGCTGCCGCTCGTTGGACCAGTTGAAGTTTCCGAACAGTCTTCAAGGGCAACCCCACGTAGAGTGCGTTGCAGTAGTCTATACGGGGATGTAACAAGCGGTAGTAACTTTTGGCACAAATGTAACTAGGATGTCTGTCCTGCAACCTTTTGTAGCAGGATCTGTGGATCTTTGTGTTGGAAGGATCTTTAAAGTCTCTGCTCATGACTGTCTCAAACTCAGCTTGATTCTCTCATTCAACTAAATGGAAACATAGGCTTATTTGCATTAATATTGTATGGGGTGAGGCTCCCTCTCGTGGTCAGTTACATGAATTACTGGGAGCCCCCAAATCCATTTTAAAGTGGACACATTTGTCTCTCCACATTTGTGGAACTTAGGGGCATAGGGCCTTTGCAAAAAAATTGCAAACAATGACTATAAATAAAAAATGCAAACTTTACTTTTTTTTAACTTGAGAGAACACTTCTCTAGACAATTGCTTGTTGTTTATTCGTTCAGTCGCATCCAACTCTTTGTGACCTCATGGACCAGTAAATCTTCTTAAAATGGATTGTTTCAGGTTTAGACTGAGCTATTTTAATGTCTCCTTATTTTTAATGGGATTTTGTCTTTTTAAGTGCAGTTTCAAATCTTTTTTAATATTATCAATACTTTAACTTAACTTCCATGTTCACTTTTCTATATGAGTTTAGCCAGGTTGTGATTTTATTTTGTATTTTTTTTCATGTCAGGAGCGACTTGAGAAACTGCAAGTCGCTTCTGGTGTGAGAGAACTGGCCATCTGCCAGGACATTGCCCAGGGGATGCCCGGATGTTTTGCCATCCTGTAGGAGGCTTCTCTCATGTCCCTGCATGAGAAGCTGGAGCTGACAGGTGGGAGCTCACCCCATTCCCTGGATCAAACTGCCAATCTTTTGTTTAGCAGTCCTGCTGGCACAAGGGTTTAACCCATTGTGCTATCTGGGGCTCCTTTTTTAAATGGTGTATTGAGCTCCAATTTTGGGAACAAGGCTAGATACTAGTTAGACATTATTATTATTATTATTATTATTATTATTATTATTATTATTATTATTATTAGAAACACCACAAGATGAGTCCACAGCAGACACTCTACTGGCTGTTGTATTGGATCACACGTCGGACACTTCCCAAGTGTCTAGGACTGTGTGATGTATCGGTGAATAATACGTGCAGATCCCAGTAAGGTGGTCCTTTGCAGATGACAGATGGTAATCTTGTCAGTGCCGATTGTGTTTAAGTGCAGGCCAAGGTCTTTAGGCACTGCACCCAGTGTGCCGATCACCACTGGGACCACCTTTACTGGTTTGTGCCAGAGACTTTGCAGTTCGATCTTTAAATCCTCATATCCAGTTGTTTCTCCTCAACCCTGCTGTCACCTGGGATTGCAACATTGGCAATCCATACTTTGTTTTTTTAACATGATCGTGAGGTCAGTATTGTGCTCCAAAACTCTGTCTGTCTGAATCTGGAAGTCCCAGAGTAGCTTGACGTGTTCATTTTCTGTAACTTTTTCTGGCTTGTGATTATTATTATTATTATTATTATTATTATATTTCTATCTCTCTCAATAAAGAAACCCATAATGGCTGTTAGACCTCATACTCATGAAATCCATATCCATGGTTTCATTGGGGAAAATGGAGCCCCTGGTGGCACAATGGCTTAAATCCTTGTGCCAGCGGGACTGAAGACCAACAGGTCACAGGTTTGAATCCGAGATGAGTGTGGATGAGCACCCTCTGTCAGCTCCGGCTTCCCATGTGCCCAGTTCCCTAAGCCGCTCCTCATAGGGCTTGTTCTCCAGACCCTTGATCATTTTAGTCGCCCTCCTCTGGACACATTCCAGCTTGTCAATATCTCTCTTGAATTGTGGTGCCCAGAATTGGACACAATATTCCAGATGTGGTCTAACTAATGCTACCCCTCTATTTCACTTTGGTTAGACCACACCTGGAATATTGTGTCCAATTCTGGGCACCACAATTCAAGAGAGATATTGACAAGCTGGAATGTGTCCAGAGGAGGGCGACTAAAATGATCAAGGGTCTGGAGAACAAGCCCTATGAGGAGTGGCTTAAGGAGCTGGGCATGTTTAGCCTGAAGAAGAGAAGGCTGAGAGGAGATATGATAGCCATGTATAAATATGTGAGAGGAAGCCACAGGGAAACGGGAGCAAGCTTGGTTTCTGCTTCCCTGGAGACTAGGACGCGGAACAATGTCTTCAAACTACAAGAGAGGAGATTCCATCTGAACATGAGGAAGAACTTCCTGACTGTGAGAGCCATTCAGCAGTGGAACTCTCTGCCCCGGAGTTTGGTGGAGGCTCCTTCTTGGCAGAGGGTTGGACTGGATGGCCCATGAGGTCTCTTCCAACTCTTTGATTCTATGATTCTATGAGAGAAACTTCCCACAAGGATGGTATATTAGAAGCCAACACCTTCTCATTACTTTATTTTCCAGATCATCAGACTGGGCCACAGCAATGCGTGGCAGGGGACAGCTAGTACTGTATATATTGTGAAAAGTTAATACAAATTTAAAAGCTTAAAAAAAAAGATTCTGAGTGTTTGATTCCATCTCTGTTTTCTTTTCTCCCCACTCCAGTGCCTACAGAGTATTTTGATGATTACAGCGAAGGCCGGGAATGCGTCAACTGCGGGGCCATGTCCACCCCTCTGTGGAGGAGAGACGGCACTGGCCACTACCTGTGCAATGCTTGTGGACTCTATCACAAGATGAACGGCATCAACCGGCCGCTGATCAAGCCCCAAAGGAGGCTGGTAAGGCTTGGCTTATGCTGTTCCAGGAACATGATGGTTGAGTTGTGTCTAAATCTATGGACTGCCCCAACCTTTTGTGTTTAGGCAAAACCCTGACCTAGGATGGACAGAAGAAATAAATCTATGCCATGGATAACGAAAGTGCAGCCTGTAGTTATATGTACCTCCTGGGAATTTATTCTGTAGCCCATCCATAGATTCTGGAGCCTCCAAGTCTCCCATATTTTAAAAACTAAGCCCCAAATTAGCAGGGAACATTCAAACCATCACCAAAACCAGTTTGGGTATTTGTCACCAGATGCTTATTTATTTATCATGTCAGGAGCGAACCAAACAGTTGCATTACATAAACAAAACAAAACAACCCCCCCCCCCCCCACAAAGTTTGCAAAATTGGCATTCTATTAAATGTCCTTTGACCAGTATCTGGCCACTTGGAGTGCCTCTGGTGTTGCTATAAGAAGGCCCTCCATTGTGCATATAGCAGGGCTCTGGTTGCATTGTAGTAAGTGGTCAGTGGTTTGCTCTTCTCCACACTTGCATGTCGTGGATTCCACTTTGTGGTCCCATTTCTTAAGGTTGGCTCTACATTTTGTGGTTCCAGAGCGCAGTCTGTTCAGTTGCCCAATTTTCAGTGTGCCCTCCAGATGCTAAAGATCAGCTATCTCTGGGTCTAGAAGTGACACCTTGTGTTCATTTTAGGAATGACAGTGTAGCCCATTGGGTTTTTTTTTTTTGTCATGTCAGGAGCAACCTGAGAAACTGCAAGTCGCTTCTGGTGTGAGAGAATTGGCTGTCTGCAAGGACGTTGCCCAGGGGATGCCTGGATGATTTGATGTTTTATCATCCTTGTGGTAGTCTTCTCTCATGTTCCCGCATGAGGAGCTGGAGCTGATAGAGGGAGCTCATCCGCCTCTCCCCGGATTCGAACCTGCGACCTGTTGGTGTTCAGTCCTGCCAGCACAGGGGTTTAACCCATTGCGCCACCGGGTGCTCTGTAGTCCATTGGGTGGATCTGGGAGGAACTGACCCCTAATTCTTTGCAGCTAAGATATTGTGGCACAGCAGGTTAAAACGCTGAGATACTGAAATTGCTGACTGAAAGGTTGGCAGTATGAATCCGGGGAGTCTCAGCTTCTGCCAACCTAGCAGTTTGAAAACATGCAAATGTGAGTAGAACAATAGGTACAACTTCTGCGGGAAGGTAACGGCACTCCATGCTGTCATGCCGGCCAAATGACCTTGGAGGTGTCTATGGAAAATGCTGGATCTTCTGCTTAGAAATGTAAATAAGCACCACCCCACAGAGTTGGACCTGACTAGACTTAATGTCAAGGGGAAAACTTTACCTTTACTAAGATCATGAGGCTACTGAATTCAGTGTTTGCAGCCTCATAGAAAGCATTTAGGGGTGGATCTGTGGGATGAATGCAGCTTGACACCACTTTAACTGCCATGGCTCAAGGCTGTGGAATCCTTTGAGTTGTCATTTTGCAATGTCTTGAGCCTTGTAAAACTACATTAAATGAATCTAATAATAATAATAATAATTGTGCTCGGAATTGAACCGGCAGCCAGTGGAGCTGACACAGCAGGGGGGTGGTGTGCTCCCAGTATGTCGCTCCGCTGCCGCTCATTGGACCAGTTGAAGTTTCCGAACAGTCTTCAAGGGCAACCCCACGTAGAGTGCGTTGCAGTAGTCTATATGGGATGTAACAAGCGGTAGTAACTTTTAGCACAAATGTAACTAGGACGTCTGTCCTGCAACCTTTTGTAGCAGGATCTGTGGATCTTTGGGCTGGAAGGATCTTTAAAGTCTCTGATCATGACTGTCTCAAACTCAGCTTGATGCTCTCATTCAACTAAATGGAAACAAGGCTTATTTGCATTAATATTGTATGGGGTGAGGCTCCCTCTCGTGGTCAGTTACATAAATTTGTTGAATTATCAACTTTAATGTTATTGATATTATTATTATTAGCTTATTATTATTATTAAGCTAATAATAATAATATCAATAACATTAAAGTTGATAATAATGATGATAATTCTCTGCCTGCAATCACATTTCATGCTGCCTCATCAAACTTGAGCTCCCCCATTGCCCAGTTCTATAGGTGAAGCTCAATTACAGCTCACCGTTCACCTGATTCCCCCATGATAGCTTAATATCTACCTCTGAATAGTGGGCAGAGAACATGAGGCTCTAGAGGAGCATCTGCCTAACTAGACACAGACTAAAAACCATATTCCTCCAAGAACTGCTCTTGATCCGTTTCAGCAAAGTACTCTAGTTCTAGCCGTGTTCAGAGAGACAGATCTTTTGTGAAGTTTAATATCTCTTGGTTGTCTGTCCAACACCAAACCCAGTACTTGACACTATGACCTTTTCTGCCACAAGCTGGTCAGGCACAGCCAACCATTTGGGCTATTCTGGAAGGTGGAAAAAAAATCAACTTCTATCTATATAAATACAAATGTTAATGTTCATTTGTGGGATTAACATAACTCAAAAACCACTGGACGAATTGACACCAAATTTGGACACAAAACACCTATCAGGCCAACGACTGACCATCGCTCATAAAAACACTGGAAAACACAGTGGAAGGGAATTAAAAAGCCAAAAAAGCAAAAAGATGCTACGGCACATATGCCTAAACGACTCCCCTGGCAAACAAAACACATAATAGCATATCCACACACTCTTCCGGACTACAGCTCCCAGCATCCCCTAGACCAAGCCCTTTAGGAGAGGAGGATGATCCAAATGCATTGCTTCCAAGATGCAAGCTTGCTTCTCCTTGGATTTTTTGAGAGCATCCCAATCCCTGCATATTTCCCATTTCCTATTCCTGGACTCCAAGTCCCAGCAATCCTCCAGATAGAAAGATTAGATAGAGATAGATAGGTAGGTAGATAGATCGATCAGGAGGATTGCTGTGAGTTGCAGTCCAAGAATAGGTAGAGAAGGAAGAAAGGGGAGAAAGAGGAAGGAAAAGAAATGTTGGTGGGGGGGGGGGGGAAGAATGTGCTGTTGCGCACTGGGCCTGTGACAATGTCTGTTTACAGGACGTGCTTTTAGGATACCCAACGGGATGCCTGGGGTGCCTCGGCTGAGAGGCCCTTTAGATTTCCCCACACAAAGTTCTGTAGAGGCTTAAAGTAATTGTGAAAAGAATAGCTTGAATATATTCATGCAAACTAAGAGTGCAAGAAAAGAACTTGAAATATCCTGGCACAGCCGTGCCAGCACAGAGAAGGAAGGGAAGAGGAAGAGAAGGAAGGAGAGAAAGAAAGAAGAGAAAGAGGGAGGGAGGGAAGGTCGGCCACAGCAATGCGTGGCGTGTACAGCTAGTCTATATAAATAAAAAGGTAATGTTCATTTGTGGGATGAACATAACCCAAAAACCACTGGGCGAATTGACACCAAATTTGGACACAAGACACCGATCAGGCCAACAAGTGACCATCACTCATAAAAACACTAAAAAACACAGCGGAAGAGGCTTAAAAAGCCAAAAACCAAAAATTACATTACAATGCATGTGGAGAACCATACACAGATATGCAAACACACATATACACAAATATATACACACACAAAACACATATACAAAGACTGGGTCATAGCAAGGCGTGGCATGGGACTGCTAGTAATGAATAAAAAGGAACATGGGCAGATATCAGGTGGCTGTATTATTTAAATTCCAGGAAAAGAGATTCCACTTAAACATTGGGAAGATTTTCCTTTCAGTAAGAGCTGCTTGGCAGTGGAATCTGCTGCCTCAAAATGCTATGGAGAATCTAGAGAATCTGGATGGCCATCTGTTGGGAGTGCTTTGATTGTTTCTTCCTGTATGGCAGAAGCGGGTTGGACTGGATGGCCTTTGTTGTGTCTTCCAAATCTATGATTCTATGTCAGCCCTGTTTATTATGGATATTTTCCAAGAGTGTATGACAGTGATTCGCTCAAGGCTACTGTTGTATTAACTGGCCATTGTTCTTGCTTTTGGACTCTTGTTCGTACAGTCGGCCTCCCGTCGGATCGGGCTCATGTGCGCCAACTGCCAGACAACTACGACCACCCTGTGGCGCAGGAATGCGGAAGGCGAGCCGGTCTGTAACGCCTGCGGTTTATACATGAAGCTCCATGGGGTAAGAGCAACTAAAGAAAATCATTATATATGTCACTGAAGTATTTCATGGCCAGAATCACTGGGTTGTTGTGAGTTTTCCAGGCTGTATGGCCATGTTCCAGAAGCATTGTCTCCTGACGTTTTACCCACATCTATGGAGGCATCCTCAGAGGTTGTGAGGTCTGTTGGAAACTGGACAAGTGGCATTTATATATCTGTGGAATGTCCAGGGTGGGAGATGTTGGAGCTGTTTGCAATGTATAATGTAGATTTCAAAGTATGTATGTATGTATGTATGTTTAAAATGTAGTTGCTATGTGCCGAGAGTATTCCTGTGTGGAAAGAGTTAACTAAACCATGGAGGGAACAGCATTCCTAGAGAGGTCATAAATCAAGTGTATAGAGCAAATGGACGCAGTGTCATGAGTCATACGTCACTCTGGAATGCAAGAGGTGTGGACTAGTGCTGATAACAGACTGTTCGAGTGTTCACGATGTGACTATCGGATAGGAAGGAAGCAAGTTTTACAACGTGCTTGGTGTTAAGTAGCTTCTAACCAGAGGTCTAATTCCAGTTTATACTTTTTTTTAGTCAGTTTTAGGCTGCTATAAAGGCATGTGTTTGTTGGGGTGACTTCACTTTCCCCACTATTGCCCTTAAACAATTTGGAATTTTTCTTTGTAGGTCCCTAGGCCTTTAGCGATGAGAAAAGAAGGGATCCAAACCAGGAAACGTAAACCGAAGAGTGTCAACAAGGCTAAGACAACTTCAGGTGAGTAGAATGTATTTTGTTTTGTTTTTGTGTATTTCTTCTATTATCTTTTTATTTTTCTAAGGCATCTACGTATCACTTCTCAACCCCCACGTTGACCTCAAGACTTTGCACAAAAGACTAGAATTCTGAAATCCAAAATAATCTAGACTTGCCAACAGGGGTGGCTGAGATGGTGATACGTAATAATAATAATAATAATAATAATAATAATAATAATAATAATAGAACTGCAAAGACTCTGGCACAAGCCAGTCAAGGTGGTCCCAGTGGTGATCGGCACACTGGGTGCCGTGCTTAAAGACCTTGGCCTGCACTTAAACACAATCAGCGCTGACAAAATTACCATCTGCCAGCTGCAGAAGGCCACCTTACTGGGATCTGCACACATTATTCGCCGATACATCACACAGTCTTAGACACTTGGGAAGTGTCCGACGTGTGATCCAATACGACAGCCAGAACAGTTTCTGCTGTGGACTCATCTTGTTGTGTTTCAAATAATAATAATAATAATAATAATAATAATAATAATAATAAAGATTGAACTACAAAAACTCTGGCACAAGCCAGTAAAGGTGGTCCCAGTGGTGATCAGCACACTGGGTGCAGTGCCTAAAGACCTTGGCTTGCACTTAAACACAATCGGCGCTGAGAAAATTACCATCTGCCAGCTGCAAAGGCCACCTTACTGAGATCTGCACACATTATTTGCCGATACATCACACAGTCCTAGACATTTGGGAAGTGCCCGATGTGTGATCCAATACAACAGCCACCAGAGTGATCTTGTCAGCTGTGGACTTATGTTGTTGTGTTTCAAATAACAACTACTACTACTTGTACCCCACCTCCATCTCTCCGAAGGAATGAGCCAGTCAACATAATCAACATAATCAAGATACAACTAATCGAAATACATAAACACAGCATAAAAATAAAAACAACATTATAACGAACTATACAAGCAAACAACAAACTAACAATCAATGAACCTGCAATAATGATCTGTTTCTGGGTATGAGTGGGCAGACTGGTGTAAATCAATTGTGAGGATAGGGCTGATGGATAAAGTGTGTAAGCCAATAGGCAACTGCAAGGATGGTGAGCAATGTAAGATAGAGCATTATAACTTTGGATACAGAACAATAGGAAAGTTCAAGGACAAGATTTTTGAGTCCTAGCTGGGACCAAGTTGTCAGGGAATTGTCTAGTCAAAAGCACAACAGAACATCTATGTCTTTAGAGCTTTGTAGAAGGTGGACAGAGTGGGTGCTAGCCTAATCTCCCTGGAGAAGGAGTTCCAGAGCTGGGAGGCCAGCACCGAGAAGGCCCCCTCTTTCGTCCCCATCAACCATACCTGTGATGGGGGTGGGAATGAGAGAAGAGCCTCCCTGGAAGATCTTAGAGATTGTGCAGGTTCTTAAGAGAAGATGTAGTTGCGAAGATAGGCAGGTCCCAAATTGTTTAGGGCTTTATAGGTAATAACCTGCACCTTGAATTGGGACCGGAAACGTAATGGCAGTCAGTGAAGCTGTTTGAACAGCGGGTTTGACTGTTCCCTGTAATTCACTCCAGTTAACAATTCCAGTTACCTTGGCTTTCCTGTGCTTCAATGCACACCAACTTGGTTTCATGCACAAAATTATTTAAAATATTGTGTATAAAAGTATGAGAAAATTAAAGAATCATAAATAGAACTCTTATTAAAGGGAATATAAGAGGAAGGAACTTTTATTATGCTAAAATCAGGGTAAGACAAAATATTATAAAATAAATAATTTTGAAACCGCAAAAGATTGGATGGAAGTCACCAGGATTTTTATTTTTATCTTAATTTTTTTCTTTCTCTCTCTTTTTAGTTTTTTTTGTAGTATTGCTTGTGTGTTACTTTCATGTTGTTCTTTTTTTCTTATTTTCTTTGTATATTATTGTTCTCCCACTTTACATGTATAAAACTTTTTGTATCCCATCTTACCCTTTCCCCTACCCTTTCTCTATCATCTATCTATCTATCTATCTATCTATCTATCTATCTATCTATCTATCTATCTATCGTATAGCTACTTATAAGCCAACAATAGCATAGAGTGTGGATTCTTTGCTCCAAGAACGTGGAGCAGCTCCAACTTTGCCAGCAATCAGATAGCATCTTGTTTTTCAATCATAGAGTTAAATCATAGCATAATAAAACCCTAGAGTTGTAAAGAGACCACAAGGGTCATCCAGTCCAACCCTGTGCAGTGCAGGAACACGCAATCAAAGCCCTCCTGACAGATGACCATCCAGCATCTGCTTAAAACTTCCAGAGATGGAGACTCCACAACATTCCAAGGTTTAATAAGAATCCTTTTTCTTTCTCCTTCTTGCTATCATTCATACCTAGGATCGGCCAGTAATGCCGAAAACCTTACTCCAGCCAACAGCTCAGCGGCCTGCAGCAGCACCACAACCACGACTGCCACCGAAGAAATGCGACCCATCAAGACGGAACCAGGGATTTCATCTCATTACGGGCACCTCAGCCCTATTCCCCAGGTGATCCTTTTTAATGTTTACTATCTCATGAAAGTATTGGTGGGATTTCAGGTTGGCAGGCACCTAAAATAGCAAACACCTTAAGTGTTCCAGATTAAAACCTAAATCCAATAATAATAATAATAATAATTTATTTATTTACCTTATTTATATACCGCTGTTCTCAGCCCGAAGGTGACTCACAGCGGTTCACAACAACAAGAGACAGCAGAATTCAATGTTACAGTATAAAAGCAGTTATCAACTTAATACAATTGCACAATTAATAAACAATAAACAATTAACAATTACTACAATAGCCAATAATAATAATAATTGTAAAGACTCTGGCACAAGCCAGTAAAAGTGGTCCCAGTAATGATCGGCACACTGGATGCAGTGCCTAAAGACCTTGGCCTGCACTTAAACGCAATCAGATTACCATCTGCCAACTGCAAAAGGCCACCTTACTGGGATCTGCACGCATTATATGGGACATATGGGAAGTGCCCGATGTGTGGTGCTCATCTGCATTTCTAAGCTGAAGAACCAGCATTGTCTGTAGATGCCTCCAAGGTCATGTGGCCAGCATGAATGCATGGAGCACCATTACCTTCCCACCAGAGTGATACCTATTGATTTACTCACATTTGCATGTTTTTGAATTGCTACATTGGCAGAAGCTGGGGCTAATAGCAGGAGCTCACTCTGCTACCTGGATTCGAACTGCTGACCTTTTGGTCAGCAAGTTCAGCAGTTTAGCAGTTAACCTGCTGCACCACCAGGGGACGGGTTATATTTATTAAAATAATAATAATAATAATAATAATAATAATAATATTGCAATATTCCTGCTTCTTGGCAGGGGGTTGGACTGGATGGCCCATGAGGTCTCTTCCAGCTCTTTGATTCTATGATTCTATGATTCTAATAATAATAATAATAATAATTTATTTGTAACCCACCCTATCTCCCAAGGAGACTTAGACTCATAGCATCATAGACTTGGAAGAGATCACACAGGCCATCCAGTCCAATCCTCTGCCATGCACAGTCTAAGCACCCCTGACAGATGGCCACCTAACCTCTGTTTAAAAGCCTCCAAGGATGGAGCTTCCACCACACTCCGAGGCAGAAAGTTCCACTGCTGAAAAGCTCTTACACTCAGGAAGTTCTTCCTAATGTTCAGGTGGAATCTCCTGTCTTGTGATTTGAACCAATTACTCCACTGAGTCCTAGCCTCCGGGGCAGCAGAAAACAAGCCTGCTCCCTCTTCCTTACAGCATCCGTTCACATATTTATAAATGGCAATTATGCCTCCTCTCAACCTTCTCTTTTGCATGTTAAACATATCCTCCAGCCTTCTATTGACCAATTATGTCCTTCTTTCTCCCTCCCAGCCGTTCTCACTCTCTACAATGTCCGGACACAGCTCCGCTCTTCACTCCGCCATGTCGTCCCTCAAGCTTTCCCCACAAGCTTACCAGCCAGCCGTCAGCCAAGCCAACACCAAGCAAGACTCATGGAATGGCCTGGTTTTAGATGAAAACCATGGTAACATCATCACAGCATAAGCACCTTCTTCCCTCCATGGGGCTCATGACGCAGAGACAAGCCACAAGGACTGAGCCACACCATGTCATTTTTCTCCTTTTAAAAATGTCTCTGCCCATCATCTTGAAAGGTATCCTGATCTTAGTAGAAGAACCATTCCAACCCTTAACCTTCAGAGATGGCTTTTTTTGCAGGCCAAGGTGTCCATCTTTGGATGGCCACCAAACCTCAGAACAGCTGAAAGCAATGGACATGTTTTGGCTGTGAAATCAAAGCTACCTTCAGCGCAACGGAGAGATACTATTAATTCATTCTGCTCCTTTTCTCGACATTTGTCATTTGCTTAAGATTTCTGCATCAGTTGACAAGTTTTGGATGATAATCTCCTTGGACTGGCCTAACTTAGAAGTGGCTCACTCCAAGATCAGCTACTTTTCAAAAACATTGAATGTGATTTTCCCCATAGACATCACACAGAAATGCATGAAAGGACATGACAATTTCTCACTCCTCTTCCCTGCTACGTCCTTCAGACAACTCCATTTCCTTCTGCAATCCTTCTCAAATGGGTGACCTAACTTGGAAAGTGATGCCATGTCGCTCCTGGTCCCACTACTTTGAGAGGACCTGGAGAGAGAAACAAGGCTATGTGGGTTTCGTCTGGGGATATGCCCATCCTAATGCAGAAGATAAGATGTGGCTGTGTGGACCACGTTTCTGTGCAGGAGGTTCTCGTGCAAGCTGGAGAACCCTGATATGACGCGAAATGTGTGTGAAGGCACCGTTCGCTGATCTAAAACTCCTCCAGTGGAGCGCCCACCTTGCAAAATATGATGGGCACAAAGTAAGGCTTTTGAGCCAGTGAGTTGTGAGTCACCACAGGTTGCAAAAGCAAACTATTTGAGCAGCCCATAACCTCATATAATACATAATGATAGTAGCAGGATGCCACTTACAGCTCAACAATAAGGTCCTAGTGAATCTTGGGACTTGAAATTTATGGATGAAGACATTACATAGAGAGCTCCAGGATCTCATAAAACTATAAATCCCAGCAAACTATAAATCCCAGTTGCCAGGGTAGGTTTTTGTGGCTTTTGTAAGACAGCTTGAGTCCTAGTCTGGGAGGAAGATGGGATATAAATAAGGGGTTAAATCAGAGGCGTCAAACTTGTGTCTCTCCAGATATTTCAGACTCTTAACTCCCAGAAGCCCTGTCCAGCTTGTCCAATGGCCAGGAATCCTGGGAGCTGGAGTCCAAAACATCTGGAGGGCCACAAGGCTGATACCACTGGGTTAGATGGATGGAATTGTAAGGCTATAATCGTATAGGGTAGTGTTTTGGCCTGCAACTCCCAGAAATCCCAGCCAGTTTACCAACTGTTAAGATTTCTGGGAGTTGTAGACCAAAACATCTGGAGACCCACAAGTTGAGAGCCACTGGTATAGGGTGAGTGGGCACGAGGACCATGAAATGTGGCTTTGTAAGCTGTGGCTCTCCAGATGTGGTTGGACCCCAACTCCCATCTACTCTGGCCAAAACAGTCGATGTGTTGGAGATAATGAGAGTTGCAAACCCATGCCCTCTAAACAATATCCCTTGTGGTGGAAGTAAAATAGAGAGAAAGGACAGTTAGCCTTCCACATTCTTTGGAGTTAGGGGTGCAGGACGCCCACGAAATTGGAAAAAACTGCAAGTTTAAAACACTTTTTAAAATCCAAGAACACACTTCTTTAGGAATCTCGAGGTCCTCCAACACAACTTCTGCCAGAAACTGTAGAATCCGATTGGAGGACTTAGAAAGTCCTATCGGTGTTTTCTCTAGAGGACTTAGAGATCCCTAGAGAGAATATTTTAATCATATTCATGAATAATCAAACCTGCAAAAGTCAAACCCACATAAGTGGAGAGCTTATTGTATGATCCAACAATGTCTCAACCTACCTTCTTGGAGTGTATGTGTGATGTTTGCCTTCCCATCTGCCAATGCTGGAGGCAAAAGATGGGCACTGGCAACATCAATTTTCCAAGGCGATGGCCCCAAACTGGTTGCCCACCTG
Source organism: Anolis sagrei (assembly GCF_037176765.1). Classification (NCBI taxonomy): domain Eukaryota; kingdom Metazoa; phylum Chordata; class Lepidosauria; order Squamata; family Anolidae; genus Anolis; species Anolis sagrei. The sequence continues at coordinate 10,257,093 of NC_090021.1, forward strand.
GATTCTTTTGTAGCCCTCTCCAATGGAAAGATTTCTGGAAAATTGAATGGACTTGCTTTATTTACTTGCTTGGCTTCCCCTTTTGCAAACCAAGGACTGGGTTTCCTTAATAAGCTACAATAAAGTCTCATAATAAATGGAAAATCGAGGACTTTACAAAAAGTGAAAAGGTCTGTGAACCTTTGGACATTGGTTTCCAGCTCCAGGCATTGTTGTGATTGCAACTTGTGGGTTCCACAAATGCCTCAGGGATCCTATGGATCTAGAGATCTGGCAGCTCCCGGCAGCATGTGCCAAAATTTTTAATTCACTGCATTTCTGTTACTTTGATTATTTTCTCCCTCTTTCTGTTCCTAATGATGAATATATATATTTTCTTACTTTTGAAATTGCCCTAAGAGAGTCTCTTCCCTGACATCAGGCTGAAGGGAGGATTTTCTACATCTGTTGAATTTTTCCCCAATTCAAGCAGAGTTTGAAAGAGAATATGGAAAAACTGCAAATATGATAAACTGGATAAGCTGAAGCATTTCCCACACAGCAAGGAAAGCCATGCTTTTAAGCCCAAACTTGGCCACTTCTCCCATGCTTGTTGCCATAAAAGGAGATACGTACACACAACTCAGTAGTAGGGTTGACATTGTCTTCAACCCAACTTGCTCCTCTGCTATGAACCACCTCTTTTCCTGCCCACATTTTTGGTGATTCAGGCAGATTTGGAAAAAAATGTCTCTTGTTTATTAGATAGCATGTTAAGATACTGCTCCCCAAAGGCACAAGAACTGCACAGGCTCATTTTTAGCTCTGGTCAGTTGGCAACCCCACCCCATCCAATGGTGTTGGCCAATTCCTGGCTCAATGATAGGATCATGCATTCCACATCTGGGGTTAAATTCCTGTCATTGTTATGTTTTGAAAAAGGACACAAAAAGGGGAAAAAGAGCAGGCAATGGGCGAGGATTCAGAGTGCATATGCATTATAGATCTGCTGCAGTTTGGCACCATTTTAATTGGCATGGCTTAATGCTTTGGGAGATGTAGTTTTACAAGGTCCTTAGCATTCTCTGCCAAAGCATGCTGGTGCCTTGCCAAACTATAATTCTCAGAAATACACAGCATTGAGGCATGACAAAGTGGTATCAAACATCATTAATTCTAGATTCTTGTGAGGAAAACAAAAACTACAACTATACTTTGCAATGTGTTGTCGAAGGCTTTCATGGTCAGAATCAAAGGATTGCTGTGAGATTTCTGGGCAGTATGGCCATGTTTCATAAGCATTCTCTCCTGTCGTATCGCCTGCATCTATGTCAGGCATCCTCAAAAGTTGTGAGATCTGTTAGAAACTAGTAATACTGGGTTTATATATCAGTGGAATGACCTCTGCAGGAGTCTACTGTATACCACGCAGCTGTGGACAAGTCTACATAGGGACCACCAAACACAAATCAAGGCACTGCAGACTACTTCAACCAGAGAAGTCAGCCATAGCAGAACACTTGATGGACCAACCTGGGCACAGCATATTGTTTGCGAACACAGAAATTCTGGACCACTCTAACAACCACCATGTTAGACTACACAGAGAAGCCATTGAAATCCACAAGCACGTGGACAATTTTGACAGAAAGGAGGAAACCATGAAAATGAAAAAAATCTGTCTACCAGTATTAAAAAAGCTCTAAAATCATAACAGTAAATAAAAAACAAGACTCAAAAAGAGGGGAAATCCAGACAAGAATCAATCAGGGCCAGCCAATCACCTCCCAACAAAGGATTCCCCCAGGCAGTAAGAAGCCAGACCTTGAAACTGCTAGGGCATTAAATGCTAATCAAGGTGGCCAATTGTATTTAATGGCCTTGCAGCTTCAAAGATTGTCTAGCTGCTGCCTGGGGGAATCCTTTGTTAGGATCTGCAAGGGCATTGAGTGAGGTTTATATATCTGTGGAATGTCCAGGGTGGGAGAAAGAACTTTTGTTTTCTTGAGGCAAGTGTGAATGTTGCAGCTGGCCAGCTTGATTAGCACTTAATGGCCATGCAGCTTCAAAGCCTGAATGGTTGCTCCCGGAGGGAATCCTTTGTTGAGTTCTGCAAGGCAATTGGGTGCTAATCAAGGTGGCCAATTGCACTTAATGGCCTTGCAGCTTCAAAGACTGTCTAGTTGCTGCCTGGGGAAGCCTTTGTTAAGATCTGCAAGGGCATCGAGTGAGGTTTATATATCTGCTGAATGTCCAGGATGGAAGAAAGAACTCTTGTCTGCTTGGGGCAAGTGTGAATTTTGCCATTGGTCAGCTTGATTAGCACTTCATGGCCATGCAGCTTCAAAGGCTGGCTGGTTGTTGCCAGGAGGAATCCTTGTTGGGTTCTGCAAGGCAATTGAGTGCTAATCAAGGTGGCCAATTGCAACCTTCACACTTGCCTCAAGCAGACAATTCTTTCTCCCACCCTGGATATTCCACAAATATATTAACTCAATTTTCCTAGTTTCCAACAGACCTCACAACTTTTGAGGATGCCTACCATAGGTGTAGGCAAAACGTCAGGAGAGAATGCTTCTGGAACATGGCCATACAGCTCGGAAAACTCACAACAACCCAATTATTCCAGCCATGAAGCCTTCGACAATACATCATGAATTCTACAGTGAAGATATGCACTCAGACGTATCACACATTATTAGGTGGAAAAGTTACTGTTTTTGGACTATTGCTGCCAGTATCTCTAGCTGGGAAGATAAGCAGCAATACTGGCAATGGATTGTGGGGTTTGTCTGCCAAAAACAAATACCTTTTAAACGCTAAAGTCGAAAGCCCAACTATGGAGAATTTGCTCTCTTTTTTTGGCTGTGGAGATGATGTTTTCTGGGAGTTTCAGCCTTTGGATGAGGTCGGCTGAGATTCCTTGAGCAGCTTATTATTTTCAAGGCCAGGAGACTATATTTCAAATTGTTTTTCACAATACCATTCTCATTACATCCCCTCCCCGCCCCCCACTTTAAAAATAATGGGAATCAAGAAGTGGATTTTTTTTTTTGCTGATTGTTTACATCTTCCTTCTTCGAAAAGACTGGCCTCTGTTTGAGGCATCTGTAGTCACTCCTACGTGTCTAAAGATATTGTAATGTCCTCAGGTTTCAGCCGAAATAAATTATGTCTTTACCTGTCTCAGATCAAGTGGAATAGTAAAATGGCACAATAAAGTGGAATCCTAAAGAAAAAGTGGATGTGTCTGATTTTGTTTATTTGTCGTGTCAGAGCAACCAGTCCATTATATGTTACATTTCTAACAGAACAAAGCAAACAGACAGAAAAATACACAACTTGTGAGTTTGGTAGCTGGTTAAATGTCCTTTGACCAGTATCTGGCCACGTGGAGTGCTTCCGGTGTTGCTGCAAGAAGGTCCTCCATGGTGCATGTGGCAGGGCTCAGGTTGCATTGCAGCAGGTGGTCAGTGGTTTGCTTTTCTCCACACTCGCATGCCGAGGATTCCACTTTGTAGCCCCATTTCTGAAGGTTGGCTCTGCATCTCGTGGTGCCAGAGCGCAGTCTGTTCAGCGCCTTCCAAGTCGCCCAGTCTTCTGTGTGCCCAGGAGGGAGACTCTCATTGGGTATCAGCCATTGGTTGAGGTGCTGGGTTTGGGCCTGCCACTTTTGGACTCTCACTTGCTGAGGTGTTCCAGCGAGTGTCTCTGTAGATCTTCGAAAACTATGTCTAGATTTAAGTCGTTGGCGTACTGGCTGATACCCAAACAAAGGATGAGCTGGAGATGTCTCTGCCTTAGTCCTTTCACTATTGGCTGCTACTTCCCGGCGGATGTCAGGTGGTGCAATACTGGCTAAGCAGTGTAATTTCTCCAGTGGTGTAGGGTGCAGACACCCTGTGATAATGCGGCATGTCTCATTAAGAGCCACATCCACTGTTTTAGTGTGGTGAGATGTGTTCCACACTGGGCATGCATACTCATCAGCAGAGTAGCACAGCGCAAGGGCAGATGTCTTCACTGTATCTGGTTGTGATCCCCAGGTTGTGCCAGTCATCTTTAGTATGATATTGATTCTAGCACCCACTGTTTGCTTGATGTTCAGACAGTGCTTCTTGTAGGTAAGAGCATGGTCCAGAGTGACTCCCAGGTGTTTGGGTGCGCTGCAATGCTCCAGTGGGATTCCTTCCCAGGTGATCTTCAGAGCTCGGGATGCTTCTCTGTTCTTGAGATGAAAGGCACATGTCTGTGTTTTAGATGGGTTGGGGATCAGCTGGTTTTCCCTGTAATAGGCAGTAAGAGCACCTAGAGCTTCGGAAAGCTTCTGTTCTACCAACTCAAAGCTCCTTGCTTGAGCAGTAATGGCACGATCATCAGCATAGATGAAACTCTCTGTCCCTTCTGGCAGTGGCTGGTCATTTGTGTAGATGTTGAACATGGATGGAGCAAGCACACTCCCCTGAGGCAGGCCGTTCTTCTGTTTCCGCCATCTGCTTCTCTGGCCCTGGAACTCAACAAAAAAGCTCCTGTTTTGTAGCAGGTTTCCTATGAGGCGGATGAGGTGGTAGTCCTTTGTGATAGTGTACATTTTTCTCAGGAGGAGGCGGTGGTTCACAGTATCATAGGCTGCTGACAGATCTATGAAGACAGCTCCTGTGATCTGCTGCCTTTCAAAGCCATCTTCTATGTGCTGAGTCAGGTTCAGCACTTGCGATGTGCAGCTTTTGCCTTTCCTGGGGACAGCTTGCTGTGGAATCAGACATGGGTCTATTTTTTCCGTAATTCTATGCAAAATAAGTCTCTCCAGAACTTTGTAGAGGTGGATGTGTCTGATGCTTGAACTTCTATATCTCCAATTAAAAATGGTGTCTAGCTGTTTTGCACAGGACTGCAAACTGGATGCAATATTGTTAATGTTTCATGGCATAGAATCATAGAGTTGAAAGAGACTCACAGAGCCATCAAGTCCACCCCCTTCTGCCATGCAGGAACACACAGTGAAAGCACTCCCAACAAATGGCTACCCAGCCTCTGTTTAAAAACCTTGAGCATAGTAATGCACTTTATTATACAATTTATATATATTCCGTCCTTCTCTCCTAGGGGACTCAGAGTAGATTACAGCATTTACATACATAGGCAAACATTCAATGCTTTTACAATCATATACAATTGAGACACACAAACAAAGGTAGAGGCTTCTCCTTTCATTTCCGGCTTCTGGAGGCGGTGCTCATCTCTGCCTCTGGGGAGGTGCTTTCTCCATTTTTAAACCGAGGAGCCTGTGTTATCACCTCTTAGTTGTCTGGCCGCCAAAACTGCTTGGAGCAAAGGCAAAGAGAAATTCTTAATTCAATGCTTTTACAATCATATACAATGAGACACACAAACAGTAGTAGGTTGCACAGGAGCATAACAGCAGCCGAAGGAGAGAACAGAGCTTTGAATTGTGATTTTGTGCAATCCTGGAATATATGGTTTGGGTGAGATGCTTTGATGAAATGCAGCTGGATAATTTTGCTGGTGTTGATACTCCAATGCATGTATTTTCATTCCCTTCTAACATAAAACATGTCAATTCATGTTGTTCACAAATATTAGCTATATAGTAATCTACCCACATTTTTTACTTTTGCGAATTTGATTATTCATTAATTTGTTTTCAGCTTTAGCCTATAAAGCTCTAAATCAGGGGTCCTCAAACTAAGACCCGAGGGCCAAATGCAGCCCTACAAGGTCATTTACCCGGCCCTTGCTCAGGGTCAACCTAAGTCTGAAACAACTTGAAAGCACACAACAACAAGAACAACAGTCCTATCTCATCAGTCGAAAGTAGGCCCACACTTCTCATTGAAATACTAATAAGTTTATATTTGTTGAAATTGTTCTTCATTTTAATTATTCTGTTGTTTTTAAGTGTTTCTTTGCACTACAAATAAGATATGTGCAGTGTGCATAGGAATTCATTCATGCTTTTTTCAAATTATAACCCAGCCCTCCAACAGTTTGAGGGACTGACCTGGCTCTCTGCTTAAAAGGTTTGAGGACCCCTGCTCTAAATGGTTCTGGCCCAGCTTACCTGTCCAAACGTATCTTCCTCTATGGTCCACCTTGGAGGCTAAGATCACCACGGAAGGCCCTACTCTCAGCCCCACCCCACTCTCAAGTGCAACTGGTGGGACGAAAGGCAGGGTCTTCTCAGTGGTAGCCTCTCGTACATGGAACTCCTTTCCCAGTGAAATAAGACTGGACCCCTCCCTTCTGGCCTTCAAGAAAAATAAAATAAAAACATGGCTCAGGGATCAGGCTTTAGGTCAATAATGGGAGCAGCATATTGACAACTCGGACTGGCCCTGGAATATGACCTGGATTATATGATTTTGATAGTTGTTTTAATCAATTAATGTAATCAATCAGTTGGTTTTTAATGTTTTTGTTCATCGAACAAAAACAATTAAGACACCAAATTGTTGCCTTTTCCAGGCTGCCCTGAGTCTTTCGGGATTGAGAAGAGCAGGATACAAATATGGTCAATAAATAAATAATAGTAAATGAATACATCGTCCCTCTAGAAACCTCTAGATTCTCCAACGTGATTCTATGCCCATTTCCTCCGGTCATGCTGGAAGATCTAGAGGTTTATAGAGAGAATATCCTAGAGAGATATAACAAATAGCAATCCCTGTTCTTGTGGTTTTGCTCTTTCTTGGGGGACCTGTGCAAGATACTCCACTTAGGCAGAAAAAATGAAATGCAAAGATACAGAGTGGGGGGGGGGGGGCAATGCCTGGCTCAAGAGCAGGACGTGTGAAAAAGATCTTGGAGTCCTTGTGGACAGCGAGTTATACATGAGCCATCAATGTGATATGTCGGCAAAAAAAGCCAATGGGATTTTGGCCTGCATCAATAGGAGCATAGTGTCTAGATCTAGGGAAGTAATGCTACCCCTCTAATTCGCCTTGGTTAGACCACACTTGGAATATTATGTCCAATTCTGGGCACCATAATTCAAGAGAGATATTGACAAGCTGGAATGTGTCCAGAGGAGGGCGACTGAAATGATCAAGGGTCTGGAGAACAAGCCCTATGAGGAGCGGCTTAAGGAGCTGGGCATGTTTAGCCTGAAGAAGAGAAGGCTGAGAGGAGATATGATAGCCATTAGGGCTGTTCAACCACGGAAAAATTTGTTTCTAAAATCGATTCGTTTTTAGGGGTTTTTTTGCGTTTCATTATTTAAAAGAATTCCAAATTTTTTCTTTAAAAAAGTTCGATATTTACGAAATTTCGGAAATCAAAAACAATTACGAAACAATTACGAATCTATTACGAATCAATTCGTTAATGGCGGCTGCGATCGCGCAATACGCTAAAAAAACTTCTGAAGCTTCCCTCTCCCTCTGTTGTTGACTGTTGGTGTGATAATTATATATTTTTTCACTGAGAAAACAAGCAGCAACGCTAAAACTTGCACCAGACATGCGGAAATAATAACGAAACAATTACGAAACAATTACGAAACGAATCGGAAAAATTCGTTTCCGTTTTTTAGTTGCTCCAGAATGGTTCGTTATCGCTTCGTTATAAAAAAAATAACGAATTTTTAACGAATTACGAAATTATGAAACGAAACCGCCCAGCCCTAATAGCCATGTATAAATGTGTGAGAGGAAGTCACAGGGAGGAGGGAGCAAGCTTGTTTTCTACTTCCCTGGAGACTAGGACGTGGAACAATGACTTCAAACTATAAGAAAGGAGATACCTTCTGAACATAAGGAAGAACTTCCTGACTGTGAGAGCTGTTCAGCAGTGGAACTCTCCGCCCTGGAGTGTGGTGGAGGCTCCTTCCTTGGATGCTTTTAGGCAGAGGCTGGATTGTCAGAATATGTTGAAGTATGCAATGTGTTTTAAATGTAATTTCATGTAGTAGTAATATGGGTGCCACAAGATTGTATTGCTGTGAAGTATGTCTTTGTTATGGAGTGTGCTGGAGGCTCCTTCTTTGGAAACTTTTAAACAGAGGCTGGATGGCCATCTGTCAGGGGTGCTTTGAATGCAATATTCCTGCTTCTTGGCAGGGGGTTGGACTGGATGTGCCAAGAGGTCTCTTCCAACTCTATGATTCTATAAGCATCTTCAGAGGAAACGTCAGGTGAAACGTCAGGAGAGAATGCTTCTAGAACATGGCCATATAGCCCGAAAAAAACTACAACAACCCAGTGATTCCGGCCATGAAAGCCTTCGACAATACATTCTTGTCTTTTCTAGTGCTGTCTTGTCCCATATCAAAAGCTTTCCTTCATCAACATTTTCCGAATGGGTTGCTCTTCCTTCTGGCGGCTTCTTTGTTATTCCTCTCATTTATTAGTGAGTGAAATCAACCTCACCCTAGTCCCACTTGTATCACTGACCCTTTTGTTTCCCTTCTTCCCTGTAAGACAACTCTCTATTGATCCTTGTTGGATTTGGCCCAGGCCTTTCTGCCTCTATGAGTACCTTCAAAGACTTAATCTCTGCCTTGATCTTTTCTCTGAGGTGTGTTCGACCTTTCTGATCTCATGGGCTGTTGAGCTCACCCAACTTGCCTCTTTGGAACCATGCACCCAGAAGTAGAAAGAGCTCTGTTCTGGCTTTGAGCATCCAGAGGACTCTGTCTGGGAAAGGAAGTGGCAGATACTCATGAAATCTTTTTCACTTGATCCTTAGGTAGGGGAAGGCGGGAAAGAAGAACGAGGAGAACCCTTCTGGGTCAGAATGCCAAGGGGTTGCAGGGCAATACATGACTGCACCACCTTCCCTTAAAACTTCTTCCCTTAATTATTCAACAACAGAAGTTCAGCGCAAACTCTTCATCTCCTCCCATCTGTTCAGCAGATTCTTCACTAAGAACAAACCGAACTCTTCATCCAGTCTTCTGAATGAGTTTCACCTTGGACCATGCGTTGTCTCACTACAGAAGATCCAGATGAGATTCTTGTCATGAAGGATATCCTCTTTGCTCTTTTGGTTGACCTGCTTGCTGATGTGGCCCCTGAAGATTGAAGGTAACTGTCAGGGGGGCTCACTGCTGTGCCTTTGATGGGGTGGTGGCACACGGGTTTGATTCAGTCTTGTTTCTTTGAATGCATGTCTGTGTGCAATGCAGATGAATGTCCATGTACAAGTGGAGCCTCCACCACACTCTCTGCCCTGGAGTGTGGTGGAGGCTCCTTCTTTGGAAGCTTTTAAACAGAGGCTGGATGGCCATCTGTCAGGGGTGATTTGAATGCAATATTCCTGCTTCTTGGCAGGGGGTTGGACTGGATGGCCCATGAGGTCTCTTCCAACTCTTTGATTCTATGATTCTATGATTCTAGGTTGCTGTCATGTGCAATGTGCTAGATATTTACTTGTATTTTACTTCAAGTTGTTTCTGACATGAGAACCCTAGGGCTTATCGCATATTTTTGTTCAGAGGTCTTGTGCTATTTCCTTCCATGGTCACCCATTGGGCTTCCAAGGTCAAATGGGGAATTGGACCCTATGGGGAAATGGGTGTCTAGTGTCTAGATCCAAGATTGGGAGTCATGCTACCCCTCTATTCTGCCTTGGTCAGACCACACATGGAATCACACTATGTCCAATTCCGGGCACCACAATTGAAGGGAGATGTTGACAAGCTGGAATGTGTCCAGAGGAGGGCAACTAAAATGATCAAAGGTTTGGAGAACAAGCCCTATGAGGAGCGGCTTAAGGAGCTGGGCATGTTTAGCCTGAATTCCAAGCCCAATTCAAGGTGCAGGTGCTTACCTACAAAGCCGTAAATGGTTTGGGACCATCCTACCTGCGTGACCGCATCTCCGTCTATGAACCCACGCGCTCGCTTTGTTCATCTGGAGAGGCCCTGCTCGCAATTCCGCTGCGTTGCAGGCACGTCTGGTGGGGACGTGAGACAGGGCCTTTTCTGTGGTGCCCCCCGACTCTGGAACTCCCTCCCCAAAGATATTAGACAGGCCCCTACGTTGGCAGTCTTCAGGAAGAACTTGAAGACCTGGCTGTTCAATGTGCCTTTCCAGAATAGGAAAACTCCAACAACAAGTCCCAGAAGTACTTTAGTAGAACTTAAGATTTCTGGCACACTGCACTTACCCTGAAATCCGATATACCACCTGTCACATCAGCACTTTTAATCTGTACCCATTACTTTGGCCCAGCCCCAGTTTTTATTGTGTTTTGTGTATTGTTTTTATTGTTTTGTTATTTTAATATTGCTTTAATTGTTTTTTATTTGCTTTAGGTTTTGTATTGTATATTGTGTGTTGAGGCCTTGGCCTTTGTAAGCCGCATTGAGTCCTTCGGGAGATGCTAGCGGGGTACAAATAAAGTTAATAATAATAATAATAATAATAATAATAATAATAAGGATGAGAGGAGATATGATAGCCATGTATAAATATGTGAGATGAAGTCACAGGGAGGAGGGAGCAAGCTTGTTTTCTGCTTCCATGGAGATTAGGACAAGGAACAATGGCCTCAAACTACAAGAAAGGAGATTCCATCTGAACACGAGGAAGAACTTCCTGACTGTGAGAGCCGTTCAGCAGTGGAACTCTCTGCCTCGGAGTATGGTGGAGGCTCCTTCTTTGGAAGCTTTTAAACAGAGGCTGGATGGCCATCTGTCAGGGGTGATTTGAATGCAATATTCCTGCTTTTTGGCAGGGGGTTGGACTGGATGGCCCATGAGGTCTCTTCCAACTCTTTGATTCTATGATTCTAGTCTCCAAGAACTGCCCCATATACAACTATATGGCACAATTCAAAGTGCTGGCGTTAGCCTATAAAGCCCTAAACGGTTCTGGCCCAAGATACCTATCCAAACGCATCTCCGCCTATGAACCCACTAGGACTCTAAGATCTTCTGGGGAGGCCCTGCTCTCGATCCCGCTTGCAACCCAGGCGCGGTTGGCGGGGACAAGGGACAGGGCCTTCTCGGTAGTGGCCCCTCGGCTGTGGAATGTCCTAACCACAGACATCAGATCAGCTCCCTCATTAATAGCATTTCGGAAGAAAGTGAAAACCTGGTTATTTGAACAGGCGTTTGAATAGGCAGTGCAATGAATTCAAATGAACCATAGGAAACCTGAACAACGGATGACGAACTTGGATCATGATTTTAGTTATGAGACGCTAGCGAGTTGTTATTGATGTTTATTGATGGTTATTGATGTTAATTGCTTAGTGTATTATTGTGTTAATTGTCTTTTTAAATGGCCGTATGATGTTTGCATTGAATCTTTGCCGCTGTTGTTGTTAACCGCTCCGAGTCGCTTGTTGGCTGAGAAGAGCGGTATACAAATAAAGTAAAGTAAAGTAAAGTAAATAAATAAATAGATTGTCCAATGTGTGAACAAAATGCAGTTTGGGTCCTATCGTCACGATTGCATCTTCCCTTATGAACTAAAGCTGATGAAGAACAACTTAGGTAATTAAATAAATACATGGCAAATATGTGGAGTTACCACTTTCGATTTTTATTAATGAAAGGAGAGAAAGATTTCTTAACCAATTGCTGATGGCTGCCACATTTCTTTCCATTGGTTTTCCAGGTGCTCAGCCTTTCTTGTGAGGCTGTGGTGCTACCCAGTGATGTTTGGGATGTTTGTGATGCTTTGGTGGTGGTGGTGGTGGTGGTGGTGGAGGAGGAGGAGGAGGTGGAGGTGGTGGTGGTGGAGGTGGTGGTGGCGGCGGCGGTGGAGGAGGAGGTGGTGGCACACGGCAGCACTGATATCCATGTCCTCGGGTAGCACAGTCACAGTTTGCAGCAGCATATACACCATAGGCACAATGTTTCTGACAATGTCCATGATGATGACAGAGAACACCGCATTTGCCTTTCTGTGGATAGGCTGAAAAAGAGAAAGTCCAGGGTTAGGCCATGCAGAGAAGAGGAAAAGATTTTCAAGGAGAACTGAGAGAGGTCATGGATTAATCAGTGGACTGGTGACTTTTTTTTCGTGTCAGGAGCAACTTGAGAAACTGCAAGTCGCTTCTGGTGTGAGAGAATTGGCCATCTGCAAGGACGTTGCCCAGGGGGTGCCTGGATGATTTGATTTTTTTTATCATCCTTGTGGGAGGCTTCTCTCATGTCCCCGCATGAGGAGCTGGAGCTGATAGAGGGAGCTCATCCGCCTCTCCCTGGATTTGAACCTGCGACCTATCGGTCTTCAGGTTTAACCCACTGCGCCACCGGAGGCTCCAACTGGTGACTGAGGCAGTATCTATTCTGACATATACACTGCATTGACCATTTATATGGTCAATGGATGGATTTTAACGGCATTGAACTGCATTATATGGGTCTACACCAGTGGTTCTCAACCTGGGGGTCGGGACCCCTGGGGGGGTCATGAGAGGGTGTCAGAGGGGTCGCCAAAGACCATCAGAAAACACAGTATTTTTTTGTTGGTCATGGGGGTTTTGTGTGGGAAGTTTGGCCCAATTCTATCGTTGGTGGGGTTCAGAATGCTCTTTGATTGTAGGTGAACTATAAATCCCAGGCAATTACAACTCCCAAATGTCAAGCTCTATTTCCCCCAAACTCCCAACAGTGTACATTTGAGCATATTGAGTATTGAGTTCAAAGCGCTTGCTGGATATAGGTAAACTACAACTCCAAAACTCAAGGTCAATGCTCACCAAACCCTTCCAGTATTTTCTGTTGGTCATGAGAGCTCTGTGTGCCAAGTTTGGTTCAATTCCATTGTTAGTGGAGTTCGGAATGCTCTATGATTGTAGGTGAACTATAAATCCCAGCAACTATAACTCCAAATGATAAAATTAGTCTCCCTCAACCCCACCAGCAGTCAAATTTGGGCATGTCAGGTATTTGTGCCAAATTTGGTCCAGTGAATGAGAATATATCCTGCATATCAGATGTTTACATTACAATTCGTAACAGTAGCAAAATTAAAGTTACGAAGTAGCAATGAGGGTCACCGTGACATGAGGAACTGTATTAAGGGGTCATAGCATTAGGAAGGTTGAGAACCACTGGTCTACACGGATCATATAATACAGATTCAAAATGTATTATATGGCACAGTAAATACAGCATGGAGCGTGCTGGCTGGGAACTTCCATATTGGTTGGAAGGTGAAGCCCTTCCAGGTTTTTAGGAGCTCTCCAGAATGCTGAATGTCATTATAGACACCTTCAACTGTTAACATAATTTTCTATTGTAGAGGACATTTGCAATCTCAAAAATTGTCAAAAGCTATCCTCTCATTACCAAACAGAGATCTCAGGACCTTAGGAGGGCAGGGAGGCTACACAAATCTCTCTCTGTGGCCTAATCTGAAGGGAACATGGTGTCTGACTGTAACTTCACATAGTACGTGCAAGTTTTGGCAAAAACCACGTTGGTGAGTGCTGCATTTGCTTCCATCTGTTGCAAAAGAGAAAGTTCGGGATTAGAATAACAGAATTGTAGGGCCGCAAGAGACCACATGGGCCCTCTAGTCCAACCCCCTGCCATGGAGGAAAAGCACAATAATGGCAGGGGAATGGGCTGGATGATAAAGTATTTCTTTGAATATTAATGTGCATTGATTGATTGATTGCTTGATTGCTTGATTGATTTAGAATATTTATACACCACTGTTCAGCCATGAAGACTTTCAGAGTGACTTACAAATATTTCCACAAATTAGGGGAGAGGTTGACAAGCAGGAATGTGTCCAGAGGATAGTGACTAAAATGATCAAGGGTCTGGAGAACAAGCCCCATGAGGAGAGGCTTAAAGAGCTGGGCATGTTTAGCTTACAGAATAGACGTCTGAGAGGAGACATGATGGTCATGTATAAATATGTGAGGTAAAATCATAGGGAGAGGGAACAAACTTGTTTTCTGCAGCCCTGGAGACTAGGACATGGAGCAATGGCTTCAAACTACAGGAAAGCCACCTGAACATGAGGAAGAACTTTCTAATGGTGAGAGCTGTTCAGTAGTGGAACTCTCTGCCCTGGAGTGTGGTGGAGACTGGATGGCCACCTGTAGGGGATGCATTGAATGCAGTTTCCCTACTGGGTTGTTGTAGGTTTTTTTCAGGCTATATGGCCACGTTCTAAAGGCATTTTCTCCTGACGTTTCTCCTGATGAACCAACCTGGACACAGCATATTATTTGAGAATACAGAAATGCTGGACCACACCAACAACCACCATGTCAAACTACACAGAGAAGCCATTGAAATCCACAAGCATGTGAACAATTTCAACAGAAAGGAGGAAACCATGAAAATGAACAAAATCTGGCTACCAGTATTAAAATAAATTCTAAAATTAGAACAGCACAACAACAGAGAGGAAACAAACAAGGACATCTAATCACCTCTCAACAAAAGATTGCTCCAGGCACTCAAATTGAAGTCCAAAGTAACATTTCAAGTTTTTTTATATACTAAGAGAGAGATGACCCTATCCTTCAGGGAAGTAACTCACTATACAACCTTTGGGATAAAAAGGAAACCAAAAGATCTCTTGTCCAACTTTCTTACCCTTCTGCAAGGAAACTATTGAGCACCCCATTCCCCATTTACCTTCTGTGGCCACGATGTACAGCAGGACAACCACCAATGCAAGGAAAACAGCCCTCATGATGAAGCTCTGGTTGGAGGATCCAGTGAAGGAGAAGACAGTCACCAGATTGGATGAAGAGCAAAGTCCGGGCCCTGCTATTTATGGAGGGTTCAATGAATGAAGGTGGAAAGCCTTGGAGTTGAGTGACGTCTGGTCTTTTGTCTCTGGATATCACGGTATCTTCCTGACCTCAATGGAGAATCACAAGAAGAAATCTTTATGGCGTTCTCTTCTCACTTTCCATGAGGAGTCCACTTGATGCCAGGTGACAGATCGTGCCTTTGTCAATATCAGATTCTGCTGTTTCAAAGAAATAGAATTGATCTTTACAAGCACTGCAATCAAGCACATCAAGTGCAGAGAGAAGAATGAGAAATAAAAGATTGATATCAAGATGATGGATATCATGATGAACCTGGAACAACATTTTCATTGGAGACAATGGAAACAGTGAAGGTCTCCCTCCTGATTCCCAGAATCCTTTGCTTTATTTTTTCTTTAATTTCAGAACCTGCCCTGGAATAGAATTATGCTCAAGCCCAACCCATATCTTGAAGAACTGATATGTCAAATATGTTGATGTACCTTTGAAAATACACTGAAAATTTCATATATTGCTTTGCATGCACTGCCACGAATCCCCTATTTTCACAGCTCTGCTACTTACCAGATGTAGTTTTAGTTTTGAGTATTAAACCCCTTGTAGGGAACTATTTCAATTAGCGATCATGGTGGGTGAAACAAAAAAAAGCAAACAGTCTCCGTGAAAGGCACTGCAAACTACTCCAACCAGAGACATCAGGCATAGCAGAGCACCTGATGAATCAGTCTGGACACAGCGTATTATCTGAGAACACAGAAATGCTGGACCACTCTCACAACCACCATGTCAGACTACACAGAGAAGCCGTTGAAATCCGCAAGCATGTGGACAATTTCAACAGAAAAGAAGAAACCATGAAAATGAACAAAATCTAGCTACCAGTATTAAAAAAACTCTAAAATTACAACAGCAAAACAACAGAGGGGAAACAAACAGGCACATAAAACCACTCTCAACAAAAGATTCCCCCCAGGCACTTCCAAGCCATTGAATGCTAATCAAGGTGATCAGCTGAAACATTCACAGCTAGCCCCAGCAGACAAAAGTCCTTTGTCTCACCCTGGTCATTCCACAGATATATAAACCCATTTTTCCTACTTCCAACAGACCTCACTACCTCTGAGGATGCTTGCCATAGATGCAGGTGAAACGTCAGGAGAAAAATTGCCTCCAGAACATGGCCATATAGCCCAGAAAAACCTACAACAACCCAGTCTCCATGAGGTGAAGAAAAAATCACTTTATTCTCAAGTGTGGCCACACCGGACAGATCAGCCCAGACAATCTAGTGTCTTTAATAAAGCTGTCTGTGCCATTTGGATTTCTCAGTCCCTTCTTATACAATTTTCCTGCTGTGTCATGAAGCAAATCCACCCCTCTCTGGATCAACCTTTCAAAAACATGTTCTTTCACCTTCTTGTCACTTTGGCGCCTCTAAACTGATAACCTTCTACATACTTAGAGCAAACATACATGTTATGACTTCAGATAGCTTTTGGATGTCAACCTGGCCTGCGTATCCTTGACAATGTAACATCCTGTGTCTTCCAAATATTTTATCTCCTTTTGGCCTTCGCTCTTCTGTAGGCCAGAGGACAAACCTCTTTCAAGCTTGCATTTCAGCATTTTAACATCTCTGCACTCTAATAAGCTCCATTAACCCCCTCACCCTAAAGAGATTAATTTGAAAGCATCTCCTTCTGTATTTGCTCCATCCGTTATGGAGACTTACATGTTACCAGGGACTGTAGTGCAGCTGGCTGGGAGTCAGCTGCATTAAGATCACTACAGACCAAAAGGTCATGAGTTTGAAGCCAGCCCAGGTCAGAGTGAGCTTCCGACCAATTTGTGTAGCTTGCTGTCGATCTTTGCAGCCCGAAAGACAGTTGCATCTGTCAAGTAGGAAATTTAGGTACTGCTTATGCGGGGAGGCTAATTTACAAGGCCATAAAAATATCCAGCAAGCATGCAAAGAATCAGTGTCGCAAATAGTGAAGCGACAGCTCCCCTGGTGGCCAGAATACCCTCATGAAAAAGCTGGAATGTTAAATAAGTCTCTATGTGTCTGCCTACATATGTTGTGTGTCTATGGCATTGAATGTTTGCCATGTATATGTACATTGTAATCTGCCCCGAGTCCCCTGCGGGGTGAGAAGGGAGGAATATAAATACTTGTTCTGGAATGGCTGTTCCAGGGGCTCCAATTTTGTGTTTTGCACTGAGTGTTTGTTCATAGTCCTAAGTTGCAGGGACTTTGCAGATAGGTGGCTTCCTTTGGCTGCATTCATAGGGCAAACCACCTGTCAATAATAGTTAGGATCCCTGGTCCCACCCCTCTCTGGGTTTTTTGGAGGGAAGGGGCCATTTTTCAGTTAGTCTCAGCAAAGGAAGTCAATGCAGAGGAAGTATACAGACGTCCTCCTGTACAAAGGCTTCGTCCCTTAAGACTTTCTGGGGAGAACAGTCTTGAGAGCCTCTGAAGATTCCCAAAGGTTCCATGGAAATAGCCTTACAGCCCTGAGGAATTCGGGAGGGAATAACAGCTCTAACCATCAAAGCAGCTGACTACAGGCCTGCTGGTACGTTTGCTCGGTTCTGAGACACAGTTCAGTCGGTAGTGGATTCAAATCAGTCAGGTTTAGGTTCACAGCAGCCTGGGAGGAGCTAGAAAGGGGAATTTTCCTTTAAACAAGGTTTTTGAAGATAGTGCCTGTTTCCTGTGAACAAGATTGCAAGAGCCAAGAGTCTATTAAGAAAGTTTTACAATTCCTGTTTGTTCATCAATAAAAGACTGTTATATTTAAGCTCAAGCCTCATAAAGACTGTTTAATAAGGGAAATTTCTCTAAAGGCTCATTTTCAGGCCCACTGGCTACCCGCAGGATCCAAGCCATACATCCTCTCTTAAATGCACTTCATTCCAGGTCCAGCGGCGACAAAACAATACTGTAAATAATAAATAAATAAATAAACTTTTGTTGTTTATTTGTTCGATTGCTTCCGACTCTTCGTGACCTCCTGGATGAGCCCATGCCAGAGCTCCCTGTCGGCCATCACTACCCCCCGCTCCGTCAGAGTCAAACCAGTCACTTCAAGGATACCTTCTTCCTTTTTCCTTCCATTTCCCCCAGCATCATAGAAAGCTTTCCTTTCTTCTCATGATGTGGCCAAAGTACTTCATCTTTGCCTCTAATATCCTTCCCTTCAGTGAGCAGTCGGGCTTTATTTCCTGAAGTATGATTGGTTGAGACTGCAGATGTTGTTTTTGTACTTCATTTCTCAGAACCTTTAATTTAACATGGAAACTAGATATGCCAGCTAGGGTATTCTTGGAATGATAGACCATTTCCTCGCCAATATGTCCATGTGAGAGCCTACTTGAGATTCCACCTTTGAATGTTGACTTCCATTACTTCCACAGAAATCATTCCTCTGGTACTTTATTTGAAGTTTCCCCCTTTTGCTGTAGTTAGGAATTCAGAACCGCTGCGCAAATGGAAAAATCAGAAACAACAGCAGCAACAACAAAGCCACATTCTTTTTTGCTTCTCTATGAATCTCTAGATCCTCTGAGGTGACTTTATGGTCAGCTTCTACTGGAAGAATCACCCTGGAGGACATTGAGATTTCAGAGTAGCGATCCCTCAAGCAATGCCTAGATCAGTGATTCTCAAAATGTGCTCCGCAAAGCCCTTGGGGCTCTGTGAAGCATACTGAAAGGCTTAATAAATAATAATAAAAAAACTTTATTTGTACCCTGCTACCATCTCCCCATGGGACTTGGTGTGGCTTACATGAGGCCGAACCCACAATACAACAATAAACAATAACAATAATACAAAACAATAAATAAACTCATAAGCAAAAATAAGCAATAAACATTAACAATAACACGACGCATTTAAAAACCTATGGCTGGGCCAAATGTAATAATTAAAAATTTAAAAAATAATGCTGGGCATGACAAGGTGACATGTAACTGGGATAGAAGTTTTGGAGAGGGAAGAAATGTGCAGACAATCTTAGATCATTAATAAAGTGCATTTAGGGACATGTTGCTGGGAGTTTCCTTATTCTGGGAAGGCACACTGATACAACCACATTTTCAGGCTCCTCCTAAAGACTGCCAGAGTTGGGGCTTGCCTAATGTCCTTGGGGAATGAGTTCCAGAGTCAAGGGGCCACCACCAAGAAGGCTCTCTCCCTCATCCCCGCCAATCGCGCTTGCGATGGTGGTGGGAGTGTGAGCAGGGCCTCTCCAGATAATCAAAGAGATCGTGTGGGCTCATACACAGAGATGCGGTCACGCAGGTAGGTTAGTCCCAAACCGTTTAGGGCTTTGTAGGTAAGCACCTTGAATTGGGACTGGTAAATGAACTACAGCCAATGGAGCTCCTTAAACAGAAGGGTTGACCACTCCCTGTAAGGAGCTCCAGTTAACAACCTGGCCGCCGCTCGTTGAACCAGTTGAAATTTTCAGGCCATTTTCAAGTGTAGCCCCACGTAAAGTGCATTACAGTAGTCCAATCTGGAGGTGACTAAGGCGTGGACCACCCTGGCCAGATCCGCCTTCACGAGGTACGGTCACAGTTGCTTTGCGGTGTTCAACTAAAGGAGGTATAGCAACATGAACTGAGGGAAAACGGAACAGAGCATCTGAAAGACTATTAACGGTAGGTGGGAAGGAAGGTGGGAGCAGGGAGAGAGATGTGCATGCAAAGTACTTTTGTGACTTTGGCTCAATCCTTCTTGCAGCAAACTAAGTCTATTTTTGCACAAATAGGTGTAAAGATGAATAAAGATGTTTTGTAATTTCAGTTCTGCTAAAACCGTGGGTTTGGGGCCTGGAGTGCTAAGCTTCCAAGGGCTTTGTTCTCAATGGTCAGAGACTATGTCAGTGGAGACAGCACTTGAAAGAACTGACATACCGCAACTGCAAACATATATTTTATTTATAGCATTTTGACAGGTATTCGAGATTGCCATGCTGGTTTCTGTTTGGTCAAAGAAGTGTCTGGCTTGAATTCATTCTCTCATTGGTCCAGGGCTCCATCCAATGTCATCAGTGGTTGGTCCCTGCCATGGTGGGAAAGTTCAATAAATCATTTGGTTATTCTGAAGATTGTGCCCATTTATTGATCCACTCCTGAGAGGAGTGCAGTGGGACAAGTGATAATGGGTCTAAATAGTAATTTTATTTCTTACCCTCATCTCTTCGTGGCTCTAAGTGGGTTGCAACTAGAGGCCTTGATATATTTTCTCTGGTCAATACAATAGATGACAGTCCAGAGAAACAAAGGGTGCTTTAGGGTGTTAGCAATTTCAACAGGAACCCCATGAAGTCTGGTTTGATGACAGGAATGAGGAAGGAAGCATTCCAAGGAATAACTCAGATCACATCAGGGTGAGATAGGAAAAGACCAAGAGGCTCTTGCACAAACTCACTGTGTCTCTTCAGTCTTCCAGGTGCATTGTGAGAAGATTATGATAATTATGGGATTGCATCCTGAAGTCTGAGGTGTGGTGGAGTAATATTCCAGGTAAATTCGTACCGTTCGTCGTGGGAGTTCTGTGTGCCATATTTGGTTCAATTCCATCATTGGTGGAGTTTAGAATGCTCTTTGATTGTAGGTGAACTATACATCCCAGTAACTACAACTCGCATATGTCAAGGTCTATTCTCCCCCAAGAGCGCCTCAAGAGTGCCCCTGGGCAAAATCAACTATACTGCAAATGCTTACTTTGCGTAATGGGTTGAGCTGCCCCTGCTGTGAGTCATATATCTCTCTCTGTATCTATGGCTGGATGGCTCTTTGTCAGGAGGGCTTTGATTACGTTTTCTTGCCCTGGTAAAGGGAGTTGGACTGGATGGCCTTAAGTATTTTCTGTTGGTCATGGGGGTTCTGTGTGCCAAGTTTGGTTCAATTCCATTGTTGGTGGGATTCAAAATGTTCCTTGATTGTAGGTGAACTATAAATCCCAGTAACTACAACTCCCAAATGTCAAGGTCTATTTCCCCCAAACTCCATCTGTGTTTATATTTGAGTATATGGAATATTCATGCCAAGTTTGGTCCAGATCTATCATTGTTTGAGTCTACAGTGCTCTCTAGATGTAGGGGAATTACAATTCCAAAATTCAAGGTCAATGCCCACCAAACCCTTTCAGTATTTTCTGGTGGTCATGGGAGTTCTGTGTGCCAAGTTTGGTTCCATTCCATCGTTGGTGGAGTTCAGAATGCTCTTTGATTATAGGTGAACTATAAATCCCAGTAACTACAACTCCCATTTGTCAAGGTCTATTTTCCCCAAACTCCATCTGTGTTTATATTTGAGCATATGGAATACTCATGCTCAAGTTTGGTCAAGAGCTATCATTGTTTGAGTCCACAGTGCTCTTTAGATGTAGGTGAACTACAATTCCAAAATTCAAGGTCAATGCCCACCAAACACTTTCAGTATTTTCTGGTGGTCATGGGAGTTCTGTGTCCCAAGTTTGGTTCCATTCCATCGTTGGTGGAGTTCAGAATGCTCTTTGATTATAGGCGAACTATAAATCCCAG
The DNA here is from genome assembly GCF_037176765.1 of Anolis sagrei. Classification (NCBI taxonomy): domain Eukaryota; kingdom Metazoa; phylum Chordata; class Lepidosauria; order Squamata; family Anolidae; genus Anolis; species Anolis sagrei. The sequence continues at coordinate 10,278,350 of NC_090021.1, forward strand.
CAACTACAACTCCCAAATGACAAAATCATAATTTTTTTGAGTGATGGTCACTCCTTGTGTAGTGAGACATTTTATTGCCAAATTTGGTGTGATTTCGTTCATTGGTTCTTTTGTTTTTAATGTACTCATTATGCACTGAGCATTTTTATGTGTGATTAGTTCATTTTAAATGCCTTTCTTAAAAATTGTATGTTTTCTGCATGAAAGCAGGGCAGAACCAAGTAAGTAGTACAGTGGGTCCTTGGTATTAACTAGGATTTGGTTTCAGGACACACACCATGGATAACAAAATTTGTGATTGCTCTAATCCTATTATATATAATGGTGTAGTGGAAAGATTATCCCTCATACAAAATGTCCCATAGACTAACCCTGTCAAGTCCATTATAAAATGCCGCATTAGCACTTATTGTCTTGTTCTGGAACTGGTTTCTTCTTCTATTTTCCATGTGGAATCTGTTTTGTGCCAGATGATAGCGTATGCCAATCTCTTGGCTTTGCTCTGAGATTTTAAAAGATATAATGGACAAAGCCTGCCTTAACAGCTGTTGGGATCAGGGACGTCAGGTTTGCCTCTAAAGAGAATAATGAGAGGAGTAAGATTGATATTGATACTGCAGTCTTTGAAGAAGACGGTGAAACTGGAACCTGGAACTATTTTTTCATCAGAGGCAACAAAAAAAAAAATGTTGATGGTCTCAGTTTTTTCAGAGGAGGCATTGCAAATGTCCCTGGGAATCAATCTTAGAATGAAAATTCATACAGATGTTTTTGAATAATAATAATAATAATAATAATAATAATAATAATAATAATAATAATAATAATTTTATCGTCAATGTTGCAATCCCAGGTGACAGCAGGATTGCAGAGAAACAACAGGAAAAGCTGACACAATATGAGGATTTAAAGATCGAACTGCAAAAACTCTGGCACAAGCCAGTGAAGCTGGTCCCAGTGGTGATCGGCACACTGGGTGCAGTGCCTAAAGACCTTGGCCTGCACTTAAACACAATCGGCACTGACAAAATTACCATCTTCCAGCTTCAAAAGGCCACCCTACTGGGATCTGCACACGTTATTCGGAGATACATCACGCAGTCCTAGACACTTGGGAAGTGTCTGGCGTGTGATCCAATTCAACAGCCAGCAGAATGTCTGCTGTGGACTCATCTTGTGTTGTTTCAAATAATAATAATAATATTGTATTGTTGAAGGCTTTCATGGCCGGAATCACTGGTTTATTGTAGGTTTTTTTGGGCTGTATGGCCATGGTCTAGAGGCATTCTCTCCTGACATTTTGCCTGCACTTTGGCAAGCATCCTCAGAGGTAATGAGGTCTGTTGGGACAAAGAAAAAGAGTTTATATATCTGTGGAATGACCAGGGTGAGACAAAGGGCTCTTCTCTGCTGGTGCCTTTCGTGTTCCTTGGCACTGCAGATTACTTCAACCAGAGAAATCAGCCATAGCTGAGCACCTGATGAACCAACCTGGACACAGCATTTTATTTGAGAACATAGAAATGCTGGACCACTCTCACAACCACCATGTCAGGCTACACAGAGAAGCCATTGAAATCCACAAGCAGGTGGACAATTTCAACAGAAAGGAGGAAACCATGAAAATGAACAAAATCTGGCTACCAATATTATAAAACTCTAAAATTGCAACAGCACAACAACAGAGAGGAAGCAGGCAAGGACATCTAATTACCTCTCAACAAAAGTTTGCCCCAGGCGCAGTCAGGCCATTGTATGTTAATCAAGGTGGTCAGCTGAAACATTCACACCTAGCTCCAGCAGACAAGAGTCCTTTGTCTCACCCTGGTCATTCCACAGATATATAAACCCTTTTGCCTAGTCCCAACAGACCTCACTACCTCTGAGGATGCATGCTAGGCGAAACGTCAGGAGAGAATGCCTCTAGATCATGGCCATACAGCCCGAAAAAACCTACAACAAACCAATAATAATATTTATTTATAACCTACCACCATCTCCCCAAAGGGGCCTCGAGGTGGCTAACAGAAGGCCAAGCCCAAAAATAATACAACATAATTAGACACAAAACAGCAAAAATACATCGTAACAAAATATATATAATAACAAATAATATAAACAGTATAAAATAGCATAGTAAAATCAAACACAAAGGGTGGGCCAGATGTATGAGATAAAATGTTAAAAGGTCTTGTTGTGTTTCAAATAATAATAACTTTATTTATATTCCACTCTATCTCTCCGAAGGGACTCAGGGTGGATTCCAAACATAAAAGGCAAACATTCAATACACGAATACAACAACAATACATACATATTTACAAAATTTAAACAACCCAACATATAAACACGAATTATAACTTAACAACTAAAATTAAATAAAAAACACAGCCTGTTATAATAGACATAAGACAAAACATCAAACATCGAATGGAAACAATAATTTCCTTGGGGCAAATCAATTAATCATTGCTCAAGATATCTATCAAGCTGGTGGGGTGAGCAGCTCAATAAAATCTACCTGATGTCTTAGAATCTTCTATATAAATAAAAATGTTCGTTTGTGGGATAAACAGAACTCAAAAACCACTGGACGAATTGACACCAAATTTGGACACCAGACACCTGAAGGACATGCATGTCCTTCACTCAAAAAAATTGATTTTGTCAATTGGGAGCTGTAGTTCCTGGGATTTATAGTTCACCTACAATCAAAGAACATTCTGAACCCCACCAACGATGGAATTGAACCAACCTTGGCACACAGTTCTCCCATGACCAACAGAAAATACTGAAAGCGTTTGGTGGGCAGTGTCCATTGGTTTTGGAGTTGTAGTTCACTTACAATCAAAATTGACTGTGGAATCAAACAATGATGGATCTGGACTAGACTCTACAAGAATACTCAATATGCCCAAATGTGAACACTGGTGGAGTTTGGGGAAAATAGAATTTTTGACTTTCAGGAGTTGTAGTTGTTGGATTTGTAGTTCACCTACAATCAGAGAGCATTCAGAATCCCATCAACGATAGAATTGGGCAAAGCCTCCCACACAGAACCCCCATGTGGGCCACAGCAATGCGTGGCAGGGGATGGCTAGTAGAATCATAGAATCATAGAGTTAGAAGAAACTTCATAGGCCATCCAGTCCAACCCCCTGCAAAGAAGCAGGAATATTGCATCCAAAGCACCCCTGACAGATGGCCATCCAGCCTCTGTTTAAAAACTTCAAAAGAAGGAGCCGCCACCACACTCCAGGGCAGAGAGTTCCACTGCTGAATGGCTCTCACAGTCAGGAAGTTCTTCCTCATGTTCAGATGGAATCTCCTCGCTTGTCGATTGAAGCCATTGTTCCATTGCCTCCTAGTCTCCAGGGAAGCAGAAAACAAGCTTGCTCCCTCCTCCCTGTGGCTTCCTCTCACATATTTATACATGGCTATCATATCTCTTCTCAGCCTTCTCTTCTTCAGGCTAAACATGCCCAGCTCCTTAAGCCACTCCTCATAGGGCTTGTTCTCCAGACCCTTGATCATTTTAGTCTAGTTTGGAACAGCCTTTGAAAACCTCTTCGGCTCCAGGAAATAAAACACAAACCAATTGATCCAAATTACAAGTAAAGAGGTTCCATTTAAATGTCAGGACAAAGATCTTAACAGTAAGAGTTTCTTGACAGTGGGATAGACTGCCTTGGAGCATAGCGCACTCTCCATCTTTGGGGGGCCTTTAAAAAGGATTTGTGTTTTTCTGTATGGCAGGAGGTTGGAGTAGATGTCCCTTGAAGTTCTAAGGGTCTATGAGTCAATGGGTGCATCTTCACTGTAGGTGTAAGAGTTTGAGGGCTCCCACAGGTCTCAGTATTGTCCCGCATGTTGTTTAACATCTATATGAAGCCATTGGGAGAGATCATCTGGAGTTATCATTTTAGTCGCCCTCCTCTGGACACATTCCAGCTTGTCAATATCTCTCTTCAATTGTGGTGCCCAGAATTGGACACAATATTACAGGTGTGGTCTAACCAGAGGCAGCCCTAGGTAATTTTCAACGGTAAGCAAACAGTATTTTGCCCCCCCAACCAATCACTGATATATATTTTCTGTTCGTCGTGGGAGGTCTGTGTGCCATATTTGGTTCAATTCCATCATTGGTGGAGTTCAGAATTCTCTTTGATTGTAGGTGAACTATACATCCCAGTAACTACTGTCAAGGTCTATTTTCCCCCAAGAACGCCTCAAGAGCACCCCTGGGCAAAATCAACTATACTGCAAATGCTTACTTTGCGTAATGGGTTGAGCCACCCCTGGGTCTAACCAAAACAGAATAGAGGGGTAACATTACTTCCCTAGATCTAGACACTATGCTTCTATTGATGCAGGCCAAAATCCCATTGGCCTTTTTTGCCGCCACATCACATTGTTGGCTCATGTTTAACTTGTTGTCCACGAGGACTCCAAGATCTTTTTCACACATACTGCTCTCGAGCCAGGCATTGTCCCCCATTCTGTATCTTTGCATTTCATTTTTTCTGCCAAAGTGGAGTATCTTGCATTTGTCACTGTTGAACTTCATTTTGTGAGTTTTGGCCCATCTCTCTAATCTGTCAAGATCGTTTTGAATTCTGCTCCTGTCCTCTGGACTATTGGCTATCCCTCCCAATTTGGTGTCATCTGCAAACTTGATGATCCTGCCTTCTAGCCCTTCATCTAAGTCATTAATAAAGATGTTGAACAGGACCGGGCCCAGGACGGAACCCTGCGGCACTCCACTTGTCACTTCTTTCCAAGATGAAGAGGAAGCATTAGTGAGCACTCTCTGTGTTCGTCCACTTAACCAATTACAGATCCACCTCACCGTAGTTTTGCCTAGCCCACATTGGACTAGTTTCCTTGCCAGAAGGTCATGGGGGACTTTGTCGAAGGCCTTCCTGAAATCCAGGTACGCCACATCCACGGCATTCCCCGCATCTACCCAGCTTGTAACTCTATCGAAAAAAGAGATCAGATGAGTCTGGCATGACTTGTTTTTGATAAATCCATGTTGACTATTAGCAATGACCGCATTTGTTTCTAAGTGTTTGCAGACCACTTCCTTAACAATCTTTTCCAGAATCTTGGTCAGTCATAAGGCCGAACAGGGTATAGGATTACAGCCTGTGCTAGATGGGGTTACACTCCCTTTGAAGGCACAGGTTCTCAGCTTGGGAGTGATCCTAGATTCATCAGTGAACCTGGTGCCTCTATTGTTGGTGGGGTTCAAAATGCTCTTTGATTGTAGGTGAACTACAAATCCCAGCAACTGCAATTCCCAAATGTCAAGATCTATTTTCCCCAAAGTCCACCAGTGTTCACATTTGGGCATATTAAGTATTAGTGCCAAGTTTGGTCCATCATTGTTTGAGACCACAGTGCTCTCTGCTGTCACTTGGGATTGCAACATCGACAATCTATACCAGGGGTCCCCAAACTTTTTGAACAGAGGGCCGGGTCTCAGTCCTGCAAACTGTTGGAGGGCCGGATTATATTTTGAAAAAAACATGAATGAATTCCTATGCACTCTGCACATATATTATTTGCAGTGCAACCCCCCCCCCCCCCCGCCCCAAAAACAAAAAACAAAAACCCACACTTCTATATAAATAAAAATGTAATGTTCGTTTGTGGGATTAACAGAACAAAACCACTGGACGAATTGACACCAAGTTTGGACACAAGACACCTAACAACCCAATGTATGTCCTTCACTCAAAAAATTGATTTTGTCATTTGGGAGTTGTAGTTGCTGGGATTTATAGTTCACCTGCAATCAAAGAGCATTCTGAACCCCACCAACGATGGACTTGAACCAAACTTGGCACACATTTCTCTCATGACCAACTGAAAATACTGGAAGGGTTTGGTGGGCAGTGTCCTTTCGTTTTGGAGTTGTAGTTCACCTACATTCAGAAATCATTGTGGACTCAAACAATGATGGATCGGGATCAAACTTGGCACAAATGCTCAATATGCCAAAATGTGAACACTGGTGGAGTTTGGGGGAAAATAGAATCTTGACATTTGGGAGTTGTAGTTGCTGGGATTTATAGTTCACCTACAATCAAAGAGCATTCTGAACCCCACCAACGATGGAATTGAACCAAACTTGGCACACAGTTCTCCCATGACCAACAGAAAATACTGGAAGGGTTTGGTGGGCAGTGTCCTTTGGTTTTGGAGTTGTAGTTCACCTGCCTCCATAAATCACTGTGGACTCAATGATAGATCTGGACCAAACTTGGCACTGATATTCCATATGCCCAAATGTGAACACTGGTGGAGTTTGGGGGAAATAGAATCCAGAGATTGCTGTGAACTCAGACAATGATGGATCTGGACCAAACTTGCCACTGATTATTATTATTATTATTATTGATGTGCCCAAATGTGTCAAACCTTTTCAGAGCGGCGCTGCAGGGCTTGTTCTCCCGGCACGGCTAGGAGTGGAGTGGGAGGTGCCTTGTGGCCGCGGAGAGCAGAGTGGCTGGAGCAGAGGGTTCCCCCTGGCCACGCCCACCCGACGCCGCTCCGCCAATAGCGGGAACCCTCTGCTCTGGCCGCTCTGGTTTCCAGAGGATCCACCTGGGAGGCTTCTCCCTCCCACACGAGCAGAGGGGCCAGAGCAGAGGGTTCCCACTATTGGCGGAGCGGTGCCGGATGGGCGTGGCCAGGCCAGCCCATGCCGCGCGGGCTGGAGAAACGCCCTCGGCGGGCCGCATACAGTCCGTGGGCCATAGTTTGGGGACCCCTGATCTATACTTTGTTTTTTAACACGATTGTGGGGTCAGGAGTATTATGCTCCAAAACTTTGTCTGAATCCGGAAGTCCCAGAGGAGTTTGGCGAGTTCATTCTCTGTAACCTTTTCTGGCTTGTGATTATTACTTTATTATTATTATTATTATTATTATTATTATTATTATTATTACCACCAATGCAGGTAATTCACAGCTACACCATGCTGACAAATCACTGGCGTCGACTTAACTATTACAACATATATTTTGATAAGATTAAATGACAACACTGATGATCACCCATCTTAGGAAAAATCACTGAAGCCATCTTGTGAGGAATCTGTACTTACCAATAGTTTTAAAACCTACTGTTCATAGTATGTGTTAAACCAGTGTTTCTCAATCTGGGGGGTCAAAACCCCTGGGGGGGGGAGTCGCAAGGGGGTGTAGAGGGATCGCCAAAGACCACACAGTATGTTCTGTTGGTCATGAGGGTCCTGTGTGGGAAGTTTGGCCCAATTCTATTGTTGGTGGAGTTCAGAATGCTCTTTGATTGTAGGTGAACTATAAATCCCAGCAACTACAACTCCCAAATCTCAAGATCTATTTCCCCCAAATTCTACCATTGTTCACATTTGGGCATACTGAGTATTCATGACAACTTTGGTCCAGATCCATCATTGTTTGAGTCCATAGTGCTCTCTGGATGTAGGTGAACTACAATGCCAAAACTCAAGGTCAATGCCTACCAAACTCTTCCAATATTTTCTGTTGGTGATGGCAGTTCCGTGTGCCAATATTGGTTCAATTCCATCGTTGATGGAGTTCAGAATGTTCTTTGATTGTAGATGAATTATAAATCCCAGCAACCACAACTCCCAAATGACAACATTAATCCCCCCCAACCCCACCAGTGTTCCAGTTTGGGCATATTGGGAATTTGTGTTAAATTTGGTCCAGTGAATGAAAATGCATCCTGCATATCAGATATTTAGATTACGCAATTTATACCAATAGCGAAATTGTTGTTATGAAGTAGCAACAAAAATAATTTTATGGTTGGGGGTCACCACAACATGAGGAACTGTATTAAGGGTTTGCGGCATTAGAAAGATTGAGAACGACTGTATTAAACACTAGAGTTCTAGTGAAATGCATCTGATGAGTTCTGATTGCACACAGTTCTTACAGTAGAGATAAGAGGAGGTTCTGGTAGTAATTTTTAAAACTACTGCTTTGCAGAATTTTGAGCTATCTCAGTTTGACAGAAGGGAACACACGACAAAGATGTGGAGGTTATAACATTTTTATTTTTTCAATAAAAGGAGATAAAGATTTCTTTTGCAACTGCTGAAGAAATGGCTGTTACATTCCTCTCCATTGGTTCCCCAGGTGCTCAGCCTTTCTTGTGAGGTTGTGGTGCTACCCAGTGATGTTTGGGATGTTTGTGATGCTTTGGTGGTGGTGGTGGTGGAGGAGGAGGAGGTGGTGGAGGAGGTGGAGGAGGTGGAGGAGGTGGAGGTGGTGGTGGTGGTGGAGGAGGTGGAGGTGGTGGCACACGGCAGCACTGATATCCATGTCCTCGGGTTGCACAGTCACAGTTTGCAGCAGCATATACACCATAGGCACAATGTTTCTGACAATGTCCATGATGATGATGACAGCGAACGCCGCATTTGCCTTTCTGTGGATAGGCTGAAAAAGAGAAAGTCCAGAGTTAGGCCATGCAGAGGCTAGGAAAAGGTTTTCAAAGGAGAACATGCACTGAATTATAATTGATTAATCAAGGACTGATTCAGCCGAGAGAGCCAGCTGGTGGCTTCCATATTGATTGGGAGGTGGAACATATAACTGAATTTTACAGTTTGATATTTTATCTCTAAAGGAATCAATAAAAGCTAGCCAGATTCATTTTTTTTCAGTTTACAATCAAATTTTCAAATGAAAAAAATGAAAAAACATGAAAAATAGCAAGATTTCTCTGTTAGAAATGCCCACCCTCAAGCACAACCCGTAAATCTCCTTGGGATTAGAGAGCAACACAATGAGATTGGTTTTTTTTGGTCGTGTCAGGAGTGTCCTGTTGTGAGAGAATTGGCCGTCTGCAAGGACGTTGCCCAGGGGACACCCAGATGTTTTGATGTTTTACCATCCTTGTGGGAGGCTTCTCTCATATCCCCGCATGAGGAGCTGGAGCTGATAAAGGGAGCTCATCCACCTCTCCCCAGATTTGAACCTGCGACCTGTTGGTCTTCAGTCCTGCAGGCACAGGGCTTTAACCCACTGCGCCACCGGGGGCTCCAATGAGATTGGTAAACCAGTTAAAACCTGCAGTATATGTATATTGTGTATTCTTTCATGATAGGGGATTGGTGTAGAAAATTCTAAGATTCTGAGATTCTGTAATTAATTTGCAAAAAGGAATGTAATGTCTGATGCCTTCTCTATCCTTTGTGAGCACTCATATTGGTTATGGTTAGCTCTTCATGTCCCTAATTTGATGCCCTCACATTTCATATTTATTCAGGGATTTAGAGAAATAAGCAGTGCCCCTTTGGGTTGTTGTAGGTTTTTTTCGGGCTATATGGTCATGTTCTAGAGGCATTCTTTCCTGATGTTTTGCCTTCATCTATGGCAAGCATCCTTAGAGGCAGCACTCTCACTACCTCTGAGGATGCTTGCCATAGATGCAGGCAAAACGTCAGGAGAGAATGCCTCTAAGACATTGACATATAGCTCGAAAAAACCAACAACAAGCCAGTGATTCTGGTCATGAAAGCCTTCGACAATACATTAAGCATTACTCATATCTCTACCACTAACCCAATAAATTAACTTTAAAATAGAAATGTATAATGGTGCAATTTGTTTCATTTTCCTGCCTAAATATCCTATCAGGCCTAGCCAACAAAGAAAATAATAAGAGGTTCTGGACGTTATAGTTAAAACACAGTCCCCCTCCCCATTATTTTAAAGTGTTTACCACAAAAAACAATTTAAGAAAGCCTTCCCTATTCACAGTTTCTGACCCCAATATTTATACCGCAATCACTATGCCATAAAAGGTTTATACAGGATGTGGAAATGCTACTTTTGGGGCTCTAATTTACTCAACTGACCAGACTAAGTGAAATTCTATGAGCTGATATACAAAAAGTAACATTCCAAGCTTTAGGATCTTATGACTAAGGGAGAGATGACCCCGTCCCTCAAGGAAATAACCCACTAAACAACATTTGGATAAAAAGGGAAACTAGGAAACCTCTTGTCCATTCTTGGTATCCTTCTAGAAGGAAATCACTCAGTTCCCCATTCCTCTATTTACCTTCTGTGGTCACAATGTACACCAGGAGAACTGCCAAGGCAAGGAAAATGACCCTCATGATGAAGCTTGAGTTGTAGTATCCAACGAAGGAGAAGTCACCAGGTTGGATGAAGAGTGTGGTCAAGAGGACTGGTATTTATGGAGGGTTCAGTGAATTGAGGGGAACGGGCTTGGAGGTAAGTGATGTCTGGGCTTTTATCTGAGTTCCACTCTGTCATCTTGACTCCAACAGAAGAACACAAAAAGAAAGCATCAGAGCAGTCTCTTTATTTACTTTCCATGAGGAGCCCCTATTGTGACGGCATGTACAACCCCCAAGATTGGCCTCTGCTGTTTCAAAGTTAACAGCCATTGAGATCAATCAAAACAAATAGGAAATAATGAGAGGGGAAAGAGTGAAATCAAGTTGATGGCTATCATCAAGAATCTGGAACATTTTAGTTTGAGACAATGAGACAAAGGCCAGACACTTTAAATGCCCTCTGCCAGTCTCCCAGAATGCTTTGCTTTGTTCTGAGAGTCCACCATGGAATGAAATCATGCAGAAGTCCACCTCAGATCCTAAAAAATGACCTTAAAACATTTAGAAGTGCCTTTCAAAATGGTCTGAAAACTGCATTTGTTCCATAGCTCTCATGCAGACTTAGATATGGGATACACAGATTTAGGTATAGTACCTAGATATACGGACTTAGATATTGGGGTCTTAGATGTACACTGATTTAAAATAAGGAACTTGGAATCAGCACCAGATATGTAGACTTAGACTTATATATAGCACTTAGATGTGGGTACCTGGATATGGGGGACTTAGATATAGACTTAGATGTAGGGCCTAGATATGGACTTAGACATGGGATTGAGATAGGTGGACTCAGATGTTGGACAGATATGCAGGACTTAGATATAGGTATGAACTTAGATATGGACAGAGACATGGGATTTAGCAGACTCAGATATGGGTGTAGAGGTGGAACCAAGATATGGAGGACTTAGATGTTGTTGTTCATTCGTTCAGTCATCTCCGACTCTTTGTGACCTCATGGACCAGTCCACGCCAGAGCTCCCTGTCGGCCATTACCACCCCCAGCTCCCTCAAGGTCAGTCCAGTCACTTCAAGGATGCCATCCATCCATCTTGCCCTTGGTCGGCCCCTTTTCCTTTTGCCTTCCACTTTCCCCAGCATAATTGTCTTCTCTAGGCTTTCCTGTCTCCTCATGATGTGGCCAAAGTACTTCAACTTTGTCTCTAGTATCTTTCCCTCCAGTGAGCAGTCGGGCTTTATTTCCTGGAGGATGGACTGGTTGGATCTTCTCGCAGTCCAAGGCACTCTCAGAACTTTCCTCCAACACCACAGTTCAAAAGCATCTCTCTTGCTTCGCTCAGCCTTCCCTAAGGTCCAGCTCTCACATCCGTAGGTGACTACAGGGAATACCATGGCTTTGACTAGGCGGATCTTTGTTGCCAGTCTGATGTCTCTACTCTTCACTATTTTATCGAGACTGGACATTGCTCTCCTCCCAAGAAGTAAGCGTCTTCTGATTTCCTGGCCACAGTCTGCATCTGCAGTAATCTTTGCGCCTAGAAATACAAAGTCTGTCACGGCCTCCACATTTTCTCCCTCTATTTTCCAGTTGTCAATCATTCTTGTTGCCATAATCTTGGTTTTTTTGACGTTTAGCTGCAACCCGGCTTTTGCGCTTTCTTCGACTTAGATATAGGACTAAAATACACTGATTGATGTTGACTTAAATATGGGACTTAGAATTAGGACCAGATGTGCAGAATTAGATATGTACTTATATATGGGGCTTAGATGTAGGTACCTAGATCTGGGGAACTTAGATATAGACTTAGATGTTGGGCCTAGATACAGGGACGTAGATATGGGATTGAGATAGGTGAACTCAGATGTGGTACTTAGATATGTGGGACTTAGATATAGGACCTGGATACACAGACTTTGGTATGGACTTAGATATGCACAATCAGGAATGTAGCCAGGGGGGGGGGGGGACGGGACTTGAGGGGCTTCAGCCCCCCCCCCCGAAATTCTCATGGTGGTTTGCGAAAAGGCCTTACTAGTGCATTATTTAAACTATTATGTTTATTCATATCATGATCTGATCACCATGCTCAATATATCCCATATGCTTGGGGGTATTGGGGTAATGATACAAAAGGTTTGCTAGGCTAGACCCTCTTTCACTCAGACTCAGCCCCCCCCCCAAAAAAACTCAGCCCCCCCAAACCCCCCCTGAAAAAAATTCAGCCCTCCTCCCCGAAACGAAATCCTGGCTACGGGCCTGGCTCTCATAGTCATTATATATAATCCATTCTACCTGCTGTATCACCTCCCAATATATTTCTAGTTATAGTTTTCATTTTGACCCTTAAACCCCTACAGACTTGAATCTCAGGTTTGAAGGCATCTCCTTCCATATTTGCTTCAACAGTGATGGATATCTACACATCATTTTTGCTTTTCAGTTCCCATACATTTTTAGCCAGCATGGCCACTGACTGGAATATTCTTGGCGTGAGAGGCCAAAATATATGATGGTCTGGTTGAGGTTCCAGCTTTCTTTTAATGTTGACTTCTATAACAACTACCAGTATCATGCTTCCGGTATAGTAAGATGGGAAAGCAGCAAAGATGGGAAAACTGCGAACAATAATACTGAGATAATGTCTAGGTCCTCCAAGGTTAATACAAGGGTTGAATGAAAAGTAATGCCTCCACCTTCATTATTTGGGTTTGGATGGGAATATTTTAATAAAGCAAATGCAGAAATAATCCTGTGAATGTGTTCTTTAACTACCACTATTCACTTTTCTACATAATCACCAGACAATTCGATACTATTCTGCCAATGATGAACACATTTTCTAAAGTTGTCACGAAAGAAGTCGACACTTTGTTTTCGCAACCCAACGTGCACAGATATTGCCAAGCAAAGCAATAATGTGACCCACATGTTCTTGTGAAATGCTGATTATGCTTGGGATTTCTCTCTGAGTGATACAACGATCGTCCTGAATCAATCTGTCAATCTTTTGCTTGTGAAATTCGGTGGTTGCTGTCACAGGACATCCAACACTTTGTTTGTCACACGAGTCAGATGTTCCCACCTCGACATCTTTAAACTTACTTGCCCAACAATGCACAGTACTCACATCAACACAATCACCATAAAAATCTTGCATTCTCTGATGAATCACCTTTGGGGTGACACCTTCTACTGTCAAGAATTCAATGACTGCACATTGCTTAAGTCACATAGACTGACCGTCTGCGCAGGGTTCCATACTTTGCATTTTAACAACACAACAATTCAATGCTATGGCTTCTCATCAAAATGGATCTGTAGAGGAGAGTCTACTGAACAAGCCAGTACCTACTGCCTACCAGTACTGCCATTTGTTGAGGAGTTATGAAGGTGGAGGCATTACATTTCATTCAGCCCTCGTATTTGGTCAACTTCTTCTAGAAGCTGACTACAGACCCATCCTAGAGGTTCTAAAGATTCCTAGAGTTCTTTTTGTGAAGCTCTAGAGTCTTCAGTGAGACCTGGTATTGGTTAATTTTGGGCAGAGGTTGGTAATACAATCACTCTGGAGGACCTAGAGATGATCAAAGGGAATATATTGACCCAAGCCTTGAACAACCAAATCTGAAAAAGTTCAAGAATACTAAAAGAGAAGGGGGTTCATAATGGATGGGAGATTCTAGAAAATGAGATACTAAAGGCACAATTTCAAACAGTTCCAATCAGGAGTGGAAATATCTAAAGAAAAAAATATACTTATCTAAAGAACTTACAACTTGTTGTTGTTCATTCGTTCAGTCATCTCCGACTCTTCGTAACCTCATGGACCAGCCCACGCCAGAGCTCCCTGTCGGCCGTCACCACCCCCAGCTCCTTCAAGGTCAGTCCAGTCACTACAAGGATTCCATCCATCCATCTTGCCCTTGGTCGGCTCCTCTTCCTTTTGCCTTCCACTTTCCCCAGCATAATTGTCTTCTCTAGGCTTTGCTGTCTCCTCATGATGTGGCCAAAGGACTTCAACTTTGTCTCTAGTCTCCTTCCCTCCAATGAGCAGTCGGACTTTATTTCCTGGAGGATAGACTGGTTGGATCTTCTCGCAGTCCAAGGCACTCTCAGAACTTTCCTCCAACACCACAGTTCAAAAGCATCGATCTTCCTTCGCTCAGCCTTCCCTAAGGTCCAGCTCTCACATCCGTAGGTTACTACAGGGAATACCATGGCTTTGACTAGGCGGATCTTTGTTGCCAGTGTGATGTCTCTACTCTTTACTATTTTATCGAGATTGGACATTGCTCTCCTCCCAAGAAGTAAGCGTCTTCTGATTTCCTTACAACTAAAAGAGTTTTTTTCTGATTATGTTAATAGTTATGAAGAAAAGGAAAAGTCCAAGCAGACTGGTGAAGGCAAAGGAGGAGGGGAGGGCCCAAACAATTACTACTGGTTGGTCTGGCATCTATTTCAAACAATCTATAGCAGATGATTAATTAGAAAGTATTTAAGCACTTGGAAAGGAATGTTGTTAAGAGGTGACATCATCACATGCAATAAAATCAGTGTTTCTACACACTTAAGAAACTGCAGCCGATGACACAAGCTTCAAAAGTGGGGTAGAGGTATCTTGCCATTTCTAAAGTTTGTGTTTTACTGACAATTCCTAAGCTGGTTAGCAAGCGACTTATTCCACAATTCCCCACATAGAGATGTGTAAAAATGGCCAGTTTAACATGTGATAGCAATTCCCTCTCACCATTTGTAAACATAACAGTGACATCACTATGGAGGGAGGGGTTGAGATGGGCATTATGGATTCTTTTCTCTAGTTACCTCCCATTTAGACTACTGCAACGCTCTCTACATTGGGTTGCCTTTGAAGACTGCTCGGAAGCTTCAACTGGTTCAACGCTCGGCAGCCATGATACTAACAGGAGTGACACTCAGGGAGCATACAACTCCTCTGTTGTGCCAGCTCCACTGGCTGCCAATTTGCTACCGGGCGCAATTCAAAGTGCTGGCATTGGCCTATAAAGCCCTAAACGGTTCTGGCCCAAGTTACCTATCCGAACGCATCTCCGCCTATGAACCCACTAGGACTTTAAGATCTTCTGGGGAGGCCCTGCTCTTGATCCCGCCTGCAACTCAGGCATGGTTGGCGGGGACGAGGGACAGGGCCTTCTCAGTGGTGGCCCCTCAGCTGTGGAACGCCCTTCCCACAGACATCAGATTGGCTCCCTCATTAATGGCGTTTCGGAAGAAAGTGAAAACCTGGTTATTTGAACAGGCGTTTGAATAGGCAGTGCAATTAATTACAATGAATTATAGGAAATCGGAAATCGGACGAGCTTGGATTATGATTTTAGTTATGAGACGCTAGTGAGTTGTTTATTGATGTTTATTGATGGTTATTGATGATAATTGCTTAGTGTATTATTGTGTTAATTGTTTTTTAAATGGTTTGTATAATGTTTGCATTGAATTTTTGCCGCTGTTTGTTGTTAACCGCTCTGAGTTGTCTAATGGCTGAGAAGAGCGGTATACAAATGAAGTAAATAAATAAATAAATTTTCTTCTGCCATTACCTCTTTTGGACTGTGGAGGTATAGCAAACATTCAAAGAAATTCAAAATATTCAGGAGAAAATGAAAGCATGCAAATCCTGCACTTTTTCTCGACTCTCTGTAACCTTAGCAAGCTCCCTCTTTCAACATTTCCCCCTCTTCCCGTGTCAGTAATAAATGTCCTTTTGAACTCGTGCCCCTCTGAAACTCCAGCTGTGCTGCCAGGTTTTTGTTTTGCCTATCAAAAGGCTACCAAAGACAGACATATAAGAGAGCTAGAACTCCATCTTGTTCTCAAGTCTGTGTTTTTGAGCTTTAATTTGAATTCCCAAGATTACAAAGAGAGAAGTTAAAAAAAAGAAAATGGGGAACGGACAGTGGGGAAAACAAGTCTTTATTGTGTGATGGCAAATCAAATGGATGAATCTTAAAGAAAGCGGAGAGAAAGATTAGATGTTAAGGGTGTAGGAAAATCTTCTGTTTAACTTCCAAACAGGGTGTGGTGAAGATTAAAGAAAAAACAATTATCCCAAATGCTTGATTTATCCTGTGGATAAAGTCCAGGTTAGAGAACTGGGCCAGAAGTAACATAGGAAATTTCAGCAAGAAGAAATGTAGGGTAATATACTTAAGCAGAAATAATGAAATGCAAAGATATAGGATGCGTGACACCTTGCTTGATAAACAGTATAAGTGAAAGAGATCTAGAAGTCACACTAGACCACAAGCTAAACATGAGTCAATAGTGTGCAGTGACAGCTAATAAAGCCAATGCAATTCTAGGCATTCTTCAAGAATGGGAAACCCAACCTTGCCACCAAAGTAGGAAAGAAACCAATATACTGAGAACAACAACCTTCATGAACCTTTTCCTGAATTGGATATGGCTCTCAATAAATGTAAAAATGGCAAAGCAGCTGGCCTGGATGATCTACGGATGGAACAAATCAAGAACTCTGGTCCAAAAGCAAGGTGCTGGCTGCTGGAGCTGATGAACAACTGCATTGCATCCTGTCAGATCCCCAAAATCTGGAGGAAAGCAAGAGTCATAGCCATCTTGAAGCCAGGCAAAGACCGTAATGATCCAAAAAGCTATAGACCAATCTCCCTGTTGTGCCACCTCTAAAAAGTCCTGGAGAGACTTATTTTGCATAGAATTATGGAAAAATAGACCCATGTCTGATTCCACAGTAAGCTGGCTTCAGAAAAGGCAAATGCGGCACATCACAAGTGCTGAACCTGACTAAGCACATAGAAGATGGCTTTGAAAGGCAGCAGATCACAGGAGCTGCCTTCATAGACCTGTCAGCGGCTTATGATACTATAAACTACCACCTCCTCCTGAGTAAAATGTATAATATCACAAAGGTTTACCATCTCACCTGCCTCATAGGAAATCTGCTACAAAACAGGAGCTTTTTTGTTGAGTTCCAGGGCCAAAGAAGCACATGGCGAAAACAGAAGAACGGCCTGCCTCAGGAAAGCATGCTTGCTCCATCCATGTTCAACATTTACACAAATGACCAGCCATTGCCAGAAGGGACAGAGAGCTTCACCTATGCTGATGATTGTGCCATTACTGCTCAAGCAGGGAGCTTTGAGATGGTTGAACAGAAGCTCTCCGAAGCTCTAAGTGCTCTTACTGCCTATTACAGGGAAAACCAGCTGATTCCTAACCCATCTAAAACACAGACATGTGCTTTTCATCTTAAGAACAGACAAGCACCCCAAGCACTGAGGATTACCTGGGAAGGAATCCCACTGGAGCATTGCAGCACACCCAAATCCTAGCTGGTTCCTAAGGGGAGATGCATTCGGACAGGTAAGTTGGGACAGAACCGTTTAGGGCTTTAACCAGCACTTTGAATTGCACCTGGTAGCAAACCGGCAGCCAGTGAAGCTGGTGCAACAGAGGAGTTGTATTCTCCCTGAACGTCACTCCTGTTAGTAACCTGGCTGCCATCCGTTGGACCATTTGAAGCTTCCAGGCAGTCTTCAAAGGCAATCCCATGTAGAGCGCATCGCAGTAGTCTATACAAAATATAACCAGAGCGTGGACTACCGTGGCCAAATCAGATCGGGATGAGAAAGGCGGAATATAAATACTGCAAATAAAAATGAATAAATGTAGTCAATTCACCCTATCATCATTCATTTGGCTTATTTAGATGGACCCTAAGACTGCTAAATAAAAAAAAATTAAAGAAAAAGAGATTCGATGTACACATTAAGTAGGAATTCCTAACAGAAAGATCTGTTCAACCTGGGAATATGCAGCTGGCTCGAGGCATGGCGGAAACTGGATGGCCATCTATTAGAAGTGCTTTTATTGTATCTCCCTGCATGGTTGAATGGGGTTGGACTGGCTGATGGCCTTTCCAGATCTGTGAGTCTATGGTCCCATTACAGTAAGAGACTAACTCTACCCTCCTTTGATCAGACCT
This sequence comes from Anolis sagrei, assembly GCF_037176765.1. Classification (NCBI taxonomy): domain Eukaryota; kingdom Metazoa; phylum Chordata; class Lepidosauria; order Squamata; family Anolidae; genus Anolis; species Anolis sagrei. The sequence goes on from NC_090021.1 coordinate 10,296,489, forward strand.
CAGATAGGACACTAAGAACTGGGCATAACAGTTCATGAACAATATTGACAAATTTGAATGTGTTTGGTGAAGGCCTTGAAACCATAGCTGATAAAGGATGACATAATGCTCTCTGATTTAGTTTCATGTACTACTAATGCAGGCAGTCTAGAGCTATGCCATCCCTGAAAAACAGTATAATATGCTTAACTACCATGACATATACCAGTGATTCTCAACCTGAGAGTTGGGACCCTGGACAGGTTATGAGGGGTTTCAGAGGGGTTGTTAAAAGACCATCAGAAAGCACATATTTCCAATGGTCTCACGAATCCCTTTGGCATAGTCGTTTGGGTTCACACTGTTCTCCAGATGTCTCCCCTAAATCACTGTCAATTCATCCCAAATCCCTCCAGTATTTTCTGTTGGTCATGGGGGTTCTGTGTGGGAAGTTTGGCCCAATTTTATCATTAGTGGGGTTCAGGATGCTCTTTGATTGTAGGTGAACTATAAATCCCAACAACTAAAGCTCCCAAATGTCAAGGTCTATTTTCCACAAACTCCAACAGTGTTGACATTTTGTGTATTCATGCCAAGTTTGGTCCAGATCCATAATTGTTTGAGTCCACAGTGCTCTATGGATGTAGGTGAACTACAACTCCAAAACTTAAAGTCAATGCCGACCAAACCCTCCCAGTATTTTCTGTTGGTCATGAGAATTCTGTGTGTCAAGTTTGGTTCAATTCCATTGTTGGTGGAGTACATAATGCTCTCTGATTGTAGGTGAACTATAAATACCAGCAACTACAACTCCCAAATGACAAAAATCAATCACCCCCAACCCCACCAGTATTCAAATTTGGGCATATCGGGTATTTGTGCCAAATTTGGTCCAGTGAATGAAAATACAACCTGCATATCAAATATTTACACTACGATTCATAACAGTATCAAAACTATAGTTATGAAGTAGCAATGAAAATAATTTTAGGGTTGGGGGTCACCACAACATGAGGAACTGGCATTAGGAAGGTTCTCCAACTGCTTTAAAACTTACTAACCCTAGTATGTGTTGGACTGCAGTTTTAGTTCAAGGAACTGTTTGAAAAGTTCTGGTTGACAGGACTGTCATAATAGAAATAAAAAGGTTTCTGGCAATGATAACAAAAAGCACTGCTTTACAGATTATTGAGCTCTCTCAGTTTGGCAGAATGCAACACACAACAAAAATGTTGAGTTTAACACTTTTTATTGTTTGAATAATAAGGAGTAACAGATTTATTTTTCAACTGCTGAAGAAATGTTTTTCACATTCCTCTCCATTGGTTCCCCAGGTGCTCAGCCTTTCTTGTGAGGTTGTGGTGCTACCCAGTGATGTTTGGGATGTTTGTGATGCTTTGGTGGTGGTGGTGGTGGTGGTGGTGGTGGTGGTGGTGGAGGAGGAGGAGGAGGTGGTGGTGGTGGAGGAGGTGGAGGTGGTGGAGGTGGTGGCACACGGCAGCACTGATATCCATATCCTCGGAAAGCACATGCACAGTTTGCAGCAGCATTTACACCATAGGCACAATGTTTCTGGCAAAGTCCATGAGGACAGTGAAGGCCGCATTTGCCTTTCTGTGGATAGGCTGCAAAAGAGAAAGTCTAGGGTTAGACCATGCAGAAGCTAGGAAAAGGTTTTCAAGGAGAACAAGCACTATCAATGATTCATCAGGGACTGATTCAACAGCATGGTTGCTTGGTTGGGTGATAGGACCATTTCAGGTTTTCAGAGGCTATACAAGATGCTATACTTACTTACAGAAACCTTCCATTACTAACATAATTTCTAAATGGTTCTAAAGTAATTACAAAACTAAAGTTCTGGTGGTGAAAACTAGGGGGCGCTGGTGCTTTGCTTCTACAGTGTTGCTAAAGTTCTGGTGGTGAAAATTTCAGAACTCTAACAAAACTTTCAAAATTTCATTATTATTTCATTATTGATGATTTTTATTACATAACCAATTAGGAACTACCATTTATAATGAAATTTTGAAAATTTTGTTAGAGTTCTGAAATTTTCACCACCAGAACATTAGCAACACTGTAGAAGCAAAGCACCAGAGCCTCCTAGTTTTTACCACCAGAACTTTAGTTTTGTAAGTACTTTAGAACCATTTAGAACCATACCTAGTATCAATGGAATGTATTCCAACCATGTACCCTTTTCAACCCTATACAAGCATACTTTAAAAAGATTGGAGAAGAGGTGACATGATAGTCATTTCTAAATATCAGCAGGGATGTGATACCAAAGATGCCACAAACTTGTTTTCTGTTGGATTCAATTCACAAGAAAAGAACTTCTACCTATCAATTAGGAAGAGTGCTTTGACAGTAGAATTACTGCCTTGGAGAATGGTACATCTGTTTCAGAGGTAAATCTGACCTCTGTTCAGAGACCTTCATAGGGGGAGGCCTTTTGAAGGTCTCTAAACAGAGGTTGGATTTACATCTTCCAATACTTTGCAAAATGGGAATGGATTGGATGTCCATTGTGGTCTCCTGGGGCACTCATTCACTCCAGTGACTAAACTGATATTCTGGGAGATGAAGTCCAAAAAGTACCATTACAACTTTGGGATAGTTTGATGAATCATAGAATCATAGAATCAAAGAGTTGGAAGAGACCTCATGGGCCATCCAGTCCAACCCCCTACCAAGAAGCAGGAATATTGCATTCAAATCACCCCTGACAGATGGCCACCCAGCCTCTGTTTAAAAGCTTCCAAAGAAGGAGCCTCCACCACACTCCGGGACAGAGAGTTCCACTGCTGAACGGCTCTCACAGTCAGGAAGTTCTTCCTCATGTTCAGATGGAATCTCCTCTCTTGTAGTTTGAAGCCATTGTTCCACGTCCTAGTCTCCAAGGAAGCAGAAAACAAGCTTGTTCCCTCCTCTCTGTGGCTTCCTCTCACATATTTATACATGGCTATCATATCTCCTCTCAGCCTTCTCTTCTTCAGGCTAAACATGCCCAGCTCCTCAAGCCGCTCCTCATAGGGCTTGTTCTCCAGACCCTTGATCATTTTAGTCGCCCTCCTCTGGACACATTCCAGCTTGTCAATATCTCTCTTGAATTGTGGTGCCCAGAATTGGACACAATATTCCAGGTGTGGTCTAACCAAAGCGGAATAGAGGGGTAGCATTACTTCCCTAGATCTAGACACTATGCTCCTCCTGATGCAGGCCAAAATCCCGTTGGCTTTTTTTGCCGCCACATCACATTGTTGGCTCATGTTTAACTTGTTGTCCATGAGGACTCCAAGATCTTTTTCACACGTACTGCTCTCGAGCCAGGCATTGTCCCCCATTCTGTATCTTTGCATTTCGTTTTTTCTGCCAAAGTGGAGTATCTTGCATTTGTCCCTGTTGAACTTCATTTTGTTAGTTTTGGCCCATCTCTCTAATCTGTCAAGATTGTTTTGAATCCTGCTCCTGTCCTCTGGAGTATTGGCTATCCCTCCCAATTTGATGTCGTCTGCAAACTTGATGATCCTGCCTTCTAGCTCTTCATCTAAGTCATTAATAAAGATCCTGAACAGGACCGGGCCCAGGACGGAACCCTGGACTATGGGAGAGATAACTCTGCCCCTCAAAGAAATAACCCACTACATAATCATTGGGATTAAAAGCAAATCAGGAAATCATTTTTCTAATCCTGCATCTGGTCCTAGCTACCTTGAGTCTCTCTATCAGAAAAAGATGAGGTAAAAACTAAATATCAACAATAAATAATACAATCTTTATACAAGAAAACCACCGAACTCCCCATTTCCCTTTTACCTTCTGTGGCCACGATGCACAGCAGGAGTACTGCAAAGGCAAGGAATATGGCTCTCATGGTGAAGCTCTGGTTGCAGGATCCAATGAAGGAGAAGATACTCACCAGAGTGGATGAAAAGCAAGGTCCAAAGTCCTGGTATTTATGGAGAGTTCAATGAATGCAGGGAGCGGGCTTGGGGTTGAGTGACGCCTGGTCTTTTGTCCCTGAATATCACTGTGTCATCTTAATCTCCGTGGAGGAACACAAGAATAAAGCTTCCTGGCATTCGCTTGTTACTTTCCATGAAGTGGGCATATTGCGCCAGGTGACAGAAGATACCATTGTCTATATTGAGTTCTGTTGTTTCCAAGAGATACAGCAGATCAGTTAGGGCAATCTAGCACATCAAGGACACCTCCGATAAAAATAATGAGAGGGGAAGGATGGAAATCAAGGCAATGGTTATCTTGAAAAATCTGGAACAACATTTCAACTGCAGACAAAGGAGTGAAATGCTGAATGTGTTGAATGCCCCCAGCCCAATGTCCAGTATGCTTTCACTCATTTTTCAAAGAATCACACAATCTGCCCTGGAATAAAATTTTGCCCGTCTATCTCAGGTCTCAAAAAGCTGAAATAATATTCATAGAATCATAGAATCAAAAGAGTTGGAAGAGACCTCATGGGCCATCCAGTGCAAACCCCTGCCAAGAAGCAGGAATATTGCATTCAAATCACCCCTGACAGATGGCCATCCAGCCTCTGTTTAAAAGCTTCCAAAGAAGGAGCCTCCACCACACTCCGGGGCAGAGAGTTCCACTGCTGAACGGCTCTCACAGTCAGAAAGTTCTTCCTTTGAAAACAATCTGAAAATTTCATATATTGCATTGCATTACTTACTTTACTTACTTAGGTGATCCCTTGTAGTCCAAGGATGATGGTCCTCCAAGTTCAGTGTTCTGGCAGTGGGTCCGTAGATGACTGTGGAGCCCTATTCTTGACCTGCATCTTCTCCCACAGTGAGGGCATCGGTTTCAAGGTAGGAGGCGGTCCCAGTTAGGGTTGGCTTGATGCGCCTTCCTCTTGGCATGTTTCTCTCTTTTGCCCTTCATTCGTGCCTCTTCAAATTATTCAGCACTGCTGGTCACAGCTGACCTCCAACTGGAGCACTCAAGGGCCAGGGCTTCCCAGTTCTCAGTGTCTATGCCACAGTTTTTGAGGTTGGCTTTGAGCCCATCTTTCAATCTCTTTTCCTGTCCTCCAACATTCCGTTTTCCGTTCTTGAGTTCGGAGTAGAGTAACTGCTTTGGGAGACGGTGGTCGGGCATCCGGACAACATGGCCAGTACAGCGGAGTTGATGGCAGAGGACCATCGCTTCAATGCTGATGGTCTTTGCTTCTTCCAGCATGCTGATATTTGTCCGCTTGTCTTCCCAAGAGATTTGCAGGATTTTTCAGAGGCAGCGCTGATGGAATCGTTCCAGGAGTTGCATGTGATGTCTGTAGACTGTCCACGTCTTGCAGGTGTATAGCAGGGTTGGGAGGACAATAGCTTTATAGACAAGAATCTTGGTATCCCTATGGATGTCCCGGTCCTCAAACACTCTCTGCTTCATTCGGAAAATGCTGCACTTGCAGAGCTCAGGCGGTGTTGAATTTCAGTGTCAATGTTGACTTTGGTGGAGAGGTGGCTGCTAAGGGAGAGAAAATTGTCAACATTTTCTAATGTTTCACCATTAAGCTGTATTTCTGGCATTTGAGAGGGATTGGCTGATGACTGCTGGAAGAGTACTGCATACATTGCATACATTGCATTGCATACATTGTCATGCTTCCCCCTTTTTTAACTCAGTGTACTACATGCCGATATATTTCTGGGTCTAGGTTTGGTTTGCACTTTGAAACCCCAAAAGAGTCCAGGATGCATAGATCGCAATACAAGAAGTGGACTACTAAGTAGAGTATTTTGGTCTGATTCCGAAAGCCTGTCACATTCACTTTCAGAAGTATTGTGCACAAAATTTCAGCCATAATAGTTGATGTAATAGTGCTTCAGGGAGATGCCAAACACAAAAACCTTTATGATTTGTAATCTGGGAATTTAGTCATTCTTTTTCTGATGTTCTTTTTATGTGGCCTAATGTAAAATAAACCATGTGTAGTTCACGTTTGATCAGCCCACACACCGCCTTGTCAGAGAAAGAAAATATGCCATACAAGTGAACAATACAGAACAAGTAGTTTACTCTTCATAGTTCAGAACAACATATATACAATGTGATCAACTCACATCATGTCCTTTTATGAGAGATTTAAAATGGTATTTCATTGTCCTTTTAGATAAATTCCTTCAGCAGCTCATGAAGTGAGAGCACACTCCAAATTCTGTCACTCTCTGCTTCTCTCTTCAAAACTGTATCTCTCTGCCTGAACAAAAATGTAACTGTATTCAAAAGTCCCAGGCTCAGTCATCTCCACGGACATTGCCGACCAATCAGTTTCATGGATCTTATTTTACAATTGACTCACACACTTACTGATTCCTTGCATGCTCCAACATTTTTTTGTTGTTGCAAGTGCTGGAAGACAGAGGTGCTATTGCATATTTTTCTAATGCTCTCAAACTGGAAGATCAAGGTGTTTACTCTGATCTTCAGGTTTGCCAGCATTTTTTAAAAAAACCATTTGAAACAGTTTGACTCCTTTTACTTCTAAGGCAAGTCTGGCAACTTTGAGAAGCAGTAAACTCATTATAATTGTAAAAACATTTTCTAAGCCTATTCATCATGCTTGTATTCTACTCATGTAATAAAATATTTACTTTAAAGCAGTGGTTCTCAACCTTCCCAATGCCATAACCCCCTAATACAGTTTCTTATGTTGTGGTCACCCCTAACCTTAAAATTAGTTAAAATTAGTTACTACTTGATTAACTGTAATTTTGCTACTGGTATGAATCATAATGTAAAAATCTGATATATCGGATGTATTTTTATTCACTAGATCAAATACCCAATAGCCCAAATTTGAATACTGGCGGGATTTGGGGGGGGGGGGGGTAGGATTGATTTTGTCATTTGGGAGTTGTAGTTGCTGGGATTTATAATTCACCTACAATCAAAGAGCATTCTGAAGTCCACCAGCAATGGAATTGAACCAAACTTGGCACACAGAACTCCCATGACAATGAAACGTTCTCCCGATTTGTGGGAGGGGAAATTGTGGGAAAGCCAAAAGTACCATTGTTAAGGAAAGCATTGCCTTTTGCTCACCGAGTTTTTACTTTGCCAGAACAATTTCTTTTTTAAAAATAGCCTTTCCGGGTCCTTTTCTTCCCTTCCCTTCCCCTCATGATATATCTGTGCCCTGAGTTGCATGGGAATGCTGGAAGAGAAGGATTATTATTATTGATTGAAACACAACAAGATGAGTCCACAGTAAACATGATCACTCTGCTGGCTGTTGTATTGGATCACATGTCGGACACTTCCCAAGTGTCTAGGACATTATTATTATTATTATTATTATTATTATTATTATTATTCTGCCACATGTCTCCATGCTGTGCAGTCCTGGGAGTTGTAGTTCCCAAGGTCCATACCATTGTCTTGGAATGAATGCTCTTGGACCCTGCTTTAAATACCATAGCTCTATAGTATGCAGTCCTGGGAGTTATAGTTTTCCAAGCTCCACCCTCTTCTCTGTGGGGCAGCCAAGAGAGGGAAGGAAGGAGGAAGGGAGCATTGCTGTTTTCCTTCCCTTCTTTCCGGTTTTCAATACAGGCCTTTCAAGAAGACCCATTCTTTTCTCGCTAACAAATAATCTTGACACAAAGCAGGGTTTTCCTGCTTTGTGATGAATGCACTCGTGTTTATGTGCTTATGTGGGGCCTCATCTGGACGCCCTTTGGAAAAATGCGGGAAGATGTGCATTTTAGGGCCTGTCTGGATGGTCCCTATGGCCCCTTCCACACTGCTGAATAAAATCCCACATTATCTGCTTTGAACTGGAATATATGGCAGTGTCGACTCAGATAACCTAGTTCAAAGCAGATGTTGTGGGATTTTCTGCCTTGATATTCTGGGTTATATGGCTGTGTGGAAGGGCCCTGGGTTTTCATGCCCATATAGATTCAACCTTAAAGGACATGTAGAAGATTGCCTTGTTACTGTCTTTTTAAACCTGAGGGTTGAATGAAAAGTAATGCCTCCTCTTTCGTAACTTCTCAACAGATAGCAGTACAGGTATGCGGCAGGTACTGACTTTCCTCTACAGTTCCATTTTGGCAGGAAGTCTTATCATTGAATGGTTGTGTTGTTAAAGTGGGAAGTATGGAAATCTGTGCAGAGGGTCGGTCAATACAACTTAAGCAATGTGCAGCCATTGAATTCTTGACAGCAGAAGGCGTCACTCCAAAGGAGATCCATCAGAGAATGCAAGCTGTTTATGGTGATTGTGTTGATGTGAATATTGTGTGTCATTGAGTGAGTAAGTTTAAAGATGTCGAGGTGGAAACATCTGACTCATGTGACAAACAAAGAGTTGGACGTCCTGTGACAGCAGCCACCGAGTTTCACAAGCAAAAGGTTGACAGATTGATTCAGGACAATTGTCATATCACTCACAGAGGAATTTCAAGCATAGTTGGCATTTCACAAGAACATGTGGGTCACATTATTGCTTTGCTTGGCTATTGGAAGATCTGTGCGGAAACAGAGTGTCAACTTCTTCCATGATGGCTTCAGAAAACTTGTTCATCGTTGGCAGAAATGTATCCAATTGTCTGGTGATTATGTGGAAAAGTGAATAGTGGTAGTTAAAGAGCACATCCTAAGCATTATTTCTGCATTTGATTTATTAAAATATTCCCATTCAAACCCAAGTAAAGAAGGTGGAGGTATTACTTTTCATTCAACCCTCATCATATGAAACTTTCTATCACAAACAAGAAGTTTTCTGCCTAATGAGATGAAAAAGGAATGAGGGAGGGCAACGGTGGCATAGCACAACACAATGGGTAACATCACTATAAACTGCAAGGGATTGCTGCAAGAGAAGGTGAAGCAAAATGAGAAGCACAGCACAACAAGGACCAAGCAGTGAGAGCACAATAATCCCAAATAAAGTCCCAGGAGCTCACATGCCAGTGGGGAGGACTGGATGGTTCTTACAGTCTCTTCCAACTCCATGATTCTATGATTTTATGATTCCATGTTCCATATTTTAACTGTTTTTGAGATAGAATCATAAAATCAAAGAGTTGGAAGAGACCTCATGGGCCATCCAGTCCAACCCCATTCTGCCAAGAAGCAGGAATATTGCATTCAAATCACCCCTGACAGATGGCCATCCAGCCTCTGTTTAAAAGCTTCCAAAGAACGAGCCTCCACCACACTCCAGGGCAGAGAGTTCCACTGCTGAATGGCTCTCACGGTCAGGAAGTTCTTCCTCATGTTCAGATGGAATCTCCTCTCTTGTAGTTTGAAGCCATTGTTTCACGTCCTAGTCTCCAGGGAAGCAGAAAACAAGCTTGCTCCCTCCTCCCTGTGGCTTCCTCTCACATATTTATACATGGTCCTCATCATGTCCCCTCTCAGCCTTCTCTTCTTCAGGCTAAACATGCCCAACTCCTTAAGCCGCTCCTCATAGGGTTTGTTCTCCAGACCCTTGATCGTTTTAGTCGCCCCCCCCTGGACACATTCCAGCTTGTCAATATCTCTCTTGATCCTAACATTTTGAAACATGCTCAGCGCAATGCTTCAGATAAATACGTAAATCCTGCTCAGAAATGTACATTGGCATTTATTTTTGTTCTAGTGTTGAGAAATGTACTGATCTTGATGCCTTAGGCAGCATATCAAGCTTTCCAGGAATGTTGCCTTTCGTTTATTGTTGTCAATTGGTCTTCAGTTTACGGCAATACTGTGAATGAATGACCTTTCAACTTCATTTTCTGTTTTGTCCCTAATGCTCCCTATCAGCCTCCTCTGACAGATTTGCCAGCAATTCATTGGCTGCTGATAGATGATGTGTGTTCCCAGGGTGGGGATGACACAGAACAGGGAGGGGAGAGAAGAGGATCCCTGAAGTTGGTAGAACATCTCAAAGGAGAAACACCCAGGGAGAGGGGAAAGAGGAAGGCTCCAGGTAAGCGTAGTCCTCACTGGGAATAGAAACCTATCAACAGAGAATTGCCAAACAGAGCAGAACATAAAATGGGGAAGATTAAGAATGGGAGCAATTTATAGACTACTAGCCATCCCCTGCCATGTGTTGCTGTGGCCCAGCCTGGTGATCTGGAAAATAAAGTAACGAGAAAGTGTTGGTTTCTAATATATGTAATTTCTTTATGCTCGTGAGTAAGGATTATTTTTTGTTGTTTCTTTTGGTCAGTGTTGATGTAGAGATTGTCTGGTTTGTCTACTCTGGAACATGCAGCATTGTCCTTCTTTAGGGGTCCCTTTCAGATCTGTTATACTATATCTCTCTGTGTGTGAATCATATCTCTATCTATCTATCTATCTATCTATCTATCTATCTATCTATCTATCTATATCTATGGCTGGATGGCTCTTTGTCAGGAGGGCTTTGATTATATTTTCTTGCCCTGGTGAAGGGAGTTGGACTGGATGACCTTAAGTATTTTCTGTTGGTCATGAGGGTTCTTATTTATTTTATTTATTTACTTCGCTTATATACCGCAATTCTCAGCCCAGGGGCGACTCACTGTGTCAGAAGTTTTCCCAATTCTTTTGTTGGTGGGGTTCAGAATGCTCCTTGATTGTAGGTGAACTATAAATTCCAGTAACTACAACTCCCATATGTGAAGGTCTATTTCCCCCAAACTCCATCTGTGTTCATATTTGGGCATATGGAATATTTGTGCCAAGTTTGGTCCAGATCCATCATTGTTTCAGTCCACAGTGGATGTAGGTGAACTACAACTCCCAAACTCAAGGTCAATGCTCACCAAACCCTTCTAGTGTTTTATTTTGGTCATGGGAGTCCTGTGTGCCACAACTGGTGGAGTTTAGAATGCTCTTTGATTTTAGGTTAAATATACATCCCAACAACTACAACTCTCAAATGACAAAATCAATTTTTTGAGTGATGGTCACTCTTTGGGTTAGTAGGTGTCTTGTGGCCAAATTTGGTGGCAATTAGTCCAGTGGTTTTGAGTTATGTTAATCCCACAAACAAACATTACATTTTTATTTATATAGACTAGCCGTCCCCTGCCACGCGTTGCTGTGGCCCACATGAGGGTTCTGTGTGGAAGGTTTGGCCCAGTTCTATCCTTGGTGGGGTTCAGAATGCTCTGTGTTCGTAGGTGAACTATAAATCCCAGCAACTACAACTCCCAAATGTCAAGATTCTATTTTCCCCCAAACTCCACCAGTGTTCACATTTGGGCATATTGAGTATTGGTGTAGAGTTTGGTCCAGATCCATCATTGTTTGAGTCCACAGTGATCTCTGGATGTAGGTGAACTACAACTCCAAAACCAAAGGACACTGCCCACCAAACCCTTCCAGTATTTTCTGTTGGTAATGGGAGAACTCTGTGCCAAGTTTGGTCCAATTCCATCGTTGGTGGGGTTCAGAATGCTCTTTGATTGACTATAAATCCCAGCAACTACAACTCCCAAGTGACAAAATCAATTTTTTTGAGTGAAGGACATATATAGATGTCTTGTGTCCAAATTTGGTGATAGATGATAGATGTCTTGTGTCCAAATTTGGTGTCAATTCATCTAGTGGTTTTTGAGTTCTGGTAATCCCACAAATGAACATTACATTTTTATTTATATAGATTGGTATAGGTGGGAAAGCGTAGGTAGATAGCATGGAAGGGGACGATTTTCAATTTTTCCATCAGGTAGAATCACACCCTTGCTTTTTCCTTCCCAGGACACCTCAAATTTGCAAATCTGAGGCCATGGAAGTGTTGAAGAACTGGCTGGCTCACCCCAAAGAGCTCTATAACCTGGTGCGGTTCAAGATGGGTGATTACATGATGCCCAAGATGGACCAGGTAACTTGGTGTGTCTTTGTGTCAACTGGGTGTGTCATCTGCTTCCCCTTTTAAGTTGGTTATTTCCCTTTTTTATAGCTTTATACTATCATTGATGGTTAGTTATTCATATATTTATTTATATGTTATGTTTTGTTATATAAATAAGAGTTTGCACATGCTCAGGTGACTGGAATCAATTTTCCTCCCACTGGTCTGATTGACTGGGATTTTTTGGAGGGAGGGGAATCATAGAATCAAAGAGTTGGAAGAGACCTCATGGGCCATCCAGTCCAACCCCCTGCCAAGAAGCAGGAATATTGCATTCAAAGCACCCCTGACAGATGGCCATCCAGCCTCTGCTTAAAAGCCTCCAAAGAAGGAGCCTCCACCACACTCCGGGGCAGAGAGTTCCACTGCTGAACAGCTCGCACAGTCAGGAAGTTCTTCCTAATGTTCATGTGGAATCTCCTTTCTTGTAGTTTGATGCTGGTAAACCTACCAGTCATCTGTTTTCTTTTTCACTCACTGTGGATGGATGAATGTATCTTCAGGATTTTATAGAGTTTTGCTAAGCAAAGCAAAGAATACTCTGAAATAGTTTAGTCTGTTCCTTCATCTGAATTACAGTGTTCCCTTACTACTTCACAGTTTGCTTATTTGCAGACTCGCTGTTTCAAAAAATATTAATTTAAAATATATATAACGGTATTTTTGCTGTTTTGTGGGGTTTTGCCAGTGCCACTCTCCAAAGCGCTTTCCCTCCTCAGTCCTCCTTCCCTCCCTCCAGCTTTGAAGGGCCTTTCCTTCTTTTTCTTCACTTTATTTTAAGTTTAAAAAGACTTAAAATAATGTATAACTACTGAAATAATCTATATAAATAAAAATGTAATGTTCGTTTGTGGGATTAACATAACTCAAAAACCACTGGATGAATTTACACCAAATTTGGACACAAGACACCTAACAACCCAATGTGTGTCCTTCACTCAAAACTTTTTGGTTTTGTCATTTGGGAGTTGTAGTTGCTGGGATTTATAGTTAACCTACAATCAAAGAGCATTCTGAACCCCACCAACGATGGAATTGAACCAAACTTGACACATAGGACTTCCACAACCAACAGAAAATTCTGGAAGGGCTTGGTGGGCATTGACCTTGAGTTTGGGAGTTCTAGTTCACCTACATCCGGAAAGCACTGTGGACTCAAACAATGATGGATCTGGACCAAACCTTCCACGAATACTCCATATGCCCAAATGTGAACACAGATGGAGTTTGGGAAAAATAGACCTTGACATTTGGGAGTTGTAGTTGCTGGTGATATCGAGCTCTTTTGGGGGGGGGGTCTTCCCAGCGGGGAAGATCCCTGGAGATCGCAAAAGGGATCTTTGACCTTGGTGAGCTGCCAGCAAAAGCCAATCCAAAGCGCAGAATATTAAGAATTAATCCCACCAGAGGCTGAAGAGGTATCCAGTGACCGAAGCGTTTATTTAGCGATTCAGCTGAAAAGGATGCATTACAGGGATATTTCCTCTATAAGCATGCAGTACAGTGAATTTCAGGTATATTTATACAGGCAAAACAAAGAAATCCTGGTTTGAATCTCCCGCCCGCCTCCTGTCAGTTCCCTCTGTCCTGATTGGCCGGCTCCAGAACAGCTGGGAGGAGGCTTGGCCGCTGGTCCCGCCTTCCCTCCAATCGCCGGCCGCTGTCGCCTCCAGGGGGCCAATCAGAGCCCTCGGAGCGCCTCCGGAGATTGTCCAATCAGCGGCCAGGAGGCGGGCTCTAGTTTGACAGCGCGGAGGGGCGGAATGCCTGGGAGGCGTCTGCCAGCTGATGGAACACCTTTTGTCTCTTCACGGCAGGGAGGCGGATGGGGAGAACAAGGGATTTCCTGGGTCTTGATAAAAGATGTGTATGAGCAAAAAGGGTGGCTATGGGTGGTGTCTGGATCTCAACCCTGTAGGCAAAGGAAATCCTTTGACACAAGGGAGCATACACAAGCACCATGATTGATTTTATCAGTCTGTTTTTCCGGGCTTTTGGCTGACAAAATCTCTGGCCTTTGTTCGTCTGACTCTGAAAACAAAGCCATAGATCTGCCAGTATTTGTCCATGCAATGTAAATATGAATGGAGTTTCTTCCAAGGAAATTGGATTTCCCTAACGGTAATCCCAGGTCACATACTTTAGTAGGGTAAAGTTCAGAGGGAGAAAAGGTGGGGGAGAGGGTCAGGGTACATTTCATAGATTTCATATCTTTCCATATCATGTACATTCTTCATAAACTTTCATAAGCTCACAGATTTCATAAAGGGGGTCCCCATCCCATCCCCATCCCCAGCAAAGTTTATTAGAAGCAACAACAATTGGCAAAAGCAATTCATCAGAGTTCTTGAGGTTTGATCCCTTGCAACGAGAGCATGCACACACAGGCGGGGAGCTCCTTCTCCCCAAGCGGCTTGGTTTTTGAGTTCATGGAGGAAGCCCGTGATGCCAGGGCACCAAGTCAATCAGAAAGGGCAGAAAAGTCCGCAAAGAGTCCACAAATGGTGGAGAGTGGGGCAATGTCCTTTGGGGGAACTGCATTTCCCTGATCAGGGGCCAGGGTCCAGTGCACAAGCCAGAGAATTCACAGAGAGGAAACAGGAACCCAGTTATGGGTGCTGGGTCAGGAAGCAGCAGAATCCATTTTCCGGCCCTTGGTGAACTACAAATACTTGGGGGGGAAGATGCTCTGCATCACTGGGGTTTGTAGTTCACCTACAATCAAAGAGCATTCTGAACTCCACCAATGATAGAATTGGTCCAAACCTTTCACACAGAACCCCCTTGACCAATGGAAAATACTGTGTTTTCTGGTAGTCTTTGGCAACCCTTCCGACACCCGCTCACGCCTCCCCTCCAGGTCCCAACCCCCAGGTTGAGAAATGCTGCCTTAAGGTCATCAAGTCCAACTCCCTTCACCAGGGCAAGATAACATAATCAAAGCCCTCCGGACAAAGAGCTATCCAGCTATAGATATAGATAGATATATATGATTCACACACACACATGTATATGACAGATATAATATCATAGATTTGAAAAGGACCCCTAAAGAAGGACAATTGTATGTTCCATGTAGGCAAACCTGACAATCTCCACATCAACACTGACAAAGAAACAACAAGAAGTACTGTTTACCTACAAGCATAAAGAAATTACATATATTAGAAACCAACTCTTTCTCATTACTTTATTTTCGAGATCACCAGAAGGGGCCACAGCAACGCGTGGCAGGGGATGGCTAGTGTATAATTATTAAATTATAAATTAAATTATTAAATCATTAAATTATTAAAAGGGCGACTAAAATGATCAAGGGTCTGGAGAACAAGCTCTATGAGGAGCGGCTTAAGGAGCTGGGCATGTTTAGCCTGAAGAAGAGAAGGCTGAGAGGAGATATGATAGCCATGTATAAATATGTAAGAGGAAGCCACAGGGAGGAGGTGTTATCGAGCTCTTTTGTGGGGCTCTCCCAGCGGGGAAGATCCCAGAAGACCGCTAATGGGGTCTTTGACCTTGGTGAGCAGCCAGCGAGAGCCAATCCAAAGCGCAGGAATATTAAGAATTAATCTCACCAGAGGCTGAAGAAGTATCCAGTGACCGAAGCGTTTATTGTGATTCAGCTGAGATCAGATGCGTTATAGGGATAGTTCCACCATAAGCATATGGTACAGAGGTTTTCCAGCATTTTTATACACTCAGAACAAAGGAAAATCAGTTGAAACTCCCGCCCGCCCTCCCTCAGCTGGCTTCGCCCTGATTGGCGGGCCCTGGAACAGCTGGGAGGAGGCTTGGCCGCATGTCCCGCCTCTCCTCCAATCGGCGAGTGTTGCTGCTTCCAGGGGGCCAATCGGAGCCTTCCTAGCGCCTCCGAAGATGGTCCAATCAGCAGCCAGGAGGCGGGACTCAGCTTGACAGCTCAGGGGAGGCGGGACGCAAATATGGATTTACTTTTGAGGAAATAGGATTTCCTCTTGACAGTAACCTCAGGTCACATTCCTTTTTGGGGCAAGGTTCAGAGGGAGAAAAGGTGGGGAGGAGGGTCAGGGTACATTTCATATGATAGACTTCCATTATATACATTTCATCATGCTTCATATCCCTCATACATTCCATAAATGAATCCCCATCCCCAACCCAGCAAAGTTTATTAAAGACAACAATAATAAATGTATTTCATTCTTGTTGGAATCATAGTCTCCTTGGTGAAGGCGCATGTAGGCAGAGGCTGCTTGTCCCTCCAAGCTAGCCTGGTCTGAGGTTTGTGTCCAAAAGTGTGGCTGAAAACAGTCCGGGATGTGGAGCAGAAAGTCAATAGGAGAGGGCAAGCAAGAGAGTTCAAAGGGGGGCTTCCGGGTTGCGATCTGTGAAGCAGTGTCCTTTGGGAAACTACATTTCCCTGATCAGGGGCCAGGGTCCAGTGCACAAGCCAGAGAATTCACAGAGAGGAAACAGGAACCCAGTTATGTGTGCTGGGTCAGGAAGCAACAGAATCCATTGTCCGGCCCTTGGCGAACTACAAATACTTGGGGGGGGGGGGGGGGAAGATGCTCCGCATCAGAGGGAGAAAGCTTGTTTTCTGCTTCCTTGGAGACTAGGACGCGGAACAATGTCTTCAAACTACAGGAAAGGAGATTCCATCTGAACACGAGGAAGAACTTCCTGACTGTGAGAGCCGTTCAGCAGTGGAACTCTCTGCCCCGGAGTGTGGTGGAGGTTCCTTCTTTGGAAGCTTTCAAACAGAGGCTGGATGGCCATCTGTCAGGGGTGATTTGAATGCAATATTCCTGCTTCTTGGCAGGGGGTTGGACTGGATGGCCCATGAGGTCTCTTCCAACTCTTTGATTCTTTGATTCTATGATTCTTTGATTCTAAAATAAATAGAGTATCCCTACATCGTGGTTTTTCACTTATTGCGGGAGGTCCTGGAACTTAGCCCCAGCAATAAGTGAGGGAACACTGTACACTATTACTTATTTATTTACCACATTTCTACCTCGCCTTTCTCACCCCTGGGTTAATTCAAAACTTAATTCAAACAAGATGGAAGAGGCCTTTGTCAGATTAGGGAACAGGGATTAAGCTTGTGCTGGATAGGGTTACACTCTCCTTGAAGATGCAGGTTCTCCACTTGAGAGTGCTCATGGATTCAATTCTGAGCCTGGAAGTTTGGGTTTCAGCAGTGGCCAAGAGTGCATTTGAACAGTTAATGCTTGCATACCAGCTGCACCCATTCCTGGAGACATCAGATCTGGCCATGATGACACATACCAATGTGACAGCCAAACTCAAAGGGTGCTTATCAAATGGCTCTTCTTCATCCTGGGAGAAGTGACTCGTAGGGCGGTGCAAGGTTTGCCTGTGCCTTGTGCTATTAACCATCTTTATCAAAGGCTAGCTAAAATCAGAACACACTACATCCACAACACTCCTTTCATCTACCAAGCTTGTAACTTTATTAAAAAGAGATAAGATTACTCTGTCATGACTTGTTTTTGCAAAACTCACATTAACTTTTAGTGATAACAGAAATAATAATAATAATAATAATAATAATAATAATAATAATAATAACTAGCTGTCCCCTGCCACGTGTTGCAGTGGCCCAGTCTGTTGATCTGAAAAATAAAGTAATGAGAAAGTGTTGGTTTTTAATATATGTAATTTGTTTATGCTTGTGGGTAAACAGTATTTCTTGCTGTTTCTTTGTCTGTTTTGATGTGGAAAGTGTCTGGTTTGCCCACTCTGGAACATGCAAGATATCATTGTCCTTCTCTAAGGGTCCCTTTCAAATCTATGATACTATATCTGTGTGTGTCATTTTTATCTATTTATATCTATGGCTGGATGGCTCTTTGTAAGGGGGCAGATGTAATCTCACTCGGGAGAGAGTTCCATAGCCGAGGGGCCACCACAGAGAAGGCCCTGTCTCTCGTCCCCACCAAACGCGCTTGTAAAGGTGGTGGGACCGAGAGCAGAGCCTCTCCGGAAGATCTTAATGTCCTTGATCGTTCATAGGAGAGAATACGTTCGGACAGGTAAACTGGGCCAGAACCGTATAGGGATTTGTAGGTTAAAACCAGCACTTTGAATTGTGCTCGGAAGCTAATTGGCAGCCAGTGGAGCTGGTGCAGCAAGGGAGTTGTGCGCTCCCTGTACCCAGCTCCCGTCAGTAGCCTGGCTACTAAGTGCTGGACTAATTGCAGCTTCTGGGCAGTCTTCAGAGGCAACCCCACGTAGAGAGCGTTGCAGTAATCTATTGATCCTAATGTCCTTGGTGGTTCATACCATTATGTTTGGGTTTTGAGATCTTTGGGAAGGGGCACACCACTAGCTACTTTAGAATTTTTTCAAGTCACTTCTCATCCATTTATGGACAATACCTCCAAAGTAACTTCTTGAGTACTCACTAGGTCTTTCATGGCCCCGCCCCACCACCCCCAGGTTTACTGTCACGTTTCTGGCCTCACTTTCTGACCCTCTGGACCAATCCTGCCTTTCCCATTGTCTGTCTTCTTCATGTAGGATTCACTCAGCAAAAGCCTCTGTCTCTGTTACCAGTACCTGTACCAGAGCAGTCAGAACTACGCTACAGTCATCATCCAGACACTCAGTGGGGAGCTGCGGTGAGTTGGGGCATGTGCGTGTATCTGTGCATTTGTCTTGGGAAGAAAAAGGGAAAGTTATTCTTCTTATGGGAAGCCCAAACACTCTATGTGTCAATTGGGCTGCCAAGAGAAGTATATTCTATAAACAGGATGCAAGAGCTCGGAAGTTTTTCTTCCATGTCCTTTACAATATTTCCCCTATGTCTTTCTAAAGAGCATTAGAAACTCAAGCTTGTTATATGCAACACCAGAGGTTTGTGCTGAAGAACTGAGCAATCCTAGAAAACTGTTGGTTCTAGGTTTCCAGTCCAATTCTATAATCAACTTTCAGTGGATGTTCCTGTTTAACATGTTTAAAAGCAATGCGTTTTGGTTTGGAAAGATTAGCCATTTACAAGAAATTTTGCCCAGGGGATGGCCAACTGTATTTACTCAGTCTTCTAGGAGGCTCTGTTTGGCACAAATCTGTCCACACGAAGCAGGTGAACATAGCATTGAACGAAACATGCAGAATAATCACAGGATGTCTTAAACTTACACCTGTTGATAAACTCTACAAGCTACATTGTCCCCGCTGATGTGCGACGGAAAGTTCCTACTAACTGTGAGATAAATAAGATTGAACACTGTGCTGGTACGGCTGTACCAGGGGCTCCAACTTTATTTTCTTTCTGTTATCTGCTTTGTATCAAATGTTTGCTTGCAGTCATAGGACAGGCCACCTGTCAATCATAATTAAGCTTTGGTTCCACCCCTTGTTCAGGACTCTGGGAGGGAAAGGAGCCATTTTTTGAGCAGTCTCACTTAAGGAAGCTAAGCTATAGGACGTAGACCTGCTCGTCCCGTAGAAAAGCATCCTTTCTCAGTAACATAAACAGAAATTCCAGGAAAAAAGGTCCCAAAGCTCTGGCTGAGAGCTCACAGCCTCTCAGCCTCACAGCATCAGAGGGAAAACAGCCCTGAAGTTTCAAAGAATTTTCAGAGGGAGGACAGCACTACAGATCCATGGAACTCCAGCTGAAATATCTACAAGCCTCAGCTGGTAGGTCTACTCGATGCCCAGATGCATTTGGAATCGGTGGTACGACCCACATCACGAGGCCTAGATAATAGACAGCCTAGGAGAGATTAAAAAGGGTTTTTTTCTTACAAAGAAAGTACAGTTAATCAAAGTCAAGTACCAGTCCATTGAGGACTAGACTAAGAAAGCCTTGAAGTGTTGTTTGAACCATTAAAGATTTGTTGTTTGTTTCCTAATAAAGACTTTGTTGTATCATTAAGGACTCTAAAGACCATCACTTCAGAAAAATCCCTGAGAATCTCTCTTTGAGGCACCCCGGCTTCCCGCTGGGCTTAAAGTATACGTCCTATACAAAGACAATTGTTACAGCCCCAGCGTGCGACAGAACAAACACTGTGAAAGCCACCCTTCATGGCTATCAGGCTCCTCCCAGTAGATTCAAATCAAGAAAAAGCTTCATGAGAACCACCGCTCCTCTTAACATTTCCCCAGCAACAGTCTCTCTGGGCAGCCAAACTATGAAAACCCACGAGGGTCTGCCTCTGGGGGCAAACCAAGAATGGGCAACTTGGAAGTCCCTGAAAGTGTTGAAGAACTGGCTAGGTGTCCTGGGATAGCAGAAAGAACTGGGTGTGTCATCTGCTTTCCCCTTTTAAGTTGGTTATTCATCTTTGTACTTATAGCTACAAACTGCTCAAACTTCCGTACAGTGGCCCTTATTTCTCATGCCAGTAAGGTAATGCTCAAGATCCTGCAAGGAAGACTCCAGCAATACATGGAGCGAGAGTTGCCAGATGTTCAAGCTGGGTTTAGAAAAGGCAGAGGAACGAGAGACCAGATTGCCAATATCCGCTGGATAATGGAGAAAGGCAGGGAGTTTCAGAAAAACATCTACTTCTGCTTCATTGACTATTCTAAAGCCTTTGACTGTGTGGATCATAATAAATTGTGGCAAGTTCTTGGTGGGATGGGCATCCCAAGCCCCCTTCCCTCTCTCCTGAGGAATCTGTACAAGGACCAAGTAGCAACAGTCAGAACTGACCACGGAACAACAGACTGGTTCAAGATTGGGAAAGGCGTACGGCAAGGCTGCATCCTCTCACCCAACCTTTTTAACTTGTATGCAGAACACATCATGCGATGTGCGGGGCTGGATGAATGCAAAGCTGGGGTGAAAATTGCTGGAAGAAACATTAACAACCTCAGATATGCAGATGACACCACTCTGATGGCCGAAAGCGAGGAGGAGCTGAGGAGCCTTCTAATCAAGGCGAAAGAAGAAAGCGCAAAAGCCGGGTTGCAGCTAAACGTCAAAAAAACCAAGATTATGGCAACAAGAATGATTGACAACTGGAAAATAGAGGGAGAAACCGTGGAGGCCGTGACAGACTTTGTATTTCTAGGTGCAAAGATTACTGCAGATGCAGACTGTGGCCAGGAAATCAGAAGACGCTTCCTTCTTGGGAGGAGAGCAATGTCCAGTCTCGATAAAATAGTGAAGAGTAGAGACATCAGACTGGCAACAAAGATCCGCCTAGTCAAAGCCATGGTATTCCCTGTAGTAACCTACGGATGTGAGAGCTGGACCTTAGGGAAGGCTGAGCGAAGGAACATCGATGCTTTTGAGCTGTGGTGTTGGAGGAAAGTGCTGAGAGTGCCTTGGACTGCGAGAAGATCCAACCAGTCCATCCTCCAGGAAATAAAGCCCGACTGCTCACTGGAGGGAAAGATACTAGAGACAAAGTTGAAGTACTTTGGCCACATCATGAGGAGACAGGAAAGCCTAGAGAAGACAGTTATGCTGGGGAAAGTGGAAGGCAAAAGGAAGAGGGGCCGACCAAGGGCAAGATGGATGGATGGCATCCTTGAAGTGACTTGAGGGAGCTGGGGGTGGTAACGGCCGACAGGGAGCTCTGGCATAGGCTGGTCCATGAGGTCACGAAGAGTCGCAGACGACTGAACGAATGAACAACAACAACTTATAGCTATATGCTATTATTGATGGTTAGTCTATATAAATAAAAATGTAATGTTCGACAGTACAATGTAAAGTTCATTTGTGGGATTAACATAACTCAAAAACCAGTGGATGAATGGACACCAAATTTGGACACAATACACCTATCAGGTCAACGAGTGACCATCACTCATAAAAACACTGAAAAATACAGCAGAAGAGATTTAAAAGGCAAAAAAATAAAAATTATATTACAGCACATGCACAAAATCACATATATACACAAACACATATATACCTACACACACATACACATATACACACACATAAAACACAAATACACAGACTGGACTACAAATTTAATGTTTATTTGTGGGATTAACATAACTCAAAAACCACAGAATGAAAAGACATCAAATTTGGACACAATACATCTATCAGGCCAATGAGTGACCATCACTAAAAAAAAACACTGAAAAACACAACAGAAGTATTGAGTATTCAGGCCAAGTGTGGTCCAGATCCATCATTGTTTGTCCAGAGTGGTCTCTGGGTGTAGGTGAACTACAACTCCAAAACTCAATGCCCACCAAACCCTTCCGGTATTTTCTGTTGATCATGGGACTTCTGTGTGCCAAATTTGATTCAGTTCCATTGTTGGTGGAGTTCAGAATGCTCTTTGATTGTAGGTGAACTATAAATGACAGCAACTATAACTTCCAAGTGACAAAATAATTTGTGCCAAATTTGGTCAAGTGAATGAAAATACATCCTGCATATCAGATATTTACATTACGATTCAGAACCGTAGCAAAAATTACAGTTATGAAGTAGCAACAAAAATGATGCTATGGTTGAGGGGTCACCACAACATGAGGAACTGTATTAAGGGGTCACGACATTAGGAAGGTTGAGAAACACTGCTATAAGGGTCATACTGTACTCTGAAGTAGTTTTGATAGTTTCTTCCTTTGAAATACTGACTGCACCACCAAGTTGGAATCCAAGTCACAAGTGATCTTCTTCCCTCCTAAACTTCTCCCCCAGCCATGCAGTTTGCATCTTCTATTTGGTCCTCCGGGCTCTGGACACTGTGGAGGATGACATGACGATCAGCTTGGAAACCAAGATCCCCATTTTACATAACTTCCATTCCTACCTGTATCAGCCCAACTGGAGATTCATGGACAGCAATGATAAGGACAAACGAGTGCTGGAAGATTTCCCAATGGTGAGCTACTGCCCCCATACTTTAATCTCAACTTTATATGCCTATGTAGACTGTTTGGAAGCATTAGCTGGTCCACTCTCTGCCAGTTTGTTTCCAGGCACAAACTGGTCATATGGTTCAGGTCTAGGCTACTTGGCAAATCATATCTCAAGGTACAAACCAGCCCAGGGCCTGCAATCCTCAGGATTGGCTAAAACCTTTATTTTCAGGCAGGCTTCTGCAAGTCGCTTCTGATGTGAGGGAATTGGCGTCTGCAAGGAAGTTTGCCCAGTGGACACCCGGATGTTTTACCATCCTCTGGGAGGTTTTTCTCATGTCTCCACATGAGAAGCTGGAGCTGACAGATGAGAGCTCATCCTACTCCCCGGATTCAAACCACCTACCTTTCGATCAGCAGACCTGCTGGCACAAGGGTTAAACCCACTGCACCACTGGGGGCTCCTGATCGGGGGTGACGTGTAGTGTTTTATGTATGTTAGTAGTTTTTTAAAATGGGTTTAACTGTTTATTTTTAAATAGTTTTTGGTTTAATGCTATTGTAATGTTGAAAATATCGAAAAAACGTTGAAATGTAATAAGATCAATCTAGATTAAAAGGAAAACTCTAGGGAGATATTGAGACAAAAAATAAAATATTAAATTACAATATTTGAATTTTAATAAAATATTCCAATTATTAGTATTAATATCACTTGTGGGTAAGTATTAATTTTAACTATATTTGTTTAAATTTAGCAGAAGTTAAAGCAATGAGAAGAGAAGTATATTATAATACTTTGATAGATGCCTTGACTTGATTGCGGGGGGGGGGGGGGGGGGATTAGCTGTGGTTTTAGTATTTTTATGTTTTTAATTTTTAATTTTTTAATTTATTTGCTTTTTAAAAAAGAATGGGGCTAGAGGAGTTGCAGGAAGTTATTTTAATGTTTATTTCATTTCATTTTAATTGGGTTTTTAAAAAGTTATATCCTTTAAAAAACATAATAAAATGCATTTATAACATTTCATGATGTGGATTCGGGCTATATGGCCATGAAGACATCTGCCCTTGCGCCATGCTACTCTGCTGCTGAGTACGCATGCCCATTGTGGAACACATCTCACCATGCTAAAACAGTGGATGTGGCTCTTAATGAGACATTATCACAGGGTGTCTGCGCCCTACACCACTGGAGAAATTACACTGTCTAGCTGGCATTGCTCCACCTGACATCTGCTGGGAAGTAGCAGCCAATAGTTAAAGGGCCAAGGCAGTGACATCTCCAGCTCATCCCTTGTTTGGGTATCAGCCAGCACGTCAACGACTTAAATCAAGAAATAGTTTTCTAAGATCTACACAGACACTCGCTGGAACACCTCAGCAAGCGAGAGTCCAAAAGTGGCAGGCTCAAACCCAGAATCTCAATCAATAGCTGACCCCAAATGAGAGACTCCCCCCTGGGCACACAGAAGACTGGGAGACTTGGAAGGCGCTGAACAAACTGCGCTCTGGCACCACGAGATGCAGAGCCAACTTTAAGAAATGGGGCTAGAAAGTGGAATCCATGACATGCGAGTGTGGAGAAGAGCAAACCACTGACCACCTGCTGCAATGCAACCTGAGCCCTGCCACATGCACAATGGAGGACCTTCTTGCGGCAACACCAGAGGCACTCCAAGTGGCCAGATACTGGTCAAAGGACATTTAATCAACTACCAAGCTTGCAAACTTTGTGTTTTGAGTGTCTGTTTGTTTGTTTTGTTAAAAATGTAATACAACCAGGGCCGTAGCCAGAAAAAAAATTCGAGGGGGGGTTTTGAAAATTTAAGGGGGGGGGGGTTGAAACCTGTCTCCTAATTCACACTGAAGCAAAGAGCACAGCAGGGGGCAGAGCAGCCTTCAAGAGCCTGCAGTTCCTCCCCTGTCAACCACCTCCACCAAGTCTGGCCTCCTTAATGAGAGCATTCAACACCCCCCCCCCCCCAAAACTTGGTTGCTTCGCTACATCAGCTATTGCTGCAAGTAATGACACTGTGAATAAATGGTCAACATTTGCAGTTCTGGAGGAACTCTTCATTTTTTGCATCTCATAGACTTAGCATGGGGATTTGGTTAACCAGTTAAAATTCATGAGTAAACCAAGTTTTTTTTTAACCTGAAAAATTTCGGGGGGGGGGGGGTGGTGTGAACCCCTACCCCCCCCCCCCCCCCCGCCCCCTTGCTACAGGCCTGAATACAACTGTTTGGTTGCTCCTGACACGATAAATAAATAAATGATGTGGATTGGTTGACATGCATCGGAAACGTCATGGATGTGGCATGAGAAGTATTTGGAAAATTTGCTAGACTTGTTACACAGATAAAGGAAATCATGCTGTTGGTGGCTTGATAGCACTTGCTGCAGACATAAGGAAGCTCCCGTCTCTAAATAGGTGGAGAAAAAAAGTTAAAACAGTCATAAAAAGGACCAGTAACAGTTGTTGTAGGCCTCTAGAACATGGCCATATAGCCCGAAAAAACCTACAACAACCCAGTGATTCCCGCCATGAAAGCCTTTGACAATACATTGGACCAGTAACAATTGAATTCAAGACATTTTGAGTAGTTTTGCAAAGATATAAACAGTGAATATAATCAACTTTTGATACACAGTGAAATTCATTGGCTATCATGAAAGGAAGTTTTGTCAGTAAAATAACCATAGCTGTCAGTTATCTATTCACTACTTTTTGCACAAAATTTCAAATATTTGCAGCACACCTTATGTGAACGTTTTCTAGTTCCTGATGCAAGCAAAAAAAAAGTTTCAGGTATAATAAAGCTTGTAAGTGAAATGCAGCTTTCTTATTAGTTAGCTAGTTAAATTTTCCAAATGATGTATTGTCGAAGGCTTTCATTGCCAAAATCACTGGATTGTTGTAGGTTTTTTTCATTTTCATTCCAACAACCACTAGGTCAGATTACACAGAGAAGCCATTGAAATCCACAAGCATGTGGACAATTTCAACAGAAAGGAAGAGACCATGAAAATGAACAAAATCTGGCTGCCAGTATTAAAAAACTCTAAAATTGCAACAGCACAACAACAGAGAGGAAGCAGGCAGGGACATCTAATCACCTCTCAACAAAAGATTGCTCCAGGCACTGCCAGGCCATCAAATGCTAATCAAGCTGGTCAGTTGAAACATTCACACCTAGCTCCGGCAGACAAGAGCCCTTTGTCCCACCCTGGTCATTCCACAGATATATAAACCCTTTTTTCCTAGTTCCAACAGACCTCACTACCTCTGAGGATGCTTGCCATAGATGCAGGCGAAACGTCAGGAGAAAATGCCTCTAGAACATGGCCATATAGCCCGAAAAAACCTACAACAACCCAGTTTCCAAATGATATTTGGTCATGGTTTGCGATTCAGGTATTGTTATTGTTATTTTAAGTTTTTTTAATTGAAGCATTCTAATTAAAATATCATTATAGGAGTGTATGCATTGATATATGTTTCCCTTCTTTCCAAACTGGAAAACCCTTGGTGAGCAACATTAAATCAATGTTTGATATGATCTTGAGTTGAGTCTTGGTAGTCTGTTTTGGGAATTAGCAATTTCCCCTTGTGCCCTAGATCTCCTTGGAGTTCCGCAAGCTGTCAAAGGTCTATCAGGATGTCATTGCTGACATTTGCCGCAGGATGGGCCTTGGGATGGCGGAGTTCTTGGAGAAGAAGGTGGAATCTGTAGAAGACTGGGACAAGGTCAGTGGCAATCTTTCGTGGTGGACGTAATCCTTTGATTGGCTGAAGTGGGGTGACAAAGGGGTGTACTTTCAAAAATATTTATACTAGTACACAAGTTTTAACCACATACAACCACATTTCAGAAATAATAAAACAATCAAAGCAAAGCAAAGAAATCACAATAATACCTACACTAATTTACTTACTTACTTACTTAGGCGATTCCTCGTAGCTTGAGGATGATGGTCTTTCAGATGTGGTGTCTTGGTGGTGGGTCCATAGGTGGCTGTGGAGCTCTATTCTTGATTTGCATGTTCTCCTCCAAAGAGCCCCTGGTAGCGCAGTGGGTTAAAGCACTGAGCTGCTGAGCTTGATGATCGAAAGGTCGCAGGTTCGATTCCGGGGAGCGGTGTGAGCTTCCACTGTCAGCCCTAGCTTCTGCCAACCTAGCATTTCGAAAACATGCAAATGTGAGTAGATCAATAGGTACCGCTCCAGCAGGAAGGTAACAGCGCTCCATGCAGTCATGCCGGCCACATGACTTTGGAGGTGTCTACGGACAACGCTGGCTCTTCGGCTTAGAAATGGAGATGAGCACCACACCCCAGAGTCAGACATGACTGGACTTAATGTCAGGGGACTACCTACCTCCAAAGAGGACATTGGTTTCCAGATGGAAGGTGGTCCCGGTCAAGGTTGGCTTGATGCACCTTCCTCATGGCACATTTCTCCCTTTCGCCCTCCACTCATGCCTCTTCAAATTCTGCAGCACTGCTGGTCACAGCTGACCTCCAGTAAGACCGCTGAAGGGCCAGGGCTTCCCAGTTCTCAGTGTCTATGCCACAATTTTTAAGGTTAGCTTTAAGCCCATATTTAAATCTCTTTTACTGTTTATTCTAAGTAAGACTAGACTAAACTAAAATAAACTAGACATTCTGGATTTATATACATATACTTCCAACTTGCCCAATCATAATCAAAGGTAATTTAATAATTTTCCACTTCTATAACTATCTTGATTAAAATCTTAATCATACTAATTTAAGCATTACTTCTATATATACATAAAGTTATCTATTGCTTGTGACCCCCCTGGTGGCACAGCGGGTTAAACTGCTGAGCTGCTGAAATTGCTGACCAAAAGGTCGGTGGTTCCAATCCAGGAAGGGGGTGAGCTCCTGCTGTTAGTCCCAGGTTCTGCCAACCTCGCAGTTCCAAAACATGCAAATATGAGTAGATCAATAGGTACCACTTCTGTGGGAAGATAATGGAGCTCCATGCAGTCATGCTGGCCACGTGACCTTGGAGGTGTCTATGGACAACACCGGCTGTTTGGCTTCGAAATGGAAATGAGCAACACCTTCCAGAGTTGGACATGACTAGACTTAATGCCAAGGGGAAGACTTGACCTTTTTTTTAATCTATTGCTTTAAATGGCTTAGAGCTAACTGAGAAATACACTTCAATGTATTGTCGAAGGCTTTCATGGCCGGAATCACTGGGTTGTTGTAGGTTTTTTCGGGGTATATGGCCATGGTCTAGAGGCATTCTCTCCTGACGTTTTGCCTGCATCTATGGCAAGCATCCTCAGAGGTAGTGAGGTCTGTTGGAACTAGGAAAAAGGGTTTATATATCTGTGGAATGACCAGGGTGGGACAAAGTGTTAACATACCCATCTCTGTACATTCCTGAATTTTCAGTATCCAATTCCCTACCATTTTTGTTTAAAAACTCCAAAAACACCTGTTCCACACAGGGCCTGGGGGTGTGAAGAGGAATTTCACCACATTTTAAAGCTTCATATACAGCCCTAAAGAATCCACCCTGCCCTAAAACTTGAGTGTTTTGAACCTCTCTAGTACTGCCACTACGTCGCTGGTCTGGTGGGGATCGGCCTCTATCAGCTCTTCTCTGCATCCAAGCTGGAGGTCCCTGTTGGTGACCAGGACACGGAGCTTGTAAACTCCATGGGGGTTTTCCTGCAGAAAATCAACATCATTCGGGATTACCATGAAGACCTACTTGTGGGCAGAGAGTTTTGGCCTCGAGAGGTAAGGAAAATGAGGGTGAGGCAGACACCCTCATTTTGCTGAGTAGTTGATGGTGTGATCTTGTGTTTGTGTTCTGTTGTGCTCTGGGCCTGTAAAGAATTTCCTTTAGAACAAGACGTGCAACCTTTGCCCAGCGGGAAGCCCAAGGAGAAGTTCTCAGAGGTTTTCCACCACAAATGACCTTTAGATGGCTTGTGTAGTATAACAAAGTCTTTTATTAATGAACAATCAAACAGAAACTTCTCTTGTCTTCAATAAAGCTAAACAAATGCTTCCAGGCCTTATGCAACTGGTGACTTCCTAATCTTGCCCACGAAGGACAGGCAACTGTCTTCAATAACTTCTTCTTTACTTTAAAGGAAAATCCCCTTTTTAACTTCTCCCAGGCTTACTGTAATCTAACCCTTTGTGATGTGGGCTCGAACTGCGTCTCGAATGCCGAGTGGACCTACCAGTAAGGCAGTATACTCTCCAGCTGGAGTTCTTTGGTCTTTAGGGCTGTTTTCCTGGACATCTTTGGAGACTCTTAAGACTGTTTTCCCCCGGAAAATCTTAAGGGTTAAAGCTTTTGTACAGGGGAAGCTTGCACACATCCTGTACATTAGTTTTCCTTGCTGAGACTAACTAAAAAATGGCTCCCTTCCTTTCCCAATAGCCCTGAGCAAGGGGTGTAACCAAAACTTAACGATGATAGACAGGTGACTTGCCCTATGACTGCAACCAAAGGAAGCCACCTTTCTGCAGAACCCCTGAAACCCTGAACTGCAAGCAAACACTCAATAGAAAGCAAATAAAGTGGGAGCTCCTGGTACAGCCGTACCAGCACAGTTTGGGTTTACAGCATCTTGAGTCACTGATTTGTTTATTTCCTCAGTTCATAGAATCAGAGTTGGAAGAGACTTCGTGGGCCATCCAGTCCAACCCCCTGCCAAGAAGTGCCCCGGAGTGTGGTGGAGGCTCCTTCTTTGGAGGCTTTTAAACAGAGGCTGGATGGCAATCTGTCAGGGGTGCTATGAATGCAATTTTCCTGCTTTTTGGCAGGGGGTGGACTGGAAGGCCCATGAGGTCTCTTCCAACTCTTTGATTCTATGACCATGGACTGTAGAAGTGATGTTGAAAGTCTACATGTGGCCAATGGGCCACGTTTTGCCCATACTCGTTTGGTCATGTGAATGTTGGATGACGATTCTGCACAACCATGATTCAAATCTCCACTCAGCCATGGAAATCCATTGAGTGACTGCCAGTAGAAGATCATGGAAAACCTCTGAAGGAATCCTAGCAAGCATGCCCTACAAAAGGGTCATCATATGACAGAGTCAGCTTAAAGGTGCGTGATAACAACACAAGACAAAATGCATTGTGCAAACTAGAATGGCTGAATTCGGTCTCAATGTTTATTGAGAAAAGAGATAAAGTGGCAGATTTCTTGTTGTGACATTGCAACATCCCACCCAGTTCTGGTTGGACAGCATTTCTAACCCTTTGAGTGTTCCCAGGTGTGGAGCAAATACGTACAGAAGTTGTCGGATCTGGCAAAGCCTGAGAACATTGACAAAGGTGTCCAGTGTCTGAATGAGCTCATCACCAATGCCTTGCACCACATCCCGGATATCTTGACCTATCTGTCACAACTGAAGAACCAGAGTGTGTTCAGGTTCTGTGCTATCCCCCAGGTAGGTTGGATAGCCCCTATGGGACTTTGCCCCTTTGTGGGTCTTTTCACATTGCACAGTGACAACATTATGATTCCCTTAACTTTACTTCAGATACAAGCTCTCTTTGAGGTTTTAACGCTTTATTAAAGAAAACAAAGGCAAGTTACTGTATTCCATTTAGTGTCAGAACTGCCAAGCACTGCAAGCTTCATATATTGATAGGTAGCACAATTCTTTCTCTCTTTTCTTGCATAATATTCCCCCACTAGTCAGAATGCAGTATACTTTTGTGTGTGTGTGTTTTTCCTTCTTGGTAATCAAAGAGTGAAGTCAATACGGACTTTAGGAGGGTCTCCCCAGTAAGAGAGACCCCTAGGACTGCACCAAAGAGGGTCCATGACCTTGGGGAGCCGTCAGAGAAGCCTGATTCCAGCTATTTTATTAATATTAATAATTGAAATGAGACTCTTGCCAAGGCGAAGAAGTGGCACCGAGGTTTATTGAGCGATTCAGCTCAAGCGGATGCAATTGCAGTGATCATTCACATGCAAGCATACCAGTACATTGATCAGAGGCATATTTATAGCAAAATACAGGTTTGAAAGTTTCAAAACTCCCCTCGCTTCGGCTCCTTAGCAAATCAGGGAGAGGGAGGCGGGATGGAAAAGGGACAATGTGTCCAGAGAGGATTATGACATTCCACTGTCCTGGATTTCCTGTGCCCGAGGGATCAGCCAGCCAAGGAAACTAGTTTTTTTGTTCTTGTGATGGATCAGTGATTAGGGTTTTCCCCTTCCAGGATCAGATAAGGTAGAAGGTGAGGCTGGGAAGGATGTTTGTTGTGAAGGAAAACTTGGCAGAGGAAATCACAGTTTGATGACCCCCTCCTAAAGTCAAATAGTAACTCCAGGTCCCATTGTTCAGATGAGAGTTCTAAGTAAATAGGTGTTTTTGTGATTCCTGATTGCCTTTTCAGCCCAGCGGGCTGCTTCCTGATCAGCTTCCCAAAGGGCAAAAGAGTTCATGGCTGGGTCAGACTTGTGAAGGAAATACATAGAAGGAAAGTATATAGAAAGTATATAGCCTTTTGTCTCACCCTGGTCAGTCCACAGATATATAAACCCCTTTTTTCCCAGCTCCAGCAGACCTCTGAGGAAGCCTGCCATAGATGCAGGCGAAACGTCAGGAGAAATGCCTCTAGAACATGGCCATATAGCCCGAAAAAACCCACAAGAACTGAGTATATAGAAATTGTAGGAAATTCATATCAATCAACCCTTCTCCATCCCACCCACCAGAGAAATTTAATAAAGAAATTATTTTCAAGCAATGTGAGTCCATAGTTCATTTTGAGGGAAGTTCATGAGCGGGAAAGATGTCCTTGTGAGTCCAAAACATTAGGCAGAGCTGCCACGCTGGGATCGAAGCTGGTCCTTGGGAAACTACAACTCTCATGAAGGGCAGAAGTCCCAAGATCCAGCCATTCCCCAAAAGTCTTGTGGGGTCCTTGTTGTTGTTAGTGACTTGGCAATGTGACCAAGACTTAACCCTTACTGTGCAGTCTGGTGCCCTTGCCCTTTGCAGAACTATAAGTC
This sequence comes from Anolis sagrei, assembly GCF_037176765.1. Classification (NCBI taxonomy): domain Eukaryota; kingdom Metazoa; phylum Chordata; class Lepidosauria; order Squamata; family Anolidae; genus Anolis; species Anolis sagrei. Next base: position 10,328,166 of record NC_090021.1, read on the forward strand.
ACTATCCCTTATTTGGGGGGGGGGGGGGCTCGGCTTCAAGAGCAGGATCAGGCCTAGTTGGTACTTGGATAGGAGACGGGCACAATGCTTTTGGCTATATTTCAGTGGGAGGAATTGGGAAAACCACCACAGAGTATTTCTTGCACACCCTCCTCCCACCCCCCCCCCCCCGAAAAATTGGTGACTTTTCGGGCCAAATTACAGCAGGACTATTTTTGGTGATTTCTGCCACCTTCTCCTCTTCCAGGTAAAAGGCATTGCCACCTTGGCAGCCTTCTACAACAATCCGCAGGTCTTGCAAGAAGTGGTGAAGATCCGGAAGGGGCAAGCTGTCACCCTAATGATGGATGCCACCAACATCCAGGCTGTCAAAGCCATCATGTTCCAGTACATGGAAGAGGTGAGTTGATGTCAGTGATACATTATAGTAAACAGACTAGATCCTCTATATCACTTGTGGAACAGAAAGTGTTGTTTACATTCCCTCTTCTTTGTTTTTTCTAGTTGGGTTTCCCAATAGAATCTCGCCTATCCCTTTCCTTTGTTGTCAATGCCTTCTAGATTGAATTGTTCTTTCTGTATGTCTTCAGGTCTTTTCTATTTTACAGTGACTTCTAAAGCTAAGAGTGTGTGGAACGGTATACAAATAAAGGTTTATTATTGTTAATAATAATAATAATAATAATAATAATAATAATAATAATACAATTCTCTTTTTGACATCTTGGGAGTGGATTTTTTGGATTGGATTTTGTTGGATGTTCCCTCAGATTGCTCTTAATTGATAGCTCATGTTCTGGAACAGCTGTACTAGGAGCTCCAATTTTGTTTGCTTTGCATTGAATGTTTGTTTGTAGTCCTAAGTTTCAGGGACTCTGCAGATAGCTTCTTTTGGCTGCAGTCATAGGGCAGGCCACCTGTCCGTTATCGTTAAGTTTTGGTCCTGCCCCTTGCTCAGGGCAATTGGGAAGGGAATTGGGCCATTTTGTTAGTTAGTCTCAGCCAGGTTAGCTTATGTATAGGATGTGTGTAACTTCCCCTGTACAAAAGCTTCAACCTTTAAGAACTCCAGGGAGGCATTCCTACATCTTTAAGAATTTCCAGGGAAACAGCCTTAAAGACTAAAGAACTCCAGCTGGATAATATCCACTGCCTTGCTGGTAGGTCCGCTCGACGTCTGAGAAGCAGTTCGGCCCGGTAGCGGAGCCCACATCAGTGAGGGTTGGATTTCAGTCAGCCTGGGAGAAGTTAAAAAGGGGAATTTTCCTTTTTTTTAAAGGTTATTGAAGATAGTGCCTGTCCCCTGTGGACAAGATTGAGGGAGCCAATGGTTTATCAAGAAAGCCTTGAAGTACCTGTTGGATTTCATTAATAAAAGACTTTGTTGTACTTCTCAAGCCATCTGAAGATTCTTTGTTGCGGAAACCTCTGAGAACTTCCGCTTCAGCCCCTAGCTTCCCGCTGGGCAAAGGTTACCCATCCTATATTTAAAGTCAACCAAATACAGGCCCAGCGCGTGACAGAATAGCTCATAATCAGCATGTTGAATTGCTCAAACAGGGAATTTCCATTTCTAACCCCAATACGTGTTAAATGTTGCCCTGCCCTGAGAAATCTGCTTCTTAATGGATGTTGTCTCTTCTCTTGGTAGATTTACCAGAAAATCCCCAGCACGGATCCTTCTTCCAGCAGAACCCAACAAATTGTCACTTCTATCTGTTCGTTGTGTTCACCCAGAAGGACCCTGGTCCCACGAACCCATTACTCCCTTGGTTACTTGTCCTGCGTGATGGTTTTGGCAGCCCTAGCCTGGCAGTATCTAAGCACAGTGTCCAAGGCGGCTTAAGAAGACTGACACTCAAGGCAAGAACTGAGGAGGGAGGTGTTCTGGAACGGCTGTACCAGGAGCTCCAACTTACCTTTCCTTTGTTGAGTATTTGCATGTATTCTAACGTTCTATGCATTTTATAATGGCTTTCCTTGATTTGCAGTTATTAGACCAATGACCCCTCAGTCATCGTTGGGTTCTCTAGTTCCGCCCCCTTTTGGGTTTTGGGAGGGAAAGGGAGCCATTTTGGCTCAGTCCACACAGAGAAGTCTTCGTACAGGACGTAAATCAGGTCCTCCTGTAGAAAGCTTCGTCTTTTACAGCTTGGCTGGGGGAATACAGTCTCAGCATAGCCTTTGCTGGGAATTTACAGCCTTATAGCTCCTTTACTGAAGGGATCCAGCTCCACAGCACTACAGCCAGCCATTGCTGGGAACTGAAAGTCTACAAAGGACTCTGTCTGGTAAGGGCCACTCGCAGCAGCCAGAAGCAGTTGGTACCGGGTGTAGGGGTCCCACGCTAGCAAGGCCTAAGACAGACTGCCCAGATAGAGGTTAAGGATTTCCCCGATAGCGAAGAAACAGTTTATGAAGATAGTTGCCTGTCCCCTGTGGACAAGATTGAGAAAGCCACCAATTGGTTAAGAAAGCCTTGAAATAGTTGTGTTTTATTGAAGACCTTAGCAATAATAAAAAAACTTTGTTCAACCTTTAAGCAATCTAAAGACTCTGTTTAAGGAAATCCTAAAGCTTCTCATCTGAGGCAGCCCCGGCGTCCCGTTGGGCACACAAAATATACGTCCTGTCTACAGTCTCTTGCACAGGCCCAGCGAGTGACAGCACAGGAGGGATGGCTTTATTTTCAAAATTCATTTTATTAGGTCTTCAAAACTGGAACTTACTTCCAACAAAGTGAAAATAAAGTAATAAAAACACAGATACAAAAATAGAAAATGAAACAAAAGGATCAAATACAGAAGTCACCTCATAGCGTTCCTTCCATACAAACCCCCCCCCCCCACTGTTACCAAATAAAACCAACAAATAATCTCAATCCCACACTATTTATTTATTTTATTTATCGTGTCAGAGGCAAATTGAGAATACAGCTATAATGTTTTTTTTAAAAAAAAACACAAAGTTATACTAAATTATTATTATACTAAATTATTGTTATACTGAATTATTATTATAGTAACATAAACAAAGTTATACTAAAGTTATACTGAATTTCCTTTGACCCGAAGCCGTCCACTTGGAGTGCCTCTGGTTGCGCTGTGAGAAGGTCCTGCATTGTGCATGTGGCAGGGCCCAGGTTGCATTCTAGTAAGTGGTCTGTGGTTTGCTCTTCTACACACTCGCATGTCATGGATTCGACTTTGTAACCCCATTTCTTAATATTGGCTTTATCTCGTGGTGCCTTCCAAGTCGCCCAGTCTTCTGTGTGCCCAGGAGGGAGTCTTTCATCTGGTATCAGCCATTGATTGAGGTTCCAAGTTATAGCCTGCCACTTTTGGACTCTTGCTTGCTGAGGTGTTCCTGCAAGTATATCTGTAGATCTTAGGAAGCTGTTCCTAGATTTAAGATGTTGACATGTTGGCTGAGATTCATACAGAGGATAGGATGGAGATGTCAATGTCTTGGTCCTTTCATTACTGGCTTCGAATCATAGTGATAGAGTTGGAAGAGACCTCATGGGCCATCCAGTCCAACCCCCTGCCAAGAAGCAGGAAAATCACTTTCAAACCACCCCTGACAGATGGCCATCCAGCCTCTGTTTAAAAGCATCCAAAGAAGGAGCTTCCACTATACTCCAGGGCAGAGAGTTCCACTGCTGAACAACTCTCACAGTTAGTAAGTTCTTCCCAATGTTCAGGTGAATCTCTTTTCCTGAAGTTTGAAGCCATTGTTCCATTGTGTCCTAGTTTCCAGGGCAGCAGAAAACAAGCCTGCTCCCTCCTCCCTCTAACTTCCCATCACATATTTATACATGGCCCTCACCATTGTCTCCCCTCAGCCTTCTCTTCTGCAGGCTAAACATGCCCAGCTCTTTCAGCCGCTCCTCACAGGGCTTGTTCTCCAGACCATTGATCATTTTAGTCACCGTTCTCTGGACACATTCCAGCTTAGAGGCAACATTTCCCTTCAATTGTGGTGCACACAGAATTGGACACTGTGTGATTCCAGGTGTGGTCTGACCAAGGCAGAATAGAGGGGTAGCAGGACTTCCCTGGATCTAAATACTATACTCCTATTTATGCAAGCCAAAATCCTATAGGCTTTTTAAGCTGCCGCATGACATTGTTAGCTCATGTACAACTTGCTGTCCATGAGGACTCAAAAAAAAAAAGATAAAAAATAAGTTGAGTGATGTAGGCCTTTTGTCTCTAAATACTTGTATGTCATCCTGACATCAATGGATCACAAGAAGAAAGATCCACTGGTCTTTTGTCATGCTTTCTGCGAGGAATCTATTTGGTGCCAGCTGATAGTATATGCCACACTCTAGATCTGACTTTGAGATTTCACTAAAAAAAACCATAGTGGACAAAGGCTGCCTTAACAGCTGCTGGGATCAAAATGTTAAGTGTACCTCCAAAGAGAATAGTGAGAGGGAAAAGATTGAGATCATGATTGTAGTCTTTGAAGATGATTGTGAAACCATAACCTGGAAAAACATTCATTTGAGACAAAAGAGATGTTGATGGCCTCTAATCCCTGCACAGGTTTGACAATGCATTGTCCCAGTCTAAATGTCTCTCAGAAGCTTTGTTATTAGGTTCTTGTAGGTTTTTTCGGGCTATAGGGCCATGTTCTAGAGGCATTTCTCCTGACGTTTCGCCTGCATCTGTGGCAAGCATCCTCAGAGGTAGTGAGGTCTGAGGATGCTTGCCATAGATGCAGGCGAAACGTCAGGAAAAATGCCTCTAGAACATGGCCCTATAGCCCGAAAAAACCTACAAGAACCTAGTGATTCCAGCCATGAAAGCCTTCGACAATACAGCTTTGTTATTGTTTATTTGTTCAGACTCTTTCGACTCTTTGGGACCACATGGACCAGCCCACATCAGAGATCCCTGTTGGCTGTGGCCACCCTCAATTCCTTCAAAGTCAAGTCAGTCACTTCAAGGATGCCATCCATCCATCTTGCCCTTGGTTGGCCCCTCTCCCTTTTTCCTTCCATTTTCCCCAGCATAATTGTCTTCTCTAAGCTTTCCTGTCCTCTCATTATGTGGCCAATGGAGCTCCCGGTGGTGCGGTGGGTTAAACCCCTGTGCTGACAGGACTGAAGACTGACAGGTCGCAGGTTCGAATCCGGGGAGAGGCGGATGAGCTCCCTCTATCAGCTCCAGCTCCTCATACGGGGACATGAGAGAAGCCTCCCACAAGGATGATAAAAACATCAAATCATTCGGGCATCCCCTGGGCAACATCCTTGCAGACAGCCAATTTTCTCACACCAGAAGCGACTTGCAGTTTCTCAAGTCATTCATGACACGACAAAAAAAATGTGGCCAAATACTTCATCTTTTCCTCTAATCTCCTTCCCTCCAGTGAGCATTTGGGCTTTATTTCCAAAATATGGACTAGTTGGATCTTCTCACAGTCCAAGGCACCACAGAATTTTCCTCCAACACCACAGTTCAAAAGCATCTCTCTTCCTTCGCTCAGCCTTCCTTATAGTCCAGCTCTCTAATCCATAGGTTACTACGGGGAATACCATTGCTTTAACTATGCAGATCTTTGCTGCCAGTGTGATGTCTCTACTCTTCACCATTTTATCGAGATTGGTCATTGTTCTCCTCCCAAGAAGTAAATGTCTCCTGATTTCCTGGCTGCAGTCTGCATCTGCAGTCATCTTTGCACCTTGAAATACAAAGTCTATCGCTGCCTCCACGTTTTCTCCCTCTATTTTCCAGTTATCAATCATTCTTGTTGCCATAATCTTAGTTTTTTTAAAATGTTGAACTGCAACCCAGCTTTGGCACTTTCTTCTTTCAGCTTGGATGGAAGGCTCCTCAGCTCCTCCTCAGCTTTCAGCAATCAACGTGGTATCATCTGTATATCTAAGGTTGTTAATGTTTAACTCCAGCCTTGGATTAATCAAGCCCCGCACATCGCATGATGTGTTCTGCATACAAGTTGAATAGGTTGGGTGAGAGTATACAGCCCTGCTGTACTCCTTTCCCAATCTTGAACCAGACTGTTGTTCCATGGTCTGTGCTCACTGTTCCTATGTGGTCATTATATAGAGACAGACAGATGGCTTGGTCTCCTCGTACCGCCAAGAACTTATCACAATTTTTTTAACTCTCAAAATTGGTCTTGTAGTAAAAAAAAAAATTATCCTGTTTTATAAACTCTCTTAAGTCTTGACAAATGAAAATGATGTGTTGGATGTTTTGAAGCTAGAAGACAAGGCAATGGATTTAAATGGCAAGAAAAGAGGTTCTTTGTAGAATTAATGCAATTTAACTGTTGTGGCTCAGTGCGGTGAAATCATGAGGGTTGTAGTTTGGTGAGGCACCAGTATTATTTGACAGAGAAAGCTAAAGATTTTGTAAAACTACAGCTCCCATCATTCCATAGCATTGGCAGTTAAAGTGCAAATGAATTCCCCAGTGTACATTAGGAAATCAGAAGACGCTTACTTCTTGGGAGGAGAGCAATGTCCAGTCTCGATAAAATAGTAAAGAGTAGAGACATCAGACTGGCAACAAAGATCCGCCTAGTCAAAGCCATGGTATTCCCTGTAGTCACCTACGGATGTGAGAGCTGGACCTTAGGGAAGGCTGAGCGAAGGAAGAGAGATGCTTTTGAGCTGTGGTGTTGGAGGAAAGTGCTGAGAGTGCCTTGGACTGCGAGAAGATCCAACCAGTCCATCCTCCAGGAAATAAAGCCCGGCTGCTCACTGGAGGGAAAGATACTAGAGACAAAGTTGAAGTACTTTGGCCACATCATGAGGAGACAGGAAAGCCTAGAGAAGACAATGATTCTGGGGAAAGTGGAAGGCAAAAGGAAGAGGGGCCGACCAAGGGCAAGATGGATGGATGGCATCCTTGAAGTGACTGGACTGACCTTGAGGGAGCTGGGGGTGGTAACGGCCGACAGGGAGCTCTGGCGTGGGCTGGTCCATGAGGTCACGAAGAGTCGGAGACGACTGAACGAATGAACAACATTATTTATTTATTTATTTACAGCTTTTATATTCCGCCCTTCTCACCTCGCAGGAGACTCAGGGCGGATTACAGTGTACACATATATGGCAAACATTCAATGCCAATTTTGACATACAAACATATACAGACATAGACAGAGGCTGTTTAACTTTTTCTGGCCACCAGTGGAGCTGTCGCTTTCATCGTCCATCTGCGATAGTGATGAAGTACTTCCGCATTCCCCGCATGCTTTTGCTGGAGTGCTTTGCTGGAGTCTTTTTTATGGTCTCATTAATTAGTTAATTTAGCCTCCCCACACAAGGTTGTACCTAATTTTCCTACTTGACAGATGCAACTGTCTTTCGGGTTGCAAAGGTCGACAACAGGCTACACAATTGGTTGGAAGCCCACTCCAACTCGGGCTGGCTTCGAACTCATGACCTTTTGGTCAGAGTGATCTTAATGCAGCTGACACTCAGCCAGCTGCGCCACAATCCCGGTGCATACATCCTAAGATCTTGGCACCCCAGTGGTTTTTAAAAGGGGAAATTCTGTCATCTTTCCATCTTCACATAATTGATGGAAAAAGTAATTTCTTCTCCCTCTACTTGTATCGACAAGTAGGCAAAAGGAAAATCAACCAGCTTGTGAGTATTGTTATTGATTGCCAGGCCCGTAGCCAGGATTTCATTTTGGGGGGGGGGGGGGGGCTGAACTTTTTTCGGGGGGGGGGTTCGGGGGGCTGAGTTTCCGGGGGGGGGGGGGGGCTGAGTCTGAGTGAAGGAGGGTCTAGCCTAGCAAACCTTTTGCATCGTTACCCCAATACCCCCATGCATATGGGATATATTGAGCATGGTGATCAGATCATGATATGAATAAACATAACAGTTTAAATAATGCACCAGTAAGGCCTTTTCGCGAACCACCATGAGAATTTCGGGGGGGGGGGGGGGGCTGCAGCCCCTCAAGCCCCCCCCCCCCCCGGCTACACGCCTGTTGATTGCCATGCAATGTTCACCATAGCTATGGTCAACATTATTTTAAATGAGTTATCTTCTTTTTAATAGTCTGGTTTAAAGTAATAAATGATGAAAGATATTTTAGTCATTTAAAATTGATTGGCGTTTGGGTGGTACATTTGGTGTCCTCTATTTAGACTATGTAGGAGCCCCCGGTGGCGCAGTGGGTTAAACCACTGAGCTGCTGAGCTTGTTGACTGAAAGATTGCAGGTTTGAATCCGGGGAGCGGCGTGAGTTTCCGATCTCAGCCCTAGCTTCTGCCAACCTAGCAGTTCGAAAACATGCAAATGTGAGTCGATCAGTGGATACCACTTTGGCAGGAAGGTAACGGCATTCCATGCAGTCATGCTGGCCACATGACCTTGGAGGTGCCTATGGAAAACACCAGCTCTTCGGCTTAGAAATGGAGATGAGCATCACACCCCAGAGTTGGACGCGACTGGACTTCATGTCAGGGGGAAACCTTTACCTTTACTATGTAGACTGTGTAGTCATGAAAAATAAAAAAATACAGATAAATTCATCTGCGTTGGTTACATATGCTAACTCTATTTCCCATAGGATTCTAAGATTTGAGGAGAATCGTTATAGAATCATAGAATCAAAGAGTTGGAAGAGACCTCATTGGCCATCCAGTCCAACCCCCTGCCAAGAAGCAGGAATATTGCATTCAAATCACCCCTGACAGATGGCCATCAAAAGCTTCCAAAGAAGGAGCCTCCACCACACTCCGGGGCAGAGAGTTCCACTGCTGAACGGCTCTCACAGTCAGGAAGTTCTTCCTCATGTTCAGATGGAATCTCCTCTCTTGTAGTTTGAAGCCATTGTTCCATTCCGTCCTAGTCTCCAGGGAAGCAGAAAGCAAGCTTGCTCCCTCCTCCCTGTGACTTCCTCTCACATATTTATACATGGCTATTATATCTCCTCTCAGCCTTCTCTTTTTCAGGCTAAACATGCCCAGCTCCTTAAGCCGCTCCTCATAGGGCTTGTTCTCCAGACCTTTTATCATTTATGGTAATACATTAAACTAGATGATACTGATTCTCCTCCAACCTTATAATCCTATGGAAAATAGAGGTAGCATATGTAACCAATGCAGATGTAACCAATGCTGAAAATCCACAAAAAATCAGTAACAAACCACAACCCCCTACTTAACTATAACAACACTTATACCAATAAAGTCAGGTGACAGCACTGAGCTTGATTCTCCAATAGCTTTGAAACTTATGATCTCTTGTATGCATTGGACTTGGGATGCATTCAATGCATCTGAATAGTTTAGAGGTTGGAGAAGATTGTCATAGTAGAGATAAGAGGAAGTTCTGTAATTATACCAAAACATCCAGCTTTACAGCATATTGATATGTCTCAGTTTCACAAAACAAAACACATGGTCAAGATGATGAGTTTTTACCAAATTTTATTTTTTTACTGAAAGGAGAGAAACATTTCTTTTTCTACTGCTGACAAAATGGCTAGCACATCTCTTGCCATGGCTCTCCATTGATTCAGTTCTTGTGGGTTTTTTCGGGCTATATGACCATGTTCTAGAGGCATTTCTCCTGACGTTTCGCCTGCATCTATGGCAAGCATCCTCAGAGGTGAGGTCAGCAGACCTCACTACCTCTGAGGATGCTTGCCATAGATGCAGGCGAAACGTCAGGAGAAATGCCTCTACAACATGGCCATATAGCCCGAAAAAACCCACAAGAAATGAGTGATTCCAGCCATGAAAGCCTTCGACATCTCCATTGATTCTCCAGATGCTCCAGATACGGCTCCGGTCCAGTGTACCTGTCCGAACGTATCTCCTTCTACGTCCCACCTTGGAGGTTAAGATCGTCTGGGGAGGCCCTGCTCTCGGCCCCACCTTTGTCTCAAACATGCTTGGCGGGGACGAGGGACAGGGCCTTCTCGGTGGTGGCCCCCCACCTGTGGAATTTGCTCTCCGAGGAAATTAGGTCATTCTCATCCCTCCTCACCTTTAGAAAAAAGGTTAAAACGTGGAACTGTGGGACCAGGCCTTCGGGCAATCAGGTTAAAGGACAATTGATAATGTTTGACTATGGCATGGAAGAGGATTTGGATAAGTTAAAAGGAGTAATCATTAGTAGATGGCTAGCTAAACAGCCACCAGATGGGCAATAGCTAATCAGAGTGTAAGTATACTGTTTTAATCTTTATTTATTAATGTTCATGTTTGATTGTTATATTTGTTATTCTGTATTCTGTATTTTATGATTGAATTATTGCCAATTGTAAGCCGCCCTGAGTCCCCATAGGGGTTGAGAAGGATGTTTGAAATAATAATAATAATAATAATAATAATAATAATAATAATGCTCAGCCTTTCTTGTGAGGTTGTGGTGCTACCCAGTGATGTTTGTACAGATAAGAGGAGGTTCTGGTAGTAATTTTTGAAACTACTGCTTTACAGAATTTTGAGCTGTCTCAGTTTGACAGAAGGGAACACACAACAAAGATGTGACGTTTATAACACTTTTTATTTATTTTTTTCAGTAATAGGAGATAAAGATTTCTTTTGCAACTGCTGAAGAAATGGCTGTCACATTCCTCTCCATTGGTTCCCCAGGTGCTCAGCCTTTCTTGTGAGGTTGTGGTGCTACCCAGTGATGTTTGGGATGCTTGTGATGCTTTGGTGGTGGAGGTGGTGGTGGTGGTGGAGGTGGTGGTGGTGGAGGAGGAGGTGGTGGTGGTGGTGGAGGAGGTGGAGGTGGTGGAGGTGGTGGCACACGGCAGCACTGATATCCATATCCTCGGAAAGCACATGCACAGTTTGCAGCAGCATTTACACCATAGGCACAATGTTTCTGGCAAAGTCCATGAGGACAGTGAAAGCCGCATTTGCCTTTCTGTGGATAGGCTGCAAAAGAGAAAATCCAGAATTAGCTAATGACAAGAGTAGGGAAAGATTTTCAAGATGAAGTCTGAGCTACTTTGGATTAAGCAGGGATTGAGTAAAGTGCTTGGTTAGGAGATAGAACCATTCAAGGCTTCAGGAGCTATCCAGGGCACCAAGCTTAATTATACAAACCTTCAATTACTAACATATTTTTGTACCAACCAGAGAATATTCATTTGGACAGCCAAAGACAGGCAGTGCCTAAAATTATTTGCAGTTTCCAGACAGTGATTTTTGGGACTGAGGCCTTGGAGGGTCTACAACTCCACAACTGTCCCTCCATCTCCAAGCAGACTAGAGGCCAAGTCTGAAAGAAACATACTAATTGACTACACCATTGGTGCATGGGATTTATAGTTCACCTACAATCAAATAGCATTCTGAACCCCACCAATGATAAAAATTTGGCCAAACTTCCCACAGAGAACCCCCATGACCAACACAAAATACTGTGACCCCCAGGTTGAGAAATGCAGCTTTAAACAGAGGTTGGACTGACATCTTTCAGAATTTCTTAGCTGTGTATTATTGCATTTCACCTGGTAAGGAATCCCACTGGAGCATTGCAGCGCACCCAAATACCTGGGAGTCACTCTGGACCGTGCTCTTACCTACAAGAAGCATTGCCTGAACATCAAGCAAAAAGTGGGTGCTAGAAACAATATCATACGAAAGCTGACTGGCACAACCTGGGGATCTCAACCAGATACAGTGAAGACATCTGCCCTTGTGCTATGCTACTCTGCTGCTGAGTACGCATGCCCAGTGTGGAACACATCTCATCACGCTAAAACAGTGGATGTGGCTCTTAATGAGACATGCCGCATTATCACGAGGTGTCTGTGCCCTACACCACTGGAGAAATTACATTGCACCACCTGACATCCACCGGGAAGTGGCAGCCAATAGTGAAAGGACCAAGGCAGAGACATCTCCAGCTCATCCCGTTTGGGTATCAGCCAGCACGCCAACGACTTAAATCCAGACATAGTTTTCTAAGATCTACAGAGACACTCGCTGGAACGCCTCAGCAAGCGAGAGTCCAAAAGTGGCAGGCTCAAACCCAGAACCTTAACCAATGGCTTATACCAAATGAGAGACTCCCCCCTGGGCACACAGAGGACTGGGCGACTTGGAAGGCGCTGAACAGACTGCGCGCTGGCACCACGAGATGTAGAGCCAACCTTCAGAAATGGGGCCACAAAGTGGAATCCATGACATGCGAGTGTGGAGAAGAGCAAACCACTGATCACCTGCTGCAATGCAACCTGAGCCCTGCCACATGCACAATGGAGGACCTCCTTGTGGCTACACCAGAGGCACTCCAAGTGGCCAGATACTGGTCAAAGGACATTTAATCAACTACCAAACTCACACATTTTGTATTTTCTCTGTTTGTTTGCTTTGTTCTGTTAGAAATGTAATATAATTGACTGGCTGCCCTGACACGAGAAATAAAAATTGCATTTCAGAATGGGTTGGACTGGATGGACATGGGTGGCCCCCTGGGACATGCATTCACTCCAGTGACTATACTTACAGATATTCTGGGAGGTGAAGTGCTAACACCACCACTCCAACTTTTGAATATTGTGACAAAAGCATTTTTCCTCATAGAAGCAACCCACTACACAACCATTGGGATAAAAAGCAAGCCAGTAAATCACTTGTCTAATCCTGCACCTATCCTTGCCACCATGAGTACCTCTCTATGAGGAGAAAGGCAGGATAAAATACAAGTAAATATCAACAATAAACAATATAAGCATTCTAGAATGAAACCACAGAGTTCCCCATTTCCCCTTTACCTTCTGTGGCCACGATGCACAGCAGGAGAACGGCAAAGGCAAGGAAAATGGCCCTCATGGTGAAGCTCTGTTTGGAGGATCCAATGAAGGTGATGATCCAAAGTTCAGATGAGAAGTGAGGCCCAGAGCCCTGATATTTATGGAGAGTTCAATTAATGGAGGGAGACGTACTTGGAGTTGAATGATGTCTGGTCTTTTGTCTCTGAATATCACAGTGTCATCTTAATCTCAGTGGAGGAACACAAGACAAAAGCTTCCTGGCAATCTCACCTCACTTTCCATGAAGAGGGCAGTCTGTGCCAGGTGGCAGAACATACAGTTGTCTATATCAGATTCGGCCATTTCAAAGAGATACAGTAGATCTTAACAGCTGATGCGATCAAGCACATCAAGCACAACTCCATGGAGAAGAAAGAGAAATAAAAGATTGATGACTATCATGAAAAATCTAGAATGACATTTGAGCTGGAGACAAAGGAGAAGCTGAACGCGTTGAGTGCCCCCTGCCCAGCTCCCAATCGGTTTTCCTCCAGTTAAAAAAAAAATCACACAATTTGGAATGCAATTATGCTCATTTCTACCCAATGTCTTGAAACCTAATAACTGCAGCAAGAATTAAATTGGCCCAGCTGAGGAAGTCTTCTGAAATTCCCTCAATAGAGCACTGGACATGGAAAGTCCTTGATATTATGAATATTTTATTTATTTATTTATTTCACTTACTTATACCCCGCCCTTCTCACCCCGGGGGGGACTCAGGGCGGCTTACAGTGGGGGCACAATTAGATGCCCAAATCAATTGACAAGTAATACAAAATACAAAACAATTCAACAATTAATTAAAACATCAATACATAATAAAATAATAAACAATCTCACGCTAAAACAATCTCATGCTCAGGGTTCAGAGTCCATATTTCATTCCATTCCATTTGTCCTTGTCTATCATCAGATCCTTAGTTTAGTCATCAGAATGACCAAAGGCTTGGTCCCACACCCAGGTCTTCAGTTTTTTCCTAAACGCCAGAAGGGAAGTTGCCGATCTAATCTCCCCAGGGAGTGAGTTCCACAGGTGGGGGGGCCACCACTGAGAAGGCCCTGCTCCTTGTCCCTGCCAGCCTCACTTGTGACAGTGGCGGGGTCGAGAGCAGGGCCTCCCCAGAGGATCTTAAACTTCGAGATGGGATGTAGAGGGAGATCCGTTCGGACAAATACACTGGGCCGGAACCGTATAGGGTTTTGTAGGTCAAAACCAGCACTTTGAATTGTGCTCGAAATTGGATCGGCAGCCAGTGGAGCTGGCGCAACAAGGGGGTGGTATGCTCCCTGTACGCCGCTCCGGTGAGCAATCTGGCTGCTTCTCGCTGGACTAGTTGAAGTTTCCGAGCAGTCTTCAAAGGCAACCCCACGTAGAGTGCGTTGCAGTAATCCAACCGGGATGTGACAAGAGCGTGGACCACCGTGGCCAGATCTGACTTCCCAATGGACCTTCTCACACAAAGAATATCCCAACATAGTAATAGGAGTAAAACAACAAACTGGACTAATTTCCTCCAATTCCTAGATGAAGAGAAAAAAAGAATAATCGAATAAAAACACTAATTAATTAAAATCTAATAAATAAATAAATAAATAAAACAATATCAAAATAAGAATATAACAATGAGGAACTATAAGATAATCCATTCCCAGCTCAGAGAAAACCACCATCAGACCAGAACATGGTAAAACCATGAGTTCAACCAGACCTCCTCCACTCTTCCTGATGGAATGAAACCAGTCCCAAGAAGAAGAAATGGACAAGCAACCCCTTGAACAACTTGGAAGTACTACTCCCCAAGGAGAGAACCTTCCCTACGTCTGAGTGTGGAGTGAATGATACTGTATGAGTGTGTGAGAGAGTGAGTAAATCCCCCCCTTTCTCCCTCTCCCCTTTTCTTTTTTCTTTTTATATACGTTTTTATTGAGTTTTTTTGCATATACAGTGAAAGAGGGGGAACATATTTCTGGATAGGAGAGGTAGGAAAAATTAAGAGGTTTGTGTAGGAGGGAAGGGAAAGGAATGGGAATGGGGTAGGTGGGGGTGGGGTCCTGTGAATCTAGGAGTAGGTACTGAGGGTGGAAATAGAAAAAAAGGGGGGGGGGGGACGAAAGTGTTGACTCCCGTTCAGTCCGCAGGGGAGAGGTCGTTGGTTTGATAACTCTTCTTGTGTTCCTATTAATTTGTATTCCATCTTATATGTAGCATCCTAAATGTCCAGCTTAGTTTGCCTTTTAATATATTCTTCGAATTGTTTCCAATTTACATGTTTCCCTTTACTTTGTTCTTCTAGTATTTGTGAAAGTTTATCCAAATCCTTAAATTCCATTATCTTCTGAATCCAATCTTCATTGGTTGGGGTTTCCTTATTTTTCCATTTTTGTGCTATTAGGATTCTCGCAGCTGACGAGATATAGAGGAATCATAGAATCATAGAATCATAGAATCAAAGAGTTGGAAGAGACCTCATGGGCCATCCAGTCCAACCCCATTCTGCCAAGAAGCAGGAATATTGCATTCAAATCACCCCTGACAAATGGCCATCCAGCCTCTGCTTAAAAGCTTCCAAAGAAGGAGCCTCCACCACACTCCGGGGCAGAGAGTTCCACTGCTGAACGGCTCTCACAGTCAGGAAGTTCTTCCTAATGTTCAGATGGAATCTCCTCTCTTGTAGTTTGAAGCCATTGTTCCGCGTCCTAGTCTCCAAGGAAGCAGAAAACAAGCTTGCTCCCTCCTCCCTGTGGCTTCCTCTCACATATTTATACATGGCTATCATATCTCCTCTCAGCCTTCTCTTCTTCAGGCTAAACATGCCCAGTTCCCTAAGCCGCTCTTCGTAGGGCTTGTTCTCCAGACCCTTGATCATTTTAGTCGCTCTCCTCTGGACACATTCCAGCTTGTCAATATCTCTCTTGAATTGTGGTGCCCAGAATTGGACACAGTATTCCAGATGTGGTCTAACCAAAGCGGAATAGAGGGGTAGCATTACTTCCTTAGATCTAGACACTATGCTCCTATTGATGCAGGCCAAAATCCCATTGGCTTTTTTTGCCGCCACATCACATTGTTGGCTCATGTTTAACTTGTTGTCCACGAGGACTCCAAGATCTTTTTCACACGTACTGCTCTCGAGCCAGGCATTGTCCCCCATTCTGTATCTTTGCATTTCGTTTATCCTGCCAAAGTGGAGTATCTTGCATTTGTCACTGTTGAACTTCATTTTGTTAGTTTTGGCCCATCTCTCTAATCTATCAAGATCGTTTTGAATTCTGCTCCTGTCCTCTGGAGTATTGGCTATCCCTCCCAATTTGGTGTCATCTGCAAACTTGATGATCATGCCTTCTAGCCCTTCATCTAAGTCATTAATAAAGATGTTGAACAGGACCGGGCCCAGGACGCAATTGTTTATAACTGAGCCACCTGATTTTTTAAAAAATCTAGGTCTATTATATTCAATAGGTAATATTCAGGTTTCATTTCAAACTTTGTTTGAATTATATTTTGGGCGTGTTTGTGTATCAACCGCCAGAATTTTTGTACCTCCCTACATTCCCAGTATTGATGGAAGTATGTTCCGGCTTCTTTTTTACATTTCCAGCAGGTTCCGTCACATTTTTTGTTAAATTTGGAGAGCTGTATCGGTGTTAAGTGCCATCTGTAAAATAGCTTATACCAGTTCTCCACTATATTAATGGCTCTTGTGTATCTTATCCGTGTCTTCCAGACCTGCTCCCAGTCCTTGTATAGTATTGAATGTCCAATGTCTCTAGGCCACTTTATCATATTTGCCTGTATCAGTTCTTGCTCGTTATTCCATTCCAGTAATTTTTGTTATAACATTTTAATCAGTTTTTTCCCTTTTCATTATGATATCCCAGCATGTGTCTTTTTCATTAAATCCTACCTTTTGGTCCTTTCTAAAACATTCCTTTATTTGTAAACAATGGAACCAGCCTATCTCTTTGTCCTTTTGTTTTAATTCTTCCATAGTTTCCAGGCACCATTCATTGTCTATCTTAGTAAGCAATTGTTTATAACTGAGCCACCTGTTTCTTGGAATTTTCCTTCTATGGTATGCTTCCACTGGTGAAATCCATAGTGGTTTTTTTGGTAAAAAAAAAATTCTTATATTTGTTCCAGGTTTTTAGCAATGAAGATCTTACATAATGATTATTAAAGTTCCCTCTCCCCTTTTCTACACTTTCCTATCCCTACCCAATTGTTCCACCACTTTTTATGTATTCAATAATTCACAATAAAAAATATTCCAAAAAATGACAGTGTGAATAAATTGTCAATATTTTTTTCTTGAGATAGTGCTTGCAGTTCTGGAGGGACTCTAATTTTTTTGCGGCTCATAGACTTAGCATGCGGATTTGGTTAACCAGTTAAAATTCATGAGTAAACCAGGTTTATTTTTTTTTAACCTGAAAAATTTGGGGGGGGGGGGGGGTTGAACCCCTAACCCCCCCCCCCTTGCTACAGGCCTGCTGGGTGCAATGCCTAAAGACCTTGGCCTGCACTTAAACACAATTGGCGCTGACAAAATTACCATCTGCCAGCCGCAGAAGGCCACCTTACTGGGATCTGCACGCATTATTTGCCGATACATCACACAGTTCTAGACACTTGGGAGGTGTCTGATGTGTGATCCAATTCAACAGCCAGCAGAGTGTCTGCTGTGGACTCATCTTGTGGTGTTTCAAATAATAATAATAATAATAATAATAATAATAATAAGATTCTTGTGGGTTTTTTCGGGCTATAGAGCCATGTTCTAGAGGCATTTCTCCTGACGTTTCGCCTGCATCTATGGCAAGCATCCTCAGAGGTTGAGAAGGTCTGTTGGAAGTAGGAAAAATGGGTTTATATATCTGTGGAATGGCTGGGGTAGGGCAAGGAGCTCTTCCCTGCTGCAGTTAGGTGTGAATGTTTAGCTGATCACCTTCATTAGCATTTGAAGGCCTGCCTGAGCCTGGGAAAATCTGTTGCTGGGAGGTGTTAATCTGTGCCTGGTTTTTTCCTCCCTGTTGTTTGGCTGTTATAATTTTAGAGTTTTTTAATACTGGTAGCCAGATTTTGTTTTTATAACAGCCAAACAACAGGGAGGAAAAAACCAGGCACAGATTAACACCTCCCAGCAACAGATTTTCCCAGGCTCAGGCAGGCCTTCAAATGCTAATGAAGGTGATCAGCTAAACATTCACACCTAACTGCAGCAGGGAAGAGCTCCTTGGCCCACCCCAGCCATTCCAGAGATATATAAACCCATTGTCCTAATTCCAACAGACCTCACAACCTCTGAGGATGCTTGCCATAGATGCAAGCGAAACGTCAGGAGAAATGCCTCTAGAACATGGCTCTATAGCCCGAAAAAAACCCACAAGAACCTAGTGATTCCAGCCATGAAAGCCTTCTACAATACAATAATAATAATAATAATAATAATCTTTATTTATAACCCTCCACCATCACTTTATTTATATCCCACCAAAGGGGACTCGAGGCGGCTAACATAAGGCCAAGCCCAAAAATAATACAACATAATTAGACACAAAACAGCAAAATACATCATAACAAAATATATAAAATAACAAATAAAATAAACAGTATAAAATAGCATAGTAAAATCAAACACAAAGGGCGGGCCAGATGTATGAGATAAAATGTTAAAAGGTTAAAACCCTGGGTGAGATAGGAATAAAAAAGTGTATTTGTAATGGAGGAACCCAAGAGGAAGAGCAGTGAGGTTTAGCCTTTATAAAGGACAGGGGGGGGGGGGGGGGGGGGTACTTTATCATGAGGGCAATTGTAGGTGGGAACAAATAAATGGGTTGAGTGGTCGCTCTCCAAAGGCACATTGGAAGAGCCAAGTTTTTAGCTCTTTCTTGACGGCTGCTAGGGTAGGGGCTTGGCTGATCTCCCGAGGTAGTGTGTTCCCAAAGCGGGGGGCCACAGTGGAGAAGGCCATCTCCCTCGCTCCCATAAGTCGAGCCTGTGATAGAGGAGGGTGCAAAAGTAGGGCCTCTCCAGAAGATCGAAAAGATAGTGCAGGTTTGTGGTAGGAGAGGCAGTCACAAAGGTAGGTGGGTCCCAAACCGTTTAGGGCTTTATAGGTGATGACCTGCACCTTGAATTGGGACTGGAAGATGAACGGCAGCCGATGGAGCTCCTTGAACAGTGGGTTGACTGCTCCCTGTAATTTGCCCCAGTTAGGAGTCTGATTGTCGAGCGTTGGACCAATTGTAGATTCCGGACCATCTTCAAGGGAAGCCCCACATAGATTGCATTGCAATAGTCCAGTCTAGAGGTAACTAAGGCATGGACCACCGTGGCCAAATCAGACTTTGCGAGGTATGGTCGCAGCTGGCCCTCCCAACCACCGCCGACACCTGCACATCAAGCATCAGCACAGAGTCCAGGAGGACCCCCAAGTTGCGGACCTGTGTCTTATAGAATCATACAATCAAAGAGTTGGAAGAGACCTCATGGGCCATCCAGTCCAACCCCCTGCCAAGAAGCAGGAATGTTGCATTCAAATCACCCCTGACAGATGACCATCCAGCCTCTGTTTAAAAGCTTCCAAAGAAGGAGCCTCCACCACACTCCGGGGCAGAGTTCCACTGCTGAACAGCTCTCACAGTCAGGAAATTCTTCCTCATGTTCAGATGGAATCTCCTCTCTTGTAGTTTGAAGCCATTGTTCCGCGTCCTAGTCTCCAAGGAAGCAGAAAACAAGCTTGCTCCCTCCTCCTTGTGGCTTCCTCTCACATATTTATACATGGCTATCATATCTCCTCTCAGCCTTCTCTTCTTCAGGCTAAACATGCCCAGCTCCTTAAGCCGCTCCTCATAGGGCTTGTTCTCCAGACCCTTGATCATTTTAGTCGCCCTCCTCTGGACACATTCCAGCTTGTTAATATCTCCCTTCAACTGTGGTGCCCAGAATTGGACACAATATTCCATGTGTGGTCTAACCAAGGCAGAATAGTGGTGTAGCATGACTTCCCTAGATATAGACACTATGCTCCTATTGATGCAGGCCCAAATCCCATTGGCTTTTTTTGCTGCCGCATCACATTGTTGGGTCATGTTTAACTTGTTGTACACGAGGACTCCAAGATCTTTTTCACACGTACTGCTCTCAAGCCAGGTGTCCCCCTTCAGGGGGAGTGCAACCCTGTCAAGCACAGGTTGCCACCCTATACCCTGGTCAGACGTAAGACTGACCTGGAGTACCTCTGTCTTGTCAGGATTGATCTTCAGCTTGTTTTCCCCCATCCAGATTGACAAAGCAGCCAGGCACTGGTCCAGCATCCGAGGGGCTTCCTTGGATTCTGGTGGAGAAGAGTCGTGGAATTGGGCATCATCCACATAGAGGTGGCACCCAACTCCAAAACTCCGGATGACCTCACCCAGCTGTTTCATATAGACGTTTAAAAGCATGTGGGACAGAATGGAACCTTGCAGGATCCCACAGGTCAATGGCCAGGAGTCCAAGCAGGTGTCACCCAGCTCTACCATCTGAGAACGAGCCTCCAACCATGCTCCCCAGTCCCATCCCGGAGAGACAACCCAGAAGGATCCCATGGTCAGTGGTATCAAAAGCTGCTGAGATGTCCAAGAGAACCAGCAGGGTCACACTCCTCCTGTCCAGTTCCCTGTGGAGGTCATCCACCAAGGTGACCAAAGCCGTCTCGGTGCTGTGACCAGGCCTGAAACCAGACTGTGATCGATCCAGATCATTTATCCCCTATTTTATCTGCTGTGGCACCTGCCAATTCATTTCTGGTTCTAGGTTTGAGTCTCTGGTTTGAAGCACCTCCTTCCATATTTACTCCACTCTGGTGGAGACTTAAATCTCACCAGATGCATATAATTCAGCTCCCAGAACTTTTCAACTGGCTAATACTAGAGACTAGCAATACTGATATAGACGTATTAATCATAGAATCATAGAATCAAAGAGTTGGAAGAGACCTCATGGGCCATCCAGTCCAACCCCCTGCCAAGAAGCAGGAATATTGCATTCAAATCACCCCTGACAAATGGCCATCCAGCCTCTGTTTAAAAGCTTCCAAAGAAGGAGCCTCCACCACACTCCGGGGCAGAGAGTTCCACTGCTGAACGGCTCTCACAGTCAGGAAGTTCTTCCTAATGTTCAGATGGAATCTCCTCTCTTGTAGTTTGAAGCCATTGTTCCGCGTCCTAGTCTCCAAGGAAGCAGAAAACAAGCTTGCTCCCTCCTCCCTGTGGCTTCCTCTCACATATTTATACATGGCTATCATTTCTCCTCTCAGCCTTCTCTTCTTCAGGCTATACATGCCCAGTTCCCTAAGCCGCTCCTCATAGGGCTTGTTCTCCAGACCCTTGATCATTTTAGTCGCCCTCCTCTGGACACATTCCAGCTTGTCAATATCTCTCTTGAATTGTGGTGCCCAGAATTGGACACAATATTCCAGATGTGGTCTAACCAAAGCAGAATAGAGGGGTAGCATTACTTCCTTAGAGAGACCAAGAGAGACCACTATGCATGGTCTGTCTTACTACTTCACTTTGTGTGTGTGTGTGTCAGGAGCGACTTGAGAAACTGCATGTTACTTCTGGTGTGAGAGAATTGGCCGTCTGCAAGAACGTTGCCCAGGGGATGCCCGGATGTTTGGATGCTTTTACCATCCTTTTGGGAGGCTTCTCTCATGTCCCCGCTTGGGGAGCTGGATCTGACAGAGGGAGCTCATCCACATTCTCCCTGGATTCGAACCTGCGACCTGGTGGTCTTCAGTCCAGCCGGAACAAGGGTTTAACCCACTGTGCCAACAGGGACTCCATCACACTACTTCATCACACTAGAGAAGGGATCCACTTTAAATCTGATTTCTGCCTCCTGCAGAATTCTGAGGTTTGTAGTTTAGTGAGGCACAACTCCACTTCTGCAAGTTTGGACTAAATGCAGGCATTCCTCATAGAGTGAAATGGATTTAAAGGGTGTGTAGAGCAGTACTTACAATCATAGAATCATTGAGTTGGAAGAGACCTCGTGGGTCATCCAGTCTAATCCCATTCTGCCAAGAAGCAGGAAAATTGCAGTCAAAGCACCCCTGACAGATGGCCTTCCAGCGTCTGCTTAAAGACCTCCAAAAAGAAGCCTCCACCACACTCTGGGGCAGAGAGTTCCACTGTTGAACAGCTCTCACAGTTAGGAAGTTATTCCTCATGTTCAGGTGGAATCTCTATTCCTGTAGTTTGAAGCCATTGTTTTGCACCCTAGTCCCCAGGGCAGCAGAAAACAAGCTTGCTCCCCACTCCCTTTATATATCTGTGGAAAGACCAGGGTGGGACAAAGAACTCTTGTCTTCTGGAGCTAGGTGTGAATATTTCAACTGACCACCGTGATTAGCATTTGATGGAAGTCAGACTACTGCAGACTACTTCAACCAGAGAACTCAGCCACAGCAGAGCACCTGATGAACCAACCTGGACACAGCATATTATTTGAGAACACAGAAATGCTGGACCACTTTCACAACCACCATGTCAGACTACACAGAGAAGCCATTGAAATCCACAAGCATGTGGACAATTTCAACAGAAAGGAGGAAACTATGAAAATGAACAAAATCTGGCTACCAGTATATAAAAAAAACTCTAAAATTAAAACAGCAAAAGAGCAGAGGGAAAACAATCAGGGACATCTAATCACCTCTCAACAAAAGATTCCCCCAGGTACTGCCAGGCCATCAAATGCTAATCAAGGTAGTCAGTTGAATCATTCACACCTAGCTCCAGCAGACAAGAGTTCTTTGTCCCACCCTGGTCATTCCACAGGTATAAACCCATTTCTTAATTCCAACAGACCTCACTACCTCTGAGGATGCTTGCCATAGATGCAGGCGAAACGTCAGGAGAGAATGCCTCTAGAACATGGCCATATAGCCTGAAAAAACCTACAACGACCCAGATTTGTAGGATGTTTGGCAGGGATACACTGACTGTTGTTGTTGCCAATTGGTCTTTGGGTTTGGAGGGCAATTTAATAAAATATTGGTATATCTGAATGCTTGTGTATGTTTATTGATCTGCCCAGGAGAAAGGTGATGGCAGAAAGGAATGTAGTTGGGATAGAGAGAATGGGTTTAAATAGGTTTTGATGTTACCGTTTCGGTCAATATAATGGGTGCCGGTCAAGTAGACAGAAGGGTGCTGAAGGTGTTGGCAAATTCAATGGAGTCCTCAGACAGGGGTCTGATCTAGCAATAAAGATGAAGAAACATCCTCAGGAATAAAATCAGAACATATCAGGAAAACAGGAAAAGACCCAGCAGCTGAATCTTTAGCTCGTTGTATGTGTCTCCTCAAGTTATTGTGAAGAAATCATGCCAACTAATGTGTAGTCATCTCTGAGGTTTGAGATGTGTATGTTGCTTGTGCAACATTTTAGAGTTTTTTTAAATGTAAGTTTGTTGTAAAATAGGAATATGGCCAATGTATACTCCTCTGTATTTCCAGATGATTGACAACTGGATGATTGACAACTGGAAAATAGATGATTGACAACTGGAAAATAGAGGGAGAAAATGTGGAGGCCGTGACAGACTTTGTGTTTCTAGGTGCAAAGATGACTGCAGATGCAGACTGTGGCCAGGAAATCAGAAGACGCTTCCTTCTTGGGAGGAGAGCAATGTCCAATCTCGATAAAATAGTGAAGAGTAGAGACATCACACTGGGAACAAAGATCCATTGCCTAGTCAAAGCCATGGTATTCCCTGTAGTCACCTATGGATGTGAGAGCTGGACCTTAGGGAAGGCTGAGCGAAGGAAGAGAGATGCTTTTGAGCTGTGGTGTTGGAGGAAAGTGCTGAGAGTGCCTTGGACTGCGAGAAGATCCAACCAGTCCATCCTCCAGGAAATAAAGCCCGACTGCTCACTGGAGGGAAGGATACTAGAGACAAAGTTGAAGTACTTTGGCCACATCATGAGGAGACAGGAAAGCCTAGAGAAGACAATTATGCTGGGGAAAGTGGAAGGCAAAAGGAAGAGGGGCCGACCAAGGGCAAGATGGATGGATGGCACCCTTGAAGTGACTGGACTGACCTTGAAGGTGCTGGGGGTGGTGACGGTTGACAGGGAGCTCTGGCATGGGCTGGTCCATGAGGTCACCAAGAGTTGGAGACAACTGAACGAATGAACAACAATATACTCCTCTATCAAACCCTATGGAGCCATGGACATTTTGGGGGTTCGGTTTTATTTATTTATTTATTTATTTGACTTGTATACCGCTACTCCCAATTTGGCTCGGAGCGGTTTACAGCAGTAGATTAAAACAATACAACTAACTTTAAAATACAATAAAACAATAAAACATTTCCATTATACAAATCTCAGGAATCCATACCGGCTTTGAGTAATTTTTAAGAAAGGAAAGCAGGATGTAAATAAACAGATAAATAAATAATAAAGTTTATGTTTTGGATATTTCATAAGTTTGAAGGAACAGGCACACAAAGGAAGCACATGACTCAATTTTTTGTGGTTTCAACCCTTTTTATTAATATTATTCAGCAAGAGGAGACTTTTTTTTTTTTTGCATGTGCTGGCAAGATGTGCTTGCATGCCTGAGACGGCTCTTCTTGTTTGGTTCTCCAGGTGCTCAGCCTTTTTTGTGGGGTACTGGTGCTTTATAATGTTTATAATGTGGAGGAGGTGGTGGTGGCGGTGGAGGTGGCGGAGGTGGCGGAGGTGGTGGTGGTGTCCGACAGCAGTAAGTTCCAGAGGGGGCACAGATACAGTTTGCGCTGGCGTCCACACCGTAAGCACAGGTTTTGCCACAGCCTCCAGGACAGGGAACAGCACATTTGCCTTTACTTGGATACGGATAGGCTACAAAAAAGAAAGGAAAAAAGATTGGCGAGAAAGCTTCAGTGGAGGCACCTTTTCCCCTTGATAACTCTTCCAAGATTTACTCTCACATCCTGTTGTCTCACACTTATTCTTAACTATGAGTCATATGGAAGTTGAATGTTTGTAACTCAGAGGCTGCCTGTAATAGATGAAAGATAGATGAGCAACTAGACCTATTTACTAGGCTTGGGCGGTTTCATTCGTTAATTTCGTAATTCGTTATTAATTCGTATTTAAATTAGCTTACAATCCAATATTGAGCCATGCTGGAATAGTGTGAGGAGTAATTAAGATTCGAAACATTTTTTTCAATTTATTTCGTAATTATTTCGAAATTATTTTGTAATTAATCCGTAATTATTTCGTAATTATTTTCACATGTCTGGTGCAAGTTTTATAGTTGTTGTTTGTTTTATCACACCAACAGTCAACAACAGAGGGAGAGGGAAGCTTCAGAAGTTCCTCCTGTCCCATTTGGAGGTTTTTTTTTAGCATATTGCACAATCTCATCCGCCATTAACGAATCGATTTGTAATTTTACGAAATTTTGTAAATTTTGACATTTTTTAAAGGAAAAATTCGGAATTATTAAAAAAAAATGAAACGCAAGGGCCCCCTAAAAACAAAATGAGTTTAGAACCAAATTTTTCCATGGTTACCTAAGCATACTATTTACTTTTTAAACTTTTTGGCCTATACCCCCCCCCCCCCCCACCAACAATACTAGCCTTTAGCTCATGATAAGGGACCATGGCAGATATAGTCCATTACTATATTGGCCATCCTTATCTTAAAGTATCCCCATTCAAAAGCATGACGAAAGCACAGTCTTCATCCAGCAATCCTCTACTTCATCCTCTACATTTCTGCAGACAAAAGCAGGGTGTAAAGAATCATACAGAAGTCAGGAACATTGCCTTTTCAGACTATATCTGCAATATTCCATTGTGATGATTGTTGGTGAGCTCTAGGAATTCTCATCTCCAAAGTAATGCTTTCCAAGCTCTAGGACACTGTGACCATCCCATTAAAGAAGCAAATCCCTATATATTCAAATTGTCTTCAGTAATATGCATCTAATCTAATAGTAATGTCTTCAGTAATATGCATCTAATTCAACCTTGTAATGGGGGTGGGTTTTAATGGGTCAATCTTCTGGTTTCTCCCAGTTCTATGATTCTTTGTTTCAAAGACAAAACAATAAATTCCTTCCACAGTTACCTTCAGTGGCCACAATGGCCAGCAGGAGCACCACAAAGGCAAAGAAGATGGCCCTCATGGTGAGAATCGGGTTGAGATCCCCTTCAGTGAGCCCTGATGACAGCTGATCCAATAGAGGAGTCACCCACAAGACTGGATGAAGACCAAGGTCTTGAACTCCGGTTTTTATAGAAGGCTCGGTGGATTGAAAGAAAGGGACTTGGGGTTGAGTGACGTACAATATTTTAAGTCACAACACTATTGTGTCCTTTTGACTTCAAAAGGATTCTGCAAGAACGCATTGCAGTCAGATCTTCCATGAGAAAGCCATTTACTGCCAGCTTTCTCAACTGCCATTGACATCAAAAACATCTAGCATACCTTCAAAGAGCATAATGGAAGGCAAAAGGCCAAGACAGAGATCATAGTCTTGTAAAGACTCATCAGGTTAGAGTTGGGAACATAATTTTCATCAGAGACAATTAAGTTTGGATAACTCCGTCATTGAGCCTTCATCCTCATGTGCAGCTTCCATAATGCTTTGTCTCAATCATCGTCTCAGGACCTATTCTGGAGGAAAGGTTCACTGACATTTAACAAAGATTTCTTTGCCATATGCAACAAAGACAAGGGGTTATCCCACCTCCATCTACATCGAACACATATATGTATGTACACGTAAGGCATTAAGGTAATATGAGGGGAGTGAGGAATTGAACCTCACAAGGTTCTTGTGGGTTTTTTCGGGCTATAGGGCCATGTTCTAGAGGCATTTCTCCTGACGTTTCACCTGCATCTATGGCAAGCATCCTCAGAGGTAGTGAGGATGGCAAGCATCCTCACTACCTCTGAGGATGCTTGCCATAGATACAGGCGAAACGTCAGGAGAAATGCCTCTAGAACATGGCCCTATAGCCTGAAAAAACCCACAAGAACCTAGTGATTCCAGCCATGACAATACATTGAACCTCACAAGCTCAGTGACTTGTAGTTCATACTTGGAAAAGAATATCTCTGTCTCTGTGGCGCCTTTCTTAATATATGTTTGTTACAAGATGCAATCTTTATATGTCTGTGTATATTTCTTCAATGTGTAATCCAAACCTGGAGTCAATATGTAGCTTCCAATTTCTCCTCACAGGGTACATCAATGTAATCACAGACTGATTTACAGTCACGTAACTTTATTTCTGTAACTCTACACGAGACTCATTTTTAGAAAGGTGTTTGTAGATCCATCGGTCCTCCCTCTGGTCACTGGGCTGAGGTCACACCCGCAGGTTTCCAAAAGCCCCAGCATTAGGATAGAAAGTCCACCCATTTTGGCCCCTCCCTCATTAGAGTCTTGTTTTGAGACTCCCTCCCTAGTGTCCATCCCTGCCTCTTCCAATTTCCAATCCCGCCCACACACGCTCCCATTGTTTAGCCCCCTCTCCATTTCAGATGTCTCCTTTTCCTTATCTCCCTTGGAGATCACTTCCTCTGGTAAAGTAAACTCATTAGTCAGCTCTCCAGTTTTGAAGAGCTGACTGATCTCTCCAGATCATAGCTCCAATCAACCTATCCATCAGGAGGGAGGGGTTCTGAACGGGTCGGGTGCCATTGAGGTGGTGTGGGGAAGGAGGAAGCGAAACAGAGTAATTGCATCCCTGGAGAAGGATAGGTGTGACAGTTTTCATGAGAGACCCCCTGGACTTAAAATCCTGCTTCTGAATGCCAGATCTGTCAATGGTAAGACATCTGTCATTTAGGACTTGATCCTGGATGAGGTGGCGGATCTGGCGTGCATCACCAAGACGTGGTTAGATGAGTTGGAGGGGGGTAAACCTTACCCAGCTGTGCCCACCAGGTTTTGGGGTGCACCAGCAGGCAAGGGGGGCGGGGGGAAGGGTCGTGGTGATCTTTCGGCAGTCCATCATCCTGATCAGATGCACCGTTCTGCAATCTTCGAGGTTTGAGTGTGTCTACTTGAAAGTGGGAACCCGAGACAGCCTGAGGATCCACTGTCAGGGCGACCACCTGCACTCTGGATCCTTGACCTTCCTGGTTAGATAAGGTGGCCAGAGAGGGGTTTTGGGAATTGTTTGTTGTGATAGTAAATGCTTCATTGGGCCAGGGGAAATTTCCATCCTGCTTAAGCAGGCGGTGGTAAAACTTCTGCTAAAGAAGACCTCCCTTGACCCCACTATATGTGACAACTACAGACCAATTTCCAACCTCCCTTTTCTGGGCAAGGTTCTGGAGCGGGTGGTTGCCTCGCAGCTTCAGGGATTCCTCCATGACACCAATATTCTAGATCATTTGCTTGTGGCCTGGGCACAGTACCGAGACGGCTTTGGTCGCCTTGGTGGATGACCTCTGCAGGGAACTGGACAGGGGGAGTGTGACCCTGCTTGTTCTCTTGGATATCTCAGCAGCTTTCGATACCATCAACTATGATATCCTTCTGGGGAGACCCGCTGGGATGGGACTCTGAGGAACAGTTCTTCTGTGGCTCCGGTCCTTCCTGGAGGATTGTTCCCAGTCAGTGAAGCTGGGAGACTCCTGCTCGGACCCCTGGCCATTGACCCGTGGGGTCCCGCACGGATCCATTCTGTCCCCCATGCTTTTTAACATCTACATGAAACCGCTGGGAGAGGATATCAGGAGTTTTGGAGTATGGTGCCATCTCTACGCAGATGGCACCCACCTCCACTACTCATTTCCACCAGATTCCAAGGAAGCCCCTCGGATACTGGACCAGTGCCTGGCTGCTGTGACAAACTGGATGAGGATGAACAAGCTGAGGATCAATCCTGACAAGACAGAGGTTCTCCAGGTCAGTCACCAGTCTGACCAGGGTATTGGGTGGCAACCTGTGCTAGACGGGGTTGCACTCCCCCTGAAGTCACAGGTCCTCAGTTTGGGGGTCCTCCTGGACTCAGCGCTGATACTTGAAGCACAGGTGTCTGTGGTGGCCAGGAGAGCCTTCGCTCAATTAAAATTCATGCACCAACTGCGACCATACCTCGTAAAGTCTGACTTGACCATGGTGGTCCATGCTTTAGTTATTAGGCTTGGGCGGTTTCATTTGTTATTTTCGTAATTTGTTATTGATTCATATTTAAATTAGCTTACGATCCAATATCGAGCCATGCAGGAATAGTGTGAGGAGTAATTAAGAATCGAAACAATGTTTTCCAATTTTTGTATTTATTTATTTATTTATTTATTTATTTGCTTCATTTCTATACCGCATTTTTCAGCCCTTAACAGGCGACTCAATGCGGTTTATTATTTCGTAATTATTTCCGTATGTCTGGTGCAAGTTTTACAATCTCGCATTTACCCCACTTCCGGTCCCTTTGCCCTGCTGCTTCCCTCCTCTTTCCTCATGCTTCTTCTTGCCTCACTCTGGGCTGCACTGGGCTACCTTCCTTCCTTCCTTCCTTCCTTCCTTCCTTCCTTCCTTCCTTCCTTCCTTACAGCTGGCAAATCCCACATTCACCCCTCCCTCCTCTTTCTCCTGGCATCCTTCTTGCCCAAAATTTCTCATTACTTTATTTTTCATACCCTCACTCTATGCCACAGCAATGCGATGCCAGGTACAGCTAGTATATAATATAATATAATATAATATAATATAATATAATATAATATAATATAATATACAATTATAATATAATATATTATATAATAATATTATAATAATATATTATATATTATATATTATATTATATTATTATAATACTATATTATAGTATTGTATATTATATTATATTATTATATTATATATTATATTACTATATTATTATTATATTATATTATAATTGTGTATTATAATATAATATAATATAATATATATATATATTATAATATAATATATTATAATATAATATAATAATATATAATATAATATATAATAATAATATAATATACAATAATATAATATAATATAATAATAAATTTATTATATTATATTATATTATATTATATTATATTATATTATATTATTATAATAATATATAATATAATAATAATATAATAATGTAATATAATATACAATATATAATACAATAATATAATATAATAATATTATAATATAATATACAACAATATAATATAATAATATAATAATAATATAATATAATATAATATAATATAATATAGTTGTTATTAATTTGTAATTATTTCGTAATTATTTTCACATGTCTGGTGCAAGTTTTATAGTTGTTGTTTGTTTTATCACACCAACAGTCAACAACAGAGGGAGAGGGAAACTTCAGAAGTTCCCCCTGTCCCATTTGGAGGTTTTTTAAGCATATTGCGCAATCGCCTCCGCCATTAATGAATCGATTCGTAATTTACGAAATTTCGGAAATTTCGAAATTTTGAAATCTTAAATTTTGGAAGTCCTCAGAATTTCGAAATGCTAGCGCACCCTAGAAACGAAACGAGTTTAGAACCAATTTTTTTCTTGATCGTCCAAGCCTATTAGTTATTTCTAGACTGGATTACTGCAATTCACTCTACGTGGGGCTACCCTTGAAGATGGTCTGGAAATTACAACTTGTCCAATGTTTGGCAGCCAGATGAATAATTGGGGCAACTTACAGGGAGCGGTCCCAATTCAAAGTCCAAGTTCTTACCTATAAAGCCCTAAATGGTTTGGGACCTGTCTACCTTCGTGACTGTATCTCTCTCCCTAAACTAGCCCGAGCTCTTCGATCTTCAGGGGAGGCCCTCCTTTCACCATTGCCAGTTTCTCAGGCTCGCCTTGTGGGTACAAGGGAGAGAGCCTTCTCCTCTGTGGCTCCCCAACTCTGGAACTCATTGCTCGGTGAGATTAGGAAAGCCCCTACCTTAGAAACCTTTAAAAAGAATCTCAAAACCTGGCTCTGTCGCTGCACTTTTGGAGAGTAGTCACACAAGCTTTAGCTATTGCCCCCGTCAACATTTTGACCTAGGAGTAACCCCCCCCCCCTTGTACGAAGGTATGTTTATTACACTGTTCTCTATGAGTTCCCCCATACAAATAATCTGCTCCATTTATCTCACCCTGAGTTTTTAAACCATTTTATTGTACATGTGGCCCTCTCTCTGTCATGTTGTTTATTGCTTTCTTATGCTTTGTGTATATTGCTTGTTGTATTTATATGCTTTGTACTTTATTGCGATCTTGCTTATTTTATTTTATTGTAATTTGTATTGTATTTTAATGTAATTTGTTGTTTGGGCTTGGCCTCATGTGAGCCACCCCGAGTCCCCGTTGGGGGAGATGATGGCAGGGTACAAATAAGGTTTATTATTATTATTATTATTATTATTATTATTATTATTATTTAATATGCATGTTGAAGCAAAGAAATGTTTATTTATGAATTCATTTGCACATAAGCTTATCTGTTACAAAGTACTTTACTTCAGTTCCACTTATATATTATTGCAACTATCCTGCACTCCTTTAAATTGCCCAGAATTGGACACAATATTCCAGATGTGGTCTAACCAAAGCAGAATAGAGGGGTAGCATTACTTAGATCTAGACACTATGCTCCTATTGATGCAGGCCGAAATCCCATCGGCAAAAAAAGCCAATGGGATTTTGGCCTGCATCAATAGGAGCATAGTGTCTAGATCTAAGGAAGTAATGCTACCCCTCTATTCTGCTTTGGTTAGACCACATCTGGAATATTGTGTCCAATTCTGGGCACCACAATTCAAGAGAGATATTGACAAGCTGGAATGTGTCCAGAGGAGGGCGACTAAAATGATCAAGGGTCTGGAGAACAAGCCCTATGAGGAGCGGCTTAGGGAACTGGGCATGTTTAGCCTGAAGAAGAGAAGGATGAGAGGAGATATGATAGCCATGTATAAATATGTGAGAGGAAGCCACAGGGAGGAGGGGGAAGCTTGTTTTCTGCTTCCTTGGAGACTAGGACGCGGAACAATGGCTTCAAACTACAAGAGAGGAGATTCCATCTGAACATTAGGAAGAACTTCCTGACTGTGAGAGCCGTTCAGCAGTGGAACCCTCTGCCCCGGAGTGTGGTGGAGGCTCCTTCTTTGGAAGCTTTTAAACAGAGGCTGGATGGCCATCTGTCAGGGGTGATTTGAATGCAATATTCCTGCTTCTTGGCAGGGGGTTGGACTGGATGGCCCATGAGGTCTCTTCCAACTCTTTGATTCTATAATTCTATGAAATACATAAAATTGTTATTAGATAACTTTCAAACCTTGTAATTGTGGTGGGTTGGAATGGGTCAATCTTCTGGTTTCTCCCAGTTCTATGATTCTTTGTTTCAAAGATACACCAATGAATCCCCAGCATAGTTACTTTCAGTGGCCACAATGGCCAGCAGGAGCACCACAAAGGCAAAGAAAATGGCCCTCATGGTGAGAATTGGGATGAAATTGTCAGTGTATGATTTAATGTATGATGTATGAGGGTTCTGTCCTGGGCGCGGTCCTGTTCAACATCTTTATTAATGACTTAGATGAAGGGTTAGAAGGCAGGATCATCAAGTTTGCAGATGACACCAAATTGGGAGGGATTGCCAATACTCTAGAGGACAGGAGCAGGATTCAAAACGATCTTGACAGATTAGAGAGATGGGCCAAAACTAACAAAATGAAGTTCAACAGGGACAAATGCAAGATACTCCACTTTGGCAAGAAAAATGAAATGCAAAGATACAGAATGGGGGACAATGCCTGGCTTGAGAGCAGTACGTGTGAAAAAGATCTTGGAGTCCTCGTGGACAACAAGTTAAACATGAGCCAACAATGTGATGTGGCGGCAAAAAAAGCCAATGAGATTTTGGCCTGCATCAATAGGAGCATAGTGTCTAGGTCCAAGAAAGTAATGCTACCCCTCTATTCTGCTTTGGTTAGATCACACCTGGAATATTGTGTCCAATTCTGGGCACCACAATTCAAGAGAGATATTGACAAGCTGGAATGTGTCCAGAAGAGGGCGACTAAAATGATCAAGGGTCTGGAGAACAAGCCCTATGAAGAGTGGCTTAAGGAGCTGGGCATGTCTAGCCTGAAGAAGAGAAGGCTGAGAGGAGATATGATAGCCATGTATAAATATGTGAGAGGAAGCCACAGGGAGGAGGGAGCAAGCTTGTTTTCTGCTTCCTTGGAGACTAGGACGCGGAACAATGCCTTCAAACTACAAGAGAGGAGATTCCATCTGAACATGAGGAAGAACTTCCTGACTGTGAGAGCCGTTCAGCAGTGGAACTCTCTGCCCCGGAGTGTGGTGGAGGCTCCTTCCTTGGAAGCTTTTAAGCAGAGGCTGGATGGCCATCTGTCAGGGGTGATTTGAATGCAACATTCCTGCTTCTTGGCAGGGGATTGGACTGGATGGCCCAAGAGGTCTCTTCCAACTCTTTGATTCTATGATTCTGTGATTCTATGTATGTTTAAATGTAATTTCATGCAGTAGAAATATGGTTGCCATAAGTTTGTATTGCTAGGATGTATGTTTACATAGAAAGGCTATGAGAATGTAACCCTGAGACACTCTCTGAGTGTAGCTGTAAGAAAAATTAGGGAGTGTCCTGTTTCTAGCTAGCCAGATGCAGTTTTGTTTTCGTTTCAACTTTCTTTGTCCTGTGTTCTGCGTAGTTCATGTCTGCTCGCATACAGTAATGGTTATGTTTGGAACTGCTCAAGTAAAATTGAACCTGCTTTGTACCAGATGACTCCAGAGTCCATGTTTTTTCATAAGCTTCTACAAAACTTCTGCAGACGCTAACAGAGATCCCCTTCAGTGAGCCCTGATGACAGCTGATCCAATAGAGGAGTCACCCACAAGACTAGATGGCCAAGGCTCGGTGGAATGAAAGAAAGGGACTTGGGGTTAAGTGACGTACAATATTTTAAGTCACAACACTATTGTGTCCTTTTGACTTCACAAGGACATTGCAAGAATGTATTGCAGTCAGATCTTCCATGAGAAAGCCATTTAGTGCCAACTTTCTCAACTGCCATTGACATCAAAAACATCTAGCACACCTTCAAAGAGCATAATGGAAGGCAAAAGGCCAAGACAGAGATTATAGTCTTGAAAGAGACTCATCAAGTTGGAGTCAGGATCATAATTTTCATCAGAGACAATTGAGTTTGGATAACTCCTTCATCCTCATGTGCAGCTTCCATAATGCTTTGTCTCACTCATTGTCTCAGTACCTATTCTGGAGGAAAAGTTCACTGACATTTAACAAAGACTTCATCTTCAAGATTTTGAAGAACTTATTTATTTGTTGTGTCAGGACAACCAGTCAAATTATATTACATTTCTAACAACAAAGCAAACAAACAGACAAAATACAAAATTTGTGAGTTTGGTAGTTGATTAAATGTCCTTTGACCAGTAGCTGGCCACTTGGAGTGCCTCTGGCGTTGCATGTGGCAGGGCTCAGAGTAGCAGGTGGTCAGTGGTTTGCTCTTCTCCACACTCGCATGTCGTGGATTCCACTTTGTGGCCCCATTTCTTGAGGTTGGCTGTGCATCTCGTGGTACCAGAGCGCAGTCTGTTTAGCACCTTCCAAGTCGCCCAGTCCTCTGTGTGCCCAGGGGGGAGTCTCTCATCTGGTATCAGCCATTGGTTGAGGTTCTGGGTTTGAGCCTGTCACTTTTGGACTCTCGCTTGCTGAGGTGTTCCAGCTAGTGTCTCTGTAGATCTTAGAAAACTATTTCTAGATTTAAGTCATTGACGTGCTGGCTGATACCCAAACAGGGGATGAGCTGGAGATATCTCTGCTTTGGTCCTTTCACTATTGACTGCTACTTCCCGGCGGATGTCAGGTGGTGCAATACCAGCTAAGCAGTGTAATTTCTCAAGTGGTGTAGGGCGCAGACACCCCGTGATAATGCGGCATGTCTCATTAAGAGCTACATCCACTGTTTTAGCGTGGTGAGTTGTGTTCCACACTGGGCATGCATACTCAGCAGCAGAGTAGCACAGCACAAGGGCAGATGTCTTCACTGTATCTGGTTGTGATCCCCAGGCTGTGAAGTAAACTGAAGAACTAAACTGAATGATCAAATGTTTAGAAATGCCTCAGTAACTTCACATTGTTGAAAATACAACCTGAGCATCTCTTATTAGGAATTCCAAAATACCCCCAAATCTAATAACACCTTTGCTTTCATTTAGTTCAGTATATACATACTTTTTCAAGCATAAGATTATTCATAATCTTGCATAAAATTACCTCCAGTCTATGTTGTTGTTCATTCGTTCAGTCGTCTCCGACTCTTCGTGACCCCATGGACCAGCCCACGCCAGAGCTCCCTGTCGGCCGTCACTACCCCCAGCTCCTTCAAGGTCAGTCCTGTCACTTCAAGGATGCCGTCCATCCACCTTGCCCTTGGTCAGCCCCTCTTCCTTTTGCCTTCCACTTTCCCCAGCATAATTGTCTTCTCTAGGCTTTACTGTCTCCTCATGATGTGGCCAAAGTATTTCAACTTTGTCTCTAGTATCCTTCCCTCCAGTGAGCAGCCGGGCTTTATTTCCTGGAGGATGGACTGGTTGGATCTTCTCACAGTCCAAGGCACTCTCAGAACTTTCCTCCAACACCACAGCTCAAAAGCATCGATCTTCCTTCGCTCAGCCTTCCCTAAGGTCCATCTCTCACATCCGTAGGTGACTACAGGGAATACCATGGCTTTGACTAGGCAATGGATCTTTGTTGCCAGTCTGATGTCTCTACTCTTTACTATTTTATCGAGACTGGACATTGCTCTCCTCCCAAGAAGGAAGCGTCTTCTGATTTCCTGGCCACAGTCTGCATCTGCAGTAATCTTTGCGCCTAGGAATACAAACCCTGTCACGGCCTCCACGTTTTCTCCCTCTATTTCCCAGTTGTCAATCATTCTTGTTGCCATAATCTTGGTTTTTTTGATGTTTAGCTGCAACCCAGCTTTTGCGCTTTCTTCTTTCACCTTGATTAGAGTCTATGTATAAATGTATATATGAAACATAGGTGCATTTCAAGTTTAGGCTTGATTCCCATCTCCAAGTTATCCCGTTCTGCACATATATGCACATGTATTCCAGTATAATAACAAAAAAATAATCCACAACATATCTCCTCCAAAATATTTCGGAGAAGGGATATTCAATCTGTACCACAGGCAACACCAATTTTGGAACAGCTCTGGTGTCTGCTAGTTGATTTCTGGACCCAGTTCTGGTTTGGCATTTCTAGCACCCAGAGCGCTGAAAAAATGTAATCATCTTTGGCTTGTGCCTTCCCTTTTGTTAATCTGTCTAGCAATTCCAAACCTGTGTTGCTGAAGGCTTTCATGGCCGGATTCACTGGGTTGCTGTGAATTTTCCGGGCTGTACATGGCCATATAGCCCAAAAAACCCACAGCAACTCAATTCCAAACCTGCTATATCTATTCAGAAATTTGGAACTCATGAGTTTTGGCTGCTTCTTTCCCAAATGGTGAAAATATAGCTAAGAGGAGTCTCTTGAAAAGCATGCCATGATGTTAGAATCAAGATTGTTATGGGTTGTTGTAGGTTTTTTCGGGCTATATGGCCATGGTCTAGAGGCATTATCTCCTGACGTTTCGCCTGCATCTATGGCAAGCATCCTCAGAGGTAGTGAGGTCTGTTGGAACTAGGAAAACCGGTTTATATATCTGTGGAATGACCAGGGTGGGACAAAGGACTCTTCTCTGCTGGAGCTAGGTGTGAATGTTTCAACTGACCACCTTGATTAGCATACAATGGCCTGACTGTGCCTGGGGCAAACTTTTGTTGAGAGGTAATTAGATGTCCCTGCCTGCTTTCTCTCTGTTGTTGTCCTATTGAAATTTTAGAGTTTTTTTTAATACTGGTAGCCAGAATTTGTTCATTTTCATGGTTTCCTCCTTTCTGTTGAAATTGTCCACATGCTTGTGGATTTCAATGGCTTCTCTGTGTAGTCTGACATGGTGGTTGTGAGAGTGGTCCAGTATTTCTGTGTTCTCAAATAATATGCTGTGTCCGGGTTGGTTCATCAGGTGCTATGCTATGGCTGACTTCTCTGGTTGAAGTAGTCTGCAGTGCCTTTCATGTTCCTTGATTTGTATTTGGGCAATGCTGCTGCGTTTGGTGGTCCCTATGTAGACTTGGGACTGAAGTCTTGCAGCTCTTCTGATGTCTGAGGTGGAATATCCATTGGCCTGGAGAGCCCAGTTGAGGTGGTTCAGTTCATCTTGGAGGAGGTGGGGTTCACAGATTCTTTTTGCATGGTCTACCAAGGCTTTTAAACAAGAACAAGCCACGAGAGTCAAGATGAAGATCCACCCAGAGGAAAAGTGTTCCTGCCATACATCAAGGGAACCACTGACTGCATAGGGAAGCTGATGAGGAAACTCAACATACAAACGATCTACAGACCCACCAAGAAAATCCAACAAATGCTACGTTCAGCAAAGGACAAGAGGGATCCTCTCACCTCTGCAGGAGTCTACCGTATACCATGCAGCTGTGGACAAGTCTACATAGGGACCACCAAACGCAGCATTGCCCAAACAAGAATCAAGGAACATGAAAGGCACTGCAGACTACTCCAACTAGAGAAGTCATCCATAGCAGAGCACCTGATGAACCAACCTGGCCACAGCATTTTATTTGAGAACACAAAAATGTTGAACCACTCTCACAACCACCATGTCAGACTACACAGAGGAGCCATTGAAATCCACAAACATGTGGACAATTTCAACAGAAAGGAAGAAATCATGAAAATGAACAAAATCTGGCTACCAGTATTAAAAAATTCTAAAATTGCAACAGCAAA
Organism: Anolis sagrei; assembly: GCF_037176765.1. Classification (NCBI taxonomy): domain Eukaryota; kingdom Metazoa; phylum Chordata; class Lepidosauria; order Squamata; family Anolidae; genus Anolis; species Anolis sagrei. The sequence goes on from NC_090021.1 coordinate 10,365,835, forward strand.
AACAGCAGAGAGAAAAACAGGCAGGGACATCTAATCACCATTCAAGAAGAGTTTGCTCCAGGCACAGTCAGCCCATTGTATGCTAATCAAGGTGGTCAGTTGAAAGATCCACATCTAGCCCAACTTACAAAAGCCCTTTGTCTCACCCTGGTCATTCCACAGATATATAAACCCCTTTTTTCCCAGTTCCAGCAGACCTCACCTCTGAGGATGCTTGCCATAGATGCAGGCGAAACATCAGGAGAAATGCCTTTAGAACATGGCCATATAGCCCGAAAAAACCCACAAGAACTGAGAGAATCCTATAGCTGCTCCCAAGCTGATTTGTACCCCCCCCCAAAAAAAAATCAGGTTTAAGTATCCATGTAGATTTGCACATGGAAAAGAGAAGATTCAGATCACTGAACATCAGGTGGGAGAGGCCTGCCTTGGAACTCCATTAAAAAGCAAGGGGGCCTCAAAGAGAGGTTCTCAGGGATTTTTCTGAAGTGATGGTCTTTAGAGTCTTTAATGATACAACAAAGTCTTTATTATGGAACAAACAACAAATCTTCAAAGGTTCAAACAACACTTCAAGGCTTTCTTAGTCTAGTCGTCAATGGGCTGGTACCTGACTTTGATTAACTGTACTTTCTCTGTAGGAAAAATCCTTTTTAACCTCTCCCAGGCTGCTTTCTATCTATGCCTCATCGGTGTGGGACCTACTACCGACTCCAAATGCATCTAGGTATCAAGTAGACCTACCAGCCGAGGCTTGAAGATATTTCAGCTGGAGTTCCGTGGATCTGTAATGCTGTTCTCCCTTCGAGAATTCTTTGAAACTTCAGGGCTGTTCCCTCTGGTGCTGTGAGGCTGAGAGGCTGTGAGCTCTCAGCCAGAGCTTTTGGGACCTTTCTCCTGGAATTTCTGCTTCCGTATCCCCGGATGTTACTTTTTCCCTGGATGCTATTGAGAAAGGAAGCTTTTCTACGGGACGAGCTGGTCTACGTCCTATAGCTTAGCTATCTTGTGTGAGACTGCCCAAAAAATGTCTCCTTTCCCTCCCAGAGCCCTGAACAAGGGGCGGAACCAAAGCTTAATTATGATGGACAGGAGGCCTGTCCTATGACTGCAAGCAAACATTTGAGACAAAGCAAATAAAGTTGGAGCTCCTGGTACAGCCGTACCAGCACAGGTACAATGAGCCCTTAAACTGAACAGAAAGGCAACTGACAACAAACAATAATTTTGATCAAATGATTCACCAGGACTCAGTGCTATTTTCAGTCCAATCTACTCACAGCACAGATAAAATTTATTCCAAGCATCAGTATTTTATGAACTTCAGTTATGCAAATAATGCAAAAGCAATAATAACAAAACTGGTTTTCTATATCTAATGCATATCTGGTAAATCATCATTATTACCACAGGACAGGGCTGTGGTGCGGCTAGTTAGTAGCCAGCTGGATTAAATCACTACTGACTGAAAGAGCATGAGTTCAAAGCCAGGCTGGACTGGAGAAAGCTCCTGACCATTAATAGTCTAGCTTGCTGTTGACCTATGCAGCCTGGAAGACATTTGCATCTGTCAAGGAGGAAATTTAGGTACCGCTATATATGGAGAGGCTAATTGAACTAGTTAACAACACCTTAAAACCTTCCAGCAGCATGCAGAAGAATAAGCAAGGACTCCATCAAAGGACCCGGTGTCACAAGTGGATGGTGACACAGCAGCTCCCCCTGAGGCCAGAACCAAGCATACCCTCGTGAAGCTCGAAAAGCTGGAATGTTAAAATTGCCTCTATATCTGTCTATATATGTTGTATGTGTAATGGCATTGAATGTTTGCCATATATATGTGCATTGTAATCCGCCCTGAGTCGCCTGCAGGGTGAGGAGGGTGGAATATAAATGCTGTAAATCAATCAATCAATCAATCAATCAATCAATCTGAGGTCTATGTGATCAGGATGTTCCCTGGATCTGGTACTGTATGTAATCACAACTTCTAGTTCCTGGCCCTTGGTACATGATATGGCATTTATGCCACTAGAACAGTGGTTCTCAACCTTCCTAATGCTGCGACCCCTTAGTACAGGTCCTCATGTTGTGGTGACCCCCAACCATAACGTCATTTTCATTGCTACTACATAACTGTAATTTTGCTACTGTTATGAATTGTAATGTAAATATCTGATATGCAGGGTGTATTTTCAGTCATTGGACCAAATTTGGCACAAATACCCGATACGCCCAAATTTGAATACTGGTGGGGTTGGGGGTGACTGATTTTGTCATTTGGTAATGCTGGAGTTGCTGGGATTTATAGTTCACCTAAAATCAAAGAGCCTTCTGAACTCCACCAATGATGGAATTGAATCAAACTTGGCACACAGAATTCCCATGACCAAGAGAAAATACTGGGAAGATCTGGTGGACATTGACTTTGAGTTTTTGGAGTTGTAGTTCACCTACATCCAGAGAACACTGTGGACCCAAGCAATGACGGATCTGGATCAAACTTGGCACAAATACTCAATATGCCCAAATGTGAACACTGGTAGAGTTTGGAGAAAATAGACCTTGCCATTTGGGAGCTGTAGTTGTTGGGATTTATAGTTCACCCACAATGAAATAGCATTCTGAACCCCACCAATAGAATTGGACCAAACTTTCCACACAGAACCCCCGTGACCAACAGAAAATACTATGTTTTCTGATGGTCTTTGGCGACCCTTCTGACACCCCCTCACAACCCCCACAAGGGACCCGACCCCCAGGTTGAGAAACACTGCACTAGAAGCAGAAATCACAATACAGTCCAAAGGGAAATGTCAGCTATTGTCAAGATCAGGCTCACTAGAACAGATCAGCATAAGGTTAATATTTTATTCTTATTTTCCATAGCCACAGTTCTACAGCTTGAGGTCCCTAATGTTGACAGAACCCTAGTATGATAGATCTCCACTCCTGGCTGGCCCCACAGTTTCAAACACTTGCATTCCTGTCACTCACCTTGGCTTCCCTTCTCATCAGAAACCCTCCTTGAATTGGGTACCTAGGTCTCAGGGTGCTCCTTGTTTGGACCAGTGGGTGTGTTATTCTGTGGTTGTGTGAAAAGAATGGCCAGTCATCAAAAGTCATAGGAAGAGTTGTAAAACACACACACTGAATTAGAAGTATATTAAGAAACTTTTGTGCAACACATTAGCTACTGCTAAAAGAGTGATATTTATTTATTTATTTTCTATTTTTATATCCTGCCCTTCTTGAGGCAAAGGCAAAATTTATTATTTATTTATTTATTTAGTTACGATATTTCTATCCCGCCTTTCTCAAGCCCGCAGGCAACTTAAGACCTTAAACAATTCAACAATTAAATAACATTTAGCTAAAAATCTAAATGAAGTTAAAAACAATTCAAACCTAAACAATACCACTTACAGCTATAAAATCAGGTTATCCACAGCCAAGGTCGGGCCATTCCAATGATATAAATCTAAGTCATCTATTGTACTGTAGTAGTTACCAAAGGCTTGGTCACAAAGCCATGTTTTCACCTTTTTTTCCTGAAAGTCAGGAGAGGTTGATCTAATATCCCTGGGGAAGGAGTTCCATAGCTAAGGAGCCACCACTGAAAAGGCCCTGTCTCTTGTCCCCACCAACTGTGCCTGTGCCGATACGGCTGTACCAAAAGCTCCAACTTCCTTTTCTTTCTTTGAGTGTTTGCAATAAGGTGGCTTCCCTTGGTTTGCAATTATAGGGCCAATGACCCATCAATCATTGTCAAGTTTTGGTTCCGCCCCTTTCCCCAGGACTCTGGGAGGAGAGGGAGCCATTTTAGGTCAGTCTTGCATTGGAAAGCTTAGCTATAGGATGTGGATTAGCTCCACCTGTAGAGAAACTTCGTTTCTCACAGCATCTGGGGGAAATTCCGGGGGGGGGGGGGGAAACAGTTCCAAAGGACTCCAGCTGGAGAATCTACAAAGCCTTGACAGGTAGGTCTACTTGGGACCCAAGAAGCAGTTTGGAGCTGGGAGTAGAGCCCACACCAGCAAAGTTTAGAAAGTAGATTGCCCAAGGAGGGGTTAAAAAGGTTTTTCCTCTTAAAGAAAAGAAACAGTTCACGAAGGCAGTTGCCTGTCCCTTGTGGACAAGATTAAGAAAGTCACCAGTTGATCCAAAGCCTTGAAGCATTTGTTTAATTTGTTGAAGATTTAAGAAGTATTTGATAGTTTGTTGAAGACTTAAGCAATCATAAAGGACTTTGTTAAACCTTTCAAGCTTCTAAAGACTCTGCATAGGAAAATCCTTAGGACCTCTCACTTGAGGCACCCTGGCTTCCCGCTGGGCACAAAGAGCACATCCTGTTCAAAAGCCAACTGCTATAGGCCCAGCGCGTGACAGGACAGTGCCTGTGAAGGAGGCGGAACCGAGAGTAGGGCCTCTCCAGATGATCTCAATCTCCTAGATGGTTCATAGGGGGAGATACGTTCGGATAAGTAAACTGGACCAGAACAGTTTAGGGCTCTATAGGCTAAAGCCAGCACTTTGAATTGTGCTTGGTAGCAGATTGGCAGACAGTGAAGCTGACACCACAGGGGGGTTGTACGCTCCCTGTTCATCACTCCGGTGAACAATCTGGCTGCCGCCCGTTGGACCATTTGGAGCTTCCAAACAGTCTTCAAAGGCAACTCCATGTAGAGTGCATTGCAGTAATCTAAGCGTGATGTAACCAGAGCATGGATCACTGTGGACAATTCAGACTTCCCAAGGTACAGGTGCAGTTGGTGCACATGTTTTTTAGTATTATTTTAAATGTGTTTTTATTCTATTTTAATATGTGACACAAATATTTGTTTTTATGTTTATATTCATTTTTATATGCATTTGCCTTTTTAAAAAAATTCTACTGTGTTCTGCCACGCGCTGGGCCTGTAACAGCTGTCTTTTCTACACTTTAAGCTCAGCGGCAAGCCAGGGGCACCTCAAAGAGAGGTTCTCGGGGATTTTTCTGAAGTGATGGTCTTTAGAGTCTTTAATGATACAACCAAGTCTTTATTATGGAACAAACAACAAATCTTCAAAGGTTCAAACAACACTTCAAGGCTTTCTTAGTCTAGTCGTCAATGGACTGGCACCTGACTTTGATTATCTGTACTTTCTCTGTGAGAAAAAACCCCTTTTAACCTCTCCTAGGCTGTCTATTATCTAGGCCTCATCGGTGTGGGTTCTACTACTGATTCCAAATGCGTCTGGGTATCAAGTAGACCTACCAGCCAAGGCTTGTAGATATTTCAGCTGGAGTTCTGTGGATCTGTAATGCTGTCCTCCCTCAGATAATTCTTTGAAACTTCAGGGCTGTTTTCCCTCTGATTGCTGTGAGGCTGAGCGGCAGTGAGCTCTCAGCCAGAACTTTTGGGACCTTTCCCCTGGAATTTCTGTTTCTGTATCCCCGGATGCTATTGAGAAAGGAAGCTTTTCTATGGGATGAGCTGGTCTACGTCCTATAGCTTAGCTACCTTGTGTGAGACTGCCCAAAAATTGGCTGCTTTCCCTCCCAGAGCCCAGAACAAGGGGCGGAACCGAAGCTTAATTATGATGGACAAGAGGCCTGTCCTATGACTGCAAGCAAACATTTGAGAAAAAGCAAATAAAGTTGGAGCTCCTGGTACAGCCGTACCAGCACATACTGTATTGTGCAAAGACATGTTAGCCACTTTGAGTCCCCACAGGGAAAAAGGCAGCGTAAAAATAAAGTAAGTAAATAAAGTAAGTAAGACTTTGATTGTGTATTCTTGCATGGTAAAGAAGGGTTGGACTGGATGTCTCTAGAGGTCTTTTCCAATTCTATGTTTCTGATTCTGGATGGCCTCAGACTCAGTCAGTAAGGCCAAATGTTACAAGGCCCAGAATTTAATTAGAGACTTGTGTCTTCATAAGCGAACTTAATGTTTGCAGGCTACAGAATTGAGGAGTTCCAAATATATCTGTATTCAACAAGAGGTTGAACGACATTAGTAAGTAATGGAACCAGCATGCAACAGAATCAAAACACAATGGGATGGATGCAGATTGGAACCAATACTCAAAAGGTGCTGATGTCCTTTGGTGCTTTCTAATAGGCATTGGAGGACTCTTGATATCATCCCATTATGCTTCTTGGAATTCACATAGCACCTCTGCTATTTAGATTAGAATATGTAAAGTTCCCTAGTACAGAGAATGTTAGACAATTCCAGACAAATGTTTTTTTTGGACCAGAACATATTTCCAAGCTGTGATCTGGGAAACGGCTTAAAATGAATGTATTACAGTTATCAAGATTCTTAATGTAATGCATTGTTGGAAATACTCCATTTTAGATCAGTGTTTGCTTTAGACTTCAATATAGCAATGGTATGGCTATACAGAAGCCATTAGGCTCCATTGGACTATGGACTATTGATTCTAAGGAAGATACCCTGTGTTACCTACACAGAAAAACGACCACAAAATCCTATTGTACCTGGATTCATAAGCAAAGTACCTGTATGCTGTATACCTCAAGTTTTGTGGGTAAACCAACTCTGTTACTTTTAAAGAAGACTGTTTATTTTGTTTCTTGAGAGCATGATTTAAAGTCAAATATATTTTAAGGGAGAGTAGATGTTTTTGGACAACTAAAAAAAACACACTTCTGATACTCTGCTGAATATATGTTTTTGTGCATTGATATGTCTTTGTCCCTGACAGTTCAAAGACATATGTAGGTACATCTAAAATGATCAAGGGTCTGAAGAACAAGCCCTATAAGGAGCGGCTTAAGGAGCTGGGCATGTTTAGCCTGAAGAAGAGAAGGATGAGAGGAGATATGATAGCCATGTTTAAATATGTGAGAGGAAGCCACAGGGAGGAGGGATCAAGCTTGTTTACTGCTTCCATGGAGATTATGACAAGGAAAAATGGCTTCAAACTACAAGAAAGGAGATTCCATCTGAACATGAGGAAGAACGTCCTGACTGTGAGAGCCATTCAGCAGTGGAACTCTCTGCCCCAGAGTGTGGTGGAGGCTTCTTCTTTGGACGCTTTTAAACAGAGGCTGGATGGCCATCTGTCAGGAGTGATTTGAATGCAGTATTCCTGCTTCTTGGCAGGGGGTTGGACTGGATGGCCCATGAGGTCTCTTCCAACTCTTTGATTCTATGATTCTATGTGTAAGACTGGAGGTTTTATATAGCAATCTTAAATGATCACTCACAAGCCGGTTTTGCTTGGAAATGAATATATTGCTTGTATCTCTGCAGCAAAGAAAGACACTACCGACTTTTTCCCACCACCACTTCTTTTTATACACCTTTCCTGCCCATCTCCCCCCTCTTCTCAGTTTCCTTATTAGAGCTTGTTGCTTCACAAGTTCCAATACAAGGTTTCCAGCACCCTTTGCTGGCTTCAAAATGTCACAGAGAGAAAACTGAGGCAGCCAGAATGATTCAGTCAGGATGTCACGGAGGGAATTTGTGATGTCTTCATGCCGTCAGAAATTGACTCCTGACACTATGATTCTATCATTTTAATAACTGAGAGACCTAGTTGCCTTGCATGAAGGCTGGTAAACAACACTTTTCAAAAAGTTGTGACTTCTAACAAGGTCATGCCTTTCCAGTGACCAGTGATTTTCCAAAAAGGTTATGAATTCCTTTTTCCAAATATATGGCATTGGGAATGTATGTACAAGGGCAAAACCATATTGTGTTTTTAAAGGAAAAAAGAAAACCAAACAAAGAGTAGTAATGAGTAATATCACTATTCTCCTTAAGTTGTGTTCTTTGCCACCTCAAGCCATGAGGAGAGGAAGGTAAAAAATTATTATCGTTATTAATTAAGAGGAGCAAAACGTATTTAATGGGACTTTTTGAGAAATTCCATTTTAGTCCTCAGGCTGTTTATCTCTGCCCCAAGTTGAGGGCCTATTGGATTCCAAATCTAATCCAAAGGCATGAGGATGGCCATAAGAGGAAAGATGACAGAAAGGTCTGAAGTGGAAAGGTTGAAGGCAAACATGTGTTTGGCAGAAAACCCAAGAGAAGGAAATGCATAACTCAATGGTTGTGGTTTCAACACTTTTTATTATTATTACAACAAGAGGAGGCACAGAGTTTTATAGGTTGGGATTTTGACATATCTGAGACTACTCCTCTTTGTTGGTTCTATAAGTGCTCAGCCTTTTTTGGGGGGCACTGGTACTTTATAATGTTTATAATGTGGTGGTGGTGGTGGAGGAGGAGGTGGAGGAGGTGGTGGAGGAGGAGGAGGTGGTGGTGGAGGAGGAGGTGGTGGAGCAGGTGGTGGAAGACAGCAGTAAGGTCCATAACCAGGATAGCCACAGGCGCAGTTTGCGCTGGCATCCACACCGTAAGGGCAGCTTTTTCCACAGGTTCTTCCTCCGGAGCACTTAGCACCACATTTGCCCTTTGGATAGGCTGCAAAAGAGAAGTCAAGGATTAGTTCCATTCTAACACTGGGAAAGGGATTGCAAGGAGAGATGCAAGTTCCTAGGAGATATTTGTTTCAACAGCTAATCCCTAAAGAGGCGTCAGGAGAGAATGCTTCTAGAACATCGCCATATAGCCCAAAAAACCTATAACAACCCAATCCCTAAAGATGCCGAGGAGTGAGGTGGGGCAGGCCCATAGGCTACAAGTTGGCCTGAAGCATATACTAGGAGAGTCTCTCTTGCCTGTCACTCAAAGATAGAGGAGAGGTTGAGTAGTAAACCCACAATACTCTGTCAAGACATCGATTCTCAATCCCAGCCCCTTTCTAACTCTTCCCATTTCATAGACATTGTGAAAATTAAGATAGAAGGCACTGAAGTGTTCTCAAATTTTTATATATATATATATATATATATATATATATATATATATATATATATCCAATTTACAGGAAATTATATCATTATATCATGGTCGATTCTCATTCCATTCTTTCCCATTATTACTCCAACATTCATAGTTAGTTTCTGACAAATGCTAAGCCTTCAACGGCCTGAGAATCACTATTTGATCTCCCAGATGAAAATAGTCAATACCAGTTAGCAATGTCGAACATTTTAAAAATCATTGTCTCCAAAAGGTTGGGCTATAATTCGGATAAGATGTTTTCCACTTCCCAATAGACCAGTGGTTCGCAACCCAGCAGAGGACAGCGAGAATGAAAATCTGGTCCGTGAACCTCCTTCCTCTTTATTTTATTGTTATTGTTTACTGTCTGCGTTTTCGAGTTGGGTTTTCGGTTTTATGCTGCAGTAATTTGTGTTTGGGCTTGACCTCATGTAAGCCGCTCCGTGTGCCCATTGGGGAGATGGTAGCAGGGTATAAAGTTTATTATTATTATTATTATTATTATTATTATTATTTTCACTCCTTTCCGCAGAGCTAACCAGCCTCGCCCCTTTGGTACACATCTTAGAAAGTGGTCAAGTGGTCCCCGTTCAAGAGGGCCATGTTAAAAAAAAGTTGGGAACCATTGCAATAGACCAAAGGGTCAACCAAATTCCCAGAGCTCAGAATCTGGGAATGCATCTACATTGAAGAATGGATGCAATTTGACACTACTTAGTTTACTCACAGTTTTTCACTTTGCAGAGATTAAAAAAAAAGTGAAAATAACCATTAGGAAACACATTGAGGTGTTCTCAAATACAAATACTAATACTCAGATTATAGCCAAGGAGATCTCATCCTTCTTCATCCCCACTCTCACATTTAGGCATATGAGCTGATTGACAATAAGACATCAAAGGACTAGATATTGTTGTTTTTGCTGGGCTTGGCCCCCATGTAAGCTGCCCCGAGATGGAGATGGTGGCAGGATATAAGAATAAAGTTGTTGTTGTTGTTGTTGTTGTTGTTGTTGTTAGTCCTAGCCATTGTGCCTATGAAAACTACTGTATATACTCGAGTATAAGCCTAGTTTTTCAGCCCTTTTTTTAGGTTGAAAAAGCTCCCCTCGGCTTATACTCGAGTCAAGGTTATTTATTCTTTTACTCTGTTATTAGTATTATTTTATTACATTTATTATTTTACTCTATTATTATTATATTTACATTATTTTGCTCTATTATTATTCTATTTATTATTTTGTTCTATTATTATTATTACATTTACAGTATTTTACCCTATTATTATTATTGCATTTATTATTTTAATCTATTTATTATTATTATTATTATGACAGTATTTTACCCTATTATTACTACATTTATTATTTTACTCCATTATTACTGTTTTTATTGCATTTTCATTATTTTACTCTATTATTTTTATTATATTTATTATTTTAATAATAAGTACATTTAAATTGAAGGAGGTTAGAATAATGGATTAATAAGAGTTGGACAGTCTTAAATTACAGTTTTATGTAAATATTCAGAAACATTTAGCCTATCGATGCCTCAATTAATGTAATTTTATTGGTATGTATTTTTATTTTGAAATTGACCCATAGTGGATGCATTTCCCACCCTCGGCTTATACTCGAGTCAATACGTGTTCGAAGTTTTTTGTGATAAAATTAGGTGCCTCAGCTTATATTCGGGTCGGCTTATACGCGAGTATATACAGTAGTTGAAATCATATAGCTACTGACTTAAAGCCCGCCCACCCCCCAAAATGTGGAGCATTTCAAGTGTTCTCATACCAGAATTTTCTACCCCATCCTTTATATTTCTACAGAAGATCCAGCAGAGCTTGAAAACATTGTATTTTGGGGCTACAATTGAAATAATGAATTACAATGATGAGTGATGAATGCTGGGAATTGTCATCCTAGAACTAAATTTTCCATGCTCTGAAATAGCGTGACTATATAATGATCCGGATACCTTTGCCCCTGTCACTGAAGGCTTAAATCTTCTACAGTGTTGCAATGCTTCCCAAACTTTACACCTTCCAATATTTTGGACTTCATTTCCTAAATTCCTGACCAATGGCCATGTTAGCTGAGGCTTCTGGGAGCTGAAGTCCAAAACCATTGGGAGGACCCAAGGTTGGGAACCACTGATGTAATTGGGTTGTTGTAGGTTTTTCCGGGTTATATGGCCATGTTCTAGAGCAGGGGTCAGGAACCTTCGGCTCTCCAGGTGTGGTGGACTTCAACTCCCACAATTCCTTGAGGCTCGGCATTCACCCCAAAGGCTTACCTTGGCCTCAAGGAATTGTGGGAGTTGAAGTCCACCACACCTGGAGAGCCGAAGGTTCCCCATGCCTGTTCTAGAGGCATTTTCTCCTGACGTTTCACCTGCATCTATGGCAAGCATCCTCAGAGGTAGTGAGGTCTGTTAGAACAACCTTCCACTACCTCACTACCTTCCAACAGACCTCACTAGCTCTGAGGATGCTTGCCATAGATGCAGGCGAATTTCCTAAATTCCTGACCAATGGCCATGCTAGCTGAGGCTTCTGGAAGCTGAAGTCCAAAACCATTGGGAGGACCCAAGGTTGGGAACCACTAATGTAATTGTTATTGCTGTTGTTGTTGTTTTCCTACCTTCCAAGGCAGCTAACAATATATTTTAAAAACACACATTGAAAACCATGCAAAAGTAGTATATATACACACACACACAACTGTATGGAGTTCAAATGCATTGAAAAACTATATAGACATCTTAGAAAATGCAAAGTCCAATCACAGTCCATTTCTAAAGCTTGCCTGATGTCATAACATTATTTTAACCTGGCAATGGAAGGAGAGAGAGGATCCTGACCTCTGTAGGGAGGGATTTCCAGAGTTTGGTAGCAGCCAGCAAGAAAGCTTTCTCCCTCATTCCCACCAAAAGCCCGAGAAGGTGGTGAGAAGAGCATTTCCAGACACCCTTAGAGCTCTAAAATGTCGAGCACATCTACACATTTTTCTGTTAGAAGAGATTCCTGGAAACATCTAGCTCACCACTGCAACCTCTCAAAGATATACTTCTGAGTTCTCCCTCTTTCCTGATACTTACCTTCCGTGGTCATGATGGCTACCAGGAGTAGCACAAAGGCAAGGAATATGGCCTTCATGGTGACACTCTGCTTCAGATCCCCTTCAGTGGTTCTATGAAGGAGACACAAGACTGGATGAAGATCGAGGTCTACAGGTCCAGTATTTATGCAAAATTTGATGCAGTGAAAGGGAGGAGCTTGGAGCTGAATGACGTAGGATCTTTTGTTTTGGAATAGCATCATTCTATCCTCAACAGGTTATGATTCAAAAACACATCGCTCCCCCCCCCCCCACCCCATTTCCCAGGTAGACTCTATTTTCTGGAAAGCATCAGCTCGTAGACGCATGGCTTCAAAGAAATATAATGGACAAAGGATGACTTAATAACCTGTAGGATCAAAGACATCATTTGGAAGGAGAAGAATACATGGGGAAAGATTGAAGTCAAGATTACAGCCTTTGGAGAGCATCATCAAATGAAAAACTGGGACCAAATGTTCATTTGAGGGTTCTGTAATAGCTTCAGGGTTGAAAGTCTCTGCTTCCTCCATAGCCTTCAGAATGGTTTGTTTCCATGGGTAATTTCTGGATTAAAATGCTGCCCAGACTTGTAAAAATGAGTGCCTTGAACAGTTTAATGTTGACAACTGTCTTTGAAAATCACCTACAAACCCTGGCCAAAATTTTATATCACCCTCTATGTCAAGGGTCCTCAGACGTTTTGAACAGACCCAGCTCACAGTCCTTCAGGTTGTTGGGAAGCCAGACTTCAGTTTGACCAAAATACAAACTAATTCTTATGCACACTGCACATATCTTATTTATGGTGCAAAAAAAAAAAACCATGAAAGAATATTACAGTATTTAAAATGAAGAAAATGTTAACTAACCTAAACCTAACAGTATTTCAATGGGAAGTGTGGGCCTGTATTTGGCTGATGAGACCGTCAATGTCCAGATCACTATTTGTCACTGCCAGTTGTAATAAGTGATGAAATTCTCTTTCTTTCCTTGCCTACCTTCCTACTACCTTTCCTTTCCTTTCCTTTCCTTTCCTTTCTATTCCTTCCTTCCTTCCTTCCTTCCTTCCTTCCTTCCTTCCTTCCTTTCATTTCTTTCTTTCCCTCCCCAGTCTTCATTGGTTCAGCACATTGCCCTCTTCTCCTAGACTGCCCAGAAATGATTTGATTCTTTTCCTGCTGATAGAATGTGATGGGGAAAAATCTGGATGTGGAAGTGAGTGGTAGGTTCTGGGCCAAATGAAGTCTGTGCAGCAATGGCAGTGGCCGTTGTGCATGGCTTAGGGTTCCTCAGAGGGTCCCTTCAGCTGCAGGTTGGGGGGGTTGGGAAAATTGCCTTGGGGGAAAGATCTGCGAAAGGCCTGCGAGCCATAGTTTGAGGACCCCTACTATATGTAATATAAATTTATACATACATTATGAACCCTGTATCCAGAGGGGATACATTCAAACTCCTTCTGAAGAATGCCAGTGTTGGGGAGTGCCTGATGTCCTTGGGGAGGGAGTTCCAGAGTTGTGGGGCCACCACCGAGGAGACCCTGTCCCTCGTGCCCACCAATTGTGCTTGCGATGCTGGTGGGATCATGAGCAGGGCCTCACCAGATGAACGAAGGGATCATGTGGGTTCGTATATGGAAATGCGGTCATGCAGGTAGGTGGGTCCCAAACCGTTTAGGGCTTTGTAGATACTGTGGACATGGCAATCATCATTGAAAATATGTGACTTCTGCTTATGCAAAGGGTGTCTACATGCAATAGAGATGTTAAACGTCTTGTATTACCTTCAATGTAATGGTCCATCTTGAGTATTGAACCTTGTTGAGATGAGGGGTGTATAGGCCAGGAATGCCATAGAAGCAAGCTGGAGGTGCTAGAAAATGCTTAGAGAGGACACTGGGGGGGGGGGGGGGAATGACCAGTCTACAGGTATGCAAGTCATGCCATCCTTCACTATGTAACAGAAGCATTAAGACATTGTGTAATGGGTGTGCTGGTATGGCTGTACCAGGAGCTCCAACTTTATTTTCTTTCTGTTATCTGTTTTGCAGTCATAGGACAGGCCTCCTGTCCATCATAATTAAGCTTTGGTTCCGCCTCTTGTTCTGGGCTCTGGGAGGAAAGGAGCCATTTTTTGGGCAGTCTTACACAAGTTAGCTAAGCTATAGGACGTAGACCAGCTCGTCCTGTAGAAAAGCTTCCTTTCTCAATAACCATCCAAGGAAAAAGGAGCTTCCAGGGAAAAGGAACACCCGGGGATACAGAAGCAGAAATTCCAGGAGAAAGGTCCCAAAAGCTCTGGCTGAGAGCTCACAGCCTCTCAGCCTCACAGCACCAGAGGGAACAGCCCTGAAGTTTCTAAGAATTCTCAAAGGGAGAACAGCATTACAGATCCACGGAACTCCAGCTGAAATATCTTCAAGCCTCGGCTGGTAGGTCTACTCGATACCCAGATGCATTTGGAGTCGGTAGTAGGTCCCACACCGATGAGGTATAGATAGAAAGCAGCCTGGGAGAGGTTAAAAGGGGGTTTTCCTACAGAGAAAGTTTAGTTAATCAAAGTCAGGTACCAGTCCATTGAGGACTAGACTAAGAAAGCCTTGAAGTGTTGTTTGAGAAATTAAAGATTTGTTGTTTGTTCCAAAATAAAGACTTTGTTGCATCATTAAAGACTCTAAAGACCATCACTTCAGAAAAATCCCTGAGAACCTGTTTGAAGCACCCTTGGCTTCCCGCTGGGCTTAAAGTATACGTCCTATAGAAAGGTACAGCTGTTACAGGCCCAGCGCGCGACAGAACAATGGGACACTACAAATATTAGCAATCTGTAGGTGGCATCCCATTATGCATTGAACCCAATGTACATGGATCCTGTGTAGGAGTTATCCACACTAACAAAAATAAGTGTACTTGCCCTGAATCTGGTGGTGGCAGTCTTTATGACAAAGGGAGACTTCTGGTTAAGAATTCTGACTTTTATTTTGCTTGTTTTTTTTTCCCCTAGTCAACTTTAAGTGAAGTTAAGGGACACGCCAAAGTTTCACAGCTGTCTAGACAGATGTAACTGATCAATTTTGGCCAGATCTATTGTCCATGCAGACACCATTGCCACAGCTGCCATAATACTTTCCTTGCACTAATTGATCCAAAGGAAGGGGAAAGGTCATCCCTCGATTACCGCTGCTGCTTTCCATCAGTCACAGAGCTCTCTATGAGAACCCGTTTGTTGTGGTTGCATCCGCCAAAGTTGGAATGAAGAACCCATGATTAGCAAGAAGGATTCAGTTTCATCCCAAGTGGACCAACCAGATGGCAAGATGACTCTTCTGAGGGTTTGGACCAGTATGGGTGATTGCCCTGTTACTCCAGACTGACACGGGCTTAAGTAGCCACTGTAGATAGGTCAATAGATAAGATCAGACCATTAGATTTATTTATTTGTCGTGTCAGGGCAACCAGTCAATTGTAATACATTTCTAACAGAACAAAACAAACAAACAAACAGACAAAATACAAAATTTGCGAGTTTGGTAGCTGATTAAATGTCCTTTGACCAGTAGCTGGCCACTTGGAGTGCTTCTATTGTTGCTGCAAGAAGGTCCTCCATTGTGCATGTGGCAGGGCTCAGGGTACATTGCAGCAGGTGGTCAGTGGTTTGCTCTTCTCCACACTCGCATGTC
The DNA here is from genome assembly GCF_037176765.1 of Anolis sagrei. Taxonomy (NCBI): domain Eukaryota; kingdom Metazoa; phylum Chordata; class Lepidosauria; order Squamata; family Anolidae; genus Anolis; species Anolis sagrei. The sequence continues at coordinate 10,381,484 of NC_090021.1, forward strand.
GTGGATTCCACTTTGTGGCCCCATTTCTTGAGGTTGGCTGTGCATCTCGTGGTACCAGAGCGCAGTCTGTTTAGCACCTTCCAAGTCGCCCAGTCTTCTGTGTGCCCAGGGGGGAGTCTCTCTTCTGGTATCAGCCATTGGTTGAGGTTCTGGGTTTGAGCCTGCCACTTTTGGACTCTCGCTTGCTGAGGTGTTCCAGTGAGTGTCTCTGTAGATCGTAGAAAACTATTTCTAGATTTAAGTCGTTGATGTGCTGGCTGATACCCAAACAGGGAGATGCCTCTGTTTAAATACTGTAATATTCTTTCATGGGTTTTTTTTGCACTATAAATAAAAATTAGTTTGTATTTTTGGCCAGAATCAAATCATTTCTGGGCAGTCTAGGAGAAGAGGGCAATGTGCTGAACCAATGAAGACTGGGGAGGGAAAGAAAGAAATGAGAGGAAGGAAGGAAGGAATAGAAAGGAAAGGTAGGAGGAAGGTAGGCAAGGAAAGAAAGAGAATTTCACTTATTACAACTGGCAGTGACAAATAGTGATCTGGACATTGACTGTCTCATCAGCCAAATAGAGGCCCACACTTCCCATTGAAATACTGTTACGTTTATGTTAGTTAACATTTTCTTCATTTTAAATACTGTAATATTATTTCATGGGTTTGTTTTTTTTGCACTATAAATAAGATATGTGCAGTGTGCATAAGAATTAGTTTGTATTTTTGTCAAACTAGTCTGCCTTCCCAACAACCTGAAGGACTGTGAGCTGGGTCTGTTCAAAACGTTTGAGGACCCTTGACATAGAGGGTGATATAAAATTATGGTCAGGGTTTGTAGGTGATTTTCAAAGACAGTTGTCAACATTAAACTGTTCAAGGCACTCATTTTTACAAGTCTGGGCAGCATTTTAATCCAGAAATATTATTTATTATTTATTTATTTATTTCTTGCATTTATTGACCGCCCCTCTCAGCCCAAAGGCGACTCGGGGCGGTGAACAGCAACAAGGAAGACAATGTACAGTGACTCGAGACGATACTAATCATACAAATACAACATAACACATACTTATACTAAAAATCCGCTTCGTCAAGTCCTGGGGTCATAGGCAAAATTCGTAGTCCTAGTTCATTCCATAGTCATTCGATACACTCAACTGAAGGCCTGCTCGAAGAGCCATGTTTTCAGGCCCCTCCGAAAGGCCATCAAGGAGGGCGCCTGTCTAACTTCAACAGGGAGGGCGTTCCACAACCGAGGGGCCACCACCGAGAAGGCCCGCTCCCTCGTCCCCGCCAGACGTGCCTGTGAGGCAGGCGGGACCGAGAGAAGGGCCTCCCCGGATGATCTCAAGGCCCTCGTGGGCTCATAGGCCGAGATGCGGTCTGCAAGGTATTTTGGGCCGGAACCGTTTAGGGCTTTGTAGGATAACACCAGCACCTTAAATTGGGCCCGGTAGCAGATCGGCAGCCAGTGGAGCTGGGACAGCAGGGGCGTTGTATGCTCTCTGCGTCCAGCTCCCGTTAACAACATGGCTGCCGCGCGCTGGACTAGCTGAAGCTTCCGGACCGTCTTCAAGGGCAGCCCCACGTAGAGAGCGTTGCAGTAGTCGAGGCGGGATGTGACCAAAGCGTGTACCACCGTGGCCAAGTCAGACTTCCCAAGATACGGGCGCAGCTGGCGCACGAGCCGAAGCTGTGCAAATGCTCCCCTGGTCACCGCTGAAACCTGGGGCTCCAGGCTCAGCGATGAGTCCAGGGTTACACCCAAGCTGCGAACCTGCGCCTTCAAGGGGAGTGCGACCCCGTCCAGCACAGGCTGTAACCCTATACCCTGTTCGGCCTTGCGACTGACCAGGAGTACCTCTGTCTTGTCTGGATTTAATTTCAGTTTGTTCGCCCTCATCCAGACCATTACAGCGGCCAGGCACCGGTTCAGGACTTCGACGGCCTCCTTAGTAGCAGGTGGGAAGGAGTGACAGAGTTGGACGTCATCTGCGTACAGGTGACACCGCACCCCGAAACTCCGGATGAAATTACCCATGGAAACAAAGCATTCTGAAGGCTATGGAGGAAGCAGAGACTTTCAACCATGAAGCTATTACAGAACCCTCAAATGAACATTTGGTCCCAGTTTTTCATTTGATGATGCTCTCCAAAGGCTGTAATCTTGACTTCAATCTTTCCCCATGTATTCTTCTCCTTCGAAATGATGTCTTTGATCCTATAGGTTATTAAGTCATCCTTTGTCCATTATATTTCTTTGAAGCCATGCGTCTACGAGCTGATGCTTTCCAGAAAATAGAGTCTACCTGGGAAATGGGGTGGGGGGAGCGATGTGTTTTTGAATCATAACCTGTTGAGGATAGAATGATGCTATTCCAAAACAAAAGATCCTACGTCACTCAGCTCCAAGCTCCTCCCTTTCACTGCATCAAATTTTGCATAAATACTGGACCTGTAGACCTCGATCTTCATCCGGTCTTGTGTCTCCTTCATAGAACCACTGAAGGGGATCTGAAGCAGAGTGTCACCATGAAGGCCATATTCCTTGCCTTTGTGCTACTCCTGGTAGCCATCATGACCACGGAAGGTAAGTATCAGGAAAGAGGGAGAACTCAGAAGTATATCTTTGAGAGGTTGCAGTGGTGAGCTAGATGTTTCCAGGAATCTCTTCTAACAGAAAAATGTGTAGATGTGCTCGACATTTTAGAGCTCTAAGGGTGCCTGGAAATGCTCTTCTCAGGCTTTTGGTGGGAACGAGGGAGAAAGCTTTCTTGCTGGCTGCTACCAAACTCTGGAAATCCCTCCCTACAGAGGTCAGGATCCTCTCTCTCCTTCCATTGCCAGGTTAAAATAATGTTATGACATCAGGCAAGCTTTAGAAATGGACTGTGGTTGGACTTTGCATTTTCTAAGATGTCTATATAGTTTTTCAATGCATTTGAACTCCATACAGTTATGTGTGTATATACTACTTTTGCATGGTTTTCAATGTGTGTTTTTAAAAATACATTGTTAGCTACTTGGAAGGTAGGAAAACAACAACAACAACAACTACATCAGTGTATTGTCGAAGGCTTTCATGGCCGGAATCACTGGGTTGTTGTAAGTTTTTCTGAGTTATATGGCCATGTTCTAGAGGCATTTTCTCCTGACGTTTCGCCTGCATCTATGGCAAGCATCCTCAGAGGTAGTGAGGTCTGTTGGAAGGTAGTGAGGTAGTGGAAGGTTGTTCCAACAGACCTCACTACCTCTGAGGATGCTTGCCATAGATGCAGGTGAAACATCAGGAGAAAATGCCTCTAGAACATGGCCATATAACCCGGAAAAACCTACAACAACCCAATTACAACAGTGGTTCCCAACCTTGGGTCCTCCCAATGGTTTTGGACTTCAGCTCCCAGAAGCCTCAGATAGGCTAAAAAAGGCTAAAAAGGGGGCTGAAAAACTAGGCTTATACTCGAGTATATACAGTACTTTTCATAGGCACAATGGCTAGTACTAACAACAACAACAACAACAACAACAACAACAACAACTTATTCTTATATCCTGCCACCATCTCCATCCCGGGGCAGCTTACATGGGGGCCAAGCCCAGCAAAAACAGAAATAAGATATAAAATACAATAAGATTAAAATACATTGCATTTCAATAAAACCGAAAAACAGACAACATAAAAACATAAGAACAATAATAAGCATCAATTGTCAGCCAAAAAGTTCAAGGCGTATATCTTTTCTTTCCAGTAGATCCTCAGATCTAAAAAAAGAGGGGTTGCAGAGTTTTTGAAATTTAAATATTGATGCCCTGATATTTAATTAATTTCAATACCCTGACATTTAGCTAACTTTGCAATCCCTCATTTTTGCATACAAAGACTGGAGTAACCTAAATGCATGCTTATTAAAGATAGATAAGAAGCCAGGCAACTTTGTCAACCTTTCTGCAGATTCAACAAAAATTAACTTAACTCATAATGGGTAAGAGCAGGAGAGAAGTTTATTTTGGTTCCGAAGGCACAGATAGTAGTAAATATGTCCCTGGAACTATGGAAGAAAGGTTTTAAATATGGCTGAAACTCTGCATCCTTTTACTGAAGGAATGTGACTGGGAAGCATATATCTGCATGGTTGAATTTAGCTCTCCCACCTGTACCATATTCTGCCACAGGGAGCTTTGAATTCTGCTTGAGCATAGGACAGAACTACACTGGCTACTTATCTTTGGACCAGTCTGGAGTTCTGAATGCTAGTTTGGCTCTGGAATGGTTTAGACCACCACCACTCCATCCACTGTGGAGTCAGGAGGGAGTCTTGTCAATCCAGCAGCTCTAAACTCAAGTTGTCATGGCAGTCAGTGGGCATAACAGGGCTAATGCTGGTTGCTTGTCACCAGGAGTTATATCAGTCAGGGTACCAGAACGATGTGGTTTCCTTTTTCACCTCATTGTTCTGGCCTGTGTCACTCCAGGTGACAAACCACCACCATGATCCACATCACACTCGCTGCCCACCGGTGAGGAGAAGAGGAGGAGGAGGGGAAAAGAGTGTCATTTTGTGTCCCCATACTGTCTGGAATCGGTGAATATAGCATGGCCGTGTACCATATTCTGCCACAGGGAGCTTTGAATTCTGCATGAGCATAGGACGGAACTACACTGACTACTTATCTCTGGAGTGTCATTCTGTGTCCCCATACTGTCTGAAATCGGTGAATATAGCATGGCCATGTAAACAATTACAGCCTGTTCCATTTTGGAAGCAGTCCAACTGTTTACATGGCCCCAAGGTCACAATTTGCTCCAGATTCTTGGGGAGAATTCAAAGCATCCTGTGACTTTGTTTAACGTGGTTCAATGCCACATGAATGTGACCTTGGCCTGCATTAACCCATGCAACCCATACTGGAGCCCCCAGTGGCACAATGGGGTAAAGCCTTGCACCGGTAGGACTGCTGACTGAAAGGTTGGTGGTTCAACTCCAACCTCTCCAGTGGGGTGAGCTCCCATCTGTCAGCTCCAGCTTCTCATGCAGGAACATGAGAGAAGCCTCCCACAGGATGGTAAAACACCCAGGCATCCCCTGGATCCTTGCAGATGGCAAATTCTCTCATACCGGAAGCAACTTGCTTCTCAAGTCGCTCCTGACACACACAAAAATAGACATCCCACAGCTGATTCACCAATCTTTCATTATAAGTGGTCAACTGATAGGATTTTCTGATTGAGAGGTTATCAAGCACTTATCAGTTTGGTTTTGATTGGAAACTTGGAGAGAATTATTTTCAAAATATTTAGCTCAACTAAAAGGTATTGATTATTTTAACTTAAAAGACCAAATAGTAATATCTAATCCCTTGATGTCTTATTGTCAATCAGCTCATATGCCTAAATGTGAGAGTGGGGATGAAGAAGGATGAGATCTCCTTGGCTATAATATGAATTTTAGTATTTGAGAACATGTTAATGTGTTTCCCAATGGTTATTTTCACATTTTTTTAAATCTCTGCAAAGTGAAAAACTGTGAATAAACTAAGTAGTGTCAAATTGCATCCATTCTTCAATGAAGATGCATTCCCAGATTCTGAGCTCTGGGAATTTGGTTGACCCTTTGGTCTATTGCAATGGTTCCCAACTTATTTTTGAACATGGCTCACTTGAACGGGGAACCACTTGACCAGGGACCCCTCTCCAATATTTGTACCAAAGGGGTGAGGCTGGTTAGCTCTGCGGAAAGGAGTGAAAATAATAATAATAATAATAATAATAATAATAATCTTTATACCCCGCCACCATCTCCCCAATGGGGACTCGGAGCGGCTTACATGAGGTCAAGCCCAAACACAAATTACTGCAGCATAAAACCGAAAACCCAACTCGAAAATGCAGACAGTAAACAACAACAATAAAATAAAGAGGAAGGAGGTTCACTGACCAGATTTTCATTCTCACTGTCCTCTGCGGGGCTGCGGCCCACAGGTTGAGAACCACTGGTCTATTGGGAAGTAGAAAACATCTTATCCGAATTATAGCCCAACCTTTTGGAGATAATGATTTTCAAAATGTTCGACATTGCTAACTGGTATTGACTATTTTCATCTGGGAGATCAAATAGTGATTCTCAGGCCGTTGAAGGCTTAGCATTTGTCAAAAACTAACTATGAATGTTGGAGTAATAATGGGAAAGAATGGAATGAGAATCTACCATGATATAATGATATAATTTCCCTGTAAATTGGTTTTTTATATAATTTGAGAACACTTCAGTGCCTTCTATCTTAATTTTCACAATCTCTATGAAATGAGAAGAGTTAGAAAGGGGCTGGGATTGAGAATCTATGTCTTAGAGTATTGTGGGTTTACTACTCAACCTCTCCTCTTCCTTTGAGTGACAGGCAAGAGAGACTCTCCTAGTATATGCTTCAGGCCAACTTGTAGCCTATGGGCCCGCCCCACCTCACTCCTAAGCATCTTTAGGGATTGGGTTGTTGTAGGTTTTTAGGGCTATATGGCGATGTTCTAGAAGCATTCTCTCCTGACGCCTCTTTAGGGATTAGCTGTTGAAACAAATATCTCCTAGGAACTTGCATCTCTCCTTGCAATCCCTTTCCCATTGTTAGAATGGAACTAATCCTTGACTTCTCTTTTGCAGCCTATCCAAAGGGCAAATGTGGTGTTACGTGCTCCGGAGGAAGAACCTGTGGAAAAAGCTGCCCTTACGGTGTGGATGCCAGCGCAAACTGCGCCTGTGGCTATCCTGGTTATGGACCTTACTGCTGTCTTCCACCACCTGCTCCACCACCACCTCCTCCACCACCACCACCACCTCCTCCACCACCTCCTCCACCTCCTCCTCCTCCACCACCACCACATTATAAACATTATAAAGTACCAGTGCCCCCCAAAAAAGGCTGAGCACTTATAGAACCAACAAAGAGGAGTAGTCTCAGATATGTCAAAATCCCAACCTATAAAACTCTGTGCCTCCTCTTGTTGTAATAATAATAAAAAGTGTTGAAACCACAACCATTGAGTTATGCATTTCCTTCTCTTGGGTTTTCTGCCGAACACATGTTTGCCTTCAACCTTTCCACTTCAGACCTTTCTGTCATCTTTCCTCTTATGGCCATCCTCATGCCTTTGGATTAGATTTGGAATCCAATAGGCCCTCAAGTTGGGGCAGAGATAAACAGCCTGAGGACTAAAATGGAATTTCTCAAAAAGTCCCATTAAATACGTTTTGCTCCTCTTAATTAATAATGATAATGATTTTTACCTTCCTCTCCTCATGGCTTGAGGTGGCAAAGATCACAACTTAAGGAGAATAGTGATATTACTCATTACTACTCTTTGTTTGCTTTTCTTTTTTCCTTTAAAAACACAATATGGTTTTGCCCTTGTACATACATTCCCAATGCCATAAATTTGGAAAAAGGAATTCATAACCTTTTTGGAAAATCACTGGTCACTGGAAAGGCATGACCTTGTTAGAAGTCACAACTTTTTGAAAAGTGATGTTTACCAGCCTTAGGTCTCTCAGCTATTAAAATGACAGAATCATAGTGTCAGGAGTCAATTTTTGACGGCATGAAGACATCACAAATTCCCTCCGTGACATCCTGACTGAATCATCCTGGCTGCCTCAGTTTTCTCTCTGTGACATTTTGAAGCCAGCAGAGGGTGCTGGAAACCTTGTATTGGAACTTGTGAAGCAACAAGCTCTAATAAGGAAACTGAGAAGAGGGGGGAGATGGGCAGGAAAGGTGTATAAAAGGAAGTGGTGGTGGGAAAAAGTCGGTAGTGTCTTTCTTTGCTGCAGAGATACAAGCAATATATTTATTTCCAAGCAAAACCGGCTTGTGAGTGATCATTTAATATTGCTATATAAAACCTCCAGTCTTACACATAGAATCATAGAATCAAAGAGTTGGAAGAGACCTCATGGGCCATCCTGTCCAACCCACTGCCAAGAAGCAGGAATATTGCATTCAAATCACCCCTGACAGATGGCCATCCAGCCTCTGTTTAAAAGCGTCCAAAGAAGGAGCCTCCACCACACTCCGGGGAAGAGAGTTCCACTGCTGAACGGCTCTCACAGTCAGGAAGTTCTTCCTTATGTTCAGATGGAATCTCCTTTCTTGTAGTTTGAAGCCATTGTTCCATGTCCTAATCTCCATGGAAGCAGTAAACAAGCTTGCTCCCTCCTCCCTGTGGCTTCCTCTCACATATTTATACACGGCCATCATATCTCCTCTCAGCCTTCTCTTCTTCAGGCTAAACATGCCCAGCTCCTTAAGCCACTCCTCATAGGGCTTGTTCTTCAGACCCTTGATCATTTTAGATGTACCTACATATGTCTTTGAACTGTCAGGGACAAAGACATATCAATGCACAAAAACATATATTCAGCAGAGTATTAGAAGTGGGTTTTTTTTAAGTTGTCCAAAAACATCTACTCTCCCTTAAAATATATTTGACTTTAAATTTGACTTTAAATTTGACTTTGGCCTGCATTAATAGGAGCATAGTGTCTAGATCTAAGGAAGTCATGCTACCCCTCTATTCCACTTTGGTTAGACCACACCTGGAAGCTTTTAAACAGGGGCTGGATGGCCATCTGTCAGGGGTGATTTGAATGCAATATTCCTGTTTCTTGGCAGGGGGTTGGACTGGATGGCCCATGTGGTCTCTTCCAACTCTTTGATTCTATGATTCTATGATTCTATGAAATCATGCTCTCAAGAAACAAAATAAACAGTCTTCTTTAAAAGTAACAGAATTGGTTTACTCACAAAACTTGAGGTATACAGCATACAGGCACTTTGCTTATGAATCCAGGTACAATAGGATTTTGTGGTCGTTTCTCTGTGTAGGTAACACAGGGCATCTTCCTTAGAATCAATAGTCCATAGTCCAATGGAGACTAATGGCTTCTGTATAGCCATACCATTGCTATATTGAAGTCTAAAGCAAACACTGATCTAAAATGGGGTATTTCCAACAATACGTTATATTAAGAATCTTGATAACTGTAATACGTTCATTTTAAGCCCTTTCCCAGATCACAGCTTGGAAATATGTTCTGGTCCAAAAAAACATTTGTCTGGAAATGCTCTGTACTAGGGAACTTTACATATTGCAATCTAAATAGCAGAGGTGCTATGTGAATTCCAAGAAGCATAATGGGATGATAGCAAGAGTCCTCCAATGCCTATTGGAAAGCACCAAAGGACATCAGCACCTTTTGGGTATTGGTTCCAATCTGCATCCATACCATTGTGTTTTGGTTCTGTTGCATGCTGGTTCCATTACTTACTAATGTCGTTCAACCTCTTGTTGAATACAGATATATTTGGAACCCTTGGATCATTTTAGATGTACCTACATATGTCTTTGAACTGTCAGGGACAAAGACATATCAATGCACAAAAACATATATTCAGCAGAGTATTAGAAGTGGTTTTTTTTTCAGTTGTCCAAAAACATCTACTCTCCCTTAAAATATATTTGACTTTAAATTTGACTTTAAATTTGACTTTGGCCTGCATTAATAGGAGCATAGTGTCTAGATCTAAGGAAGTCATGCTACCCCTCTATTCCACTTTGGTTAGACCACACCTGGAATATTGTGTCCAATTCTGGGCACCACAATTCAAGAGAGATATTGACAAGCTGGAATGTGTCCAGAGGAGGGCGACTAAAATGATCAAGGGTCTGGAGAACAAGCCCTACGAGGAGCAGCTTAGGGAACTGGGCATGTTTAGCCTGAAGAAGAGAAGGCTGAGAGGAGATATGATAGCCATGTATAAATATGTGAGAGGAAGCCACAAGGAGGAGGGAGCAAGCTTGTTTTCTGCTTCCTTGCAGACTAGGACGTGGAACAATGGCTTCAAACTACAAGAAAGGAGATTCCATCTGAACATTAGGAAGAACTTCCTGACTGTGTGAGCCGTTCAGCAGTGGAACTCTCTGCCCCGGAGTGTGGTGGAGGCTCCTTCTTTGGAAGCTTTTAAACAGGGGCTGGATGGCCATCTGTCAGGGGTGATTTGAATGCAATATTCCTGTTTCTTGGCAGGGGGTTGGACTGGATGGCCCATGTGGTCTCTTCCAACTCTTTGATTCTATGATTCTATGATTCTATGAAATCATGCTCTCAAGAAACAAAATAAACAGTCTTCTTTAAAAGTAACAGAGTTGGTTTACTCACAAAACTTGAGGTATACAGCATACAGGTACTTTGCTTATGAATCCAGGTACAATAGGATTTTGTGGTCGTTTCTCTGTGTAGGTAACACAGGGCATCTTCCTTAGAATCAATAGTCCATAGTCCAATGGAGCCTAATGGCTTCTGTATAGCCATACCATTGCTATATTGAAGTCTAAAGCAACCACTGATCTAAAATGGAGTATTTCCAACAATACATTACATTAAGCATCTTGATAACTGTAATACATTCATTTTAAGCCGTTTCCCAGATCACAGCTTGGAAATATGTTCTGGTCCAAAAAAAAAACATTTGTCTAACATGCTCTGTACTAGGGAACTTTACATATTCTAATCTAAATAGCAGAGGTGCTATGTGAATTCCAAGATGCATAATGGGATGATAGCAAGAGTCCTCCAATGCCTATTGGAAAGCACCAAAGGACATCAGCACCTTTTGGGTATTGGTTCCAATCTGCATCCATCCCATTGTGTTTTGGTTCTGTTGCATGCTGGTTCCATTACTTACTAATGTCGTTCAACCTCTTGTTGAATACAGATATATTTGGAACTCCTCAATTCTGTAGCCTGCAAACATTAAGTTCGCTTATGAAGACACAAGTCCCTAATTAAATTCTGGGCCTTGTAACATTTGGCCTTACTGACTGAGGCCATCCAGAATCAGAAACATAGAATTGGAAAAGACCTCTAGAGACATCCAGTCCAACCCTTCTTTACCATGCAAGAATACACAATCAAAGTCTTACTTACTTACTTTATTTATTTACTTTATTTTTACCCTGCCTTTTTCCCTGTGGGGACACAAAGTGGCTAACATGTCTTTGCACAATACAGTATGTGCTGGTACGGCTGTACCAGGAGCTCCAACTTTATTTGCTTTGTATCAAATGTTTGCTTGCAGTCGTAGGACAGGCCTCCTGTCCAGTATTTGAGAACATGTCAATGTGTTTCCTAATGGTTATTTTCACTTTTTTTTAATCTCTGCAAAGTGAAAAACTGTGAGTAAACTAAGTAGTGTCAAATTGCATCCATTCTTCAATGAAGATGCATTCCCAGATTCTGAGCTTTGGGAATTTGGTTGACCCTTTGGTCTATTGCAATGGTTCCCAACTTATTTTTGAACATGGCTCACTTGAACGGGGAACCACTTGACCAGGGACCCCTCTCCAATATTTGTACCAAAGGGGTGAGGCTGGTTAGCTCTGCGGAAAGGAGTGAAAATAATAATAATAATAATAATAATAATAATAATAATAATAATAAACTTTATACCCTGCTACCATCTCCCCAATGGGGACACGGAGCGACTTACATGAGGTCAAGCCCAAACACAAATTACTGCAGCATAAAACCAAAAACCCAACTCGAAAACACAGATAGTAAACAACAACAATAAAATAAAGAGGAAGGAGGTTCACTGACCAGATTTTCATTCTCGCTGTCCTCTGCTGGGCTGCAGTCCACAGGTTGAGAACCACTGGTCTATTGGGAAGTGGAAAACATCTTCTCCGAATTATAGCCCAACCTTTTGGAGATAATGATTTTCAAAATGTTCGACATTGCTAACTGGTATTGACTATTTTCATCTGGGAGATCAAATAGTGATTCTCAGGCCGTTGAAGGCTTAGCATTTGTCAAAAACTAACTATGAATGTTGGAGTAATAATGGGAAAGAATGGAATGAGAATCTACCATGATATAATGATATAATTTCCTGTAAATTGGTTTTATATATATATATATATAATTTGAGAACACTTCAGTGCCTTCTATCTTAATTTTCACAATGTCTATGAAATGGGAAGAGTTAGAAAGGGGCTGGGATTGAGAATCTGTAGCCTGCAAACATTAAGTTCGCTTATGAAGACACAAGTCCCTAATTAAATTCTGGGCCTTGTAACATTTGGCCTTACTGACTGAGGCCATCCAGAATCAGAAACATAGAATTGGAAAAGACCTCTAGAGACATCCAGTCCAACCCTTCTTTACCATGCAAGAATACACAATCAAAGTCTTACTTACTTACTTTATTTATTTACTTTATTTTTACCCTGCCTTTTTCCCTGTGGGGACTCAAGGTGGCTAACATGTCTTTGCACAATACAGTATGTGCTGGTACGGCTGTACCAGGAGCTCCAACTTTATTTGCTTTGTATCAAATGTTTGCTTGCAGTCGTAGGACAGGCCTCCTGTCCATCATAATTAAGTTTTGGTTCCTCCCCTTGTTCAGGGCTCTGGGAGGGAAAGGAGCCAATTTTTGGGCAGTCTCACACAAGGTAGCTAAGCTATAGGACGTAGACCAGCTCATCCCATAGAAAAGCTTCCTTTCTCAATAGCATCCAGGGAAAAATAACAGCCGGGGATACAGTAGCAGAAATTCCAGGAGAAAGGTCCCAAAAGCTCTGGCTGAGAGCTCACAGCCTCTCAGCCTCACAGCATCAGAGGGAACAGCCCTGACGTTTCTAAGAATTCTTGAAGGGAGAACAGCATTACAGATCCACGGAACTCCAGCTGAAATATCTTCAAGCCTCGGCTGGTAGTTCTACTCGATACCCAGATGCATTTGGAATTGGTAGTAGGTCCCACACCGATGAGGCATAGATAGAAAGCAGCCTGGGAGAGGTTAAAAAGGGTTTTTCCTACAGAGAAAGTTTAGTTAATCAAAGTCAGGTACCAGTCCATTGAGGACTAGACTAAGAAAGCCTTGAAGTGTTGTTTGAGAAATTAAAGATTTGTTGTTTGTTCCAAAATAGACTTTGTTGTATCATTAAAGACTCTAAAGACCATCACTTCAGAAAAATCCATGAGAACCTCTCTTTGAGGCCCCCTGGCTTTTCGCTGAGCTTAAAGTATACGTCCTATAGAAAAGTACAGCTGTTACAGGCCCAGCGCATGACAGAACAGTACCTCCAGTGTGTCACAAGGAGAATATTGTAGGACTGATATTTCAATAATATCCAAAAAATATTTGCTGGCTGGGTTAGGAAAATGTCTCCACTTTGCTTTTTAATGGAGTTCCAAGGCAGGCCTCTCACACCTGATGTTCACTGATCTGAATCTTCTCTTCTCCATGTGCAAATCTACATGGATACTTAAACCTGGATACTTAATTTGGGGGGGGGGGTACAAATCAGTTTGGGAGCAGCTATAGGATTCATGGAGCTGATTTGGTCACATACTGTGCCCTTGAACTTCATTAATAAGACTTGCAGGTTGCCCTGGAGTATCCTTGAGACTCTGGAACAGACCACAAGTCTGGGCCCATGTAAACACTTGGGCTCTGGCAATGATCATAGAATCATTGAGTTCGAAGAGACTTCTTGGGCCCTCCAGTCCAACCCCATTCTGCCAAGAAGCAGGAAAATGGCCTTCAAAGTACCCCCGACAGATGGCCATCCAGCCTCTATTTAAAAGCCTCCAAAGAAGGAGCCTCAACCACACTCTGGTGCAGTGTGATGGCACGAGTGGCGCCACCTATGTATAAAACTTAGTTGTAAGACTTAAACTGTTGTATCATGCTTAATCCTGCCCCTTTTTACCCTGCTTATGTAGAGTTGTATGGATTGGTTGCTTGTAGCTGTCAATCAGTACTGTTTGGCTCCACCTCTTCCTGCAAAAGGGGAAAGCTTCCTTTTTCTTCTTCATTCTGCCATCAGAGTTCCTATGATATGGATGTGAGTAAAAGACTTGATTCTAAAGGACCCTGATTTAAGTTACCTCTTAGCACCAGTTCTGAGGGTTTTTTTTACCCCTGGGACTCATGCTTTATGTCCAAATCGTCCTGGACAATTATTGAGGAGACCCAAGCGCCTTCAAGCCGGTTCTTTTGGCACCAGAGGAAGATCCTGAATCTTCAAAACATAGGCCATCTGAACTGGGGTTGTGGTTTGCTCCGGCATTCACAGCCATTGAGGAAAGAGGAAACTTGGTGAGGCTTCTCAGCTTCAAACCCGTTGGACCCAGGACTAATTGAGACTGTAACGTATGTTTTCCTTCACCCCTCTAAAGTTTTCCAGCTCATTCCTTTGAAGAAATGACTTTGTGATAAATAAAACTTATTTTGAGCTATTTACAGCATTTTGGGTTTTTGGGAGTTCCAGTTTCCTATAGGAAGGCAAGAAGCAATCCCCTGGGGAAAGATGCCACGTCCATCCCTCCTTTATTGAGAATAATAGCCCCCAGGAGCGACAGCACATGCAGAGAGCTCCTGTGCTGTACAGCTCTCACAGTTAAGATGTTCATGCTAATGTTCAGGTGAAATCTCCTTTTCTGTAATTGGAACCCATTGCTCTGTGTCCTAGTCTCCAGGGCAGCAGAAAACAAGCCTGCTCCCTTCTCCCTATGACTTCCTCTCACATGTTTATTCTTGGCTATCATGTCTCCTCTCAGCCTTCTTTTCTCCAGGTTAAACATGCCCAGCTCTTTAAGCCACTCCTCATAGGGCTTGTTCTTCAGACCCTTGATCATTTTAGTCATGTTCCCCTGGACACATTCCAGCTTAGAGTCAATACCTCCCTTCAATTGCCGTGTCCAGAATTGGACACAGTGTGATTCCAGGTGTGATCTGACCAAGGCCAAATAGAGGGGTAAAATGACTTCCCTGGATCTAGGCACTAGACTCCTATTTATGCAGGCCAAAATCCCATTGGCTTTTTAAGCTGCTGCTTGACATTGTTGGCTCATGTTCATCTTCCTGTCCCCATGAGGACTCCAAGATCATTTTTACACGTACTGCTGTGGAGCCAGGAATTGTCCCCCATTCTGTATCTTTGCATTTCATTTTTTTCTGATGTTAAACGTACTACTTTTCAGAATACTAAGCTCAGTTCAGTAAAATGCAACACATGACAAAGATGTTGAGATTTTACCAATTTTATTTTTTTTAAATAAAAGGAGAGAAATAGTTTTTTCTGCTGACTAAAGGGCTGATGCCATTCTTCTCCTTTGGTTCTCCAGATGCTCAGCCTTTCTTGTGAGGTTGTGGTGCTACCCAGTGATGTTTGGGATGTTTGTGATGCTTTGGTGGTGGTGGTGGTGGAGGAGGAGGAGGAGGAGGTGGTGGAGGAGGTGGAGGAGGTGGAGGTGGTGGTGGAGGAGGTGGAGGTGGTGGCACACGGCAGCACTGATATCCATGTCCTCGGGTTGCACAGTCACAGTTTGCAGCAGCATATACACCATAGGCACAATGTTTCTGACAATGTCCATGATGATAATGACAGTGAGTGCCGCATTTACCTTTCTGTGGATAAGCTGCAAAGGAGAAAGTCCAAAATTAAGTCATGCAGAAACTAGAAAAGATTTGCAAGGAAAGATTCAAACCTTCATTAATCAGTCAACAGAGAGCAGGGTCTGGGGGTTCTCATACTACTTTGGTGGCCGAGCCATCCAGGATTTCAAGAGCTGTCCAATGTGCTGAATTTGATTTCTCAAACTGCAATGTATGGGTGTCTTTTAGTATGCTGGTCATGAAACCTGAATAGAGTGGGAGCAGGGATATACAGACCTATGCCTTCTTTTGCTGGCACCTGTCGGCTAGTATCTGTGCCTGATAAACTACAATATAGTTCTTTTCTTCCTGTATTTAGTACGTGTGCAGGCTCTTTTAAAAAGCTGCTTTATAGGCATGTGGTAAATTCTCATAATTTATAAGCACACTAGCTGTACCTGCCATGTGTTGCTGTGGCCAACCTTCCCTCTCTCTCTCTCTCTCTCTCTTTCTCTCCTTCCTTCCTTCCTTCCTTCCTTCCTTCCTTCCCCTTTTTTCTTTCCTTCCCCTTTTTTCCTTCCTTCCTTCCTTCCTTCCTTCCTTCCTTCCTTCCTTCCTTCCCCTTTTTTCTTTCCTTCCCCTTTTCCTTCCTTCCTTCCTTCCCCTTTTTCTTTCCTTCCCCTTTTTTCTTCCTTCCTTCCTTCCTTCTTTCCTTCCTTCCTTTCTTTCTTTCTTCCTTCCCCTTTTTTCTTTCCTTCCCCTTTTTTCCTTCCTTCCTTCCTTCCTTCCTTCCTTCCTTCCTTCCTTCTCTACCTCTTTCCTTCCTTCCTCCCCTTTTTCTTTCCTTCCCTTTTTTCCTTCCTTCCTTCCTTCCTTCTCCTTTTTTCTTTCTTTCTTTCTTTCCTTCCTTCCTTCCTTCTCTACCTCTTTCCTTCCTTCCTCCCCTTTTTTCTTTCCTTCCCCTTTTTTCCTTCCTTCCTTCCTTCCTTCCTTCCTTCCTTCCTTCCTTCCTTCCCCTTTTTTATTTCCTTCCCCTTTTTTCCTTCCTTCCTTCCTTCCTTCCTTCCTTCCTTCCTTCCTTCCTTCCTTCCTTCCCCTTTTTTCTTTCCTTCCCCTTTTCCTTCCTTCCTTCCTTCCTTCCTTCCTTCCCCTTTTTCTTTCCTTCCCCTTTTTTCTTCCTTCCTTCCTTCCTTCCTTCCTTCCTTCCTTTCTTTCTTTCTTTCTTTCTTTCTTCCTTCCCCTTTTTTCTTTCCTTCCCCTTTTTTCTTTTCTTTCTTTCTTTCCTTCCTTCCTTCCTTCTCTACCTCTTTCCTTCCTTCCTCCCCTTTTTTCTTTCCTTCCCCTTTTTTCCTTCCTTCCTTCCTTCCTTCCTTCCTTCCTTCCTTCCTTCCTTCCTTCCCCTTTTTTCTTTCCTTCCCCTTTTTTCCTTCCTTCCTTACTTCCTTCCCCTTTTTTCTTTCCTTCCCCTTTTCCTTCCTTCCTTCCTTCCTTCCTTCCCCTTTTTCTTTCCTTCCCCTTTTTTCTTCCTTCCTTCCTTCCTTCCTTCCTTCCTTTCTTTCTTTCTTCCTTCCCCTTTTTTCTTTCCTTCCCCTTTTTTCCTTCCTTCCTTCCTTCCTTCCTTCCTTCCTTCCTTCCTTCCTTCTCTACCTCTTTCCTTCCTTCCTCCCCTTTTTTCTTTCCTTCCCCTTTTTTCCTTCCTTCCTTCCTTCCTTCCTTCCTTCCTTCCTTCCTTCCTTCCTTCCTTCCCCTTTTTTCTTTCCTTCCTTCCTTCCTTCCCCCTTATCCTTCCTTCCTTCTCTACCTCTTTCCTTCCTTCCCCTCACTTTTTTTTCTCCCCTTTCTTCCTTCTCTACCTTTTCTTGGACTGTAACTCCCAGCAGTTCTCCCAAATGATTAATGTATCTACCTACTCTCTATCTCTATCTAATCTATATATCTTATCTATCTGGAGGATTGCTGGAGTTGCAGTCCAGGAATAGGAAATAGAAAATATATATGGATCGGGATGCTCTCAATGAAATCCAAGGAGAAGCAAGCTTGAAGCTTGGAAGTAGTGCATTTGGAGCATCCTCCTCTCCTAAAAACTCTATAGAGCATTCAGTGTTACATTAAGAGTCCATATCCATGGTTTCACTTAACTATGCCTGGAGGAAAATGGCCTCTAAGAATTTGCTAGGTCCCTCAGGTGATTCTATGCTGTGTTGCCTTCCTAATGCTGCGACCCCTTAATACAGTTCCTTATGTTGTGGTGACCCCCAACCATAACATTATTTTCATTGCTACTTCATAACTGTAATTTTGCTCCTGTGATGAATCATCTTGTAAATACCGGATATGCAGGATGTATTTTCATTCATTTGGCACAAATACCCAATACACCCAGATTTGAATACTGATGGGGTTGAGGGGAGGATTAATTTTGTCATTAGGGAGTTGTAGTTGCTGGGATTTATAGTTCACCTACAGTATCAAAGGGCATTCTGAACTCCACCAATGATGGAATTGAACCAAACTTGGGACACAGAGCTCCCATGACCAACAGAAAATACCAGAAAGGTTTGGTGGGTATTGACCTTGGGTTTTGGAGTTGTAGTTCACCTACATCCAGAGAGCACTGATGCATCTGGACATCTTCTCGGGAGGCATGTCACCCTAGCCAGATAGCACTTCACAACACACCATTATATTCCACCCCATTCCTGGCTTACCTTCAATGACCATGGTGGCCAGCAGTAGTACTGCAAAGGCAAGGAAAATGGCCTTCATGGTGACAGTCGGTTTCAGGTCCCAGTCAGTGAGTCCCAATGATCTGATGAAGGAGAAGTCACACTCGATGAGATGAAGAGTGAGGTCTAGAGCCCTGGTATTTATGGAGGGTTCAGTGAATGGAAGAGGAGGACCTGGAGTTGACTGACGCAGGATCTTTTGCCTCAGAATAGCCTCATGTCATCATGACCTCAATTGGGCACAAGAAGAAAGAGTCAATGCTATCTCTTCCTGCTTTCCATGCAGAACTCATATGGTACCAACTGATGGAAAACACTACTTTCTAGATCTGGTTCCGTTGATTCAAAGACATTCAGAGGAGAAAGGTGATTTATCAAGATCACAAACATCAAGCAGAACGCCAGAAGGGAAAAGATTGCAACCCAGATTGTGGCCTTTGGCAATGATCATGAAATCAGAATAAATATTTCCTTTGAGACAAAGAAAGTATTGGAATACATTAATTGTTCAAGGCTCAGCCAGTTGCAAGACTCCCAAAATCTTTGCTTCAGTTGGAACATCTTCTGACTCAAATGGGATAATAACTTGTCCAGATTATTATTATTTTTTCTTTTCTGCCCTCAGAATATTATATTGATTTGTGAAATGCTCAGCAATGCTTTTGATATGATGCAAAAACTTCCTTTGGTGGAGAAATTTGCTGCTTACATCACATTTGTGTGTGGTAGGTTAAGGGAATCTCTACTGACTCCTTGTCCATTTCTGGCCCTAATTCTGATTTTGATTTTCCAAGCCCTAAGAAGACCCCAGTTGAAAAGCATCATCCATTATTTCATTAAGATTGGCATGAATCGCTATATGAGCAGATCTTCTGGGGAGTCTCTTCTCTCACTTCCACTGTCTAAGGCACGTCTGGTGGGTACGAGAGAGAGGGCCTTCTCAGTGGTGGCCCCCCTCCCCGGCTCTGGAATTCTCTCTCCAGAGAGATTAGGTTGGCACCCTCCTTGGCCATCTTTCGCATTTATTTATTTATCGTGTCAGGAGCAAGCCAAACAGTTGTATTGCATTTTTAAACAAACAAAACACAAAGTTTGCAAGCTTGGTAGTTGATTAAATGTCCTTTGACCAGTATCTGGCCACTTGGAGTGCCTCTGGTGTTACTATAAGAAGGCCCTCCATTGTGCATGTGGCAGGGCTCAGGTTGCATTGCAGCAGGTGGTCTGTAGTTTGCTCTTCTCCACACTCACATGTCGTGGATTCCACTTTGTAGCCCCATTTCTTAAGGTTGGCTCTGCATCTCGTGGTGCCAGAGCGCAGTCTGTTCAGCGCCTTCCAAGTCGCCCAGTTTTCTGTGTGTCCAGGGGGGAGTCTCTCATTTGGTATCAGCCATTGATTGAGGTTCTGGGTTTGAGCCTGCCACTTTTGGACTCTTGCTTGCTGAGGTGTTCCAGCGAGTGTCTCTGTAGATCTTAGAAAACCATTTCTTGATTTAAGTCATTGATGTGCTGGCTGATACCCAAACAGGGAATGAGCTGGAGATGTCACTTCCTTGGTCCTTTCACTATTGGCTGCTACTTCCCAGCAGATGTCAGGTGGTGCAATACCTGCTAAACAGTGTAATTTCTCCAGTAGTGTAGGGCGCAGACACCCTGTGATAATGCGGCATGTCTCATTAAGAGCCACATCCATTGTTTTAGCATGGTGAGATGTGTTCCACACTGGGCATGCATACTCAGCAGAGTAGCAAAACACAAGGGCAGATGTCTTCACTGTGTCTGGTTGTAATCCCCAGGTTGTGCCAATCAGCTTTCGTATTATGTTGCTTCTAGCGGCCACTTTTTGCTTGATATTCAGACAGTGCTTCTTGTAGGTCAGAGCATGGTCCAGAGTGATGCCCAGGTATTTGGGTGTGCTGCAATGCTCCAGTGGGATTCCTTCCCAGGTGATCCTCAGAGCTCGGGATGCTTCTCTGTTCTTAAGGTGAAAAGCACATGTCTGTGTTTTAGATGGATTAGGGATCAGCTGGTTTTCCCTGTAATAGGCAGGAAGAGCACCTAGAGCAGGGGTCCACAAACCTTTTAAACAGAGGGCCAGGTGACAGTCCCTCAAACTGTTGGAGGGCCGGATTATAATTTGAAAAACACATGAATTAATTCCTATGCACACTGCACATATCTTATTTGTAATGCAAAAGACACTTTAAAACAATACAATAATTAAAATGAAGAACAATTTTAACAAATATAAACTTATTAGTATTTTAATGGGAAGTGTGGCCCTGCTTTTGGCTGATGAGATAGGATTGTTGTTGTTGTTGTTGTTGTGTGCTTCCAAGTCATTTCAGACTTAGGTTGACCCTGAGCGAGGGCCGGGTAAATGACCTTAGAGGGCCGTATCCGGCCCCCGGGCCTTAGTTTGAGGACCCCTGACCTAGAGCTTTGGAGAGCTTCTGTTCAACCATCTCAAAGCTCCCTGGAAAGTCCAGGTTTTCAGGTTCCTGTGGAAGGCGGAAAGAGTGGATGCTAGCCTAATCTCTTTGGAGAGGGAGTTCCAGAGCTGGGGCCACCACTGAGAAGGCCCACTCTCTCATGCCCTACCAACTGTGCTTGTGATGGTGGAGGAAGTGAGAGGAAGGCCTCCCAGGCAGATCTTGAGGCCCTTGCTGGTCTAGTCGCGAAAATAGGCAGGAGCTATAAACTGTTTAGGGTTTTGTAGGTGATAATCTGCACTTTGAATTGGGACCAGAAACTAATTGGCAGCTCATGGAGCTGCTCTAATACAGTTGTCATGGAGGTCAAGATTCAGGACTATCAATCTATGAATGCCCCAGCCATTTTGACCTGTGGCCATGCTGACTGAAATATTCTGGGAGTTGAAGGACAAAACCAATTTTCTGGTGACATATAGGTAGTCAATTACTAATGAAGGAGATGCCTTCAGACTAGACTTCTAATTCTTTTTTTGAGTTCAAAAGTTAAAAACAAAACTAGATCCATAAATTGTGTCTAGTGTCTAGATCTAGGGAAGTAATGCTACCCCTCTATTCCGCTTTGGTTAGACCACACCTGGAATATTGTGTCCAATTCTGGGCACCACAATTCAAGAGAGATATTGACAAGCTGGAATGTGTCCAGAGGAGGGCGACTAAAATGATCAAGGGTCTGGAGAACAAGCCCTATGAGGAGCGGCTTAAGGAGCTGGGCATGTTTATTTATTTGTTTATTTATTTACTTCATTTGTATACCGCTCCTCTCAGCCCTTAGGCAACTCGGAGCGGTTAACAACAATTCAGCAGTATACATAGTACTGACAATAGGCCTTTAAAAACAGTAGCATCACAAATCAATAAACATAACATCAATACAACATTACATCAGTATAGCAAATCCATCAGGTCTCATCACTAGAATCAGTATCCAAACTGATATCAAATGTTTAGCCTGAAGAAGAGAAGGCTGAGAGGAGATATGATAGCCATATATAAATATGTGAGAGGAAGTCATAGGGAGGAGGGAGCAAGCTTGTTTTCTGCTTCCTTGGAGACTAGGATGCAATGGAAAAATGGCTTCAAACTACAAGAGAGGAGATTCCCTCTGAACATGAGGAAGAACTTCCTGACTGTGAGAGCCGTTCAGCAGTGGAACTCTCTGCCCCGGAGTGTGGTGGAGGCTCCTTCTTTGGAAGCTTTTAAACAGAGGCTGGGATGGCCATCTGTCAGGGGTGATTTGAATGCAATATTCCTGCTTCTTGGCGGAATGGGGTTGGACTGGATGGCCCATGAGGTCTCTTCCAACTCTTTGATTCTATGATTCTATGAAATTAATTGTTAAGCAGTGAAAATATGATGTGAACAGTGTGCCATATGAGGGTTTCAAACCATTTTCAAAGGCGCTTCTACATGTGTGACGGGTCTATTTTTCAAGATCTGATGTGGATATGAGCATAATTGTATTCCAGGACAGATTCTGATGAAAAAGCATTCTGTGAAAAAGGCAGGGAGGCTTTAATGCATTTAGCTTTTCTCTCCTTTGTTTGCAATGAAACTGTTGTTCCAGATTCTTCATGATAGCCTTGATTTTAATCTTTCTCCTTTCATTCTTCTTCTTAGGGCTGTGCTTGATCACAATGGCAGGTAAGATCTACTGCATCTCTTTGAAACAGCAGAGCTCAATCTAGAAGGTGATACCTTTTGTTATCTGGCACAAAACAGATTCCTCACGGAAAGAGACCGCTGTGAAGCTTTCTTCTTGTGTTGCTCCATTGAGGTCAAGATGACACAGTGGAATTCAGAGACAAAAAAACAAAAACACAAAAATAGGCATCAATCAACTCCAAGCTCATCCCCCTCCATTCTTTGAACCTCCATAAATACCAGGACTCTGGACCTCACTCTTCATTCAATCTGGTGAGTGACTACTTCTTCGTTGAATCCTCCAACCAGAGCTTCATCATGAGGGCCGTTTTCCTAGGCTTTGCAGTACTACTGCTGTTCATCGTGGCTACAGAAGGTAAACATGGGGGGTGGGATTCAATTGTTTTATTTGAAACAATTGGGTAACAGGATTAAGAAGAATGGCTTGTTGGGATGTTGGGATGGCTTCTTTTATATCAAAGCTTGTGTAGTGGATTACTTCCTTGAAGGACAGGGCCAAATTGAAATTGAATCCAGACAAGACAGAGGTCTTCCTGATCAGTTGAAAGGCCAAACAGGGCATAGGGTTACAGCCTGTGTTGGACGGGGTTACACTCCCACTGAAGACGCAGGTTCACAGCTTGGGTGTGATCTTGGACTCATCGCTGAGCCTGGAACCCCAGGTTTCAGCGGTGACCGGGGGAGCATTTGCACTTTTAAAACTTGTGCGCCAGCTGCGCCCATATCTTGGGAAGTCTGACTTGACCATGGTAGTCCACGCTCTGGTTACATCTCATATAGACTACTGCAACACACTCTACGTGGGGTTGCCTCTGAAGACTGCCCGGAAGCTGCAGCTAGTCCAACGCTCGGCAGCCAGACTACTAACGGGTGCTGGGTACAGGGAGCACACCACTCCGCTGTTACACCAGCTCCACTGGCTGACAATTAGCTTCTGAACACAATTCAAAGTGCTGGTGTTAACCTATAAAGCCCTAAA
The DNA here is from genome assembly GCF_037176765.1 of Anolis sagrei. Lineage (NCBI taxonomy): Eukaryota > Metazoa > Chordata > Lepidosauria > Squamata > Anolidae > Anolis > Anolis sagrei. Next base: position 10,404,769 of record NC_090021.1, read on the forward strand.
CGACTCCGGCCCTGTTTACCTCTCCGAACATATTCTCCCCTATGAACCATCAAGATTATTAAGATCATCTGGAGAGGCCCTGCTCTCGGTCCCACCGGCCTCACAAGCGCGTCTGGTGGGGACGAGGGACAGGGCCTTTTCGGTGGTGGCCCCTCGACTCTGGAACTCTCTCCCACTGGAGATCAGAACCACCCCTTCTATCCTGACATTTAGGAAACAGGTGAAGACGTGGTTATGGAGACAGGCATTCGACGAGTGAGCCAACACCCTGAGATATGGATGGAGGAGGATGAGCAACGATTTTAGTGTGACAACTGACCATTATAGTTATTGATTGTAATTGCTGTTTTAATGTTTTACCGTAATATGTATTATGATGTTTTATTGATTGTATGTGATATTATGGTTGGAAACCGATCTGAGTCCCTCAAGAGAGGTGAGAAGGTCGGTATACAAAACTTTTAAATGAATAAACAAACAAATAAATAAATAAGACTGTCCGGAAGCTTCAAATGGTCCAACGGACTGCAGCCACATTAATAACAGGAGCAACGCTCAGGGAGCATACAACTCCACTGGCTGCCAGTCTGCTACCGGGCACAATTCAAAGTGCTAGCTTTAGCCTATAAAGCCCTAAACGGTTCTGGCTCAACTTACCTGTCTGAATGCATCATCCCTTATTAACTGTTAGGACTTCAGGATCATCCGGGGAGTCCCTGTTCTCGATCCCGCCTACGTCACAGACACGTTTGGTGTGGACGAGAGACAGGGCCTTCTCAGTGGTGGCCTCTCGGCTATGCAACGCCCTTCCTGGGGACATTAGATCGGCATCTCCCTCTTAACTTTTCAGAAAAGAGTCAAGACTTGGTTGTTTGAACAAGCATTTGAAAATGCAAGGTAAAAGACGTTGGAATTGAAATGACTGGACGACAAAATGGGACAATATTTTTATTAAGAGATGCAAATGATCTATGTTTTAATATTCTTGTTATGTTTTATATTATGTGTTAATGTTTTTAAATGTTTATGGTGTTTTTGGGCATCGAATCGTTGCCATTGTAAACCACCCTGAGTCGCCTGAGGGCTGAGAAGGGTGGTATACAAATACAGTAAATAAATAAATAAATGTCTCCATTAGAAGTTTCCTTACAATATCCCAATTTTGGAATGGTAGGTTTTGCACTGCAGCTTCCAAAATCTCAGACAGCATAGACTGAATTAGTGCCCCAAAAAACCACCATAGTCAACAAGTTCAATCCCATTCTGCTATGCAGGAATACATAGTTAATATATAGAATCAATCATAGAATCAAAGAGTTGGAAGAGACCTCATGGGCCATCCAGTCCAACCCCATTCTGCCAAGAAGCAGGAATATTGCATTCAAATCACCCCTGACAGATGGCCATCCAGCCTCTGTTTAAAAGCTTCCAAAGAAGCTTTTATCCTGAAAGGTTCCCATGTAACTTCTGTTTAAAAACCTCCAGAGAAGGAGATTATTAGGAATAATCACTTTCTTGGAACATGAATCCATTGATTTGTGTCTAGGCCCTAGAGCACCAGAACAGTCAGTTCCATATTCTAAATGATATCCTTTCAGATATTTACAGATGGCTATCATGTTACCTCTTCTCCATGCAATTACTCTTTAAAGGAATATGCTGTGTACAGGGAGAATGGAAATTGGGAGGGATAGCCAATAGTCAAATTGGGAGGGATAGCCAATAGTCCAGAGGACAGGAGCAGAATTCAAAACTATCTTGACAGATTAGAGAGATGGGCCAAAACTAACAAAATGAAATTCAACAGTGACAAATGCAAGATACTCCACTTTGGCAGAAAAAATGAAATGCAAAGATACAGAATGGGGGACAATGCCTGGCTCGAGAGCAGTACGTGTGAAAAAGATCTTGGAGTCCTCGTGGACAACAAGTTAAACATGAGCCAACAATGTGATGTGGCAGCAAAAAAAGCCAATGGGATTTTGGCCTGCATCAATAGGAGCATAGTGTCTAGATCTAAGGAAGTAATGCTACCCCTCTATTATGCTTTGGTTAGACCACATCTGGAATATTGTGTCCAATTCTGGGCACCACAATTCAAGAGAGATATTGACAAGCTGGAATGTGTCCAGAGGAGGGCGACTAAAATGATCAAGGGTCTGGAGAACAAGCCCTATGAGGAGCGGCTTAGGGAACTGGGCATGTTTAGCCTGAAGAAGAGAAGGCTGAGAGGAGACATGATAGCCATGTATAAATATGTGAGAGGAAGCCACAGGGAGGAGGGAGCAAGCTTGTTTTCTGCTTCCTTGGAGACTAGGACGCGGAACAATGGCTTCAAACTACAAGAGAGGAGATTCCATCTGAACATTAGGAAGAACTTCCTGACTGTGAGAGCCATTCAGCAGTGGAACTCTCTGCCCCGGAGTGTAGTGGAGGCTCCTTCTTTGGAAGCTTTTAAGCAGAGGCTGGATGGCCATCTGTCAGGGGTGATTTGAATGCAATATTTCTGCTTCTTGGCAGAATGGGGTTGGACTGGATGGCCCATGAGGTCTCTTCCAACTCTTTGATTCTATGAAATGATTCTTGGAATCCAGTGCATGGATACTAGCCAATAGGGTCCTATATCAGTGGAACAAGGATTGTGCGACTCCATTAGTTTGGCCCTAATTGCTTGCATACTATGAAAAAATGTAAATGCAACATTGGTGTGGAGTTATAGACTGTCATCACCTTTCCTTCAGACTCTGGAACTCATCACATGGAGGTCCAGGAGCCTGGGGATAGTGGGGGACAGTGTGGAAAACCTTAGGGCAGCACCCAGCTTTGTCTCCTTACTGTGGTTGGTTGTTGACTGCAATCCCATGGTATTTCTCCACTGTCTCTGACTTCTAACAAAATGAAGTTCAACTAACAAAATGAAGTTCACCAGTGACAAATGCAAGATACTCCACTTAGGCAGAAAAAAACAAAATGCAAAGATACAGAATGGGGGACAATGCCAGGCTCGAGAGCAGTACGTGTGAAAAAGATCTTGGAGTCCAAGTTAAACATGAGCCAACAATGTGATGTGGTGGCAAAAAAAGCCAATGGGATTTTGGCCTGCATCAATAGGAGCATAAAGTCTAGATCTAGGGAAGTAGAGCTACCCCTGAAATGTTCTGAGAGCTGAAAGACAATACACAAAACCAATTTTCTGGTGACATATAGGTGGCCAATTACTAATGAAGGAGATGCCTTCAGGCTAGACTTCTAATTCTTTTTTTGAGTTCAAAAGTTAAAATCAAAACTAGATCCATAAATAGGAGCATAGTGTCTAGGTCCAGGGAAGTAATGCTACCCCTCTATTCTGCTTTGGTTAGACCACACCTGGAATATTGTGTCCAATTCTGGGCACCACAATTCAAGAGAGATATTGACAAGCTGGAATGTGTCCAGAGGAGGGAGACTAAAATGATCAAGGGTCTGGAGAACAAGCCCTATGAGGAGCGGCTTAAGGAGCTGGGCATGTTTAGCCTGAAGAAGAGAAGGCAGAGAGGAGATATGATAGCCATGTATAATATAGGAGAGGAAGCCACAGGGAGGAGGGAGCAAGCTTGTTTTCTGCTTCCATGGAGACTAGGACGCGGAACAATGGCTTCAAACTACAAGAGAGGAGATTCCATCTGAACACAAGGAAGAACTTCCTGACTGTGTGAGCCGTTCAGCAGTGGAACTCTCTGCCCCGGAGTGTGGTGGAGGCTCCTTCTTTGGAAGCTTTTAAACAGAGGCTGGATGGCCATCTGTCAAGGGTGATTTGAATGCAATATTCCTGCTTCTTGGCAGGAGGTTGGACTGGATGGCCCATGAGGTCTCTTCCAACTCTTTGATTCTATGATTCTATTATTCTACTATCCATCTGAATTCCTGTAAGTAGGGCAGTGAATCTGCTCTAGTTGTCACAATGGAAATTTGTTTGCGACTGAAAATCTCTATAATTAAACTTTGCATGCTGGGCAGCTTCTGAAAGTCTGGATTGGCTCAACCCCTCAAACAATATGGAAGCCATCTGCTACCACTCTCTTTCGCGTCATTCCGTGATTAATCCATGCTAGCTCACATTTTTCCTTACAAACTTTGTCCTAGTCTTATCATCACCTAATTTTGGACTTTCCCCTTTGCAGCTTATCCACAGAAAGGTAAATGCGGCACTCACTGTCATCTTCATCATGGACATTGTCAGAAACATTGTGCCTATGGTGTTTATGCTGCTGCAAACTGTGACTGTGCAACCCGAGGACATGGATATCAGTGCTGCCGTGTGCCACCACCTCCACCTCCTCCTCCACCACCACCACCTCCTCCACCTCCTCCACCACCTCCACCACCACCACCTCCTCCTCCTCCTCCACCACCACCACCACCAAAGCATCACAAACATCCCAAACATCACTGGGTAGCACCACAACCTCACAAGAAAGGCTGAGCATCTGGAGAACCAAAGGAGAGGAATGGCATCAGCCCTCTAGTCAGCAGTAAAAAAGTAATGTTTCCTTTTACTAAAAATAAATAAATAAATAAAAGTTGTAAAATTTCAATGTCTTTGTCATGTGTTGCATTTTGGTGAACTGAGCTTAGCATTCTGTAAAGTAGTACTTTTAAACATTATTGACAGAACTCATATATATATATATATATATATATATATATATATATATATATGTAATGTTCGTTTGTGAGATTAACAGAACTCAAAAATCACTGGACAAATTGACACCAAATTTGGACACATAACAACCCAATGTATGTCCTTCACTCAAAAAAATTGATTTTCTCATTTGGGAGTTGTAGTTGCTGGGATTTATAGTTCCCCTACAATCAAAGAGCATTCTGAACCCCACCAACGATGAAATCAAACCAAACTTGGCACACAGTTCTCCCATGACCAACAGAAAACACCAGAAGGGTTTGGTGGACATTGACCTTGAGCTTGGGAGTTGTAGTTCACTTGCATCCAAAGAGCACTGTGGACTCAAACAATGATGGAGCTGGACCAAACTTGGCACGAATATCCCATATGCCCAAATATGATCACAAATAGAGTTTGGGGAAAATACATCTTGACTTTTGGGAGTTGTCATTACTGGGATTTACAGTTCACCTACAATCAAAGAGCATTCCGAACCCTACAAACAACAGAATTGGTGCAAACTTCCACACAGAACCCCCATGACCAACAGGAAATACTTAAGGCCATCCAGTCCAACTCCCTTCACCAGGGCAAGAAAATGTAATCAAAGCCCTCCTGACAAAGAGCCATCCAGCCATAGATATAGATAGATAGATAGATAGATAGATAGATAGATAGATAGAGATAGATAGATATGATTCACACACACCTATATATGTATATGACGGATATAGTATCATAGATTTGAAAGGAACGCCTAAAGAAGGACAATGATATGTTGCCTGTTCCGGGGTGGGCAAACTGGACAGTCTCCACATCAACACTGACAAAGCAACAGCAAGAAATACTGTTTACCCACAAGCGTAAAGACATTACATATATTAGAAACCAACACTTTCTCATTACTTTATTTTCCAAATCAACAGATTGGGCCACAGCAATGCGTGACAGGGGACCACTAGTGTGTGTGTATATGTGGACAATTTCAACAGAAAGGAGGAAACCATGAAGATGAACAAAATCTGGCTACCAGTATTAAAAAAAACTCAAAAATTACAACAGCAAAACAACAGAGAGTAAACAATCAGGCACATCAATTCACTCTCAACAAGAGATTCGCCCCAGGTGCTTCCAGGCCATTGAATGCAAATCAAGGTGATGAGTTGAAACATTACCCTGGTCATTCCACAGATATATAAGCCCATTTTTCCTACTTCCAACAGACCTCACTACCTCTGAGGATGCTTGCTATAGATGCAGGCGAAACGTCAGGAGAAAAATTGCCTCCAGAACATGGCCATATAGCCCGGAAAAACCTACAACAACCCAGTGATCCCGGCCATGAAAGCCTTCGACAATACAGTAGAAATACATTTTCCTAATATAAAAAACCCACTAGTGCAACAATCATCAAACATTTACTGTATACAGATCTAATGTATCTTATATAAGGGTAGGTTTGTGCAATTCAGCTGGAGGGCAATCTGTTTTTGGTATCCAAATTCCGTTGGGTACCCAGATTCATTTTTCGGGATCCTCCCAAAAATTGGCTAATGGGAAAATCTGTTTTCAGCTAGGCAGCTGAAAGATCCAGGAAGATCTGGCCCATTGGTGGGAATGGGGAACTTACAAGGCTCCCCTTTCAGTTTTTGGGACACTTTACTTTCTTCCTTTCAAGGGAGTCTGGGTTTGAGCAACAGGGTTAAGGAAGCATCCTCTCTGGGACCCTTTCCTACCTTCCCTTCAAGGGAATCTGGGTTTGAAGAATGGGGTTAAGGAAACACCCGTCCTGGAACCCTTTCCTATCTTCCTTTCAAGGGAGTCCGAACAAGCCGAACAAACTATGAGGAGCGGCTTAAGGAGCTGGGCATGTGTAGCCTGAAGAAGAGAAGGCTGAGAGGAGATATGATAGCCATGTATAAATATGTGAGAGGAAGCCACAGGGAGGAGGAGGGAGCAAGCTTGTTTTCTGCTTCCCTGGAGACTAGGACGCGGAACAATGGCTTCAAACTACAAGAGAGGAGATTCCATCTGAACACGAGGAAGAACTTCCTGACTGTGAGAGTCGTTCAGCAGTGGAACTCTCTGCCCCGGAGTGTGGTGGAGGCTCCTTCTTTGGAAGCTTTTAAGCAGAGGCTGGATGGCCATCTGTCAGGGGTGATTTGAATGCAATATTCCTGCTTCTTGGCAGAATGGGGTTGGATTGGATGGCCCATGAGGTCTCTTCCAACTCTTTGATTCTATAATTCTATGAAACTGGATTGGCCGAAGGGAACCAACCCATCCGAATCTGTGCACAAGCCTATCTAAGGGCTTTACATTCTGGTGGTTTTATTTCTTCAATTTTTCATGCCCACTAAAAAAAAGAAAGAAACATGATTAATATATTTTGTTCCCCATAAGATGACACTCTTCTAATTCAAAAAACCCGTGGTGAAGGTTTGACCCCATGTCTGCTGAAGACACTTGATAAATAAGTCAGTCTTTCTTGAAATTGATTAGAGATTTCTCCTTAATCAACATCATGAGTTTGTTCATTTCTGCTAGTTCACACATCTTTGTGAATCAATTTTCATGCATCAGGGTAGTTGTCTCTTTCTAGCTTTAAGCATAAATGATTCTTGCTGCTATGGTCATATATAACATTAGTCTTCCACATTTTTCCTCGATCATCTAATATCCCTAGCAAATAAGAGTTAAAGTTTCACTTCAAATTTAACTATAACTGTTTTTCAAAAACCAGATATATTTGTTCCCAGTTTTCTGCACCTTACACGACCACCACATATGGTAAAATGTACCAATACTTTCCTAAAATTTTGTCAGATCTTTTTTAATTTTGAGAGTCTGGTCCAAGCTGTATTCTTCAGATATATTAGACTAGACCTAGATTAAGATCTTCTGTGGAGGTCTTGCTCTCAGTCCCACTGGCTTCTCAGGTGCAGCTGGTGGGGACGAGGGACAGGACTTTCTCGGTGGTGGCCCCATGGCTGTGGAATTCCTTCTCCAGTGAGATTGGGTTGGCCCCCTCCTTCCTGACCTTTAGGAGATAGCTAAAGACCTGGCTGTGGAAACAATAGTTTAGCCCATCATAGGAATATTTAAAGTTAAAGTGAAAATTGAAAGTGCAATGACCCAGGGCTATTTACAGTCAACGGCTATGTCTTTGTGTGATATGGGATGCTATTTTATGTGATGTGTTTAATAATGTTTAATTTTCTATCAGCGTAAAGTCAATGTTGATGTTTTATGCTGTTTTTTTATCAATCGCATTGAATTATTGCCAACATTGTGAACCACCCTGAGTCCCCTTCGGGGTTGAGAAGGGTGGTATACAAATACCGCAAATAAAATAAGTAATAAATAAATAATAGACCTCCAGAGTCACACACATACTACAGATAATACATTTTATAGCTGTTGGAGAATAAAGGTTCCCCTCAAGATAGCTTCTCAGTGTCAAAGATGTTCCTTCCAGGATGACTGCTCAATATTATCATTTGATTTTATTAGTATATTTGTTGCAATCATTAAGGAAGTGGTTGTATTTGTCAGGAATGGTGTAGTTCTGGATTGCATACATCAGCAGTACACCAGGCTAGAAGAAACTGTAAGAGAGGGCTAGCAAAATGTGTTTGCATGGAAATATCTAATTCCCATGTTTAGGTCATCACTTTGGGGATAAATTCAGCAGGAACTAGTAGGGAATCTATGAGGACACAGGTACATTTACTGCTCAGGTTGTCAAATCTCATGGGTTGACTCTGAGCCTCCAGTTTTCTACACAGAAAGCTCAAGGAAAAAATATGATAGACCCCACTGAATTAAATTGATGCACAGTTAATCTTACGTGTCAAGAACTACTCCCATTCCATGGTCTAAAATGAATCATAGCTTCATAATATTAAATTCATTTCAAAGAAATCATTGTGCCATCCTCATTCTCACCTATGTGTAAGTCCCCTTGGACACCATGCTGAGATACTGCCAGGCCAGAGCTCCTAAAACCACCAGACAGGACATGTAGATGGAGACGTAATGGGTTTGTGGCGAAAGGGCTTTCTCAGGTGAGCACAAGAAGCAGATGGAAGTGATAATTTTTTGGGTTTTGCAGGAGGATGGATCCATGCTGGGGATCTTCTTGTAGATCTATCAAGAGAAGTGACAACATCCAATAAGAGACTGTCTTTCCAGAAACAAACTTTTCAATATAATATTGAGCACTAATTGGGCTAAAGAGAGATTCCAGAAATGAAAAGTCATTCAGCAATTCAATGTGCTGGCTGTGAACTATAAAGGAAGAAATAATCTGGGTGAGCATCCAATGAAGAAAATTGAGGTCTGTTCCAAGATGCTGAATAAATGACTGCCATTAGTCTCAATACATGTTGGCAAGGAATTTTAACTTTGTATTGTCAAAGGCTTTCATGGACGGAATCACTGGGTTGTTGTAGGTTTTTCAGGCTGTATGGCCATGTTCTAGAAGCATTCTCTCCTGATGTTCCGCCTGCATTTATGGCACACAGGTTTCTCATCAGTTGTGAAATTAAACCAGACATATTCTTCCGAGTAGCAATTTAGTTTAACACTCCCAGCATGGAGAAATGGTTTGAGCATGGGACTATGATCCAGAAGAACAGCATTTGAATCCCCGCTGGGCTATGAAAATCCACTGGTTGACTTTGGGCAGGAGACACACTGTTAGACCCATGAGAGGGTCACCTTAGGATAACAGTACATTGAAAATGACTTGAAGCCACAATAAAAAGAACAACAATTAAATCCAAGGGGTATCAACAACAAAGGAAGTGGACTGTTAAGCCTAGAAGAACAAAGAAGAATGAATGAATGGGATTTCCAGAAATGTCAAGTCCCTATTCCATGGGTCATTTAATAGATCCATTCTGCTTGGACCTAAAAATAAGATTTTGGCTAGAATGTGTACATTAAAAAATAGTTTGCCACTAATGCCAACTCACTTTTTCCATGTACTGGCACACAATGGCTTTGACAGCCTGGATGTTGGTAGCATCCATCATAAGTGTAACAGTTTCCCCCTTCCGGATCTTCAACACTCTCTGGAAGACCTGCGGATTGTTGTAGCACGCTGCCAAGATGGCAATGGCCCTTACCTGGAAGGGAGAAAAGGAACAGAAATCACAAAAAAGAATCCTGCTTAAATATGATCCAAAAGTGTAATCTATGTTTTACATGTGTGTTTTCTGCTTTCATGTCATTTGTCAATTTATGGAGACTACATTAACTTTGCAAAGTTTTCCTACACAGGGGATTTTTCCAGCTCTTTCCTCTGGAATACAGCCAAAACACATCGTATGCCATGTCTGTCTCCCATCCAGTTACCAATTAGGCCTGATCCTGCATAACTTCCAAGGATATAGGATATGGTACCTTCGGGGTATTTCCACTTTATACATCAATATTTTATACTAGCCTGCCGCGCGTTGCTGTGGCCCACATGAGGGTTCTGTATGGGAGGCTTGGCCCAATTCAATCATTGGTGTGGTTCAGAATGCTATGTGATTGTAGGTGAACTATAAATCCCAGCAACTACAACTCCCAAATGTCAAGATTCTATTTCCCCCAAACTCCACCAGTGTTCATATTTGGGCATATTGAGTATTCATGTGGAATTTGGTCCAGATCCATCATTGTTTGAGTCGACAGTGATCTCTGGATGTAGGTGAACTACAACTCCAAAACCAAAGGACACTGCCCACCAAATCCTTTCAGTATTTTCTGTTGGTCGCGGGAGAACTGTGTGCCAAGTTTGGTTCAATTCCATCGTTGGTGGGGTTCAGAATGCTCCTTGATTGTAGGTGAACTCTAAATCCCACCAACTATAACTCCCAAATGACAAAATCATTTTTTTTTTAGTGAAGGACATGCATTGGGTTGTTAGGTGTCTTGTGTCTAAATTTGGAGTCAATTTGTCCAGTGGTTTTTGAGTTCTGTTAATCCCACAAACGAACATTACATTTTTATTTATATAGATTTTTTCTATTCTAATATTTTAGTTGATTTCAGTCTAATTTGCTAGTTTAAGTTTATGCATACACACAAATTTTTACAAGATACTCAGTGTTTAAATGAAACATATATTTAATTTGCAACTTGTCTTCAGACCCAAAATGGGGAAAAGGTAGGATATAAATCCTCTTCATGACTGTCTTCATTTTTCTTGTTGCATTACTCAGTCTAGTTAGTGCATTTTACTTTATGCATTTCAAGCCAGAAAAATAAAAAATAAAAACTTTTTTTAAAACATAGTGTTATTGTACACTTTATTGTGCTTATATATTGGGTAATATATGCTTTAATGCTCATATATCTGTAATAGAGATGATAGGCAATATTTGAAATTACTTAAATAGAAAAAAATTGCTTGGTAATAGCTTTTTGGTTGCCTCCTCCCATGTGACGGCGCGAGTGGCACCACCTATGTGTAGAACTGTTAGTTGCAAGATTTAAACTGTTGTATCATGCTTAATCCTGTCTTTTTACCCTGCTTATGTATAGTTGGATTGATTGGTTATTTATAGCTGTCAATCAGTGTTGTTTGCACCAGTTGAATTGCTTTCTCAAGCTCAATTGTTTGGCTCTACCTCTTCCTGGAGAAGGGGAGTGCTTCCCTTTTTTCATTCTGCCATCAGAGTTTCTATCAGATGGACGTGAGTAAGAGACTTGGTTCTAAAAGCCCCTGATTAAATTACCTCTCAGCACCAATTCTACGGTTTTTTGCTCTTGGGACTCATGCTTTATGTCCAGATCGTCCTGGACAACATTGAGGAGACCCAAGTGCCTTCAAACCGGTTCTTTTGGTGCCAGAGGAAGGTCTTGTCCCTTCAACATAGGCCATTGGACTGGGGTTGTGTTTATTCCGATATTCACAGCCATTGAGGAAAGAGGATACAGGAAAAGCTTCTCAGCTGCAAACTCCTTGGACTTCAGAGATTGCAAAGTATATTTCCTTTATCCCTGTTGAAACATCAAGCTTATGCCTGAGAAAGATAACTCATTGTGAACAATAAATACCATTTCGAGTTATCTGTTGTGTTTTGGTCTTTGGGAGTTCCAGTTTCCTATAGGAGGGCAAGAAGCAATCCCCTGGGGAAAGATGCCTCTTTCACTAAGAGTTATAGCCCCCAGGCGCGACAGCACATCCCTGTTCTAATTTCGGCGGATTACATGGAAAACACCACCGAATATTACAAATCACTTTCAGTCAAACTGAACCAGGCCCAAGTCTAGTGATAGGGTGGTATGCCAAAACTTTATTAGTTAGGAAGTGGGGTGAGTTATGGCTTTTGCTATTTAACCCATGGTTTCTGATCTGAAAGCCAGAGAAAGTGAGAAGGGGAAGAGAGTGGGAGCCTATTGATTACCTGGCCAATGAGGAAAAAGACCACGGAAAGTATAACAACTAGAGGGGGGGGATGCCATGAGAAAAAAACCTGACAACAAGTTAAACATGAGCCAACAATGTGATGTGGCGGCAAAAAAAGCCAATGGGATTTTGGCCTGCATCAACAGGAGTCTAGTTTCTAAATCCAGGGAAGTCATGCTACCCCTGTATTCTGCCTTAGTCAGGCAACATCTGGAATATTGTGTCCAATTCTGGGCACCACAACTGAAGAGAGATATTGACAAGCTGGAATGTGTCCAGAGGAGGGCGACTAAAATGTTCAAGGGTCTGGAGAATAAGCCCTATGAGGAGCGGCTTAAAGAGCTGGGCATGTTTAGCCTGCAGAAGAGAAATCTGAGAGGAGACATGATGAGGTCCATGGATCAAGCAGTGAGGGGAAGTCATAGGGAGGAGGGAGCAAGCTTGTTTTCTGCTGCCCTGGAGACTAGAACTTGGAACAATGGCTTCAAACTACAGGAAAGGAGATTCCACCTAAACATTAGGAAGAACTTCCTGAATGTGAGAACTGTTCAGCAGTGGAACTCTCGGCCCCGGAGTGTGATGGAGGCTCCTTCTTTGCAGGCTTTTATACAGAGGCCGGATGGCCATCTGTCAGGGGTGCTTTTAGTGCAATTTTATTTATTTATTTATTTATTTATTATTTAAACTTATATGCCGCCACTCCCCTGGGGCTCGGAGTGGCTTACAAGAATAGCTAAAATCTAACAAAGTTTAAAAGCAATTTAAAACAATTTAAAAACAACAGTATCAAACATTAAAAGCCTGTCGGAACAGGTATGTCTTACATGCCCTGCGGAAAGCTGGTAAGTCCCGCAGGGCACGAACTTCAGGTGGCAGAGTATTCCAGACTGATGGCGCCACTGTTGTGAAGGCTCTGCGTCTGGTTGCCGTTAGATGCAAGGTCTTGACACTGGGGACTTCCAATAGATCTTGGTCCTCAGAGCGGAGGGATCTCTGGGGTTGGTAGGGGGTGAGGCGGTCCCTCAGATACATTGGCCCCAGACCATGCAAGGCCTTAAAGGTGAGTACCATCACTTTGAAAGTGATCCGGTGCTCAATTGGTAACCAATGCAGCTGTAGTAAGATTGGTGTTATGTGGCATCTCATTGGAATTCCCGCAAGAAGCCGAGCAGCTGTGTTTTGTACCAACTTGAGCTTCCGAATCACCGACAGAGGGAGGCCAATGTAGAGGGCGTTACAGTAGTCCAGCCTTGAGATGACCGTTTTCCTGCTTCTTGGCAGGGGGTTGGACTGGATGGCCCATGAGGTCTCTTCCAACTCTATTAATCTATGATTCTATGAATTGTTCTTCCTATAAATTTATGAGGCTTGCAATGCTTGGCAGTTCTGTTAATAACTGGGATATAGTAGCTTTACTCTGTTTTGTTAAATAAATCTTGACTATATCAGAGTGAGATTTTTTGCTAAATGGAGAATGCCTGTGTCTGATAGATTGCCAGAACTAAAAAAAAATCTTTTTCAATAACCTTTTAGCAGAGTGTGATTTTAACCAGAATGGGTTGCAACCTTATTTATGTTTGAAGTAAAGGAGAGAGAATGAGAGAGGCACCACAGGAAGAATTGCTGCCACGTAGGGACCCTTTGGTTTCAATCCCTGACAAGGAAAAGCCTTGGGGAAAAGATCCAGCACAGATTAGCTGTTGAGAAACAAGGAAAGCTGGTTTTAAAACATGCCAACAAACAATCTAAAGGCAGCAAGTGCACCAAAATTGTGAAAGGACAGGGTGAAGCATGGATCTTGTACGGTGTTGGACTCTATTTGCACCAGGTCCCTTGTGCACCCAGTAATAGCTACTGAACTGGGGCCTGGAGCTGAGGAATTAAGCCCCTTCATCAGTTCGGTCCAAATAGATGTCAATGATGTGAAAGGAGATTTGGTGCAGCACCAACCTTTGTGTTCTTAGAGTTGGACAATCACTGGGAATCCATCCAGGTTGTCATTGCCTCCACTTCCAATTATCTGGTGTTGGCATGGTTCAATTGGCTAAAATTCCACAACCCAAGTGTTCTGGTACAGCTGTACCAGGAGCTCCAATTTTGTTTGCTTTGCATTGAATGTTTGTTTGTAGTCCTAAGTTTCAGGGACTCTGCAGATAAGTGGCTTCTTTTGGTTGCATATAGGGCAAGCCACCTGTCCATCATTGTTGAGTTTGGTCCCGCCCCTTGCTCAGGGCAATTGGGAAGGGAAAGGGGCCATTTTTGCAGTGAGTCTCAGCTAGGAAGTCAATGTACAGGACGTGTACAGACTTTCTCCTGTACAAAGGCTTCAACCCTTAAGACTTCCAGGGGGAGAATGGTCTTAAGAGCATATAAAGATTCCCAAAGGTTCCAGGGAAACAGCCTTACAGCCCTGAGGAATTTCGGAGGGAATAACAGCTTTAAACAACAAGAACTCCAGCTAAGTGACTACAGGCCTACTGGTACGTCCACTCGGTCCTTGAGACGCAGTTCAGCCCAGTGGTGGATCCACATCAGTCAGGTCTAGGTTCACAGTTAGCCTGGGAGGAGCTAGAAAGGGATTTTTCCTTGAAAGTAAAGTAAGTTAGAAGCCACCAGTTGTTTGAAGCCTGGAAGCATTTGTTTAATCTTTGAAGACAAAAGAAGTTTCTGTGTAATTGTTCATCAATAAAAGACTTTGTTGTATTTAAGCTCAAGCCTTCTAAAGACTGTTTAATGGGGGGAAATTCTCTAAGGGCTTCTCTTCGGGGCCCCTGGCTTCCTGTTGGGCTAAAGTTGCACGTCCTGTTTTAAAAGCACTTCGTTTCAAGCCCAGCGGCGACAGAACACCAAGCATAAACTGGAAGGCAAAAACATTTGCCTTTTTAAGAATCTAAATGCAAAACAATACCCAGAGGCCATTAAAAAGCCTATAAAGAAGGAGAACCATGAAAGATTATGACACAAAAAGGACCCTTCCATGGATTTATTTGAATATTGATATTTAAGAACTGCAAGGAATACCATTAAAGGCCAATCAGTCTTGAGGCAATTAATGACTCTTAACAGCCTAACAAAGAGTTAATATTTGGTTTACATTTGGCTTATCTTCACAGCCAAAATAAAGCTTGCTTCTCAAGACCAAAGTGTGCAGGAAGAGAAGATCTGAACTTTCAAAAGGACTAAGATCACCTAGCCATAGTCCCTAGCTAGAGTAACCACAAAAGAAGGTCTACTGCAGTTCCACCCTGTATCATTACACATAAGTGCCAGTTATTTTAAATCAGCTAGAAATTTTTAAAATATATTAGCCTAAGGATACTAGTAAGTTATGTTGATAGTTTTAATGATTTCAAGACAAATGGTGACTAAAGGACCCAGACATGCATCCATGCGTCAAACTAAATCAACTGAATTAGCCCAATTTTTGAATGAATTCAGGACAATGAGAAAATCTCTCTCTGATATAGACAATTCTTGAAAAAGTTGACTGTAGATCTAAGCTGCGTGAACCAGAAGGTTGAGAAATTTTCCTTCCAGAACTTAGAAACTGCAGTCTTCAGCAGCCAGAATATTACAGGACAAGGAGCACTGGAGCTCCTAGACCAGTGTTCCTCAACCTTCCTAATGCCGCAACCAGTAAATACAGTTCCTCATGTTGTGGTGAACCCCAACCATAACATTAATTTCGTTGCTACTTAATAACTGCAATTTTGCTCCTGTTATGAATCAGAATGTAAATATCCAGTATGCAGGATGTGTTTTCATTCACTGGAGCAAATTTGGCACAAATACCTAATATGCCCAAATTTGAATACTGATGGGGTTGATTTTGTCATTTGGGAGTTATAATTACTGGGCTTCACCTACAATCAAAAGCATTCTGAACTCCACCAACAATGGAATTGAACCAAACTTGGCATACCGAACTCCCATGACCAATAAAAAAGATTGGAAGAGTTTGGTGGGCATTGACCTTGAGTTTGGGAGTTGTAGTTCACCTACATTTAGAGAGCACTGTGGACTCAAACAATGATGGATGTGAACCAAACTTGGCACAGATCCTCAATATGCCGAAATATGAACACTGGTGGAGTATGGGGAAATGATACTTGCCATTTGGGAGTTGTAGCTGCTGGGGTTTATAGTTCACTTAAAATCAAAGAGTATTATGAACCCCACCAACAATAGAATTGGGCCAAACTTTCCACACAGAATGCCCATGACCAACAGAAAATGCTGTGTTTTCTGATGGTCTTAGGTGACTCCTCTGACACCCCCTCACGACCCCTCCAGGGGTCCCGACCCCCAGATTGAAAAACACAGTCCTAGACTTTCTGATTCAAAAGCTGAAGGCAAAGGAAATGTCATTTAAATGGGGAAAGAATCACTTTCTGTTTTAACCAAAACAGATTTAGATTAAATACAATAGTAAAGGCAAAATAATTTCTGAAGAAATATGGAAACAGATTGGGCATACATCAGACGGAAAGAGAAGAAGAGGTTGAAATGCATGGGGAAGAAATGGGAAAGGATGATGTAAAAGGCACAGATCCAGCTGGACGAAGGGAACTGGAGAAGGAATTTAATATTGACAAAACCAAATGATGCCTATAAAAATATTAATTTGGAATATCCAGAGGAAATGCTGACAGACATTCCACTATCTGGGAAAAAATAATTTGATATTCAGAAAACACATATTTAGTGAAGAGTGATAGATTATTTACTAATTTGAAATTAGGGCCCTATTTCAGAGATTTTGAATTCTCGAATTTTCAGCCAGAGAACTGTACTGGCTCTGCAAGTTACAAACCCAGAATTCTATAAGGAGCAGCCACAGAGGTTAAGAAGGGAATCATAGTGTTGTCACTATCCTGACCCACATAATGTCCTCACAACAGGCAAAGTGCCCCGGAGCCGCCCAACCTACCTGGGGGATAGCACAGAAGCTGAACACGCCTGGGTTTTTCAGTCGGGATAGGTACATCAAGTTGTTGGGGATGTGATGCAGAGCGTTGGTGATGAGCTCATTCATACACTGGACACCTTTGTCAAGGTTCTGAGGCTTGGCCAGATCTGACATCTTCTGTACATATTTACCCCACACCTGGGAACATTAAAAGGGTTAGAAATGCTTGCCAAGAAATGCTTGTGCAGGCTGTTGTCCTTCCCCGGGCTAAGGCACCATTCCTCCTTTTCCCTTGCCATCTGCCCCAGTCTCAGTATTCTTACCTCCTTTGGCCAAAAGTCTCTTCCCTCAAGTTGGTCTTCATGGTAATCCCGGATGATGTTGACTTTCTGCAGGAAAAGCCCCATGGAGCTTGCGAGCTGCGTGTCCTGACCAACAACAGGGTCCTCCAGCATGGATGCAGAGAAGAGTTGAGAGAGGCCGATCCCCAAATGACCAGCAGCACAATAACAGTACTGGAAAAGTTCAAAAAATGCCAGGTTTTAGGGCAATGTTGGGTTAAGCAAAGTGTGTCGATAGAACCGAATATGAAGCTGAAAAAATGTGATGAAATCACAACCCCAGACTGTGTGTGGGAGACATGTTTTGCATTTTTTAGAAATTGGACATTGAACATCCAAAATGTGCAGAGATGGACAAGTTAACAATATTGATTAGAGATAAATAAGAAGTTTTTTTAAAAAAAGAAAAGAAAATGGAGTTTAGTGATGGAATGAATGAAACTTAAATGAGATTCAGAGTCACCTCTAGGCTTTTCATAAACAAGTATCTTTGTGAATATGTAAAAGTACTGTTTAAAGCAAATACATGTTTGTGCAGGTACAGCTGTACCAGGAGCTCCAATTTTGTTTGCTTTGCATTGAATGTTTGTTGTAGTCCTAAGTTTCAGGGACTCTGCAGATAGGTGGCTTCTTTTGGCTGCAATCATAGGGCAAGCCACCTGTCAATTATAGTTAGGTTCCCTGGTCCCACCCCCTTTTTGGGTTTTTGGAGGGAATAGGAGCCAATTTGGGTCAGTCCACACAGAGAAGCCTTTCATGCAGGACATAATACCAAGAGCTCCTGTAGAAAGCTTCGTCTTCTACGGCTTGGCCCGGGAGATATACAGCCCACAGCTTGGCCGGGGTTATACAGCCCTACAGTTCCTTTGCTGAAGGACTTCAGTCAGCCATCACAGAAACTTAATTCTTTTTCCCCTGGAAGTCTACAAAGCTCTGCTTGGTAAGGGTCACTCGCGGAAGCCAGAAGCAATTGGTACCGGGTGCAGGGGCTCCACGCCAACAGAGGCAAAGACAGACTGCCCAGATTAGAATTAATGTTTGTTTTCATTAATAAAGAGCTTTGTTGAACCTTTAAGCAATCTAAAGACTCTGTTTTAAGGAAATCCAAAGGCCTTTAATCTGAGGCAGCCCTGGCGTCCCGTTGGGCACACAGAATTTATGTCCTGTCTACAGTCTTATGCACAGGCCAAGCGTGCGACAGCACAATGTTCTAGAACAGTGTTTCTCAACTTTCCTAATGTTGCGACCCCTTAATATAGTTCCTTATGTTGTGGTGAACCAAACTATAAAATTATTTTTATTACTATTTCATAACTATAATTTTGCTATTGTTATAAATCATAATGTAAATATCTGATATTCAGGATGTATTTTCATTCAGTGGACCAAATTTGGCACAAGTATCCGATATGCCCACATTTGAATACTGGTGGGGTTGGGGGGGGGGTTGATTTTGTCATTTGGGAGTTGTAGTTGATGAGATTTATAGTTAACCAGAAATTCCTTTCCTTTTCTGTTGTTCACCTTTGACCTTATCAGAAAGGCCAGGTGAAGTGTCCCACTTTGCCTGGATTCTGGTGAGGAAAGAGAGAACAATGGGGCGAGTCTGTTGCCACTTGCACAGCTCTCTCTTGCAGGGAGGACCCATGCTCGCTCCATTGGAGCCAGCACAACATGGGAGACTTCCCATGTTGGGGTGAAAGTCTCTGGAGGTGATTTCACCACGGTTGGGGACATGGCCTATGTCAGAAGTCACACAACATAGTGTGATGTCCGGCACCAGCCTCCATACCCCAGATGGTGTGAAAGCATCCTAGGACATTGATTTCACCCTGTGATGAGGTCATAGGTCTATTGACGAGTTGTGCCTACAAGGAAGATTTGCTGGGGGAAGCCACTGACCTCGTCCCAGTCTTCATTAGATTCCACCTTCTTCTCCAAGAACTCAGCCATCCCCAGGCCCATCTTGAGGCATGTGTCAGCAATCACATCCTGATAGGCCTTTGCCAGCTTGTGGAACTCCAGAGAGATCTGGAACAGACCAGCAAGATTTAATCCAAGATATATACTTTAAATTTTACCACATTTTTATCTAATGTGGTTCACCAGCAGGTTTCAAATTTGGAAAAAAAGGAGAAATAAGTAAATGTACATACTCCTGTTTTCCAAAATTTCAGTTTACCAGACCTGTCAAGCTTCAATTGATTCCAGTGAAGACATGCAGCTGGTTGGAGGGCAGAGTGAGAAATTCCTTTATTGCCTTGGTTGGCCAAAGAAGCGTGCCAGGGGTGATCTTACATGATTTGAGAATCCCATGAAACTCCACTTTCTCCCGCTTTCCCTTGTTTTCTCCACCTCAATGTGGTTAAGTCCTAACAAAGAGGCTGGTGCTGCATTTCATTTGCAAGCTCAGTAATGTTCCCAGATAAGATTGAGAGCATGTGAAGGGCGTTTTAACCAAGTCTGGAGGTCCCCAGGACCTGTCCCTTGAGGCAAAGCATTTTGTTATTGCAATATGGTGGCAATGTGACTCCCTAGCCTTCCATAGTTGTCTATACCTTTTTTATTCAGACAGCAAAATCTAGTAACCAAATGTACTTTTCAGATATCTATATTGACATCAACATCTGTCCTATCTATCATCTATCTATCTATCTATCTATCTATCTATCTATCTATTAGGCTTGGGCAGTTTTGTTCATTAATTTCGTAATTCGTTATTAATTCGTATTTAAATTAGCTTACGATCCAATATTGAGCCATGCAGGACTACTGTGAGGAATAATTAAAAATCAAAACAATTTTTTCAATTTATTTCGTAATTGTTTCGTAATTGTTTCAAAATTGTTTCATAATTATTTCCGTATGTCTGGTGCAAGTTTTATAGTTGTTGTTTGTTTTATCAGTGATAAAAAATAAATTATCACACCAACAGTCAACAACAGAGGGAGAGGGAAGCTTCAGAAGTTCCCCCTGTCCCATTTGGAGGGTTTTTTAGCATATTGCGCAATCGCATCCGCCATTAACGAATCGATTCATAATTTTACGAAATTTCGTATATTTCGAACTTTTTTAAAGGAACATTTTGGAATTCTTTAAAAAAACGAAACGCAAGGGCCCCCTAAAAACGAAACGAGTTTAGAACCAAATTTTTCTGTGGTTACCCAAGCTATCTATCTATCTATCTATCTATCTATCTATCTATCTATCTATCTATCTATCTATCTATCTATCTTCTATCCACCCCCCCCCCATCTATCTATAATTAAATGGAGCGAGAAGCAGCTGCTGGAATATTATTTTGTTTTGGCAAATATATTTTACTCTTCCTTCCCTATTCCACAACGCACATGCGTCTGGGGATAGTTGAGGAACATGGAGACTTGCTGAATAAAACATATCAATTAAAGCTGCATGACAGAAGACAGTGGCTCACCGTTGGGAATTCTTCCAGCACTTGCTTGTCCTTGTCATTGCTGCCCATGAATTGCCAATCAGGCTGATACAGATAGGAATGGAAATTGTGTAAGATGGGGATCTTGGTTTCCAAGCTGATTGTCATGTCATCCTCCACCGTGTCCAGGGCCCGGAGAACCAAGTAGAAGATGCAAACTGCATGGCTGGGGATTGGAGGCAGGAGGGGAAAAGATAATCTGTCTGTCTTAGAGATCTGTAGGACACCACCATAATGACACCTTTTTTTCTTTTTACCCAGATATGTGGTTGTTGTTGTTTTTTTTTTATCCAGTTACTCTTAATCAAGCTTTCAGGATTAAATCATGAATTTAAATCATAGAGTACTTCTTTCCCTCCTTTCCTGATGGGTCTGTTTCTCAGAAATAGATCAGACTTCTCTCCTACAACATTCCAGTCATGATATTCATCCCATCAGGGTTCTATGATGCCAATTATATCAAGTTTACTTTGCTAGCTTAGCCCCAGATACCTTTCTAGCTTCATGTTTATGAAAATGAGTAAGTTGGCAAGAGAAATAATCCACAGAATACAGAAATCTTGCAGAAAGGTTTGTTTTTGGGGCCTGTTATCTGCTCTGTTTTACATATTTATACAGTAGGCCTGTGTATTACATGAAGGATCAGTTCCAAGACCTTTTGTGTAAAACAATTGTGATATATAATATGAAATCTATTTTCCTCACTGGAAATGAATGTTTGGTGCTTTTGGATGAAGCGTACCACAGTAGAAACAATCCAGTAGAAATCAAGTAGAAACAACAACACAACAACAACCTGATGTATCCAACCCACCCAACCCTATTGTAAGCTAAGCGGGTCCTACAACTTCTAACTCAGAAAAGTTAGTAATTCCTCGACAATGTTTTTGTTCTCTAGGTCTGAAGCACAATGATAGGGTCAACATCTGGTAGAACATTCAATGAAAGTTGACTATAGAATTGCACTGGAAGCATAGAAAGAACATTACTCTGGGCATCACTAGATCCTCCAGCACAATTTTATGATATTCAAAGCTGAATACCTGAAACTGCATTCAATGAGCTTGCATGATAAGCAGCCTACTGCACAAGATCACTTCCATCTAAGCTGGTGAATGTCAATATACCCACTTTTTAAAAAGGCATAGGGAAAAGAAAGTGCAACGACATGGAAGAAAACCTTCTCAGCTGTGCTACCCTAGTTGTAGCTTACCCTCCCCTAGAAGGCCCAAATGGCACAGGGTCTGGGATGCTCCTCAGCAATGGTATCTCCCCCTTCTTCTTCCCAAGACAAATTCACAGGTGCATACACTTGGTCTGACTCACCACAACTCCTCATTGAGCAGCTGGACAAGGATGGCAAAGACTGGGCCTGTCTGCTCAAGGTGCTGGTAGCAGAGCTGGAGGCTTTTGCTGAGTGAATCCTGCAAGTAGAACACAAGCAGTGGGGAAGAGGAGAAACCATTGGTCTGGGGGTCAGAATGAGAGGCCACAAAGGAGATAGTAAATCAGGAAATGGTGGAATGGGGAGGGGGGTGGGTGCCTGGCTAGTGTGTGCTTCAAGCAGATAACTCGGAGGTGGTAGCATCAAGAGGAGGGTGGTGTACTGTATGCAATAACAGTTGGGGAGCTTGATGAGTGGCACACATCTAAACTGGGACCCCATAGCCTTCATCTCTAAGCACCGGGCATAGGGAAATGAGCTCCAGAAGGCAGCTGGAGGAAGGGAGAACCAACTTTACTAGCACACTTCCTCCCAAAATCCTAATCAATCAGGCCAGTGGAGAAAAAAGTGATTCCCATGGTCACATGAACATATACAAACTTTTTCTTAGATTTAGATTTTCAAATCCCAGCAAGGTTATATAATAAAAACAACAACATCTAAATGTATGAAAATGAACCTGATCTAATTCAGTAGAAAGACTATAAGAACAAAAAGAGGCAACCACATTTAAAGGGGGAGGAGAAGAGGTGCCAAGGTAACCCAAGGGAACACCAGCTTACCTGGTTCTTTTTGGGAATCACGGTCTTGTAACCACCCATCCAGAACCACATCAAATTGTAAAGCTCCTTGGGGTGACCCAGCCAGTTCTTCAACATTTCCATGGCTTCCATTTTCTAATGTGAAATTTGCTGAGAAGGAAAAAGTAAGGGTTTGATTATATCCAATGGGAAAATTAGATTTGCTGTGTTCCCACATATATATTCATCCCAATGTTAACCCTCCCCAGCTTATCTTTTGCCCCCTTTAGTTATTACCCACCAGAATGGTTCCTGTTTCCAATAAGGACCACCTCTACCTGTGGACTCCCCCTGTTTCCTCTCTCCAGGTGATTCCCCCTTGAGGTGCTCCACCAAACTAAAACATCTTCTTCTCTCCCCTCCCGTCTCTTTTGTCTCCACTCTGGGAAGGCATATCACTCAGCAGCAGCCAATGGTTGGCCAGAGCACCTTGCTGGGCAGGCTGATAGGGAAACCCATTGGCTATATGAGGGAGAAAATAGCTAAGGAATCCTGAAGATCATTAGTTCAGAGGTTGCCATAAATTGAAGACAACTAGACAGCAAATAACAACGGACAACATTCCTCGAATGCTTCATATCCCCTTTGGAGCATCAAGGGCAGCTCATTAACAAGAGAAGAATGCAAGTTATTCCCAGAAAATTATTTATTTTGGACATTTATATAAGCATAAATATACATCTTAGGTAAAAACAGTATAAAGCATTACAAAAACATCATAAAAACAGTAAAACGTTACTGCCAAAGCCATTGCTACTGCTAAAAAAAAAATTCCTAAAAATCAATAGATGAGCAAAATGTTCTGAAACTTGGATGGATGGGTAAAAGTTAGGGTTGGATAGGTTTGGTCAGATGTGGCGGAATTCAGGGGAAAATCAGATGTTTTTGCTTTCCGAAGGAACTTTCACCATGTTTGTGCAAGGCTGTAGTCCCCTATAGTTTCGACTCGCCTTGCGGGATTGATTTCAGGAATGTGGAAGTGAGTCAGAACTATGATGAAGTGTTTTAATGCAACCAAGGCTGCTGGGAGGCAAAGCCTAAGTTGCTTGCCTCCCTGCCAATCATGGGTTACAATTTGGATTGGGGATGGGTTTGTAGCATCTAGCAGCCATTGCTGTATATAAACCCAAGCACATGGCTGGAAGGCTCTTTGGCAGCCAGGGAAGGGAGAGGAGAGGTTAGACCACTGATGCTGCTGCTACTTGTTGCTGTTGGGTGTGGGGTGGAGGAAAGGGTTTGGAGCCAGAGGAAAGGTGTTTTTGATAATGGAGGAAGGCAAGGGAGAAGAGAAGATTTTGAGAGAGGAAGGGTTTGGAGCCAGAGAAGAGAGAGAAAGAAGGAAATGTGATGGCGCGAGTGGCTCCACCTATATGTAGAACTGTAATTTGCAGGATTTGAACTGTTGTATCATGCCTGATTTTGCCTTTTTACCCTGCAAATGTAAAGTTGGATTGATTGGTTATTTATAGCTGTCAATCAATGTTGTTTGCACCAGTTGAATTGCTCCTCCTGCTCAATTGTTTGACCCCACCTCTTCCTAGAGAGCAGGACAGTGTTTCCTTTTCCATTCCACCATCAAACTTTCTATCAGATGGACGTGAGAGAGAGACTTGGCTCTGAAGCCATTGATTAAGTTACATCTCAGCACCAATTCTGAGGTTCTTACTTTTGAGACTTATGCTTCATGTTCAGATCAACCTGGACTTCTCAAGCGCCTTCAAATCAGTCCTTTGGCACCAGAGGAAGACTTTGTGTCTTCCAACATAGGCCATTTGGACTGGGGTTGTGGATTGCTCCGGCATTCACAGCCATTGAGAAAGAGGGACCTGGGAAAGCTTCTCAGCTGCAAAACTCCTTGGACCCAAGACAACCAGAGACTGTAATGTATATTTTCCTTTACCCCTTTGAAACTTCCAGCTTATTGCCTTAAAGGGATAACTCTTTGTGAACAATAAAATCTATTTTGAGTTATCTACAGTGTTTTGGTCCTTGGGAGTTCCAGTTTCCCTAAAGGAGGGCAAGAAGCAATCCCCTGGGGAAAGATGTCACGTCCATGCCTCTTTCACTAAGAGTTATAGGGGTCTCTCCCTTTTATCCGGGGTGTGTTTTGGGGACTTGACGCTACATTTCCCAACCTCACTGGGTCTCAGCTGCACAAACGGTGACTTCCATCAGTATGAATGTGTCTAAAAGTTGGTGGGAGTGGTCCCCTATAACCTTTTGTAATTTCCTTAAAAATTCAAGGAGGTAGCTTTTTTTAATACATTATTTCTAAAATTGTTTTTAAAAATTCTTCAACATCGGTGGATCATCTGAACATTTTGAAATTTGGTATGCTAACAGAGGAGGATGTATTGTAGCAGTGTATCAAGTTTCATCAAGATTGGTGTAAAAATGAAGGAGGGAGAAGGCTCTGGAGTTTCCCCAGTGCTAATGCTGTTTTCCACGTATTGCGCAATTGCGTCTGCCATCAACAAATTGATTTGGAAGTTTCTGAAGTTTCAGAAAGTTCTGACTTTCTTTTTGGAAAAATTGGGAAATGGCTTTAGAATCGAACCACCAGGACCCCCTAGAACCGAAACGAGTTTTGAACCATTTTTTCTCTCAACCAAGCCTAATAACAGTGGTAAGTATGTTCTAACATTGTATCAAGTTTCACCCCAATATCTCTAAAAATGAGTGAGAAAGGAGCCCCCGAAGCCCCCTCCAGCAATCATTTAGTGAAATAGTAACAAACAATTAGTTATACTTGTTATTGTAACAAAATTGACCCCTTATGGCAGTGATTCTCAACCTGTGGGTCCCCAGTTGTTTTGGCTTACGACTTCCAGAAATCCCAGCCAGTTTACTAGCTGTTAGATTTCTGGGAGTTGAAGTCCAAAACATCTGGGGAACCATAGGTTGAGAACCACTGCCTTACGATATTTTAGAAAAACTTCAGAAACTACTTACCAGCACCCCTAATTAAGTAATTGTTAACGCTAGGCAAAATAATCGCGGAAGCACTGAATAATGGACTCTGGAGTCTCCGGTAAAAAGCAGGTTTCAGCTTTACAGTTCAAAGTAAAGCTGAAACCATCAGCAGACAGATGTGAAGAAGACGAAACGAAAGAGATAGGCACTGAAAAAAACAAACTGCAGCTGGAAGGGAGGTTATCTCTGGCACTCCCTAAACTTTCACGTGGCAAGAACTCATGGTCACATTCTCACAGCCTTCTGTTTAACCATTCTGTGTAAACATACATCCTGGCAACACAATTCTATTACAATTCTAATCCTACCACATAAAATTACATTTAAACATACATTGTACATAAAAATACACACTGACAGTAATGACTATTGAAGCATTTATTAAATTGATCGCACAGGCCTAATAAACACCCTCCTGGATTCATCTTCATGAACATGAATAGGCTGGTAAGAGAATTCATCCACACAAAATCAGAAATCTGCAAAAAATTGTTCTTCGGATGGACGTCACTTTGCAACAAGTTCTCCAAGTATGGAGTAATCCTGTCCCATAAGAACTGCTGGAATGTTTCCATGCATGCTGTGCAATTAGAAGTATGGAAGGAGAAGGCAGTACAGTAGAACCTCTACTTAAGAGCATTCCAACCTAACAGTGTTTTGAGTTAAGAGCTGTCACTCATCCTGGGTTTTGCTTCAACATACTAGCAACATTTTGAGTTAAAAGAGAGTGCCAGAGGGAGCTCTGACGCCAGAGTCCAGGGCTTTAGGACTTCAAGGGGCAGCCTCTGTGTCTCATGCTCTAGTCCACTTTGGGAGATTGCTGCCTCCTTTGCTCTTGTTCACTATAAGGAACTTTGAGTTAGTTGATTTTGCATGGCTTTTTTTCCTGCTGGTATGTTTGGCTTCATGAACAGAGAGAGGGAGAGAGAGCAAGAGGGGTAAGGCGACAGGCTAGAATTAGAACAGAATGAAGAAAAGGATGATTCTGCCTCTTTGTTTAGTGCTTCCTTGCTGCAATTTTGTGCTTCTACCATTGTGCCACAACTTTGTGTTTCTACCATTTTAAAGATGATCTTTCTTTTTCATTGTTCCGTGTGAATGTTCAGTTTTTTGCTTTGCTGTTACACTGGCTAACACACATTTTGGTGCCTAAAATGTGCCTCCTTGCCACAAATGTGTGTTTCTACCATTTTAAAGTTGATCTTTCATTTTTAATTGTTCCATGTAAATGTGCATTTTATATATTGTTATTTATAAAGAACATTTTCTTATTTTTAAAAATAAATGGAGAGGTTTGGGGAGGGGTTGGAATGGAGTAATAGCTTTTCAATGGGAAAATTCACTTTGAGATAAGAGTGCTTTGAGTTAAAAGCTCAATCACAGAAGGGCTGGATTAAATTCTTAACTCAAGACATTACTTTAGTATGATCTACATCCAAGAGCATTACAATATTTGGCAGGAGTAATCACAGAACTGCTGGGAATCATCTTTGAGATGTGTAGTGCGGTTCCATACAGCACTAAATCACAGGCTTTTTGTTGTCCATTCATTCAGTCGCTTCCGACTCTTTGTGACCTCATGACCCAGCCCACGCCAGAGCTCCCTGTCAGCCGTCACCACCCCCAGCTCCTTCAAGGTCAAGCCAGTCACTTCGAGGGTTTTTTAGACAGGGACAAGAAATCCTGGGACTTCAGAAGAGGTCCACATACAAACCTGTTGCTCCTGGGATTTTTGTCTCCATTGTCCAAATTTGATGCTTTATTGCCAGATTTAGGGGCTCCCAAGATGGCCACCATGGGAGTTCCACCAGAAACTGTGGCAGTTTTTTAAAAAACCCTCAAGGTGCTGATATGCGGATATGCAGAGATTTGAATATGCGAATCACTGAAAAGTTCTGTTCTTTGTCCCAGCCAAAGAAAATGTGCTCTCCACACATTTCAAGAAGTTTCTGGCATACAAACAAAGTTTTTGCCTTGTACTCAAATGTCCCCTTCTTTTTAGGAACCAACCACTCAGGATCAAACATCTAAAACCTGGGAACAAACCCAGATTAAAAAATCCTGTGATTTTCGATTGTGGGGACATACAGACATGAGAAGATCCGTATGTTCGGCTCAAAACCAAGATATTCTCACACCTGGAAATCTTGCCTTTTGCTGTTTGTAGCTATTACTTCCACATTTTGAGGTAACGGCATCTGACCACCCTCCTATCTGCCGCAGGAGCTCCTGAGATAAAGGTTCTACCTGGATGGGCCCTCAGACTGTAAATCCATATTCTAGCATCTCCGCTCCCCTTCTCCGATTAATATATAACACTGAGATGCACATTGAAATCAGGACACCAAAGATGGCAAAGAATTTCTGCAGTGTGTTGTTGTAGGTTTTTCGGGCTATATGGCCATGTTCTAGAAGCATTCTCTCCTGAAGTTTCACCTGCATCTTATGGCAAGCATCCTCAGAATTTCGTGTCTTGGAACAGTTTCTCCCTGTAGAGACGTTCAATGAATTATTGAAGGCTTTCATAGCTAGAATCACTGTGTTGTTGTAGGTTTTTTGGGCAATATGGCCATGTTCTAGTAGCATTCTCTCCTGACGTTTCGCCTGCATCTTATGGCAAGCATCCTCAGAATTTCATGTATCTTGGAACAGTTTATCCCTGTATCTCCTCTGAAGATGCCTGCCATAGATGCAGGCGAAACGTCAGCCTTCGACAATACAGTTTCTGCAGTGGGTTGTTCTAGGTTTTTTCGGGCTATATGGCCATGGTCTAGAGGCATTCTCTCCTGACATTTCGCCTGCATCTATGGCAAGCATCCTCAGAGGTAGTGAGGTCTGTTAGAACTAGGCAAAAGGGTTTATATATCTGTGGAATGACCAGGGTGAGACAAAGGACTCTTGTCTGCTGGAGCTAGGTGTGAATGTTTCAACTGACCACTTTGATTAGCATACAATGGCCTGATAGTCCCTGGGGCAAACTTTTGTTGAGAGGTAATTAGATGTCCCTGCCTGCTTCCTATCTGTTGTTGTGCTGTTGCAATTTTAGAGTTTTTTTTAATACTGGTAGCCAGATT
Organism: Anolis sagrei; assembly: GCF_037176765.1. Lineage (NCBI taxonomy): Eukaryota > Metazoa > Chordata > Lepidosauria > Squamata > Anolidae > Anolis > Anolis sagrei. The sequence goes on from NC_090021.1 coordinate 10,433,616, forward strand.
TTGTTCATTTTCATGGTTTCCTCCTTTCTGTTGAAATTGTCCACATGCTTGTGTATTTCAATGGCTTCTCTGTGTAGTCTCACCCTGGTCATTCCACAGATATATAAACCCTTTTGCCTAGTTCCAACAGACCTCACTATCTCTGAGGATGCTTGCCATAGATGCAGGCGAAACGTCAGAAGAGAATGCCTCTAGACCATGGCCATATAGCCCGAAAAAACCTACAACAACCCAGTGATTCTGGCCATGAAACCCTTCGACAATATAGTTCCTGCAGTGTTTTGTAGAACATGACAGATACAGCCTTGCCAAGATATTCTTTCAAAAACATTTATTGGTTTGTAATAATTATGACAATAGTATAATAACAATAATAATAACACCATGTTTTATTTACTACCTATCTCTCCTGGTGGCTCAAGGCAGGGTGCAACAAAGTAAAAAACATATGAACATAAAATATATACAATAAATTACATCAATAAAAACACAAAAATATGAAAACTTGCACCAAACACAGATGCAAAATTGGCAAATAGTAGCAATAAAACAAAAATCAAAATTCATGATTGAAAGTTGACTGGGTAGGCCTGCCAAAAGAGAAGTGTCTTCAACTGCATTCTAATTTCCGACACCTCCTTCAGCTGTCGAATCTCTTCCATCAGGTCATTCCACAGTCTTCTCTTTGGAGCAGCCAACAAAAAGGTCCTCTTGGTGATGGTCACCAGTCAGGTTCTGGATCTTGTAGGTAATCTGGACCCAAACCATGTAGGGCTTTAAAGGTAAAAACTGACACTTTGTACTTTAAAACCCAAGTGCAAATAAACATAGCAAGTGGGTTGTTGTAGATCTTTCGGGCTATATGGCCATATTGTAGATTCCCCGAGCCGTAGTTTGAAAACCCCTGGTCTGGAAGCATTTTTCCTGATGTTTTGCCTGCATCTATGCCAGGCATTTACAGATCTCATAACCTCACAACCATAGATGCAGGCAAAACATCAGGAGAGAATGCTTCTAGAACATGGCCATATAGCGCAAAAAACCTACAACAACCCAGTGATTTTGGCCACAAAAGCCTTCATAGGATCATAGAATCAAAGAGTTGGAAGAGATCTCATGGGCCATCCAGTCCAACCCCATTCTGCCAAGAAGCAGGAATATCGCATTCAAATCACCCCTGACAGATGGCCATCCAGCTTCTGTTTAAAAGCTTCCAAAGAAGGAGCCTCCACCACTGCTGAACAGCTCTCACAGTCAGGAAGTTCTTCCTCATGTTCAGATGGAATCTCCTCTCTTGTAGTTTGAAGCCATTGTTTCGCGTCCTGGTCTTCAGGGCAGCAGTAAACAAGCTTGCTCCCTCCTCCCTGTGTCTTCCTCTCACATATTTATACATGGCTAACATAACTCCTCTCATCCTTCTCTTCTTCAGGCTAAACATGCCCAGCTCCTTAAGCCGCTCCTCATAGGGCTTGTTCTCCAGACCCTTGATCATTTTAGTCGCCCTCCTCTAGACACATTCCAGCTTGTCAATATCTCTCTTCAATTGTGGTGCCCAGAATTGGACACAATATTCCAGGTGTGGTCTAACCAAAGCAGAATAGAGCATGGGTAGCATGACTTCCCTGGACCTAGACACTATGCTCCTATTGATGCAGGCCAAAATCCCATTGGCTTTTTTTGCCGCCACATCACATTGTTGGCTCATGTTTAACTTGTTGTCCACGAGGACTCCAAGATCTTTTTCACATGTGAAAAATATAAACAAACATAGCAAGAAAAAAGAGAAATGAAGTGTGGATGTGTGGCTCATGTATTAATCTAGGGTAGTCCCATTTGTTACTGTGTACCTTTAAGTCTCTCGGGTTGAGAAAGGCAGGGTAGAAATGAAGTAAATAAATAAGAAATAGATTTAAGTTACATTTCGGAAAACCCTCAGTTCTCAGCTATGTGTATGTCTTCATCAGCTACCTTGGGTACCATGTTCAGATACTGCCAGGCCAAGACAGCTAAAACCATCGCACAGGACATGTAGATGGCGGAGTAATGGGTTTGTGAGACTATTGCCCTCGTGGGTGAACACAAGGAGCAGAGAGAAGTGACAATTTGTTGGGTTCTGCTGGAGGAAGGATCAGTGCTGGGGATCTTCCGATAAATCTACCAAGAAAACAGAAAAGATACAGTAAGAATCTGCCTCTCCAGAAAAGACTTCTCAGGATAACATTGAGCACTTACTGGTCCTAAAGAAATATCCAAGAAATAGTAAGTCCCTATTTGAGCAATTCAACATGCTGATGATGGCTAATAACGGAAGAAAAATATGGGGAGTATTCAATAAAATTAATTCAATCATTATTATTTTTTTGTCGTGTCAGGAGCAACTTGAGAAACTAGGTTCTTGTGGGTTTTTTCGGGCTATAGGGCCATGTTCTAGAGGCATTTCTCCTGACGTTTCGCCTGCATCTATGGCAAGCATCCTCAGAGGTAGTGAGGATGCTTGCCATAGATGCAGGCGAAACGTCAGGAGAAATGCCTCTAGAACATGGCCCTATAGCCCGAAAAAACCCACAAGAACCTAGTGATTCCAGCCATGAAAGCCTTCGACAATACAACTTGAGAAACTGCAAGTCGCTTCTGGTGTGAGAGAATTGGCCGTCTGCAAGGACGTTGCCCAGGGGACGCCTGAGTGATTTGATGTTTTTATCATCCTTGTGGGAGGCTTCTCTCATGTCCCCGCATGAGGAGCTGGAGCTGATAGAGGGAGCTCATCCGCCTCTCCCTGGATTTGAACCTGCTACCTGTCAGTCTTCAGTCCTGCCGGCACAGGGGTTTAACCCACTGCGCCACCGGGAGCTCAAATTCAATAATAATAATCATTGATAATAATGATTATTTATTTATAGCATTTATATTCCACAAGGGACTGACCAGGATTATGACTTGAACTTATGTAATTTTAATTGAATGTTTTATATTTGATATTTTAACTATTGTTTTAAATGTAAATTGATATTATAATTGTCTTTGTTTGGGCATCTAATGGTTGCCGGTTGTAAGGCCACCCTGAGTCCTCCTCTGGGAGTCAGAAGGATGGGATATAAATGTATGAAAGAAATAATAAATAAATAAATTCAAGAAAATAAAGATGCATACCAAGTTGCTTGTATAATTCGATTGCCTGTTTACCTTATACAGGCAATCGAATTATAACTTTATGCAACATGACATCATGTGTTTACTGGTTTCTTTGAAAATAGGAGATATACATACATACATATATATATATATATATATATATATATATATATATTAGGCCTGGGTAACAATGGAAAAATTTGTTTCTAAACTCGTTTCGTTTTTAGGGGGTCCATTGCGTTTCGTTTTTTAAAAGAATTCCTAATTTTTCTTTAAAATTTTTTCGTTATTTACGAAATTTCGTAAATTTCGAAATGATTCGTTAATGAGGACGCGATTGCACAATACGCTAAAAAACCCTCCAAATGGGACAGGGGGAACTTCTGAAGCTTCCCTCTCCCTCTGTTGTTGACTGTTGGTGTGAAAATTTATTTTTTTATCACTGATAAAACAAACAACAACTATAAAACTTGCACCAGACATACGGAAATAATAACGAAACAATTTCGAAACAATTTCGAAACAATTTCGAACCAATTACGAAACAATTACGAAATAAATTGAAAAATTCGTTTCGATTTTTAATTGCTCCTGCATAGCTCAATATCAGATCGTAAGCTAATTTAAATACGAATCAATAACGAATTACGAAATTAACGAACGAAACCGCCCAGCCCTAATATATATATATATATATATATATATATATATATATATATATATTCCCTGAAGAAAGCCTTAGGAGTATAACCATGATGAAGTGCATCCAGCTTTTTCACAAAGCCAGCCCCGGTTGGAGTGGGCTTCCAACCAATTGTGTAGCCTGTTGTCGACCTTTGCAACCTGAAAGACAGTTGCATCTGTCAAGTAGGAAAATTAGGTACCGCCTTAAAGTGTGGGGAGTCTAAATTAACTAATTTATGGGGCCATAAAAAAGACTCCAGCAAAGCACTCCAGCAAAAAAGCATGCGGGGAATGAGGAAGTACTTCAACAATGTCGCAGATGGACGATGAAAGCGACAGCTCCCCTGGCAACCAGAAAAAGTTAAATAGCCTCTGTGTGTATGTTGTATGTTAAAATTGGCATTGAATGTTTGCCATATATGTGTACATTGTAATCTGCCCTGAGTCCCCTGCGGGGTGAGAAGGGTGGAATATAAATGCATAATAAATAATATAAATCAATCTCTCTATCTATCTATCTATCTATCTATCTATATATATATAATACAACAATTCCTTGAGCATGTACATTTTCAGTTTCTTCTGGGTATGGCCTGTCATCCCTATATGGCTTTGGTTATATGCTGTCTCCTTACATACAGGTCTGTTTGAGCATACTAATTTCAGAGGAGATCCTTCTATTGATTCCATCATCCCCTTGGGTACATCTGGCAGGAAAACCAGTGGAAACTATATTGGTGCCTTTGCCCAGATCAATGGTTCTCAGCTTGTGGGTAAGAGCCCTCAGTGGCGCAGTGAGTTAAACCCCTGAAGGACTGAAGACTGACAGGTCGCAGGTTCAAATCCGGGGAGAGGCGGAGGAGCTCCCTCTATCAGCTCCAGCTCCTCATGCGGGGACATGAGATAAGCCTCCCACAAGGATGATAAAACATCAAATCATCCGGGCGTCCCCTGGGCAACGTCCTTGCAGACGGCCAATTCTCTCACACCAGAAGCGACTTGCAGTTTCTCAGGTCGCTCCTGACACGACAAAAAAAACCAAAAACCTGTGGGTCCCCAGATATTTTGTCCTTCAACTCCCAGAAATCCTAACAGCTGGTAAACTGGCTGTGATTTCTAAGAGTTGTAGGCAAAACACTTGAGGACCCACTGGTTGAGAACCTAGATTTTATTGAAACAAACTTTCCTAGACTTTATTGAAACAAACTTTCAAGAGGTTTTACCACCTATGTCGCTTCAATGTGTAGGCGACTCTCAATTCTGTAGCCAATGTAGCTACAGAATCCAGTAGAATGCTACTTTCAGATATGAAATGTGAACCAGATATATTAATTTAGTCTAAGAGAACCAGTGCGGCATAGTGGTTTGTGTTCTCAACTATGATTCAGCAGAATAGGATCAGAATCTCTAGTCAGCCATGGAAGCACACCTGTTGACCATGGGAAAATGTCATACTTTTAGCTTTAGAAAACCCTGTAAGAGGATCATCTTAGGTTCAGTATAAGTTGAAAATAACCTGAAGGCACAAAAAAAGAACAATTCAATCTAAGAAGGATCAACAACAAAAGATGTGAACAGGTAGGCCTGGATCCTCTTGGGAAACCCAACTAGAGGAAATAAAATAGATGGAGTAAAATGAATTGATGTAAATGTTGGCTCTCCATTCCACAAAGGAGTTAGTGGATCTACTCTGGGCCTTTCCACGCAGCCCTGTATCCCAGAATATCAAGGCAGAAAAACCCACAATATCTGCTTTGAACTGGGTTATCTGAGTCCACACTCAGATGATGTGGGATTTTCTGCCTTGATATTATGGGATACAGGCAGAGGCGGTCCTAGGTAATTTTCAATGGTAAGCAAACAGTATTTTGGCGCCCCCCTCCCCAACCAATCACTGATATATAGATAGATAGATAGATAGATAGATAGATAGATAGATAGATAGATATAGATATATATTGGCATAGACAAATTTTGGCCCTCCAGGTATTTTGGACTTCCTACTGGTTGTTTGGAATTGTGGGAGTTGAAGTCCAAAACATATATATATATATATATATATATATATATGCTAGCCATCCCCTGCCACACGTTGCTATGATCCAGTCTGGTCATCTTGAAAAGAAAGTAATGAGAAAGTTGGTTTCTTATGTAATTTCTTGATGCTTGTGGGTAAACAGTATTTCTTGTTGTTTCTTTGTCAGTGTTAATGTAGTGATTATCTGGTTTGCCTACTCTGGAACATAAAACATATCATTGTCCTTCTTTAGGGATCCCTTTCACATCTATAATATTATATCTTCTGTGTGTGTGTGTGTTTGTGTTTGAATCCTATAGATCTATCTATATCTATGGCAGGATGGCTCTTTGTCAGGAGGGCTTTGATTGTTTTCTTGCTCTGGTGAAGGGAGTTGGTCTGGTTGGCTATAAGGAAGCATTTCTCAACCTGGGGGTTGAGACCTCTGGGGGGATCATGAGGAGGTGTCAGAAGGGTCGCCAAAGACCACTGGAAAACAGTGTTTTCTGTTGGTCATGGGGGATTCAATGTGGGAAGTTTGGCCCAATTCTATCGTTAGTTGGGTTCAGAATGTTCTTTGATTGTAACTGAACTATAAATCCCAGTAACTACAACTCTCAAATGTCAAGATCTATTTCCCCCCAAACTTCACAGGTGTTCACATTTGGGCACATGGAGTATTTGTGCCAAGTTTGATCTAAATCCTTCATTGTTTGAGTCCACAGTGCTCTCTGGGTGTAGGTGAACTACAACTCCAAAACTCAAGGTCAATGCCCACCAAACCCTTTCAATATTTTCTGTTGGCCATGGGAGTCCTGTGTGCCAAATTTGGTTCAATTCCATCATTGGTGGAGTTTAGAATGCTCTTTGATCGTAGTTAACTATAATCCCAGCAACTACAATTCCCAAATGACCCTGGAAGGAGAGCCGAAATTGGCCCAGGCCTGTGTATGTATATGTATGTGTACGTGTGTACACACACACATATACATACACGCGCGCACACACACACACACACATATCTGTATATATATATATGTATAAATATATATCTATGTAAGGAGAAGGCCGCTGCCAAAGAGGGCATTGGTGGCGGCGGCTTCCCCCTTGACCCTCCATGCTCCTTCCTCCCAAAGAGGGCCTCAGCCGTGGCAGCCTCTCCCTCGCCCCTCTGATGCTCCGTCCTCCTTCCACCCCAGGCTGGGTGCCAGGTTTGGGAGCCCAGCCTGAGGAGGAAGGGAACTTTTAGCCATGGAGCAGCAGAAGGGCGAGGGGGAAGCTGCCGCCGCTGAGGCCCTCTTCGCCAGCAGCCTCCTCCTTGCCCTTCTGCTGCTCCATGGCTAAAAATTCCCTCGCCAGGCTGGGCTCCCAAGCCTGGCGCCCAGCTTGGGGAAGAAGGAGCACGGAACAGCAAAGGGGCGAGGGGGAAGCTGCCGCCGCTGAGGGCAAGGAGGAGGCTACTGGCGAAGTGGGCCTCAACGGCGGCAGCTTCCCCCTCGCCCTTCTGCTGCTCCGTGGCTAAAAGTTCCCTTCCTCCTCAGGCTGGGCTCCCAAACCTGGCACCCAGCCTGGGGTGGAAGGAGGACGGAGCATCAGAGGGGCGAGGGAGAAGCTGCCACTGCTGAGGCCCTCTTTGGCAGGAGCCTCCTCCTCGCCCCTCTGCTGCTCCGTGGCTAAGCCCAGCCCAGCCCGGGAAGGAAGGGAACTTTTAGCCACGGAGCAGCAGAGGAGCGAGGAGGAGGCTCCTGCCGAAGAGGGCCTCAGCGGCGGCAGCTTCCCCCTCACACCTTTGCTGCTCCGTGCTCCTTCCTCCCCAGGCTGGGTGCCAGGCTTGGGAGCCCAGCCTGGCGAGGAAGGAACCCTTTTAGCCACGGAGCAGCAGAGGGGCAGGGAGGAGGCGCCCCTGGCTGAAATGAAGTGTTCCGCAACGGCTTACTTTGCGTAACGGTTGAGCCGCCCCTGGATACAGGGCTGCGTGGAAAGGTCCAGAGTAGATCCATTAAATCATTTGTGGAATGGAGAGCCAACATTTACATCAATTCATTTTATTCCATCAAGGCAGAAAATCCCACAATATCTGCTTTGAACTGGGTTATCTGAGTCCACACTCAGATAATGTGGGATTTTCTGCCTTGATATTATGAGATATAGGGCTGTGTGGAAGGGCCCTCAGTTGGTACTAGCAATAGGATTCCAGCTGAAATATTTACAAGAATATATATATTTTTAAAAAATGCCATCACACTGCCATTGATGCCAATTTACCTCTTCCATATACTGGTACACTTTACTAGAAAATATATATATATATATATATATATATATATATAATGCCATCACACTGCCATTGATGCCAATTTACCTCTTCCATATACTGGTACACGATGGCTTTGACAGCTTGGATGTTGGTGGCATCCATCATCAGCGAAATGTCTTGCCCTTTCCGGATCTTCACCGGCCCCTGGAAGACCTGTGGATTGTTATAGCAGGCTGCCAAGATGACAATGGCTCTTACCTGGAAGGATGAAGGAGAAATTAGGAAAAAAGAGATTTGCTTAAATTTGGCCAAAAGATTTTATCTATGTTTTTTGTGTTTATGCACACATGTGCATACGTGCCAACTTATGATGACTCCATTAATTTTGCAGGGTTTTCTTAGGCAAAGAAGACACTGATTAGATTTTTCAAGCTCCTTCAGTTCTTGCAATTTAATCTTTAAATTTATCATATCAACATTCTTCTCAGATTTTCTTTTTTAGTTTGATTAATCTTTTTCTATATAACAGTGGTTCTCAACCTTCCTAATACCATGACCCCTTAATACAGTTCCTCATGCTGTGGTGACCCCCCAACCATAACGTTATTTTTGTTACTACTTCATAAATGCAATTTTGCTACTGCTATGAATCATAATGTAAATATCTGATCTGCAGGATGTATTTTCATTCACTAGACCAAATTTGGCACAAATACCCAATTCACCCAAATCTGCATACTGGTGGGGTTGGAGGGAAGATTGATTCTGTCATTTGGGAGTTGAAGTTGCTGGGATTTATAGTTCACCTACAATCAAAGAGCATTCTGAACTCCACCAACGATAGAATTGAACCAAACTTGGCACACAGTTCTCCCATTACCAACAGAAAATACTGGAAGGGGTAGGTGGGCACTGACCTTGAGCTTGGGAGTTGTAGTTCACCTACATCTAGAGAGCACTGTGGACTCAAACAATGGTGGATCTGTACCAAACTTGGCATGGTTACTCAATATGCCCAAATGTGAACAGTGGTGGAGTTCGGGAAAAACGAACCTTGTGATTTGAGTAGTTGCTGGGATTTATAGTTCACCTACAATCAAAGAGCACTCTCAACCCCACCAATGATAGAATTGGGCCAGACTTCTCACACAGAATTCCCATGACGAACAGAAAATACTGTGTTTACTGACATTCTTTGGCGACCCCTCTGACACCTCCTCACAACCCCCCCAGGGGTCCCGACCCCCAGGTTGAGAAACACTGCTATATAATGTCTTTTTGTATGTCCACTTTTATACTCAATATTATTATTTCACCAATCCACCCCACTATATAAAAAGTCTTGATTTTTTTATTCTGCCAAAATTCTCTATTAATTTATCCAAGTCCATTCTCAAGATTCTTTTACACTAGGACATTACTTAGGAGAAAATTGTCTGTTTTAGTTTAAAGTGTTTCTCCCATCTAAATGGACTCTCACACATTTTATATATGATTTGTCTATCTGTTTGAACAGAGCTTGAAGGTCTAAACATGTTTTTCTTTTGTTTCCATATAGAATTTTTTTGTTTTTCTTCAGTCTAAAGATAAGTTTGCATCCATTCCCCCTGGTCCAGTCGCATCTCCATACACAGTTTGTAAACTGTTTGTTTCAAACTATTTGTAGGGATCCACTTGTTTTCTCTCTCTCTCATTCTGGTTCTGTTCCTTTTATTTTTGATGTTGTTGCCATTGATGCCATTTCTTCTCTTGCAAACTATTGCTTTCCTTGGTCAATCTGATGTACTATGTCTTCTTTTCCTCATTGAATCTGATCAGCCTAAAATTTGATTAGCTTATTATTATTATTATTATTATTATTATTATTATTATCTCCTTAATATTCAATTCTGTTTGCAGTTTGAGTCCACCTTTTCTTAAATTGCAATCACAATGATAAGATCTACAGCTGTGACAACTTTTTCATAAAAAAATTAAGAGCAAAATACTGAGAGAGGGTAATAGAACTTTACTTTCTAACAGCAAAATAATTGGCTTATTGCTTATTCTCACTTGGAATATGGACTGTTTTTTCCCCTTTGCTCTCTCATTTCAATTATTGTTGATTTACAATCGCTATTGCTCTGAGTATTTCATCTTCTTCTTTGTTGTTGAAAACTGCCATGCAATTATTAATAATGTAATTTTAAACCCGCAGACCAATCTTCCTCTCTTCCATATCCTCCTCCCCGAAAAGAATGATCTCATTTCCAAAATCCAGGTGAGATTTGTTATTAACTCAACAAAGTTGCTCAATTTTCCTCCCAATTTTGAAAAGTGTTCCTAAGTCTGTTGGGGATACAATAAGCCCAATGCCCACAAATTGATGGTAAAATAGAAGGAGTAATTCAGGTTCTTGAACAATTCCTACAGTGCTACATAATCTTTCAATAAGACAATTGGTTGTGATGGCTTCCTTTTGCTTAGATGACTTATCATAATTCTGTGCAATCTACCTAGCACTGGGGCATTCACCATTTGAAATTGCATATGGCCAAAACCTTCAGGCATTGCTAACCCTTGAGATCATCCAGTTTGACTCATGATTTTGTTAGAATAGACACATAAGAAATTAGGAATTAAATGGTCTGGTTTCACAGAGAAGTTTTAGAACATGCCAACGAGACCTACAAAAATTATGAGGACCACCCCACCCCCACAATTGCTACAAATCGTGAGTGATGGACACCAACATTTGGAAGTTTCTGACATACTAGATTTGTGGACTCATCAAGGAAAATCGTAATATTTTGTTAAATGGAAACATTTACTATTTGAAAATTTCTTGAGCCCTTTCACATGACAGAATCATAACATAATTCTTCCACTGCAATGACCACTGGGATTTTGAATGTTTGAGTTTTCAATCTGAGGAATTACAGATCAAGGATTCTACAAGAGGCACCCAAGGGACAGATCCATCAGCGACAATCCAACCTACCTGAGGGATAGCACAGAAGTTGAAGACTCTCTGGTTCTTCAGTCGGGACAGGTATGTCAAGACATCAGGGATGTGATGCAGGGCATTGGTGATGAGCTCATTCAGACACTGGACAGCTTTGTTGACATTCTCTGGTCTGGCCAGATCTGACATCGTCTTTGCATACTTGCTCCACACCTGAGAACACCAAAGGGTTATAAATGCCAGGCAATCAGTTGCTTGCTGGGATGTTGAAATGGCACACTGAGAAGTCTGCTGCTTCACCCAATTTTCAGTAGTTTTGCCTTAAAATATGTGGAAACCCCCATATTAAAATATTATTCAACTCCATACAGAAAGTCCCTCAAATTTCTCTAGCTTTTTCTCCAAGTGTTCACACAGATCACTGCCATATGAAGCAATGGCAAACCACAGGGGGCTGCATCTTTTCCTGTCTCTCCAAGAACTGCCACTGCATATTCAAATGATGGACAAGTCCCTTCTCTTCTAATGTCCAAGTAAACAAGGAGACCCCGAATTCGGCCTAATTCGGACCGTTTTTCCAAATTAACTATTCCCAATAGGTCTCCTAAGGTAACTTGGTGTAACCAGGTGAGCGGGCCCTCTGGCTTGAAGGTGGTGTTGTTGAACGCCAGGTCTGTCAACGGAAAAACAACTTGGATTCAGGATTTAATCCTGGAGGAGCGGGCAGATCTGGCGTGCATCACGGAGACCTGGTTGGATGAAGCGGGGGGCGTAAATCTCTCCCAGCTTTGTCCTCCAGGTTTCTCCGTGCAACACCAACCAAGAACCGGAGGACGGGGAGGCGGGGTCGCAGTGGTCTATAGAGATACCATCCATCTAACCAGGAGCCCCATCCCGCAGACCACAAATTTTGAATCTGTCCACCTGAGGGTGGGTGACCGGGACAGAATAGGGATTCTGCTAGTGTACCGTCCACCTCGCTGCACTACAGTCTCCCTACCTGAGCTAGCGGGGGTGGTCTCGAGCCTGGCGGTGGAGTCCCAACGGCTTCTTGTGCTGGGGGACTTCAACATCCACGCCGAGGCAACCCTCACAGGTGCGGCTCAGGACTTCATGTCCGCCATGGCAACCATGGGGCTGTCCCAACAAATAACTGGCCCCACCCACTGTGCTGGACACACATTGGACTTGGTTTTCTGCCAGGGATGGGAGCAGGGTGGCGGTGTGGAGGAGTTGTCCATCTCTCCGTTGCCGTGGACCGACCATTTCCTGATTAGATTTAGGCTCACTGCGCCCCCTAACCTCCGCAAGGGTGGAGGACCCATTAAGATGGTCCGCCCCAGGAGGCTAATGGATCCGAATGGATTCCTGACGGCTCTTGGGGAGTTTCCCGCCACCGCGGTAGGTGATCATGTCGAGGCCTTGGTCGCTCTCTGGAATGGGGAGATGACCAGGGCTATTGACAAGATCGCTCCGGAACGTCCCCTCTCAAGTAACCGAGCTAAACCAGCCCCTTGGTTTACTGAGGAGCTGGCAGCGATGAAGCGAAGGAAGAGGGTTCTAGAGAGCGTGTGGCGCTCGGACCCAAGCGAGTCAAACCGAACACGGTTTGTGTCCTTTTTAAGGGCATATGCCGCGGCAATAAAAGCCGCAAAGAAAACTTTCTTTGCGGCCACTATTGCGTCTGCAAAAAACCGTCCGGCGGAGTTGTTCCGGGTTGTCAGAGGTCTTTTAACTCCCCCCATCTCAGGTGGGAGCCCTGACAATTCGGCAGCGCGCTGTGAAGCATTTGCTCGGTTCTTTGCAGACAAAGTCGCTTTGATCCGCTCTGGGCTGGACGCCACATTAGATGCAGTCTCTGTGGATGTGACACAAGCACCTGCTTGTCCAGTTTTGTTGGATTCTTTTCAGTTTGTGAAACCCGAGGATGTGGACAAGATACTTGGAGGAATGAGACCCACCACGTCCATCCTAGACCCCTGCCCATCCTGGCTTCTGAAGGAGGCCAGAGGGGGATTGGCCGAGTGGGTAACGGTGGTGGTTAATGCCTCCCTTCGGGAAGGCAAGATTCCAGCGAGCCTAAAACAGGCTGTTATAAAGCCGCTGTTGAAGAAACCATCACTTGACCCCACTAAATTGGACAACTTTCGGCCTGTTTCCAATCTTCCCTTCTTGGGCAAAGTCATGGAAAGCGTGGTGGCCTCACAACTCCAGGTATTCTTGAGAGACACGGATTATCTGGATCCGGCACAGTCTGGTTTCAGACCGGGACATGGTACCGAGACGGTCTTGGTCGCCTTAGTGGATGATCTGCGCCGGGAGCTAGACAGGGGGAGTGTGTCCCTGTTGGTGCTCCTGGACCTCTCAGCGGCCTTCGATACCGTCGACCACGGTATTCTTCTGGGGCGCCTTGCAGAGATGGGTCTTGGGGGCACTGCTCTGCAGTGGCTCCGGTCATTTCTGGAGGGTCGTACTCAGAAGGTGTTACTGGGGGACTCCTGTTCAACGCCACAGCCGTTGATCTGTGGCGTTCCTCAGGGTTCCATCTTGTCCCCCTTGCTGTTTAACATCTACATGAAGCCGCTGGGTGAGATCATCCGGAGTTTCGGGGTGCGGTGTCACCTGTACGCAGATGACGTCCAACTCTGTCACTCCTTCCCACCTGCTACTAAGGAGGCCGTCGAAGTCCTGAACCGGTGCCTGGCCGCTGTAATGGTCTGGATGAGGGCTAACAAACTGAAACTAAATCCAGACAAGACAGAGGTACTCCTGGTCAGTCGCAAGGCCGAACAGGGTATAGGGTTACAGCCTGTGCTGGACGGGGTCGCACTCCCCTTGAAGGCGCAGGTTCGCAGCTTGGGTGTGACCCTGGACTCATCGCTGAGCCTGGAGCCTCAGGTTTCAGCGGTGACCAGGGGAGCATTTGCACAGCTTAGGCTCGTGCGCCAGCTGCGCCCGTATCTTGGGAAGTCTGACTTGGCCACGGTGGTACACGCTTTGGTCACATCCCGCCTCGACTACTGCAACGCTCTCTACGTGGGGCTGCCCTTGAAGACGGCCCGGAAGCTTCAGCTAGTCCAACGCGCGGCAGCCATGTTGTTAACGGGAGCAGGACGCAGAGAGCATACAACGCCCCTGCTGTCCCAGCTCCACTGGCTGCCGATTCGCTACCGGGCCCAATTTAAGGTGCTGGTGTTATCCTACAAAGCCCTAAACGGTTCCGGCCCAAAATACCTTGCAGACCGCATCTCGGCCTACGAGCCCACGAGGGCCTTGAGATCATCCGGGGAGGCCCTTCTCTCGGTCCCGCCTGCCTCACAGGCACGTCTGGCGGGGACGAGAGAGCGGGCCTTCTCGGTGGTGGCCCCCCGGCTGTGGAACACCCTCCCTGCTGAGGTTAGACAGGCGCCCTCCTTGATGTCCTTTCGTAGGGGCCTGAAAACATGGCTCTTCGAGCAGGCCTTCAACTGAGTGTATCTTGAAACGACACTGGAATGAACTAGGACTATGAATTTTGGCTATGACCCCAGGACTTGACGAAGCGGATTTTTAGTATAAGTATATGTTATGTTGTATTTGTCTGGTTTGTATTGTCGTGATTTATTGTACACTGTCTTTTTGTTGCTGTTCACCGCCCCGAGTCGCCCTCGGGCTGAGAGGGGCGGTCAATAAATGCAAGAAATAAATAAATAAATAAATAAATAAACAGCAAGAGCAAAAACCTCAGAAGAGACACCTATTTCTTCCTACACGAGATAATGGGTAGATCCAGACAGCCTTTTATCTCACAAGCATCCACGTTAAAAACAAAACAAAACATGGATGTCTGCACCCACACACTTTCTGGGATGGGTGTCCAGATATTCTGTGGGGACTGACCTGGCAGAACACCTGGGGACCCTACCACAATATCCCAAAGCCCCAAACCACTTTAAAAAGTGAAATAAACATACCCAGCCTTCATTAGAGTCTTGCTGGAGCTCTCCCAGCCCATAAAAATGACATGCCAGGAGAGCTCTCGTGGCACCGGGAGAGCTCCAGCAATACTCTAATGAAGGCTGGGTAAGTTTATTTCACTTTTTAAAGTGGTTTGGGGGCTTTGGGGGAGGGGTGGGATTTTCATAGTTTACTTGGCTTATTTAGCCTGGTAAACCGTGGGAATGGTATCTGGACTGTAGTTCAGATAATGGATAATGGATTTATCCTGTGCCGAATGAATCCACTATCTAATTAATTCGGCACAAACCAGGGTTTTTCTGGTTTATGCCAAATTAATTGTGGGTTAGCCAGAATGTCGTCTGGACAGTCCCCTTTTTATTTAAGTTTCCACAATAAAGGGACTGTCTGGACGAGCACAATGTCTCAGGGTTAGGGTTAGGGTTAGGATTAGCCATCAAGTCGAACCCCCTGATCAATGCAGTATCTAGACTTAGAGCATTTCAAGAAGGAAACTCTCTGTGCCTTTTTTGGGGAAAATATCTAGAAAAAGAGATCCCACCCACTCTCTGGATTGCCCAACCATTCTAATCTTCAAGAGTAATGTTTAAATAACACCTATCCATGTAACAACTTAAAGCTTTGGTTGTATTCTCTGCACACAAAGAACAAACCTTCTTATCCCTCTTAGTGACAGACCTTGAGATATTTAAAGATTGAAACTATGCCCTTGAAAACCAACATGGTGTAATGGCTGAGCATGACTAGGGTTTGATAGCATGATTGCCGATGAAAACCTCTCTATTTTTCTTGGGCATCTCACAGAGTCCCAGTCCCAGAAAACCCTATGATAGGTTTGGTTTAACGTTTACATAAGTTGAAAAACTTAAAGGCAGACAACAACAATATCGTACTATAAATCCTCCTTCCTAGAATCATAATATCCTAGAATTTGAAAAGACCACAAGGGCCATCCAATTCAGCCATGCAAGAATACACAATCCATGCCTCCACAATAAACAGACAGTAATTCAGGCTTCATTTTAAAACCTCTAATGAAGAAGATTCCACTTGAATCAGGAATCCACTCAGGAATTTTTTCCTACTGTTTAGGTCAGTGGTTCCCAACCATTTTGCTTTTTTTGCCCAGAGACCACTCTCCAAAATTAGTAACAAAAGGGTTACGGACCAGTTTTTGGTAAACTTTAGATTTGGTTTGGGATGTTGGTTCAGAAAATTGCATTGGATAGACCACATCAGCTCTACTTTCTGATACAGACCATATATCATGGTCAGTGACAGGGAAGGAGTGGCAGGCGGTGCAAAAGGAGTGGAAATAAAATAAAATACCCATGTTGATCACCTTTTTCTGGACATGCTTCAGTTTGTCAGTATCCCTCTTGGATTTTGGTGCCCAAAACCAATGTAGGATTATTCTAAGGAGGTCTGACCAAAGCAAAACAGAGTGGTACTATCACACTGCTCAATCAAGATGTTGTATTCCTACTGATGTATCCCATTATTGCTTTGGCTTTTTCAACTGTGGCATTACACTGTTGACTCATGTGTAGCTTGTGATCTACTTATTTTTTTTATTTATGTACTTTATTTATACCATGCCTTTCTCTTCATGGTGACTCAAAGCGGCTAACAATCCCACATCTTGATCAGTTTTAAGAAGTGAAATCAAACAATACAGTGTGGATTAAGGCAAAAAACAGATCAAAATATAACAAACATGCTGAAAATAGCCTTTAAAATTCACAATCCACAGTCTTGGAACTCCCTTCCAATTTGCTCAAAGTTCTGGATATCTTTCTTTTCTTTTACTTAATTTCTTTCCCCTAACCTTCCCTCCAGGCCTGATCTTTCTTGGCTTCTAATGTGGGTGTTCAAGGTTATATATATAGTTATTGTAGGGACTGAATGCAAAATCACACAACTTTTTACTCTGCTGTGGTCCTTCCTGGCCTCAAGCGGCCTTTGCCTTCTTCCCTTATCATCTGTCCCACCCTAATTTTCCTTACCTCTCGGGGCCAAAACTCTCTGCCTGCAAGTAGGTCTTCATGGTAATCCCGGATGATGTCGATTTTGTGCAGGAAAACTCCCATGGTGTTTGCGAGCTCTGTGTCCTGGCCAACAGTAAGGTCCTCTAGCTTGGACACAGAGAAGAGTTGAGAGAGGCCGATCCCCAACTGACCAGACGCGTAATGACAGTACTGGAGAAGTTCAAAAATACCAAGCTTTAGGACATGGCTAGGAAAACACAAACTTTCAGTGTGGGTTTGTGGCAGTGTTTCAGCTGTAAACAATGCAGTGAAACAACTTGGATGTTACTCTGTATGCCTGCCTCCCCTAGAATCCTTTACTAAATATATATGAACAACATAATAAAGAGAAACTGAAAGTGGAGTGACACCTGTCTGACCAGTGACACATAACATTCTGTTATTAAAAGGCATTAATCCACAGAAATGAAAAACAGTAGAAAAGTGGAGCCTGCTAAAAGAAAAATTAACTTAATTAGGTGATCCCTTATTGTTCGAGTAAGATTGTCCTCCAAGTTCAGTGTCCTGGTGGTGGGTACAGAGGAGCCCTATTCTTGACCTACATCAGTTTCCAGGTGGAAAGCAGTCCCGGTAAATTGCCTCTGTATCTGTCTATATATGTTGCATGTCTAATTGGCATTGAATGTATGCCATATATATGTGTATTGTTTTAATTGTTTTTATGGGTTTTTTGGATGTTTTGCCGATAATAACGATTGCTTATGTTAATTGTTATCATTGCTATAATTGCTATTGTTATTGATGTTATGTTTTTGTTGTCATGTAATGTGGGCATCGAATTGTGCCTTGTTGTGTAAGCCGCCCTGAGTCCCCCTCGGGGTGAGAAGGGCGGGGTATAAGCGACCGTAATAAATAAATAAATAAATAAATAAATAAATATTGTAATCTGCCCTTAGTCCCCCGCAGGGTGAGAAGGGCGGAATATAAATACTGTACATAAATAATGAATAAATAAATTACATGGGATAAGGTCCTATGAAGAAGCCTTCAAGTTGTTCCCAGAAGGTTTAAATTATTTTCCTTTAACCATGAAAGAATGATTTGATGAGGTTGTTTATTTCAGGTATGCGTGCTGTTCCTTCTGAATAAAAAATCTGTGGAAACATGTTGGCCTGCTCTCCCTTCTTGTGATCCCTATCCCAATTTCTGCCTTTGGTACTAAATTTCTCTTAAGACAAAAAAATGCCAAGGAACACAGCTACTTTGTTAAATAAGGTATCCCTGTACTAGACTGGGGAAGGGAGAAACTGGAAAAGCAGCTTTACAAACATATGTCTTACTTGGAAGCTTTTGGTACATTCACTCTCTGTTTTGACAATGTTTGGTGCTGCTTGGATATTGGCAAGTACTATGTAAAGCCTATGATGATAAAAACTATGATGACATTGGTTTAGATGTCTTGCTTTTCTCATATGCAATGAGGATGGGCTTCCGCCCGAGAACAGGTATATCTGTCCAATTTTTATCCATTTATATTTACCTGAGAATGCCAGCTCGGATGTTGATTTATATGTTATTATTTATCCCATTTATTTATTTATATATTTATATCCCACCATTCTCCCAACATGGGATCTCTGGTGACCTTACCAAATATTATTTATTTATTTATTTTATTTGCTGCATTTGTTAACCGCCGCTCTCAGCCCTAGGGCGACTCGCGGCGGTGTACAACATGTAAAACACATTTCACAATAAACTACAACAACAAAACAACCTATCACTAGTACACTATCATCTAATTACACTAAAATAATCCGCTTCGTCTTGACATAGAATCATAACCAATCTCGTAGTCTACATTCCGTTCCAGTTGTCATTTCCAGTTACTATAGCATTTAGTTAAAGGCCTTCTCGAATAGCCACGTCTTCAGGCTCTTCCGGAAGGACATAAGGGAGGGCGCCTGTCTGATGTCAACAGGGAGGGTGTTCCACAGCCGGGGGGCCACCACTGAGAAGGCCCTCTCCCTCGTCCCCGCCAGGCGTGCCTGTGAGGCAGGCGGGATTGAGAGAAGGGCCTCCCCAGACGATCTCAAGGTCCTCGTGGGCTCATAGGCCGAGATGCGGTCCGAAAGGTATTTTGGGCCGGAACCGTTTAGGGCTTTGTAGGATAACACCAGCACCTTAAATTGGGCCCGGTAGCAAATCGGCAGCCAGTGGAGCTGGAACAACAAGGGCGTTGTATGCTCCCTGCGTCCTGCTCCTGTTAGTAACACGGCTGCCGCGCGCTGGACTAGCTGAAGCTTCCGGGCCGTCTTCAAGGGCAGCCCCACGTAGAGAGCGTTGCAGTAGTCGAGGCGGGATGTGACCAGAGCGTGTACCACCGTGGCCAAGTCAGACTTCCCAAGGTACGGGCGCAGCTGGCGCACAAGCCTAAGCTGTGCAAATGCTCCCCTGGTCACCGCTGAAACCTGGGGATCCAGGCTCAACGATGAATCCAGGATCACACCCAAGCTGCGAACCTGCGCCTTCAAGGGGAGTGCGACCCCATCCAGCACAGGCTGTAACCCTATACCCTGCTCGGCCTTGCGACTGACCAGGAGTACCTCTGTCTTGTCAGGATTTAGTTTCAGTTTGTTCGCCCTCATCCAGACCGTTACAGCGGCCAGGCACCGGTTCAGGACCTCAACAGCCTCCTTAGTAGCAGGTGGGAAGGAGTGACAGAGTTGGACATCATCTGCGTACAGATGACACCGCACCCCGAAACTCCGGATGATCTCACCCAGCGGCTTCATGTAGATATTAAACAGCATGGGGGACAATATAGAGCCCTGAGGAACCCCACAGGTCAAAGGCTGTGGTGTTGAACAGGAGTCCCCCAATAACACCTTCTGGGTACGGCCCTCTAGAAATGACTGGAGCCACTGCAAAGCAGTGCCCCCAAGACCCATTTCCGCAAGGCGCCCCAGAAGAATACCGTGGTCGACGGTATCGAAGGCTGCTGAGAGGTCCAGGATCACCAACAGGGTCACACTCCCCCTGTCTAGCTCCCGGCGCAGATCATCCACTAAGGCGACCAAGACCGTCTCGGTACCATGTCCCGGTCTGAAACCAGACTGTGCCGAATCCAGATAATCCGTGTCTCTCAAGAATACCTGGAGTTGTGAGGCCACCACGCTTTCCATGACTTTGCCCAAGAAGGGAAGATTGGAAACAGGCCGAAAGTTGTCAAATTTAGTGGGGTCCAATGATGGTTTCTTCAACAGCGGTTTTATAATAGCCTGTTTTAGGCTCGCTGGAATTTTGCCTTCCCGAAGGGAGGCATTAACCACCACCGTTACCCACTCAGCCAATCCCCCTCTGGCCTCCTTCAGAAGCCAGGATGGGCAGGGGTCTAGGATGGACGTGGTGGGTCTCATTCCTCCAAGTATCTTGTCCACATCCTCGGGCTTCACAAACTGAAAAGAATCCATCAAAATAGGACAAGCAGGTGCTCGTGTCACATCCTCGGAGACTGCATTTAACGTGGCGTCCAGCCCAGAACGGATCAAAGCGACTTTGTCTGCAAAGAACCGAGCAAAAGCTTCACAGCGCGTGACCGAATTGTCAGGACTCCCGTCTGAGGTGGCGGGAGTTAAAAGACCTCTGACAATCCGAAACAACTCCGCCGGACGGTTTTTTGCAGACGCAATAGTGGCCGCAAAGAAAGTTTTCTTTGCGGCTTTTATTGCCGCGGCATATGCCCTTAGGAAGGACACAAACCGTGCTCGATTTGGCTCGCTTGGGTCCGAGCGCCACACGCTCTCTAGTTCCCTCTTCCTTCGCTTCATCACTGCCAGCTCCTCAGTAAACCAAGGAGCTGGTTTAGCTCGGCTACTTGAGAGGGGACGTTCCAGAGCGATCATGTCAATTGCCCTGGTCATCTCCCCATTCCAGAGAGCGACCAAGGTCTCGACATGGTCACCTACCGAGGTGGCGGGAAAATCCCCAAGAGCCGTCAGGAATCCATTTGGATCCATAAGCCTCCTGGGGCGGACCATCTTAATGGGTCCTCCACCTTTGCGGAGGTTAGGGGGCGCCGTGAGTCTAAATCTGATCAGGAAGTGGTCAGTCCATGGCAACGGAGAGATGGACAACTCCTCCACACCGCCACCTTGCTCCCATCCCTGGCAGAAAACCAAGTCCAATGTATGTCCAGCACAGTGGGTGGGGCCAGATATTTGTTGGGACAGCCCCATGGTTGCCATGGCAGACATGAAGTCCTGAGCCGCTCCTGTGAGGGTCGCCTCGGCATGGATGTTAAAGTCCCCCAGCACAAGAAGCCGTTGAGATTCCAACGCCAGGCTCGAGACCACCCCCGCTAGCTCAGGTAGGGAGACTGTAGTGCAGCGAGGTGGACGGTACACTAGCAGAATCCCTATTCTGTCCCGGTCACCCACCCTCAGGTGAACGCATTCAAAATTTGTGGTCTGCGGGATGGGACTCCTGATCAGATTATTAATCACCAGCTGCAATAAATCTTACCAATCGAAAGGTAGGTAGTTCAAAGCCTGGGTTGAGGTAAGTGCCCAACCTTCCAGGCCAGTTCATGACGCACCTGGCAGTTTGAAAACAGGTATCGCTTAAGCAGAGAGGTATTTTATGTCACCATAAAAAGGAAATACTAGAAAATGCTAGCAATCCAAAGAAAGAAGGAAGTTGTGATTAAAGTTCTTCAACATGGAGGATGGAGCAACAGCACCCCCTGTGGCTGGAATCGAGCACAACTTTCAAGATGCCAAAGATGGGAAAATGTATATATATATATATATACTAGCTGTGCCCTGCCACGCGTTGCTGTGGCCTTTAGTAAGAGTTTTGAAGTCTCTGCCTGGCCTCTCTTCCTTCCTTCCCTCGCTCTCTTTCCCTCTCTCTCTCTCACACACTCCTTCCTTTCCCCTCTTTCTCTCTTTCCCCCTTTCTCTCTCTCTCACTCCTTCCTTTCCCCTCTTTCTCTCTCTCTCTCCCTCTTTCTCTCTCTCTCACTCCTTCCTTTCCCCTCTTTCTCTCTCTTTCCCTCTTTCTCTCTCTCTCACTCCTTCCTTTTCAAAGTAGAGGTAGGTATCTGGAGTGTTATGAAAGAGAGGTACCTACCTATTCCTTCCCCCTTTTTCTCCCCCTTTCTCTCCTTTCTTCCTTCTCTACCTCTTTCTTTCTTTTTTTCCTTCTTTCGCTCCTTGGTTTCATCCTTCTCTCTTTCCTTCATTCCCTCCCCCTTTCTTCCTTTGCCTCCTTTCTTCCCTCCATGTTTCCTTCCTTCTTTCACTTTTTATTTTCTTTTCTCCTTCCTTCTTTACCTCTTTCCTGCCTTTCCTTCCTTTTATTTTTCTTTCCTTTCTACTTTCTCTTTTTCCTTCCTTCGATACCTCTTTCTTTCCTGCCTTCCCTCCTTCCTTTCTTCCTTCCCAATGCTTACCCAACCCTTCTCGTGCTTTCTGTTGGGTCATGGGAGTCCTGTGTGCCACGTTTGGTTTTTTTCCATCGTTGCTGGAATTCAGAATGCTTTGATTACAGGTAAACTATAAATCCCAGCAGCTACAACGGAGGGGGGTGGGTGGAGGAGGAGTGCAGGGGCGGGGCGTCGGTGGGTGTGGGCGGGGCTTGGGCGGAGGGGGTGGGAGGAGGAGTGCAGGGGATGGTTTTTGCAGTTTGAAGGGGGCGGGGCTTGGAGGTGGCGTGGGCAGGGTAAGATGGAGGAGGGATGGTTTTGGCAGTTTGAATTTTGAGTAGGGCTTACCCAACCCTTCTCGTGCTTTCTGTTGGGTCATGGGAGTCCTGTGTGCCACGTTTGGTTTATTTCCGTCGTTGCTGGAATTCAGAATGCTTTGATTACAGGTAAACTATAAATCCCAGCAGCTACAACGGAGGGGGGTGGGTGGAGGAGGAGTGCAGGGGCGGGGCGTCGGTGGGTGTGGGCGGGGCTTGGGCGGAGGGGGTGGGAGGAGGAGTGCAGGGGCGGGGCGTCGGTGGGTGTGGGCGGGGCTTGGGCGGAGGGGGTGGGAGGAGGAGTGCAGGGGCGGGGCGTCGGTGGGTGTGGGCGGGGCTTGGGCGGAGGGGGTGGGAGGAGGAGTGCAGGGGCGGGGCGTCGGTGGGTGTGGGCGGGGCTTGGGCGGAGGGGGTGGGAGGAGGAGTGCAGGGGTGGGGCGTCGGTGGGTGTGGGCGGGGCTTGGGCGGAGGGGGTGGGAGGAGGAGTGCAGGGGCGGGGCGTTGGTGGGTGTGGGCGGGGCTTGGGCGGAGGTGGTGGGAGGAGGAGGAGTGCAGGGGCCGGGCGTCAGTGGGTGTGGGCGGGGCTTGGGCGGAGGGGGGTGGGAGGAGGAGGAGTGCAGGGGCGGGGCGTCGGTGGGTGTGGGCGGGGCTTGGGTGGAGGGGGTGGGAGGAGGAGTGCAGGGGCGGGGCGTTGGTGGGTGTGGGCGGGGCTTGGGTGGAGGGGGTGGGAGGAGGAGTGCAGGGGCGGGGCGTTGGTGGGTGTGGGCGGGGCTTGGGCGGAGGTGGTGGGAGGAGGAGGAGTGCAGGGGCCGGGCGTCAGTGGGTGTGGGCGGGGCTTGGGCGGAGGGGGGTGGGAGGAGGAGGAGTGCAGGGGCGGGGCGTCGGTGGGTGTGGGCGGGGCTTGGGCGGAGGGGGTGGGAGGAGGAGTGCAGGGGCGGGGCGTTGGTGGGTGTGGGCGGGGCTTGGGCGGAGGTGGTGGGAGGAGGAGGAGTGCAGGGGCCGGGCGTCAGTGGGTGTGGGCGGGGCTTGGGCGGAGGGGGGTGGGAGGAGGAGGAGTGCAGGGGCGGGGCGTCGGTGGGTGTGGGCGGGGCTTGGGTGGAGGGGGGTGGGAGGAGGAGGAGTGCAGGGGCGGGGCGTCGGTGGGTGTGGGCGGGGCTTGGGTGGAGGGGGGTGGGAGGAGGAGGAGTGCAGGGGCGGGGCGTCGGTGGGTGTGGGCAGGGCTTGGGCGGAGGGGGGGTGGGAGGAGGAGGAGTGCAGGGGCGGGGCATCGGTGGGTGTGGGCGGGGCTTCGGCGGAGGGGGGTGGGAGGAGGAGGAGTGCAGGGGCGGGGCGTCGGTGGGTGTGGGTGGGGCTTCGGCAGAGTGGGGTGGGAGGAGGAGGAGTGCAGGCAGCATGGGCAGGGTAAGATGAAGGAGGGGGCGGAGAGATGGTTTCGACAGGGCAGGAAGCGGCGTGGCGGGGCTTGGACTGGGGGAAGAGGGTGGCAGGGTTAGAAAGGGGCGAGGCTTGGCAGCGGCGTGGGTGGGCTTAGCAGGGGGAGGGGGGAAGTTGCGTGGTGCATGTGTGGGCGAGAAGGGGGCGGGGCGAAGTTGGATGTCGGTGAACTACAACTCCCATACTCAAGGTCACGGAGGGAAGGGGTGGGGCGAAGGGAGGGGGCGGGTCTTTCCGGAGGGGGTGGAAGGAGGAAGGAGTGAGTCAGGGAGGGAAGGGGTGGGGCGAACGGAGGGGCGTGTCTTCAAAGTCTCCCCCTCCCTTCACCCCACCCCTTCCCTCTGTGACTCATTCCTTCCCTCCTCCCTCCCTCTCTGGTTACACGCCCCCTCCCTTCGCTCCACCCCCTCCTTCATCTTACCCCTCCCACGCTGCCTCCAAGCGCCGCTGCCTCGCCGCGCCGCATCCCCACCGGCGTGTCTTTCCGGAGGGGGAGGGAGGGAGGGAGGAGGGAAGGAGTGAGTCAGGGAGGGAAGGGGTGGGGCGAAGGGAGGAGGCGTGTCTTTCCGGTGGGGATGCGGCGCGGCGAGGCTTGGAGGCAGCGTGGGAGGGGTAAGATGAAGGAGGGGGTGGAGGGAAGGGGGAGGGGGGAAGTTGCGTTGTTTGTGTGTGTGTGGGCGGCGACATGTTCGTGCTGGGCGGGGCGAGGGAAGTGCTGAGGGCGCATTGGCCGTTCGGCCATGTGTGCGCGCGAGCTGGAGACTTTGCTCCAGTGCGCATGCTCAGTTGTTTTGCCATTTTGTGAGTGTGTTGTTGTGTTGTTTGTAATTGTGAGTGGATTAGTTTGTACCGAGTGGGTTGTCCTAGGGCCATGGCAATTTTGGTGCAGTTTCGTTGGGGGGGTTTAGAGTTTACCTGTCCGGTATAACCAACCTAACAGATTTATATATATAGATTGTATGGCAGCCTGTGATTGTGTCTAATGATCAGGTTGCTTTGGATGATGGGAATGGCAATGTTGTTCATGTTCAAGTTGATTTCTCTGATGAGAATGGGTATGTTGTTCATGAAAATGTTCCTGAAGGGAATGGGGATGATGGTCTGTTTCCTGGGCCTAGTTTTAGGGATGTGGGGCCTGAATGCAGTTCAGTTGATGGTTTAGACAGGACTGTGTTGCTGCAAAGGGAATCTCAAGGTCTTGGGCTTGGGAGAAGCTCTGAGCTGCAGTCTCAGGGTCAGTTACAGTATCTCCAAGTACAGATTTTAATGAATGTGTTATTTATTATTCATTTACAGTATTTATATTTAACAGATGAAGCCTTTAACAGAGCATTTAGCCAGCAGAGACAAACAAATCAGAAACTAAGGCGCTCAGCTAGATTAGAGCAAAAGCTAGTAGAGAAACCAAAACTAAGGAAAAATCCATTCCTAGCTGTTTAGGAAACATAGTAGATATATAGTGCCAAGTACGGAGTCTAGCTTCAGATGAAGCAACATTGGATTCCCAAATAGTTCTCCATGCCGTGTTCCTGGACCTTGGTCTTTGTTTGATTCCTGTTTAAGTGTCTTTGCTATTGTTTTTGCCTTTGAAATCAACTCTCCAGTTTAATGGACTTTTTGGGACTTTTTATCTGTGGATTTATTGCTCTTTTTACTTCCTAATCAATTGGATTTGCCTTTTTACTGTGGATTACTTTTATAGCTTTGGCTTTTACTATCTTCATTAAACTGCTTGCTATTTTAACTCAACTGTGTGGTGTTGAGAGTCAGACGGAATCCTGCTCTGGAGTACAACAATATATACCTCTATCTGTTGTCCCTCCTATCTATATAACCTCATTGAATGTTGGCCATATATGTGTTATGTGATCCACCCTGAATCCCCTTCGGGGTGAGAAGGGTGAAGTATAAATGCTGTAAATAAATAAATAAAAGTAATAAAACAAGACAAAGCTAAAAATGGGGAATAAAAATCACTATGGAATGCATTATTGTATTAAAATGCCATTAAATTTCAAAAGTGTAACAATGTTTAAAAGCTTAACAATAATATCAAACTACAACATACACACATGCACCAGAAAAAGACTCCCTGCAGCCAGTTAACCTTCCAAAGCTTCTTTCAATAAAAATATATTTGCTTGCATGTGAATGCAACACAACAAGGGAGCCTACCTAGTTCCCAAGGAAGAAAAATCCCAAAGCCTGGGATCAAGATTCAAGAATGTACTGTCCTTTTCCCTCAATGGACAGGCCCTTCAGGATTGTGAGGCTCAAAAAGGGAGAAATTATCTTTCAGATAGGTAGGAATTAAGCCATACTTCCAATTAATTCTTCTTTTAGCTTACCTCACGATTATGGCTCCCTTTTATTACTCCTGCAGATTTCATTTCAAATGAAATAGATTTCTGGATAAATGCAGAATGAATTGTTTTCAAGCAGACAGAGCTTTGTGATTACATGTCCACCACTTCAGACAATCAATGGGTTGCATCCACCATGAAGATTTTCCAGGAGAAGCCACTGACCTTGTCCCAATCTTTCTCCGATTCCACCTTCTTTTCTAAGAACTCAGCCATCCCGAGGCCCACCTTGTGGCAAACGTCTGCAATTATGTCCTGATAGACCTTTGCCAGGTTCCGGAATTCCAAGGAGATCTGAAACACAAGGGGAAAATGGGCTAATTCCCCCAAATAATCCTGTATTTCTTGAAATGCTTGTTTAATGTTCTTCACCAAAGGTTTTCAAATTTGGAGAGACGGGAGGAAAAAGTAAGTGCACACACATCCATAATAATATGTTGACTATTTTTTTTAAAAAAGTAATATTTTTATTATTTAAACACAAAGGAAAAACAGTGATATACATTTACAAACAGAGCATGCAACATACAGAGACAGTAACAAACACAGTAGACAATACATTCCCTTCATCCCCTCACCCGTGAACCCACCATTTTGGAGGGTCTTCCTTCCCTGCTCATTATGATATTATCTATACCTTATAATTTGTTCATTCGTTGCTTAGTTGCTTCCGACTCCTTGTGACATCATGGACCAGACCACGCCAGAGCTCCCTGCCAGCCGTCACCACCCCCAGCTCCTTCAAGGTCAAGCCAGTCACTTCAAGGATACCATCCATCCATCTTGGTCAGGCCCTCTTCCTTTTTCTTTCCATTTTCCCCAGCATAATTGTCTTCTCTAAGATTTTCTGTCTTCTCGTGATGTGGCCAAAATACTTCATCTTGGCCTCTAATATCCTTACACCTTATAATACCTACCTTATACGTTCCTTATATATTTCCCCTTGTGGCATCCTTAAAGTCAATGTTTGTGAAGAGTCTGCGGTAATTAGACACTGTGAGGTTGTTAAGATATTTGCATATATGCCAGAATGCTACTGTGGTCTGGCCTATGAGGACAAATCTCTTTTCCTTCCTCCATCCCACAGCACATAAGTACCTAGTGATAGTTGAGGAAGCACAAACAGCTGAATAACACATGTAATCAACATGCAAGCAGAGAGACAGAGGCTCACCGTTGGAAAATCCTCCAACACTTGCTTGTTCTTGTCATTGCTGCCCATGAATCGCCAGTCTGGCTGATTAAGGTAAGAATGGAAGTTGTGTAAAATGGGAATCTTGGTTTCCAAGCTGATGGTCATATCATCCTCCACTATGTCCAGAGCCAGGAGAACCAGGTACATGATGCAAACTACATGGCTGGTGAAGGGAGTAGGAGGGTAAAAATCATCTGTAACAGTTACCAGGAGCTGTAGGCAACATTTCAAAAGAAGGAACTAGCAAAACTGACTGTGTACAGTACGACCCCTACATCTGCAGGATTGGTACCCCCAATTTCACTGATCTACACCCAAAAAATACATAGTTTCTATTCATTTTAGGTCCTCCAGTGCAACTCTGTGCTATTCTATGACCAGAGGTTCTTCATTTGAATAGGGTTCACTTCTGCTGTCGTACGCTGGGCCTGTGCATAAGACTGTAGACAGGACATAAAATCTGTGTGGTCAACGGGATGCTGGGGCTGCCTCAGATTAAAGGCCTTTGGATTTCCTTAAAACAGAGTCTTTAGATTGCTTAAAGGTTCAACAAAGTTCTTTATTAATGAAAACAAACAGGTACTTTAAGGTTTTCTTAACAGTCTATTGGCTCTCTCTCAACCTTGTCCACTGGGAACAGGCACTATCTTCATAAACTGTAATTTAACTAATGGGGAAATCCTTAACTTCTAATCTGGGCAGTCTGTCTTTGCCTCTGTGGACGTGGAGCCCCTACACCCGGTACCAACTGCTTCTGGCTTCCGTGAGTGACCCTTACCAAGCAGAGCTTTGTAGACTTCCAGGGAAAAAGGAGTTCAGGTTTCAGTGATGACTAACTGAAGTCCCTCAGCAAAGGAGCTGTAAGGCTGTATGATCCTCGGCCAAGCTGTGGGCTGTATAACCCCGGCCAAGCTGTAGACTGTATATCTCCCCGGCCAAGCCGTAGAAGACGATGCTTTCTACAGGAGCTCTTGGTATTATGTCCTGCATAGAAGGCTTCTCTGTGTGGACTGAACTTAAACTGGCTCCTATTCCCTCCAAAACCCAAAAAGGGGGCGGGACCAGGGAACCTAACTATAATTGACAGGTGGCTTGCCCTATGATTGCAGCCAAAAGAAGCCACCTATCTGCAGAGTCCCTGAAACTTAGGACTACAACAAACATTCAATGCAAAGCAAACAAAATCGGAGCTCCTGGTACAGCTGTACCTGCACATCACTATTATTATCCAAAGTTTCATATATCCATGCAAAGTCCAGGAATATATCCCCTGCATTCCTTGCTCAAGAAATCCTAGAAATTCATGAGTTTGGAACAACTTGACAAATGATTTGAAGAAATACACACACACACACACACACACAAAGGCTCCCTATGCACACTTTCCACATACACATCCCAGATGCTCAATGATGCTTTCCAAGGGCTCATATTTGGGGTACTTGTTTGGGTATTGCTCTAACCGTTATTCCAGCCTGGCTCTGCTACATCTCAAATTTGTCTCTCTTTTTGCTACCTTTAACTACAGCAAGCCACTCTGTGATAATAATGCATTTTATTAAGCAGCACTAATATAGCAGGTCATTGTTTAAGCTGCAGTAATGCTTGCTTTCCAGGACTAGGAGTCTGGCCAGCTTATCCCTAGGCACATTTCTGGCTTCCTTTTCATAAGGATTAATAGGCAGGCAAGAGAAATAATCTTCAGAATCCAGAAATCTTGCCAAGAGCCTTGTTCCTAGGGTTTTAATTCACGCTATCCACTAGGCATGGGCAATCCAATTAAAAAAGGTTCTAAACTGTGTTCAAAAGTATGTGCTGCTGGTGCTTAAATTCTAAAGTCCCTAATTTTTCCGGAAAAAAAAAACTTTCTGAAACTTCAGAAACTTCTGAATTGATCCGTAAATGGCAGATGTGCATGTGCAATAGGGGAAAAAAGTACTGACACTGGGGAAACTTCAGAGGCTTCTCTCTCCCTTCAAACAGAAGAGAAGTAGTTGACCACCACCACCCCCCATTAACTTTGGTGCTTTTCCCCTGACTTAGGGAAGACACCTGGGCGTTGGGGTCCAGGAGATTTAGGAAATATTTTAGAGCAATAGTGTTATAATATTGAAAATTCAACTCAAAATAGAAGGGAGGTAGTTGAACCCCAAGAAAAAATAAGTCAGTGCCTTTGCTCTGACTTAGAGAAGGCACCTGGGGGTTGAGGTTCAGGACAGGAGTTTTTGGAGAGAATAGATAAAAGTGACCAAAAAAACCTCCCAACATTTGAAAGGCTTTCTCTCAGGTTTCACACAGTCATTTTATTAATTTATCTCCCTCCCTCCTAAACTTTTCCTTCTTTCTTCTTTCTCTCTTTCTCTTTTCTCTCTCTCCCTCCCTCTCCCAAAATCTTTTCTCCCTTCTCCCTTCCTCCCTTCTCCAAACTGCCTTTGGTTCCAATGCCTTTGCCTGTCTACCCATTCACCCAGCCAGCAGTAGCAGCAAAATAAATCCCAACCACCCCCGTCCCTTCCCTGGCTGGAATGAGCCGTCCACCCATGTGCTTGGGTTTATAAGCACCAATGGCTGCCGGACGCTAAATAACCCCTCTCCTTTACAAAATGTAAGCCCTGGTTGGCTGGGAGGCAAGCACTTTAGGCTTACTTTCATCTAAAAGGCTTTCTCATACCGAATCGACTTCCGAGCCATTGAAATCAATGACCTGGGTCACTTCAAAACTACAGGGGACTTCCGACTTGCAAGTATGCTTTGGAACCCAGTTTGGAAGTGTGGAAGTGGAAGTCTGACTTTAGTTCTGACATTCGCAACTTCTAAACAAACTTGCCCATGTTGCAATCCAGAGCAGGGAACGAGGCCCTAAGATAACTATCCACCACACTTGACTGTGAAAAACAATCCTTTTTTATTAAAGAAAAATGGTTACAAAATAAAGGAAAAATGCAAGTCAAAAGCCACAGCAAAATCAGCAAATATGAATTTAAATGGACAAAACAAAACCCAAAGCCACACTGTAAAATACTGGAACCTGTTAGCAATCCACTAACCGTGCTTGATTTCCTAGAAATCTTTCAAGACCATGGCCAGGGAAACCGGGAGAACTGCCAAGGTCTTCATCAATCTGTAACGATGCCTGAACTGAAAAAGTCAGCCCGGCGGAAGGCACTTCAAGCCAAAGAATTGGTTCCGTGAACCACCCCTCTGCTTTGAAGCCATTGTTTGTATTTCTCTTAATTGGGAAGACCTACGCAAGCTGAGTGATTTACTTCTGTCTTGCCAGATCTGGCCCCTTCTGTTGTCATTAGAGTTACCAGGTGCAGAAGGGAGTGAAAGGTCATGGCTTCCCTCTGAAACATTCTCATGAACACTGGTACTTTCATTTTCCAAATCTACAGAAGTTTCTTCCTCACTAATTTCAGGAGCATTGGCATGTTCCAAATCTACAGAAGTTTCTTCCTTACTAATTTCAGGAGCATTGGCATCAAGAGGTATATTTTCATTAGCATCAGTAAATATATTTTCATTAGCATCAGGAGGAACAAACAGAGAATCAGGTTCAAGTTCAAACTCAGGCTGAACCCCAACAGCCCATGCCTACTATCTACCCTGTTTTAAACATGTATACAGTAGAGATGGATAGATTCGTTCGTATATGGCAGAACTCGTAATAAAATCGGAAATTTTAGCTTTCCGAAGGGACTTCCGACTCTTTTTTGAAGCCAGGAGTCCCGTATAGTTTTGAACCGTGCTAGTGAGATGAGATCCTAGTTATCAATAGCCCCTCCAGCAAAAGACTACGGATTCAAACAAAGCTTTTTGCATCTGACAAGCTTGTGTTATAAGCAATCTAATATACCATACCTTTCAGAATAATTTCTATCCAAGATGATGAATGGTAAAATGACCACTCATTTAAAAAATATAGGGGAAAGGTTGTGTAAGGTCATGGAAGAAAGCCTTCTCAGCTCTGTTACCTTGAAGGCCCAATTTGCACATATAGTATTTGGGACTCCTCCCTGGCAGTTGTGACTCTCCCTCCTTCTTCTAAGACAAATCCATAGACACAGACACACATGCTCTGACTCACCGCAGCTCCCCATCGAGCATGTGAATGATAGCAGAGTAGCTCTGACTACTCTGGTTGACATACCGGTAGCAGAGGCAGAGGCTTTCACTGAGAGAGTCCTGCAAGTAGAGCACAGGCAGAAGAAAGAGAAGGCAGTATTGGTCCAGTGGTTCAGAAAGAGAGGCCATAAATATGACAGTAAAGCAGGAAAGACGGTGGAGTGAGAGATGCCTGGAAAAGACTAGTTTCAAGCAGATAACTTGGTAGCCATGAAGAAAAAAGGAGGTGTACCATATGCAATAGAACTGGAATGTTCAATGAGTGGCATATGCTTAGCCTGGGCCACCATAACCCCAATCTTTTGGCACCAAGAATGGAGAAGTCACCACCTCTTTCTGGGTCCTACCAGCAATGCAGGCAGTGGAGAGAAGCCAGCCCACCAACACAGCTTCCTTTTCCTAAGCACTTTCTTTCTCCAGTCCCGGCAATGCGTCTGGACCCCAAGGAGTGTTAACTGTCCCTTTTCTAGAAGCCACAAAAAAGCAGATGGAGGATGTAATAAAATCATGGTTTGGGGTCTTCCAAACAATGGAGGTGTGTCCTACTTGTATCAAAATGGATTAAGGAATCCAAATTTGGAAAAGTTTGTTCCTATAACTTCCAGATTCCTGCGGTGTGCAGGAGGGGAAGAATTTCAGACCCTTTTCAATTACTTATCACATTTCAAAGACAAAGCTTGAGAAGGGCAGGATACTTTGTAGTTCTTTGAATGATTATCTGTGACCTCACAGAAATGGATTATCTGCACCTGTGGAATCTTCTAGAGCAGTACAATATGCATTTTGGTGCTAACTGCATTCACACCCTGCATGTCTGCCTAGAGCAGCGTTTCTCAACCTGGGGGTCGGGACCTCTGCGGGGGTCATGAGTGGGGTGTCAAAGGTGTCACCAAAGACCATCAGAAAACACAGTATTTTCTGTTGGTCATGGGGGTTCTGTGTGGGAAGTTTGGCCCAATTCTATTGTTGGTGAGGTTCAGAATGCTCTTTGTAAGTTAGCTATAATTCCCAAAAACTACTACTCCCAAATGTCAAGGTCTATTTTCTCCAAACTCTACCAGTGCTCGCATTTGGGCATATTGAGTATTCATGCCAAGTTTGGTCCAGATCCATCATTGTTTGAGTCCACAGTGGTCTCTGGATGTAGGTGAACTACAACTCCAAAACTCAAGGTCAATGCCCTCCAAACCCTTCCAGTATTTTCTCTAGGCCATGGGAGTTCTGTGTGCCAAATTTAGTTCAATTTCATCATTGCTGGAGTTCAGAATGCTATTTGATTGTAAGTGAAACATAAATCCCAGCAAGTACAACTCCCTAATGAGAAAATGGATCCCCCCAAACCCCACCAGTATTCAAATTCGGGCATATTGGATATTTTTGCTATATTTGGTCCAGCGAATTAAAATACATCCTGCATATCATTTATTTGCATTACAAGTAAGAACAGTAGCAAAACTACAATTGTGAAGTAGCAATGAAAATAATTTTATGGTTGGTGGGTCACCACAATATGAGGAACTGTATTAAGGGGTCACAGCATTACGAAGGTTGAGAACCACTGGCCTAGAGCACTTCCCATGTAAACCCTCAGTTCATTGGATGACAAAGCCACTTTGAACATTTTTGCATAACCATATGAAAATCTTGGCCTCTCACAACATCGAGAAAACCAAAGTGCTTGACCAAGAAGCACCATTTAATACCTCTGCTATTCCAGAAAGAAAACTTAATGGTGTAACTATGGAGAATGATCTATAGTTCCATTTTTGTTACCTAAGCAGCCACTTCTTCACAAAAGTTAACATCAGTGCAGAAATACAACAATTCAGCATTGAAATTTCTGAGCTCTGCAAATGCAACAATTTTTTTCCCAAACAATGCAAAGAGTGTTTGAGGATTGGGACTTTCATAAGGATGTCAAGATGCTTCCTTATAAAGCTATTGTCCTCCCAACTGTTTTGTACGCCTGTGTTACATGGACCATATACAAATGTCACTCTCTTTAACTGATCATATCCTCATAGATAAAGGAGTTAAACAAAGGTCCTTGTTGAACTATCACTCTTCAATTCAGGTCTGCATGATATAATTCCAATATTGCCTGGCTCATTTTTTTCCTACGCTCAGTTGGGTAAAAGTCTATTGCCTGTTGTTTTATATGCAGATGATATGGTTTTAATTTCACTTGCTTTTATAGGTCTGAGAAGTGTGTTCTCTAAGCTTAGTGTTTTGATATTGGTTTTTTGTTCTACAAGAAAGCTGAACATTATACCAAAACAAAGATAATGGTGTCTGAAAGTGACACACTTACTTCCAGTTTCACATCATGCTGGCAATTTAAGTTGCTGGGCATTCATTTTACAGAAAGCTTCTCCTGGAATCCCTATATAGAAGCTGCTAGAGAGGTGCCCTTGAGATATATTCGACCAATTTTTAGAATTTTCAAAACTGCAGGGTTTTCCTAGTCCTGAAAATATTCCAGGGTAAATATTCTGTAAGGTGTACTGGGATTGTAGCGCAGTTGGCTGAGTGTCAGCTGCATTAAGATCACTCTGACCAAAAGGTCATGAGTTCGAAGCCAGCTCGGGTTGGAGTGGGTTTCCAACCAATTGTGTAGCCTGTTGTTGACCTTTGCAACCCGAAAGACAGTTGCATCTGTCAAGTAGGAAAATTAGGTACCACCTTGTGTGGGGAGGCTAACTTAACTAATTTATGAGGCCATAAAAAAGACTCCAGCAAGCACTCCAGCAAAAAAGCATGCGGGGAATGCGGAAGTACTTCATCAGTGTTGCAGATGTACGATGGAAGCGACATCTCCCCTGGCGGCCAGAAAAAGTTAAATAGCCTCTGTGTATGTCTGTATACATTGTATGTCAAAATTGGCATTGAATGTTTGCTATATATGTGTACCCTGAGTCCCCTGCGGGGTGAGAAGGGCGGAATATAAATACTGCAAATAAATAAATAAATAAATAAATAAATAAATAAATAAATAAATAAGGTGTTGGGCATGAGATGACTCTTGAGTGGCTAAACCATTTATCTGGCAAAGCTCATTTTTTCAAGTGTCGTTCCAGCCACTCATCTTTATGCCATGCCTACAGCCATTCTCATTCCCCTTTGGCCTTCCATTTGGGTATTTATGAAGCCTCGGAAATTGATGATTAGTCACATTATATGCTCTCTTGCTCACTATATTCAGAAATAAGAAGCAAATACTTGGGATCTATTCTGTTTTTTCTACATTCCAACAATGTGTCACAAAAGATTTTTTATCTTCTATGTGATATTACTGATTCTATGGCAACTAGCAAGGCTTTTTTTTCAACCTGGCAGCAATAAAAATCCAGGGTAATTTTATTCCTAATATGGGCAAGCAGTCCATGACGAGAATGATACAACCTAGTGGCATTCAAATCAATTAGCCTACAATTTGCCAATAGCCATGCTAACTAGATTAATGGCCCAACACAGACAACATCAAGCCATGGAAGATGCAACAAACATAACCTAAGATAGCTGGAGCAATCGAATAGCTTCTGCATTTCAGACCTTTGCGTGTATGTGTGTATACATACAGGCTTAGCCTTTAAAAGGCAATGAATACAAAACACAATAAGATATGTTCAATTAATCTGATCGGAGCACAGAATAACATTTAGGCAGTGGTTCTCAACCTGTGGATCCCTAGGTGTTTTGTCTACAACCCCCAGAAATCCCAGCAACTGGTGACCCATAGGTTGAGAACTACTGATTTAGACTGTGGGATGTGAGTGGATGGATGGATGGTAAACAAGGACATTACAGTTGGGTCTTGGTATCTTCTGATTTTGGTTCCAGACTCCTTGTGGATATCCACATCCCTGGAAGCTCAAGTTCCATTAGGTACAGTGGCATAGTAAATGACATCCCTTATATAAAATGGCAAAATCAAGGTTGTTTTTTGTATGATTTCAAAAAAATATTTTAAGTCATGAATGGTTGAATCTAAGGATGCAAAATGCATGGATACAGAGGGCCAACTCGGATTTATTATAGCATGTTGAATGTTTTAACTTTAGTAAAATTCAAGTATAATTAGGCATTAGGAACTGATAAGTCAAGAAGCTTTTGCAGTTTAAAACACTTCTCTGTGTTTGCGTGCACATGCACTTTCAAAATACCTTTTGATGATTTAGACAAAGAATGCTGGCAGGTGATCTGCCAATTCCCTCCTCCAAAATATACTAGTTCAGAGGAAGGAATAGGCAAAACCACATTGGAGTATTCTTTGTATAGGAAAATTCATGAGGTCACCAAAAAACGACAGGCAGCTTAAAAGCAAATACACCCATGCTGAGTGAAAGAGAAAAAGAGGATGGGTGGTACATCTACCAGCCCTTCCCCTTCCCCAAAAAAACCAACCAATCAGGCTAGTAAAGAAAAATTGATTCCATAGGTCCTCTGAACATTTTTGGGACTGGGAGTTATATAACCAAAACAACAACATATATAAGACTAGTTAGCCACCAATATTTCAATATATAAACTATAATCAAAGATGAACACCGAATTTAGAAAGGGGAACAGAAGAAGTGCCCAATGAACCAGAGGCACACCAACTCACCTGGTCCATCTTCGGCATTATGGTCTTGTAACCACCCATCTTGAACCATACCAAGTTGTAGAGCTCCTTGGGATGTCCCAGCCATTTCTTCAACATCTCCATAGTCTAGGGTGAAAAGATTGAGGTGTGCTGAGAAGGAAACATCAAGGGTGTGATTCTACCTGTTGGAAAAAATAGAATTACCTTCTCCTACATTTCTTACCTATCATTTCCCACCTATACCAAATGGTCCTTTAATTCTTAATACTCCTCTACATGTGGATTCCCTCCCTTTCCTTCTCTCTAGGCATCTCTCTCTTGAAATGCTCCACCAACTTAAGGGACCTTCCTTTCTCGCCTACCTGTTCTGTTTCATCTCCATTTTGAGAAGACACTTCACCTAGCAACAGGCATCCCTGTCTGGGGATACTGCGAGGGAGCCTTTAGTGCCCATTCGTTTGGAAGGCTGCCATAAAGACAATTTAACAGTAAATAACAAAAGACAGTATTCCTAGAGAGCTTTGTATCTTGCCTGAAGCATTAAGATCAGGATATTTCTTAACAACAGAACAAGATAGTACATTTCTTAAGAACAGAACAAAAATAATTGGCAATACATATATCTGAGAAGAAAAAGATACAAGATCCCGACACATGTAGCGTTTCATTAATTTACGGATTTCTCCGAAGCAGTGCTTTTAGCACGTTTCAACATGTTAGGGTCACAAAGTGATTTAAACAATGGAATACATGAACATTTAATTTAAATATAGACAAAATGACTCCTTAAAATGAATTAAAATCAGCCAGTCCTCCCACCTTCTTTCTGGTCATGCAGGTACTTCTGTTGATTTCTGAACAGGGAACCCGCAAACGCCAGTAGCGCAGCAACAGCAAGACAGAAGATGAGATGACTCACGCCTTCCCTTGTACACTGCCTCTACACTTCTCACTCCATTTTCCTTTTTATCTCACTTTGACTCATTGTGCCTGTCTTTCCCATGCCTCCCACCTCTTTCCCCGATCCGCATCGCAATGCCTCTGTCTTTTTCATTTCAACTTATAGCAATGTTCTGGATCTCCAAGTGTCCTAGTCAGCAACAGTCCTGCTCAGATCTTAGAAATTCAAGACAGCCATGATTCACTTGATGGAGTCAGTTCATCTGTAACGTGGTCTCTTTCTTTTCCTTTTCTTTCCCATTTTACCAAACATTATCATCTTTTCCACTGAGTCATATTGTCTCACAATATGTCCAAAGTATAAAAACCAGACTTAAGTCACCTTGGCTACTACAGGGAGTTAGTCTTGTTTTGCCCTTGAAGTTAGTCTTATTTTCCTGTGTCTCCTGTCTTTCTTTTCACTTTGCCTCACCTTCTCTTGCAGCAATTCCCTTGCAGCTCACAGTAATGTTATCCATTGTGTTGTGACAAAGTTAATTACTAGGCATAGTTAGGTTTGGTCAGAATCTTCGTAATTCAGAATAATATGGCACTTGACTTTGATGCCTCATTGGTGTGGGACTATCTATGCCTCATTGGTGTGGGACCTACTACCGATTCCAAATGAGTCTGGGTATCGAGTAGACCTACCAGCTGAGGCTTGAAGATATTTCAGCTGGAGTTCTGTGGATCTGTAATGCTGTTCTCCCTTCGAGAATTCTTAGAAACTTCAGGGCTGTTCCCTCTGATGCTGTGAGGCTGAGAGGCTGTGAGCTCTCAGCCAGAGCTTTTGGGACCTTTCTCCTGGAATTTCCGCTTATGTATCCCCGGATGTTATTTTTCCCTGGGTGATCCTTTTTCCCAGGATGGTTATTGAGAAAGGAAGCTTTTCTACGGGACGAGCTGGTCTACGTCCTATAGCTTAGCTACCTTGTGTGAGACTGCCCAAAAAATGGCTCCTTTCCCTCCCAGAGCCCAGAACAAGAGGCGAAACCAAAGCTTAATTATGATGGACAGGAGGCCTGTCCTATGACTGCAAAACAGGTAACAGAAAGAAAATAAAGTTGGAGCTCCTGGTACAGCCATACCAGCACACCGGATGTGGAAGAGGAGTGTGAAAATCACAGAGGGAAGGAGGGAGGATGTTTCTGCTTCTGGCCCTGCCTCTTTTCCCCCTTTCCTCCCTCCTTCTCCTCCTTGACTTGCCTTTTTCACTTATTGGGAATGGAGAGAGAGTTGGGGAGCGCTCCTTTAAGTGAAGGGAAAATTCCAGAGGAAAAGGGGGCATCGGATAAGAACATCGGATAAGATGGAAGGTCAGATAAGCGAAGGTCGAATAAGCAACACTCTACTGTACTTTAAAAAAGTAACAGGTCAATCTGCTATATATCTTCTTAAGTCAAGAAGACTTAAGAAGATAGACTTGTTAGGAATGGTGGGAGTTGAAGTCCAAAACATCTGGAGGACCAAAGATTGCCCATACCCGCTCTAGAGTTTGATTAAAATAATGAACTATTATTTTAATCAGCAGTATGGACAGCTTATTTATTTGTCGTGTCAGAGCAACCAGTCCATTATATTACATTTCTAACAGAACAAAGCAAACAAACAGAAAAATACACAACTTGTGAGTTTGGCATGTGAGTATGGACAGCTGAACTGGGTCCAATTAGGACTGATCCACTCTCCACATGGAACATTGTCAACACTATCCTTTCTTTGCACCTATCAGCACAGTGAAAGGGAAATGGACTGTATCCATATAACTAACATTATGTGGGCACAGCTGGTCACAAATTTTCTTGTGGACTCCTGTCTGCCATTGTTCCAACAAGTCAGGTTGCTCACCAGAGCAGCATTCAGGGAGCACACAACCCCCCTGTTAATGTCAGCTCTACTGGCTGCCAGTCTGCTGCTGAGCACAGTCTGCTACTGGCCCAGTTTACGTGTCCAAACTTATCTACCCCTATGTATCAGCTCAGAGACTAAGATTGTCTGGGGAGGCCCAGCTCTCAGTCCTGCCTTCTTCGCAGGCATGTCTGGTGGGAATGAGAGACAGGGCCTTCTCAGTGGTGGCCCCTCGGTTGTGGGATTCTCTCCCTAGCGATATTAGATCAGCCTCCTTCTTTCTAGCCTTCAGAAGGAGAGTAAAAACTTGACTCTTGGAGTGGAATTTTGAAAAATAGAGTAGTGCAGTAATTTTAACATGGAATATGTGCAGTTGACTATGAAATGACCTTAGACTTTGATCCCTGGATGATGTGTTTTAACACTGACAGTATTTTAATTATGTTTATTATGTCGGTAATTTTAATCTAAGTTATTTTAAGTGATTATTACATGTTTTGAGGCACTGTGTAGGTGCCACTTGTAAGCCGCCTTGAGTCTCCCTCGGGGTAGAGAAAGGCGGGATATAAATAAGATAAATAAATGAATGAATACAGTGCAAGGACTAGTTTTTGGGTCATAGCTGGGGGTCAAAATTATCTGGGGAATTGTCTAATCAAAAGCACAGTGGAACATCCACGTTTTTAGATCTTTATGGAAAGTGGACAGGGTGGGTGCCAGTCTAAACTCCCTAAGGAGAGCATTCCAGAGCCAGGGGGCCACCATGAGA
This sequence comes from Anolis sagrei, assembly GCF_037176765.1. Classification (NCBI taxonomy): domain Eukaryota; kingdom Metazoa; phylum Chordata; class Lepidosauria; order Squamata; family Anolidae; genus Anolis; species Anolis sagrei. The sequence goes on from NC_090021.1 coordinate 10,473,598, forward strand.
AGGCCCTCTCTTTCATCCCTACCAGATGCACTTGTGATGGAGGTGGGAGAGAGAGGAGAGCCTCCCCAGAAGATCTTAAAATTGTGCAGGTTTGTAGGGGAAGATGCGGTCGCGAAGACAGGCAGGTCTTGATCGATTTAGGGCTTTATAGATAACCTGCACCTTGAATTGAGACTGGAAACTTATCAGCAGTTGTTTAAACAGGGGGGTTCAAACAGCTCCATTGGGAGGTTCAGCTATTTGAACAGGAGAGGTTTTAGTATTGAAAATTAATAAGAGGAAAACAGCTGCTTTAACTGAAAGTCCATCTATACCACCAGATAATCCAGTGCAGATGGCATATTTGTCTGGGGTATCTATGGGACACAACCAGGCTTATGCATTTTAGCCTTGGTTAACTGTTTAATGCGATTTACACCTGCATTTTAAAAAATGCCTGCAAAGATCTCTAGAGAAGGAGACTCCACCACACTCTGAGGCAACATCTTCCACTCTTGAACAGCTCTTACCATTCGAAAGCTCTTCCTTATGTGTAGGTGGAATTCCTTTTCCCAAAATCTGATCTCCAGAGCAGGAGAAAACAAGCTTGCCCTCTACTCAATATCACTTCTTTTCATATTCTGTCTCAGCCTTCTTTTCTCCAAGCTCATTTTGGTCACCTTTCTCTAAGACACCTTCCAGTTTGTCAATATCCTTCTTGAATTGTGGTGCCCACTAGTGGACACAGTTTTCCAGATGAGGTCTGACCAAAGCAGAATCGAGTGGAACTATGACTTCCCTTGATCTAGACCTGCAGTTCTCAACCTGGGGGTCGCAACCCACAGGGGGGTCACTGGGCCATGTTCTGGGGGTCGCGAAGGTGCCTCCACCTTGCGTGAGGCATCCCTCGCCTGCATCGCTCTCCCACCGGCAGGACTATAAATCCCAGAAACTGCATCTCCCAAATGTCAAGGTCTATTTTCCCCAAACTCCACCAGTGTTCACATTGGGGCATATTGAGTATCCGTGCCAAGTTTGATCCAGATCCATCATTGTTTGAGTCTGCAATGCTCTCTGGATACAAGTGAACTACAACTCCAAAACACAAGGTCACTGCTCACCAAACCCTTCCAGTATTTTTTGTTGGTCGTGGGAGTTTGGTGTGCCAAGTTTGGTCCAATTCTATCATTGGTGGAGTTCAAAATGCTCTTTGATTGTAGGTGAACTATAAATCCCAGCAACTACAACTCCCAAATGACATAATCAATTCTCCCTCCAACCCCACCAGTATTCAAATTTGGGCATATTGGGTAAGGTAAGGTAAAAGTTTTCCCCTGACATTAAGTTCAGTCATGTCCAACTCTGGGAGTTGGTGCTCAGTTTCTAGGCCAAAGAGCCGGTGTGGTCCATAGACACCTCCAAGGTCATGTGGCTGATATGACAGCATGGAGTGCTGTTGTTGGGTATTTGTGCCAAATTTGGTCCAGTGAATGAAAATACATCTTGCATTTTAGATATTTACATTATAATTCATAACAGTAACACAATTACAATTAGGAAGTACAATAATAATAATTTTATGGTTGGGAGTCACCACAATGTGAGGCGCTGTATTAAGGGGTCAGGGCATTAGGAAGGTTGAGAACCACTGATCTAGACACTATACTCCTCTTGATGCAGTCTAGAATTGAATTTCCTTTTTTAGATGCTGAACCACACTGTTGACTCATGTTCAGCTTGTGGTCTATTATTTCTTCTGATTCACATATTTCTGATATTCCTTCAGATTTTGAAATATCTGTAATTGCATATACATACATATTAGGCCTGGGGGGTTTCGTTTCGTTAATTCGTAATTCGTTAATAATTCGTTAATTTTTCCAATTACAAAACGATAACGAACCATTCTGGAGCAATTATTTTAAAAAACGAATTTTTAAATACGTTTTGTAAATGCTTCGTATTTTGTTATTGTATTCGTTTCGTTATTGTTCTGAGGTCGTTTCGTTATTATTTCCGCATGTCTGGGTTTTTTGTTTAATTAGTGAAAAAAAATTATAATATCACACCAACAGTCAACAACAGAGGGAGAGGGAGTTTCAGAAGTTTTTGGAGGTTTTTTAGCGTATTTTGCGGTCGCGTCCGCCATTAACGAATCGATTCGTTATTGTTTCGGAAATCGATTCGTTAATTTTTTACCATTTACGAAATTTTGTAAATATTGAACTTTTTAAAAGGAAAATTTTGTAATTATTTTAAATAACGAAATGCAAAAACCCCCAAAAAACGAATCGATTTTAGAAACAAATTTTTCCGTTGTTACCCAGGCCTAATATATATGTGCATGCTTGCATACATACTGAGATAGCCTAGAGATGGAACCTGCCTCTTGGGTCTAAATGTGAATTTAAGTTTCACAAAGAACAAATACACTGCATTGCAGAATGCACAAAGACAGCTTTGTTAAAACGTTTATTTGGTTTTTAAAAAAACAGATGCAAATAAACACAGGGGAAGAGAAATGTAATTGACATAAACCAAGAAAACAAATGAGGGAAAATACATTTCAAATAATAATATACATTAACCTAAGCAGACATCAGGGTTAGACCCAATTGACCCATTGAATTACTGGGATGTACACAGTTCTCCCATTTATTTATTTATTTATTTATTTATAATGTCAGGGGCAGATCAAACAGTTGCAGTTCTCCCATTGAACTAATGAGATTAATATAAATGTAGTGAATTAGATCTAGGCAGGTTAGCTTTAGAATCTTTGTTAGCATCACAACCAAAAGGTGACAGCTGCACAGTGTATGAAAGAGATAGCTTGTCTTAGTAATTATTTGAATACTAGGTTGTTGTAGGTTTTTTCGGGCTATATGGCCATGTTCTAGAGGCATTGTCTCCTGACGTTTCGCCTGCATCTATGGCAAGCATCCTCAGAGGTAGTGAGGTCTGTTGGAACTAGGAAAAAGGGTTTATATATCTGTGGAATGACCACCCTTTTTGAATACTCTTTGCATTGTTGCCGTTGTGTGTTATGGTCATAAATTGATTTTATTGAACACTCCCCTGAGATCCTGGGATATTCATTGTGCACTTTCAAGTTATATTTCTGACCAATGGCAATCCTTAGGTGATCATGGAGTGGACAGAGTTGACAATTTGTTGGGTTCTGATGGAGGAAGGGTCCATGCTGGGGATCTTGTGGTAGATCTACCAAAAGAAGAGTCAATTTACAGTAAGATGCTACTTTTACAGAAAAGGACATCTCTGGATAAACACTGGGGTTAGCAAGAGATTCATGAAATTAGAAACATCTATTTGCACAAGTCAAAATGCTGGCAATCTACATATATAATAAAAGTAAATGTATGTATGTATGTGTACATACAGAGCCTCCATGACCCACTCGACGTCCTGGTGCAGTTTGTGGGATGATGGACCATCAACGATGGGGCTCTGACCTTCACTCACTGTCAGAGACCACTGCGACCCACGCCAATGACTGATCAAGACCAAACTTGGCACGCATACAGAGCCCCCAGAACCCACTCTACATCCTGGTGTGGTTTGGAGGAGGATGGACCATGAATGATGGGATTTGCCTATTGGAGTTGTAGTTCACCCACACTCACTGAACCCAGCTAACATTGAATCTAGACTAAACTGGAGCACAGACAAACAATGGCTTTCTCAAATAACCCAGACATTGCAGGGTTCCCAAGCTAGTTGTTACTTACAAAGAAGCAGAATATAGGAGGCAACCAGAGAAATCCATACAAAAAACAGTAATACATCCCATGGTGCTAAAAATAAAATTGTCTTATTAGTCCCGACATGTGCAGATATTGAAATTAGAATTTGCTGCAATGTGATATCATGTGGGTTGTTGTAGGTTTTTTCGGGCTATATGGCCATGGTCTAGAGGCATTCTCTCCTGACGTTTCACCTGCATCAATCATGCGTGTTAATGGGTTGTCCTTTAATCATTTTATACAGCTCCTGTAGAAGGTCTTAAGAATATACTCATGCTGAAAAGTGCCAAGGACTTTTCACAAATAAAGCAACAATCTCTTAAGCATTTTGAAATATGTTTCTAGTTTATTTTGAGTTTATATTATCCTATATGGCTAGAGTCTAGGACCATATAATCCCATGCAGGTCTAACTGACCTCTAAGAACTTCAGAGGAGACCCTTCTTTCAATCTTCATTGAGTGACTCTGAGTTCAACTTCCTGCAATGCAATCTTCCTCCTTTCCAGCCTTACATCTTACCACAAATTATTGTCTTTTCTAATGAGCCATGTCTACTCGCGATACACCCTACAGGTGCCATGGATTGTGAGAGATTATCAGTATATTTTATAGATACCATGGACTGCCAAAAGGACAAATGAGAGGAAATCAACCCTGAACTTTCCCTACTAGGACTCAGAGCAATGGGTTCAAATCACAGGAAACACAAATTTGATGGCAAACAAGAAAAACCCTGTTTAGAACTTACCACAGCAGTTAATCGGGCAATAATCCAGTGTAGACACAAAAGGGTAGTGGTGGACAAGATTATTGTCAGATATGAGATTCGAACATGCAAATACTGCACAAATAATTCCATCTAAGGGGTATCAACAACAAAGGAAGTGTAAAGCTAGGCCTAAATTCTATTGGTAATTCCAAGTAGAAGGAACAAACTAGAGGGAGTACAGAAGTGTTGACAATCCACTCCACAAGTGATTAAGTTGGTTTACATTGCTTGGTACTAATAATAAGATTCCAGCTGGAATGTTTATTAAAATGTTTTCTAAAATCCCATTACTCTGTCTCTGATGCCAAACTCACCTCTTCCAAATACTGGTACATCATATCCTTGACGGCCTGCATGTTGGTGGCATCCATCATCAGTGTAATGGTTTGCCCCTTCCTGATCTTCACAACCCCTCGGAAGACTTGTGGGTTGTTGTAGCAGGCTGCCAAGGTGGCAATGGCCATTACCTGGAAGCAAGAAAGGAGAAAGAAATCACATAGAAGGATTCTCGTTTAATTCTGGCCCAAAGGTTTCAAAAATATTTGTGTATACCTTTAAGTCACAAGGGCAAAAGAATACTCAGAGGTGGTTTCATAGCTGGAAGAGACCACAAAGGCCATCCAACTCCCTGCTATGCAGGAACACAAAGGCAAAACAACTGGGAGACAAACAAGGCATAGCAAGTGCTTTGGCTACATTTCAGATCAAGGTTTCTCATTACTGTGGCTCTTAATGAGGAAAGCAATGAGAAACCATCTGTTTAGCCGGTATTGCACCACCTGTCATCCACCGGGAAGTAGCAACCGATAGTGAAAGGACCAAGGCAGTGACATCTCCAGCTCATCCCCTGTTTGGGTATCAGCCAGCGCGTCAATGACTTGAATCAAGAATAGTTTTCTAAGATCTACAGAGACACTCGCTGGAACACCTCAGCAAGTGAGAGTCCAAAAGTGGCAGGCTCAAACCCAGAGTCTCAATCAATGGCTGATACCAAATCAGAGACTCCCCCCTGGGTACACAGAAATGTTCCTAATGTTCAGATGAAATCTCCTTTCTTGTAATTTGAAACCATTGTTCTGCGTCTTGGTGTCCAGGGCAACAAAAAACAAGCTTGCTCCCTCCTCCCTGTGGCTTCCTCTCACATATTTATACATGGCTATCACGTCTCCTCTCAGCCTCCTCTTCTGAAGGCTAAACATGCCCAGCTCTTTAAGCCGTTCTTCATAGGGCTTGTTCTCCAGACCCTTGATTATTTGAGTCGCCGTCCTCTGGATACATTCCAGCTTGTCAATACCTCTCTTCAATTGTGGTGCCCAGAATTGGACACAGTGTGATTCTAGGTGTGGTCTGACCAAGGCAGAATAGAGCATGGGTAGCATGACATCCCTGGATCTAGACACTAGACTCCTATTGATGCAGGCCAAAATCCCGTTGGCTTTTTTTGCCGCCGCATCCCATTGTTGGCTCATATTTAACTTGTTGTGAAAAGACTCATGAAATGCCCTTCCAAGAGGCAAAGACTTTACAAGACTAGGCAACCTACCTGGGCGATGGCATAGAAGTTGAATATACTCTGGTTTTTCACTCGGGACAAGAATGTCAAGATGTTGGGGACATGATGCAGGGCATTGATGATCAGCTCGTTCATACACTGGACAGCCTTGTCGATGTTCTCAGGCTTGGATAGATCTGATAACTTCTTTACATATTTGCTCCACACCTGGGAACATTTCAAGAGTTACACAAGACTACCAAGCAGGACATTTTGCAGTGCCGTGCCTATAAGTCTCCCATTCCACCCTTTCTCTGACAAGACACTAAAACAGGAATTCAGTCATTATAGTTTGCACAAATCATTGTTGCATTGGGTTGCTGTGAGTTTTCTGGGCTGTATGGCCATGTTCCAGAAGCATTCTCTCCTGATGTTTTGCCCACATATTATTGTTGTGTTGCTCTTATGTGACCTCAATATAACCGAGTTCTGTAGCCATCAACTGTGGCCATCAACACAGTCAGGCCACAGCATTGCTGCTTCTGACCAGCCCCAGATCCAGCATAGGTGTTTATATACTCTGCACCCAAAACTCAGCAGTGGCAGAACAGAATCCGTTATGTTTGGCTAGTCAAATCTAATTTGGTCCCACTGGATCATTCTCTTTCCTCTGCTGTTGTTTGTCATTTGGCAGTGGCCATGAAGTCCTCCCCACCCCTTTTCCCCTTTTGATATCAACAATGGTACCTGGCAATAATTAGGAGCTCTATAGAACTCTGTAGCTACAGCCATGGTGACAAAACAACAACAACAACAACAACAACAACAAACCAAGTAATTTCCTTCCCTTTTCCCCCTGAACTGCAGAAAAGTGCATGGCATCACTGGATTGTGTGGATAGGTCCAAGTGTCCATATCAACCTCAAAGTGCAGCTGTAGTCCTTCCCTAGCTCAGGTGTCATTTGCCCAACTTCCCTACTATCTGCCCATTCTCATTTTTCTTACCTCTTTGGGCCAAAACTCTCTGCCCACAAGTTGGTCTTCATAGTAATCCCGGATAATGTTGGTTTTCTGCAGGAAAAGCCCCAAGGAAAGCACAAGCTCCACGTCCTGACCAACGACAGGGTCTTCCAGTTTAGATGCAGAGAAGATTCGGGAGAAGCCAACAAATGCCAGGGCAGTGCCATAGTAGCAGTACTACAGAGGTTAAAAACCACAAAATTTTAGGGCAAGGCTGGGAAAAGTGTGACTTACAGATGTGTATGAAGCTGACAAAAATGTGAGGAAATTTCTCACCATGCTTTCAGGGTATGTGGGAAGGGGCACATTTTTAAAGGGGGAGGTAAAAGGACAGAAAAAGATATAGTTGTAGGGGTCTACTACAGACCTCCAAGACAGACAGAAGAACTGGATGAAGCCTTCCTTGACCAGATGACTGAACATGCAGAAAGAAGAGATAGACTTAGTAGTAATGGGGGATTCAAACTACTCTGATATTTGTTGGAAAACAAGCTTTGTCAAGAGTACAAAGTACAACAAATTCCTCACTTGCCTTGTAGACAATTGTATTGAACAGAAGGTAGGGGAGACAACAAGGGGATCAGCTATTCTGGATCTGATCCTAATCAATGCTAAGGAACTTAGCATTTATTTTTTATTTCGTATCAAAAAGCATTGCATAAATTAGTATAAAACTGATTAAAAATAGAAGGAGCGCAGGTGGCTAAATATCACTTGACCAAAAACGGGCAACAGCAATGGCATTGTCTGTAGCCTCCAACAATTCTTCCTCTGTACATGAGGCAGGGCATAGTGGACAAGCATATAGATGCGGAGTTGTCTGTTCTGCTTCACAGTCACACAAGGTGTGAGATTCTTTTAGGTAGGGCCATTTGGCCAGGTTGTCTTTTGATCTGCCCACTCCACTTCTGAGTCTGTTCAGGGACTTCCAAGTTACCCATTCTTGGTTTTCCCCTGGAGGAAGACCCTCGGGGGGGGGGGGAGCATTCAGTTGGGATTTCCTGGTTTAGCTGCCCAGAGGGATACCCTTGCTGTTGCTGGAGGGATGCCAGGAGGAGTGGTAGTTCTCATAAAGCTTTTCATTGATTTAAGTCTACTGGGAGGAGGCTGGTAGCGATGTAGTAGATGGCTTTCACAGTGTTCAAACTTATGTCTCTCACATTTAGCAGCAACTACCCATCGCACATCAGGGGGGGCAATAAGGGGGACACAGAAAGAGCCTCCTCGAAGACTGAGTAAATGCAGTCTGACAACCCCGGGCAACATTTCTTGTAAACAGCTAATCTTTCCAAACCCCAAAGCATTGCTTTTAAACATTTGAAGGACCTGGTCAATGGAGTGGAAAGGAAAGTGGTGGGATCTTTAGGTGGGAGTGACCATGTGCTCCTGGAGTTTGAGATACAAAGGAAGGGGGAAACTTTGAGCCTCATCACACTAGAGAATGTATCCACTTTAAATCCAGTTGCTGCCTCCTGCACAATTCTGGAGTTTGTAGTTTATAGAGGAGCCTTTAATAGCTTCATAAAACTACAAACCCCAGAATTCTGCAGGGGGCAGAAACTGGATTTTTAAGTGGATTTTTTCTCTAGTGTGAACTGATGGCAGTACACAAATACATATCATGTCACACACTTAGGGAAACAGGATTGGATCAATTGTAGCTTCCCCCAATCTTGTGCCTACAGATCTGTTGGACTAAAGTGGATTCATTCTCTAGTGTGAGACTTTAGGAGAGCTGACTTCAGGAAATATAAGAAAATATATAGCATGATTCCATGGACAGGAATATTAAAAAAAGAATGGTGTCAATGATGAATGGGTTTCTTAAAAATGAGATACTGAAGGCACAATTGCAAACAGTGCCAGCAAGGAATTTCTCTTCATCTTGGAAAGAAGTGACTACTGGAGTGAGGCAGGGTTCGGTCCTTGGCCCGGTCTTGTTCAACGTCTTTATTGATGACTGGGATGAAGGTTTAGAGGGCATGCTTATCAAGTTTGCAGATGACACCAAATTAGCAGGAATGAGGACAAGATCAGAATTTAAAACAACCATAACAGTTTAGAGAGTTGGGCCAAAACTAACAAAATGAATTTCAACAGGGACAAATCCAAAATACCACACTTAAGGAGGAAAAAAATGAAATGCAAAGATACTACAATACTGTGTCCAATTCTGGGCACCACAATTTAAATGACATTTTGACAAGCTAGAAGATGTCCAGAGGAGGGCAACTAAAAGAATCAAAGGTCCTTTGAGGAGCATCTTAAAGAGTTGGGTATGTTTAGCCTGCAGAAGGGAAGGTTGAAGCCCCTTCCACACAGCTGAATAAAATCCCACATTTATTTATTTTTTGCTTTGGACTGGAATATATGGCAGTGTGGACTCAGAAAATCCAATTCAAAGCAGATATTGTGGAATTTTCTGCCTTGATATTCTGGGATATATGGCTCTGTGGAAGGGCCCATAGAGGAGACACAATAGCCATGTATAATATTTGCAGTGATGCCATAAGAGGGAGCAAGCTTGTTTCCTGCTGCCCTGGAAACTAGCACTTGGAGCAATGGCTTCAAACTACAGGAAAGGAGATTCCACCTGAACATTAGGAAGAACTTCCTGACTGGAAGAGCTTTTTCAGCAGTGGAACTCTCTGCCCCGGAGTGTGGTGGAGGCTCCTTCTTTGGAAACTTTGAAAACATAGGCTGGATGGCCATCTGTCAGGGGGTGTTTAGATTGTGCTTTTCCTGCATGGCAGCGAGTTGTACAATATGGCACATGTGGTCTCTTCCAACTGTATTATTCTATGATTTTAGAAGAAGCCTTCATGTTGTTTCTAGAAGGTTTGAAATAACTTTACGGAAAGCAGGCCTGACCAGATTCTTTCATTTCAAATTTGCATGTTAGTCATTCTGAATTTTAAGAAATCTGCTGTTTTGTGACATAGGGATTTCCCCTTAATACCAGCGATACAATCTACCTTTGGCACCAAATTTTCTCTTCAAGAAATAATGTCTAGGAGGAACATTCCTACCTTGTTAACAGAAGCTGAGTAGTTTTTCACAGATAAATTTCTAATCACATTTCCATGATTTATGCCCATTCATGGTTTTGACCACCATGAAGATTTGCTGGGGGAAGCCACTTACTGTGTCCCAGTCTTTCATAGATTCCACCTTTCTCTCCAAGAACTCGGCCAATCCAAGACCCACTTTGGGGCAAATGTCAGCAAATACATCCTGATAGACCTTCTCCAGCTTCCGGAACTCCAAGGAGATCTGAGGCACAATGATAACATAGGTTAGTCTTCAAAACAGACCACCAAGGTTTAACTCCAGATTTGAAACCTGAAAGTGTACGAAATCTGCATTTCAAGTTTTTCAGTTATGGTTTTAAACATGGAGAAAAGGGGAAAGCCTGGCAGTCACCTACCAACAGAAATATTGAAGAAAGAAAGTATACTGCAGTTCCATGATGTGTTCAGCCAACACAGCAATCCTTCTCTTTAGGTAAATAATAATAATAATAATAATAATAATAATAATAATAATAATATCCACATAGTTAAAGCAATGGTATTCCCTATAGCAGCGTTTCTCAACCTGGAGGTCGGGACCCCGGGGGGGGGGGGGGGTTGCAAGATGACAGAGGGGTCACCAAAGACCATCAGAAGATGCAGTATTTACTGTTTTCTCATGAGGGTTCCATGTGGGAAGTCTGGCCTAATTATATCCTTGGTGGGGTTCAGAATGCTCTTTGATTGTAGGTCAACTATAAATCCCAGCAACTACAACTCCCAAATATCAAGGTCTATTTCCCCCCAAACTCCACCAGTGTCACATTTGGGCACATTGAGTATCCTTGCCAAGTTTGGTCCAGATCCATCATTGCTTGAGTCCACACCTCTGAATGTAGGTGAACTACAACTCCAAAACTCAAGGTCAATTCCTACCAAACCCTTCCAGGATTTTCTCTTGGTCGTAGGAGTTCTGTTTGCCAGATTTGGTTCAATTCCCTCATTGGTGAAGGTCAGAATGCTCTTTGATTGTAGGTTAACTATAAATCGCACGAACTACAACTCCCAAATGACAAAATTAATTAACCCCAACCCCACTAATATTTAAATTTGGGCATATTGCATATTTGTATCAAATACAGCCTGCATATCAGATATTTATATGATGATTCATAACAGTAGCAAAATTACAATTGTGAAGTAGAAACGAAAATAATTTTATGGCTGGGGGTCACCACAACATGAAGAACTATATTAAACAGTTGTGGCGTTAGGAAGGTTGAGAAACACTGCCCTATAGTAACTTATGGATGTGAGAGCTGGACCATAGGGAAGGCTGAGCAAAGGAAGATAGATGCTTTTGAATTGCAGTATTGAAAGGAAGTTCTGAAGTGCCTTGGACCCCAAGAAGATCCAACCAGTCCATACTCCAGGAAATAAAGCTCAGCTGCTTACTGGAGGGAAGGATATTGGAGACAAAGATGAAGTACTTTGGCCACATAATGAGAAGACAGGAAAACGTGGAGAAGACAATGATGCTGGGGAAAATGGAAGGAAAAAGGAAGAGGGGCCAACCAAGGGCAAGATGGATGGATGGCATCCTTGAAGTGACTGGTTCGACCTTGAAGGAACTAGGGGTGGTCATGGCCAACAGGGAGTTCTGGCATGGGCTGGTCCATAAGGTCATGAAGAGTCAGAAGCACTGAATGAATAAACAACAACAACAACAATACTAATAATAACTTTATTTTTGTAACCCTCCTCTATTTCCCTGAAGGGATTCGGGGTGGCTTACATGGGGGCAGGCCCGAGATTCAACACACCGTAGTTAAAATATAACAACAAAATTCATAAAAACTTTTCAACAGTATGAAAACACATAATACAATACATAGTGAACATCTAACAACCTTCAGTGGTCTGAGTAGACAGTTCGGAGCTCAGGTGGGTGGATGATGCAAATTACTTGCAAAGGATAGGGATGATGGATAAAGTGCTGAAGGCGGATGACAAAATTAGAAACTGGGGGTAATGTAAGGAGAGCACTATGTCTCTAAAAGGGGGAAGTGATAATGTGCAAGATCTGATTATGGATCAAACTGGGGGCCAGACTTATCCGGAGAACTATCTAGCCGAAGGCATAGTGGAACATCCACATTTAGTTCTTTCTGGAAGGTGGAGATGGTGGATGCCAGTCTAATCTCCCTAGGGAGAGAGTTCCAGAACCGGGGGGGGGGGGGGGGCACCACCGAGAAGGCCTTCTCTGTCATCCTCACCAACTGTGCTTGTGACTGAGGTGGGAGTGAAAGGAGGGCCTCCCCAGAATAATAATAATAATAATAATAATAATAATAATAATAATAATAATATCTTTATTTATATACCACTCTATCTCCCCGAGGGGGACTCCCAGCGGTTTCCAAGTAACATCACCGAAACATACAAAGTAAGATATTAGAGATCGCGTAGGTTCGTAGGGGAAGATGCGGTCACGAAGATAAGCAAGTCTCGAACTGTGTTGGGCTTTATAAGTGATAACCTGCACCTTGAGTTGATACTGAAAACTTATCAGCAGCCAGTAATTAACAAGAAGTGAATATTTAACCCCACCCTATATTAGCAAGATTTTTCATTGCAGAGCATTGTATATTCAATCAAAATTAATACAAGCGCTGATATTTTAGATCAACTGGTGACTTAAATGATTCCAAGGTAAATGGGTGTTAATGGAACTAAAAAAAATCTGTGTACTACTCAAAACCAAATGAATGAACCCAAATATTAATGAATTAAGGTTGATGAGAAAGGACTAATCAGCTGAAATGAAAGATATATATAATTCTTTGGAAAAGCTGATTTGGAGAACTAACTCAAATGAATCAGAAACCAGTGAAACTTCATTTTGTTTTGTGAATGGGATGCAACCACATCAACACTATTATTTCAAGCATTTAGGCTTTTAAGTTTTAAATGATGTTATGGCGATATGCAACAAGAGGTTATGTGTTAATGAAAAGATAAAGATTATCTGCTGACCTAAGATGTTTGCAAATCATATCAGGAATGCAGATCTGCCATCACAAAATTACCACCCACAGCCTATGATACTAGACCTTCATTGGGCAGTGGTCACTTTTGTGGTCCTCAGGACCCCACAGTGCTGGGAAGAAGGTTCTTCTGGATGTTTCCTACTGGAAATGGATCATGTTTGGAAGGTCCCAGAACCTTTCCCTGCTGTCAAAATATTTTTTGCAAAGGCAATGTTTGTTTCTAAGTGTTCCAAAAATGCTCTTGGAAGGGCAGTAATGTGTCCAAAAACTTTGAGAATGTCTCCATGCCCAATGGAGGGTGTTTGGGAAGTGAGAAATTTTGATATTAGGGGGAAGAAACAGGTGCAGTTCTCAAAGGAGTCCTGGACAGGTGTTAATGTGACCCTCTAGTTTTTCATTTGCCCACCTTGGTTTATTCAGTCAACAAAATATAGTAACCAACTTTGTTCCCCTCATATTTACAAATGGAGCAACAAGCAGCTGAGGCCTATTGTTGGAAAGCTGTTTTGATCAGTGAAGACCATTCTGTTTTACTCCCTTTCACCTGCCCCAGTACATACACATCTAATGATAGTTGAGGAAAATGGAGAACAACAGAATGAAACATAAGCTCAAGATTCAAGTATGGAGACAGTGGCTCACCGTTGGGAAATCCTCCAGTATTTGCTTGTCCTTGTCATTGCTGCCCATGAATCTCCAGTCAGGCTGATACAGGTAAGAGTAGAACTTGTGTAAAATGGGAATCTTGGTTTCCAAGCTAATCGTCATGTCATCCTCCACTGTGTCTAGTGCCCGGAGAACCAAGTAGAAGATGCAAACTGCATGTCTGGTGAAGGCAAGAAGTGAGAGATTATTTGTGACTCGGATGCTAATAATGAATACTGAGTGCTGTAGGCAATGTTTAAGTTTACTGGTTTCATTAAGAATGCCCAGGAGGTGGGGGAAAGTCTTCTGAAATGACTCTATGTCATTCAGTTCAACAGGGCTGCTGTTATCCATTCCTTTGTTTATTCATATGAATTCTGGATGTACAGTGTTTCCTCGCTCCTTTGCGGTTCGCTTACCGTGGACTCGCTCTTTCGTGGTTTTCCCTGCACGACCCTTTTCCTCACCTTCCCTCCCTCCCTCTCACTTCACCTTCTCTTTCCTCTCCTCTTTCCCCTCCCTTCTTCCCTCCCTCCCTCGGGCACTCATGCTACCTGAGGGAGGGAGGAAGGGAGGGGAAAGAAGAGAGGAAAGAGAAGGTGAAGTGAGGGGGGGGGGGAAGGGAGCATCCCTACTTCACGATATTTTACTTATTGCAGGTGGTCCTGGAACGGAACACCCATGATAAGTAAGGGAACACTGTATAACCTCACAGATAAAGGGGTCATTCTCTATTTCTTGCCTTTAAAAATACTTAGTGACCTTTGGTGTTTCAAATTTTTAGCTGCAAAGGAAGACTGGCAAATCTCTTCTGAACAAAACTTACAGAGAAAATCCTGTCATATGTTCACCTTAGGGCTGGCTAAGGTCAGAAACAACTTGAAGGCATTTAACATCAACAGTGAGTTTTAAACGTGTTTTATACCTTTTAAATCTTTTTTAAAAAACTGTTATTTAATTATCTTTAGCTTTATACAATAAGGTTTTAAACTTAAAGTTGTTTTCAATTACTGTGAGCTATCATGGCACCCATCTCATCAGAAAGGCAGTTCAATCAATATTCAATGCAAGATGATACATTGAGTTTCAAAGCTCATCAGCAGCCAGAACCTCAGTCTTCCAAGTCTCAGGTTGATACACTAATCATTGTGCCACTTTGACTCTGCTATGTGTCAGGTCTACCTTTTTTCTTGCTATCTTTAAACACTGCAAATCATTGTGTGACAATAAATACTCTTGTTAAACAACACTAACTACTGTAACAGGATGGTGTTCAATTCCTAGTGTTGCTTGCTCTCCAAGAGCAGAAGCCTGGCCTGGAACAATGGCTTCAAACTGCAGGAAAGGAGATTTGCCAGGTTTTACAATGTATTGTAATATAATATAGCTGAGTCATGCACTGCTAATGGGCTTCTTTGGAAATGTTGAGTCATGCATTAACTGTATATAGGGAATCATTTGGGAAATGTGTTCTGGCCTAGTCCAGGTGATTGTGAATGATGTAATCCTGGGTCTGAGTTAAGTTAATGAGTTGGGAACCAATCAGAGATTGCTATGTGTAATTGCATAGAATTGTATATAAGGAAGTCATGTAGAGTGTATTCTCTCTCCTTGTGCTGTGATGCTGTTCGTTGAAGGCCCTATGTAATTGATTAAAAGAACCTGTCTGCTAAGACAAGATATAACTGTGTGCTGTGATAGTTTGTAATGGCATCTAGACTGGGGGGAAACAATAGTAAAACTGACAATGGCCGGGCATGTGCTCAAGTGTCTGTAAAAGAATTCCAGAGTGACTGCAGTTTGTGGAAGCAGTTGACTGAAAATACTGTGCAGGAAGACGCTACTGGAAAGCACTGAAGTTGTGCAACTGATCTGCTGCTGAATTGTGAAATTAATCTCAACAAGATTCCACCTGAACATTAGATAGAACTTCCTGACTGTGAGAGTTGTTCAGCAATGAAACTCTCTCTGACCCAGAGTGTGGTGGAGGCTTTTAAACAGAGGCTGGATGGCCATATGTGGGGGGGTGCTTTGAATGCAATTTTCCTGCTTCTTGGCAGGGGGTTGGACTGGATGGCCCAAGAGGTCTCTTCCAACTCTATGATTCTATGATTCTATGAACCATTCGGAATTCAGAAACCTTGCCAACCGTATTGTTCTTTGAGCCTTTCAGTTATCTACTTCCCTTTTAAAATATTTATATAGTAGACTTGCATATTATATGAGGGATTTGTCAGAGAATTCTTTGTGTAATACAGTTTTTCATGTATAATCTGGTGCACTATTTTCCTGACTGAAATTGAGTAGTCTCCTGGACTTCTGGCTAAAAGCATACAATATAACTTCACTGGAAAAGTTAGAAAATGCTGAGGGAAAAATTGTCACTAGCGACCACATCAGGTGGACCGATTTGCCCATTGTGCGCCGCTTCCCTTCCCTTCACACAACGTACAGGCACATTTGGCTGGGCTTTGTGTCAAAAAAGGAAGGCGTAGCAGCACATGCCCTTGCCACGGCGACATGGGAGTTTGCCCATGTTGCCTTCTTCCAAGGGAGTGAAGCCAGGTGGCATTGCTTCCCCCATGGGATAATGAGGAAGTTAAGGCGAGCAATGCGGGGTGTGGAGTGGCAGCTTCTCTACACCCCCACCGGAAACCCATGGATTCGCCCTGATGCATGAATGGAACATTACATCATGCAAGTGTATATAAGAACACCAACAGAATAAGTTGGTGTTGGGTGATGTGATGGTGTATAGTGAACTGGAGGATTCTGGAGAGAGCTGTGAATACTGTAAATAGCTTCAAATAACAACAACAACAACAACAATTGGCGCACTGGGTGCCATGCCAAAAGATCTCAGCCAGCATTTGGAAACAATAAACATTGACAAAAACAATAAACATCAATCTGCGCACATCATTCGAAAATACATTGCAGAGTCCTAGACGCTTGGGAAGTGTTCGACTTGTGATTTTGTGATACGAAATCCAGCAAATAGATCTCGTTTGCTGTGACATACTGTGCTTTTGTGTCAATAATAATAATGTGTTCATCTTGTGATTTTTTTATACGAAATCCAGTATATAGATCTTGTTTGCTGTGACATACTGTGCTTTTGTGTCAGTAAAATAATAATAATAATAATAATAATAATAATAATAATAATGTATTGTTGAAGGCTTACATGGCTGGAATCACTGGGTTGTTGTATGTTTTTTCGGGCTATATGGCTATGTTCTAGAGGCATTCTCTCCTGACGTTTCGCCCGCATCCATGGTAAGCATCCTCAGAGGTAGTGAGGTCCGCTGGAGACCTCACTTCCTCTGAGGATGCTTGCCATGGATGCGGGTGAAACGTCAGGAGAGAATGCCTCTAGAACATGGCCATATAGCCCGAAAAACCTACAACAACCCAATAATAATAATAATAATAATAATAAAGTCTTCCTGTGGAAAGAAGCTCCTGCATCTGCTGTTTATTCCAAGTATTGCTCATACTAGAGACAGTACTTTAAAACTACTTGGAGGGTCGAGCTAAGAAACTCTGCTTCAGGCTGAAGAATACATGACATTGACTTACCGCACTTCCTTGTCGAGCATCTGGATTACTAGGGCAGCGCTTCGCCCAGTCTGGTTCAGGTATTTATAGCAGAGACTTTCACTCAGCGCGTCCTGCAGCAGGAAAGAGGAGGTAGCATTGGTCTGGGAGTTAGAAAGCAAGGCCAGAAAGGTGATGGCAGAGCAGGAAGACAGCAGTGGGGTATGCCTGGATATGAGACACAGTTACCCTGGAAATGGTGGCCATGAAGAGGAATGAGGAGCACCATGTGCAATCAGAGGTGGGATGCACAGTGAGTGGCACAAGACACTCCATGAGTTTTGTTGCCACACAGAAGTCTGGGAGAGGCACATCTTAATTACGACTCATGCCAAAGACCACAAAACTATTATAGTCGAAATGGAGCACTGCATGGTGGAAAAACGATAGTGGGTTGCAACAGTAGAAGCCATGTGAAAAGGACTATCCTCTGCAGCCTGAGTATTCACCTTCAAGGTAGCACAGAATGCTCCCAGGAAATGGCCTTGACTTATAAAACCCTCAACGGTTCTGGCCCAGCTCTATGAACTCCCAAGGACCTTAAGATCATCTGGAGAGGCCCTGCTCTCGGTCCCACCGCCATCGCAGTCGCGTTTGGAGGGAATCAGAGACAGGGCCTTCTCGGTAGTGGCCCCTTGGATGTGGAACTTCCTCCCTAATGAGATCAGATCTGCCCCCTCCCTCATGACCTTCCGGAAGAAGCTCAAACCCTGGTTATGGGATCAACTGACTGTTTTTAGCTGACGGCAATGGATTGATTTGGAAGACGACGTGAAGCGGCGAACTGTTTTAATGTATTTATAATTGTTTTTAATGTATGCTAAGTTTATATTACGCTTTGTTTTTATTGTTTGGCACTTAATGGTGCCTGTTGGTAGCCATCCTGAGTCCCTCTTCAGAGGTGAGAAGGACTGGATGGAAATGCTCCTAATAAATAAAATAAAATAAAATAAATCAAATCTTTAAGCATTGTGATATCTTTTTGTACTGTCACCTGCAATCTAATAGGTAGGACTCATGGCTGTTAAGTGGATGTAATCTTCATTGGAAGATGTGTAACTTTCGTTTTAAGTATCCACATTGCCACATTACACTATTGTATTCCAAAATGGTACCGTTTTCCAAGCTCAGGCTCTTCCCAAGTGTTGCAATTTCACTTTAGATGCATGGATGCATTCTATGGAATTCTGGAGTCTGTACTTTCGCCTGGTACTAAAGGAACTCTGAGAATTATAAGTACCTCTAGAAAAACCACACATTCTAGGATTCCATAGGGTCAAAGTGAAATGTAACCTTTGGCAACAAATAACTAGTAATTAGAGAATGATGAAAAGATAAAATATCATAAGCAATCTAGACTGGAATGTTTCTCTATTGCTGCTGGTAGCACTAACCATTAAGCAATAAGTAGTTGTAAGTTCACATTTTAAATACAGCAGATGGTGTTGTTTCTAAGATCTTACGGTAGATTAATATAGAAATAAATGGCACGTACAGAGCCATAGTTTGCGCGGAGGATGCACATGCCCTTTAATATTTCTGAAACAGCGCGCTCCAACATTTAGTGGAAGGCACTGTTTGGGTCTTCAAGCTTAAGTCTGATTCAACACTACTTTGTCTGCCATCTGCATTTTTTAAAAAAAAGAACTTTGTACATGCTCAAATGGCTATGCAGTCAATCAAAATATTTTATTGTAGGGCCCATGGCACCACATGCACACAATAGTACCCTCAGAGCAACAGGCACCAAAGATGCTAAACAGAACCCAGAATCATGCTCCCACAAAGAGCAAAAAGAATGTAATTGATAGCAATTTTATCTAACTCTGTCTTTCTGGTCTTTTTTGAAGAAAGTTACTTTGTAAGTTACATAGTCACTCAGCAGAAACTGCACTGTATTGTTGAAGGCTTTTGTGGCTGAAATCACTGGGTTGTTGTAGGGTTTTTGGGGGCTGTATGGCCATGCTCTAGAAGCATTCTCTCCTGACGTTTCACCTGCATCCATGGAAGACATCCTCAGAGGTTGTGAGACCTCATAACCTCTGAGGGTAACGACTTCAACTTAAGCAGATATCTGGCTCTGAAATGTTCACTTTTCAAAAAGGGGCTGTTCAAATCTTTCAGGGAAGATGCCACTAACCAGCTTTTATGTTTCACCATGGTATTTATACTTCACCACAAACATAACCAGCTCCTGATGTCTCATAAAGTTGGATTTTATTTAATCTATATAAATAAA
The DNA here is from genome assembly GCF_037176765.1 of Anolis sagrei. Classification (NCBI taxonomy): domain Eukaryota; kingdom Metazoa; phylum Chordata; class Lepidosauria; order Squamata; family Anolidae; genus Anolis; species Anolis sagrei. Next base: position 10,493,168 of record NC_090021.1, read on the forward strand.
AATGTAATGTTCATTTGTGGGATTAACAGAATTCAAAAACTAGTGGGAGAATTGACACCAAATTTGAACAGCATACACCTAACAACCCAATGTATGTCCTTCACTCAAAATTTTTTGATTTTGCCATTTGGGAGTGGTAGTTCTTGGGATTTGTAGTTCACCTACAATCAAAGAGCATTCTGATCTCCACCAATGATGGAATTGAACCAAAGGTGACACACAGGACTCCCATGACAAACAGAAAACGCCAGAAGGGTTTGGTGGGCATTGACCTTGAGTTTGGGAGTTGTAGTACACCTACATCCAGAGAGCACTGTGGACTCAAACAATGATGGATCTGGACCAAACTTGGCACGAATATTCCATATGCCCAACTAGGAACACAGATGGAGCTTGGGGGAAATTGGCCTTGATATTTGGGAGTTGTAGTTACTGGGATTTATAGTTCACCTACAATCAAAGAGCATTCTGAAGCCTATGAATGATAGAATTGGGGCAAACTTCCCACACAGAACCCCTATGACCAATAGAAAATACTTAAGGCCATCCAGTCCAACTCCTTTCACCAGGGCAAGAAAATGTAATCAAATACTGTTTACCCACAAGCAGAAAGAAATTACATATATTAGAAACCAACACTTTCTCATTACTTTATTTTCCAGATCACCAGACTGGGCCACAGCAACGCCTGGCAGGGGACGGCTAGTGTTCCATAAATTAAAATACTTCATTTGCAACCTTACATTATTGTCATTTCCTCCTATGGCATCACATTCATTAGACTGTTTTCTATGGTTTAACAAATCATTCGAACAGACCTTACCCATCCATTACTTGGAGTGCACCACAGTACAATGCCCTTAAGAAAAAGACGGGCTGGCTCATCACACTAGAGAAAAAAAATCCACTTAAACTCCAGTTTCGGCCTCCTGCAGAATTTTAGTCTTTGTAGTTAAGGAAGGAGCTTTTAACAGCCTCACTAAACTACAAACCCTAGAATTCCGTAGGAGGCAGAAACTGGATTTTAAGTGGATTCTTTCTCTAGTGTGATGAAGTGATTGCAGTACACAAATATATATCATGTCACACACTTAGGGAAACAGGGTGAGATCAGTCGTAGCTTCCCCTAATCTTGTGCCTACAGATCTGTTGGATTATAATAATACAACTTTATTCTTAACCCCCCTTCTCTCCCCACTGGGACTCAGGGTGGCTTCCAAAGTTTGAATGACAAACATTCATTGCCTGTGCAATAACATAAAAAACAATTAAACAAACAATTAAATGTAAACAGATTAAACTGTTTAAACTATAGCTGATTAAACGGCAACTCCTATCATCCATAGTCAGCACAGCAGTTGGGAACTGCAGCCCAACAGATCGAAAAGTCACCATGATGAGTGAAGGGTTGCTCCTGATGAGAACTGGCTGCACTGCACAGATTAAGACCGGCGTGATGTTTGCTTAAAAGTAAAGTGCCAATGCAATCTGTTCTGGCCCAGTTTACCTGTCCAAATGTATTTTCCTCTATGAACCATCTAGGATCTTAAGATCATCTGAGAAGGCCCTGCTCTCAGTCCCACTGCCACTGCAGTTGTGTTTGGTGGGGATAAGAGACACGGCCTTCTCCGTGGTGGCCCCCCGGTTGTGGAACTCCCTCCCTAATGAGAATAGATCTGTCCCCTCCCTTCTGATCTTCCAGAAGAAACTTAAATCCTGGTTATGGGATCAAGCGTTCACAGAATAGTTGTTTTACTGGGAAGACAAGATTTTATTGGACTGTACTTGGACTGTTTTGGCAATTTTAATTTGGCGAACTAGTTTTAAAATATATATTGTAACTATTTTAATGTATATGAATGTATTTATTACGTGTTTTTTTAATCAAGTTTGGCATTGAATTGTTACCTGTTTGGAAGCCGTTCTGAGTTTCTCCTCTGAGGTCGAGAAGGACAGGGTATAAATGCTTGAAATAATAATAATAGTAATAATAATAAATAAATAATTTGCCTCACGTCCTTCAACTTTAATTACATCCATGGGCTAAGCACAAGTCAACAGGCAACATGGAGCTACACACACAGTAAGAAAGAGAGGTGAATGGTAAACAAGCAACATGCCAATTTCCCAGAAACTCACCAATCAAACCATTGGACAGGATGATTTCATAGGTCATATGAACAGATGCAGAGTGCATTTTCAGATACTGGAGTTTTCAGCAAGTTTGCACACAAATAACACATAATTGTATGAATAAGTACCAGCGCTCACTCAACTTAAACACTCTCAGAAGGTGTTGAGAACAAAGTCCAGCAACAACCAGACTTAAAAGAGGAGCTAACGAGGTGACCATAGAGATGCCCCCACCTACCTGGTCCATCTTGGGCATCACGGTCTTGTAACCTCCCATCTTGAACCACACCAAATTGTAGAGTTCCTTGGGATGACCCAGCCATTCTTTCAACAGTTCCATGGAGTCAGATTGTCAAATTTGGGGCTTCCTGGGAAGGAAAAAGCAAGGGTAAAATTCCACCTGATGGGAAAAAGTTAGAACTATGCCCTTCCCAACTTCCCTACCTTTCCTTTCTCACCTATACGTGGCCTCTATGAGAATTTCTCCTATTTTTTTTCCTCCTTTGACAAAACTCCACTGACAGTTTTCTAGTCCCAATGAGACTGCTCCTACCTGTGGGTGCTCCTCCCTTGAAATGCTGTACTGACCTAAGGCATCTTCCTCTCTCCCTTTTATATCTTAACTTTGAAGAGACATATCACCTAGAAGCAGCCAATGGTGGCTGGCACCCCAAGCCATGGATGCTGATAGGGAGCCTTAGGGCCCATGCGTGCTAACCTCAGAGATAAAATAGCTAATTAACCCTGGAGATAATTTGTCCAAAGGGTCAACATATATTGAAGACATCTTGACAGTTAAATATCTGTTAACTTTTCTAGATAGTTTTGTATCCTGCCTGAAGCATCAAGGTGAGGGCTTTTTCCAACAGAACAGAAATAACTTGATTTCTATCCCTGATGCATGTTGTGTTTCATTTGTTTACAGATTTATCTGGAATGTTGTATTTAGCACATTTCAACATTTCAGGCTCTCATTGTAATGTACAGGGTGTAAAAATGTTTTAAATATGAAATATATGAAAACCAAGTTTAAATCTATATAAATAAAAATGTAATGTTTGGGTTGTTGTAGGTTTTTTTGGGCTGTACGGCCATGGTCTAGAGGCATTGTCTCCTGACGTTTCACCTGCATCTATGGCAAGCATCCTCAGAGGTAGTGAGGTCTGTTAGAACTAAGGAAAAGGGGTTTATATATCTGTGGAATGACCAGGGTGAGACAAAGGACTCACAACTTCTGAGGATGCCTGCCATAGATGCAGACGAAACGCAAGAAAGAATGCTTCTAGAACATGGCCATACAGCCCAAAAAACCTATGACAATTCATCTCTAATCCACTACCATTCTGCTACCATTGACAGCAGATACAAACCAGGTTGAGAACCTTCAATATTGGACCTTTCTTCAATTGGTCAAGTGCACTGATTTAACAATTTGTGATCCTGTGATTGAATTTCCAAACATGTGTATAACCTCATCACTTTTGTGTCATGCAATTTAGAAATAGTAAGAAGGATAGCGTATAGGAAAATCTTGACTCTTGCCATCACTTTACTTCTGCTATGCTAGTATTGGTTAGGACAAGTGGGACACGGAGCTGGAAACAGATCTGAAACTGAGCAGAAACGCACACCTATAAGAAACAATAACTTTGGCCAAAAGATCCACCAAGTCCAAGCACTGTTTTCAGCTCAAATTCCTCATAGCACTGGCAGAGTTTAATCCAATTGTCAGTATTTTATAGAACTTTTGAGTTATACTGGTAAAGAAAGCGTTCATGGCTTCCTATGAGAAAGCAAGAACTCACTTTTGCTCCCTTGCTCCAGCTATTTAGCCAGAGGTTGTACTCAAGGGGCAGTTGGGATTTCACAGAAGTTGAGGAAGCAAAAAATCCCCTTTGCTCCCCTGTGTCAGCTATTTTGCCAGAAGCTGAACTGAAGTGGTCGTTGGGTTCCCACAGAACTTGAAGCAAGAAGGCACCTTTGCTCCCTTGCATCAGCATTTTAAGCCAGAGGCTGAACTTGGAGGCTGAACCCAAGTCTCAGCGGTGGCTAGGGGAACTTTCACCCTCTTGTTACATCTCAAATAGATTATGGCAAATGCACTCTATGTGGGGTTGCCTTTGAAGACTCTTCAGAAGGTTCAACTACTCGAACGGGTGGCAGCCAGACTGCTCACTGGAGTGGTCTACAGGGAGTATACAACCCCTCTGTTACGCCAGCTCCACTGGCTGCCAGACTGCTACTGGGCACAATTCAAAGTGCTGGCTTTAGCCTATAAAGCCCTAAATGGTTCTGGCCCACTTACCTGTACAAACATATCTCCCACTATGAACCATCATGAGGGTTGAGCTTATTGGAGGAGGCCCTGCTCTCAGTCCCACCATCCTCGCAAATGTGACTGGTGGGGATGAGAGACAGGGCCTTCTCAGTGGTGGCCCCTCGTCTGTGGAACTCCCTTCCCACTGACATCAAATCAGCCCCCTCCTTCCTGTCCTTTAGGGGAAAAAACTTAAAACATGGTTGTGGGACCAAGCATTCGAACAGTAGATGCAACAATCATTAATGAGAATGATTCTATGTGACCAACAATGGATTTACCTGGATTACAATTTTGAACTTGTGTGATTTTAAATGATTTTTAAATAATTGATGTCTTTATTTGTTTTAATTATAACTGTTATTTATACATTTGTGAGATGGCATCAAATGGCTGCCTGTTGTGAAGCCACCCTGAGTCCCCCCTCGGGGGTGAGAAGGACAGGATACAATGCAAAATAAATAAATAAAATAAGTGGCAGTTGGGTCCCCAGAGAAATTGAGGAAGCAAGAAGTCACCTTTGTTCCCTTGATTCAGGCAAGCCTTGTCTTAGATTGCATTAGAAAGCTGAGTGTGTGCTTGACTCCTGTAATTAAAGGCTAGCTATTCTGCTGGGGGAACCAGAAAGCTGTGTGAGTGTTGTTTTGAAGGCGAGGCTAACACACAACTTTACAGTACATACAAAAAACAAACCAACATAAAACAAACACTCAAAGGGTCAGGTGGTTAGCGGTTTTCACATAATGTGTACACTCATTAACAAACACTATATGGATCCTGCTTGGTAACCTCACTCACTATGAGATGGAACAAATGCAAAACCTTCCCATGACATGCACAAGCTGTGGCATGGTTAGCTTCATCATACAACAACTAGCCAACTACGTCTGCACCAAGTGTAAACAGATGTCTCTCATGGAACAGAGGATCCAACAACTCGAGGACAATATTAAGGCCCTTAAGGACATTCAGGAACTCAAGCTCTTCTTGGAAACAGCACAACACGCTGTTCTAGATACGCAATCCACATTACACCAACATGAACATGATAGGGAACCTTATCGGTAGATCGTCTGCAAACAGATGTCTCTCATGGAACAGAGGATCCAACAACTCGAGGACAATATTAAGGCCCTTAAGGTCATTCAGGAACTCAAGCTCTTCTTGGAAACAGCACAACACGCTGTTCTAGATACGCAACCCACATTACACCAACATGAACATGATAGGGAACCTTATCGGTAGATCATCTGCAAACAGATGTCTCTCATGGAACAGAGGATCCAACAACTCGAGGACAATATTAAGGCCCTTAAGGACATTCAGGAACTCAAGCTCTTCTTGGAAACAGCACAACACGCTGTTCTAGATACGCAACCCACATTACACCAACATGAACATGATAGGGAACCTTATTGGTAGATCAGTTCAAATGTGGTCAACTCTCAGACTTGGAAGAAGATCATAGGTCCAGGAAGCCTCCTCAGAATATTTCTCCTCAGCTGGAGTTACACAATAGATTCCAAATTCTTACACCACTAACATCTGATCAGGAAACACGACATCTTGCGGAGGATCATAATTCCTTAGATACCACTCAGTCAGGCCTGTAGCTGGGGGGGTAGGGGTTCAACCCCTCCCCTGAAAATTTTCAGGTTAAAAAAACCCCTGTTTTACTCATGAATTTTAACTGGTTAACCAAATCCCCAAGCTAAGTCTATAAGATGCAAAAAATTAAGAGTCCCTCCAGAACTGCAGGCACTATCTCAAGCAAATATTGACAATTTATTCACACTGTCATTACTTGCAGCAATAGCCGATGTAGTGAAGCAACCAAGTTGGGGGGGGGGGGGGGAGTGTTGAATGCTCTCATTAAGAAGACCAGACTTGGTGGAGGTGGTTGACAGGAGCGGAGCTGCAGGCTATTGAAGGCTGCTCTACCCCTGCTGCGCTCTTTGCTTCAGCGTGAGCTAGGAGGCAGGTTTCAACCCCCCCCCCCCCGAACATTTTTTCTAGCTATGACCCTGCATTCAGTGGACTGTCCTTGATCAATGCATGGGGGATAGCCCTGACTGGGATGGTGCTTCACCACATTCACACTTACACAGTAATGCAGATGCTCCATCCCCAATCGTAGACCAGGCGCAACAGGAACACACTCAGGAAAATGACAGGCTCTTGGGTGCATCTCAGTGGATTGTCCTTGGCAAATGAATTGGGGATGTCAAGGAGGAGGGGAAGGACAACACTTTACACCTACATAATCCACTTCAACAGGAACACTTTTCAGGGAAACTGCACACAACCTTGCACAAAGGGACCCTGTCAATCCTCAAACGAAACAGGTCTTGGTAGTAGGCGACTCCCTCCTTAGAGGAACGAAAGCTGTCATTTCCATACTGGATGCTGCCTCCTGGGGGCAAAAATACACCATGTCACTCAGAGGTTCACCAGGCTCCTCAAGCCCCATCACCCTCCCCCCATGTTGATTCATGTAGGAACCAATGATACTGCTAGGCATACTTTTCAATAGATTCCAAACAATTTTGAGCTCTCAGAACAAAGCTAAAACAGTGTAATGTGCAAGTGGTCTTTTCATCCCTCCTACCCATTGTAAGGGCCAGAAAAATAGTACAGGTCAATAATTGGTTCAGAAAATGGTGTCAGGAGGAACACTGTGGCTTCCTTGACCATATCCTGTTTTTACAGGAGGACGGCCTACGGGTAAGGGATGGGGTGCATCTCACACAAGTAGGAAAGCACCTTTTTGTGCACAGACTCGCAAACCTCATCAGGCACACTTCAAACTATTGTTCCAACTTAAACTAGGTCTTCCGTTTATTTTCCGGGCCCAATTCAAGGTACAGGTTATCACCTATAAAGCCCTTAACAGTTTGGGACCCACCTACCTTTCGTGATTGCATCTCCCTCCATGAACCTGCCCGATTCTTGGGGGAGGCTCTCCTTTCACCTCTACCATTATCTCAGTCCCGCCTTGTAGGAACAAGGGAGAGAGCCTTTTCAACAGTGGCTCCCCGTCTATGGAATACACTGCCTGGTGAGATTAGGCGAGCCCCCACCTTAGAAGGTTTTAAGAAGAATCTCAAAACCTGGCTCTTCCGTTGTGCTTTTGGAGATTAACTATACAATCTCATTTTACCATTCACCCTCAATTTTTGTCTTCAGTGCACCCTTTATACGAAGGTCCTTTTTCTCGACCCCATCTCGAAAGAGTTCCTCCCCCACAAATAAGCTGCTCCATTTCTATCTCACTGTTGCGATCCAGAGCAGGGAATGAGGCCCTAAGATAACTATCCACCACACTTGGCTGTGAAAAACAATCCTTTTTTATTGAAGAAAAATGGTTACAAAATAAAGGAAAAATGCAAGTCAAAAGCCACAGCAAAATCAGCAAACATGAATTTAAATGGACAAAGCAAAACCAAAAGCCTCACTGGGAAATACTGGAATCTGTTAGCAATCCACTAACCGTACTTGATATCCTAGAAATCTTCCCAAACTATGGCCAGGGAACCGGGAGAACTGCCAAGGTCTTCATAAATTCTGAAACGATGCCTGAACTGAGACAATCAGCCCGGCGTATTGCAATTAAAACTCAAGAATTGGTTCCGTGAACCGCCCTTCTGTTTTGAAGCCAATGTTTTTAATTCCTGAATTCGGGAGGATCGACGCAAACTGAGTGTTTTACTTCTGTCTTCCCAAATTTGGCCCCTTCTGTTGTCATTACAGTTAGCAGGTGCAGAAGGGAGGGAAAGTTCAAGGTCTCCCTCTGAAACATTCTCAGGAACACTGGTACTTTCATTTTCCAAATCTACAGAAGTTCCTTCCTCACTAATTTCAGGAACATTGGCATTTTCCAAACCTACAGCAGTTTCTTCCTCACTAATCTCAGGAGCATTGGCATCAAAAGGTACATTTCCACTAGCATCAGTAAATATACTTTCATTAGCATCAGGAGGAACAAACAGAGAATCAGGTTCAAGTTCAAACTCAGGCTGAACCCCAACACTCGCCCCCTGTTTTTATCCCTAGTATTTTAATCTGTACATGCAGCCCACTCATTGTTCTGTGTCTTGAATGGTTTTATTTTACTGTAATTTTATATTGGTTGTAATATTCTTATAGTGTATGTTTTATTGATTATGTTGTTGCTTATGTTTTGATTTTATTGTGTTGCTGCATTGTTGGGCTTGGCCTCATGTAAGCCGCCCCGAGTCCCCATTGGGGAGATAGGGGTGGGGTACAAATAAAGTTTATTTATTTATTTACTGGGGAAGGAGGACAACAACCTTGTGAAAAGTACTATCTCTGCTTTGCTTTGCAATCTCTCGATTTACTGCCTCTCTCCATCCATACTCCATCGTTGCCAGGAGGAGGGATTAGAACTCCGCTCCGGGCAATGGCAACCATTCATTAACTGGGAGGCAAAAACCCGTGAAACGGTGAGTCCACAAAAAGCAAACCGTGAAGTAGCGAGGGAAAACCGTAGATGCACTCTCAAGCTCCAGCTACACTGCCATATAAAATCCAGACTATCTAATTTGAACTAGATTATATGGCAGTGTAGACTAATATAATCCAGTTCAAAGCAGACAATCAGGGTTTTATATGGCAGTGTAGATGGAGCCTCAGTCTACTGAAATGAAGAGAAATACTTCTGCAGAGGAAGATGCAGGGCTCCATATGTACATGGGTCAGGGCTGTGCTGATTCGCAAAGCAGAAATCAATGCCACCTATCTTTCACTTAAAAGCCTACAAAATTTCTCAAGATATTATTCAGATGTTTGGCAACCTCAGTCATTGGTTGAACAGGATGACAGTGGTTTGCTTTATGTCCAAGGAAAATCCAGTCAGTTATGCTAAATAGGAACCCTACTTGCTGGATCACATTTTATGGGCATCTTATTATTTGCCGTCTTATAATAACAGTCATTTTGTCAGTACCACTTATTTCAATAACATTACAAAACTAATACTGATTTACAATGTACAAGAACAGATTGTTTTTTTCCACATAGCAACCTTGTGAAATTCAACACAAACATTTTCATTTAGTAGATGAGCAAGTTTGTAATAAAATTTATTTTTGTTGCATCAGGAGCAACTTGAGAAACTGCAAGTTGCTTCTGGTGTGAGAGAATTGGCCGTCTGCAAGGACATTGCCCAGGGGACGCCTGGGTGTTTTGATGTTTTTATCATTCTTGTGGGAGACTTCTCTCATGAGGAGCTGGAGCTGATAGAGGGAGCTCATCCACACTCTCCCCGGATTTGAACCTGCAACCTGTCGGTCTTCAGTCCTGCCGGCACAAGGGTTTAACCTACTGTGCCACTGGGGGCTCCTTGTAATAAAATAATAGGGGATTAAAGAAAGAGAGTAGTCGGAACTATATAGAGTCAAAATAAACACTTGGTTGCATGGTCCTATCACAATTGACAAGGGCCCCATCCATTAGCAGGCTTAGCAAAACAGTTGCTACTAGTTAACTGCATTTCAAAGTTGCAAGACTTGCCCTTAAAAAATACCTGATTTTCAGGTTTGCCAATATGGGAAAATATACAGATAATACCCTTATTCTGCAGGTCTTGCCATAAAAATACTTATTCTTCAGGCCTTGCCAAAAAAAAAGGGGCAATAAAAAGAAAAATAATTAAAGTGCCTCTTTAATAAAATTAAAGATTTCCCCTTCACATTAAGTCTAGTTGCGTCCGACTCTGGGGGAGGGGGTGCTCATCTCCATTTCTGGCGTTATCCATAGACACCTCCAAGGTCATGTGGCCAGCAGTTACCTTCCCCCAGAAGGTAACTTGATCTACTCACTAGGGCTGGGCAATTCGTTTCGTTAATTCGTTAATTCGTTAAAAATTCGTTATTTTCTTAATTACGAAACGATTACAAAACTTTTTTTTTAACCCGGAAGTGTTTTTAAATATCGAAACGGCAGGCGCCAAAAAATTTTGTATTTCCGTCCATTTCGGAAATACGTAAGATGGCCGCCTGCCGATGCCGCCGGCTGAGCAAGCGAGCGAGAGGGCGAGTGAGAGGGGCGAGCGAGCGGCGAGCGAGAGGGGCGAGCGAGCGGCGACGGTGAGAGCATTCAGCTGTGAAACTCTCTGCCCCAGAGGGAGTGCGGTGGAGACTCTTTGAAACGGAGGCTGGATGGCCATCTGTCAGGGAAGGGCTTTGGGAGTTTTAGTTACGGGGATTTATGGTTCACCTGCAATCAAAGAGCGTTCTGAACCCCACAAGCGGCGAGCGAGAGGGGCGGGCAAGCGGAGAGCGAGAGGGGCGAGCGAGCGGCGACGGTGAGAGCAATTCAGCTGTGAAACTCTCTGCCCCAGAGGGAGTGCGGTGGAGACTCTTTGAAACAGAGGCTGGATGGCCATCTGTCAGGGAAGGTCTTTGTGAGTTTTAGTTATGGGGATTTATGGTTCACCTGCAATCAAAGAGCGTTCTGAACCCCACAAGCGACGAGCGAGAGGGGCGGGCAAGCGGAGAGCGAGAGGGGCGGGCGAGCGGAGAGCAAGAGGGGCGAGCGAGCGGCGACGGTGAGAGCAATTCAGCTGTGAAACTCTCTGCCCCAGAGGGAGTGCGGTGGAGACTCTTTGAAACAGAGGCTGGATGGCCATCTGTCAGGGAAGGGCTTTGGGAGTTTTAGTTACGGGGATTTATGGTTCACCTGCAATCAAAGAGCGTTCTGAACCCCACAAGCGGCAAGCGAGAGGGGCGAGCGAGAGGGGCGGGCGAGCGGAGAGCGAGAGGGGCGAGCGAGCGGCGACGGTGAGAGCCATTCAGCTGTGAAACTCTCTGCCCCAGAGGGAGTGCGGTGGAGACTCTTTGAAACAGAGGCTGGATGGCCATCTGTCAGGGAAGGGCTTTGGGAGTTTTAGTTACGGGGATTTATGGTTCACCTGCAATCAAAGAGCGTTCTGAACCCCACAAGCGGCGAGCGAGAGGGGCGAGCGAGCGGCGAGCGAGAGGGGCGGGCGAGCGGAGAGCGAGCGGCGAGCGAGAGGGCCCGCTAGAGTGAGTGCCTGCCTTCCCTCCTTAATAATAATTTAAATTTAATAATAATAATTTTAATTTCTCCTCCCTATTCTACTAAATTAATAATTAAATTTTAAAAATATTTTAAAAATATTGAAAAAAAAAAGGGCGCCATCTTTACAAAATGTTTTGTAAATATTTACGAAATTTCGTAAATACCGAACTTTTTTTTTGGAAAATTTTGTAATTATTTTAAATATCGAAACAAAAAAACCCCCCAATTACAAAACGATTTTAGAAACAAATTTTTGCGTTGTTACCCAGGCCTACTACTCACATTTGCATGTTTTTGAACTGCTATGTTGACAGTAGCTGGGGCTAACAGCGGGAGCTCACTCCACTCCCTCAATTTGAACTACCAACCTTTCGGTCAGCAAGTTCAACAGCTCAGTGGTTTAAACTGCTGCACCACCAGGGGCCCCAAAGTGACTCTTTATGAATTATAAATATGTAGTGATTTGAGTCTGCCTAAAGCAATATTGCACCAATGACAAGGGCAATAATTTTGTTTACAGCAACTTTGAAAGTGAACATAAAGGCAGACTTTCTGCAACAGACCAAAATGATCCCCAGAAAATTTTGGCTTCCAGTTATGACCCAAATTCTGCACTTTACTACTGCCCCCTGCCTAAATATAGATGGATAGATAGATAGATAGATAGATAGATAGATAGATAGTAGGCCTGGGTAACAACGGAAAAAAATTGTTTCTAAAATCGATTTGTTTTTTGGGGGTTTTTGCGTTTCGATTTTTAAAAGAATTCCGAAATTTTTCTTTTAAAAAGTTCGATATTTACGAAATTTCGTAAATTACAAAACAATTACGAAACAATTACAAAACAATTACGAATCGATTCGTTAATGGCGGACGCGACCACGCAATACGCTAAAAAACCTCCAAATGGGACAGGGGGAACTTCTGAAGCTTCCCTCTCCCTCTGTTGTTGACTGTTGGTGTGATATTTATAATTTCTTTTCACTGATTAAACAAACAACAACTATAAAAATTGCCCCAGACATGCGGAAATAATAACGAAACTATTTCAAAACAATAACGAAATATATTTTACTCTATTATTACTGTTTTATTACATTTTCATTATTTTACTCTATTATTAATAATAATAATAATAATAATAATAATAATGCATTTCTTGTTGCGTTAAGCATCATTCAGTCAAGTCCAATACAGAAGACACAATAACATTGCACCCAGGCAAGAGGAAAAATAATAGAAACACTTTACTCTTATCAGCAGAGTTAAAACATAAATTTGCAATGTTACAAACAGTGCAACAAACTTAAATAGTCTTTGTAAGCAATACAGAATTAGGCTTCTGCATCTTCATCCAAATGAGAGAGCAGTAGAAATGGTTGAGCAAAATGCCTGAGCAAAGAAAATCAAAAAGATTCAACTGTGATGCCGAATAGGGGAGGAGGAGCCGTGATCGGCGACCGCGTGGTCCCACTACAGATGGGAAACCGTGACGGCTGGGCCCTTGCTGTTGAATTCCTTGTTTATGTGTTTGAGATTTCTCTTGAAAGTTTTGGATCATTTGTAGTTGCAGTTTCTTTCTTTCTTCTTTAGCATCTATAAAGTTCTTTTCTATCATTTCACTCAACATTTTTAATTCACTAGATCATTTTTGCCCTTGTGCCATAGTTTCTGCTGTTTTTTCCCCTCCTCTACACACACTTTTTGAAGTGTTCTAAGACGGGAAAGTTTCTTCGGACTTACAAATTTTTCTCTTGATTTTGTCTTTAGTTCTATTAAGCTTTAACCACAAGGGGGCACTGTTAACAAGAGAAGAATATTTCCTTTGCTCTATATGCAATTTCCTTTTGGGTTGTAGGTTTTTTGGGCTGTATGTCCATGTTCTAGAACCATGTTCTAGAAGCATTCTCTCCTGACATTTTGCCTGCATCTATGGCAAGCATCCTCAGAGGTTGTGAGGTCTATTGGAAACGAGGGAAATTGGGTTTATACAACTGTCTGGTTCCTCCTGACATGACAAATAAATAAATCTGTGGAAAGTCCAGGGTGGGAGAACGAACTGTTGTCTGTTGGAACTAGGTGTGAATGTTTCAATTGGCCACCTTGATTAGCATGTAATGGCCTAGCAGTTTTCAAGGTGTGGCTTCCTACTGCCTGGGGGCATCCTTTGTTGAGAGGTGATTCGCTGTCCCTGATTGTTTCTTGTCTGGAGCTCCCCTCTCTTTATTTACTGTTACAATTTTAGTTTTTTAGTACTGAGTTTCCAGTACTAGATTGGGTTTCCAGGAAAATCTACTATGTTGCTGTGTGTTGCTGTGTGTGAACATCTAGATTGGGTTGGCTTCCAGGGAGGTAGATGGGTTAGATTACTGGGGAGCGAGCATTTTTTTTTCCAATTCCAGAGATCTTTGTTGTGATGTATGATTTTTATGAATTTTAAGTTTGAGGATATTTTGGACTGAAGCAAAGCATTCTGGGACCTGCACAGGAATCGCGTTGAGTTGCCAATGTTGGCTGAGAAACGGCGGTATACAAGCGCAGTAATAAATCTACGGCCATCGACATTCAAATTTGTTCCAGGTTCTGGTTTCACCATCTTTCAGGACCATAAATTTGATATCAATCTTGTTCTCTCATTATACTCTTTGGAGGGGTGCTTGATGTTAAGGCAGCCTTTGTAGACTATATATTTTTGTAATCTCAGAGCCAGATCTACAGCCTGCCATATTAGATCATTTGGCAGCAAACATATTCCACAAGGAAAGGTTTGGGGTGGGGAGGGGACCCAATGAAGCTTACTTCAGATGACCCATTGATGTCAGGATGACACGATGGTATTCAGAAACAAAAGGCCCATGTGTTGGAGCTCAGCCTGTGATTGTGTTTCAGGGTCAGAGTGCTTTGCATGTGGGGTGTGGTGTCAATGAATTTCAAGATGGCAATGGTTTGGTCAGTGGCATTGATGCAGAGAATGACCAGGAGATCCCTGTTCAAAGTGTAGTTTCCCATGAGAATATCCCTGAGGGGTGTGGGGGTGATGGTATGCTTTCTGAATTGTTACCAGAGAGTTCCCATGATAGAGAACATGAAAACAGCTCAGCTCTTGGCCCAGCTGCAGAAATCAATGAGCAAATAGATAATGAGCAAATAGATAAGGCGAGAGGAGATCAGTCAAAACAGGAGAGCTGAACAGTAGCTTCGGCGTTCTGCCAGGCTCCAAGAGAAAAAGATAAGAAATTCTCAGTTAAAGCGAAACCAATTTCTGAGTGATAGAGACATGGTTAACAATGAGATAAAAGTCCCAAGTACAGGATATGTAGTCAGATGAAGCATCGTTTGGAATCTAGTCAAGATCTCGTCCTTGTTTCATGGAAGCTTTGCTTGGAAAATTCATGTTTTAAGTACTTTTGTTTCATGGTTTTGATTCTTGGATTTTATGCTTTTATATTCATGCCTTGGATTCATGTGTCCTGATTTCTTGCATTTTATTTGGGAAGTTTTAACTTTGTTTTTATGGACTTTGCTGGACTTTTACCCTGAACTACTTTGTTCCTGCTTAAATTCTTACCTAATTGGATTTACCTGTTTCTTTAAAGTGCTTTTTACTTTCCTGCTTTTTAATGATCTTCAATAAAAGAATTGTTTCCCTATCCAACGGTGTGGTGTTTAAAGTCAGAGGGCTTCTCCTGTCCTGGAGTGCAACACCATGTTACTGAACTTCAACCCTCTCATTCTGTTCATTGAATCCTCTAGGATAGTCATTCTCAACCTGTGGGTCCCCAGCTGTATTGGACTACAACTCCCAGAAATCCCAGTCAGTTTACCAGCTGTTAGGATTTCTGGGAGTTGAAGGCCAAAACATCTGGGGACCCACAGGTTGAGAACCACTGCTCTATGGCAAGGGCATCAAACGCATTCTCATCAAGGGCCACATCAGCCCTTCAAAGGGCCATTGAAACAATGGATGAGGAATCTGTGTATAAAGGAGGCTAACTCTAAAGTTTGTACATGGTGGTTGGTGATCCCACAAGGATTTGGAGGCTATCATACATGTCATCCTTTCTGGCTCCAACTTTTCTTCTTCAGTTGAATGTCATGGTTGATTTGCAGCCTGATACAAATCAATTCTGGTTTATAACTCATAAACCATTTTCCTTCTCAGCTTAGAACTGGACAAGAACAAAATGCATGGCTACACTGAGCATTTCTGAATATCATACATTCATTTAAGGGGACATTTTATTCTCCATTTTATTGTGACTGCCATGGTTTATTGGTAGGTACTTTCTACTGGGATGTTTATATATGCCTGATGAAATAGAACAGTCATAAGCCAGTAGTCAGATATGTTGTTTGCATCTAAAAGGACACGGGACGGATCCATTATTTTCTGGTAATTGTCAGTCTTGCAAACAAAACACACTTTAACTGAAACCTACTAAAATCAGGGCTCAGAGAGACTTCCTTGCTTAACTGTGAGGATAGCTCCAGGTTTGATGAATCAGTGGAAGGCATTGAAAGTGGATGCACAACTTATCCTACATTGTATGGTGAATGGACAGTTCACAATCCAATTCGCTTAGGTTTTGTCTAGTTTTCCTTGGTCTACTCTTTGTGCTTCAACCACAAAATCTTTTGATTGTCATGGTTTTTCAATCCGGCGTTTTCCCAGGTTCCTCTAGGGAGAAGATTTTTCCTAATGAGGAAGGACCTCCATCTCCATTTCAAGTGCATCTAAGCAGCCATGAGGTGCTTCTACCTATGGTTTCTCCTCCTCCTCCTCCTTCCTTCTGAGGTAAGGTTTAAAGACATATTTAATGGCATGTTGTGTCAGAACCAGTAACACAATGGCTCCTTTATTTGGTATCTGCTGGGTTTGGTTCCAGGACCTCCCTTAGATACCAAAAGCTGTGGCTTCTCAAGCCCCATTATAGACTATGGCATAGTAAAATGGTGGTCCCTTATACAAAATGGCAAAATCAAGGTTTGCTTTTTGGACTTTTTGGGGGGACATTTCCAAGCTGTGGTTGGTTGAATCCATGGGTGGTTGAATCCATCACTCTGGAGCCAAACCTCAGTAGATATCAAGGTGCCACCGCATCTCTCCTACAAAGAATTCAGTTTGGTTCAATCTAATTAAAAGAAAGTTGATTTTTGAGGGGAGGAGGGAGTGTTTATGAACATTGTATTACTTATGTTAATGTTCCTTCCAGCTTCTTTTAGGACCTGCTGTCTTCTAAGGACCTTTTAAAAAGTGAGCCATCTTTGAAAGTTTTGAAAATTGAAATGGAAACCCACCATAGGTCCAGTTATAAATTATTTTCTTGGCTATTCTAATTTATGGCAAACATTTGTAGGAGACCGCAATGCGAAGAAGAGTGACGAGGCCGAGAGAACTCAAAGATGAACATCTTATATCAAGGAAGAACAAATATGTATGGACTCCACGTGAGTAACTCAGGATTGCGTAATGATGGGTAGGGTGCAATGGAGATGGGAACATCTCTTGCATTTTTCAGCTACATTTGAACGATAAATCATAAGTTCTATCCATCTTAAATAGGTAATTTGCAAAGTTTTCCTTTGGTGATTTATCTGAATGGTAGCAAACATTTATTTTATTTATTTGTTATTATGTACAGTATTTATATTCTGCCCTTCTCACCCCACAGGGGACTCAGGGAGGATTACAATGCACATATACATGGCAAATATTCAATGCCATTAGATATACAACATATTTAGACAGACACAGAGGCAATTTAACCTTCCGGTTTTACAGCTTCATGAGGGTGTGCTTGATTCCGGCCACAGGGGGAGCTGTTGCTTCACCGTGCACTTCTGACACTGAGTCCTGATGGAGTACTTCCTCATTCTTACGCACACTGCTGGAAGGTTTTATGGTGTTGTAAATTAGTCAAATTAGCCTTCCCGCATAAAGTGGTACCTAAATTTCCTACTTGACAGATGCAACTGTCTTTCAGGTTGCATAGGTCAACGGAAAGCTAGACTATTAATGGTCAGGAGCTCACTCTGACCCGGGCTGGCTTCGAACTCATGACCTCTCGGTCTGTAGTGATTTAATGCATCTGGCTACTATCTAGCTGTGTCATAGCTACAGGTGAAGACAACACATTTGTCTTCACCTGCCAGAAGAAAAGACTTGGACCTCATCTATATGGTATTGTAGATGGGGTCAGAATTTCCTGACCCAAACTGACATATTTTGGAATTGAACTTGTGATATAGGGTCCAATGATAAGTTATGTGATCTCTGCCACTGCATTATTACTTCCAGTTGCAGTTTCCTGAACATTGAGACACCTCTATATTTTGCCATGAAACAAATAGTATAGTCACAGTTCACAATCCAGAATAGGTAAAAGTACTTAACTCATCCACACAACTTTGCTCAGAGCACCCAAAATTTTTCTTGTAACATTTTCAAGACCAGACTCTTTGACTTGGACTGAAGGAGAGTCTGACACAACATGGTGTTTTACAAAGACACAATATCAAAATAAAGTCAACAAATCAGATTTGAGGGTAATACTCTTTTTGTCACCACAAAATGTGTGTTGGGAAGACATAGTTGGGGGAAGTTTGAACTATCAGCTTCTAAAGAAGGACTGCATATCCTACGGCCCTTCAGGTATTTGGGACTTCAACTCCCCGAATCCCTAGTCAGCTTGTCCAGTGGTCAGGAGCTGAAGTCCAAAACACCACAAGCAATGTAAGCCTGATCTAGCATTGTGCTGGTATGGCTGTACCAGAAGCTCCACATTTTTTTGCTTTGTATTGAGTGTTTAATGTATTGTCGAAGGCTTTCATGGCTGGAATCACTAGGTTCTTGTAGGTTTTTTCGGGCTGTAGGGCCATGTTCTAGAGGCATTTCTAGACCTCACTACCTCTGAGGATGCTTGCCATAGATGCAGGCGAAACGTCAGGAGAAATGCCTCTAGAACATGGCCCTACAGCCCGAAAAAACCTACAAGAACCTATTGAGTGTTTGCCTGCAGTCCTAGGTTTCAGGGGTTCTGCAGAAAAGTGGCTTCCTTTGGTTGCAGTCGTAGGGCAAGTCACCTGTCCATAATCGTTAAGTTTTGGTCCCGCCCCTTGCTCAGGGCAATAGGGAAGGGAGCCATTTTATAGTTAATCTCAGCAAGGAAAGCTAATGTACAGGACGTGTGCAAGCTTCCCCTGTACAAAAGCTTCAACCCTTAAGACTTTTCGGGGGAGAACATTCTTAAGAGCCTCCAAAGACTCTAAAGATTTCCAGGGAAACAGTCCTAAAGCTTTGAAGAATTTCAGAGGGTAACAGTTTGGAAGACCAAAGAACTCCAGCTGGAGAATATCTAAGCCTCTACTGGTAGGTCCACTCGGTGCTTCGAGACGCAGTTCGACCCGGTAGTGGAGCCCACATCAATAAGGGTTAGATTACAGTCAGCCTGGGAGAAGTTAAAAAGGGGATTTTCCTTTAAAGTAAAGAAGAAGTTATTGAAGACAGTTGCCTGTCCTTCGTGGGCAAGTTTAGGAAGCCACCTGTTGCATAAAAGCCTGGAAGCATTTGGTTAACTTTATTGAAGACAAAAAGGTTTCTGTTTGATTGTTCATTAATAAAACACTTTGTTATACTTCACAAGTCATCTAAAGATCATTTGTGGTAGAAAACCTCTGAGAACTTCTCTTTGGGCCCCCTGGCTTCCCGCTGGGCAAAGGTTGCACGTACTGTCCTAAAGGAAATTCTTTACAGGCCCAGCGCGCGACAGAACAAGCATAATTCTTAACCACAACTCTAACTGTGTTCTCTCTCTTTTTATGTGATATATACCCAGGATACACCCCAGTCAAGTTCTGTCCTGGATCGTGCAAGGAAAAGTGTGCAACAGATGAAGAGCGAGGGTCAAAAATAACATGCCAAGTGGTCTCCCACATCTACTGCTGTAAAAAAAAAGTTGTGTGAGGAAGAGATCACAAGATCATGACTTCTCAAAGCAAATACAAGTATGCCATAGAATTCAAATAATGAAAAACCTTTTTGTTTTATCAAGAAGAATTGGGCTTCTAAAGGAAGAGGAGGAAGAGGAAGAAGGAGGAGATGGAGGAGGAAGAGGAAGAAAGATTTAAATAGGAGCAATAGAAATATTTCACATTTAAGTTGCTTGATTAGATTAGGAGGTCTTTCAAACTATGTGCGTGAGTTGATAAAATGAAGTTATTCTATAATGTGCTTTTGGGATTATATGGCAATGAGATTCAGCCAGCAATTCATTTTTTACTTACTTTTACTCGTTATCCGAGTAGGATGATCCTCCAGGGTCAGTGTGCAGTGTGTGGTGGGTCCGTAGGTGACTCTGGAGCCCTATTCTTGATCTGCATCTTCTCTCGCAGTGAGGGCATTGGTTTCCAGGTGGAAGGCGGTCCCGGTCGGCGTTGGCTTGACGCGCCTTCCTCTTGGCCCATTTCTCTCTTTCACCCTCCATTTGTGCCGCTTCAAATTCTACAGCACTGCTGGTCACAGCTGACCTCCAGCTGGAGCGCTCAAGGGCGAGGGCTCCCCAGTTCTCAGTGTTTATGCCGGAGTTTTTAAGGTTGGCTTTGAACTCATCTCTAACTCACTTTTCCTGTCCACCAACATTCCATTTTCCGTTCTTGAGTTCGGAGTAGACCAACTGCTTTGGGAGACGGTGATCGGGCATCCAGACAACGTGGCCGGTCCAGCAGAGCTGATGGCGGAAGCCCATCGCTTCAATGCTGGTGGTCTTTGCTTCTTCCAGCATGCTGACATTCCCTCCTTGAAGGAATTGCACTACTCACTGGTGTTCTTGATGGTTGGTTCTCAGTGTAGAGCTCCTTCCAAATGGAGGAGAAGTAATGTAAAACCTCTAAACAGAAAAAAGAGATGTTCTAGCGACCTTTCTATACATATGAGAAAAAATTAGCTTTCCTTGGAGATAGGTGTGTGTAGAATGAAGTAAGACATTAAAAAGGAACATTTTGTATGAACATTGGGATTAAAGTCATTAATAGCTTGTACTGTGTGCATTCTTCAAACATACTTTGCTCTTCCAATAAGACTTCTGTTCCATTTGGATGCCAGATTTTTGTTGGCATCCAGAACATTCCCATTATTATTATTATTATTATTACTATTATTATTATTATTATTATTAAATTACTGACACAAAAACACAGTATGACACAGCAAATAAGATCTATATGCTGGATTTCATATCAAAAAATCACAAGTCGAACACTTCCCAAGCATCTGGGACTGTGTGATGTATTTTTGAATGATGCGCACAGATCCAAGTACGGCGGCTCTTTACAGTTGACAGATTGTGATTTTGTCAATGTTTATTGTTTCCAAATGCCGGCTGAGATGTTTTGGCACAGCACTGAGCTGCTGAACTTGCTGATCGAAAGGTCGCAGGTTCGAATCCTGGGAGCGGTGTGAGCTGCCGCTGTTAATCCCAGCTTCTGCCAACCTTGCAGTTCGAAAACATGCAAATGTGAGTAGATCCAGCGGGAAGGTAACAGCGCTCCATGCAGTCATGCCGGCCACATGACCTTGGAGGTGTCTATGGACAACACTGGCTCTTTGGCTTAGAGATGGAGATGAGCACCAATTCCCAGAGTCGGACACAACTGGACTTAATGTCAGGGGGAAACCTTTACCTATAATATGATTGATGCTATGGAGCATCCTTGCAACTTTTTTGGTTTTATAGTCTGTTTAAATAGATGGATTATGTTACATTGCCTATTTTAATTACTTTTTTAATGATGTTGAGAGCCGCTTTGAGTCTGTTGGGACAAAATCCTGAAATAAATAAATAAATAAATAAACAATCATGACAATTTAATCACAATGGCTCTATGCTATGAAATCATTGGCGTTATAGTTTGGTGAGGCATCACAACTCTGCAGAGTCATATGGTGAGAAATTAAACTCTACTTTCCACAGTTTGTGAGAAATGCAATGGAATGCTGTTGCTGGACAAAAAAAATGTTTTTGTCATTTGATTCTTCATTTCTGCAGGGATTAGATTTACTTCTTTGTTCCCTTTAAAGATAACAATGCTGCAAAACCAAAGAAGTTTTTAGGAAAGTGCAAGAAAACCTGAGCTGAAGATGAATATGAGGCTTCAACCGCAATGTGCCGCAAAGGAATGCTTTACTGCTGCAAAATAAAAAAAACACTTCTCCATTACTCTTTTATGCCACATGGATTATGTTTTGTGGGATTTGCAGCTAAGCAGTACAGGGGGAGAATAGATGTGGATGCAGTGAAAGGCAATGAATAATCTCCTTTTACAATTTGAGTCTCCCTTATCCAAAATGCTTTGGATTAGAGGGTTTTTTTTTTAATTTCAGATATTTTGCAGACTCTGGAATACCTGTTTACATATACATAGTGAATAAGGGATGGGAGGAAAGGGACCTAGGTAAATGTCCATCACCCACTGAGCTTTTCCCCAGAGCCCTTATGGGGATCGGAGAAGAGAAGGATGGAGAAAGGACCTTAGAATTATAGAATCACAGAGTTGGAAGAGATCTCATGGGCCATCCAGTCCAACCCCTTTCTGCCAAGAAGCAGGAAAACTGAATTTGTTCTGTCTCCCAGGAGCCTGGTTTGCATTACCTTACAGTTGCTTGAAGTTGCTTCCCCTTGCATTTCTCCCAGGGATGCTGCAGCCCTGCAGAGTCCTGAAAGTTAACAGTTTCAGAGGCTGGAAAGCCAGTCTGCAGGCCTTTTACAGCTATTGGCTTAGAAAGTATTTTGTGGGGTTTAGAGACCACCCTTTTTCCCAGGGAAGAGGTCTCCATCTTGGAATCTCCCCTGCCTCGTTAGTTTAGAGAAGGAACTTCAGATGTGCTGGTAGTTAGTCAAGGTAGCTCTGGGGAAATCATTGTAAGTACTATTAAGATACTATAGATAGCTAAGCTTGATTGAGTTATTGAGTTATAGCTTATTGAGATATTGAAGATTGAGATATTATAGACAGATATTGAAGATTGAGATACTATAGATAGAAAAGCCTATTGAGAAATTGAGTTATATAGATATATAGAGAGAGGCTTCATTCTTTATCTCCAGAACTAACCATGAGCATAGATAGGGAAAGACCTGGTCTTTCTAAAAAGTAACAGCTTAGGGTTAGGGTGAAAAGATTCCAGGATCTTCTCTGCCTTCCGGGGAAAAGTTAACTCAGTGATTGGAGGAGAAGGAAAAGAAAGAATATCTCTATGGTTTTACCTATTGACTGTTCTGTTTGTAACCTTGATAAGCTGTGCCAAGTCTGCAAGAACTTTGAAGAATAAATATCCTTTTTTTAATGTTAAAACCTGTAATAGCCTCAGTTGCTGAATATATCAAGCTTCTAAAGAAAGACCCCAGTGGTCCGCCCAGACAAAGAGAGAACGCACATCTCAGTTTTAGTTTTATAGGGTCTGGGTGTGATGGCACATAATTCAATCTAGCTTCTGTTTAAAAGCCTCCATAGAAGAAGCCTCTACCACACTCTGGGTCAGAGAGTTCCACTGCTGAACAGCTCTCACAATCAGGAAGTTCTTCCTAATGTTCAGGTGGAATCTCCTGTCTTGTAATGTTCAGGTGGAATCTCCTGTCTTGTAATGTTCAGGTGGAATCTCCTGTCTTGTAACGTTCAGGTGGAATCTCCTGTCTTGTAATGTTCAGGTGGAATCTCCTGTCTTGTAGTCCTGCTTATATATAGGCCTTTAAACAAAAGCAAAGGAAGGAAAATACCACCATATGTCTTATTCATTCTTTCTCGGGTGGATAGAGGTGGCATCCAGTAGAGTCACTGCTCACTCTTCCTCATGGTCCATGTCCAGAGCATCTGCCCTGTCATGTGCCAGCATTGGCCAGATTGCCGGTGAGCATGGAAGCATCTGAGGTGCCTGCTTTTTACAGGGCCCTTGTGTAAGTGGGCTTCTTGAGAAAAAGACCAACCAGCACTGGAAGTGTGACTAGCCCACTTTCCCAAAATGGAGAAGCATGCAGTTGGCAGCAAATGGTGTCCGTTTTTGAAGTATTTCAGATTTGTGGACAACAGAGACTCAACCTGTACCAGCCATTAGCCAGAATCCTCTTGATGTTTTATGTTTGTGAAGGTTACTCTCTGGAAGTGCTTGGACATGGATATATACAATGTGAAGCAGAAGGAGAGGACTAGTGAATTTATAGTAATAAGCACAGAAATACCTTGAAAAAATGGAAAAATTGATATTGGGACTTCTGTGATGTTTTGGAATAATGGTCTTGAGCAGTGGTTTCCAACCGTTTTTTTGACCAGGGACCACTTTGACCAGGGACCACTCTCCAACATAAGTACCAAAAGGATTACGAATGAGTTTTTGGTCAACTTTAAATTCGGTTTGGTTATTTGGGGTGCTGATTCAGATAATAGCATTGGATAGACCACATCAGCTCTAGTTTCTGATCCAGATGAGCAGATAGTAGTCTCTATCTGCTCGTCAACAGAAAACCATATTTAATAAACCTTGGCACTATAAGAGGGTTTCGTGAGACCAGTCGCTGTCATTGCAATGGTGTAGTAACGGTGAGGCCATTTTGTGGACCACTGGTAGGACATGGACCACAGGTTGGGAACCACTGGTTTTGAGAGACTGAAGTCCTTTTTTAGAGGATGTGGAAAATACAAACTCTTAGGGGTGTTGGTGATATCTTCCTTTAATTTAGATTTTGGTCATTTGTCCCCATGCAGATGTCTTCCTGGGGATCTTGCGAGCCCAGCTGGGTAGACTATGAATATAAGTCTGCAACTTTGGTCTGCTTTTGTAAGGAATATATCTCTGTTGTAAACAGAAAGGCATCACTCTGCTATAAAATTTGTGCCAAAAAAAAATCATGGTTTGATTTATAATATTAGAATGGTCCTATATTGGGGCTGGATAACATCAATAGCCACATTTGGGCTAATGTTTGGATTGTCCTATTGAATCCTGTTATCAAGAGGTTATGTTGTACAACTTAGTGGGCAATTGAATGGCATTACTGGACGTGCATATCTATAGGTATATAGGAGCTGGGGGTGGTCGTGGCCACTCCCAGCTCCTTCAAGGTCAAGCCAGTCACTTCAAGGATACCATCCACCCATCTTGCCCTTGGTCAGCCCCTCTTCCTTTTTCCTTCCATTTTCTCCAGCATCATTCTCTTCTCCAAGCTTTCCTGTCTTGTCATGATGTGGCCAAAGTACTTCATCTTTGCCTCTAATATCCTTCTCTCCAGTGAGCAACCAAGCTTTATTTCCTGGAGTATGGACTGCTTTGATCTTCTCGCAGTCCAAGGTACTCTCAGAATTTTCCTCTAACATAACAGGACTCTCAACCATCCAAGGACTATCACTTCGAGTAGGAGCGTTGTAGAGAATACATGAGATCTGGAATGGCGTCAGTCTTTGGTCTATGCTGTGAAGCACCCTGGTTCCATACTGGGAGAAGGGCAGGATGCAAATTACAGTCAGCTCTTCATATGCACTGGCGGTAGAGGGCGCTGGACCCCTGCAAAAGGTGGAAAAAATGAGCACAAAAACTTTTTAAATCTGAGTTAATACCTCTCTAGGAATCTCTAGACCAATGGTTCCCAACCTTTTTTCGTCTTTCTTTCTTCCTTCCTTCCTTCCTTCCTTCCTTCCTTCCTTTCTTTTTTTTTTTTGGTCATGCCCTAATAATAACAATAATAGCAACAACAACAACATGGAAAAGTTTACACGATATGAGAATTTAAAGATCGAACTGCAAAGACTGTGGCACAAGCTAGTCAGTGGTGATCGGCACACTGGGTGCAGCGCCTAAAGACCTTGGCCTGCACTTAAAAACAATTGGCTCTGACAAAATCACCATCTGTTATCTGCAAAAGGACACCCTATTTGGATCTGCACACATTATTCGCCTATACATCACACAGTTCTAGACACTTGGAAAGAGTTCGACATGTGATCAAATACAAAAACCAGCACAGTGATCTTGTTTGCTGGGTACTAATCTTGTTATGTTTCAAATAATAATCATCATCATCATCATCATCATCATCTTTATTTTTAACCTGCCCTGCCTTTTCTCCCAGAGGGGACTGAGGGCAGCTGAGTTATGGAGTTATGTCCTCCCTCACACACACACACACACACACACACACACACCTGCCATGCCATAGAAGAATATTCTATCACATGACATTAATTCTCTTGTGACTAATACTCTTTTTATACAAAAAAAATCATACAAAAATATTAACTTATCTATGAAAGAAATAATTGTGCTTCTATGCTAAGTAGATTGGCTAGTCACTGAAGAGTGCTGAGGGTTAGAAGGAATGATAATGAATGATAATCCCCATTTGGTGTCATCAGTCATTTGCTGATGACACCAAATGGGGAGGGAGGGCCAATACTCCAGAAGACAGGAGCAGAATTCAAAAAAATCTCAACAGATTAGAGAGATGGGCCAAAACTAACACAATGAAGTTCATCGGGGACAAATGCAAGAGACTCTACTTAGGCAGAAAAAATTAAATGCAAAGATACAGAATGGGGGGCGATGCCTGTCTCGACATAAGTACGTGTGAAAAAGATCTTGAGTCCTCGTGGACAAGTTAAACATGAGCCACCAATGTCATGTGGCAGCTAAAAAACCAATGGGATTTTGGCCTGCATCCCCACCGAGGTCTATTCTACCTCGGTCAGACCACATCTGGAATCACACTGTGTCCAATTCTGGGCACTGGAATTGAAGGGAGATGTTGACAAGCTGGAATGTGTCCAGAGGAGGGCAACTAAAATGATCAAGAGTCTGGAGAACAAGCCCTATGCGGAGCGGTTTAAAGAACTGGGCATGTTTAGCCTGCAGAAGAGAAGGTTGAGAGGAGACATGATGAGGGCCATGTATCCAGATGTGAGAGGAAATCATAGGGAGGAGAGAGCAATGGAGCTATGGCTTCAAATCCCAGGAAAGGAGATTCCACCTGAACATGAGGAAGTACTTTCTAACTGTGAGAGTTGTTCAGCAGTGGAACTCTCTGTTCGAGTGTGGTGGAGTCTCTTTCTTTGGAGGCTTTTAATCAGAGGCTGGATGGCCATCTGTTGGGGGTGCTTTGGGTGCGATTTTCCTGCTTCTTGGCAGAAAGGGTTGGACTAGATGGCCCACGAGGTCTCTATGATTCTATGTGAATACTTTTATTTTGTAGTGTGCAGTCACAATGGAGTTTGAAACGCCACTGAGCCTGCACATGAACCTCAACAATGAACCTCAAGTCTCAACCATGTTCCTCACACCCAGCACTGCAAAGATCACCACAGAAAGAAGTAATGTGGTGGAAGAGTAAGCAGGTCATTTTGATCCAGGAAGACGCTCCTTATCTTCACTTCCAGAAGTATACGAACAACATTCCTGCTCAAGACATTAATGCAATAGCACTTAAGATAGGAGCCAGTCACAAAACCTGTACAATTTCTCTATCTAGTGTCCTTTTTCATTGCAAGTGCTGAAGGGCAGAGTGTCATTTTCATATTTTCTCATCTTGACAAACCTGAAGTTCAAGGTTTTTTCCCCAAAGACCTTTAAAACATTTTTATTTTATTTTAAGCACATCTGCTAACTCTGAGAGGTAGCATACTCAGAATGCTTGTAAGTATTTTCCTAAGCCTGCTAATCATGCTTGTTGTTTAATCATGCAATCCAAAATTTAGTTTGATGTCTATAGCATATAGTATAATGTTTTATGGGCAACCTTAGTGGCCTGAGCCCCATGGGATTTTAGTGGCAAATGTCGCATTTATTAAGCTTGTTATAAGTGGTTTATGCAATGTGTTATTTGTTTATCTGTTTTATTTGGCGTCATGATGTTGTGCTTTTGTGTCGTATAAGTTCTGTTGTTTTAACCATTGTTTAACTTTTTGAGTCCCACCCATGGCAGAAAAGCAGGATAAAAATAAATAAATAATATAAGTTAAAGGGTAAAGGTTTCCCCTTGACATTAAGTCTAGCTGTGTCCGACTCTGGCGGAGGTGCAACGAGTTGTGTCCAACTTTGGGGGAGGTGCTCCATTTCTAAGCCGAAGAGCTGGTGTTGTCCATAGACGCCTCCAAGGTCATGTGGCCGGCATGACGGCATGGAGCGCTGTTACCTTTCTGCTAAAGCGATACCTATTGTTCTACACACATTTGTATGTTTTCAACCTGTTAGGTTGGCAGAAGCTGGGGCTAACAGCGGGAGCTCACCCCCACTCCCTGGATTTGAACCACTGACCTTTCACTCAGCAAGTTCAGCAGCTCAGCAGTTTAACCTGCTGGAGCAGCAGGGGCTATCTGCTGATAGCTGTCTTTATATGAGCAATATCTGCACATATATTTATATAGATACCAATATCTGCATTATATATATATTAGGCCTGGGTAACAACGGAAAAATTTGTTTCTAAAATCGATTTGTATTTGGGGGGTTTTTTTGTTTCGATATTTAAAATAATTACAAAATTTTCCCTTTAAAAAGTTCGATATTTACAAAATTTCGTAAATGGTAAAAAATTAACGAATCGATTTCCAAAACAATAACGAATCGATTCGTTAATGGCGGACGCGACCGCGAAATACGCTAAAAAACCTCCAAAACCTTCTGAAGCTTCCCTCTCCCTCTGTTGTTGACTGTTGGTGTGATATTATAATTTTTTTTCACTAATTAAACCATAAAACTGGCCCAGACATGCGGAAATAATAACGAAACGACCTCAAAACAATAACGAAACGAACACAATAATGAAATACGAAGCATTTACAAAACGTATTTAAAAATTCGTTTTTTTAAATAATTGCTCCAGAATGGTTCGTTATCGTTTTGTAATTGAAAAAATTAACGAATTATTAACGAATTACGAATTAACGAAACGAAACCGCCCAGGCCTAATATATATATAGAACATCGAGAAAACCAAAGTGTTCTTCCAGCAGTCATCAGGCAATCCCTCTCCAATGCCAGAGATACAGCTTAATGGTGTAACATTAGAAAATGTTGGCAGACACTTCTCCACCAAAGTCAACATCGACACCGAAATACAACACCGCCTGAGCTCTGTGAATGCAGCATTTTTCTGAGTGAAGCAGAAAGTGTTTGAGGACCAGGACATCCATAGGCATACCAAGGTGCTTGTTTCTGAAGCTATTGTCCTCCCAACCCTGCTATATGCCTGCGAAACGTGGACTGTCTACAGATGTCACACTCAACTCCTGGAACGATTCCATCAGTGCTGCCTCTGGAAAATCCTGCAAATCTCTTGGGAAGACAAGTGGACAAATGTCAGTGTGCTGGAAGAAGCAAAGACCACCAGCATTGAAGCAATGCTCCTCCGCCATCAACTCCGCTGGACCAGCCATGTTGTCCGGATGCCCGACCACCGTCTCCCAAAGCAGTTGCTCTACTTCGAACTCAAGAACGGAAAACGGAAAGAGAGTCTTCAACCTCAGCAAGATGGAGTGGATGAGGGATTGGAGGACATCCAACCCCAAATTGGGAAAGAAGTCGTCCAGGAATACCTGGCCGCTCTTAATGAGTTCAAGTCCCCAGGGCCAGATCAACTACACCCCAGAGTATTGAAGGAACTAGCGGAAGTCATTTCGGAACCATTGGCAACCATCTTTGAGAGTTCTTGGAGAACGGGAGAAGTTCCAGCAGATTGGAGGAGGGCCAATGTGGTCCCAATCTTCAAGAAGGGAAAAAAGGACGACCCAAACAACTACCGTCCGGTCAGCCTCACGTCGATACCGGGCAAGATTCTGGAAAAGATTGTTAAGGAAGCGGTCTGCAAACACTTAGAAACAAATGCAGTCATCGCTAATAGTCAACATGGATTTATCAAAAACAAGTCATGCCAGACTAATCTGATCTCTTTCTTCGATAGAGCTACAAGCTGGGTAGATGCGGGGAATGCCGTGGATGTAGCGTACCTGGATTTCAGTAAGGCCTTCGACAAGGTCCCCCATGACCTTCTGGCAAGGAAACTAGTCCAATGTGGGCTAGGCAAAACTACGGTGAGGTGGATCTGTCATTGGTTAAGTGGACGAACACAGAGAGTGCTCACTAATGCTTCCTCTTCATCTTGGAAAGAAGTGACGAGCGGAGTGCCGCAGGGCTCCGTCCTGGGCCCGGTCCTGTTCAACATCTTTATTAATGACTTAGATGAAGGGCTAGAAGGCATGATCATCAAGTTTGCAGATGACACCAAATTGGGAGGGATAGCCAATAGTCCAGAGGACAGGAGCAGAATTCAAAACGATCTTGACAGATTAGAGAGATGGGCCAAAACTAACAAAATGAAGTTCAACAGTGACAAATGCAAGATACTCCACTTTGGCAGAAAAAATGAAATGCAAAGATACAGAATGGGGGACGCCTGGCTCGAGAGCAGTACGTGTGAAAAAGATCTTGGAGTCCTCATGGACAACAAGTTAAACATGAGCCAACAATGTGATGTGGCAGCAAAAAAAGCCAATGGGATTTTGGCCTGCATCAATAGGAGCATAGTGTCTAGATCTAAGGAAGTAATGCTACCCCTCTATTCTGCTTTGGTTAGACCACATCTGGAATACTGTGTCCAATTCTGGGCACCACAATTCAAGAGAGATATTGATAAGCTGGAATGTGTCCAGAGGAGGGCGACTAAAATGATCAAGGGTCTGGAGAACAAGCCCTATGAGGAGCGGCTTAGGGAACTGGGCATGTTTAGCCTGAAGAAGAGAAGGCTGAGAGGAGATATGATAGCCATGTATAAATATGTGAGAGGAAGCCACAGGGAGGAGGGAGCAAGCTTGTTTTCTGCTTCCTTGGAGACTAGGACGCGGAACAATGGCTTCAAACTACAAGAGAGGAGATTCCATCTGAACATTAGGAAGAACTTCCTGACTGTGAGAGCCGTTCAGCAGTGGAACTCTCTGCCCCGGAGTGTGGTGGAGGCTCCTTCTTTGGAAGCTTTTAAGCAGAGGCTGGATGGCCATTTGTCAGGGGTGATTTGAATGCAATATTCCTGCTTCTTGGCAGGGGGTTGGACTGGATGGCCCATGAGGTCTCTTCCAACTCTTTGATTCTATGATTCTATGAATGTAGGTAGGCAGGAAAAGAGATTTAAAGATGGGCTCAAAGCCAACCTTAAAAACTCTGGCATAAACACCAAGAACTGGGAAGCCCTGGCCCTTGAGTGCTCCAGCTGGAGGTCAGCTGTGACTAGCAGTGCTGCAGAAACTGAAGAGGCACGAATGGAGGGTGAAAAGAGAGAAACGTGCCAAGAGGAAGGTGCGTCAAGCCAACCCCGACCAAGAGTGCCTTCTACCTGGAAACCAATGCCCTCACTGCGGAAGAAGATGCAGATCAAGAATAGGGCTCCACAGCCACCTACGGACCCACAAGAATACTGATCCTGGAAGACTATCCTGCTCCTCCAACGAGGGATCACCTAAGTAAGTAAAGTATACACACACACACACATCTACTCAATATTTCACTTTATATGAGCTATTGCACATACATTTATATAGACAGTGATATCTGCATATAAGCATAATAATGTGTTTGTGTGTGATATATATCAGATTTATTACCTGTTTCTCCTTGCTGCTGGTTACAATATAATAATGTGTGTGTGTGTGTGTGTGTGTATACACACACACACACACATTATTATATTGTATATATATATTGGCTACAAGCTTGTATATATTGTAACCAATATATACAAGCCTGTAACCAAATAATAATAATAAAAAATTGGAGGGGGGGGGGGTGAATTTTTTTTTTTTTTGTGAATCATGAGAAGTAGTTCCATAAGACAAAATAAATAGTATGATTCATTCTATATTTGATATAATTAATTAAATCAAATTTCTTGTCTCTTTCATGGTGAGTTTCAAATCCCTGAGTGGGCCAACTTGGTTGCTTCCACTATATCAGCTATTCTACAAGTAATGACTGTGAATAAATTGGCAAAATTTGCTTGAGATAGTGCTTGCAGTTCTGGAGGGACTCATTTAATTTTTGCTTCTCATAAATTTACCGTGGGGATTTGGTTAACCAGTTAAAACTCATGAGTTAAACAGGCTTTTTTTAACCTGAAAAATTTCAGGGCTTCAGTCATGAACATATACAGACACACATTTCTAAACTTATCTATATACACTGTATTTCATCACATAGTAGTCACCACCACATACAAATCGCATCCCCATTTATTTGGTGCCAAAATTAGCATTTCTGTTTTCCTCACAGAACAGTCGCAGCCCCGTTTGGTGCTAATTTTCCCTTCCTTCTTTTCTCTTGGAAAGCAAGGCAGTTCAAAAACTACAAAACTGAGGTTTCTGAAGTTCCACTCTTCTCTCCTCCCTTCTTCTTCTGATGCTTTAAGGAAGTTATGGAGTTTTTTGGAGGAAGAGGGGAAGATCCAAGTTCCAGAGACGTCCATTTCAGGTTTTTTAAACTGCCTTAAAGCCTTGGGAGAAGGAGGGAGGAGAGAAGAGTGGAGCTCCAGAGACTTCCATTTATACACACGCATATAATACATGTCCCTCCAAAGTGATACCTATAGGTTGGCAGAAGCTAAGGCTATCAGGTAGAACTCATCCCACTCCACGAATTTGAACTGCCAACCTTTTGACCAGCAAGTTCAGCGCTTTAACCCGCTGCACCACCGGGGGCTCCTATAATAATATAGATTCTGTGCTGTCACGCGCTGGGCCTGTGACACTGTCTGTTTATAGGACGTGCTTTCTGTATGCCCAACGGGACGCCGGGGTGCCTCAGTTAAAGGGTCCCTTAGGTTTCCCAAAATAAAGTTCTGTTGAGGCTCAAAGTAAGTCCAACAAAGTTCTTTATTAAGACTTAAATCTTCGAAAAAATGAATAAAATGCCATATCATCTTGAAAAACTGGTAGCTTTCTCGATCTGCCGACAAGGGACAGGCAACTGCTTAATAAACTGTTCCTATCTTCTTTAGGGAAACCTTCTGACCCCTCCTTGGGCAATCTTTCTTAATCCTGCTGGCGTGAGGCGCCAACTCCCGGCTCCAAACTGCATTATGGATAGTCCTAGTGGTCCCTTACCACTTCAGCAATGGTTGCTGCAGATCTGCCAAGCTGGTGTCCTTTTAGTTTCTCCACGAAGGCTGTGGAACTGTAACTTTGCCCAGAAAAAGCTGGCTGTATTCCTCTAGCAAAGCTGTGGAACTGTAACTTTACTCCCCAGCAAAGCTGTAGAGGTTTTCCTTTTTCCCCAGCAAAGGCTGACTGTTGATCTATAGCTTTGACCCCAGCAGAGCTGTAAGAAGCCCTACTGTGTGGCTCCAAACTGTGAGACTGAACTAAAAGTCCCCCTTTCCCTCCAAACCTGAGGAAAGGGGCAGGTCTAAAGGCTCTAATTATGATTGATAGGTTGTTGGCCCTATGATTGCAACCTAGGGAAAACTACCCAATTGCAAAAAAAGCATAGCTTGAATAGATTCATGCAAACTAACAGTGCAAGAAAAAGAATCAAATCTCCTGGCACAGATTCCTTAAATTGCCCATTCTTTAATTCCCATGTATTTTCTTACTAACTCGCTCATTCCCGAAATAAGAACCTCTGTGATTAATTTCACAAGGTGGTTACGCGGGAAACAAATAATCTTTTGTTGCACCTTGTGAATTAGAACTTTTTAAAAATTGAAATCAGTGGCACTGATAAAATGGGCACACAAGAATAGTATCTCTTTAGATGTTGCAAGCTTGAAACCAAGACGATGTAATAACCATGGAAAGCTGCAGGTAGGGTTGCTGTTTTGCATAGTTGGCTCGGCTTTAGACACCTGGTGTTTGCGATATCATGAGCTTGCCTTGATGCCAAGATAAAAGGCCAAACATTCAGATGGGCACCCTTTTGTAACAACGCAAACTTGCTACGCTTCTCACTCTGTTCAGCCAACGACGAGCTGCTGATAGTCTGAATGATCTTATGAGAAGTTTTGGAGATTTATAACTCAAGAGAGGCGCATTGATTTCTGCCTTGTCGATCGACACAGCTCTAGGCCATCTTCCTCTGCAGAGTGGAGCCAAGAGGAGAAAAGTGATTGACAAGGAAGAACAGGTAAGCTATGAAAGGCTGCAATACACAAGTTTTTTTGCATGAGCTGACTGGGAAAGGCAGGATTTCCCCTTACTCTCTATGCCGTCACTGCCTGGGGGCTATAGTTCTTAGTGAGAGAAACGTGGACATGACATCTTTTCCTCAGGGGATTGCTTCTTGCCTTCCTTTAGAGAATTGAAACTCTCAAGGATCAAGACACTATAGATAACTCGAAATAGGCTTTATTGTTCACAAGGAGTTATCTTTCTGAGGCATTAAACTTGATGTTTCAAAAAGGGGGTAAAGAACGATCTTGACAGATTAGAGAGATGGGCCAAAACTAACAAAATGAAGTTCAACAGTGACAAATGCAAGATACTCCACTTTGGCAGAAAAAATGAAATGCAAAGATACAGAATGGGGGACGCCTGGCTCGAGAGCAGTACGTGTGAAAAAGATCTTGGAGTCCTCGTGGACAACAAGTTAAACATGAGCCAACAATGTGATGTGGCGGCAAAAAAAGCCAATGGGATTTTGGCCTGCATCAATAGAAGCATAGTGTCTAGATCTAGGGAAGTAATGCTGCCCCTCTATTCTGCTTTGGTTAGACCACATCTGGAATATTGTGTCCAATTCTGGGCACCACAATTCAAGAGAGATGTTGACAAGCTGGAAAGTGTCCAGAGGAGGGCGACTAAAATGATCAAGGGTCTGGAGAACAAGCCCTATGAGGAGCGGCTTAGGGAACTGGGCATGTTTAGCCTGAAGAAGAGAAGGCTGAGAGGAGATATGATAGCCATGTATAAATATGTGAGAGGAAGCCACAGGGAGGAGGGAGCAAGCTTGTTTTCTGCTTCCTTGGAGACTAGGACGCGGAACAATGGCTTCAAACTACAAGAGAGGAGATTCCATCTGAACATTAGGAAGAACTTCCTGACTGTGAGAGCCGTTCAGCAGTGGAACTCTCTGCCCCGGAGTGTGGTGGAGGCTCCTTCTTTGGAAGCTTTTAAGCAGAGGCTGGATGGCCATTTGTCAGGGGTGATTTGAATGCAATATTCCTGCTTCTTGGCAGGGGGTTGGACTGGATGGCCCATGAGGTCTCTTCCAACTCTATGATTCTATGATTCTATGATTCTATTACAGTCTCTGGAGTCTTGGGTCCAAGGAGTTTTCCAGCTGAGAAGCTTTCCAAGTTCCCTGTATCTCAATGCCTATGAAGTCAGAATATTCACAACCCCAGTCCAATGACCTATATTGAAGGCACAAAGAACTCCTCTTGATGCCAAAGGACTGGTTTGAAGGGGCTTAAAATCATAGAATCATAGAATCAAAGAGTTGGAAGAGACCTCATGGGCCATCCAGTCCAACCCCCTGCCAAGAAGCAGGAATATTGCATTCAAATCACCCCTGACAAATGGCCATCCAGCCTCTGCTTAAAAGCTTCCAAAGAAGGAGCCTCCA
This sequence comes from Anolis sagrei, assembly GCF_037176765.1. Taxonomy (NCBI): domain Eukaryota; kingdom Metazoa; phylum Chordata; class Lepidosauria; order Squamata; family Anolidae; genus Anolis; species Anolis sagrei. The sequence continues at coordinate 10,528,261 of NC_090021.1, forward strand.
CCACACTCCGGGGCAGAGAGTTCCACTGCTGAACGGCTCTCACAGTCAGGAAGTTCTTCCTAATGTTCAGATGGAATCTCCTCTCTTGTAGTTTGAAGCCATGGTTCCACGTCCTAGTCTCCAAGGAAGCAGAAAACAAGCTTGCTCCCTCTTCCTTTTGGCTTCCTCTCACATATTTATACATGGCTATCATATCTCCTCTCAGCCTTCTCTTCTTCAGGCTAAACATGTCCAGTTCCCTAAGCCGCTCCTCATAGGGCTTGTTCTCCAGACCCTTGATCATTTTAGTCGCCCTCCTCTGGACACATTCCAGCTTGTCAATATCTCTCTTGAATTGTGGTGCCCACAATTGGACACAATATTCCAGATGTGGTCTAACCAAAGCAGAATAGAGAGGTAGCATTACTTCCTTAGATCTAGACACTATGCTTGTACAGAAGTTGATTATAAATTGTATGATTTTAACTATTTGTGTTTGGATTGGTTGCACTAATGCTGGAGCGGCCTAGCTGAGAGGAGTGCGTTACCATGGAGACGATGCTGCAGAGAAGTGGGAGGAGCTTAGAGGGGAGAGTTTGAAAAACGACAGTTTAAGTTCAGTCAGAGTTAGAGTTTAGGTTCAGAGGGGTGAACAGTCAGAGTTAGGTTTTAGGTTCCGAGGAGTGAGGAGTTAGGGTTTAGCAGTGAGGAGTTAGAGTGAGGAGTTGAGAGAGAAGGAAAGGAAAAGGTGGCTGAGTGACTTCTGAAGCAAAGTTTCGAGGCTTTGGAAAGCCGGGTCTGGCTATTGAAAGTTTCTCTGGCTAGGGTAGCCGAAAGGGCGAAACATAGCCGGAATTCTTTAGTCCAAGGAGAGGCTAAAGAATAGCTTATTTAGAATTTGATCTAGGAAGGATCAAATAAGGGAAATATCCCTGTATTGATACTTTGTCCGAAGCAAGTGCTCTATGTCAAGAAGATACTGTATAACCTGAAAGAGTGTAACATTCATCTAACCAAGCATTATTCTGAGTTCCATAACAAAAGTTAACAAGTTTATTGAGCACAAAGCGTGTGGTTGCAAGTTGTAACTTTTCTTATGGAACTCAGAATAATGCTTGGTTAGATGAATGTAACAACAGGGGTGGGACAACAGGAAGTGAGATAAATCTATTCCTCTAAACACAACCAAGTCCAAATCCAGCTCAGCGTCCATAGTCCCAGTCCGAGACCTGTCCATTGTCAATTCTCATGAATTATTGCGATGAGTTATTTCCTGCTTCCCAAATCCTTGGTCCCCCAGCGATGATTTGAGCTTTTTTTTCTAAAGGATAGGAGAGAGGGGGCCAACTTGATTTCACTGAGGAGTGTTTTCACAGATGGGGGGGCCACCACCAAGAAGGCCCTGTCTCTCGTCCCTGCCAATTGCGCTTGCGAGGGTGGCGGGATCGAGAGCAGGGCCCCACGTGACGATCTTAAGCTCTGAGGTGGATCATAGAGGGAGTTATGTTTGGACAAGTAAGCTGGGGCAGAACTGTATAGGGCTTTAAAGGCCAAAGCCAGCACTTTGAATGGTTTTATTATGGTTGCTGCAAATGGCATTTTATGCATTTGTAATTATATGGCATTTTATGCATTTGTTCGAAGATTTAAGCCTTAATAAAGAACTTTGTTGGACTTACTTTGAGCCTCTACAGAACTTTGTTTTGGGAAACCTAAGGGACCCTTTCGCTGAGGCACCCCGGCATACCGTTGGGCATACAGAAAGTACGTCCTGTAAACAGACATTGTCATAGGCCCAGTGCACGACAGCACAGTACTATACCACCATATTGTGATAAAATGCAGGGTTCCGTCCTGGGCCTGGTCCTGTTCAACATCTTTACTAATGACTTAGAATGATGAAGGGCTAGAAGGCATGATCATCAAGTTTGCAGACGACACCAAATTGGGAGGGATAGCCAATACTCCAGAGGACAGAAGCAGGATTCAAAACGATCTTGACAGATTAGAGAGATGGGCCAAAACTAACAAAATGAAGTTCAACAGTGACAAATGCAAGATACTCCACTTTAGCAGGAAAAACGAAATGCAAAGATACAGAATGGGGGATGCCTGGCTCGAGAGCAGTACGTGTGAAAAAGATCTTGGAGTCCTCGTGGACAACAAGTTAAACATGAGCCAACAATGTGATGTGGCGGCAAAAAAAGCCAATGGGATTTTGGCCTGCATCAAGAGGAGCCTAGTGTCTAGATCTAGGGAAGTCATGCTACCCCTCTATTCTGTTTTGGTTAGACCACACCTGGAATATTGTGTCCAATTCTGGGCACCACAATTCAAGAGAGATATTGACAAGCTGGAATGTGTTCAGAGGAGGGTGACTAAAATGACCAAGGGTCTGGAGAACAAGCCCTATGAGGAGCAGCTTAAGGAGCTGGGCATGTTTAGCCCGAAGAAGAGAAGGCTGAGAGGAGATATGATAGCCATGTATAAATATGTGAGAGGAAGCCACAGGGAGGAGGGAGCAAGCTTGTTTTCTGCTTCCTTGGAGACTAGGACGCAAGGGAACAATAGCTTCAAACTACAAGAGAGGAGATTCCATCTGAACATGAGGAAGAACTCCCTGACTGTGAGAGGCGTTTAGCAGTGGAACTCTCTGCCCCTGAGTGTGGTGGAGGCTCCTTCTTTGGAAGCTTTTAAACAGAGGCTGGATGGCCATCTGTCAGGGGTGCTTCTTGGCAGAATGGGGTTGGACTGGATGGCCCATGAGGTCTCTTCCAACTCTTTGATTCTTTGATTCTATTATTCTATTATATAGATAGCTAGATATGCAGATATTTTGCTGTAAGCAGAAGATATATATATATATATTACCACAATACATATAACACCAGTATGTTATACTGTTAGTATTATATTATATATTGTATTATACCATATATTACAAAATATATTACAACATTATCAATATTATATATATTACTATTATTATGTTCCAATAATATTGAACAAGTTATGATATAATATAATATATTATATAATACTAACAGTATTATAATATTATATTACAATAATATTATATTACAATATTATATAGATAGCTAGATATGCAATTATTTTACTATATGCAGAAGCAGAAACCGTTCTGCAGCAATCCACATGTGAATTGCAATTCTTGCAATTGTGAGGCTGAAACCCAGAAAACGAAGAGACGTTTGCAAACAATGGCACCCAAAGGTGCTCGGCCCCTTTAAGAAACCCGGCGACTTGTTCCCTGCTGGGTCCTCTGACTCCGCCTCCCGGGCTCCCACCAGCCAATCGCGGGGCACCGAGGGCCCGTCACACCAGCCCAGTTGGAACCTGATTGGCCGCCCTCTTCCTGGTGCGAGTACCGCGCGGCCGCCGAGGCCCGCCTATCAGCGTGGCGTGCATGGCGCGCCGGCCTCCCATTGGCTGCTGCTAGGTGACGTGGGTTGACAGGGAGAAGATGAAAGGGGAGGATGTCTTAGATGGGCTGAGCATCTGGAGAGGGAGGCTGCAGGTAAGGTTGACCCTCCTCATTGGGGACTAGGAACTTGAATTGGCAAAAGGGAGGAAATAAAGACAGGGGGAGGATTATGTGAACAGGTATAACATGCAAAATCATATGAAATGATACTATATTCTGAATTTTAGATGTTTTTAATATGGATCAATTGCCTATGTACTGGTTGCAGGTAATGTTGGCCCTCCTCATTGGGGACTAGGAACTTGAATTGGCAAAAGGGGGTAAATAAGACAGGGGGAGGATTATGTGAATAGGTATAACATGCAAAATCATATTTAATGATACTATATTATGAATTTTAGATGGTGTACTGGTTGTTTTTAATATGGTTCAATTGTCTATGTACTTTTAAACTTCTTTCAAAACTGGATTGTATATATGTTGATATGTTTACAATGATTGTATATGTTACATTTTAATACAATGCCCTCTGCTTCAATGAAATAATAATAATAATTGATTTTTATCATTTCCCCATTACTGGGGATGGGAAATAATATATTAAATTACTAGCTGTACCTGCCATGTGTTGCTGTGGCCCTAAAAAAAAAAACAGATTTCCAGACATGGAGCAATGTGGGCTAGGGAACTCCTCCCACCAAATATTTCCTTCTGGCAGGTAGAAGCCAGGCTTTTAAGGTGCAAGGCTATTCAAAGGTAATCCAGGTGGGCAATTGCAACATTCACGCTTAGCTCAAGTAAAAATGGAGGATGGTGGTGCCAGGGAGTTGTTTTTGTGTATGCGCTGTAATGTCTTTTTGGAGGTTTAAGTTCTTTCTACTGAGGGTCTGGAGAACAAGCCCTATGAGGAGCGGCTTAAGGAGAAGAGAAGAGAAGGCTGAGAGGAGATATGATAGCCATGTATAAATATGTGAGAGGAAGCCACAGGGAGGAGGGAGCAAGCTTGTTTTCTGCTTCCTTGGAGACTAGGACACGAAACAATGGTTTCAAACTACAAGAGAGGAGATTCCATTTGAACATTAGAAAGAACTTCCTGACTGTGAGAGCCGTTCAGCAGTGGAACTCTCTGCCCCGGAGTGTGGTGGAGGCTCCTTCTTTGGAAGCTTTTAAACAGAGGCTGGATGGCCATCTGTCAGGGGTGATTTGAATGCAATATTCCTGCTTCTTGGCAGGGGGTTGGACTGGATGGCCCATGAGGTCTCTTCCAACTCTTTGATTCTATGATTCTATGAGTATTTGTTGTTTTAATGAGTGATGGTCACTTGATTCCTTGATAGGTGTCTTGTGTCCAAATTTGGTGTCAATTAGATAAGACAGAGGTCCTCCTGGTCGATCGTAAACCGGATCGGGGTATAGGGTGGTCACCTGTGTTGGACGGGGTTACACTCCCCCTAAAGCCACAGGTCCGCAGTTTGGGTGTCCTCTTGCATTCTTCGCTTACACTTGAGGCTCAGGTGTCGGCGGTATCCGGGAGGGCCTTTGCGCAACTCAGACTTGTGCGCCAACTGCGACCATACCTCGTGAAGGCTGATCTGGCCGGGGTGGTCCACGCCTTGGTCACCTCTAGAATGGACTACTGCAATGCGCTCTACGTGGGGCTGCCCTTGAAGACGGCTCGGAAACTTCAATTGGTCCAGCGGGCAGCAGCCAGGATGCTAACCGGGGCTCATTATCAAGAGAGGTCAACCCTCCTGTTCAAGGAGCTCCACTGGCTGCCATTTATTTTCCGGGCCCAATTCAAGGTGCAGGTGCTCACCTACAAAGCCCTGAACGGTTTGGGACCACCCTACCTGCGTGACCGCATTACCATCTACGAACCCACACGCTCGCTCCGGTCATCTGGGGAGGCCCTGCTCGTGATCCCACCTACATCGCAAGCGCGTTTGGTGGGGACACGGGACAGGGCCTTCTCTGTAGCGGCCCCCCGACTCTGGAACGCCCTTCCAAAAGATCTCCGACAGGCCCCTACTCTAGCTGTCTTCAGAAGGAATTTAAAAACTTGGCTGTTCCGTTGTGCCTTTTCAGACTAGGAATTCCCACCCAAGTCCTAGTAGCACCTTAACATAACTAATCGCTGCTGCACACCGCACTTTTAATCCGACGTGCCTCCTACCATTTCAGCACTTTTAACCCTTGTACCCCATTGCGCCGGCCGAACCAGTTTTTAATAATGTCTTGATGTATCGCCATTGTCGTTATTTTGCTTATTGTTTTGATTTGCTTTGTATTGTTGTGTTGTTTCTACTGTATTGTGTTTTGAGGCTTCGGCCTGTGTAAGCCGCATCGAGTCCTTCGGGAGATGCTAGCGGGGTACAAATAAAGTTAATAATAATAATAATAATAATAATAATAATAATAATAATAATTTGTCCAGTGGTTTTTGTGTTATTTTAATCTCACAAATGAACATTACATTTTTATTTATATAGACTAACCATCCCCTGCCACACGTTGCTGTGGCCCATTCTGGTGATGTAGAAAATAAAGTAATGAGAAAGTGTTGGTTTCTAATATATGTAATTTCTTTATGCTTGTGGGTAAACAGTATTTCTTTCTGTTTCTTTGCCAGTGTTGATGTGGAGAGTGTCTGGTTTGCCCACTCTGGAACATGCAGCATATAATTGTCCTTCTTTAGGGTTCCCTTTCAAATCTATGATACTATATCTCTCTTCGTGTGTGAATCATTTATATCTATCCATATCTATGACTGGATGGCTCTTTGTCAGGAGTGCTTTGATTAGGTTTTCTTGCCCTGGTGAAGGGAGTTGGATTTGATGGCTTTAAGTATTTTCTGTTGGTCATGGGGTTCTGTGTGGGAAGTTTGCCCCAATTCTCTCGTTTGTCAGGTTCAGAATGCTCTTTGATTGCAGGTGAACTATAAATCCCAGTAACTACAATTCCCAAATGTCAAGGTCTATTTCCTCCATATTCCATCTTTGTTCATATTTGGGCATATGGGGATTCGTGCTAAGTTTGGTCCAGATCCATCCTTGTTTAAGTTCACAGTGATCTCTGGATGTTGGTGAACTACAACTCCCGAACTCAAGGTCAATGTCCACCAAACTCTTCTAGTATTCTCTGTCATGGGAGTCCTGTATGCCATGTTTGGTTCAATTCCATCGTTAGTGGAGTTTAGAATGTTGTTTGATTTTAAGTAAACTATACATCCCAAGAACTACAACTCCCAAATGACAAAATCAATTTTTGAGTGATGGCCACAAGTAGGTGTCTTGTGGCCAAATTTGGCAGCAATTTGTCCAGTGGTTTTTGAGTTATGTTAATCTCAGAAACGAACATTACATTTTTATTTATCTAGGTTATTAATTGTGATTTCTTATTTCATCTCCCCATTACCTGCGATGCGAAACAACATATTAAATTATTATTATTGTTGTTATCATTACTGATATGTGCTTTGAATGCAACATTCCTGCTTCTTGGCAGGGGGTTGGACTGGATGGCCCATGAGGTCTCTTCCAACTCTATGATTCTATGATCAATTGTGATTTTATGTTTCATCTCCCTTTTGATGGAGGTGGGAAACGTTGCATTGATTTTATTGTTGTTGGTAATCCTTTCTCAATGCCTCTCCTCGTTGATTATGGCAGATAACATGTTAAGTAATGATAATGTGCACGTCGCCTCTGGTGTGAGATATTTGTTGTTTTTGTTGATGTTGGCAATCCTTATTGTCTCTCCTCATTGATTGTGGCAGATAACATGTTAAGTAGTGATAACAATGTGCAAGTCACTTCTGATGTAAGAAAATTGGCCGTCTGCAAGGACGTTACCCAGGGGATGCCCGGATGTGTTACCATCCTGTGGGAGGCTTTTCTCATGTCCCTGCATGCGAAGCTGGAGCTGACAGACAGGAGCTTACCCCACTACCAGGATTCGAATCGCCGGCCTTTCGGTCAGCAATCCTCAAGTCGCTCCTTGTCAGAAAACTTGCAGTTTCTCAGGTTGCTTCTGATACGTAATGATAATAATAATAATAATAGCTCACTTTTTATCTCTTGACTGAGATACAAAGCAGCTCACGCATTAAAATCAAAACAATCTAAAATCTACAACTTACACATAAACCCTGTTAAAATATTATTGTTATTGTTGTTAGGACGCATATTGGGACACAAAGCATCTCACAATTAAAAACAGACAATATTTTAATGTTATTCTTTTAGTTGTATAGTACCATGTATAGTAAAATCAGAAAGTATTGATACTGATTAATACTATTAATAATGATTTTTATTTGTTACCTGCCTCTTCTAATGGCTTGAGGCGGGGTACAATATAGTCAAAACAAACAATAATAATTGGGATGATGGAGTGTATCTATCATCTGTAGAATCGTACACTGTAGAATTAATTAATGCAGTTTGACACCACTTTAAATTTCAATGGCTTAGTGCAATGGAAAGGTCTTTAGCCTTTCCTTCCACTAAACTACAACTCTCGTTGCATTAAGCCATGTGGCTCCTGGTTTTTAGCCTTTCCATCCGCTAAACTACAACTCTCGTTGCATTAAGCCAGGGGTCCTCAAACTAAGGCCCGGGGGCCGGATACGGCCCTCCAAGGTCATTTACCCGGCCCTTGCTCAGGGTCAACCTAAGTCTGAAATGGCTTGAAAGCACACAACATCAGCCAAAATCAGGCCCACACTTCCCACTGAAATACTGATAAGTTTATATTTGTTAAAATTGTTCTGAATTTTAATTATTGCATTGTTTAAAGTGTTTTTTTGTACTACAAATAAGATATGTGCAGTGTGCATAGGAATTCATTCATGCTTTTTTCAAATTCTAATTTGGCCCTCCAACGGTTTTGGGGACTGTGACCTGGCCCTCTGTTAAAAAAGTTTGAGGACCCCTGGTCTTTAGCCTTTCCTTCCGCTAAACTGCAACTCTCGTTGCATTAAGCCATGTGGCTCCTGGTCTTTAGCCTTTCCTTCCGCTAAACTACAACTCTCGTTGCATTAAGCCATGTGGGTCCTGGTCTTTAGCATTTCCTTCCGCTAAACTACAACTCTCGTTGCATTAAGCCAGGTGGCTCCTGGTCTTTAGCCTTTCCTTCCGCTAAACTACAACTCTCGTTGCATTAAGCCAGGTGGCTCCTGGTCTTTAGCCTTTCCTTCCGCTAAACTACAACTCTCGTTGCATTAAGCCAGGTGGCTCCTGGTCTTTAGCCTTTCCTTCCGCTAAACTACAACTCTCGTTGCATTAAGCCATGTGGCTCCTGGTCTTTAGCCTTTCCTTCCGCTAAACTACAACTCTCGTTGCATTAAGCCATGTGGCTCCTGGTCTTTAGCCTTTCCTTCCGCTAAACTACAACTCTCGTTGCATTAAGCCATGTGGCTCCTGGTCTTTAGCCTTTCCTTCCACTCTCGTTGCATTAAGCCATGTGGCTCCTGGTCTTTAGCTTTTCCTTCCACTAAACTACAACTCTCATTGCATTAAGCCAAATGGAGTCAAACTTCATGAGTTCCACAGTGTAGCTGCACTCTAAGAATAGAATGATTAAAAGGAATGGCAGTTGGTATTGCTGGGAAAGGATGACTTAGGGAATTATTCCCCATCAGATTGAATCATGCTGCTGCTTTCACTTTTCCAGCCTGCCCAAACTTTGCCAACCTGAGACCATGGAGGTGTTGAAGAAATGGCTGGGTCACCCCGAAGAGCTCTACAACTTGGTGAAGTTCAAGATGGGAGGTTACAAGACTGTGATGCCCAAGATGGAACAGGTAAGTTCATGTGTTTTTGTTTCACCTTGCTCCCACCTCTTTTCCTCCCCTTTCAGTTTGGTTCTTAGGGACAGCCATATAACCAAGGCGGTTAATCCACAATATCTGCTTTGAACTGGATTATCTGAGTCCACACTGCCATATAATCAAGTTCAGTGTGGCTGAGAGGAGACATGATAGCCAATATGGGAGAGGAAGTTACAAGGAGGAGGGAGCAAGTTTGTTTTCTGCTGCCCTGGACACTAGGACGTAGAACAATGGCTTCAAACGACAAGAAAGGAGATTCCATCTGAATATTAGGAAGAACTTCTTAACTGTGAGAGCTGTTCAGCTGTGGAACTCTCTGCCCCAGAGTATGGTGGAGGCTCCTTCTTTGGAAGCTTTTAAACAGGCTGGATGGTCATCTGTCGGGGGTGCTTTGAATGCTGTTTTCCTGCTTCTTGGCAGGGGATTGGACTGGATGGCCCATGAGGTCTCTTCCAACTATATGATTCTATGAACATGAGGAAGAACTTCCTAACTGTGAGAGCCATTCAACAGTGGAACTCTCTGCTCTGGAGTGTGGTGGAGGCTCTTCCAACTCTATGATTTTATACAGCTGTGTGGAAGGGGCCTTAGTCTGTGGCCTTGCAGTCTTTATACTGAATCAATTCTGCTTAGGGCCCTTCCACACAGCCCTTTATCCCACAACAACAACAACAACAACAACAGTCCTATCTCATTAGCCAAAAGCAGGCCCACACTTCCCATTGAAATACTAATAAGTTCATATTTGTTAAAATTGTTCATTTTAATTATTGTATTGTTTGTGCTTTTTGCACTACAAATAAGATATGTGTAATGTGCATAGGGAATTCATTAATTTTTTTTCAAATTATAATCTGGCCCTCCAACAGTTTGAGGGACTGTGACCTGGCCCTCTATTTAAAAAGTTCGAGGACCCCTGGTATAGGGCTTAGAGGTAGTTGTGGTTCACGAGTCAAGGGTGCTTAAAGGATTTCCCTTCTGTCCAACTTTGTTGCCATAAAATTGCATGACTTCATATGTTTTTGTGTACATCCGTTATGTACGCAAAAGGTGATTTATAATAATAATAATAATAATAATAATAATAATAATAATAATAATAATAACCTTATTTTTGTTCCCTGCCGCCATCTCCCCAGAGGGACCTGGGGTGACTTACATGGGGACAAGCCTGATCAATGTAATTAAAATACTACACACTGAAGTACACAAACAACAGCATAAAACAGAATAGAACACAGCAGAGCAGAATATAAGAGCAACCATAGAATCCTAGAGTTGGAAGAGACCTCATGGACCATCCAGTTCAACCCTCTGCTAAGAAGCAGGAATATTGCATTCAAAGCACCCCTGACAGATGGCCACCCAGCCATCGCACCAACAATGACAAATTCAGGGTATAAAACATAGCTGAATGAATGTGACATGATGCAGGGAAAATGTAAGAGTGCAATGTTGTAAAAATAAAATATTTTAGAAAGTTAAATAAATTCAAGCATGATGAAACATGAAATTCAGCCGTTTGAAACATGAAGGGCTAGCTGTTTTTTCAGTGGAAAATACAGATGAGTGCCATGATTGGTTAATAGCATCGTCCCTGAGTGTTAAATTGCAAGACGTATATGTAATATTTTCCCCTGAACTCTGACACCATAAATAGTTTATTTCAACATTGATGGAAATGTTGATTTGATTTGTGGGATTTGGGCAGTTTTGGTTATTTATTTTTTTGTCTAGTACCTTATTGCATTGAATGTTTGTCGATAATTGTTGTAAACCGCCCTGAGTCTCTACCGTGAGACAGGGAGGGATATAAATAAAGTTTTATTATTATTAATAGCCGTCCCCTGCCTAACAGTCTACTGTGGGCCCTCCAGGTGTTTTGGACTTCAACTCCCACAATTCCTAACAGCCTACCGGCTGTTAGGAATTGTGAGAGTTGAAGTCCAAAACACCTGGAGGGCCTACGTTTGCCCAAAGCCTGCTGAAGCCTTTTGGATCCTGTCCTTTTGGGATCTTAGCTTTTCCTTCCCCTTTGGTGCCATCTGGATCAGCAGAATGCCTTCTGTATTGTCGAAGGCTTTCATGGCTGGAATCACTGGGTTGTTGTAGGTTTTTCCGGGCTATATGGCCATGTTCTGGAGGCAATTTTTCTCCTGACGCTTCGCCTGCATCTATGGCAAGCATCCTCAGAGGTAGTGAGGTCTGTTGGAAGTAGGAAAAATGGGTTTATATATCTGTGGAATGACCAGAGTGAGACAAAGGACTTTTGTCTGCTGGGGCTAGATGTGAATGTTTCAGCTGATCACCTTGATTAGCATTCAATGGCTTAGAAGTGCCCGGGGGGAATCCCTTATTGAGAGTGATTTTATGTGCCTGTTTGTTTCCCCTCTGTTGTTTTGCTGTTGTAATTTTAGAGTTTTTTTAATACTGGTAGCTAGATTTTGTTCATTTTCATGGTTTCCTCCTTTCTGTTGAAATTGTCCACATGCCTCTTGTGGATTTCAATGGCTTCTCTGTGTAGTCTGACATGGTGGTTGTTGGAGTGGTCCAGCATTTCTGTGTTCTCAAATAATATGCTGTGTCCAGGCTGGTTCATCAGGTGCTCTGCTATGGCTGACTTCTCTGGTTGAAGTAGTCTGCAGTGCCTTTCATGTTCCTTGATTTTTGTTTGCTGGGGCTAGATGTGAATGTTTCAGCTGATCACCTTGATTAGCATTCAATGGCTTGGAAGTGCCCGGGGCGAATCCCTTATTGAGAGTGATTTTATTTGCCTGTTTGTTTCCCCTCTGTTGTTTTGCTGTTGTGATTTTTGAGTCCTTTAATACTGGTAACCTACAACAACCCAGATTTTGTTCACTTTCATGGTTTCTTCCTTTCTGTTGAAATTGTCCACATGCTAATCAAGGCGATCAGCTGAAACATTCACATCTAGCCCCAGCAAACAAAAGTCCTTTGTATTGTCGAAGGCTTTCATGGCTGGAATCACTAGGTTCTGGTGGGTTTTTTTCGGGCTATATGGCCATGTTCTAGAGGCATTTCTCCTGACGTTTCGCCTGCATCTATGGCAAGCATCCTCAGAGGTAGTGAGGTTTGTTGGAATTAGGACAATGGGTTCATGGGTTTATATATCTGTGGAATGCCTGGGGTGGGGCAAGCCATTTGTCCTTTGTCTCACCCTGGTCATTCCACAGATATATAAACCCATTTTTCCTACTTCCAATATACCTCACTATCTCTGAGGATGCTTGCCATAGATGCAGGCGAAACGTCAGGAGATAATGCCTCTAGAACATGGCCCTATAGCCCGAAAAAACCTACAAGAACCTAATTTTATGTGCCTGTTTGTTTCCCCTCTGTTGTTTTGCTGTTGTGATTTTTGAGTCCTTTAATACTGGTAGCCAGATTTTGTTCACTTTCATGGTTTCTTCCTTTCTGTTGAAATTGTCCACATGCTAATCAAGGTGATCAGCTGAAACATTCACAGCTAGCCCCAGCAAACAAAAGTCCTTTGTCCCACCCTGGTCATTCCACAGATATATACACCCATTTTTCCTAGTCCCAACAGACCTCACTACCTCTGAGGATGCTTGCCATAGATGCAGGCGAAACATCAGGAGAAAAATTGCCTCTAGAACAGTGTTTCTCAACCTGGGGGTCGGGACCCCTGAGGGGGTCGCGAGGGGGTGTCAGAGGGGTCGCCAAGGACCAACAGAAAACACAGTATTTTCTATTGGTCATGGAGATTCCATGTGGGAAGTTTGAGCCAATTCTATCGTTGGTGGAGTTCAGAATGTTCTTTGATTGTAGTGAACTATAAATCCCAACAATTACAACTCCCAAATGTCAAGGTCTATTTTCCACCAGTGTTCACATGTGGGCATATTGAGTATTCATGCCAAGTTGGGTCCAGATCCATCATTGCATGAGTCCACAGTGCTCTCTGGATATAGGTGAACTACAACTCCCAAACTCAAGGTCAATGCCCACTAAATTCTTCCAGTGTTTCTTTCTGCTGGTCATGGGAGTTCTGTGTGCCAAGTTTGGTTCAAATACATCGTTGGTGGAATTCAGAATGCTCTTTGATTATAGGTAAACTATAAATCCTAGCAACTACAACTCCCAAATTACAAAATCAATCCTCCCCCAATCCCACTAGCATTCACATTTGGGCGTATTGGGTATTTTTGCCCAGTTTGGCCCAGTGAATGCAAATACATCCTGCATATTGGATATTTACATTATGATTTATAACAGTAGTAAAATGACTGTTATGAAGTAGCAACGAAAACAATATTATGGTTGGGGGTCACCACAACATAGGGGACTGTGTTAAGGGGTCACGGCATTAGGAAGGTTGAGAACCACTGCTCTAGGACGTGGCCATATAGCCCGGAAAAACCTACAACAACCCAGAATGCCTTCTATTGTTGATGTTGAATTCTAGCTTTCCAGAAGCAGTTAATGGAAGAAGAACCTCCCCCTTTGTAGTGCACTTTGGGGCGGAGGGTTCTGGGAGTTGTAGTCCGCAACGACCCGCCCCCTGGCTGCCCCCCAGACCCATCTTTGAAGGCTGGGAAAGCCTTGGAAAGGCGAGGGTCCAAGTGGCTGCTGCTGCTGGGGCGCAGAGGGGTTGCTTTCCAGAAAAAGAGGGCGTCGTTTGGGAGGCCTTTTCCCCTTCTCTCGCGAACTAAGGAAGCGGGGAAAGGGCCGAGGGGGTGGGGCAGGGCTTCCCCTTCCCCCTGGAGCCGTTTTCCCGGGGACTTGGGCTTGTTTGGCAGCCCTGGGAGGCCCACTTTGGCCGTGCGCCTTGGCCGTGCGCCCTGCTCGCTTTTACGCACTGGCGACTTTTACGCACGGCGCGCCCTGCTCCTCCTTCTCTCCATGGCCACCGCTTCCAAGGCGGCTGTCTCTTTCTTTAAGCGCTCGCTGGCCCTGTCCCCGCCCCGAGGAGGAGGAAGGGGGTCCGGGCGTTGCAGCCACGGGGCGCCGGGGTCTTCCTTGGGCTCTGGGGGCAGCCTCGTGCGCCTCCAAGCCGCCTCCCCTTCCCGGCCGCGCTTCCTGAGCGAGGCGCCTCCAGCCGCCAAGCCCTCTCCTCCTCCTTCTCCTTCTCCTCCTGCGCTCTTCTTCTTGCAGGACTCGCTCAGCCACAGCCTCCGCCTCTGCTACAAGTATCTCAACCAGACCAGCCGAAGCTTCGCCGCCGTCATCCAGGCCCTGGACGGAGAGCTGCGGTGAGTTTGGGGTTTCCTTGTTTGGGTTTGGGAGAGAAGGATTTGGGGTGAGTTTGGGGTTGGTTGGTTTGGGTTTGGGAGAGAAGGATTTGGGGTGAGTTTGGGGTTGGTTGGTTTGGGTTTGGGAGAGAAGGATTTGGGGTGAGTTTGGGGTTGGTTGGTTTGGGTTTGGGAGAGAAGGATTTGGGGTGAGTTTGGGGTTGGTTGGTTTGGGTTTGGGAGAGAAGGATTTGGGGTGAGATTGGGGTTGGTTGGTTTGGGTTTGGGAGAGAAGGATTTGGGGTGAGTTTGGGGTTGGGAGAGAAGCATTTGGGGTGAGTTTGGGGTTGGTTGGTTTGGGAGGGAAGGATTTGGGATTGGTTTGTTTGGGTTTGGGAGAGAAGGATTTGGAGTGAGATTGGGGTTTCCTTGTTTGGGTTTGAGAGAAGGATTTGGGGTTGGTTTGTTTGGGTTTGAGAGAGAAGGATTTGGGGTTGGTTTTTTTGGGTTTGAGAGAGAAGGATTTGGGGTTGGTTTGTTTGGGTTTGAGAGAGAAGGATTTGGGGTTGGTTTTTTTGGGTTTGAGAGAGAAGGATTTGGAGTTGGTTTGTTTGGGTTTGGGAGAGAAGGATTTGGGGTGAGTTTGGGGTTGGTTGGTTTGGGAGAGAAGGAGAGTCCCTGGGGAGCTGGGATCCAAGGGGCCCTTTTTTGGGTTTGCAATTTTGGGATTTCAACGTTTCCAGATCCTCCCCAACTTGCCACCTCCCATAGTTGCCTCCCCTTTTTTATTTAGGCAACATTTCCCAGCATGCTCTGCAATCCAACCCTTCCCAGTGTTGTCATCTGGGGAACCCATTCTTCCAGGCCTTGAGAACCAGTTGCACCTGCAAACAATAGCTGCTGTGTTGTTGTAGGTTTTTTTTCGGGCTATATGGCCATGTTCTAGAGGCATTCTCTCCTGACGTTTTGCCTGCATCTATGGCAAGCATCCTCAGAGGTAGTGAGGTCTGTTGGAACTATGAAAATTGTGTTTATATATCTCTGGAAAGACCAGGGTGGGACAAAGGACTCTTGTCTGTTGGAGGTAGATGTGAATGTTTCAATTGACCACCTTTATTAGCATTTGATGGCCTGGCAGTTGTTTGGTGTGGCTTGATAGTGCCTGGGGGAATCTTTTGTTGAGAGATGATTAGCTGTCCCTGATTGTTTCCTGTTGTAATTTTAGAGTTTTTTTTTAATACTGGTAGCCAGATTTTGTTCATTTTCATGGTTTCCTCCTTTTTGTTGAAATTATTCACATGCTTGTGGATTTCAGTGGCTTCTCTGTGTAGTCTGACATGGTGGTTGTTCGAGTGGTCCAGCATTTCTGTGTTCTCAAATAATAATCAGGGACAGCTAATCACCTCTCAACAAAATATTGCACCAGGCACTAACAAGCCACACCAAAAAATTACCAGACCATCAAATGCTAATCAACCCTGACCCTCGTCCCCACCAGTCTCGTTTGTGACAAGGGCCGGGCTGAGAACAGGGCCCCTCCAGAAGATCTTAAATTCCTAGACACAACGTTGAAGGAGAGGTTCGAACAGGTACGCTGTGCAGAGGAGGATGACTAAAATGATCAAGGGTCTGGAGAACAAGCCCTGTGAGGAAAAAATGAAATGCAAAGAGACAGAATGAGGGACGATGCCTGGCTTGAGAGCAGTACATGCGAAAAAGATCTTGGAGTCCTCATAGACAGCAAGCTAAACATGAGCCAACAATGTCATGTAGCGGCAAAAAAAGCCAATGGGATTTTGGCCTGCATCAATAGGAGCATAGTGTCTAGATCTAGGGAAGTCATGCTCCCCATGCTCTATTCTGCTTTGGTTAGACCACACCTGGAATATTGTGTCCAATTCTGGGCACCACAATTCAAGAGAGATATTGACAAGCTGGAATGTGTCCAGAGGAGGGTGACTAAAATGATTAAGGGTCTGGAGAACAAGCCCTGTGAGGAGCGGCTTAAAGAGCTGGACTTGTTTAGCCTGCAGAAGTTGAAGACTGAGAGGAGACATGATAGCCATTTATAAATATGTGAGAGGAAGTCATAAGGAGGAGGGAGCAAACATGTTTTCTGCTGCCCTGGAGACTTAGACGTGGAACAATGGCTTCAAACTACAAGAAAGGAGATTCCATGTGAACATTAGGAAGAACTTCATGACTGTGAGAGCCGTTCAGCAGTGGAACTCTACTCTGCAGTGTGGTAGTTTCCTTCTTTGGAAGCTTTTAAACAGAGGCTGGATAGCCGTCTGTCAGGGGTGCTTTGAATGCAATTTTCCTGCTGCTTGGCAGAATGGGGTTGGACTTGATGGCCCATGAAGTCTCTTCCAACTCTATGATTCTATGAACATGAGGAAGAACTTCCTAACTGTGAGGCATTCAGCAGTGGAACTCTCTGCCCCTGAATGTGGTGGAGGCTTTTAAGCAGAGACTAGATTGCCTTCTGTCGGAGGTGCTTTGAATGTGATTTTCCTGCTTCTTGGAAGTATTATATTGTATTACATTAAGGTAAAGGTAAAGGTAGTCCCCTGACATTAAGTCCAGTCATGTCTGACTCTGGGGTGTGGTGCTCATCTCCATTTCTAAGCCGAAGAGCCAGCGTTGTCCGTAGACACCTCCAAGGTCATGTGGCCGGCATGACTGCATGGAGCGCCGTTACCTTCCCGCCAGAGCGGTACCTATTGATCTACTCACATTTGCATGTTTTCGAACTGCTAGGTTGGCAGAAGCTAGGGCTGACAGCGGAAGCTCACGCCGCTCCCCGGAATCGAACCTGCGACCTTTCGATCAACAAGCTCAGCAGCTCAGTGCTTTAACCCACTGCGCCACCGGGGGCTCCTCCATATAAATATTAGCCTCCATATAAATATTATATGTATATACAATATATTATATTATTAGCAAAGCACAGGAGACAAGATGTTTTCTGCCCCTGTCTCTTCACTCTGGCCCAGAATAGCAGTTGGTGCCGGGTGCGAAAATGTAGATTACTAAAAGGTCTCTTCCAACTAGGATTCTATTATCTGAATTTCTCCATTGTGTCCTAGGCCCCTTCCACAAAGCAGATAATCCACAATATGTGCTTTGAAATGGGTTAACTGAGTTCACACTACCATTCAACTCAGCTCAAAGCAGATAATGTGGGATTTTATACAGCTGGGATATAGGGCTATGTGGAAGGCCCCCAGAATACCAAGGCAGAAAATCCCACATTATCTGAATGTAGACTCAGATAATCCACTTCAAAGCAGATACTGTGGGATTTTCCTCCTTGATATTCTGGGATATAGGGCTGTGTGGAAGGGCCCATTGTAGAAGGGCCCAGTAACAAGTTACAGAGGCAGCTGCTGTTACTTTGCCTGTTGTAGGCATGTCCACACTGTTTGAGTAGGATCAGCTGAGGAGTGTCCAATGCCTTTCTAAGACAAAGTTTCATTGCATGTACCGTAGTCACAGAAAGTCTGTTTTTCTTTATGTCTTCAACATCCTCATAATTCAGCCCGGGTTGGAGTGGGCTTCCAACCAATTGTGTAGCCTGTTGTCGACCTTTGGAATCCTAAAGACAGTTGCATCTGTCAAGTAGGAAAATTAGGTACCACCTTGTGTGGGGAGGCTAAATTAACTAATTTATGAGGCCATAAAAAAGACTCCAGCAAAGCACTCCAGCAAAAAAGCATGCGGGGAATGCGGAAATACTTCAACAGTGTCGCAGATGGATGATGAAAGCGACAGCTCCCCTGGCGGCCGGAAAAAGTTAAATAGCCTCTGTGTATGTCTGTATATGTTGTGTGTCAAATTGGCATTGAATGTTTGCCATATATATGTACACTGTTTGCCATATATATGTACACCCTGAGCCCCTTGCAGGGTGAGAAAGGCGGAATATAAAAGCTGTAAATAAATAATAATGTGTGGAAGGGCCCATTGTAGAAGGGTCCAGTAACAAGTTACAGAGGCAGCTGCTGTTAGTTTGCCTGTTGTAGGCATGCCCACACTGTTTGTGTAGGATCAGCTGAGGAGTGTCTGATGCCTTTCTGCGATGAAGTTTCATTGCCTGTACTGTAGTCACAGAAACTATGTCTTCAACATCCTCATAATTCATATATAGTTTTCTTTTTACAAGGAATGAGAACAAGGAGGAAAAGAGGAGGGACTGGGTAAACAAAAGAAAGAACTATAGAATCCTAGAGTTAGAAGAGACCATCCACTCCAACTCCATTCTGCTATGTATGAAGACACAATCAAAGCCCTCCTGGCAGATGGCCATTCAGCTTTTGTTTAGGAAGCAGACTCTGCCACATCCGAGGCAGCGTATTCCACTATTCAACAGCTCTAATTGTCAGGAATATCTTCCTAAATTCACACTTTTCCATGGATCTGTGTCCTGGAGCAGCAGAAGACGGTGAATGCTGCAAAAGGAAAGCAGTGTAACAAAAACAGGGATTCAACAGTGACAGGGAAAGAGCTGGAATAGAGATGGGGTAGTCATTGAGAGGAAAGAACCAATTATAGTATATGTAAGAGCAGCAACTGATTGTAAGGCCAATGATTTATACTGGTATATTACATGTGCCATCTCCCTCTGTCCCTGTCAAGTATGTGTAGGGTCTGTCACTTTAACCACAACAACCCAACCACAATCCACTTGTAAGGGGTCAACCTGAGGCCCAAGTGTCCAATCCATGCAGGGTTTAATTGAGAAGCAAAGGCAGAGTGAGTTGTTGAAACCGAAAGAATGAAATTAGATCTGGCCCACGAAGGGGATCAGTTACATATTCCAAGAACAACACTCAGGGCAAGATTTCTGGATTATGATAATTTTAATGAAGATTAACAAGTTGGCAAGAGAAATAATTATTTCTCTTGCCAGATTCTTAATCTGTATTAAAATGAAGTGAGAAAGGTGCTTCGGGCAGAGCTGCCCTGACTGCTAATCCTGGAAAGCAAGCCTGCTGCATGACTGCGTCTTAATAAGATGCAGTGATTTGGCGGGCTTAAAGAAAGCAAGAAGAAAGCAAGACTCGAGGATAGCAAAGCCAAGGTATTAATCATGGTTAGCATGGATTTCAGTAAAGCCTTTGACAAGGTCTCCCACGACTTTCTGGCAAACAAACTATTCAAATGTGGGCTAAGCAAAACTACGATTAGTGGATCTGTAATTGCTTAAGTGAAAAAACCCAGAGGGTGATTCTCCCCAGGAGCAGAATTCAAAACGATCTTGACAGATTAGAGAGATGGGCCAAAACTAACAAAATGAAGTTCAACAGTGACAAATGCAAGATACTCCACTTTGGCAGAAAAAACGAAATGCAAAGAATCAGAATGGGGGACAATGCCTGGCTCGAGAGCAGTACATGTGAAAAAGATCTTGGAGTCCTCGTGGACAACAAGTTAAACATGAGACAATAATGTGATGTGGAGGCAAAAAAAGCCAATGGTATTTTGGCCTGCATCAGTAGGAGCATAGTGTCTAGATCTAGGGAAGTAATGCTCCCCATGCTCTATTCTGCTTTAGTTAGACCACACCTGGAATATTGTGTCCAATTCTGGGCACCACAATTCAAGAGAGATATTGACAAGCTGGAATGTGACCAGAGGAGGGCGACTAAAATGATCAAGGGCCTGGAGAACAAGCCCTATGAGGAGCGGCTTAAGGAGCTGGGCATGTTTAGCCTGAAGAAGAGAAGGCTGGAGATATGATAGCCATGTGTAAATATCATAGAATCATAGAATCAAAGAGTTGGAAGAGACCTCGTGGGCCATCCAGTCCATCCCCCTGCCAAGAAGCAGGAATATTGCATTCAAATCACCCCTGACAAATGGCCATCCAGCCTCTGCTTAAAAGCTTCCAAAGAAGGAGCCTCCACCACACTCCGGGGCAGAGAGTTCCACTGCTGAACGGCTCTCACAGTCAGGAAGTTCTTCCTCATGTTCAGATGGAATCTCCTCTTTGTAGTTTGAAGCCATTGTTCCATTGCATTTCTGCAGGGAAGCAGAAAACAAGCTGTGAGATCTGTTCAGTAGTGGAACTCTCTGTCCTGGTGTGTGGTGGAGGCTCCTTCTTTGAAGGCTTTTAAGCAGAGGCTGGATGGCCATCTATCTGGGGTGCTTTGAATGCAATTTTCCTGCTTCTTGGCAGGGGGTTGGACTGGATGGCCCACAAGGTCTCTTCTAACTCTAGGATTCTACGCTGTCCTGGGACATGAGGATCTGAAGTTCTGGTTATTGATATACTTTTGAAACCTGATATATCATCTTGGACTGGTGATATATTCGGTTTGTATCTTTCAGTTTAGTCCTGACTTTCCCTGCATACTTGAGCAGGTAATTTTGCCTGCTATTTGGATTTTTTTTGCGTTATGTTTTGTGGGTAAAGCTTCAAGAGGCCTCTTGGTCAGTTCCCTGCGTTTCCTTGTCCTGTCCATACTTATTCTATTTCCTTTAATTTTGTCCAAATATAGATATCTTATTATTCAAATAATATTTTAAAAAATCATAATAAAATAATTAAAATGTTCAATTTCAAATTTCTAATGTAAGTTATTACTTGTAGAAACATTTTGCAGTGATTTAAGTGGGGAGATTATTTCACCCAGTGGATGCTACAGTAGCGAAAACCCATCTTTCTATTAAGACCTAGGACATTTCACTGGGTCATGGTTTAATAATACAGACTTTGTCCCACAGGTCGTACAGGCCTTCTTACTAAGAATTGTTCCATTGTATTTTGAGTGGCTTGAAATTCTTGGATTGGGCTTCAAGGGAAAGGCTTATTCTCTTTCCTCCCCATTGGCATCCAAGTCACGAATGACCTTCTTCTCTCCTGTCTCTACAGCCATGCCGTTTGCATCTTCTATTTGGTCCTCCGGGCTTTAGACACAGTGGAGGATGACATGACGATCAACTTGGAAACCAAGGTCCCCATGTTGCACAATTTCCACTCCTACCTTTATCAGCCGGATTGGCGGTTCATGGAGAGCAACGAGAAGGACAAGCAAGTGCTGGAAGATTTCCCAACGGTGAGCCATCGCCTGCTCTGATCTTCGGTGTATATGCTTGCTTTGTTTACCATATTCTCCAATCATCACCACATGCTTTTGTATTGGGAGTGGAGGAGTAAAACAATGCACAATAGAGCATTACACAAGATACCATGTTGTGTAATGGGGTTTGCACAGCACAGCAGAGCACTGCAAAATGTGGGACATATTTCCTGCTTGACTTGGGGCACACATGTCCTCCAATCTGGATTACCAATGTGCCATGGCTTTTTCTGGGGCCTTTGCCCTCTTTCCTTGCGTTCCCATTATCCTAGGGGAGCCTTTTCCTCAACTTGTGAAACAGTCATGCTTCATGTGCAATGGTCCCGATGGCACAGCTGCGGCATCACTCCTCTTCTGCATTATTGTTGTGTATTTTAATACTGTGGATATTGTGTGGATTAGTGTGTTCTGTGCCCAAATACCTCCACTGACCTCCACAGTCCCTTTTAGAGTGAAGTGAAACAGTCTTATTTCCTTTTGCCACCTGAAGAGGAACTTCAGAGGAAAACAGGGATATTTATTTATTTACTAGCCGCCCCCTGCCACGCGTTGCTGTGGCCCACTCTTATCTGTTTGTCATGGGAGTTCTGTGTGCTAAGATTGCTTCAATTCCATCAATGGTGGGGTTCAGAATGCTCTTTGATTGTAGGTGAACTATAAATCCCACAACTACACCTCTCAGATGACAGAATCAATTTTTTTGAGTGATGGTCACTCCTTGGGTTAGTAGGTATCTTCTGGCCAAATTTGGCAGCAATTCGTCCAATGGTTTTTGAGTTATGTTAATCCCAAAAACAAACATTACATTTTTATTTATATAGATTATATACTTTTGGTCTTCAATGTCCGCGGTGTGTGTGTGTTGGAACCAAAACCTAGCAGATACCTGTGCCAAAGACTCACTGTACTGTGGAATATATAGGTAGATAGATAGATAGGGTGTTTCCCAGTCAGAAGTGGATTTCCAGGCACTTTATTTTATATTTTCCTGATTTTGTACAGCCCAAACAGACCATGGGTGGTCCAACAGGCTGACTTGGCCCCACCAACAGAGTGGACTTGTCTACTTAACATTAAAGTAGTCTAGGATTATACAGGGTGTTTCAAAATGATTGACCCAATTTCAAAGCAGTATATTTCATAATGGAAACATGATACAATTCCACAAAAAGGTACAAGATCAATGAGCAAATATTTTTGCAACATATGCTGCATTGCAATTACGGATTCAGTCTTGCTAAACACAAAATGCCTCATATTGTGAATGGCTTTGGGCATCTTGCAATAATCATTTGAAGCTCAATGCCTCACCCTTTCATGTGGTAAGAGTTTCATTCATGAGTGGTATATGGTTTCAGAGATACAGTGATTTCAAATTGGCTCCAACTTTTTGAAATGCCCTGTTTGGGCTTTGCAGATAAAAGTGTCAGCCAGCATCCGTGAACTGTATTTGTCCTGCATCTGTTTGGAGATTTAGTTTATTTTCCTTTTGTGCCCCAGATCTCCTTGGAGTTTCGGAACCTGGCCAAGGTCTATCGGGATGTGATCGCCGACATTTGCCACAAGATGGGCCTCGGGATGGCCGAATTCTTGGAGAAGAAGGTGGAATCGGAGAAAGAATGGGACAAGGTCAGTGCTTTCCCCAGGAAAATGTTCATGGTGGATATCAACTCCTGATGCACATATACATGGCAAACATCCAATGCCATTTAGACATACAACATATATAGACAGACACAGAGGCAATTTAACATTCCAGCTTTTTCCGGCTTCATGAGGGTATGCTCCGTTCTGGCCGCAGGGGGAGCTGCCACTTCACCATCCAGTTGTGACACTGAGTCCTTTCATGGAGCACTTCTTTTTTCTTCTGCATGCTGCTGGAAGGTTTTTATGATGTCGTAAATTAGTCTTTCCACATAAAGCAGTACCCAAATTTCCTACTTGACAGATGCAACTGTCTTTTGGGCTGCATAGGTCAACAGCAAAGCTAGACTATTAATGGTCAGGAGCTCACTCTGACACGGGCTGGCTTCGAACTCATGACCTCTCGATCTGTAGTGATTTAATGCATCTGGCTACTATCTAGCTGTCATAGCTACAGGTGAAGACAACACATTTGTCTTCACCTGCCAGACGAAAAGACTTGGACCTCATCTATATGGTACTGTAGATGGGGTCAGAATGGGGTTGGAAGCTTACTTCGAACTTATGTCTGTAGTGAAAAATTCTCATGAGATAGAATAAAAGAAGAATTAGGCTTGTAGTTTGGCTTAATTCATGCCTATTTGAAATACTATTTCCCTTTACGTGAACATAATGAAGCTTCACAATCCTCAGAAGAGGACTTTCCCTTATTATTTACCAACCTGGGGGCCCGGCGGTGCCCGAGTTATTTGAGAAAGGTATTGTTTATTTTTTTTGAAATTTGACTGGAATAGACTGGAACGGCTCATGGGCTCTAATTACGGACTCTGTGGTTGTTTTAATTGCTGTTTTAAATCCTGTTTTAATTTGTATTAATTTGTATTTATGTGTTACTGTTTTATGGTTAACTAGCCATCCCCTGCCACGCGTTGCTATGGCCCTGTCTGGTGTTCTGGAAAAGAAAATAATGAGAAAGTGTTGGTTTCTAATATATGTAATGTCTTGATGCTTGTGGGTAAATACTATTTCTTGCTGTTTCTTTGTCAGTGTTAATGTGGTGATTGCCTGGTTTGCCCACTCTGGAACATGCAGAACTACAAATCTCAGTAACTACAACTCCCAAATGTCAAGGTCTATTTTCCCCAAACTCCATCTGTGTTCATATTTGGGCATATGGAATATTTGTGCCAAGTTTGGGCCAGATCCATCATTCTTTGAGTCCATAGTGCTCTCTGGATGTAGGTGAACTACAACTCCCAAACTCAAGGTCAATTCTAACCAAACCCTTCTTGTGCTTCCTGTTGGTCATGGGAGTCCTGTTAGGCTACGTTTGGTTCAATTCCATCGTTGGTGGGGTTCAGAATGCTCTTTGATTGTAGGTGAACTATAAATCCCAGCAACTACAACTCCCAAATTACAAAATCAATTTTTTGGAGTGAAGGACATACATTGGGTTGTTAGGTGTTGGGGTCAATTCGTCCAGTGGTTTTTGAGTTCTGTTAATCCCACAAACGAACATTACATTTTTATTTATATAGATGATTTAATGTTTAATGTATGTGTAATCTGTTATGTTTATGTTTTGATGTGGCATCGAATTGTGACAAGCTGTAAACTGCTCTGAGACCCTCTTGGGGTGAGATAGGGAAGGACAGGAATATGGTAAATAAATAAGTAACACCTTGATATCAATGGATTGGCTGTTGCTGGTGTCACTTGGAAAGAAAGGTGACATGTGTATGAAGGGGAGGGAGAGAGGAAGGAAATAATCACAAACAGAGTCATGTTGCCATCGAGACATTGTGAGGTTGGCCGTCTCAGAACTGGAGATGAAAGAAAAGGGAAGGAAGGGGAAAAGAATGAGAAAAAGAAGGAAAAGGAGCAGATAGGGAGGGAGGAAAGGAGAAAACAAATGAGGGGGAGTGAAAGGGGAAAAAAGGGGGTGAAAGGCAGGAGCAGCGAACCCAATAGCACCTGTGGAATGCCAAGTATATATGCAAATAAATACCTGGGCTGGCATTCTCAAGCAGGTTCAGGCAGGTACTGTGCCTATCTGCACACACCTGTCCTCAGGGGGAAAAACTACTCCCATTGTACGCCCAGAGAAACAAGGCTTCTGAAAGCGATGCCAAGGGGAAGAGATTGCATCGCAAACCACTTTCCAGCAACCAAGCAGCATTCGTTAAGGATCCAAACAGAGAGATCAAGCCAAAAGATTTCAAAACCTGCCACCCGTTAGGAAAGATGCTTTTTTAGTTTATTTCTTCCCCACATTAGTACAATTATACCTCAATTAACGCATTTATTTATTATTAAATAAATAATAGAATCATAGAATCAAAGAGTTGGAAGAGACCTCATGGGCCATCCAGTCCAACCCCCTGCCAAGAAGCAGGAATATTGCATTCAAATCACCCCTGACAGATGGCCATCCAGCCTCTGCTTAAAAGCTTCCAAAGAAGGAGCCTCCACCACACTCCGGGGCAGAGAGTTCCACTGCTGAACGGCTCTCACAGTCAGGAAGTTCTTCCTCATGTTCAGGTGGAATCTCCTCTCTTGTAGTTTGAAGCCATTGTTTCGCATCCTAGTCTCCAAGGAAGCAGAAAACAAGCTTGCTCCCTCCTCCCTGTGGCTTCCTCTCACATATTTATACATGGCTATCATATCTCCTCTCAGCCTTCTCTTCTTCAGGCTAAACATGCCCAGTTCCCTAAGCCGCTCCTCATAGGGCCTTTTTCTCCAGACCCTTGATCATTTTAGTCGCCCTCCTCTGGACACATTCCAGCTTGTCAATATCTCTCTTGAATTGTGCTGCCCAAAATTGGACACAATATTCCAGATGGTAATAGTACATGGATCAAGTCTTCGATAGATCCCCCCTCCTATGTGGGGTCCCCCAAGGTGCAATTCTCTCTCCTCTTCTCTTCAGCATCTACGTTAGACCCCTTGCTAGTTTGGCTTGGAGTTTCGGCTTGGACTGCTACCAATATGCGGGACGATACCCAACTCCTTCTGCTCCTGGGGCAACGTCAATTCCAGACAATTTCACCCTATGTCTGGAAGCTCTGTCGAACTGACTGCGTGCTGAAGGTGAACCAGGCGAAGACTGAGATTCTCTGGCATGGCCGCCCGGCAGGTCTGACCCATTTGCTACCCACCTTCGATGGTGCTGCCCTATCTCCATCGACCACAGTTAAGAGCTTAGGTGTCGTCCTGGATTCACCGCTGACAATGGAAACTCAGGTTGCTGCTGCCAGCAAACAGGCCTTTTTCCATCTACGACAAGCGAGGCAACTGGCACCTTACCTATCTGATGAGGCTCTGGCAGCTGTCATCCACGCCACGGTCACGTCTAGGCTGGACTATTGCAACACCCTGTATGCTGGCCTTCCTATGTCTACGACCTGAAAGCTCCGTATTGTTCAGAATCCGGCAGCCAGGTTACTCACAAGAATGCCCATGAAATATAACACCAGTGCTCCAACATTTACATTGGCTTCCAACTGAGTACCGTGGCCTGTCTAAGATGTTAGTTCTGACCTTTAAAATTCTTTATGGCCAGGGTCCATCGTACCTTAGGGACCGCCTCTCCTTCTCCCACCATCGGAGGTCGCAACGACCAGCTCAGCACAACTTACTCTATATACCGGGTCCTAGAGAAGTGCACTTGGAAAGGACCAGATGCAGGGCTTTTTCTATTTCTGCCCCTGCCTTATGGAACTACTTGCCACCCTACATGAGAGCCATGCGTGACTTAGGGCCTTTTACTCTAGCACTTAAGACCTGGCTTTTCACTAGAGCATTAGATCTCTGTAAATTTTTAATTTCTGTATGTATGTATTTTATCTTTTACAATTTAGCTGTAAATTGCCTAGAGCATTCTCGGATGGAGAGCGATTAAATAGTAATTATGTCAAGACCCAGGCCAGGCAGAAACACAAACGGCACCGTTGGAGTTAAAGGAATTAAATATGATATGATGATGATATGATTATTTATTTTGGGTATTTTTACCCCGCTCTTCTCAACGCCCTAGGGGGGACTCAGGGTGGCTTCCAGCTGGCACATATTCGATGCCTACAATTAAACACAATAAAATACACAACAACAGTAATTATAAATAATTAAAACATTGAGTTAATACAATGAAATCTACTAGAAAAGAAACCAGCCTGGTGGCCCTCGTTTCGCCGAGTTCTGTAATTCATAAATCCATTCGGCTTATCATAATCCGTTTCCATAGCTCTTGTCGTCATTGTCGTTGTCAGTCTGCCAGATCACCCAAAGGACTGGTCCCATATCCATGTTTTTAATTTCCTTCTTAAAAGAGAGGAGGGATTGTGATGATCTAATTTCCCCACAGGCGGGGAGCCACCACTGAGAAGGCCCTGTCCCTCATCCCCACCAGTCTTGTTTGTGACAAGGGCTGAGAGCAGGGCCTCTCCAGAAGATCTTAAATTCCCAGGCGGGACGTAGAAGGAAATACGTTCGGACAGGTACACTGGGCCGGAGCCATAAAAAAAATTAGTATCTTGGTATTTTATTTTATTTTTAGGTAGGCTGTTAGGAATTGTGGGAGTTGACGTCCAAAACACCCGAGCGGCTGAATTTTGCCCATCCCTGCGCTATAGAGATTCCTAGGAAGATCATATTACTCAAATCCATGAACTATCAAAATAGCAAAAGTTGACCCCACAAGTGAGGAGGTGTAACTATAAACAAAAGTATTTCTAGGGTCTCACTTTGCCCAGCCTATATACCTTAACTCTTGGCATTTTTGAACCTCTCTAGTATTGTCACTACGTGGCCGGCCTGGTGGGGATCGGCCTCTCTCAGCTCTTCTCTGCATCCAAGCTGGAGGACCCTATTGTTGGCCAGGACACGGAGCTCGCAAACTCCATGGGGCTTTTCCTGCAGAAAACCAACATCATCCGGGATTACTATGAAGACCAACTCGTGGGCAGAGAGTTTTGGCCTCGGGAGGTAAGGAAAGTAAGGGTTGGACCAATGCCAGGGAAGAGAGGCAAATGACATTTGAGCTGGGAAAGGACCACCGTTGAGTGGCAGATGGTAGATTGAATTCAGTCCCCATCATCTCTAATCGCTGGCTTGCTTATTCGGTTAATTTGAAAACAATGGTATTGCCCAGAAGACAGTGATTTAAGACCTGAGCTGGAGAAAAAAGTCAGGCCGGGAGGGAAAGTCAGACAAAACAATTGAAGGTTGCTGTGAATTTTCTGTGCTGTATGGCCATGTTCCAGAAGCACTCTCTCCTGACGTTTCAACTACATCTATGGCAGGCATCCTCAGAGGTTGTGAGGTCTGTTGGAAACTATACAAATGGGGTTTATATATCTGGGGAATATCCAGGGTGGGAGAAAGAACTCTTGTCTGCCTGAGGCAGATCCGTAGCCAGTATTTTGTTTTGGGGGGGCTGAGTTTGTTTCGGGGGGGGGGTGAGTCTGAGTGAAAGAGGGTCTACCCTAGCAAACCTTTTGTATCGTTACCCCAATACCCCCATCCATATGGTGTATATTGAGTATGGTGATCAGATCATGATATGAATAAACATAACAGTTTAAATAATGCACCAGTAAGGCCTTTACGCGAACCACCATGAGAATTTCGGGGGGGGGGGGGGGCTGGCCTGAGGCAAGTGTGAATGTTGCAAATTGGCCACCTTCGTTAGCATTGAATGGCCTTTCAGCTTCAAAATCAGTCTGCTTCCTGCCTTGGGGGGGGGGGGAACCTTTGTTGGGAGGTGTTAGCTGGCCCTGATTGTTTCTTGTCTGAAATTCCTGTTTTTTGAGTGTTGCTCAAGGTGGCTAATTAGCAACATTCACACTTGCCTCCAACAGACAAGAGTTCTTTCTCCCACCCTGGATGTTTCACAGATATATAAACCCCATTTTCCTGGCTTCTAGTAGACTTCACAACTTCTAAGGATGCCTCCCATAGATGTGGGTGAAACGTCAGGAGAGAATGTCTCTGGAACATGTCCATACAGCCCGGAAAACTCACAGCATCCCAGTGATTCTGGCCATGACAGCCTTCGACAACAAAACAATCTAAAACTGAAGAAGTCAGAGTGATAGCACAGTTTGTTGTTGTGCCTTCAAGTCATTTGTAACTTATGGAGAGCCAAGCAAACCTCTTGTGTGGTTTTCTGGGATTGAGAGTGTGGCCTTCCCAAAATTGCCCAGAGGTTTCCAAAGCTGAGGGGGATCTCCAGAGTCTTAGTCCAGCATTCCAATCACTTGTGTCACATTGGATTTCCAGAACCGGAGTGTACCCTTTACTCTTTAAATATCTCAAGGACTGTCAAAAAGAGGGAGGGTGCATGTTTGTTCTTTCCTGCACAGAGGGTAGAACCAAGTTAAAGGTACTAAAGTACAGGAAAATAGTTTGCAGTTGAGCATTAGTAGCAATACTGTTGTTTTTTTCCTCCCTTACAAAAGTGCAGAAACAATACCTGCTATTTTGATACATTTATTTCACCTGGGTGAGCCACTCAGAAAGGATGCGGATCGGAACCAGGTTCCCTCTTCTGAATTCGTTGATCTTGGTGCATAGGAGCACAGAGGAGTCGGGATTTGGCCATTGCCAGGAGCAAGGGCAGATTTTGGAGGAGCAGGAAAAAGATGGATGTGGATTGGCCATGGCTTTATATATAGCAATGGTTCCCAAGTTTTTTTTTGACCAGTGACCACATTGACCAGGGACTACTCTCTAATATTAGTACCAAAAGGGTTACGAATCAGTTTTTGGTCAACTTTAGATTTGGTTTGGTTATCTGGGGGTGCTAATTCAGAAAACTGCATTGGATAAACCACATCAGCTCTAGTTTCTGATACGGAATATATGCCATCCAGTAGTTGCCATCTGCTTGCCCACAAAAAACCATATTTCCTTTCTTCACAACCGTGGACAGCGAGTGGAGAGGGGAGGCCTGGTCTCTGAGAGGACCCCTCTATCTTGTGGGGTTCCTCAGGGGGCCATTCTCTCCCCTCTGTTATTTAACATCTATATGCGACCACTTGCTCAGCTGGTTCGAGATTTTGGGCTTGAGTGTTACCAGTACGCTGATGACACTCAGCTTGTGCTGAAGATAGAAGGCCGACTGGACTCTGTACCCGATTGTTTCCATCAGTGCCTCGAGGCCGTGACTGGATGGCTGCATTCCAGCAGGTTGAGGGTGAATCCAGCAAAGACGGAGATCCTATGGCTGGGTCAACCAGGCAGTGGGGATATCCAGCTGCCTACCCTGGATGGCGAGGCGCTACGCCCGTCATCGTTGGTAAAGAGTCTGGGAGTCCTTTTGGACCCTCTGCTGACGATGGAGGCCCAGGTCTCCGCTGTGAGCAGAACCGCCTTCTTTCACCTGCGGCAGGCTAGACGGCTGGCCCCCTCCCTGTCCAGGGACGACCTAGCTACGGTGATCCAGGCCACAGTCATCTCAAGACTGGACTACTGTAATTCTCTCTATATTGGCCTTCCTCTGTCGGTGATCTGGAAACTCAAGCTGGTACAAAATGCAGCTGCTCAGCTTCTTGCGGGAATTCCGATGAGATGCCACATAACACCAATCTTACTACAGCTGCATTGGTTACCAATTGAGCACCGGATCACTTTCAAAGTGATGGTACTCACCTTTAAGGCCTTGCATGGTCTGGGGCTGATGTACCTGAGGGACCGCCTCACCCCCTACCAACCACAGAGATCCCTCCGTTCTGAGGACCAAGATCTATTGGAAATTCCCAGTGTCAAGACCTTGCGTCTAACAGCAACCAGACGCAGAGCCTTCACAGCAGTGGCACCATGACTCTGGAATACTCTGCCACCTGAAGTCCATGCCTTGCGGGACTTATCAGCTTTCCGCAGGGCATGTAAGACCTATCTATTTCGACGGGGCTTTGATCTCTGATTGTTTTTAAATTGTGTTCAATTTTAGCCTGTTCTTGTAAGCCACTCCGAGCCCCAGGGGAGTGGCGGCATATAAGTTTGAATAATAAATAAATAAATACAAAATAATATTAAATAATCTAGAGCTGAAGCAGTTTTACCAATGAAATTTCCTGAATCGGAACCCCAAATAACTCCAGGAACAGGCCTAGGACCAGATGGAACGGTTCCATGTGGAGGAAGGAGGAGGAGAAGCAGCAGTTAGGAGGGTCGTTGTCAAGCCTTTCATGGGTAGCCTCTCCCCTCCTGACATCCCTATTGCCTCGGCACTATAAGAGGGTTTCATGAGACCAGTTGCTCTCATTGCAATGGTGTAGTAATGGTGAGGCCGCGGACCATATTTTAATTCTTGCAGATCATTGATGGTCCACGGACCACAGGTTGGAAACCACTGATATATCGGAATGTTGCTGAATCAGATTGCCCTTGGGGTCTCTTTACATTCTGTGAAC
Organism: Anolis sagrei; assembly: GCF_037176765.1. Lineage (NCBI taxonomy): Eukaryota > Metazoa > Chordata > Lepidosauria > Squamata > Anolidae > Anolis > Anolis sagrei. The sequence goes on from NC_090021.1 coordinate 10,559,871, forward strand.
ACTTGGAAGAAAAGCTGGGAGGAGAAGTATCTGAGAGGTATCTGAGCTGGGAGGAGAAGTATCTGAAGAGTGTTTCATTATATTTAGTAGGCTTTTCATATTTCGGGGGGGGGGGGGGGGAGGAGCAAAAAACCTAATATTTGGGTTAGTTTTTTGTAAAGTTAAACATGAGCCAACAATGTGATGTGGCGGCAAAAAAAGCCAATAGGGTTTTGGCCTGCATCAATAGGAGCATAGTGTCTAGTCATGCTCCCCATGCTCTATTCCGCCTTGGTTAGACCACACGTGGAATATTGTGTCCAATTCTGGGCACCACAATTCAAGAGAGATATTGACAAGCTGGAATGTGTCCAGAGGAGGGCGACTAAAATGATAAAGGGTCTGGAGAACAAGCCCTATGAGGAGTGGCTTAAAGAGCTGGGCATGTTTAGCCTGAAGAGAAGGCTGAGAGGAAATATGATAGCCGTGTATAAATATGTGAGAGGAAGCCACAGGGAGGGGGGAGCAAGCTTGTTTTCTGCTTCCCTGGAGACTAGGATGCAATGGAGCAATGGCTTCAAACTACAAGAGAGGAGATTCCATCTGAACATTAGAAAGAACTTTCTAATGAGAGCCGTTCAGCAGTGGAACTCTCTGCCCTGGAGTGTGGTTGAGGCTCCTTCTTTGGAGGCTTTTAAACAGAGGCTGGATGGCCATCTGTCAGGGGTGCTTTGAATGCAATATTCCTGCTTCTTGGCAGGGGGTTGGACTGGATGGCCCATGAAGTCTCTTCCAACTCTATGATTCTATGAAAAAGAAATGTTTCTTGAGAGTTGTGAGATGTTGGGGAAGTGGCAGGGTCCATCATGGGCTTCGGAGCTCATGTCCAAGAGCTGCATTTTGGCCATCCAGGTTTAGTTGTTGGAGCATTGGACTAGGACCAGGGTTGAAATCTTACTCAGCAACTCAGCATGGCAAACCTCCGAAGAAATCGCCACAAGATCCACCATAAATCTGCTTTAATGTATATAAGAATAATGCAGCAATTGCAGCAGTCATGCCTGCAAATCAGAATGGCTGAATTTCTCAAATCTTTTTTGGGAAGGGGTGGAGTGGGAAACTTCTAGGTGTGGCATTGCCACATCCCACCCACCCTTGCTTGCTAGGTGTTCCTAATGCTTTGGGTGTTCCCAGGTGTGGAGCAAGTACGCAAAGAAGGTGTCAGATCTGGCCAAGCCCGAGAACATCGATAAAGCCGTCCAGTGCATGAATGAGCTCATCACCAACGCCTTGCATCACGTCCCTGACGTCTTGACATACTTGTCCCGACTGAAGAACCAGAGCGTTTTCAACTTCTGTGCCATCCCCCAGGTAGGTTGGGGTGCTCTCTGAAGGTCTTTGCAACATAGTTAAGACCTCTTTGCCAACCCTCCCCTCCATTCCTACCTAAACACTCAGGAGCTGGATCACACAAAGGAGGGTATGTTCAGGATGAATCGATGATCCAACCCACTCTTGCCAGTAAGCAAGTTCGTGGCATGAATTTATTTATTTATTTACAGTATTTATATTCCTCCCTTCTCACCCCACAGGGGACTCAGGGCAGATTACAATGTACATATACATAGCAAACATTCAATGCCATAGACACACAACATATATAGACAGACACACAGGCAATTTAACATCCCAGCTTTTTCATGAGGGTATTCTGGCCACCAGGGGAGCTGTCGCTTCACTGACCATTTGTGACACTGATGAAGCACTTCCTCATTCTTTGCATGCTTGCTGGAGATTTTTATGGTGTCGTAAATTAGCCTCCCCACATAAGTGGTACCTAAATTTCCTACTTGACAGATACAGCTGTCTTTTGGGCTGCAAAGGTCGACAGCAAGCTATACAAATTGGTCGGAAGCTCAGGTGTTCTTATTCTGATTGTTGTGGACTCGCTTGGTAGTGGGAGCAGTTTGGAAATACCATCTTCTGTCTGTATCCTGATTGCCCCTGAACATATCAGGCTGCTGGCTGTTTAAGGTGGGTTCTGGGGCCAGACAATTTGCATAGTTTTATAAGATTATGTAATCTTACTTAATACAGAGCAGTTACTCATATGTATCTCACTGCAATTGCAATATGTCAATGTCAGCCAAATAGTTATATCATGCCACTTGTTGTATCATATCAAGGGTGGATTGTGGTGGAATCAGTACAGACCATTTTAAATTAGAGGAACAATGTCTAAATAACAGAAATAGTTTAAGCATTTTACAATGTGGGGAGATGGAAAGATGGCGGTGTAGCTGGAGCTATCTTTCACTCCCTCGGCATCTCCCGTCCTCCTAACTTTCTGAGATGCCCAAATGAAGAGGAATATCAACAACAGTCTGAAGTTTATATCAAGTTACTCTTATCATAAGGGAGCTTTGAACCTACTATATGGTATGATCTCCATATCCAGGGAGGATACATTCCCAGACTTATATAGATACGCAGACTGTTGACAATAACAAATGGTATTGAATTGAAGTGACATTGGAAGGCCTAGAGACCACTTCCTTCAAACCCAGGCTTGTGGGTGAAATCCAGCCCATCATGTCATTTTATATGGTCTGGACTACAACTTTGTTCCTCATCATTAGACATCATGACACCTATGCAGTGTTCCCTCACTTATCGCGGGTCTTACGTTCCAGGACCACCCGCAATAAGTAAAATTCCACGAAGTAGGGACACTCCCTCCCCCTCTCACTGACTCCTCACCCTCTTTACCTTCCTCCTCCTTGCTGCTTCTGCTGCTCCAAAAGCGGCGGAGGGGACACCTCGTCGCCACCTGGACCTCTTGGTGCCGCTTGCCGCTCTTCTTCCCTCCTCACCCTCTTTACCTTCCTCCTTCGGGCTTCGGCTGCTACTGCTCCAGAAGCAGCGGAGGAGGCACCTTGTTGCCCCTGGGCCTCTTGCTGTGACTTGGTCCCCAGAAGTAATTGAGGAGGCGCTGGAGGGAAAGCCCCCCCCCCCCCCCCAAACTACATGCCTGGCTGGACTCTTTTTTATGTGATGTCCATCTCTTTTCTGTTTTAGGTAATGGCCATTGCCACCTTGGCAGCCTGTTACAACAACCAGCAGGTCTTCCGAGGGGTGGTGAAGATCCGGAAGGGGCAAGCCGTCACATTGATGATGGATGCCACCAACATCCAGGCTGTCAAAGCCATCATGTACCAGTATGTGGAAGAGGTGAGTTGGATGTCAGGGACAGGATAATGTTTTTTAAAAAACTTTCTAGTAAATCCTTCAGTCGGAATCCTGTTGCTTGAGAGTAGATCTGTTGGGAGTGCTTTAAATGCAGATTTCCTGCTTGTTAGCAGGGGGTTGGACTGGATGGCCCATGAGGTCTCTTCCAACATTATGATTGTATGATTCAGTGTGCCTTCCCAGAATAGGAAACTACAAGCACTTTGTCCCAAATGCACTTTACTAGAGATTTAGGTCTTCTATGTGCTGAGTCAGGTTCAGCACTTGCGATGTGCAGCTTTTGCCTTTCCTGAAGCTAGCTTGCTGTGGAATCAGACAGGGGTCTATTTTTTCCGTAATTCTATGCAAAATAAGTCTCTCCAGAACTTTGTAGAGGTGGCACAACAGGGATATTGGTCTGTAGCTTTTTGGGTCATTACGGTCTTTGCCTGGCTTCAAGATGGCGATGACTCTTGCTTTCCTCCAGATTTTGGGGATCTGACAGGATGCAGTGCAGTTGTTCATCAGCTCCAGCAGCCAGCGCCTTGCTTAGGGACCAAAGTTCTTGATTTGTTCCATCCGTAGATCATTCAGGCCAGCTGCTTTGCCATTTTTACATTTATTGAGAGCCATGTCGAATTCAATAGGTGTAAAGGGTTCATGGAGGTTGTTGTTCTCAATCTCTTGTTGTCTGGCTATTGGTTTCTTTCCTACTTTGGTGGCAAGGTTGGGTTTCTCGTCTGTCCGCATGCCCTACCTATTCGCCAAATACCTATCCATTTTACCCGGTCATGCCCAGCTTTTAAAAACTTTTAACCACTACATTTGGCCCTGACATTGGTTTTAATTGTGTCGTGTTTATTGTTAATTTTTACTGTTTGATTTTTTAATTACTGATGTATTGCTGTTGTCTTTCATTGTTGTATTGGGTCTCGGCCTATTGTAAGCTGCACCGAGTCCTTTGGGAGATGGTAGCGGGGTATAAATAAAGGTTTGTTGTTGTTGTTGTTGTTGTTATTATTATTATTATTATTATTATTATCATTATTACTGGTTGTTGACTCTTCTCTTGACAGATCTACCAGAAGATCCCCAGCACAGACCCTTCCTCCAGCAGAACCCAGCAAATCGTCGCCTCTGTCCGCTCGATGAGTTTGCCCGGGGGGGAGCTGGTCTCTCGGACCCATTACTCCCCCATCTACTTGTCCTGCGTCATGCTTCTGGTGGCCCTGAGCTGGCAGTATCTGAGCACGGTGTCCCAGGCGGCGGAGGAATTCGTTCACACGGGAGAGAACTGAGACAGATTTGCATTTTGGAAAGGAGAGACATTCAGACTTAGGAGGACTTGACAAAAGTCCCGGGACTTGAAACCTTGAATTTGTGCAAACCTGTTTGGACTGGAAGCTTTCACCTCTAGAAGCAGCTGCTAACAAACTGAGGTTCCTGAATGGAGACGACCCCCTCACTCTCCCTTTTCCTGTTGTTGGACGGACTGGTTATGGACTTGTCTCTTTCTGAGTCTTAATGTTTTGTTTTCTGCAGACTGTTTGATCTGCGGTTTTTGTTTTCTTTTTTTTTCTGATGTAGGATATTTTTTAACTAGGAAGTTGGAAGGTGCCTCTTCATTGCTTGTTAATTTTGACAGTAAAAAAACAAAATTGCTGTGACCCAAGTGTGGGCTGTTGAATTGGTGCATTGACCGGCATCCTGTTATATAAGTTCCTTCATGTATGTCATGTATGTGATGTATGTCATCATTTCCCAACCTGTGGGTCGGGACCCCTGGGAGGGGGTCTCGGGGGTGTCAGAGGGGTCACCAAAGACCATCAGGAAACACTGTATTTTCAATGTGGGTTCTGTGTTGGAAGTTTGGCCCAATTCTATCATTGGTGGAGTTCAGAATGCTCTTTGATTGTACGTGAACTATAAATCCCAGTAATAACTCCCCAATGTCAAGGTTTATTTCCCCCAAACTCCACCAGTATTCACATTTGGGCATATTGAGGATTCGTGCCAAGTTTGGTCCTGATTCATCATTGTTTGAGTCCACAGTGCTCTCTGGATGTACATGAACTACAACTCCCAAACTCAAGGTCAATGCCCACCAGACAATTCCAGTATTTTCTGTTGGTCATGGGAGTTCTGTGTGCCAAGTTTGGTTCAATCCCTTCGTTGGTGGAGTTCACAATGCTCTTTGATTGTAGGTGAACTATAAATCCCAGCAACTACAACTCCCCAATGTCAAGGTCTGTTTTCCCCAAACTCCACCAGTATTCGCATTTGGGCATATTGAGGATTCGTGCCAAGTTTGGTCCTGATACATCATTGTCTGAGTTCACAGTGCTCTCTGGATGTAGGTGAACTACAACTCCAATACCCAAGGTCAGTGCCCCCCAAACCATCCCAGTATTTTCTGTTGGTCATGGGAGTTCTGTGTGCTAAGTTTGGCTCAATTCCATCGTTGGTGGCGTTCAGAATGTTCTTTGATTGTAGGTGAACTATAAATCCCAGCAACTACAACTCCCAAATGACAAAATCCCCAACCTCAGTATTCAAATTTGGGTGTATCGCTTATTTGTTCCAATTTTGGTCCTGTGAATGAAAATACATCCTGCATATCAGATATTTACATGACGATTCATAACAGTAGCAAAATTAGTTATGAAGTAGCAACGAAAATAATGTTATGGTTGGGGGTCACCACAACATGAGGAACTGTATTAAGGGGTCACGGCATTAAGAAGGTGGAGAACCACTGCTATGGAAGCTTGGGATGCGTGGTTGGAGACTGTCCTAGGGTACGTTAGGAAGGTTGAGAACCACAGGTGTATTTGGTTGTATTTTGGGGCAAGATGGGTGCTGTTTACCTTCTGGTCTTTTCTGACTAAAGACAATCCTATTATGGGGTTTTCTGGGCAAGATTTGTCTTGGCTTCCCTCTGAGGCTGAGAGAGTGCCGCTTACTCCAGGGTACCCAATGGGTTTGTGGTTGGGTGGGGATTTGAACCCATGTCTCCAGTGTCCTAATACAACACTCAAACCATTACACCATGCTGGCTCTCCAATTGAAGGTTACGAAAGTGGAATTATGCATGCTTTATACATTGTTAAATGGTGCATCACACATTGCATACTATTGTGCAAGTACATGCAATCTTTTGTCTGTGCAAGACACAGCCTTCGAAGTGTTGGACTCCACCTCTCAACAGCCCCCATCAATGTTTCAGAAGTTCTAATCCATCAAGATCTGGAGGATCACACCCTTCTTATCCCTACTTTAAAATCACAAGATACGTGTGATTTCCTTTGGATCAACATTTTCTATATCATCTAAAGGGGCTTATGGAGCAGCCTTGTTTATGTTCTGCAGTCACGTCTCGGATAGGCCTTGAGGGGTAAGGATTTGCCCTTTGGTCTTAAATAGGTTGTTGACGGCTAGGATTCTTGAAAGGACAGAATTGCTGAGATGTGTGGACTTTGCTCAACTTTGTTACAACACTCTTGTTCAAGCCTATATACTTAAGAGTTCCCGCACAGATTAGTTCACCCTTATCATTGTTACGTGCCTTTGAGTTGCCCGTCGACTTACTGCAACCCTATGAATTTCACTGGGTTTTTCAAGGCAAAGAATACTCCGAGGCAGTTATGCTAGTTCTTTCTTTGGAAACAGACACTAGCTCCTGTTGAGCCGATTCTCCAATTTGATTTGGATCCCAATTATTATTATTATTATTATTATTATTATTATTAAACTTTATTTGTACCCCGCTAGCATCTCCCGAAGGACTCGATGTGGCTTACAAAGGCCAAGGCCTCCACAAAACAATAGCATAACAAAACAATTCAAAGCAAATCAAACAAAAATCAAGACATCAAAGCAATAACAATAAACAACAAAAGCAAACACCATATCACAATAAAAACAGGGCCGGGCCAAAGTAAAGGGTACTGGTTAAAAGTGCTGGGTGTGATAGATGGTCTATTGAATTTCAAGGAAGTGCAATGTGCAGAAAACTTAAAATTCTAAATAAAGTGCTTCTGGGACTCTGATAAAGTGCTTACTGGAGTTTTCCTATACTGGAAAGGCGCATCGGAACAGCAAGGTCTTCAAATTCTTCCTAAAGACTGCCAACGTAGGGCCTGTCTGATGTCTTTAGGGAGGGTGTTCCAGAGTCGGGGGGCCACCACAGAAAAAGCCCTGTCCCTCATCCCCACCAAACGCGCCTGCGATGCGGGTGGGATCGCGAGCAGAGCCTCTCCGGATGAACGAAGAGAGCACGTGGGTTCATAAACGGAGATGTGGTCACGCAGGTAGGCAGGTCCTAAACCGTTTAGGGCTTTGTAGGTAAGCACCTGCACCTTGAATTAAGACTGGGTGCCCCTTTGCTTTGAAATGCACCCAGCCCTACTAGAGTTCTTTTTCTGTCCTGCCTAAATGGCTTACACAAAGGCTTTATGGGTAAAATGTGAATGGAATTATAAGAGAAAGAACAGCATTTTGGGAGCTGTAGTTTTGCAAGGGTTTCCATCTTCTCTCCCAGGATTCCATAGTAGGCTTGGTTTATCACAAAAAAACCCTCTTTCGGATGTAGGGGACGCTGGTGGTTCGATTCAGAATTAAATTCCAAATTTTTCCTTAAAAATTTTCAGAACTTTCCAAAATTTCCAAATTGCTTCATTAAAGTTGATTACATACCTTTAGGAAGAATATTTTGACTATATGGGATTTGCAGTGCCTTTTTTGGCAACGCAAGGCAAACAAAGGAAACAAACAGGAGAGAGAGGACTTAGTGGTTTTGGAAGTTGATTTCACACCTTTAGGAAGGATAGTTTGTGTTCAAAGAGTGGCTTGAATTGATGGGAGATCTAATTCTATTGAAGCAATGTACAACAGAGGCCAGGCCAGAGAGACCTGCTACAACGCTGGGGCTTTTTCAAACAGTGTTTTGTTTCCTCCATGCTTTTCCTTCCACCCATGCCACACACCCTCACAACCCAATATTACCCACCCACACATTGGCCACCCACGCAAATCCCAACAGCAACAACACACAAGCATCAAAGCAGGCAGCACAGCCAGGCAACAACCCTTCTCTGCTTGCCCTGCTCTTCCAACCACTCTTCTTCCAACCACCCTTCACAACCTCCCTTCCCTTTCTCTTTCCCTTTCCATTCCCTTCCTGGCTCCGAATGAGCCTCTAAGCCACGTGCTGCACTTTATATAGCGCAATGGCTGCCATTCCAAAACATCGTTTTTAAAATATCTTCAAAATCGCTTCAAAAAGGTAGCTTTTCCAACTTTATTCTGAATTACAAGTATTCCAACGCTACCTAACCATGCCTATTCCATAGCATTGAGCCATGGCAGTTAAAAGTGGCGTCAAACTGCATTCATTCTACGATACAGATGCGCGCGCACACACACTTCAAGCCATGAAAGCAAATAAGGGATGTAGCAAGATACACACCTGTCCTATTCACACATACTTTCTACCTTTGTGCGATTTTGTCATCTTTGCCTTTTCCAAAAGTTAATGTGTCTTGTGAACTTTTTGGTTGACCTATCAAAAGCGTTCCCTGTGACATGTACTTTGTTGTATAGCCAATACTGCTAGATACTTAGCATCTTCACAGTTAGTTTGCCTTCCAGCCTGTAACTGGGTTTATATTGCAGCAGTTCTGAAACCTCATGCCTCTTGCAAAAGTTACATTTCTGGACGATTAATTTTCTAGCTTACAACTTCTGAGGATGCTTGCAACAGATGCAGGCGAACATCAGGAAAGACTGCTTCTAGAACAGGGTTCCACAAACTTTTTAAACAGAGGGCCAGGTCATAGTCCCTCAAATTTTTGGAGGACCGAATTATAATTTGAGAAAAAAACATGAATGCTTTAATGCAGGCATGGGCAAACTGGGGCCCTCCAGATGTTTTGGACTTCAACTTCCTATGCACACTGCACATATCTTATCTGTAGTGCAAAAAACACTACAATAATTAAAATGAAGAACAACTTTAACCAATATAAACTTACTAGCATTTCAATGGGAAGTGTAGGCCTGCTTTTGGCTGATGAGATGATTGTTGCTGTTGTGTGCTTTCAAGTCATTTCAAACTTAGGTTAACCCTGAGCGAGGGCCAGGTAAATGACTTTGGAGGGCCATACTCGGGCCCCGGGCCTTAGTTTGAGGACCCCTGTTCTAGAACATGGCCATACAACCCGAAAAAACCTACAACAACCCAGTTTTCTAGCTGATAGCCCAAAGTCACTTAAATACAGGTTGAGTATCCCTTAATTAATCCTTGCATATACATAGAATCATAGAATTGGAAGAGACCTCGTGGGCCATCCAGACCAACTCTATTCTGCAAAGAAGCAGGAAAATTGCAAAGCACTACTGACAGATGGACTCAAAAGCCTCCAAAGAAGGATCCTCCACCACACTCCGAGGCAGAGAGTTCCACTGTTGAACAGCTCTCAGTTGGGAAGTCCTTCCTCATATTCAGGTGGAATCTCCTTTCCTGTAGTTTGAAGCCATTGTTCCATTGCATCCTAGTCTTCAGAGCAGCAGAAAACAAGCTTGCTCCCTCCTCCCTATGACTTCCTCTCACTTATTTATGCATGGCTATCATGACTCCTCTCAGCCTTTTCTTCTTCAGGCTAAACATGCCCAGCTCTTTAAGCTGCTCCTCATAGGGCTTGTCCTCCAGATCTTTGATCATTCTAGTCACCCTCCTCTGGACACATCCAGTTTGTCAATATCTCCCTTCAATTGTTGTGTCCAGAATTGGACACAGTGTGATTCCAGTGTTTTCTGACCAAGACAGAATAAATGAAGTAGCCATGTATAAATATGTGAGAGGAAGTCACAAGGAGCTTGTTTTCTGCTTCCTTGGAGACTAGGACATGGAACAATGGCTTCAAACTACAAGAAAGGAGATTCCATCTGAACATGAGGAAGAACTCCATGACTGTGAGAGCCATTCAGCAGTGGAACTCTCTGCCCCAGAGTGTGGTGGAGGCTCCTTCTTTGGAGGCTTCTAAACAGAGGCTGGATGGCCATCTGTCGGGGTGCTTTGAATGCAATATTCCTGCTTCTTGGCAGGGGGTTGGACTGGATGGCCCATGAGGTTTCTTCCAACTATGTTTCTATAAGTATCTCAGAGATGGATCCCATGTCCAACACAAGACTCATGTTTCCTATACACCTTACACACATGGCCTCAAGGTAATTGTATACACAAGACAGTCCGCCTTCCACATTTGCGTATCCCTTAAAAATATACATGAGATATCTTGGTGATATCTCATTATGTATACATATGTTTTACATATATATAAACATGTTTAAACACAATATTCATTAGTGTTTCCTATACACTGTAAACACATAGCCTGGGGATAATTGTGTACACAATACAGTAGGTTGGCCATGGTTGTGAATTTGAGTATCTCTTAATGCAAAGCTTTCTAAACTCTGTCACAACACGTTTGTGGGTCAGCTGCAAAATGTAGGTATGTTGCACAGACTTAAGAATATGACAAAAATCTTGGGTATGTATGTTACTATCTGACAAACCATATATTTTTAATAATATGGATGAAAGGTTTTCATGAATTACATTGTGTCCCCATACATTTTGTTATTGCATTTTGTGTATGTGTCCATATCTAAGTGTTTGGCTCAACTTTGGTTTGTTACTACAATGCTTTAATGCAGGCATGGGCAAACTTGGGCCCTCCAGATGTTTTGGACTTCAACTCCCACAATTCCTAACAGCCTACCGGAGTTTCGGGGTACGATATCATCTGTACGCAGATGATGTCCAACTCTGTCACTCCTTTCCACCTGCTACTAAGGAGGCTGTTCAGGTCCTGAACCGGTGCTTGGCCGCTGTAACGGACTGGATGAGGGACAACAGATTGAAACTAAATCCAGACAAGACAGAGGTACTCCTGGTCAGTCAAAAGGCCGAACAGGGCATAGGGTTACAGCCTGTGCTTGACGGGGTTACACTCCCCCTGAAGACGTAGGTTCGCAGCTTGGGAGTGACCCTGGACTCATCGCTGAGCCTGGAACCCCAGGTTTCGGCGGTGGTCAGGGGAGCTTTTGCACAATTAAAACTTGTGCGCCAGCTGCGCCCGTACCTTGGGAAGTCTGACTTGGCCACGGTGGTCCACGCTCTGGTTACATCCTGTTTAGACTACTGCAATGCTCTCTATGTGGGGTTGCCTCTGAAGACTGCCTGGAAGCTTTAATTAGTCCAGCGTGCGGCAGCCAGATTGCTAACAGGAGCGAGGTACAGAGACCATACGACCCCTCTGTTATGCCAGCTCCACTGACTGCCGATTAGCTTCCGAGCACAATTCAGAGTGCTGGTTTTGACCTATAAAGCCCTAAACGACTCTGGCTCAGTTTACCTGTCTGAACAGATTCTCCCCTATGAACCATCAAGGTTACTAAGATCTTCTGGAGGGGCCCTTCTCTCGGTCCCACCTTTGCAATCACGTTTGGTGGGAACGAGAGACAGGGCCTTCTCGGTGGTGGCCCCTCAGCTTTGGAATTCCCTCCCACCAGAAATTAGATCTGCTCCTTCCCTCCTGACCTTTAGGAAATATGGCATTTGAGGATTGAGTCAATAACTCTTGTCCACATGGAAGGATGGCGACGAATTGTGACTGTACTGACGACTTGGCTTGTGTAATGTGATGATGTTTTTATTGTACTTATATTTTAATGTATAATTATGATGCATTGTGCTGTTTTGTATATGAACACGTGTTGTGAACTGGCCTGAGTCCCTCCTTGGAGGTGAGAAGACCAGTATGTAAAACTTCTAAATAATAATAAATAAATCCAAAACATCGGGAGGGCCCATGTTTGCCCAATGCCTGGGTATAACATCAAGAAAAATAGGAACACAACTATTCTTGGCCACCAGTGGGCAGTAAAAGACACATTAGACTTAAGACTGGCAATGAGATTTCAACTTTTTATTGGCGAGATGAAAAAAAAACCCAACTGAAGTCATATGGTAAACATTTGGCTGCTTTTGCAACAACCACAAGTTTAAAGGCTTTGTGCATTTGAGTACATTTGAAGCTGGAAGACAGTGAAATAACAGAGCCTATGTGTCAGATTCAATTGGAGTCCAACTCATAGTAGAGCCATTGACCTCAGTGGGCCTTACATGTAAAATAAAGAGACTTGAATTTAGACAAGTGGGTCTGCTTTTAGTATGATCCGAACGTATATTCTTCCCTCACTATCTGCATGCATTGATCATTGCCCTCTCCATTCCTTTACTGATGATTTGCAATTGTAAATTATCATTATGTATATATTTTACTGAAGCGGTGACTATTCGTGTGCAAATTCAGCTAGTGCAGTTATGGTAAAGACTTGTGAAATACAACACAATAAAGTGACATCTAGACCTTATCTAGGGAAACAGAGTGGGCTTCATCATTATTAAATCCCATTATTATTCATCCATGATTAAATCCCATTATAACAATTGAAGCCTCAGATTACTTGCCACATGGTGGCACAACACTCCAATAAAAGCCAAAGTACAGATCTGAAGTTTCCAGGAGCAAATACAATGGAACCTGTATTGGGTTGTTGTAGGTTTTTCTGGGCTACATGGCCATGTTCTAGAGGCATTTTCTCCTGACGTTTCGCCTGCATCTATGGCAAGCATCCTCTAGAACATGGCCATATAACCCGGAAAAACCTACAACAACCCAGTGATTCCAGCCATGAAAGCCTTTGACGGAACCTGTATTATCGAAGGTTTTCATGGCCAGAATCACTGGGTTGTTGTAGTTTTTTTCGGGCTATATGGCCATGTTCTAGAAGCATTTTCTCCTGACGTTTTGCCTGTTGTGACGTCTCCCAACCTCTGAGGATGCCTACCATAGATGCAGGTGAAACGTCAGGAGAGAATGCTTCTAGAACATGGCCATACAGCCTGAAAAACCTACAACTTCAATGGAACTTTGTTGGGGTTAGTCAGTATAAACACAGAGCCTCCATTTTGCCCCTAGTTGCCTAGGAACTTGAAGAGATAGAGAATCAGCAAGACATAAAGCGAGACTGGCACAGAAGTTCCCAATTATGGATCTTCTGGGCCTTTAGGACTTAATCTCCTCAAAGCCACAGCCAGTTTAACCAATAAGCAGGAGATGGAGTCCAAAACATATGATGGAGCAAAGTCTGGGAACCATCTTGATGGCAGGAGCAAAGCATAAGATAGTTCATCATTGTCTCAAATGTCTCCTCTCTTTGCTGGCCTTATTGGGTAATGCTAACCTTCAACATTATCCAATAAAAGTCTCAATACATATACGAGGGTTGAATGAAAAGTAATGCCTCCACCTTTGTAACTCCTCAATAGATGGCAGTACTGGTATGCGGCAGGTACTGGCTTGTTCAGTAGCCTCTACTCTACAGTTCCATTTTGGTGGGAAGCCTTAGCATTGAACGGTTGTGTTGTTAAAGTGCAAAGTATGGAAGCCTGCGTGGACGGTCAGTCAATGTGATTTAAGCAATGTGCATTCATTGAATTCTTGACAGCAGAAGGTGTCACCCCAAAGGAGATTCATCAGAGAATACAAGCTGTGCATCATTGGGTGAGTTAGTTTAAAGATGTTGAGGTGACACCTTCTGCTGTCAAGAACTCAATGACTGCATGTTGCTTAATTCGCACTGACCTACAGTCTGCACAGGTTCTTGTGGGTTTTTTCAGGCTATAGGGCCATGTTCTAGAGGCATTTCTCCTGACGCTTCGCCTGCATCTCAGGAGAATGTCAGGAGAAATGCCTCTAGAACATGGCCCTATAGCCCGAAAAAAACCCACAAGAACCTAGTGATTCCAGCCATGAAAGTCTTCGACAATACAGTCTGCACAGGGTTCCATACTTAACCTTTTAACAACGCTACTGTTCAATGCTAAGGCTCCCTGCCAAAATGGAACTGTAGAGGAGAGTCTACTGAACAAGTCAGTACCTGCCGCATACCAGTAATGCCATCTATTGAGGAGTTACGAAGGTGGAGGCATTACTTTTCAGTCAACCCTCATATAATCAGCGGTCAATCATTTTAGCCTGCTTCCAATCCATTGCCTTGGAAATCCTCTTTGGCACCATGCTATGGCTCACCTAGGTTTGTGTCCCCCTCAACAGTCCAATCACCCCATTGATTCTATAGCACACTTGGAACAATACTCAACAATATATTTACCCCAAATGACTAAATCAGCTAAGAGGACAGCTCTCAGACTCAATTGCATCCCTCTGTTCTCGCTTCTCAATTACTCTAGAGTTGCCCCACTCCGTGCAGCCTCATTCTTCCTGCCTGCTGGAGACAACAGCACTGAGTAATGGTTTTTAAAACATTTTAAAAGGCTTTATTAAAAAAACACAATCTGAAATCTAAAATGTCTGAGAAGTGTGGTGGTTTTGTCACCACCACTTCCATTTCCACAGGATAAAAATCAACTTGATTATTTGCAGAACAATCAACTGGATTCAGAAGGGCAACGTCTTCACAGCATCTTCCAGTAATCGCTCGTCTTGGGGATCCCAGCGACAATCTCAGATTCGATTCCACAGTGGTCTTTTCCACGGAGGATCCTGAAGAAACCTAGAAGAAGGTGAGAGGAACACCTTGAGAACGTTTCCTCAAGCCTGGGAGGTCAAAGGAAGACGTTTGACAGTTTGGCCCTCCAACAACTGCATGTTTGACTTTAACAGATTATTTTATTTATTTTATTTACTTCATTTATATACCGCTTTTCTCTCCCGGGGGCCTCAAAGCAGTTTCCAACAAGTTCACGGCAAAAATTCAATGCCTTACAACATATAAAAAACCTAGTATAGAATCATAGAATCATAGAATCAAAGAGTTGGAAGAGACCTCATGGGCCATCCAGTCCAACCCCATTCTGCCAAGAAGCAGGAATATTGCATTCAAATCACCCCTGACAAATGGCCATCCAGCCTCTGTTTAAAAGCTTCCAAAGAAGGAGCCTCCACCACACTCCGGGGCAGAGAGTTCCACTGCTGAACGGCTCTCACAGTCAGGAAGTTCTTCCTAATGTTCAGATGGAATCTCCTTTCTTGTAGTTTGAAGCCATTCTTCCATTGTGTCCTAGTCTCCAAGGAAGCAGAAAACAAGCTTGCTCCCTCCTACTCCCTGTGGCTTCCTCTCACATATTTATACATGGCTATCCTATCTCCTCTCAGCCTTCTCTTCTTCAGGCTAAACATGCCCAGCTCCTTAAGCAGCTCCTCATAGGGCTTGTTCTCCAGACCCTTGATCATTTTACTTGCCCTCCTCTGGACACATTCCAGCTTGTCTTTACTTTCTTTCTGAAGACCAAAAAGGAGGGCACTGATAAGGTGGGATAGGGAGGGAGTTCCATAGCTGAGGGATGACCACTGATAAGGTCCTGTCTCTCGTTCCCACCAACCAGACCTGCAAAGGAGGTGGGACTGAGAGCAGGGCCTCCCCAGACGATCTTAACCTCCATGATGGTTGATTGAGAAAGATATGTTTGGACAGGAAATTTGGGCCAGAACCATTTAGGGCTTTATAAGCTAAAGCCAGCACTGTGACTTGTGCTCAGTAGCAGACTGGCAGCCAGTGGACCTTGTGTAACAGAGGAATTGTATGCTCCCTATATCCTTCTCCAGTGAACAATCTGGCTGCCACCCATTGGACCAACTGGAACTTCTGAACAGTCTTCAAAGGCAACTCCACGTACAGCACGTTGCAGTAGTCTATTCAGGATGTAACCAGAGCATAGATTACCATGGTCAAGCCTGACTTCCCAAGGTACGGGCGCAACTGGCACACAAGTTTTAATTGGATTAGTATATAACCTTCAGGAATCTCTAAGTCAGTGGTTCTCAACCTGGGGTCCCCAGATGTTTTTGGCCTTCAACTCCCAGAAATCCTAACAGCTAGTAAACTGGTTGGGATTTCTGGGAATTGTAGGCCAAAAACATCTGGCGACCCCAGGTTGAGAACCACTGCTCTCTAAGTCGTCTAATAGGATTCTATGGTCAACGTTCAGTGGATATTGACCTAGAACTTCTCTGGAAGACCTAAGAGATTCCTAGGAGATGTCCACTCAATTTTTCAAAAATAGTATATTTTCTAAAAGATCTTCCCACTTTTGCAGGGATCTTGTGCTTTTAGACATAGTGAATATGGAGGACCCGCTGCATACAACTCTTGTGTGTTGACTTTCCACTTTCAAATGTAAGTAAGTTGCAACGAGAGCTTGAAAAAGTTCCCTCTTCTTACTCTCCAACTTTTGCCATTTTGGCAGAAGTGGCTCCAATTAATCGTTTGCTGTCCCACTTTCCATCGACTTATCTCTCCTCCTCCCCCCTTTGTCCTTTACTTACTTCACTTGCTGAAAACTGAAATCAAAGTGCAAAAGTGGAGAGGAAAGATGCTGTTTTCCAGTATGATAAGGCAAAAGGAAACAGCGGCTTCTAAGGTTCAGTGAGGTTTTCAAACAATTCTATTCTTTACTGTGAAACAGATGAGAATTTCTATAATAGGCCGAAATCTAATTGATAATTACAACCCACTGAACCAATGAGATATGAAACAAATGTTCATTCCACAATGGATTTAATTGATCTTCTAGCCAATTGTAAAACTAACCAACAGAAGCCAGCATGAAGCAATGGTCTGATGGTAGACCAAGACTCTGGAAGCAGAGAGTGTTTGAGGACATCCGTAGGGATGCTCCAGAGTGTGGTGGAGGCTCCTTCTTTGGAAGCTTTTAATCAGAGGCCGGATGGCCGTCTGTCAGGGGTGATTTGAATGCAATATTCCTGCTTCTTGGCAGGGGGTTGGACTGGATGGCCCATGAGGTCTCTTCCAACTCTTTGATTCTATTATTCTATGCTACCAAGGTGCTTGTTTATAAAGCTATTGTCCTCCCAACCCTGCTATATGCCTGCGAAACGTGGACTGTCTACAGACGTCATATGCAATTCCTGGAACTATTCCATCAGCGCTGCCTCTGTAAAATCCTCCAAATCCCTTGGGAAGACAAGCAGACAAATGTCAGCGTGTTGGAAGAAGCAAAGACCACCAGCATTGAAGCGATGGTCCTCCGCCATCAACTCCGCGGGACCAGCCACGTTGTCTGGATGCCCGACCACCGTCTCCTAAAGCAATTGCATTACTCCGAACTCAAGAACGGAAAACAGAACCTTAAAATCTCTGGCATAGACACTGAGAACTAGGAAGCCCTGGCCCTTGAGCGCTCCAGCTGGAGGTCAGCTGTGACCAGCAGTGCTGCAGAATTTGAAGAGGCACGAATGGAGGGCAAAAGAGAAAAACGTGCCAAAAGGAAGGCACATCAAGCCAACCCTGACCGGGACCACCTTCCACCTGGAAACCAATGCCCTCACTGCGGGGATGATGCAGATCAAGAATAGGGTTCCACAGTCACCCACCCTGGAGGATTATCCTACTCAGGCAACAAGTGATTACCTGAGTAAGTAAGTAACTCTGGAAGTTGGGAGCAAATCCAGGCTCAATCATGAAAACCTACTTGTACAAAAGGCACACTCTCTCAGCCTCAGAAGGCAATGGCAAACCCTTCTCTGAAGAAACCTTGGCCAGAAAAACCATCCATAGGATCACCGTGAGTTGGAATGTCACTTCAACACTAACAAGATTCAATTAAAATAATCTAATCCAATGGGATCAATGGTTTCACTACACAAGATTCAATGCCTACACCAGGGATAACTACCATGTGTTTTAATGCTATTGGTTGACACCTCCCACCATCCTTCATCAAAGATTATGGTGGATGTAAGGTGACATCTGGCAGAAGAGTCTCAACTTGCCCACTCTGTCCACAATGTCAAGGCATGAAACTGGTCCCATATGTGCTCAAAACCATAGAGTCTCTTACCATTTTCACCCCAGTCTGTGTTCCAGGAATTGGCCACCAACCAGTAAGGGGTGCCATTGTCGACGCCCCAGCCCAGGATACGGATGGCGTGGCCACCAACTTCCTCTCCAGAAACATGTTGATAGACACCTGCAAGTAGAAACGAGGAGGGGTGAAAAAAGTTAAATCCTACACCTTTCAAATGCAAGAATAATCCAAATAAGGTCCCTACTCAACCCCCTCAACTCCACCCCCAGTGTTATGCCAGGGGTTTGCCATACAAATTACAGTTTTTGTTTAGCCAGCATGGTTACAAACTATGAAATCTTGGGATCTGTCATTTCATGAGATTCGTGGTGCCAAAGCAGAGTCTGTTCAGCGCCTTCCAAATCGCCTAGTTTTCTGTGTGCCCAGGAGGAAGTCTCTCATTTGGTATCAGCCACTGATTGGGTTTCTGGGTTTGAGCCTGCCACTTTTGGACTCTCGCTTGCTGAGGTGTTCCAGCAAGTATCTCTGTAGATCTTAGAAAACTATTTCTTGATATAAGTCGTTGGCGTGCTGGCTGATACCCAAACAGGGGGTGGGCCAGAGATGTCACTGCCTTGGTCCTTTCATTATAGGCTGCTACTTCCCGGCGGATGTCAGGTGGTGCAATACCGGCTAAACAGTGTAATTTCTCCAGTGGTGTAGGGCGCAGACACCCCGTGATAATGTGGTATGTCTCATTAAGAGCCACATCCACTGTTTTAGCGTGGTGAGATGTGTTCCACACTGGGCATGCATATTCAGCAGCAGAGTAGCATAGCGCCAGGGCAGAGGTCTTCACTGTATCTGGTTGTGATCCCCAGGTTGTGCCAGTATAAGGCCAATATAAATATTAAATACTAATACTAATAATAATACTTTATTTGTAGGTAGGTAAAGGTTTTTCCCTGACATTAAGTCCAGTCGTGTTTGACTCTGAGTGTTGGTGCTCATCTCTATTTCTAAGCCGAAGAGCCGGCGTTATCCATAGACACCTCCAAGGACATTTGGCCAGCATGGCTGCATGGAGTGCCGTTACCTTCCCGCTGGAGTGGTTCCTATTGATCTACTCACATTTGCATGTTTTGAACTGCTAGCTTGGTAGAAGTTGGGGCTGACAGCAGAAGCTCATGCCACTCCCTGGATTCGAACCTGTGACCTTTTGGTCAACAAGTTTAGCAGCTCAGTGGTTTAACACACTGCACCACCGGAGGTTCCCACTTTATTTGTAGACTACCCTATCTCACCAAAGAACCTAGAACAGGCTCTGAAAAATGAAATGTCTTTGGAAACAAAGTTTTACTTTTTGAAAACAGATGCATGCAATGGGCATTTATCATCAGCCTTGAGTATCTGCTGGGGTTTGGTTCCACGGCATCCTGTGGATACCAAAACCAGCGGATGCTGAAGTCCCATTATAAACAATGGTGTAGTGATATAATGTCCCTTAAAAATGGCAAAATCAATGTTTATTTTGGGGAGTTGTGGTTGTAGAATCCGTGGATACAGGGGACATACTGTATTGTTGGGGATTCTGGACCAAAGCCGAACTGTGTAAGACAATGACTACTTCTTCCTCATCCTCCAAATTTCCCATGCCCTTCTCCTGCCTTTAAGTCACGGCTTTAATTCTTTCAAGACTTATTCTTTCATAGATATTTCTCTGCAACTTCAATGTGGCTACTTTTAAATAGTGTTGTCCAAAGACCGAATTACCTGATTTGTACAAGAGGAAGTCAGAGTACACAACGAAGGCTCCTTCCACTGGCCCATTCTTGTAGATCTCAGCCATTATTTCCTTCTCACTGCGAGGGACGCCATATGAGGTAACGCCTGGAAATACGAAAGAAAAGTAAAATCAGAAAGCACTGAAACCATTTAAACACAGTTTTGAAGTTTCCAACTCTTACTTTCTACTTTCCCTTAATGCTTCTCTAATAGAGTTGTGTGCCAAACCACATAACGGGAAGCCCCCTCCCGGGATGAAAACCAGCAAGTGGGAGCCAATCCCAGCTTCTCGTCTGTTTCTCGTGAGCATGTTGCTCTCCATGTCTCCTTGACTTGGGAAGAGAGTGCATGTGTGTGCGTGCCATGCAGGCCCAGAAAGCGCTGCAGCTGAGTGTCTCCTCTAGAGTAAGAATGAGAACTTGCCTGTTGCCTCCTTGACTTGGAAAGAGAGTACGTGTGTGTGGCGTGAAGGCCCAGAAAACATGTGTGCCTGCCTGCAGTCAAGCACCTCTCCTTTAGAGTAGAAACAGGAAAGTGTTGGAGTTCAGCCTGTGATTGTGTTTCAGAATCAGGGTGCTTTGGATGTGGGGAATGATGTAAATGAGGTCCAAGATGGCAATGGTTTGGTCAGGGATATTGATGCAGAGAATGACATAGGGGCACCTGTTCAAAGTGTAGTTTCCCATGAGAATGTCCCTACAGGGTCTAGGGATGATGGTTTACTCCCTGAATTGCTCCCAGAGAGTTCCCGGGATTTGGAGCTTGAAAACAACTTGGCACCTGCAGACACTAATGAGCATATAGATACACAGGAAGATATTAGTCAAAACAGACAGGTCGAGCAATGCCTTCAACAGAAAAAGATAAGGGGCACCCAAGGAAAGCGAAACCAGTTCCTGAGTGCTTGGAATAGCTTAACAAGGGGATAAAAGTTCCAAGCATGGAAATTGTAGCCAGATGAAGCATCACTAAGTTTTTGTCCTTGTTTCATGGAAGCAGTGTTTGGAAGATTCATGCTTAAGGATTTCTTGTTTCTTGGTTTGGCTTTTTGTCTCTTGTGATTACATACTCCTGCCTTGGATCAACGTTTCCTGGGTTTGGATTTTGTTAGAGAAGTCTGGACTTTGTTTTTGGACTTTGCTGAACTTTACCTTGGACTAAATTGTTCCTGCTTATCTTCTTACCTAATTGGATTTACCTATTCCTTTAAAGTGCTTTTTTTACTTTGCTGCTTCTACTTATCTTCATTAAAACGATGTTTTTCCCTACTCAACATGTGGTGTGTTAAAGTCAGAGGGTTATTCCTGTCCTGGAGTGCAATAGTAAGAAGCCTCCTTAAAGCACGTGCCTGCCTGCAGCTGAGCACATCTCCTATAGAGTAAAATAGCTTTAATGCCTAAAATGATGGGAAGAGGAGCCTGGGAAGCCCCTGATCCCCATAATGGGCCGATAGAAAACAGATATTTCGGAATCCCAAAGCGAAAACACGTATCTGTCCTCCCAATTTTGGGAGGCTCCCCAAAAACGGATCGGGGCTTCCAACAGGGACACGAAACAGGTCCCTATTCTCTACAGTTCAGGTTAGCGACTGGGAAATATTTGATAGCAGCTGCTTACCCCCCCCCCCCCCAAATCCTTTCTTGAACCTCTTTTATCGCAGGGACTAGAAAATACTTTAATTCACACACTGTTCATTTTGGCACCCAATTAAACTGCTTTTGCTTGCATAAACATTCAAATCTGTCAGTAGTCTTAACTTGAGGATATGACATTACTAGACAGATTTATATATATTTGCTTTGAGTTTTAACGAAGACATTCTTAAATCAGAGCAGCCATTTATTACCTATGCATTAAGCAGAAAATCTAGTTTCCTATATGAAAACATAACTCCACCTAACACAGTTTGAACTTGAATTAAACTTCATTACAGGTTGAGTATCCCGGAAGTGTTTTGGATTATTTTTTCCCCAGATTTTGTAAGTGTTTACTACCGTAGTGCTTGTCCTGCTTGTATCCAGGTGTGTAGCCATCTTCACACTGCTTGACACATTCGGGGGTCTCTCCACCTTCGCCGCTGCAGGGGGGCCGAGTGCCGTTGGTGTGGTGCTCGCAAGGCGGGATGGAGTATGGCCGGCAGCCTGCGCAGCAGAAACAAGAATGAAAAGTCAGTATTTCTGGCTCAATATATGTTTTCAATAGGAAACAGCCAGACTTTCACAGTAGGTTATGAAGTAGTGAGTTAAGAAAACAGTTTCCCCTTTCCCCGCAAAGATCCAATCCTATAATATTTTCCTTGCAAACCACAGAGTGACTCCCCAAAACTGGGGAAATGCCTCCATTCTCACACAGAACTTCTCAACTTCCCTAATCCCACTATCTATATCAGTATGGTGACAAAATATGTCTCAAAATAGTGATAGAAAATGTCACTATTTCCATGAAGATATGATGTATTTGAAATCACTGCTAGAGAACAAGATGGGGAAATCACCTCTTCACCCCTGTACCATCCAACACCCAAGATTTAGAGGCAACTAATGGGTGAAGAAATCAGGCACAAAGTGCCAATGGGATTTGACAGTGACTCCATTTAGAAAGTAGCAAACTGGATAGTCACAGTAATCAACCTGGGCAAATAATATCCTCAGCTGTTGCAACAAAATCGCACAGATGGACTACAGACAAAGACACAACTCTGTGGCCCAGATGATTCACTGGAACTTATGTCACAAGTACCACCTGCCAGCAGTAAAGAATTGGTGGGATCATAAACCCGCAAAGGTCGTGGAAAATGAACATGCGAAAATACTGTGGGACTTTTGAATCCAGACTGACAAAGTTTTGGAACACAATACACCAGACATCACAATTGTGGAAAAGAAAAAAGTCTGGATTATTGATGTCACCATACCAGGTGACAGTCGCATTGAAGAAAAACAACAGGAAAAACTCTGCCGCTATCAAGACCTCAAAATCAAACTGCTAAGGATCTGGCATAAACCAGTCCAGGTGGTCCCAGTGGTCATCGGCACACTGGGTGCCGTGCCAAAACACCTCAGCCGGCATTTGGAAACAATGAACATTGACAAAATCATGATCTGTCAACTGCAAAAGGCCACCTTACTTGGATCTGCACACATCATTCAAAACTACAGCACACAGTCCTAGACTCTTGGGAAGTGTTCGACTTGTGATTTTGTGATACGAAATCCAGCATATAGATCTTGTTTGCTGCGACATACTGTGCTTTTGTGTTAATATTAATAACAATATCTAAATGACAAGGTATTGTACATAACTTATCCTTTCCAGAGCCATTTTGGGAAGGAAGGTGACTCACCCACGTGAGAATCATAAAGCCCACCAGACACCAAGCCCCTCTCAGTCCAGTATTTCCATGCTCCAGATGGGTAGCCTCCGTTGCAACTGCAAGGAAGAAAAATTAGACTCTGCTGTGAAGAGGTTTCATACAGAAAATGAATAAGGCATGGAAGTTTTTAAAGGTGGCTGAAAACTACCAGAATTTGAGCACAGAATCACACTGGAGCCTAGAGAGAATAGTTCTCAATATATCTCCTAGAACCTCCAGAATAATTCAATGATATGCTCCAGCCAGTTGCTCAAAAATAAGGTTCCAGTTTGCGCAAAAAATCATATTGCATGAAAAGTTTGGAATAGATCCTCCACATAATATGTGGGTTTATTGTATAGTCAAAGGAATCTCTCTCAAAAACAAAATTTGTTTTTTCAGCAGATTAAATATGAGATTTTTTCAACTATTTGAACATGGTGACCTTGTCCCCTCTTAATCTCTTGTCATCAAAAGGAAAGCAGTTAGAGTCACACAGCATCATTACCACAAGCCTTTTTTTCGCATGAAGTCCACACCCAAAGACCCCTTAAAATGAAGCAAAAGTCAGGTGAGCTCTCCAGTCCTGAATGGGAAATCCTCTCCAGCAAAAGGAAACACAACTCACCCCATTCCGCATTCAAAGCCGCAGCAAGAGAGAAGGTCTTCTGCAGAGATCTCCACATTCACCTTGCCATTGGTATGGACACAAACCCGGTCAGAAATGGCTTCTACTGCACCGAATGCCTGCAGGTGGCAATTCATGGAAATTAAGGTTTTTACTTATATTATTGATTTTTAAAGAAAAAAATATATTATATTATTGATATTACAAATTGAGCATCCCTTATCCAGAATTCCAACATTATCCAAAATTGCTCATGTGAGTGGGCTGAGATAGTGACACCCCAGTTTTCTGAGGGCTCTGTGTACCCAAATGTTGTTTTATGAAGAAATTTGAAAAAGTTTGGTGTGTAAAAGTGCCTTCACCTCTATGTAAGGTAAAGGTTTCCCCTTGACATTAAGTCTAATCATGTCCGACTCTGGGATGTGGTGCTCATCTCCATTTCTAAACCAAAGAGCCAGCATTGTCCGTACACACCTCCTATTGTTCTACTCACATCTGCATGTTTTCAAACTGCTAGGGTTAGCAGGAGCTGGGGCTAACAGCAGGAGCTCACCCCACTCCCTGGATTCAAAACTGCCAACTTTTTGGTCAGCAAGTTCAGCAGTTTAACCCGCTGTGCCACCGGTGGCACCATGGTGTATTAGCTCTGTGTTTACGGTATATATGAAACATTTGTATTCAATCTCCAAGGCATCTCATTATGTACAGACACAATTCCAAAATCCTCCCAAATCTGAAATATCCCCAGGACTTTGGATAGGGGACATTCAACTTATATATTTATCTATCCAAAGGGTTATTCTGTAAGCAGTCTGCTGCCTTTGACAGTGGCTTTAATGTTCAGAGTAAAATCTGAATGGCTTTAATGTTCAGAGTAAAATCTGACTTTCACAGCAGTGACTTCCACTCATGTGGAAGTCACTGATTGTGGGCTCAGACCAAATAAAATCTGCTAAATGAATCCTTGTCAATTGATGATGGCATATTCATATATTGCCATCAATGTACAAGGCACTGTAAAAGATATACAATCAGAACTATGTATGTTCATGTACTCATATTGAGGGCGGGAAGGAATACTAAGATATAAAATGACAGGCCTCCAAATTTGTAGCTTTATCTTTTTACAAAATTTATTATTTGCTGATTTGGTAAATAGGTTCTCTTTATGTGTGTAGCACACTCCTAATACCTATTAAATTGGAGATCCTATTGTCTGCAAAACCAATTGCACACCAATTTTCTTCAGAGTCCAACTTACCCAGCAAGAGCCACAAGAACCTTGGTCTCTGATCTCATTGATGGTTGGACAACTTGGCCACTGCTTCCGTGAGTCAAAGCTGTCTGGCAGTTCCATCTCACCTGCAAACTCATACCTTGTTGGTTTTGGGAGCAGAAAAAAGGAGAGAGTGTTGGTTAAGTGCATTTTTGCAAGACTCTCAGACACCTGCACATCTATGCTTAGCCTTTCTGAGCTTCTCCTCTTTCAAAGTCCCTGAGATTCATCTAGAGAAGATGTGCTTTGAACAGCTTTTCTCAACGGAGTTTTCAATAGGTATTTGGCTCAAAGTCATCTAGAATTTTTTCTGGTCCAAATGGGAATCAAGCCAGTTCTTTCAGACCAGAGCTCCGCTACACAACAAACTACTTAACTCCAGTGTGTTTTACGTCCCTTGGACATTTTATTTATTTATTTACCATATTTGTATACCGCTTTTCTCAGCCTGACGGCAACTCAAGGCGGTTTACAGTTGGCAACAATTCGATGCCTGAATACCATAAAATGCAGTTAAAAACATTTACCATGTAATATAAAAATCACACAAAGCCAGTAAAAACATATAAAACATATATCAATAGTGTCTTCTAATTAAAATCAGTGTCCAATCGCATCATCCAATCGTTCCAATATTCTATATTTGCCTGTTACGCTGCATTTGTGAAAGCTTCTGAGGTTCGTAGTTTGAGAAAGCACTAGAGGTTTGGACCTTCAAATATATTGGATTTCAATTTCCAAAAGTCCTATCAGCCAATGGTCAGGAATACCAAGAGCCAAAAGTGTCTAGATCCAGAGAAGTCATGCTCCCCCTCTATTCTGCCTTGGTCAGACCACACCTGGAATCACAGGTTATAAGATGGCATCATGACAGTCAAACAGGAATCCAAGTGTGGGATGATGAAATCTACAATAATAATGGTCCTTGTGGGTTTAAAGCAGAAATATTTCCGTACCTATCCAAAAATGCTTGGGATTGAACTTGTGCTCTTCTATATGCAAAACATTTGCTCTTCCACTAAGCCGCTGGTTTTCTCTCCCTGTTCTTTCAGGAGATGACTGTTATCAGAAAGACAACCTTGAGAGCTAAAGACTAGACAGTCGTTTTGTCTCAAAAGGTCCAAAGTTAACAGCAATATTAGCAGCAAAGAGAATAAACGCCTTACCTTTCGGGCAACTTGGGGCCGTGCAAATATGTTCCGCACAACTTTTTCACATAACTCATGTCAACATTGCGGAAATTGTGTCCAGCCTTAAGAAAAGAACAGAGAAACAGAAGTTTTAAGGGGTATCCAATTGTCCAGCTAAGAAGGCATAATATGATTGATAAGAAGCAAATGACTGATTCAGGGCATTAGATCTTGGACTAAAACTGTCAAGAACGACGCTGGCATCCAGTCCAAAGATTTAATGGGCACATGAAGTGTACAAGTCAAGGGAAGTCCTAGTCCCACACAAGTCTATTTTGGTCAAACCTTGTCTAGAATACTGTGCTCAGTTTTGGACCACAATTCAAGAACCGCATTGTGAAGTTAGAACATAGAGAAGGACAACAAGGAGTGCATCTAAACTTAAAATCAATGCAGTTTGACACCACTTTAACTGCCAGAACCGAATGCTACAGAATTCTGAGAGTTGTAGTTTTTCTGAGGAACCAGCACTCTTTTAGCAGACAAAACTAAAGACTTTGCAAACTCCCACGATTCCATAACTTTGAACCATGAAGTGGCATATCTGCATTAATTCTAGTGTAAATCCTAGAAAACCTACAAGGCTTAGATAACCAATTATGCTTATCTTGGAGAGCTAAAGGCTATGAGATCATTCTATCTCTCTCCATCCTCTCCAAATTTCGACAATAGTGCAAACATCACACAGGCCTGTGGTGTAAATATTTTTCATGCCCTTGGGCCAAGTGTTAAACCATTTTTAAGGCACCCTAGTTACTACAGCCTTGTAAGAAATCAAAGGGACACAAATTATGTCAATATTTTCCAGCTAACTGGTGAACCAAGACCTCAAGTTAACTGTACTGCTTTAAATGGACTCTTGGTGAAAACCTAAACCATTATTTTTGTTTGAGACCCGAAGATCACTCAAAAAACAACCCTTTTGTAAAGTTTCTACTAAATCCTGAAGAACTGCCCAATTTACCGTCAAAGATACCAAAATTCCATCAGTCAAAAGATGCTTGGGATTAAACTTCTATGTACAAAACATTTGCTTTTCCACTAAGACACTGGTTTTCTCCCCATATTCTTTCAGAATTCCATCAGTCAGAAGGTTAACTGGGAATTTTGATAGCAGTAATGCAAAATCTATATAAATAAAAATGTAATGTTCGTTTGTGGGATTAACATAACTCAAAAACCACTGGAGGAATTGACAACAAATTTAGTGACAATACACTTATCGGGCCAACAAGTGACCATCACTCATAAAAACACTGAAAACACAACAAAAGGAACTTAAAAGGTCAAAAAAGCAAAAAGTCATTACAGTGCATGCGCAAAAGGACTCCCTCTGGCAAACAAAACACACAATAAAATATCCACACTCTCTTCCGGACTACAGCTCCCAGCATCCCCTAGACTAGGCCCTTTTAGAGAGGATGATCCAAATGTGCTGCTTCCAAGATGCTAGCTTTCTTCTCCTTGGATTTCTTTGAGAGCATCCCAATCTCTGCATATTTCCAATGTCCTGTTCCTGGACTGCAACTCCCAGCAATCCTCCAGAAAGATAAAATAGATAATATAGAGATAGATAAATAGATAGATCAGGAGGACTGCTGGGAGTTTGAATCCAAGAATAGGCAGAGAAGGAAAGAAGGAGAGAAAGAGGAAGGAAAATAAAAGGGGGGAAGGGAAGAGGAAGAGAAGGAAGGAGAAAATGAAAGAAAAAAGGAAGAAAGGAAGGAAAGAGAGAAGGAAGAAAAGAAGGAAAG
The DNA here is from genome assembly GCF_037176765.1 of Anolis sagrei. Classification (NCBI taxonomy): domain Eukaryota; kingdom Metazoa; phylum Chordata; class Lepidosauria; order Squamata; family Anolidae; genus Anolis; species Anolis sagrei. The sequence goes on from NC_090021.1 coordinate 10,587,962, forward strand.
AAAGGAGGAGAGAAAGAGGGAGGAAAGGTTAGCCACAGCAACGCGTGGCGGGCCTAGCAAGAAAATAAATAAATAAATATATTTTCTCCAAGTTTTGCATTCAAACTCAAGGTATCAGGGGCAGGAAGTTGGTTGTGTCAAAGGTGCCTTAGTTTCAGGAAGGATATCCATGGCTGAGTGTCTCCTTCTCTTGTACCCTCGACTTTACTGCCTATTACATCTCAGCAAGTGTTAGTGTAGTTGAACAGAATCATTTGTCACACAATACCTCTGTGGATCAATAGATGAAGACCCCCTTCCTCTATTACGCCCTACTTCTTCTTTCCAACCCCATTAACCAGTCGAAGGTTTACTCACCTGCCAAGTGGTGTTGAGCTTGTTGATGTAGTTCACCATGTCGTGGGAGAGAGGAGGGAAGGAAGGGACATTCCGGGCGCTGGTAAGGGCCACCAGAAGACACAGAGCCACTACAGACCGCCACATTTTGGAGATGGATCCTTGAAGGAAAAGGAGGGCGATTGGTTATTTTGTATGTCTATGCAAGGTTGTGAAAGCTGAACAATGAACACAGTGGATAAGGAAAAAAGTCTACTTATTGGAAACATGGTGCTGGAGAGGTTTCATTTTTGCGGATGCAATCATTTACAGATTTTACCAATATGTTCTCTTTGGGAATCCTTAGCTCATCCAGTGTGACTTCTGCCATACGGGTTGTGACAGGAGACTTAAAAGAGATTTCGGGAGAGAACAATTCTTTGCGCATTTGTATGTCTTTCAGCATGATTCTATGGTCACTTGCCAGCAGAGAAAGCCCATGGAGTTGTGATGAAGGAACTAGAGTTCCCAAAGGAAGGACTATCTTAAGTTTAATAAAACACACACGGTTTGCAGTTTATCAATTTGTGCAGGGTCCTGCAGCACAAACTCCAGCAAATATAGAGGGCTCACTATAGAGCAAATATATGGCTCTATATATGGCTCTCAAGAAGACAGTGGAAAAAGAGGAAGATCCCTTTTCCCGTGGTGAACTCAAGAACACCACTGCATTGAGTTTGCAAACCATAAGCCGATCTGTTGGGGATAAGGTGACTTGGAAGATTTTTCCTTTATGGGGTCACTATAAGTCAAAGTTGACTTGACAGAAAGTGATGGTCTGGATGAGGGTAAGCAAATTGAAGTTAAATCCAGACAAGACAGAGGTCCTCCTGGTCAGTTGCAAGGCCGAACAGGGCATAGGGTCGCAACCTGTGCTGGATGGGGTCACACTCCCCCTGAAGGCGCAGGTTCACAGCTTGGGAGTTCTCCTGGATTCATCACTGAGCCTGGAATCCCAGGTTGCAGCGGTGGCCAGGGGAGCATTCGCACAATTAAAACTTGTGTGCCAGCTGCGCCCGTACCTTGGGAAGTCAGACTTGGCCACGGTGGTCCACACTCTCGTTACATCTAGGATAGACTACTGCAACACACTCTACGTGGGGTTGCCTTTGAAGACTGCTCGGAAGCTTCAAATAGTCCAAGGAGAAGCAGCCAGGTTAATAACTGGGGCGGTATACAGGGAGCATACAACTCCCATGTTATGCCAGCTCCACTGGCTGCCTGTTTGCTACCGGGCATAATTCAAAGTGCTGGCTTTGGCCTATAAAGCCCTAAATGGCGCCGGCATCTCCCCCTATGAACCATCGTGGAGATTAAGATCCTCCGGGGAGGCCCTGCTTTCCATCCTGCCATTGTCACAGGCACGACTGGTGGGGACGAGAGACAGGGCCTTTCCGGTGATTGCTCCCTGGCTATGGAACTCCCTTCCTGGTGAGATCAGGTTGCCCCCCTCCCTCCTGTCCTTTAGAAGGATGGTAAAAACTTGGCTGTGGGACCAAGCTTTCGGGACAGGGCAATAAAGCAGGAATAGGAAAGGCCAATTAGATTTGATGTGGATGACTAGGATGGTTTTAAATGGTGTATTTTAATATTCTGATAAATGTTTTTTAATGTTTATGTATTGTATGTGAATTTATGTCCCGGCATTGAATGTTTGCCTTGTATATGCTGTGCTCCACCCTGAGTCCCCTTCGGAGTGAGAAGGGCGGAATATAAATGTTTTAAATAAATAAATAAATAAATAAATAAATAAAATACTTCTCTAATTGTGGAATATTTTTTTTAATAATTCGAGTCATGAAACAATGTCTATGTACATTTCACCCTGTTTACCTCTCCGAACGTATTCTCCCCTACGAACCATCAAGATTATTAAGATCATCTGGAGAGGCCCTGCTCTTGGTCCCACCGTCCTCGCAAGCGCGCCTGGTGGGGATGAGGGACAGGGCCTTCTCGGTGGTGGCCCCGCGACTCTGGAACTCTCTCCCTCTGGAGGCCAGAACCGCCCCATCTATCCTAACATTTAGGAAACGGGTGAAGACATGCCTGTGGAGTCAGGCCTTCGATGAATGAGACAACACCATAGGACCCTGGATGGAAGTTGATGTAGATCCATCTTAATAGGACGACTGACCACTGTAGTTTTATATATAGTGTTTTTAAAGTTGTTTTTGTAATTGTGATATATGATATTTTAATGAGTGTATATATTTTTTATGGCTGGGGAAACCGGGCTGAGTCCCTCAATGAGGTTGAGAAGCTCGGTATAGAAAACTGTGAAATAAATAAATAAATAAATAAGATAGCAAAGGACTATGGACTATGACTATGAGATTGACTATGACCCCAAACAAGACGAAGCGGATTTTTAGTTTAATTAGTTGTGTATTAGTAAGATGTTGTGTTATGGTCTTAATCTACTGTAAACTGTTGTCTTTCTATGTTCTATGTTCTGTACACCGCCACGAGTCGCCCTCGGGCTGAGAGTGGCGGTTAACAAGTGCAAATAATAAATAAATAAATAAAGGTGTGACTATCTCAGTCACCCATATGGACACTTCCTGAGGCTTTCATAATTCCAGATACATGATGCTCAAGTTGGACACCTAATATCTTGAGTGTATAGAGAGAAAACATGTTGAGCATTTTAGGCAAGGATGGGGAAATTGGTCTGCATGTGTCAAAAATGGGCAACTCTGACAAAATGAATTTTGACAAGGAGAGAGGTACGCTACTCCACTTTGGCAATAAAAATGAAAGGCTGAGAGGAGACATGATAGCCATGTGAGAGGAATCCACAGGGAGGAGGGAGCAAGCTTGTTTTCTGCTTCCCTGGAGACTAGGACACGGAACAATGGCTTCAAACTACAGGAAAGGAGATTCCATCTGAACATTAGGAAGAACTTCCTATGAGAGCTGTTCAACAGTGGAACTCTCTGCCTCGGAGTGTGGTGGAGGCTCCTTCTTTGGAAGCTTTTAAACAGAGGCTGGATGGCCATCTGTCAGGGGTGCTTTATTATGCAATATTCCTGCTTCTAGGCAGAATGGGGTTGGACTGGATGGCCCATGATGTCTATTCCAACTCTTTGATTCTATGATTCTATATATAGCAATGGGTGACAGCTGGCTTGGAAACAGTTCATGTGAAAGGGATCTAGGATCTATCTATCCACTTTAAATCCTGTGGCTGCCTCCTACGGAATACTGGCATTTGTAGTTAATGAGGTTAATGAGGTCCAGGGATCTCTTTGGCTGAGCAGCTTAAACTACAAATTCCAGAAATCTGCAGAAGGTAGCACACCATTCCAAGTGAACACTCTAGTGCAGTGAATCTCAACCAGTCAGCTTACCAGCTGATAGGATTTCTGGGAGTTGAAGGCCAAAACACCTGAGGACCCACAGGTTGAGAACCCACAGGTTGAGGAACCACTGCTCTAGTGTGATGAGGACTTTTGATAGTTGTCCAGAGATGGGCAACCCAAGTGGTACAAGGTCTAGAAGCCAATCCCTTTGAGGAACGGCTTAGGGGGAAAAGTATGTCTAGCTTGGAGAACAGTAGACTGAGAGAGAACATGATAGCCATGTTTAAATATCTGAAAGGAAGCTTGTTTTCTGCTATTCTAAAGAACAGGACACAATCTATATAAATAAAAATGCAATTTTTGTCGAAGGCTTTCATGGCCGGAATCACTGGGTTGTTGGTTTTTTTCAGGCTGTATGGCCATGGTCTAGAGGCATTCTCTCCTGACGTTTCGCCTGCATCTATGGCAAGCATCCTCAGAGGTAGTGAGGTCTGTTGGAACTAGGAAAAAAGGTTTATATATGTGTGGAATGACCAGGGTGACAATGACAAGAGTCCTTTGCCCCACGCTGGTTATTCCAGAGATATATAAACTAGGCTTGGGTAACCACGGAAAAATTTGGTTCTAAACTTGTTTCGTTTTTAGGGGGTCCTTGCGTTTCGTTTTTTTAAAGAATTCTGAAATTTTCCTTTAAAAAAGTTTGAAATATACGAAATTTCGTAAAATTACGAATCGATTCGTTAATGGCGGACGCGATTGCGCAATATGCTAAAAAACCCTCCAAATGGGACAAGGGGAACTTCTGAAGCTTCCCTCTCCCTCTGTTGTTGACTGTTGGTGTGATAATTTATTTTTTATCACTGATAAAACAAACAACAACTATAAAACTTGCACCAGACATACGAAAATAATTATGAAACAAATTGAAAAAATTGTTTCGATTTTTAATTACTCCTCACAGTAGTCCTGCATGGCTCAATATTGGATCGTAAGCTAATTTAAATACGAATTAATAACGAATTACGAAATTAACGAACGAAACCGCCCAAGCCTAGTATAAACCCTTTTTCCTAGTTCCAACAGACCTCACCACCTCTGAGGATGCTTGCCATAGATGCGGGCGAAACGTCAGGAGAGAATGCCTCTAGAACATGGTCATACAACCCGAAAAAACCTACAACAACCCAATGCAATGTTTGTTTGTGGGATTAACATAACTCAAAAACCACTGAACGAATTGACACCAAATTTGGACACAATATACCTATTAGGGCAATGAGTGACCATCACTCATAAAACCCCGGAAAGCAGAAGAGACTTAAAAAGCCAAAAAACAAACAAAAAATACACTGCATGTGCAAAACCACATATATACACAAACACACATATATACGCATATACACACATAAAACATATATACACAGACTGGGCCACAGTAATGCATGGCAGGGTACAGCTAGTGGAATATAATATTCAAATTGCACCTGAACATTAGGAAGAACGCCCTGATGATAAGAACTGTTTGACAGTAAAATACGTTGCCTGTGAATGTGGCAGGTTCCTCTGGAAGTTTTCTAAGCAGAGGCTGGATGGGCATCTGTCGGGGGTGTTTTTCTTGGACTAGATGGCCCTCTCTCTTACAACTCCACGATTCTATGAATAAGAGACTTCCAAAAGTTCTCATCAGATCCTGTAAACTCAAGGCCAGGCTTTCCCTGATTACAATGCACTCTTCCTCTTTTCCTACTACTTTCAATTGTACTCATCTTTATTCTCTTGTCGAACACGTCACGCCATCTCATGATATACTCAGGATCTGTTTACTCAGCCTCTGTTTAGTCATCTTGGCTCCTAGGGAGGCCCCAGGCCTGACTGGTTCAAGAAGCCAATAATTTGTCTTTTTTTAACAGCCCATGTAATCCACAGAACTCTGCTTCAACATCACATTTTAATTAACTTCATTTTCTTTTTTTCAGATTTTTTAAGCATCCAATTTTCACAACCAACCACAAACAGAAATTGTAAGTCCTGTATTAGACAATTCTGATTTCAGTGTTTGAAAGGAGACATCCATAGTTAAAAAATCTGAAACAAGGAGTGTCTAACTACTATAATAATAATAATACTTTATTTATACCCCGCCACCATCACCCCGACAGGGACTCGGAGCGGCTAACATGGGACCAAGCCCGAATAATTACATCGAATCAAATTAAATACATACAGTAAATAACATCAAATCAAATGTAAACAAACAAATGAGTACAAAATCAAATACATGAAACAAAATAAAACAAAAGAAAATTAAAATGTGCATGGCCAGCTGGACCAAGTTAAAAGGGGTAGAATAAAATTTATATATATATATATATATATATATATATATATATATATATAAAATTATTAAAACCCTGGATGAGTCGGGTAGTGACTGGTGGGGGATTTCACATGGGAACAAGCAATAGGTTGAGTATTGCTGAAGGATGAGATACAAGTGCATTGCCAGGCATGTTGTACTGAGCTGGTCCTGATGTGGGGATTGTACATGCCACATTATCACAGGGTGTCTGCGCCCTACACCACTGGAGAAATTACACTGCTTAGCCGGTATTGCACCACCTGACATCCACCGGGAAGTAGCAGCCAACAGTGAAAGGACCAAGGCAGTGACATCTCCAGCTCATCCCTTGTTTGGGTATCAGCCAGCATGTCAACGACTTAAATCAAGAAATAGTTTTCTGAGATCTACAGAGACACTCGCTGGAACACCTCAGCAAGCAAGAGTCCAAAAGTGGCAGGCTCAAACCCAGCACCTCAATCCATGGGTGATACCAGATGAGAGACTCCCCCCTGGGCACACAGAAGACTGGGCGACTTGGAAGGCGCTGAACAGGCTGCGCTCTGGCACCACGAGATGCAGAGCCAATCTTAAGAAATGGGGCCACAAAGTGGAGTCCACGACATGCGAGTGTGGAGAAGAGCAAACTACAGACCACCTGCTGCAATGCAACCTGAGCCCTGCTACATGCACAATGGAGGACCTTCTTGCGGCAACACCAGAAGCACTCCAAGTGGCCAGATACTGGTCAAAGCACATTTAATCAACTACCAAACTTGCAAACTCTGTGTATTTTGTATATTTGTTTGTTTGTTCTGTCAAAAATGTAATACAACTGTTCGGTTGCCTGACACGATAAATAAATACCAAAGGCGAACCTAAACAGCCAGGTTTTTAGACTATATCCATCTCCTTTGCTTAAAATTTGCTGAAACACTTTCTCTTATGCAATGTGCAGAAACCCATGATAGAGGGGGAGAAAGAACAGACACTATGGCTCAAGAGTACAATTGTGTAACTTGTTTTCTTTTCAAACCCACAACTTTGGTTTGGAGGGTGGTTTGCTCTCCCGTTATAATCTTTGCAAACTATTATACAGCAACAACATATAATACAAAGGCAGTAAGACACTGTCTCGCCCACCTACTTCCCTGAAAGAGACAGAGCCCTTGTGACTCAACCCACATTTGCAGTCACGCAAGCCTGCCTTACAGTTGCAAATCCAGGTGTTCCTTGTTGCGCGCCTTCAAGTCATTTCTCTAAAGCAAACATAACAAAGGGGTTTCTTGGTAATATTTATTTAGAGTGGGTCTGCCATTGTCTTCCTTTGGGGCTTGGAGAGTATGCTGTCCAAGATCACCCAAGTGTTTCCATACCTGAAGGAAAGGGGTAGATTTGAACTGTCAGCTACAGAGTTGTACTTCAGTGCTCAAATCACTACACCACATCGTCTATGAGATGTACGTTACACCAAAAGTTACAAAGCCATGAGCCTGGAGACGGCCAGCTGCTGAAAAATGCAAATCTCTCGCCTAAGGAAGATAGAAGAGGGTAACTCTGCATTTCTCAACCTGGGGATCGGGACCCCTGGGTGGGTCACGAAGGGGCGTCAAAGAATGTAATTTTACTGCTTTTTGGCAGAGGGTTGGACTGGATGGCCCATGAGATCTCTTCCAACTCTGATTCTATGAATGTGCAACTGCATGCAAGAGGGGTCTGTCTAGTTTGAGATGGTCTCTGTAAAGCAAAGTTTCTCAACCTGTGGCTCGAAATCTCGGGGGGGGGGGGGTGTTGGGTGTCAGAGGGGTCGCCAAAGACCATCAGACAACACAGTATTTTCTGTTGGTCAGGGGGGTTCTGTGTGGGAAGTTTGACCTATTCTATCGTTGGTGGGGTTCAGAATGCTCTTATTGTAGGTGAACTATAAATCCCAAAAACTGCAACTCCCAAATGTCAAGGTCTATTTTCCCCAAATTCCACCAGTGTTCATATTTGGGCATATTGAGTATTTGTGCCAAGTTTAGTCCAGATCCATCATTGTTAGAGTCCACAGTGCTCTCTGGATGTAGGTGAACTACAGCTCCTAAACTCAAGATTGATGCCCACCAAACCTTTCCAGTATTTTCTGTTGGTCATAGGAGTTCTGTGTGCCAAATTTGGTTCAATTCCATCATGGGTGGAAGTCAGAACTGGTCTTTGATTGTAGATGAACTATAAATAACAGCAACTACAACTCCTAAATGACTAAAATAAATCTCCTGCAACCCCACTAATATTCAAATGTGGGTGTATCGGGTATCTTTGCCAAATTTGGTCCAGTGAATGAAAATACATCCTGCATATCAGAGATTTACATTACGATTCATAACAGTAGCAAAATTACAGTTATGAAGTAGAAATTAAAATAATTTTATGGATGGGGATCACCACAACATGACGAACTGTATTAAGGGGTCACAGCATTAGGAAAGTTGTGAACCACTGGGATAGATTCTTTGGTGGCTCCATTCATGTCCAGTACTTGTTTAACATCTTCTTGAAGGTCTTCAAGCAGAGGTTGCATATTTAGGCATGCTTTACTTGTGTATTTTTGCCTGGCAGGAGATTGGACTAGACAGCATTTGTGGTCCTTCTAACTCTTAGGTCACCATTGCTGTGACACTGCAAATCAGCAGTGGGAATGCTACAACCTCCATCGGCTTTTGGACTGCAACTCCCACTAATAGATATAGCCAGTGGTGAAGTACAACTTCTGGAAAGTCTTGTGATTCCCACCTCTGAGGACATCTCAAGCAGATACTGTGATACAAAATCCTATCTACCATTGAGCATACAATCTGGATTTTGACCCAATTTGAGTTCTTGCTTAAATGCTAGCAACAATACTGAATTTCAAACAAGAACACCTGGGCAGAAATACTCATGTAAGAAGAGAAGACAAGGGAGGGCCCTTAAACAAAGAAAATACCAACAGAAGCATCAATTAAGAGATTAAATAAAACCCCTGTTATTCATGTGGGACATGTTCTCAGACTTTGTGCAGATAAGCAAAACTGTGGATAATAGCAAACCCTATTGAAAAGAAGAGAAAAATGCTTGAGGACTGAGAAAATGCCTTTTTTATCAATTATGGAAGTCACATACATACATGTTTCTCATAGCTTTAGTCCCTTTTCTATTTTGTTATCCATTTGAATTTTTCCTCTCTAGTTTTCTATTGGTCGAATTCTCATTTAGCCATAATATACCTGGGTGACTTGAGACCAGATTCCACCTTTCAGGGATATTGTGAGGACATTGCATCCTTAGAGTAAAAACAAAAGATGTATTTAATAGCCCAAATCCATTTATTATGCCCAACTAAAGCAGATCTACAGAATCTATGCAACCTACATAAATTATTTATTTATTTATTTATTTATTTGCTGTGCTTATATACCGCTGTTCTCTGCTCAGGGGCGACTCACAGCGGTGTACAACATAGGAGCAACAAAATTCAAGACACAGTATAAAAACAATTCACAATCCAACAATTATACAAAAACATCATAATTATTATGAAAACCATTCAGCGTCGTCTCATCGTCCAAACCACAATCCAATATCATTTTCCGTTATTCCATTCCTATAGTCATTACCAATCATTGCACTTCCTGTTCGAACGCCTTCTTGAACAACCAAGTCTTTAATTTCCTGCGGAATATCATCAGGGAAGGAGCCAGTCTGATGTCCACGGGAAGGGTGTTCCACAGCCGAGGAGCCACCACTGAGAAGGCCCTATCTCTCGTCCCCGCCAGCCGTGCCTGTGAAGCAGGCGGGATCGATAGCAGGGCCTCCTCGGAAGATCTCAAAGTCCTGGCGGGCTCGTAGGTCGAGATGCGGTCGGATAGGTATCTTGGGCCGGAACCGTTTAAGGCTTTATAGGCCAACGCCAGCACCTTGAATTGAGCCCGGTAGCAAATCGGCAGCCAGTGGAGCTGGTACAACAAGGGGGTTGTATGCTCCCTGCGTCCAGCTCCTGTTAGTATCATGGCTGCCGCACGTTGGACCAATTGAAGCTTCCGGGCCGTCTTCAAAGGCAACCCCACGTAGAGAGCATTGCAGTAATCTAAACGGTATGTAACCAGAGCGTGGACTACCGTGGCCAAGTCAGACTTCCCGAGGTACGGGCGCAGCTGGCGCACGAGCCTAAGCTGTGCAAATGCTCCCCTGGTCACCACCGAGACCTGGGGCTCCAGGCTCAGCGATGAACAATATATTGTCAAAGGATTTGTGGAGTTATAAACGACTTAATTGTTTTCCAGTGTGTTCCAAGTTAGCAGTGTTTCTAAACTGTCAATCAGGGTTCTGAAATCATATAAGACTTCAGGTATTGCTAGACTACAATTCCCAGCAGACATAATGACCATAGCAAATTTTAAGAGTTGCAATCCAAACAGTATATGATGCCCTGCCAATCGTAGCAAGGAGTCATTGGATGGGTGCTCTGCTTTGCATGCAGGAATGTTTGGAGTGTGGCTCTGTCATCCCAGCAAAACTAATACGCAACTTGGCAAAGCTCAAAATAAAAGCCTATCATGGGGTGGACTGCAAGTTTTCGAAGGTTCCAGTTGTGTAGCAGTTAGAGGGCAAGGAAGAAGCCTCTCAGAAAAAGCTGCAATGTACATTTCAAGATAGTATGTGCAGAAACAAGAAACCCAAAAGATAAGGGGGGGGGGGGTGGATAGGGACTGCCTCTCTATCTAAAAAAGCAGCCAACTCGTGACTTTGCTACAGTCAACAGAAACAAGGACTTTGAAGTTTATACTTGCAGTGGATCTTCCAAGTTGGTTATTTACTAGAATGAGGCCGTTCCAACTTGCTGCTACTTGCAAGTGTTAATCCTCCTTGCTCTATCTATTGAAAGGGATACAAATTGTTCCAGGACAGTCTCTTTTAAGCTGGCGACCTCCAGATGTGTTGAACTACAACACCCATTATCCCTTCCATCTCAATTCTGGCTTTCGTTCCATCTGTTTATTATACAAGATAGAGAGGTAGCAACAGTGTTGGATTTAGATCAAGGACACCCAGGTCCAAATTCTAAATTTAGCAGAAAAAACTGGAAGGGTTTGGTGGACAATGACCTTGAGTTTGGGAATTATAGTTCACCCACATCCAGAGAGCACTGTGGACTCAAACAATGAAAGATCTAGACCAAACTTGGCACGAATGCTCCATATGCTCACATATAAACACTGCTGGAGTTGGGGGGAAATAGACCTCGACATTTGGGAGTTGTATTTGTTGTTCATTCGTTCAGTCATCTCCGACTCTTCGTGACCTCATGCACCAGCCCACGCCAGAGCTCCCTGTCGGCCGTCACCACCCCCAGCTCCTTCAAGGTCAGTCCAGTCACTTGTATTTACTGGGGTTTATAGTTCACCTGCAATCAAAATTCATTTTGAACCCCAGCAATGATACAATTGGGCCAGACTTCCCACACAGAACCCCCATGACCAACAGAAAATACTGTTTAGTAACCCTTCTGACACCCCCTCATGACCCCCCCCAGGGGTCCTGATCCCCAGGTTGAGAAACACTGTAATAGTGGATAACATAGGAATCACTAGACTGGGTCACAGCAACGCATGGCAGGGCATGGCTAGTGAGATTATAAATAACGGAGTACCATTGCCATATCCATGGGGAATACTTTCCCGGATTTCACGCGAACACATGAAAAAGCAAATAGCAAACACCTATCAAAATGATGTCTAGTGCAGAATTAAAGGCCTGAGGCTTTTATCATCCAAAATTATGTCCTCTATGTAACAGCAGAAACTTGAACCTTGAGCTATACAGTCAGCGTATTGTCGAAGGCTTTCATGGCTGGAATCACTAGGTTCTTGTAGGTTTTTTTTGGGCTATAGGGCCATGTTCTAGAGGCATTTCTCCTGACGTTTCGCCTGCATCTTAACACCTCTCAACAGAACATTTTCCCAGGCTCAGCCAGGCCTTCAAATGCTATTGAACGTGATCAGCTGAAACATTCACACCTAGCTTCAGCAGAGAGCTCTTTGCCCCACCCCAGTCATTCCACAAATATATAAACCCATTTTCCTATTTCCAACAGACCTCACTACCTCTGAGGATGCTTGCCATAGATGCAGGCGAAACGTCAGGAGAAATGCCTCTAGAACATGGCCCTATAGCCTGAAAAAACCTACAGTATACAGTCAGCCCTTCCCAATTGAGGGTTTCACTTTTCTGGATTTGATTAATGTGATCCCCCTTACACAAAATGAAAAATATGCATTTGCTTTTTGAATTTGTTCCTTTTAAAAAAATAATAATCAAAAATAATGGTTGAACTTGAGAATACAAAATCTATGGTGATGGAAAAACAACCTGCTAAATTTAGAGTGCAGAAAAATGCTGACTTTTCAGCCCTGATGCTTGAACCAACTGTGTTTCAAACTTTCATGCAAACAAGGAACTGCTTCCTAAGCAGAAAAGCTATGAAGAAACCAAGAGCATGGGAAGCAAAACCCAGAAACCAAAGTGAGAAGTGGCGCTATACATCTGGAAAGAGATGCCTGCAAGAGGAAAACAGGTGGCAAAAGACTTTAGGATGAGGCATGGGCAAACTTTGGCCCTCCAGGTGTTTTGGACTGCAATTCTCACAATTCCTAACAGCCGGTAGGCTGTTAGGAATTGTGGGAGTTGAAGTACAAAACACCTGGAGGGCTAAAGTTTGCCCATGCCTGCTGTAGACAGATTGTCCTTGAAACTAAGACTCTTTAATCCCTTCATCCTGTTCAGAATTGCTTTTGCCCCTTCTGTAGCAGGGATATTTCTATTACCAACAGAAAGGATACACAAGGAGGATTCTGGGAGTTATAGTTTCAAGATCTGGTAATTCAGACTTTTTTCCACTGCTTGAAAGATGTGAAGTTTTGGCTGTGACTTCTCCTCTGCTTTAGTTTCCCCTGTTTATAGGCCTTCCCAATAGTGTAGATAACTTCATTTGTATTAGTTTCTGGGTGGAGCTTAAAATCTCCCCACAGACCAGTCTTAGTTGATCAATTCCCCTGTTTAGAGCTTTAGTTGGACTCTTTCCTTTTTTTTCCTGCAAGTACAGCTACAGAGGCTTGGATATTTTTTGTAATCCTAGACCAAGCAATTCAAACATTTAACAGTAATTTTATACCACCACTCCAAAGGACAACAGAAACTTTTGGCCAGCCTAAGCTTCACAGGAAAGAAGATTAAGACAGTTTGTAAGCAACAATTTATAATCCAACGCTTTACACCAAAGACTTTCAAAGACACCAGAAAAATGACTGGAAGCAACAAGATCTCAATTTGTAACGTATTGATTTAAGTTACCTTATGATAGTTTCAGGTGGAGTTAACTCTTTATACATCTTGCTTCAGTAAACTCATTTTGACTATCTTTTCACCTTGTCTAAACTGCCCGTGTGTTAAAGGGTCTTAATCTTAACAGATAGCCCCCGAGTAAAGCCAGACAATATAGTTTTCCCAAAGGCTCGGGCATGCCATCACAAAAGAGAATACCTTTAGTCTCTCTCTCCCGAATCAAGTAAAATAATTCCTCCTACCCAGGCCTAAACCCATTTACTGAAATAATGTGATTGTGAATTCTAGACACTTGTTTCCTGCAGTATTCTTTATGAAGTTATTAAGGCATGCATGCAGGCATCAGAACTTTATAACCAGAGGCACAGCTGAGAATAAACTTGTCCCTTTGTCTGTTCTTGGCTGCCCCGCCCTTGTTGTTTCTTGGAAATTACATCAAGACCTTATTTACATGGCAAGGCTCCAGTTCAATTGCGAAGTCTGCAGCAAGGCCAAACTGCCCTCCCAAACCCGCCTCTTCCTTGTAATGAGGGACTTCAGATACACCTTCATGAGGAGAAGAGGCAAGAATGCAGACACAGGCTACTGTGGCTGACATTTCCCCATTACAGCTGGTTTGGTTCCAAGATACTCTGTGGGAACCAACAATCCATGGATGCTCCATTCCTTTATATCAGTGGCCCTCTGAATTCAAGGATTTTACATCCACAGAATCAACCTTCCATGGCTTGAAAAATATTTGCACCAATCTTTCTTTCGCCATTTTATATAAGGGGCACCAGTGTATATAAAAGCAGTGGTTCCCAGCCTTTGGGCCTCCGGATGTTTTGGCCAGCTGCGCCCATACCTTGGGAAGTCTGACTTGGCCACGGTAGTCCACGCGCTGGTTACATCCCGTATAGACTACTGCAATGCTCTCTATGTGGGGTTGCCTCTGAAGACTGCTCGGAAGCTACAAATGGTCCAACGATCGGCAGCCAGGTTGTTAACAGGAGCGGCACTCAGGGAGCATACAATTCCTCTGTTCCGCCAGCTCCACTGGCTGCCAATTTGCTACCGGGCACAATTCAAAGTGCTGGCTTTAGCCTATAAAGCCCTAAACGGTTCTGGCCCGACCTATCTGTCCGAACGCATCACCCCCTATGAACCAGTTAGGACATTAAGATTGTCCGGGGAGGCCCTGCTCTCGATCCTGCCAGCCTCACAAGCACGGCTGGCAGGGACGAGAGACAGGGCTTTCTCAGTGGTGGCCCCTCGGCTGTGGAACGCCCTTCCCGCAGACGTGAGATCGGCCCCCTCCTTACTAGCATTCAGGAGGAGAGTGAATACCTGCCTCTTTGAACAGGCGTTTAATTAAGCAGTGCAATTAATTGATTGATTATTGGAACATGGAATAATGGACAATGAGATCGGATTATGACTTTACTGATGAGACGTGATGGATTAGTTATATTGATGTATCGATGTTATATTGATGTATTGTTGTATTGTTATATGATGTAGCTGCCATGGTTACCGTTTTTAAATGCTAAGGTTGTGCACTTTGTATACTGATTGGTTGTAAACCGCTCTGAGTCGCCTAAGGGCTGAGAAGAGCGGTATACAAATGAAGTAAATAAATAAATAAATAAATAATTTCAACTTCCTGAAATCCCAGCCAGCTTACCAGTTGTTAGGAACTGCCAGAGCTGATGTCCAAAACACCTGGAGGCCCGTTTTAGTTGTTGCTGTTCATTTGTTCAGTCACTTCCGACTCTTCGTGACCTCATGGATCAACCCACGCCAGAGCTCCCTGTCGGCATCACCACCCCCATTTTAGTATGCCGTTGAATATAATGGGCCTTGACCATTTATAGATTTTGGTATCCACAAGGATCCTAGAAGCAAACCCCAGCAAATACAAAGGGCCTGGTGTCCAACAATGTAAAAAAATTGTAAGGTTTTTTTTCCATTTTTCCAAGTTCCAACAGACCTCACTACCTCTGAGGATGCTTGCCATAGATGCAGGCAAAACGTCAGGAGAGAATGCCACTAGACCATGGCCATATAGCCTGAAAAAACCTTTGTTGTTGTTCATTCATTCAGTCGTCTCCGACTCTTTGTGACCTCATGGACCAGTCCACGCCAGAGCTCCCTGTCGGCCGTCACTACCCCCAGCTCCTTCAAGGTCAGTCCAGTCACCTCAAAACAACAACCCAATGGAAAGTTTCCTTGCCTCCCATATTAAGTACACTAAACTACTCACATGTACTGAAAGAACAATGCAAGAGAGTTAAAGAGACAAAACTGGGCCAGGAAATAACTATAAGATGTTCTTCTTTGCAGATCCAGACATTGCAAAATGCTCCACCCTGAGAAAGTTCTCCCACCTTCCTCATTTTTTTAAAAAAAGGCAAGACTCCACTAAATCTTCGTCCCGTTCATCGCATGACTAATCATCTTCCACAAAAGGAAACAAAACATCCCTGCATAAAACAAAAGGGTTTAATTTCCGCTCAGGCTGAAAATGACATTGCAATCTTGCACAAAGTCTAGAGTTGAGCAAAGGCAACTGTGTAGACACAGGGGCAGAAACAGCTTCTATCAGGCCTTTCTTAGAGGGGAATTCCAGACAAGAATCAACCCAGGCCAGCTAAAAACTTCCAACAAAGGATTTCCCAGGCAGCAACCAGCCAGGCTTTGAAGCTACAAGGCCATTCAATGCTAATTAAGGTGACCATTTGCAATATTCTCACTTGCTTCAAGCAAACATGAGTTCTTTCTCCAATCCTGGACATTTCACAGATATATACACCTCAGTTGTCTAGCTTCCAACAGACCTCACAAGCTTTTAGGATGCCTGCCATATATGTCCAATTCTGGGCACCACAATTGAAGAGCAATATTGACAAGCTGGAAAGTGTCCAGAGAAGGGCAACTAAAATGATCAAGGGCCTGGAGAATAAGCCCTATGAGGAGCGGCTTAAAGAGCTGGGCATGTTTAGCCTGAAGAAGAGAAGGTTGAGAGGAGACATGATAGCCATGTATAAATATGTGAGAGGAAGTCACATGCGGAACAATGGCTTCAAATTACAAGAAAGGAGACTCCATCTGAACATTAGGAAAAACTTCCTGACTGTGAGCGCCGTTCAGCAGTGGAACTCTCTGCACCGGAGTGTGGTGGAGGCTCCTCCTTTGGAAGCTTTTAAACAGGCTGGATGGCCATCTGTCGAGTGTGCTTTGAATGCAATATTCCTGCTTCTTGGCAGAGGGTTGGACCGAATGGCCCATGAGATCTCTTCCAACTCTATTATTCTATATGGGACAGCCCAGAAAACTCACAGCAATCCAGTGATTCCAGCCATGAAAGCCTTCAACAACACTTTCTTGGAAGGTTTTCCATTCTAGGAGCTTGGCAAGTATTTCCACCATGTTGCCCACCCCTGATCTAGAAGGAAAGATAATCCCATTTGCTGATAGGCTTCAGTAGGATTTTCTGCACCGTAATCACTATAGTTATTAATCTCTCATGTGCTTTTCCCATGTGGGATGCTAACTAGAGCTCCCATCATCACAGACTCATGGACTAGGGAGACCGACGGCAATGGCTTTTGATATTTTAGTCCAATACATCTGGATAGGATTCTATTTTTGAAGAAGAAAACAATACAATGGATTTTCGGTATTCGTTAGGCTGAAATTTTAGGATCTCCTGTGGATACCAAAATCAGTGGATGTTCAAGTCTCTTTATCTATAACTAGCTGTACCTGCCACACGTTGCTATGGCCAGCCTTCCTCTTTCTCTCCTTCCTTCTCTTTTTTTGCTTTCCTTCTCTCCTTCCTTCCTTCCTTCTCTTCCTCTTCCCTCCCTTCCCCGCTTTTCTTTCCCTTCCTCTTTCTCCCATTTCTCCCTTCTCTACCTATTCTTGGACTGCAACTCCCAGCAGTCCTCCTGATTGGTTCATTGATCTATCTATCTATTTCTATCTAATCTATTTATTGGTTTCTGGGAGCTACAGTACAGGAATAGGAAATTGGAAATATGCAGGAATTGGGATGGTCTGAAAGAAATCCAAGGAAAAGAACGTTTGCAGCTTGGAAGCAGTGCATTTGGTATAAATATGTGAGAGGAAGCCACAGGGAGGAGGGAGCAAGCTTGTTTTCTGCTTCCTTGCAGACTAGGATGCGGAACAATGGCTTCAAACTACAAGAGAGGAGATTCCACCTGAACATTAGGAAGAACTTCCTGACTGTGAGAGCCGTTCAGCAGTGGAACTCTCTGCCCCAGAGTGTGGTGGAGGCTCCTTCTTTGGAAGCTTTTAAACAGAGGCTGGATGGCCATCTGTGTCAGGGGTGATTTGAATGCAACATCCCTGCTTCTTGGCAGAATGGGGTTGGACTGGATGGCCCATGAGGTCTCTTCCAACTCTTTGATTCTATAATTCCTTCTCCCCTAAAGGGCCTGGTCTACAGGATGCTGGGAACTGTAGTCCGAAAGAGTGCGTGGATATGCTATTATGTGTTTTGTTTGCCGGTGGAGTCACTTTGCTTATGTGCTGTAGTGTTTTTTTTTTTTTGCTTTTCTGCCTTTTTACATTCCTCACGCTGTGTTTTTCAGTGTTTTTATGAGTGATGGTCACTCACTGGCCTGATCGGTGTCTTGTGTCCAAATTTGGTGTCAATTCATCCAGTGGTTTTTGAGTTATATTAATCCCACAAACAAACATTACATTTTTATTTACATAAATGGGGGGCAGGAAAATGGCTCTCCTTATACAAACTGGCAAAACCAACACTTGCTTTATGGAATTCTTTTAAGGTGTGAATGGTTGAATCCATAGATACCAAGAGCCAACTATATGTATTCCTGAAATCAATGTGAAAGATAACTGTCAGAGCTCAGAATAACCAATGAATAGAGGTTTGAGTGTCAGGTTGAATCCCTGCTTAGGCATGGAAAATCACCGGTAGTCACACTCTCTCAGCCTCAAAGTCAAGCCCTTCTGAACAAACCTTGCCAAGACAAAACCATGACTCAAAGGCACATAAGAATTGTGCAGGATTGGTCGTGGTTTTCCAATGTTTGGGGGGGGGAGAACAAAAATAATCGACTCATAGAATTGGAAGAGACATCCAGTCTAACCCCCTGCCAAGGAGCAGAACAATTTTACGTTCAAAACAGCCCCAACAGATGACCATCCAGCCTCTGTTTAAAAGCTTCCAAAGAAGGAGCCTCCACCACACTCCGGGGCAGAGAGTTCCACTACTGAACGGCTCTCACAGTCAGGAAGTTCTTCCTAATGTTCAGATGGAAACTCCTTTTTTGTAGTTTGAAGCCATTGTTCTGTATCCTAGTCTCAAAGGAAGCAGAAAACAAGCTTGCTCCCTCCTCCTCCCTGTGGCTTCCTCTCACATATTTATACATGGCTATCATGTCTCCTCTCAGCCTTCTCTCCTACAGGCTAAACATGCCCAACTCTTTAAGCCGCTCCTCACTGGACTTGTTCTCCAGATTCTTGATCATTTTAGTCGCCCGCCTTTGGACACATTCCAGCTTGTCAATATCTCTCTTCAATTGTGGTGCCCAGAATTGGACACAATATTGTAAGTGTGGTCTAACCAAGGCAGAATTGAGTTCTACAGTGTAGATCAGGAATGGGCCAATTTGGGCCCTCCAGGTGTTTTGGACTTCAACTCCCACAATTCCTAACAGCCAACAGGCTGTTAGGAATTGTGGGAGTTGAAGTCCAAAACACCTGGAGGGCCCAAGTTGGCCCAAGCTTAGTGAAGTTGGATCATTGGAATTCTCCACTCTTGATAATCCGCATACAAAGCATATCTCCCCAAACTACATATCCCAGCATTCCCCAGGATAGGGCACCAAAGCAATACCAGGCAATTCAGCTCCACCCTGAGTCTACACAAACCTTTTTTTTAAAGGGACACAGTACTTCCTTCCAAGGCCTGCAAGAAGCTACAAAATGGATACTATTGTTACAAATGCACTCTGAGCCCTACTTGAACTGCAAAGGCCTCATGCTAGGGGGCGATGAGAGTTGTAGTTTCACCAACTGTAACTTCCAAGATTCCATCGCATTGGGCCATGGCGGTTAAAGGGGAGGGGGAGTCAAAATGCATCAGTTCTACAGGAAATTGCACCCCCAAATCATTTTTCTTTCCCTTCCCTAAAAAAAGTACAGAGAAGCCCACCTGGGAGACAAGAACCCCTCTTACCTGAGCACCTGAATCAGCTATTTTTCGCCCCAACTTCTTTGCAGCCTCTTCCTTCCAAGGTCCTCTGCTTCCTTTTATCTCCCTCCCTCCTAAGCCCCGCCCCTTGCTGACTCACCCCACATGGTTCTCCTGCCCCCCCCCCTTTCTTCCATCAGCAGCGCCTGACCCAGGAGCACGTGATTCCCCCCCTCCACCACTCACGTGATCCCTGTTTGCAAAGCGAGGAGGAAGTTCTGTCCCTCTCTCTGGGTTACTCGCGAGGAAGCCCATAGAGAGAGAGTCATTTGCACAGCCTTGGAGCAAGTCACACACTCTCCCATCCAATCCCAGGTTGAACCATACCAGGCCTGCATCAATAGGAGCATAGTGTCTAGATCTAAGGAAGTAATGCTACCCCTCTATTCTGCTTTGGTTAGACCACATCTGGAATACTGTGTCCAATTCTGGGCACCACAATTCAAGAGAGATATTGACAAGCTGGAATGTGTCCAGAGGAGGGCGACTAAAATGATCAAGGGTCTGGAGAACAAGCCCTATGAGGAGCGGCTTAGGGAACTGGGCATGTTTAGCCTGAAGAAGAGAAGGCTGAGAGGAGATATGATAGCCATGTATAAATATGTGAGAGGAAGCCACAGGGAGGAGGGAGCAAGCTTGTTTTCTGCTTCCTTGGAGACTAGGACGCGGAACAATGGCTTCAAACTACAAGAGAGGAGATTCCATCTGAACATTAGGAAGAACTTCCTGACTGTGAGAGCCGTTCAGCAGTGGAACTCTCTGCCCCGGAGTGTGGTGGAGGCTCCTTCTTTGGAAGCTTTTAAGCAGAGGCTGGATGGCCATTTGTCAGGGGTGATTTGAATGCAATATTCCTGCTTCTTGGCAGAATGGGGTTGGACTGGATGGCCCATGAGGTCTCTTCCAACTCTTTGATTCTATGATTCTATGAGGTGTTAAATCGTGCAGCCTTCTTCTTTCTCCTGTCAACTCCTATGAGTCGTAAGAGAATCCCTTCCCCCAAGAGCCATCCAGTTCAACACATTTCTAAGCAGGGAAGCACAATCAAAGCACTCCCAACAGATGGCCATCATAATAATAATAGGTAAGGGTAGGCAAAGGTTTTCCCCTGACATTAAGTCCAGGGTAATAGAATCATAGAGTTGGAAGAGACCTCATGGGCCATCCAGTCCAATCCCCTGTCAAGAAGCAGGAATATTGCATTCAAATCACCCCTGACAGATGGCCATCCAGCCCCTGTTGAAAAGCTTCCAAAGAAGGAGCCTCCACCACACTCCGAGGCAGAGAGTTCCACTGCTGAACGGCTCTCACAGTCAGGAAGTTCTTCCTTATGTTCAGATGGAATCTCCTCTCTTGTAGTTTGAAGCCATTGTTCCACGTCCTAGTCTCCAGGGAAGCAGAAAACAAGCTTGCTCCCTCCTCCCTGTGGCTTCCTCTCACATATTTATACATGGCTATCATTTCTCCTCTCAGACTTCTCTTCTTCAGGCTAAACATGCCCAGCTCCTTAAGCCGCTCCTCATAGGGCTTGTTCTCCAGACTCTTGATCATTTTAGTTGCCCTCCTCTGGACACATTCCAACTTGTCAACATCTCTCTTGAATTGTGGTGCCCAGAATTGGACACAATATTCCAGGTGTATAATAATAGCATGAAAGCTGGGTCTGGAAGCTGTGAGCGTTATGCTGTTCCCGCTTCGTTCCTTCAGGAGAGCTGTTTGCACGATGCAGAACGGAACACAGATATTATAATAAGAGTGTAAGAGTGCTTTAATTGTAAAACCCTAACCCTACCCTTAATCCTAACCCAAACCCTAACCCTACCCTTAATCCTAACCCAAACCCTAAACCTTACCCTAAACCCTAACCCTTATCCTAACCCTAAACCTTACCCTAACCCAAACGCTTAACTTTACCCTAAGCCTAACCCCTTACTCTAACCCCTAACCCTAATCCTAAACTTGACCCTAATCCTTAACCCTAATCCTAACCCAAACCCTAAACCTTACCCTAAACCCTAACCCTTATCCTAACCCTAAACCTTGCCCTAACCCAAACGCTTAACTTTACCTTAAGCCTAACCCCTTACTCTAACCCCTAACCCTAATCCTAAACTTTACCCTAATCCTTAACCCTAATCCTAACCCAAACCTTACCCTTACACATTTTTTGCTTTGAACTTGATTACCTGGCAATGTAGACTCAGGCCCCTTCTGCACTGTCAAAACTTCCTGATTGTGAGTGGAATTCAGCAGTGGAACTCTCTGCGCCGGAGTGTGGTGGAGGCTCCTTCTTTGGAAGCTTTTAAACAGAGGCTGGATGGCCATCTGTTGGGGGTTCTTTTAATACAATATTCCAGCTTCTTGGCAGGGGGTTGGACTGGATGGCCCATGAGGTCTCTTCCAACTCTAGGATTCTATGATTCTATGATTCTATAATAAGATTATAGGGATTATCTGAGTTTACACTGCGATATGATTCAGTTCAAAGCAGATAATTTGGATTTTATATGGCAGTGGAGAAGGGACATCGCACCTTCCTCCCTTAAAGAACTGGAGCCCTTGTCACTTAACCTACATATGTTTGTCAAGCAAACCTGCCTTGAGGTTGCAAGTCCAGCTGTTCCTTATGTTGAGTGCTTTTAAACCCTAAGGCAAATTTATCACAGCATTTTCTTGGTAAGGATCAGTCTTTTCCTTTCACTGAGGCCCCTCTACACTGCCATATAATCCAGATTATCAAAGCAGTTTCAATGGCTAAGGGGATTTGAACCCTGGTCAACAGAGCTGTAATCAAATGCTCAGACCACCAAAGCATGCTATCTCTGCAATGCACTTTCCAGCCAAATGAGTTGCAATGTCATAGAACCCCAAAAGCCCACCCAATCCAACCCCATTCAGCCATGCAGGAAGACACAATTCAAGCGCTCATGGTCAAAACTATAGTCCTATGCTGAGGCTTACGTGTTTCCTCCCAATTTAGCAAGCAAGACTGGAAAGTAAAGGAGTCATAGTCCCACACTCAAACTGCTTACATCCATGGAGCATCAACACCATAGAATTAATGCGGTTTGACCACTCTGACTGCTACAGCCCAATGCAGTCGAATCATGGGAAATTTAGTTTTTAAAGATCTTTATCCTTCTCTGCCAAAACATGCACCAAACTACAACTCGCAAGAGTCCATAGCATTTTGCCAGAGCAGTGAAAGTGGTATCAGACTGTATTATTTCTATAGTGTAAGGAGTTTCCATTCCTAACTTCCTAACTGTGAAAGCAGTTCAGCAGTTCAGCAGTGGAACTCTCTGCCCTGGAGTGTGGTGGCTTTTAAGCAGAGGCCAGATGGCCATCTGTCAAGGGTGCTTTGAATGCGATTTTCCTGCTTAGTGGCAGAATGGGATTGGACTGCATGGCCCACAAAGTCTCTTCCAACTCTAGGATTCTATGACTCAATGGATGAAGGGAATGGAAGGTTTATTATTCACAGACCTGCAAGGATAATAAAACCTTTTTAAAAGAAATATAAACAACATGTTGCCTTTTTATGGTTAGCCAATCTCCTCTTACCCTAGACTGGGATCCAGGTTGGCTCAAAAATCTTAAAGAGCAACACAATTACAAACAGAGATAAAGTAAAATGTTAAAATAGAATGGATCTAATCACAATATTAAAACAATTCAGCTCCAGATAAAAGGATAAATTCCAGATAAAAGGCTTTTTAAAACAGTTTCATTCAAGCAAGAATTCTTTTAAAACTTTCAGTTTTAAAAGTCTATAGGAATAAAATAGTTTTTGTCAGGAAGGGCAGCAGGGAGATTTTTTTCAGTTGCTATCTACCATCAAGTTGACTTTGACTTATGGCAAGTTTTTCAATGTGAGACCTTCACCCATTGTTTTCCTCAGGTCTTGCAAAATTAGGACTGCAGCTTCCTTGATTGAATCAATCCATTTGTCACGTTATCTTCCTCTTTTCCTACTGCCTTCTACTTTAGCAAACCCTATGACTTCCTTGGCAATGAAGAACCGCATAATTAAAGCAACGGCATTCCCTGTAGTAACCTATGGGTGTGAGAGATGGATCATAAGGAAAGCAGAGCAAAGGAAGATAGACGCGTTTGAACTGTCGTGTAGGAGGAAAATGCCTTGGACCGCATGAAGACCAAAACAGTCCATACTCCAGGAAATAATCCCCAACTGCTCACTGGAGGGAAGGACAAGAGAGGCAAAGATGAAGTGCTTTGGCCACATAATGGGAAGACAGGAAAGCTTGGAGAATGCTGGGGAAAATGGAAGGAAAAAGGAAGAGTGGCCGACCAAGGGCAAAGTGGATGGATGCTATCCTTGAAGTGACTGACTTGATGTTGAAGGAGCTGGGGGTGGCCACGGCCGACAGGGAGCTCTGGCATGGGCTGGTCCAGGAGGTCACAAATAGTTGGAAGCAACTGAACAAATAAGGGAAAGTCATAGAGAGGAGGGAGCAGGCTTATTTTCCGCTGTCCCGGAGACTAGGACACGGAACAACGTCATCAAAGTACAGGAAAGGAGATTCCACCTGAACATTAGGAAGAACTTTCAGACTGTGAGAGCTGTTCATCAGTGGAACTCTCTGCCCTGGAGTGTGGTGGAGGCTCCTTCTTTGGAGGCTTTCAAACAGAGGCAGAGTGCTTTGGGTACATTTTTCCTGCTTCTTGGCAGAAAGGGGTTGGACTGGATGGTCCACGAGGTCTCTTCCAAATCTATGATTCTATGAAACATTGCTGCAATGCTCCCCATGAGTCATATATATTATATTACTAGCCGTCCCCTGCCACGCGTTTCTGTGGCCCACTCTGGTGGTCATGGGGGTTCTGTGTGGGAGGTTTGGCCCAATTCTATCATTGGTGGGGTTCAGAATGCTCTGCGATTGTAGGTGAACTATAAATCCCAGCAACTACAACTCCCAAATGTCAAGGTCTACTTCCCCCAAACTCCACCAGTGTTCACATTTGGGCATATTGAGTATTCGTGTAGAGTTTGCTCCAGATCTATCATTGTTTGAGTCCACAGTGCTGTCTGGATGTAGGTGAACTACAACTTCCAAACTCAAGGTCAATGCCCACCAAACCCTTCTAGTGTTTTCTGTTGGTCATGGGAGTTCTGTGAGCCAAGATTGATTCAATTCCATCACTGTTGGAGTTCAGAATGCTCTTCGATTGTAGGTGTACTATAAATCCCAGCAACTACCACTCCCAAATGACAACATCAATTTCTTCAAGTGAAGAACATACAATGGGTTGTTAGGTGTATTTTGTCCAAATTTGGTGTCAATTCATCCAGTGGTTTTTGAGTTCTGTTCATCCCACAAACGAACATTACATTTTTATTTATAGAGATATGTGCAAAATACAATAACCTCCTCAGCATTGAGCTATCATAGTTAAAGCTACGTCAAACTGAATTCATTCTAAAGTGTAGATGCACACTAAAGACTCATTCATTTGTTGTGTTAGCAGTGCATGCATCCATGCAACTCAACTCATAGCATCACATTACAATACTTTAATTTTCTTCCTGTTAGCTTTCTTTACGCACAGAAATACTTTGTTCACTAACTTAACTAGCTCACAACAAAACCTTAATCTTCCTCCAATAGTGGTAGGGATGCTAGATTTAAAATTGGAGAAGGCTCCTGTACCTTTCATGGTTGTGTGGAAATTATATTTTCAGCAGGTGTTTGCTGTATAATCAGGTCACAAGCAAAACTTACTGAAATGCCTTTTGTGCTCATGTGCTTTCAAGTCACCACAACATGAGGAAGAACTTCCTGACTGTGAGAGCTGTTCAGCAGTGGAACTCTCTGCCCCGGAGTGTGGTGGAGGCTCCTTCTTTGGAAGCTTTTAAACAGAGGCTGGATGGCCATCTGTCAGGAGTGATTTGAATGCAATATTCCTGCTTCTTGGCAGAATGGGGTTGGACTGGATGGCCCATGAGGTCTCTTCCAACTCTTTGATTCTATGATTTATAGTGATCCCATTAATTTCTCAGGGCACTTCCATACAGAATTGTGGGATTTTCTGCCTTGATATTCTGGGATATAGGGCTGTGTGGAAGGGCTCTCAGATAACTCAGTTCAAAGCAGATATTCTGGGATTTTCTGCCTTGTTATTCAGGATTATATGGCGGTGTGGAAGGACCCTGAGGTAGTTTTGCCAAATTCTTGCTCTAAAATATAAACTGGTGTTCCTTGGCGCTCTTCGATTCAAGTACTAACCAGAGTTGACCCTGCTTCCAAGATGAGATCTATTGCCTCTTTAAAACCATAACATTACTTTAGAGTGATGTGTGTAAAGTGTATATGAAACACAAATGAATTTCTTGCTTAGACTTAAGGTCCTATTTCCAAAATATCTCATTGTGCACATATTGCAAAAACAAGTACTCGAACACAAACACACCTGATCCCATCTCTGATCCCAAGCAGAGAGTTTCATAACTTGCTTTTAGGTTCCAAATAATTTTCTGTCCTCCCATGTTTTTAATCTATATAAATAAAAATGTAATGTTCATTTGTGGGATTAACAGAACTCAAAACCCAGAGGGCCAATTGACAACAAATTTGGACACAAGACACCTAACAACCCAATGTATGTCCTTCACTCAAAAAAATTGATTTTGTCATTTGGGAGTTGTAGTTGCTGGGATTTATAGTTAACCTACAATCAAAGAGCATTCTGAACTCCACCAGTGATGGAATTGAACCAAACGTGGCACACAGGACTCCCATGACCAACAGAAAACAGTAGAAGGGTTTGGTGGGCATTGACCTTGAGTTTGGGAGTTGTAGTTCACCTACATCCAGAGAGCACTGTGGACTCAAACAATGATGGATCTGGACCAAACTTGGCACAAATATTCCATATGCCCAAATATGAACACAGATGAAGTTTGGGGAAAATAGACCTTAACATTTGAGATTTGTAGTTACTGGGATTTATAGTTCACCTATAATCAAAGAGCATGCTGAACCCCACCAACGACAGAACTGGAGCTAACTTCCCACACAGAACTCCCATACTTAGGCCATCCAGTCCAATTCCCTTCACCAGGTCAAGAAAACGCAATCAAAGCCCTCCTGACAAAGAGCCATCCAGCCATAGATAAGAGATAGATATGATTCATACACACACATGTAGTATCATAGATTTGAAAGGGACCCATAAAGAAGGACAATGCTATGTTGCATGTTCCAGAGCAGGCAAACCAGACGCTCTCCACATCAACACTGACAGCAAGAAACAGCAAGAAATACTGTTTACCAACAAGCACAAGAAATTACATATATTAGAAATCAACATTTCTCATTACTTTATTTTCCAGATCAACAGACTGGGCCACAACAACGCATGGCAGGGGTCAGCTAGTCTATTATATGCTAGAGTTTATGATCCTTTAGACATATTTATCAGATGTTAGACCCACTGAATTGAATTGGACTTTAAATCAAGCATATTATATTGCAGCTTAGAATCACAGAGTTGGAAGAGCCATCTATTCAAACTACATTCATTCTACAGTGTAGATAGATAATATTCTAGGGTGTTTCATCAGAAGATAGCATTTTGAGATGAAGCTGTAATGTGAGCCTGTGAGGGACAAATAGTCTTTTGAGATGCACTTTGGACTCCCTTCTCTCCTTCAGACATTATAAACTCTGGATTTTATCACACTGGTCTGTTGTCTTTGGGCAATCGTGTTGTTTAAGCAAATAGAAAATAGTAGCTGTGGACAAGTCTACATAGCGACCACCAAACACAGCACACAAACACGAATCAAGGAACATGAAAGGCACTGCAGACTACTCCAACCAGAGAAGTCAGCCATAGCAGAGCACCTGATGAACCAGCCTGGACACAGCATATTATCGGAGAACACAGAAATGCTGGACCACACCAACAACCACCATGTCAGACTACACAGAGAAGCCATTGAAATCCACAAGCATGTGGACAATTTCAACAGAAAGGAGAAAATCATGAAAATGAACAAAATCTGGCTATCAGATTTAAAAAAACCTCTAAAATCAGAACAGTAAAGAAAGAACAACACTCAAAAACAGGGGAATTCCGGACAAGAAACAATCATAGCCAGCTAATAACTTCCAAACAAAGGATTCCCCCAGGCAGGAAGCAGCCAAGCCTTGAAGCTGCAAGGCTTTTCCATGCTAATCAAGGTGATCAATTGCAGCATTCACATTTGTCTCAAGTAGACAAGTCTTTCTCCCACCACATTCCATCCATATATATATGTGTGTGTGTATGTATGTATATATATGTATATGTGTGTGCGTGTGTGTGTATGTGTGTGTGTGTGTATATATATATATATATATATATATATATATATATATATATCCTACCTCTGCAGAGGGACTCAGACCAGCTACACACACACACACACACACACACTTGCCTTTCCAACAAACTTCACAACCTCTGAGGATGCCTGCCATAGATGTGGGTGAAATGTCAGGAGAGAATGCTTCTAGAACATGGCCATACAGCCCGGAAAACTCACAGCAACCCAATTATTCCGGACACAAAAGCCTTTGAAACATAAATAGAAAAAAACACTGATATTGGAGTCATCACCTACCAAAATTGCACTGTGTTGGCACTTTATTGATATGAATTCCCATGAATATCCTTGCTTCCTACCCATATTCACCCTACATAGTGCATGAGTACTGTGGTTTGTTTGTTTTTTCATTTTTATTTTGTGGCAAGGGCACAATTTTGGTGTTTTCACTTTGTAGTACTGGGAAATTATCATACAACAAAGAGAGACAGAACAGCAATGATGGAATTATAATACAGATGATCCAATCATGATACAAGTACAATAGGACTCTGGGGAGACATGATGTTATTATCCAAAAAAACTTTTATCCTTTATCAGCCTGGTGTGATAATTGAAAGAGATAGCCTTGCAAGTCTGGAATATCAGTATTGCAAAAATGAAGTTGGTAACATAAGTTTTATTTTTCGTAGACCTAAATCTACCTCCTCCAATACATACGATGAAGTAGACTTCAGTCTACAAAGTGTATGCTTCCAACATATTTCTCAGGGCCCTTCCACACAGACCTATATTGCAGAATATCAAGGCAGAACATCTCACAATATCTCCTTTGAACTGGGATATCTGAGTCCACACTCATATAATGTGGAATTTTCTGCCTTGATATTTTGGGATATAGTACTGTGTAGATGAGCCCCCAGTTAGTCTCAAATGTGCTACAAACCCCCACAGTGTTTCCTACAATAGATTTACAATCTACATCCAGCCACCATATACCCAAAGGAGTTTTGCTTTACTACCATTGTCCTTCCAGTATTTTCTGTTGGTCAGGGGAGTTCTGTGTGCCAAGTTTGGTTCAATTCCATCGTTGGTGGAGTTCAGAATGCTCTTTCATTGTAAATGAACTCTAAATCCCAGCAACTACAACTCCCAAATGACAAAATCAATTCCCCCCGCAAACCCCACCAGTATTCAAATGTGGGCGTATTGGGTATTTGTGCCAAATTTGGTCCAGTGAATGAAAATGCATCCTGCATATCAGAGATTTACATGACGATTCATAACAGTAGCAAAATTACAGTTATGAAAGTAGCAATGAAAATAATTTTATGGTTGAGGGTCACACCACAACATGAGGAACTGTATTAAGGGGTCACGGCATTAGTGACAGCGGACGCGGCCGGTAGCCCAGCATTTACATTGGTATGAACTGCAGCAGGGAGTTCCGCAGTTCCTGGGCCGAACTTTGAGGCCAGCAGATGGAATGTGCCTCAGCCGCCAGCTCCAAGACCAGGAATGCTTGCAAACCTCAGCTAACTTTCCCCTCTCCTTACTTTGTATCATTCCCTAATAAACCACTTGAAACTTGAAACTTTTTGTCCTCCCGCATGATACTTTTGTATCCCTTCCTGGCTCAGCACTCCATAAACCTTGCCATAAACTCCTTTCTGGGTTCCGGAGAGCCGTGAGCCCGCGGGGGGCGCCTCCAGGTGCTCCCCGGACCCCGAATCTGCGTTCGGCCAAAACGCGGATAAGGAAACCGCCATCTCGGGCCCCGCTATCCACTAAACATTTAACATGGCGGATCGCCGCCGTTCCAATTTTGCCTTGATCAGTGACTAATTCTAAGTCTATCTGCCATCCCAGTTTCTCTGTTTTGGGCTGCTCCTCCCGGGAAGAAATTAGTTTTGTTTCCAGAACTTCTGTCTTGCAGAGAAACAGCTGATTGTCAAACCGGGACTCCCCGCTTCCCCGCGGCAGCCCTCGCTCCACGTGGATTCAGGCCGCCTGGGATCTGCAGCAGCCGACCGCAGCGGCCCTGGGGAGGGAGGCCAGATGAGTCCTGAGTCTTGGCTGGGAGATGCAGTTCTCCAAGGGACATTGGCCCGCCTGCCGTCGCTCACAGATTCTTTTTCGGACTTTTTTCTGCCTTCTCTGATTGACTTGGTGCCCTAGCGCCACGGATTTCCTCTATGAACTCCAAACCAGCCGCTTGAGAAGCATGGCCCCCGCCTGTGGGTGCATGCCTTTCGTTGCAAAGGATAATACCTCAGGGGCTCTGATGATTGCTTTCATTAATTGCTGTGGGTTTTCTAATAAAGTTTGCTGGGATGGGGATCTTTCCTATGAAAAACTATGAATTATGATGGACTGAAAAGAATGTATGTATGGAGTATGTGTAATATGAAATGAAATGAAATAAGATGTATCTTCGCCTTCCCCCTCTCCTGTCTTTCCCCTCTTGAACTTTACCCTATAAAAGAGTATGCGACCAGGGGATTACAGTTAAGGAAATTCAATTTCCTTGGAAGGAACTCCATCCATATTGACATTGCATGGAAAATACTGGCAAATCTGTGGCTTTGTTTTTCAGAGTGCAGACAAACAAAAGCCAGAGATTTGATCAGCCAGAAGCCGGAAAACCAGACTGATTGCATCAATCACGGTGTTTGTGCATGCTCCCTTGTGACAAAGGACCCTTTGCCTGCAAGGTTGGAGATCCAGACATCGCCCATAGCCACCCTCTTTTGCCTATACACATTCTTTATCGGACCCAGGAAATCCTTTGTTGCCCTAGCCGTCTCCCCTGCTGTGGGGAGACAATAAGTGTTCAATCAGCTGGCGAACGCCTCCCGGGCGTTCCGCCCTCCTGTGCTGTCAAACCAGAGCCCGCCTCCCGGCTGCTGATTGGACAATCTCTGGAGGCGCTCTGAGGGCTCTGATTGGCCCTTTAGAGGCGACAGCGGCCGGCGATTGGAGGGAGGGTGGGACCAGCGGCCAAGCCTCCTCCCAGCTGTTCCGGAGCCGGCCAATCAGGACAAGGGAAACTGACAGGAGGCGGGCGGGAGATTCAAACCAGGATTTCTTTGTTCTGACTGTATAAATATGCCTGAAAATCACTGTACTGTATGCTTACTTGAGGATTCATCCCTGTAACGCATCCTTTTCAGCTGAATCGCAAAATAAACGCTTCGGTCGCAGATCTCCTCTTCAGCCTTGGTGAGATTGATTTTCAACGTTTTTGCGTCTTTTTGAATTGGCCTCCGCTGGTCGCTTGCCAAGGTCAGAACCCCATTTGCGGTTCTTTGGGTCTCCCCTCGCTGGGAGAACCCCCAAAAAGAGCTCGATATCATTTGGCTTTACCACGAAGGGACTGCTGCTTGAGGTTCCAGACCAAATTATAGCCTAAATTCTCAAGCAGGCGCCTTGGACTGATTCTTTGGGCCAGTGGCGGCGGAGGAGCGGCTCGGGAAAAGAGGCGCCTCTCCCAATTTGGACTTCCATTTGACCAGCTAACCAAAACTACAAATTCTCCCGCAGCCACCTCCTCCTAAGCCCTGACCTGGGGTTTCAGCACAAAGGAGCGCCAGGGAAGCCTTGATCTAAGGACTTCCAGGAAGAGGAGCGACCGACGCGAGAAGGGGGGAAGAAAACGTCCGGACGGGTAAGAAGCCAACCGCGGGCTGCCTTGGCTGCCAGGTGGGAGGGGACCCTAGGCTTTCTGAACCAGCTTCGGAGTCGGCCCACTGGGGAGGGATTCTCTGGGTCTCGGTAACAAATTCCTGGCGGGAGGTAGCGAACATCCACGTTTGAGGTCCAGAATAGCAACTCAGCTCGCTTTTGCGGCCTTGGCTGGAGCTACGCTGGAGAGGGAGCCCTTCCCTTTCGGACTGCCTAGCTGCCAAGGGCTGATCGCCTCGGGCTCTCTTGCTAGGGGACCGTTCAGGCTCTAGCCTACCAGCGGTTGGGGGGGCTACCCTGATTAGCCACTTCAGTGTGGGGCTATCAAGAGAGATGGGCGCATGTTATTCAGGGGTCAATCGTACTGTTCCATCAGAAACACCTTTGGGAAGGATACTGGCGGAATGGGACAGTGTCGCGTCACGGTCGCTGACGCAGGCCAGTATGGTGAAATTTAGCATGAGGAAGTGGCCCACCAGGCCCTTGGAAGGCGGAGCTTCGTGGCCCCCTCACGGCAGCACTGACCCGGAGCTCATCTTGAAGCTCCAGCAGGACTGTTGTGCCAGGGCCAAATGGGCCGAGCTAGCCTATGCCTCATGCTTTTTCGCCCTGCACCGGAAGGAGGCGGAAGGGGGCAGTCGTGTCCAGCTCCTCCCATGCAAGGAGAAGGGAACGAAGCCCCAGCCCCCGGGAAGCCTCCCTCCAGACCCTTTGCCTCCTCCCGAGGAGGACCTCCTTGACACACTTGCTTATCCCCCTCCTTATCGCCCCAGCCTTCCCTTTTCCCCTCCTGTAACTTCTCCTGAGCCCTCCTCTGCAACCCCTCCTTCAGAATCTCTCCTCCCAGGGATTCCTGCCCTCTTGTCCTCCCCAGCTCAGGCACCCAGCCAGCCCCGATCTTCCCCAGCAGGGACATCTCCCTCTGCAAAGTCTGGGCCCTCTATCCAGAGCGCCTCCACCCCCTTGTACCCTCCACTGCCATCTGCCCCTCTCTGCAGCCCCACTCCTACCCCATCCTCACCCCCCAGCTCCTCCAGGACCCCCTCGCTGAGCCTCAGCTGCCCGCCCTCCTCCTCCTCTTCCTCTTTCGCCCCGGCCAGACACAGCACCCCTCTTGATCCTCTCCCACTTCCCGCTCAGACCCCCAAAAGGCGCCCCAGCCCGCGGCTGGAGCCCCTATCCCTGAGGGAACTTGACCCCCTCGCCCCCTGCTTCGCTCCCCAACCCAGGCTCCCTGCCATCAGTGCCCCAGCAACTTCCCATTCCCCTTGCTGCCACCAAGGCGCTTCCAGGGCCCCTCCCCCTCCTGAGCAACCCCTGATCCCCTCTCCTGCCCCACCTGCAGCTTCCCCAAGGGTCCCCACAGACCCTCAGGATCCCTTTGAGCCCCTCATCACCAAGGGCAGCTTGCGTAGCCACCCTGCTCACATCCAGGCTCCTTTGAGGGAGACAGTGGGGCCGGGAGGCACTTCCTTCCTCGTGCATGTTCCCTTCACTACCTCAGACCTCATCAATTGGAAGAGGAACACAGCTCCTCTTTCCCAGGATCCCACTGAAATGTACGAGCTGCTCAAAACCATTTTCCTAACCCATCGCCCCACATGGGGGGATGTCATGACCCTTCTGGGTTCACTCCTCACCCAGGAAGAGAAGCGCCGCCTGCTGGCCGCTGCTCAGGCTGAAGCCATGAAGGGGGAGGTGGACGAAGGTGAGGACAGGGAGGCTGTTTTCCCCATCAAGGAAGATCCTGGGTGGAACTTCAATACTGAGGATGGCAGGAAAGCCTTGAAGGCCTTCCATCGCCATATCTTGGTGGGTGTGCCTTTGGTATACCCTCGCCCCTTGAACCTCTCCAAGCTTCTTGACATTCAACAGAAGCCGGACGAGAGTCCTTCGGACTTCTACGACCGGATGTGTCGAATGGCCAAGAACTGGACCAACATTGACCCCACTGACCCCGACAGCCAGCGCATGCTGAACACCCTCTTCATTGGGAAGTCCACCAGGGACATCAAACTCAAGCTCCAGAAGATAGAGGGAGGGGAGGCAATGCCCGTCTCCCAGCTCATCAACATAGCTTTTAAGGTCTTCCACAACCGGGAAGACGCTGCTGCACAGAAGGAGGAGGATGACAGGAGGGCACAGGCTGAGGTTCAGGCCACTTGCATGTTGGCTGCTCTGGCAGACAGGGACAGGGGCAGGGATGGAGGGAGGGACCACAGGGACAACAGGGACAGACAGAATGGGGGAAATCGGAACCAGGGGAGGCAGAGGGACTACAGGGATGTCCAATGTTATGGGTGCAAAAAGACAGGACACATCAGAAGGGACTGCCCAGAGGGAAGGGAAAGAGGGGCCCATGAGAGGGTCCTGTGACTAGGAAGAAGGATCTCCCTGGCACCCTCTGACCCCATTGTGCCATTGAAGTTTGGGAGGAGAACTGTCGACTTCCTCCTGGATTGTGGGGCCACCCACTCAGTGCTCACAGAGGGGTTCAGGGGAACAGAATTGGGGAACAGGAAGGCTCAGGTAGTTGGGGTCTCGGGGAAAGAGGCAGAGCGTTCCTTCATGAAGCCCATGGAGTGTGAAGTGGGGGGGAGGACCTTGTCTCACGAGTTCTTATATATGCCAGAGTGTCCTGTCCCCCTTCTGGGCAGGGATATCCTTTGTAAAATCAGGGCCCAAGTTGCCTTTGGGCCAGAAAAGATCATCCTAGCAGTGCCTGAGGAAGAAGGATGGAGAGCCCAGGCCTTCCTTCTCCATCAGCCCAGTCCAGAGGCTGATCTGATTCCTCTAGCAGTCCTACAACAGGTGGATCCCATAGTTTGGGCAGATGGGGTCCCGGGAAGAGCTAAGAACATTGCCCCTGTCTCAATCACCCTCAAACCAGACATCACTCCCCCAAGGATCCCTCAGTATAGGATTCCCATGGAGGCTAGGAAAGGCCTCCAGCCCATTATTGATAATTTCTTAAAGCACTCTCTGCTGAGAGAGTGTGCCTCTCCATTCAACTCCCCAGTCCTCCCAGTACGTAAAGGCGATGGTTCTGAATATCGTTTTGTTCAGGACCTGAGGGCCATCAATGCTGTGGTGGTGGATCTGCACCCTGTGGTGCCCAATCCTTACACTCTACTCTCTACTATTCCTCCTTCCTGTTCTTGCTTTACTGTTTTGGATTTAAAGGATGCTTTTTTCTCGATCCCTATTCACAAGGATAGCCAGGAGATCTTTGCATTCGAGTGGGAGCATGTGGGCACTGCCAGGCGGGTGCAACTTTGCTGGCAGGTTCTGCCCCAAGGCTTCACGTCGAGTCCTACCATCTTCAGCCAAAGCCTCGCCTCTGAGTTGGAGAAGTGGCCTGATCGCGACCAAGGGGTCCTGCTGCAGTATATTGACGATCTGCTGCTTTGCTGTGGGGACAAGGATACCTGTGAACGTCTCACCATCAGCCTCCTCAACTTCCTGGGGGAAGCCGGCTTCAAGGTATCCAAGAAGAAGGCCCAGATCTGCAAGGACACTGTGAGGTACCTGGGGTTTGACGTCAGCCAAGGGCAGAGGGCATTGGGACCAGAGAGGAAGGAGGCCATCTGCAGGGTCAAGGAGCCTAGGACGAAGAAACAGCTGAGGGGCTTCTTGGGCATGGCTTCATTTTGTAGAATCTGGGTTCCAGGCTTTGGACTGATTGCCAAGCCTCTGTATGAGGCGACGTCGGGGCCAGAGACGTTTCTAGTCTGGTCAGCTGAGTGCAGGACAGCCTTTGAAGCCATCAAGAAAGCCCTGATGTCGGCCCCTGCCTTGGGACTTCCTGACATGACCAAGCCCTTCTTCCTCTATGTCCATGAACGCCAGGGGGTGGCAGCAGGGGTACTTACCCAGCCCCTGGGCAGCACCAAGAGACCAGTTGCCTACTTTTCCAAGCGCCTAGACAACACCAGCCTTGGGTGGCCTGCCTGCCTGAGAGCCGTGGCTGCAACTGCCCTGATTGCTGAGGAGGCCAGGAAGCTGACGTTGGGCCAACCGACGACCGTCTACGTTCCCCACAGTGTCTTGGCGGTCCTGGATGCCAAGGGGACCAACTGGCTGTCCGCCGGCCGGCTCACGCGCTACCAGGCCCTGCTCATCGACCAAGGGGACCTCACCCTGGCCACCACCAACCGCCTCAACCCTGCCACCCTGATGCCCATCGACTTGGCTGAAGGAGACGACCAGGAGCCCCATGACTGCATTGCCACCATCGAGGAGGTCTACTCCAGCCGCCCTGACCTCAAGGACCAGCCCCTTCCTGATGCTGAGCTTGAGTTCTTCACCGACGGCAGCAGCAGCTGCCATCAGGGCGAAAGGAGAGCCGGGTATGCTGTGGTCACTCTCTGGGACACCATCGAGGCTGAACCACTCCCTCCTGGCACCTCCGCCCAGAAGGCAGAGCTCATCGCCCTCACCAGAGCCTTGGAGCTGGCCGAGGGAAAGACTGCCAACATCTACACGGACTCTAAGTTTGCCTTCCATGTGCTCCACGCTCACGGGGCCATTTGGAGGGAGAGGGGGCTACTGACAACAGCTGGCAGCCCCGTGAAGCATCAGGCTGAGATTCTGAGACTCTTGGAGGCTGTCTGCAAGCCTGCGGCAGTAGCCGTCATCCACTGCAGGGGGCACCAGGCCGGGGACCAGGACACAGCTAAGGGGAATCGAAGAGCGGACGCTGCAGCCAAGGCGGCTGCCAATCGAGAGCCCATCTTCCTTGGTGCTTTGATCCCAGACACCACTGTGACCTCCCTCCCTGTGTATGGAGCCATGGATGATGAGTTCGCGAAGGGAGAGGGTCTGAAGCAGGAGGAGGGCTGGTGGAAGGACAACCAAGGCCGTCTGTTGCTGACTGATCCCCTTATGCGTGAAGTGGCCCTGCGCCTCCACAAGAGCACCCATTGGGGCCATGATGCTATGCTGGAGCATCTCAGGACTCTCTTCATCGGCCCTCGCATGGCCCAGCAGTCCATTTGGGCTTGTCGTCGGTGTCTCCTCTGTCTTAAGAACAACCCCAAGATCCAGAAGCGGCCAGAAGTGGGGCATCTCAAGGCGGGCCTCCAACCAGGGCAAGTGTGGCAAGTGGACTTCGCAGAGCTGCCCTCTAGCCGGAAGTACAAATACCTGTTGGTGTTTGTGGACTGTTATAGCGGGTGGCCTGAGGCCTTCCCTTGCTACACCTGTGCTGCCAAGGAGGTGAGCCATGCCCTGCTCAATCACATCATCCCCCGTTTCGGATTGCCCATCTGCCTCTCCTCAGATAACGGAGCATCTTTCGTCTCCAAAGTCACCCAGCAGGTCGCCCAGGCTCTCCAGATCCAGTGGAACCTGCATACCAGCTGGCACCCTGAAGCAAGCGGGAAGGTCGAGCGAATGAACCAGACCATCAAAAGGCAATTGGCTAAGATCTGTCAGCAGGCGAGCCTGCCCTGGCCAGATGCTCTCCCACTAGCTCTCACTCGAATCAGGGCCGCTCCTAGGAAGGGCTTGAAGCTGAGCCCTTTTGAGATCCTCTATGGTAGGCCTTTCCCTTCCTCCCGGGTCCCCCTCAAAGCTGAGCACTTGCATGAGGTGGGATCCGAGAGTATCAGGGAGAGACTGTCTCTTCTCACTTCTATCCTCTCTTCTATGAATAGGTACCTGCTTTCTCACCTTCCTGTTCCTTTGGATGCTCCTGTCCACAACTTCTCTATCGGTGACTGGGTCCTGGTTCGTACGTACCGACCGGAGGCATTGACCGAAAAGTGGGTCGGGCCCCACCAGATCCTCCTCACCACCCACACTGCGGCTAAGGTAGCGGGTATCCGGTCCTGGGTCCACCATTCCAGGCTGAAGCTCGCCCCAGAGCCACAAGTGGGGACCACAGAGGGAGGAGGTGACGACGAACAGTGGGCTGTAGAGCCAGGGGAGGATCTGCGGCTTCTATTCCGGAGGTTGCCGCCGAAAGACTCTTCGGCTCCTGAGCCCACCGGTCCACCCCCTTCTAGAACAGCCAGGAGGAGGAGACGGCGTGCCTCTGGTCGAGGAGGGCCCCCAAAGGATCCCCACCAAGTTTCAAGCCGATAGCCCCACGGGAAGCCTCCTTTTTCCGCCTACTTCCGGGTTCAGAAGTTCCACTGACAGCTCCTGACAGCTGTCAAACTCACCACCAGCTGATTTTGACAAGCGCGTTTGAGACATCTCTGCCGCTTTTTGCCTCTCCATCGCTCTATCGAGACCGCTGGGAGCTGTCCAGCAGTTCAGCACTCTCTGCAAACAGTAAGTCTATTCGGCCACTAGGGGGAGGAGCTGTCCAACACCTTTCAGCATGATCTATCCATTATTATTTTGCCTGCTTTTCCCTTCCCAAGGCATGGCTTCCAGCCCTGTGCTGTATGAGTGGTTGTCAACTAAGATCAATTTTTGGCAACAGTTGGCATACCGAGTCTTAAATGTTTCCGATTTCTGTCTGACTAGTGGGGCCTCAGCCACTGATATCTTCTCTTCCTGCCTAATAGGGGTTCCAGAGCCCCTGGAGATTTTTCGAAATTTTACAGTTTTCCAAAATATCCCATCGAAGGCCATGTCCTATAGAGACATTTCTGTATGGGGCAGGGCCGTCAGGGAAAGGGAGCCGGGCATGGTGGTCATTAAATTGGCACACCAGCCACATGCCCATCACTGCTTCCAAATCCCCAAGTGTGTGGGGAAGTGCCATGATTTGCCAAAAGAAAATCTTTTAAATTGTTCCGCTGTTGAAGTGCTGCCTTACATGAATGCCCATTTGGTGTTGCCCCCTGGATGGTTCTTCCTGTGCGGGCAGACAGCCTATAGCTACCTCCCAGCCAATTCCACCATTGGGAATTGCGCCTTGGGCAGGCTGTCTATCTTTTTGCCTTCCAAAAGCGATCTGGAGCTGGCACACTCCCTGGATCGAGAGGCTAGGTCCATACAAAACTTGGACCCAAATTGTGATCCCTCTATGGTAATCAAGGGCATTCCTCAATTTGTGGCAGCGGCCCTGTTTACCCCTGGGGTTGCAGCGGCAATGAACTACAGGGCCATTAAACATCTGGCCTGTGCTCTGGTCAAGAACATCAATTACACCTCACAAGCCTTGGCCTCCATAGCTACTGAGATGCATGAGCTAAGGGAGGCCGTGTTGGACAATCGGGCTGCCATTGATTTTCTTTTGTTAAAGAATCACTATGGCTGTGAGAGTGTGCGACACATGTGTTGCTTCAATCTGACCGACCGGACCCCTGTAGTTAGAAAAGCCATAGAGGGACTGGATGATTTGGCGGCAGGGATAAAAGAATCTGTGGGCTTTGATCTCAGTTTTCTGACAGACTGGCTTCCCTCATTGGCATGGCTTAGAAAGGGCTTTCTGGTTTTCTTGGGTCTAGTTGTCCTATTGCTGGTCTTGAGCTGCTGCTGGTCGCACACCCCCTCTCTGCTCAAAATTTGCCAAAAAAGGGGACGTGCAAATCCGTCTAGGCAGATGGCCATGCTGCCATTAGCTGGCTACCGTGCGTGGGCGGAGGCTGTAGGAGGCCGCCTCCTGCGGCCTCCAGCGCCTCCGAGTGGGGATTTGACAGCGGACGCGGCCGGTAGCCCAGCATTTACATTGGTATGAACTGCAGCAGGGAGTTCCGCAGTTCCTGGGCCGAACTTTGAGGCCAGCAGATGGAATGTGCCTCAGCCGCCAGCTCCAAGACCAGGA
The DNA here is from genome assembly GCF_037176765.1 of Anolis sagrei. Lineage (NCBI taxonomy): Eukaryota > Metazoa > Chordata > Lepidosauria > Squamata > Anolidae > Anolis > Anolis sagrei. The sequence continues at coordinate 10,627,304 of NC_090021.1, forward strand.
ATGCTTGCAAACCTCAGCTAACTTTCCCCTCTCCTTACTTTGTATCATTCCCTAATAAACCACTTGAAACTTGAAACTTTTTGTCCTCCCGCATGATACTTTTGTATCCCTTCCTGGCTCAGCACTCCATAAACCTTGCCATAAACTCCTTTCTGGGTTCCGGAGAGCCGTGAGCCCGCGGGGGGCGCCTCCAGGTGCTCCCCGGACCCCGAATCTGCGTTCGGCCAAAACGCGGATAAGGAAACCGCCATCTCGGGCCCCGCTATCCACTAAACATTTAACATGGCGGATCGCCGCCGTTCCAATTTTGCCTTGATCAGTGACTAATTCTAAGTCTATCTGCCATCCCAGTTTCTCTGTTTTGGGCTGCTCCTCCCGGGAAGAAATTAGTTTTGTTTCCAGAACTTCTGTCTTGCAGAGAAACAGCTGATTGTCAAACCGGGACTCCCCGCTTCCCCGCGGCAGCCCTCGCTCCACGTGGATTCAGGCCGCCTGGGATCTGCAGCAGCCGACCGCAGCGGCCCTGGGGAGGGAGGCCAGATGAGTCCTGAGTCTTGGCTGGGAGATGCAGTTCTCCAAGGGACATTGGCCCGCCTGCCGTCGCTCACAGATTCTTTTTCGGACTTTTTTCTGCCTTCTCTGATTGACTTGGTGCCCTAGCGCCACGGATTTCCTCTATGAACTCCAAACCAGCCGCTTGAGAAGCATGGCCCCCGCCTGTGGGTGCATGCCTTTCGTTGCAAAGGATAATACCTCAGGGGCTCTGATGATTGCTTTCATTAATTGCTGTGGGTTTTCTAATAAAGTTTGCTGGGATGGGGATCTTTCCTATGAAAAACTATGAATTATGATGGACTGAAAAGAATGTATGTATGGAGTATGTGTAATATGAAATGAAATGAAATAAGATGTATCTTCGCCTTCCCCCTCTCCTGTCTTTCCCCTCTTGAACTTTACCCTATAAAAGAGTATGCGACCAGGGGATTACAGTTAAGGAAATTCAATTTCCTTGGAAGGAACTCCATCCATATTGACATTGCATGGAAAATACTGGCAAATCTGTGGCTTTGTTTTTCAGAGTGCAGACAAACAAAAGCCAGAGATTTGATCAGCCAGAAGCCGGAAAACCAGACTGATTGCATCAATCACGGTGTTTGTGCATGCTCCCTTGTGACAAAGGACCCTTTGCCTGCAAGGTTGGAGATCCAGACATCGCCCATAGCCACCCTCTTTTGCCTATACACATTCTTTATCGGACCCAGGAAATCCTTTGTTGCCCTAGCCGTCTCCCCTGCTGTGGGGAGACAATAAGTGTTCAATCAGCTGGCGAACGCCTCCCGGGCGTTCCGCCCTCCTGTGCTGTCAAACCAGAGCCCGCCTCCCGGCTGCTGATTGGACAATCTCTGGAGGCGCTCTGAGGGCTCTGATTGGCCCTTTAGAGGCGACAGCGGCCGGCGATTGGAGGGAGGGTGGGACCAGCGGCCAAGCCTCCTCCCAGCTGTTCCGGAGCCGGCCAATCAGGACAAGGGAAACTGACAGGAGGCGGGCGGGAGATTCAAACCAGGATTTCTTTGTTCTGACTGTATAAATATGCCTGAAAATCACTGTACTGTATGCTTACTTGAGGATTCATCCCTGTAACGCATCCTTTTCAGCTGAATCGCAAAATAAACGCTTCGGTCGCAGATCTCCTCTTCAGCCTTGGTGAGATTGATTTTCAACGTTTTTGCGTCTTTTTGAATTGGCCTCCGCTGGTCGCTTGCCAAGGTCAGAACCCCATTTGCGGTTCTTTGGGTCTCCCCTCGCTGGGAGAACCCCCAAAAAGAGCTCGATATCATTAGGAAGGTTGAGAATCACCGTTTTAGTCAGAAGATGAGGAAGTATTGCATTGTGAAGTTTTTTTGTTTCTATTTCTGTTTTTGTTTCCATTTTATGTAAGGAGTATTGCAGGCAATGAGAAAAATAGATTTAATTCCTATATTTGAAATGAGGGTGCTTCCAATGGAAAGGCAAAGGTTCTCTGGACATGCTCAGAGGCACTTTATATTTACTATCAAGGAAAACAAGAGTTCAGTGGAAAGCTGTTGGAAAAGTAAACCACATATTAGAGAGCGGCTAACTGAATGAAAGGAGAAGCCATGGCTCTTCTGGGTTTTCAAGTGCTGCTCAGAGAAGTGGATGATCAGTGCTCTTAATCTGTCTGAAATCAACATAAATTCATCATCATCATCATCATCATCATCATCATCACTTTATTTCTTAATTAGTCGCTCTCCACCAAAGTGCTCCGAGTGACTTACAATTTAAAATAGCTTATACACAATATAAAACATTCAATATAAAAACATTCATAAAAACATTCAACATAAAAACATTCAGCATAAAAACATTCAACATAAATTGAAGCTGACTTCATCGTAATGAATAAAAATAGGGAAGAAAATCTTACAACTGGAAGGGCTGGACATTTTATTTCAACTGAATTGAGCAACCAAAGGGCCTGGCTGCAATCCCCCCCCCCCCCCCCCTGGGATCTTCTGGGAAGCCATCTGGAAAGTACAAACATTGAAAGTGCCTGAAAATTGTGGAAAATGACGGTCTCTTGATGTATATGCAATGCAACACTAGGGGAAGGCTGTCATCTGTCTAGAACAGGGGTTCTCAACCTGTGGGTCCCTAGATGTTTTGGACTTCAATTCCAAGAAATCCTAACAGCTGGAAAACTGGCTGGGATTTCTGGGAGTTGTAGTCCAAAACACCTGGGGACCCACAGGTTGAGAGAACCACTAATCTAGAAGGTGAATTGTTATATCTGGAGCTGTGTTGATGTGCCCCAGCTTATGGGGACCCAGTTGTGGAGGTTACTTGGCAAGATTGGTTTAGATTGGTTTGAGGTCCTCTGAGGGACCTTCCACACAGCCCTATATCCCAGAATATCAAGGCAGAAAATCCCACATTATCTGAGTGTGGACTCGGATAACCCAGTTCAAAGCAGGTATTTTGGAATTTTCTGCCTTGATATTCTGGGATACAGGGCTGTGTAGAAGGGCACAGCGGCTGAGAAAGTGTGACTTGCCCAAGGTCCATGGCTGAGTGAGGGATTCAAACCATGGTCTCCAACCCTCAAATTACTACACCACTCTGACTCCCTTGGAAGCTTCTAACCTTTTATCCAGATAAAGGAAAGTTTGAAGGTTTCCTAAAACAGACCTGTGAGGCCATATGGAGCTCTAAACCTGGACTGTGTCCACTACTCCTTTATCTACTCCCCACCCAGACCAAACTTCTCATCTTTTGCACATAAGATGAGATTTTATGACCATTTTTGCTCCTGTGCTCTGGAGAGCCACAGAGTGCACTTACACTGTAGAATTTGTGGTTTGATACCACTTTAATTCCCATAATCCAGTACTATGGAATCCTGGTATATGTAGTTTTGTAAGGCACGAACACCCTTTCACAAAGAAGGCGATGGTAATGATGGTGATGATGGTGATGATGGTGATGATGGTGATGATGGTGATGATCTGTTCAAATACAGCACCAAAGGTTTGATAAAATTGAGCCATGACAATTCAAGTGACGTCAAAATGCATTCATTCTACACACTAGATCAGGGGTCCTCAAACTAAGGTCTGGGGGATGGATATGGCCCTCCAAGGTCATTTACCCGGCCCTTGCTCAGGGTCAACCTAAGTCTAAAACGACTTGAAAGCACACAACAACCACAACAACAATGCTATCTCATCAGCCAAAAGCAGGCCTACACTGCCCATTGAAATACTAATAAGTTTATATTTGTTAACATTGTTCTTCATTTTAATTGTATTGTTTTAAGTGTTTTTTGCACTACAAATAAGATACGTGCAGTGTGCATAGGAATTCATTCATGTTTTTTTCAAATTATCCAGCCCTCCAACACTTTGAGGGACTGTGACCTGGCCCTTGGTTTAAAAAGTTTGAGGACACCTGCACTAGATGCATACTTTCCAATCTATTCATTTCATTCTCTGAGGAATGGTGCTAGTGCCTCACTAAGCTATAAATCCCAGAAATCGATAACATTGAGCCATGGTAGTTCAAGAGGCAGCAAACTGCATTAATTGTGGCATATGATCGTTAGATCCTTGAGTCCCTATGGGAAGAAAGGCAGAGTAGAAATGATGTTGATGATAACAATAATATTCTATAGTTGTGGACTGTAAAAACGGGCTGTAAAAATGGAAAGTGTAGCCTTGCATGCCATAGATCAGTGGTTCTCAACCTGTGGGTCTCCAGGTGTTTTGGCCTACAACTCCTAGAAATCCCAGCCAGTTTACCAGCTGTTAGGATTTCTGGGAGTTGAAGGCCAAAACTTCTGGGGACCCACAGGTTGAGAACCTCTGCTATAGATGGTCATTCAACTTTTCCTCCAAATAAACATGTATAGCATTGTGCAGCTAGGCTCATCTGTTGGCCGCCTTCACCAAGAACATTTCTGCCAAAATATACTTTCCCCATGACCTCTTTGATTTCCTATAAGCCTCTAGGAACAGGAATGAGGTCACCATGATGTCACTGATGTTCTATTCCCACCAGCTACTTCTGAAGAGAGTCAAACCTTGGATATTGGCTTTAAAAAAAGAGCAAGGAAGTCAAAATCCCATGGGTATGTACCATACCTACATCACCAATGTCTTAGTACTTAAGTGCATTTTCCGTTGTGTTGCAATGTCTGCTACTTTGACTTAAAATTCAACAGAAATGTCATGTGCATCCTGGGGTCGTCTGAGTTCCTAAAAACATTTTAGGAACTCTGATTCTTTTTCCTCTTGCCTTTGCAACATAGTTTGAAAGTTCCTGCTTCTTTTGTGAAAAGCAGTAGACCTGCTGAAAATTCCATTCTTACATACTAAAAGGATGAGATCCCTGTTCCTTATCTCAGGCTTCATCCACACTAGCAAACAAAAAAGCCTTATTCTACCTTTATTTTGTAGGGCAGTGTTTCTCAACCTCCCCAATGGCGCGACCCCTTAATACAGTTCCTCATGTGGTGGTGACCCCCAACCATAACAATTATTTTCATTGCTACTTCATAACTGTACTTTTGCTACTGTTAGGAATCGTAATGTAAGTATCTGGTATGCAGGATGTGTTTTCATTCACTGGATCAAATTTGGCACAAATATCCAATATGCCCAAATTTGAATAATGGTGGGGTTTATGGGGGAAATTGATTTTGTCATTTAGGAGTTGTAGTTGCTGGGATTTATAGTTCACCTACAATCAAAGAGCATTTTGAACTCAAGCAATGACGGAATTGAACCAAACTGGGCACACAGAACTCACATCACCAACAGGAAATGCTGGAAAGGTTTGGTGGGCTTTGACCTTGAGTTTTGGAGTTGTAGTTCATCTACTTCCAAAAAGCACAGTGGAAGCAAGCAATGATGGATCTGGACCAAACTTGGCACAGATACTCAATATGCCCAAATGTGAACACTGGTGGAGTTTGCGGAAAATAGATCTTGACATTTGAGAGTTGTAGTTACTGGGATTTATAGTTCACCTACAATCAAAGAACATTATAAACTCCAACAAGAAATAGAATTGGAACAAACTTCCTACACAGAATCCCTGTGATGAACAGAAAATACTGTGTTTTCTGATGGTCTTTGGCGACCCCCTCCAACACCCCCCCCGTGACCCCCAGTTTGAGAAGCGCTGCTGTCCAGACACACAACATATAACCATTTTAATAATGAAAGCACTTCTTTAAGGCTTTAATGTTTTTTTAAATGGTGAAGTTGCTTGTTCTGAGGTTAAGTGGCCAAAGAAGAGCCAGAATGAGACACCTGCCATGTGATCAGTGGTGAGGTGGTAAATTAATGAACCATTTCACCATTGTTTTCATGGCTGGGCTCAGCTAAGAAGAGGATGGCAGCCAAAAGGGGAAGGAAAAAAGTGGGGGCAGTCTGAATGTAGGCAAAGGAAATATATTACTGGTAGATTTGGCACTAAAAGTTTGAATCTGGAGAAAGTCCTGGACAGAATATTTATTTATTTTTATTTATTTACTTCATTTATATACTGCTTTTCTCAGCCCTCGGACGACTCAAAGCGGTTAACAATAGCAAAAATTCAATGCTTGACATCATAAAAAACAGTTGAAACGATTAAAATAGTAACATGATAAACAGTTAAACATCAATATAACATCTCATTAACGTCTCAAGCAAAATCAAGAATACTGCGTCCTGATTTATTTTGCTCTCATCAGGCAATGTTATGGTGAGGTGTTGCAATGATATTGAGAAATCGGACTCCCCAAATTATGAATTATATGAAATTATATGAAATGGTATCTGCTGATCTTCGAGACCCAGAAAGCTACACCATAACCTTTTCCCGCCATAACCTTTTTCATAAATCATCTCTGGAATAGTGTGCAGTTGCACCCAAGACCTCTGCCTTGATCTTCATAATTTTTTCACAATAAATTGAAAGACGGAGGGGAAATTGGAGTGTTGTATAGTTTCCGGTCTATACAGCCATGTCCTAGCTGCATTTTCTTCTGACGTTTCACATGCATCTGTGGATGGCATCTTCAGAGGAGATAAAATTAGTCTATCAATATACATCGGAGTGTTTCCTGCTACAATTGAATCTCAGCAATCTATGTAAAGCAGTGGTTCTCAACCTGGGGTCCCCAGATGTTTTTGGTCTACAACTCCCAGAAATCCCAGCCAGTTTACCAACTGTTAGGATTTCTGGGAGTTGAAGGCCAAAAACATCTGGGGACCCCAGGTTGAGACCACTGGTGTAAAGGATCGGGCACGCAGTTCTCAGGCCAGCTTCACCTATTGAGAGAATTATCACCCACAAGAATCCATTGTGTACACAGGTCTCACCCTATTGTATCCACCTGAACTAACCCATTAATCCCATCATAGACTCTTTTGCATATTGTCACATTCCATTCCATTTGATCACATTCCTCTCAGGGACTGACGCTTCATATAACCCAATGACAGTTTATTGAATTTCCTGCCACCAGCAAGAGCCAACCAGTGAAGGTGCTCAACAGTGTCTTCAGCCATCCAGAGTACGGGTCCAAACTGGGCTGCTTCTCAGCCAATCAGGAACAGATATGGGTTCCTTGAATAGCTGTCAAATGAAATAAAAATTTCTATATTCACAATTGCAGAATGTCAGTCTTTGGGAAAGCAAATTCAGTTGATATTGGATTGTTGTAGTTTTTTTCTAGTTCCAACAACCTCACTACCTCTGAGGATGCTTGCCATAGATGCAGGGTAAACTTCAGGAGAGAATGCCTCTAGAACATGGCCATATAGCTCAAAAAAACCTACAACAACCCAGTGATTCTGGCCATGAAAGCCTTCGACAATACATTGAACTGATATTCTTTTTGGTTAGGGAGAACAAAAACCTATGCGTTTGACTTTAAACCCATCCATATCCTGATTCAGCCTTCTGGGAAAGCTAGATGCACTGAGCTTCCGAACTCATGATTTTGCAGTAACAGAAATCACTCAATAATAATGCAATATCATCTGAAGGTTTGCATGTTGCAAACCAAAAGGTTGGTTGCTCCAGTTTTATTGGCAGTAGATATTCACCAACAGAAGAAAACCAAAAGATGCCTCAGATCTCATTTGGTGTTCTGCAAACGAGAACTTCTGGGAAATTGTTTCTGTAGAGTAAAATTTTTGTGAAAGGCTTTTTTTTCTGGCTAGTCTGCACCCCACTCTGCACTGAAACTGGAAACTTTGTATGTCCCCTTTTCAATAGACTGACTTCCAAGACATTTTGTTTGTAAAGGAGAGCTTTTTGAATTTTTTTTGGACCATCACACTCAAGAATCCAAACACTCTTCTCAAACTCAACAAGCCTTCAAAAATGCAGCGATGCGAGAGGCATGTTGACAGTAGCCTTTCAAAATTCAAACATACAAGCAGAGAAAGGAAGCATCGTGTAGCAAAAATCAGTGTGTGAATTCATGTTCATGAGCCAAGATGGTATGCAATCAGAAGTGGGCTAAATCGTTGTCTCTCATTTTTTTCTTTTATGACCCATTTTATGAGCGTGTGAGAAAGAGCTGAGTTCTGAGTCATAGAATCATTGAGATGGAAGAGATCTCGCAGGCCATCCAGTCCAACCCCTTTCTGCCAAGAAGCAGGAAAATCACATTCAAAGCACCTCCAACAGATGGCCATCCAGCCTCTGCTTAAAAGTCTCAAAAGAAGGAGCCTCCACCACACTCCAGGGAAGAGAGTTCCACTGCTAAACAGTTCTCATAGTCAGGAAGTTCTTCCTAATATTCAGGTAAAATCTCCTTTCCTGTAGTTTGAAGCCACTGTTCCACGTCATAATCTCCAGGGCTTGTTCCCTCCTCCCCATAACTTCCCCTCACATATTTATACATAGTCATCATGTCTCCTCTCAGCCTTCTCTTCAGCAGGCTAAACATGCTTAGCTCTTTAGGCCGATCCTCATAGGGCTTGTTCTCCAGACCCTTGATCATTTTTGTCACCCTCCTCTGGACATGTTCCAGCTTGTCAACATCTCTCTTCAATTGCAGTGCCCAGAATTGAACACATTGTGATTCCAGATGTGGTGTGACCAAGGCAGAACAGAGGGGGAGCATGACTTCCCTGGATCTAGACACTATTCTCCTATTTATGCAGACCAAAATGTCTGGGGTGCAGCTACACTGTAGAATTAATCCAGTTCAACATCATTTCAATTGCTATGGTTCAATGCTATGAAATCATGTCAGCTACAGTTTTACAAGACCTGTCAGTCTTTGCCAAAGAGTGCTGGTGCTTCATTAAACTACAACACCCTATATTCCCCAGGTATCAAAAGGTTGCTTTTGGGAAGCTCATAATCAGAAAATGAGCACAGTACACATTGAATATCCCTTGAAATCAAAAGTGTTCCGAATTCTGGATACTTTCATTTGTATTCTGAAACACCTGTTTTTACATGCATGTACATAATGTAATGATGACCAAGTATGAAATCGAATATCTCCAATACATATAGCCTGAAAGTAATTGAGCCCTGTTATCTGAAATGCTTGGAACCAGGAATGCTCCATATTTTGAATTTTCTAGGATTTTGGAATACGCTCATATACATACTTTGATATTATGGAGATGGGGCCTACGTGTAAACATGAAATATATTTATGTTTCATATACTCCATATGCACATCATCTGAAGATAATTCCATATACAATATTTTAAATAATTTTGTGCATGAGACTAGGTTTGTTCATGTGGAACCATTAGGAAGCAAAGGCATCACTATCCCAGCTAGTCATGTGAATAGTTTTGGATTCTAAAGTATTTTAGGTATCAAAATTCCATCTATAATATGCCCAACCTGTATTTATAATAATACTGTGCACATTAGATCATTAGAAAGCAAAGCATCATTGGATGATTACGAGCCATTCTGAGATATTATTAGCTGGCCAAAGAGCATAGTGAAACTAACAATATCAGCCTTTGGACGAAAGAGGAAAGAAAAATGGTGATGCATCATAAATTTTGCCTTCTAAACCTCCATCACCTCCTCTGTTATTTAGCTGACTCATTCCTTAAAACTCCTATAAAAGGACTTCTTCCCATGCCGTAACATCACAAACTTGACTTGTGACACCTCATACTAATCTCAGCGCTGAGACAGCGGTCATGAGATGTAGCCAGAAAGCACACATTCGACAGAAGGAAATGCAAACTAAGCAACAAAACTACCGAGTAGTCACGGCAAGTATAACAAACAGCACCACTCAGTATGGGTTGAGCAATAAGCGTCCATTCTCTGGAATTCCGAAATAATCCAATATGTCCATATGGATGGCTGGGATAGTGACAACTTATAATAATATAATACTATAACAACAACAACAATTTATTTGTATTCTTCTCTGTCTCTCCCAAGGGGACTCAGGACGGATTCCAGCATATACAGAGACACAAGGCAAATATTCAATGCCTCGAAACAATGAACCACAGACACATAGTTAAAGGTATAGCTTCCCCTTCACCTCCAGCTCTGGGGGGTGGTGCTCATCTCAATTTCTAAGCCAAAGAACCTGCGTTGTCCATAGACATCTCCTGGTCATGTGGCCGGCATGACTGCATGGAGCATCATTTATCTTCCTGCCAAGATGGTACCTATTGATCTACTTTCATATTTGCATGTTTTTGAACTGCTAGGTTGGCAGGAGCTGGGGCTAACAATGGGAACTCACCCCCATTCCACGGATTCAAACCACCAACCTTCTGGTCACCATGTTCAGTAGCAAAATGGAATAACCTGTTGCATCACCATGGACATCTTTGCTTTACGATAGTTCAATGTACACAAACTTTGTTTCATTCCCAAAATTAATTTTTGAAATTTGATAAAATTTGATAAAATTGCATTCAGGTTATGGGTATAAAATGTACATGAAACATAAAGTTGTGTTTAGAGTTGGTCCCATTTCCAAAATTTCTCATTATATATGTGTGTGTGTATATGTATGTATGCATGTGTATATATTTATTTATTTATTTATTTGGGGGTTCTTTTACCCCGCCCTTCTCACCCCGAAGGGGACTCAGGGCGGCTTACAGGAGCAAGGCACAATTTGATGCCTGCATCATAAACAATCGTACACAAAATTACACAAAAATTACAACAATTCACAGTTGACATGCATACAATATAACCATAAAATCAATAAAATCATTAAAACCAAATACAAACCCAGTTTCTCCTCTTACATGGTCAGTGTTTGTTAACACCTAGATCTAGTTTTTCGTTCCATTCATCCATCCTGCTGGTCTTACCTGCCTGATTGATTGATTTAATTGCCAGAGTGCCCAAAGGCCTGGTCCCATAACCAGGTTTTCACCCTCCTCCTGAAGGGGAGGAGGGATGATGATGCCCTAATCTCCCCCGGGAGTGAGTTCCACAGGTGGGGGGCTACCACTGAGAAAGCCCTGCTCCTCGTCCCCACCAGCCTCACTTGTGACAGTGGTGGGGTCGAGAGCAGGGCCTCCCCAGATGATCTCAGACTCCGGGGTGGGACATAGAGGGAGATACGTTCGGACAGATACACTGGACCGGAACCGTATAGGGTTTTGTAGGTCAAAACCAGCACCTTGAATTGTGCTCGGAACTGAATCGGCAGCCAGTGGAGCTGGCACAACAGGGGGGTGGTATGCTCCCTGTATGTCGCTCCGGTGAGCAATCTGGCTGCCGCTCGTTGGACTAGTTGAAGTTTCCGAGCAGTCTTCAAGGGCAACCCCACGTAGAGAGCGTTGCAGTAGTCTATTCGGGATGTAACAAGAGCGTGGACCACCGTGGCCAGATCAGACTTCCCGAGGTACGGGCGCAACTGGTGCACAAGTTTTAGTTGTGCAAAAGCTCTCCCAGCCACCGCTGAGACCTGGGGTTCCAGGCTCAGCTGTGAGTCTAGGATCACTCCCAAGCTGCAAACCTGCGTCTTCAGGGGGAGTGTAACCCCATCCAGCACAGGCTGTAACCCTATACCCTGTTCGGCCTTGCGACTGACCAGTAGGACCTCTGTCTTGTCTGGATTCAATTTCAATTTGTTAGCTCTCATCCAGTCCGACACAGCAGCCAGACACCGATTCAAGGTCTGGACAGCCTCCTTGGTGACAGGTGAAAAGGAGTGACAGATCTGGACATCATCTGCGTAGAGATAACATCTCATTCCGAAACTCCGAATGATCTCTCCCAGCGGCTTCATGTAGATGTTAAATAACATTGGGGACAGGATCGAACCCTGTGGGACTCCACACGACAACGGTTGTGGGGCCGAACAGGTGTCACCCAGTAACACCTTCTGGGACCGTCCCTCAAGAAATGACTGGAGCCACTGCAAGGCAGTACCCCCAAGACCCATGTCTATGAGGCGTCCCAGGAGGATACCGTGATCGACGGTATCGAAGGCCGCTGAGAGGTCCAGCAAAACTAACAGGGACACACTCCCCCTGTCCAGTTCCCTGCGCAGATCATCTACCAAGGCGACCAAGGCTGTTTCCATTCCATGTCCCGGTCTAAAGCCAGACTGTGCCGGATCAAGATAATCAGTGTCTACCAGAAATCCCTGGAGTTGTGCCGCCACCACACGTTCCAGGACTTTGCCCAAATAGGGGAGATTGGAAACTGGCCGATAGTTGTCTAATTGAGTGGGGTCCAGTGATGGTTTTTTCAACAGCGGTTTGATAATAGCTTGTTTCAAGCTCGCTGGAATCTTGCCCTCCTGTAAGGAGGCATTAACCACCACCTTCACCCACTCTGCCAAACCCCCTCTGGCTTCTTTTAACAGCCAGGATGGGCAGGGGTCTAGGATGCATGTGGTGGGCCGCACCTCTCCAAGGATCCTGTCCACATCCTCAAGCTGAACCAATTGAAATGAATCCAATAAAACCTGACAAGCAGATGCTCTCGTTACATTCCCAGAGACTGCAGGTAAGGTGGTGTCAAAAGCCGACCGAATCCGCCCAATTTTATCTGCGAAGAATCGAGCAAACGCTTCACAGCGGGCTCCAGAGTTGTCAGGGATCTCGCTTTTCGGCGGGTTTAACAGACCCCTGACAACTCGGAAGAGCTCAGCTGGACGATTCTTCACAGATGCAATATTGGCAGCAAAATATGTTTTTTGTGCTGCCGTTATTGCCACATCATAGGACCTTAAAAAGGCATTCAGATGTGTTTGGGCTGATTTAGTCGGATTCCCGCGCCACACGCGCTCTAGCCACCTCTTCTTTCGCTTCATTGCTGCCAGCTCCTCAGTAAACCAAGAGGCTGGGTTAGCTCGGTTACTCGAGAGGGGGCGTTCCGGAGCGATTGTGTCGATTGCCCTAGTCATCTCGGTGTTCCAATGAGAGACCAAGGCATCGACAGGGTCGCCAGTCAAGGAGGTGGGAAACTCCCCAAGAGCCGTCAGGAAACCATTTGGATCCATAAGTCTCCTGGGGCGGACCATTCTAATGGGTCCACCACCCCTGCGGAGGTTGGGAGGAACAGTAAGTCTAAACCTAATCAGGTAGTGATCGGACCATGACAATGGAGCGATGGTCAGCTCCTCCGCCCCGACACTGTCACCCCATCCCTGTGTAAAGACCAAATCCAGTGTGTGTCCAGCAGTATGGGTGGGACCAGATACTAATTGGGACAGGCCCATGGTTGTCATGGCGGCCATGAAGTCCTGAGCCGCTCCAGAGAGAGAGGTCTCGGCATGAACATTGAAATCTCCCAGGACCAGAAGCCGCTGGGAGCTCAACGTCATGTCCGAGACCACTCCTGCTAGCTCAGGTAAGGAGACTGTCGTGCAGCGGGGTGGTCGGTACGCTAACAGAATCCCTATCCTGTCCCGGTCACCTAACCTGAAGCCGGCACACTCAAATGATGATGATTGTGGGATGGGGCACCTGATCAGGGGAATATCAACCTTATAGACCACTGCCACTCCTCCTCCCCGCCCTCCAGGTCTTGGCTGGTGCTGCGCAGAGTAACCTGGTGGGCATAGTTGGGAGAGATTCACCCCTCCCCCCTCGTCCAGCCAGGTCTCTGTTATGCATGCCAGGTCGGCTCGCTCCTCCTGAATTAGATCTCGAATGGTGGAGGTTTTTCCATTTACCGACCTGGCATTAAACAGCACCACCCTTAACCCAGAGGGACCACCATCCTGACACCTCAGCTGTATCTTGTCGGGAGGATTTTTAGAAGTTGCCGATATGTTCCTATCATTTTCAGGCCGAATCGTTTGCATGGTTGTAGAATGTGTGATCTTTGGAATTGCCAATGTTCTATTGTAAATTTTGGGCCGAATTTGCTTTTGTCTCGAGTCCTTAATACGTTTTGGGTTTGCCAGATCATTGTTATAAATTTTGTGTCAAATTGGATAACTCATTCTCCCTTTCCCGTATCTCCCCCTACCTGTCACCACCCCTATGGCAGTCCCTTCACCCGCAGAACCACCCGCCCCGGGGGGAGTTCCTCCATACTCCTCACCTACAGAGTCAGTTGTTATATACAGTACACACACATACATATATACAAATATAAGTATTACATAACCTGGAAAAAAATCCCAGTTCTGGTCACAAGATAAGGAATACCCAACCTCTTTGCTATTATTTGTAGTAATGGTAGAAGTATCTTAATGTCACTTTCACACCTTTCCTAAATGTCCAGAAAGCATATAGTGTGTTTTTAATCTCAAAGAAAATTGTTGTGTTATTTATTACCTTCAAGTTTCTAAGGCAATACTATCACAGGCTTTCCTGGACAAGATTTCATAGAATCACAGAATAACAGAGTTGGGAGAGTTGTTCAGAAGGGTTTTCCCCTTGCTCTCATTTGAGGGTCAGAGAATGTCAACTGCCCAAAGCTCCTCAGTGGAATTCCAAGGCTGAGCAAGGATTCAGACCCTGAAATCCTGGGGTCCTAGGGCAGTGATGGGCAACCTTTTGAGCTTGGCGTGTCAAAATTCGCCAAAAACCCGAGCATAACTCGGTTGGGGTGTCACTTCAAGAAAAAGACTATAATTAGAAATCCATGACACCCCAGAACAGTTGATTGGATGATGGTTGCTGTGGTGATGTGGTTGCTGGTAATGGCGATCACAGGGCCTCCAGAGATGCATCCCCGGCAGCATACCGCTGCTGTTGGAGCTCAGCCTGTTATTGTGTTTCAGGATCAGGGTGCTTTGGATGTGGGGAGTGATGTCAATGAGGTGCAAGATGAGTTTCAAGATGGCAATGGTTTGGCCAGTGATATTGATGCAGAGAATGACCAGGAGATCCCTGTTCAAAGTTTAGTTTCCCATATGAATGTCCCTGAGGGGTGTGGGGATGATAGTGTGCTTTCTGAATTGTTACCAGAGAGTTCCCATGATAGGGAACATGAAAACAGCTCGGCACCTGGCTCAGCTGCAGAAATTAATGAGCAAATAGATAGACGGGAGGATATCAGTCAAAATAGGAGAACCGACCAGTAGCTTCGGCGTTCTGCCAGGCTCTGAGAGAAAAAGATAAGAAATTCTCAGCTAAAGCGGAACCAATTTCTGAGTGCTAGAGACATAGCTAATGAGGAGATACAAGTCCCAAGTACAGTATATGTAGTCAGATGAAGCATTATTTGGAATCAAGGCAAGATCGATCTCGTCCTTGTTCATGGAAGTTCTGCTTGGAAAATTCATGGTTTTTATTCTTGGATTTTATGATTCTATATTCATGCCTTGGATTCATGTTTCCTGATTTCTTGCATTTTATTTGGGAAGTTTTGACTTTGTTTTTATGGACTTTGCTGGACTATTACCCTGGACTACTTTGTTCCTGCTTATCTTCCTACCTAATTGGATTTACCTATTCCTTTAAAAAGCCCTTTTTACCTTACTGCTTTTTAATTACCTTCAATAAAATAATTGCTTCCCATCCAATGGTGTGGTGTTTAAAGTCAGAGGGCTTTTCCTGTCCTGGAGTGCAACAGTTGCTACCTGCTCCGCCAGCCAGAAATGAGCTCAAAGACTCCCTAATGGCCTAATCGGAAGTCCCAGAACTAGACCCTCCGTGCTGGAGTTCTGTTGTTTTGGCCTACAGATCTACGGCACACTGTTTACACCACACTAGAGCAAATGTTTCACCTGGAAACGACAAGTGGCTGTGAGTTATTGAAAATGGTTGTGCGTGTCAGCGCTGACACGTGTGTCATAGGTTCACCATCACAGTCCTAGGGCTATACTTGTACCACTAAATAGGCTCTCTGCCATTGAGAGCAGACCTCCTTAAATCAAGGGCTTTGATTCACATGTCAGTGGGAAAGTATTGGGAAACTACAGCACAGTCCAATTTATTTCAAAACAGGAAACTTCTGTAAAATGAGGGAAGTGATAAAAACAGAAGATGAAATGCTGAGTGAAGAGAAGTGTCAAATGCACCATCTGGTCAATTTTCATGGGACCGATTTTAGGAGCCTATCACTCTATTATAATCCAGGGAGAGGCGGATGAGCTCCCTCTATCAGCTCCAGCTCCTCATGCGGGGACATGAGAGAAGCCTCCCACAAGGATGATAAAACATCAAAAAAATCAACCGGGCGTCTCCTGGACAACGTCCTTGCAGACAGCCAATTCTCTCACAACAAAATGCTCCTGACACGACAAAAAAACCCTCTATTATTATTATTATTATTATTATTAAATTTATTATTATTAACTTTATTTATACCCCGCTAACATCTCCCGAAGGACTCGGTGCGGCTTACAAGAGGCCAAGGCCAACACATCAATAAAACAACAATATAACAAATACAACAATAAATAAACTCATAAAACAAAACAATAACATTAAAACAATAGCAATAAATAATATTGTCTAATAAACATTATACAATAACACCGCGACGCATTTAAAACTGAGGCCGGGCCAAATGTAATGGATAAAACTTTTAAAAATGCTGGACATGACAGGTGAAATGGATAGGTTTTTTGGAGATAGGTGCAGTGTGCAGACTTAAATCTCTAGTAAAGTGCATATGGAGCCCCCGGTGGCGCAGTGGGTTAAAGCACTGAGCTGCTGAGCCTGTTGATCGAAAGGTCGCAGGTTCGATTCCGGGGAGCGGCGTGAGCTTCCGCTGTCAGCCCTAGCTTCTGCCAACCTAGCAGTTCGAAAACATGCAAATGTGAGTAGATGAATAGGTACCGCTCCGGCGGGAAGGTAACGGCGCTCCATGCAGTCATGCTGGCCACATGACCTTGGAGGTGTCTACGGACAATGCTGGCTCTTCGGCTTAGAAATGGAGATGAGCACCACACCCCAGAGTCAGACATGACTGGACTTAATGTCAGGGGACTACCTTTACCTTTTAAAGTGCATTTGGGACATGATGCTAGGGGTTTCCTATTCAGGGAAGGCACACCGGAACAGCCACGTCTTCAAGCTCTTCCTAAAGACTGTGTGTCTTTAGGAAGAGCTAACCAGTGTTTCTCAACCTTCCAAATGCTGCAACCCCTTAATACAGTTCCTCATGTTGTGGTGACCCTTGACCATAAAATTATTTTTGTTGCTACTTCATAACTGTAATTTTGCTACTGTTATAAATCGTAAATATCTGATATGCAGATGTATTTTCATTCACTGGACCCGATACGCCCAAATTTGAATACTGGTGGGGCCGCAGGAGTGGGAGGGGTTGATTTTGTCATCTGGGAGTTGTAGTTGCTGAGATTTTAGTCAACCTACAACTTGGCACACAGAACTCCCATGACCAACATAAAATACTGGAAGGGTTTGGTGGGCATTGACCTTGAACCTACATCCAGAGAGCACTGTAGACTCAAACAATGATATATCTGGACCAAACTTGCCACAGGCTGAGAGGCTGTGACTTTCTCAAGGTCAAACAGTGGTAGAGGGGGGATTTGAATGCTTAACTCCAGAGACAGAGTTCAACACTCAAAGCACTACACTAGCCTGGATCCTATCCAGATAAAATTGAGTCTTGTCTTTGGTTAATGTCGAGTTCCATCTAGTGGCCAAATGAGGATTTGACCAATGATAAATCAATGTTTTCATTACTACTGTGGTTTAAAAATCATTATGAGTGTGTGTGAGAAAGAGGGAGTCTATATCCACTTGGATTTTAAGTAGTTTTATGGTTGCTTATATGTTTTTATTGCATTTTTGGACATGACGTATTGCTTTTTATCTGATTGTATATGCCATGTTGTAATTCCCTTTGGGATGAGAAAAAGTGAGGTATACATAAAGGAAATAAATAAATAAATAAATAAATAAATTCAACCACCCATAGCTAGAAAACATATATTTTTTTAAAAAATCCAGAAAGCAAATTTGGAAATTGCCTTTTTATTTAAGGGATGCCATTTTATTATGCCAATTTAAATGTATCTGTATGGATGGCTGAAGATTTTGATTCATTTTAGATAAGAGCTTCCTGAAATTTGCAAATTTCTTCATCAATTCCACGGAAATATCCCAAAGACTGACATAGACAGACTCATCTTTCTGTTGTTGAGAGAAAAATATGATTATGTGGGGCCTCATGCACTCGGTGGGATTTGTGAATAGAGAGCTAAGCACAAGAGGTAGACATGTGCATTCAGGGAAGACCTTGTCCTATTTCATGTCCCGACTTTCATTGGGAGCCCCAATCCATTTTTTGTAAGCCTCCCGAAATTAGGGGGGTTGTTTTTGATTCTTTTATTTCGGGGCCAGAAAATTGGACCATTATGTGTGTGTGTGTGTGGGGGGGGGGGGGGGGGGGGGAGCTTCCCACTCACTGGCTCACCTTCCCAGTGTGCGTTTTTCTTACCTGGCACCTGCTATTTCTACTACAGAGTAAGAGGCTCTCAGCTGTAGACAGTGGCAGGCACGCATGCTTTCCAGGCTTGCCTGCACACGCAGCTACACACGCACTCTCCTTGGAAAGAAAGTACGTGTATGGTGGGGCATGCAGGCAGGCCTGGAAAATGCACCTGTAAATGAGCACCTCTTACTCCAGAGTAAGAGACACTGAGCTGCAGGCCTGCTTTGGGTTTATATGCACACCCATCACACACAACCTGCCACACTCTCTAAGAGTGCATGTGTGGTGGGGCATGCAGGCAGGCCCAGAAAGCGTGAGCACCTGTCAGTGCCTGCAACCAAGTGCCTTTTATTCTATAATTGAAACAGCAGGTTCATAGCTGAAGGCTCACTCTGGGTCTTCTTGCATACCCCACAACACATGCTCCGCCACTCTCCGAGAGCGTGTGTATGACAGGGCATGCAGGCAGGCAGACCCAAAGTGTGTCTGCAGCTAAGCTCTGTGCCTACCTGCCTGCATGCCCCACCACACACACACTCTCTTTCCAAGGCAAGAAGGTTAGTTGATTGAAGGCTCACTTCCCAGGTCACCCAATTGCCCATTCCCACATTTGGATCTGGGAGGAGAGCAGCATTGGGAAGGAAAACAAGAAGGAGGAAGAAGGAGAAGCTGAGCTTTGGGCCTGTCTGCATGCCCCACCACACACGCACTCTCTTTCCAAGACTAGGAGCCAAGGTGGGATGCACACAAAAGCAGGCTTTAGGTAGGCTTTCGTGTCAAGCAGATTTTTGCTCCTGCATTTATTCATGCTCCTGACACAAAAGAAATGGTAGAAATGGTAGAAACGAATTTCATGCAGATGCCTAAAGAGAGGTGCATCCACATTGAAGAATGAATGGACTACATTCACCAAACTACAACTGGGAGTTGTAGTTTGGTAGGAGAAGGCTAAAGAGTTTGTAAAACTACAACTCCCATGCTGTGGCAGTTAAAATGATGTCAAACTACATGCATTCTATGGTGTAGATGCACCCACTCAAATGAATGGAAACAAAAATCCTAACCCCCTGCCCCCTTGCAAACTCAATTTAACAGAATCTATGTGATGATGCTAAAGAAGACAAAAACCACCTTCAACCTTCCTCCAAATGGTATTGTCCGTTCCTTATCTCGCTATATATGCCTTTGACCTCACTTCTTTGGCTACCTTATTGATGTGGCCGTAACCTTCTTCCTGTGGGGCGGCCAATGGGATGCGGATGGAGGAATCCCCGGAACTTTGTCCGCAGACTGCCTGTCGTTGGCAGTCCCCATTCATCCCTGGAGGAAATGTGCCGGTGGAGAGCCAATGGGAGCTCTTTGTGAAGCTCAAAGGTTGCCTGTCTAAGGATGAAAAACAGGAAAGGCAATGCAGATAAGGAAATGGGCCTGGACCAGAAGGTTTATGGATGGAGAGAGACATCAACATGCCCATGTTTTGCAGAACAAGAGGCACAATGTCCTTGGTGGAAGCAGCCAAGTGAAAGATGAATGATGGAGGAGCATCCCTTTTGATGGGACCCATGGTTTTGGAAGATTTCTGAATTTTACAGGTATAGCAGCATGATGCCATTAGGAATATCTAGGACCTCCAACATAACTGAAGGAAGTTGGCCAAGAAATTCCTATGATAGAATGGCTATAAATTTGAATCAAGTTGAAAGCTTCTTAGAACAACAATCCCTCACTATTGGCCATTCTGGTTTGGCCTGATGGGAGTTGTAGTCCAACAGAATCTCATATTAAATTGCATATAAAATGCTTAATAATTCATATACAGCATGACCTCTTATCCACAGACTCGGTATCCACCGTTTCACTTACTAATGTTCCAAAAAATATCCTTACACATTGCTACTCCTGAGAAGTATTTGTGGGCCTCTTCAAGTCCCTTAATGCTATGGTGTATGCCTGGTTCAAGGATAGTCAAAATATAGGGTTCACTATTATCTGCAGTTTCAGGGATCCATAAGGGGATATTGGAACATATCCCCAGTGGATAGGGAGGGTCATGCTGTATCAACACAAATTCAGCAAAATATATTAAATTGAATCCAAATCAGAATGCAAATTAACTAAAAATACAAGAGTGTTTGGGGTCCATGTTTGAAGTCCAACTTATTAATGTCCAAGCTTTTTTAAAAGACTGCTTTTAAATATTAAATACTAGCCGTCCCCTGCTTCGCGTTGCTGTGGCCCAGTCTGTGTATATGTGTTTTGTATGTGTATGTAGTGTATATATGTATGTATGTGGTTTTGTGCATATGTTATAATGTATTTTTTTTGGCTCTTTTCTGCTGTGTTTTCCAGTGCTTTTATGAGTGATGGTCACTTGTTGGCCTGATATTGTGTCCAAATTTGGTGTAAATTGGTTTTTGAGTTATGTTAATCCCACAAACAAACATTACATTTTTATTTATATAGATGTGATAACGTTTCTGGGTCAGAGATATTAGGAAATGATGGGTTCCACCCACAATTTAGCTTGGAGGGGTTCTCGGGCAAAGCCCAAGGAGACCGTGGGAGTTTGGCTACTATTTCCTCCTCCTTATCTCCCCTCGAGTGTAACTTTTCACCCACCCTGCTTAGCTCAGTGACTGAGGTGAGACCTTCAGGTCAACCCTGTCTCCAGAGAACCTGTCCTATCTCTGTGAACTCTGGGAGGCTGGCAGGAATCCCAGTTCTCTGATGACGGAGTATGTCTTTCCCCTCCCTGTCCCGTCGCCATGAACTACCCAACCAGTCTTCCACCTCTTCCCCTGGATCTGGCCTGGCTTTGGGGAAGGCTCTGTTTTTACAGACTGAAATAGCAGTTCTGATAACCAAGTGCCCTAGACAGAAACATACTGATAATTTTCCATTCAGAAAAAGAGCTCCAAAGAAACCATTCCACATCCCATCACCTATAGAGCCATCCATCATGTTCACAGCGTGGGTGATCTGAGTCAAACTGACCATCTTAACCAGAAGGGTTACTGGTATGGCTATCCTTTCCCCAAAACACTTGGGACCACAAGTATTTTGGATTTTGAAATATATGTGCTTGCATACACATGTATACTGAAATCTCTTGGGGGTTTAAATCAGAGATGCATCTACTTTGCGCAAATGATTCTGTTTGAAACCATTTTAATGGCTAAGACTCCATCTTATGGAACTCAAGGATTATCAGTTCAGTGAAGTCAAAGTTGAATATCCCATCTCCAAAATGCTTTGGACTTCAAAATACCTGTATTTGGATACACATACCTTATAAGATTTCTTGGAGATGGGAACCAAAGTCTAAACATGAAATTTATTTTTGCTTCGTATACAATTTTTACTTCTTCTTCTTCTTCTTCTTCTTCTTCTTCTTCTTCTTATTATTATTATTATTATTATTATTTCATTTCTTACCTGCCTCTCCTCACGGCTCAAGGCAGGTTACAAGATTGCTAAAATACATATATTGAAGCGCTGATGACTGCTAGACAGACCACAACAAGATTGCCCCCAAACACAGACCCCAAAGAAGAAGATAAGATGTAAAATGAACATATAAGCCCTCTGAGAGCCCTCTAAACAAGCACTTCTCCAAACAGCATTCAAGGTTCATATACCCATGGAACACTTTGAAAATTTTGAGGAACATTGAAACAAACTGAAGTCCTCTATCATTACAACCTGTGAAGATACCATTGGACATCAAACTAAGAAACATCAAAATGGTTTGATGAAAATGATCATGAGATACAGTAGTTTAATCAAGAAGAAAAAGAAAGCCTTCTAAATATGGCAAAGAGACAACAACTGTGCTGGCAAGAAAAAGATCTACACTAGTGCAAAGGCTGAAGTCCAAAAAAGGACCAGAGAACTCAAGAACATCTGGTGGACAAAAAAGGCTCAAGAAAGCCAACACCTCACAATTGCAGTATCTTGTAAAAAAGCACTACCACAACCTCCTTAACCGCAGTTCAAATGTGGCTGAAGAGGTCCTTTTGCGAATCCCACAACAAACCAGGGACGAGCATGCAGCACTCAAGTGTGCCTCTGTGCTTAAAGGTTTCAGAGCTGCTTTAAGCACAATTCAAGAACTTAATGGTGGCAGCGTATGTTTTTAAGAACTTCTTTAAAAAGGGTACCTCAGTAACTCAAGCCTGAGGGTTACACAATCAGACGTTTTCACAAGCTACCTCAAAGAAGCCAAGGACTTATCATCACTGTTAAGTGCTGTGTGCCAGTGCACTTTCAAAAGGGTTTTTTTTCGGCCAGGAATAAACTGCCAGCTTTTCTATCTATCAGCTTTTTGATTTTTGGCTTTCAAATACCAGAAGATCGTTTGAGAGTCTGCATCTCTCACTAATTAATTATCTAATTAAAATATCTGTCTTCGCTATAACCTACAATCAAAGAGCATTCTGAACCTCACCAATGATAGAATTGAGTGAAACTTCCCACACAGAACCCCCATGGCCAACAGAAAATGCTGTATTCTCTGATGGTCTTTGGTGACCCCTCTGACACCCTCTCACGACCCCCCTCCCCAAGGGGTTTCAAACCGCAGGTTGAGAAATGTTGCTTAACAGAGACCATCTCAAACTAGACAGACCCCTCTTGCATGCAGTTGCACATTCTCAGCTTTGCTTTAACTCTGGTCCCTCTCTCACACTCTCCCCATTGTCTGACAGCAGATCTGAAGATGCCAGGACTTTGCGATAAGCCTTGGAGGGTCTGCGTGAGAGCAAACCTCCCCTTTCTTCCTGGCGTCTCTCTTCCTGATAACTTTGCAACCATGGCATGATCTCATCTCAGTTTGCCTCTCACTCTCCTCACAAACTGGTCCCACTTACAGTAGACGTGTGATGTGACTTTGATGGGGAAAATTAAGTTAGCAGAGCAGGAAGACAGAAGCTGTGGATTTGGTTGCTTTGGCAAGAGCTTCCACTTCTGCACAATGTCAGTGGCCCAGACTTCAAAAAAACCATTCACCCCAACATGGTTTTTCCAGGAAGTCTTGTGTTTTCAAATGGGTAGGGTTATCTTTGTGGGTTTATCTTTCGAGTCCCAGAGTTTCAACATGGTTTCAACTCTCTTCTTCCTTCCATTTTCTTGCCAAACTCCAGAAAAAAATTATTGGCTCATGAAAAGAGAAGGTTGGCGCCTCAGAGCTGTTTAGTGGGAAGAATTCAAGATCTCTAGGGTGAGCTTCCAAATCAACACAGGCCAGATAGAGCATGGATTTGATTTCCAGGCTAGTGTGGCAGAAAGGTGGCACTAGACTCATAAAATCATAGCACTGGAAGATATTCCCATATGTCAGTGGTTCTCAACCTTCCTAATGCCATCACCCCTTAATACACTTCCTCGTGTTATGGTGACCCCCCCCAACCATTAAATTATTTTTGTTGCTACTTTATAACTGTCATTTTGCTACTGTTGTGAATCGTAATGTAAATATCTGGAATGCAGGATGTACGTTCATTCATTGGACCCAATTGGGCACAAATACCCAATATGTCCAAATTTGAATACTGGTAGGGTTGGTGGGGGGATTGATTTTATCCCGTGGGAGTTGTAGTTGCTGGAATTTATAGTTCACTTACAATCAAAGAGCATTCTGAACTCCACTAATGATGGAATTGAACCAGACTTGGAACACAGGACTCCCATGACCAACAGAAAATACTGGAATGGCTTAGTGGGCATTGACCTTGAGTTTTGGAGTTGTAGTTCACCTACATCCAGAGAGCACTGTGGACTCAAACAATGATAGATCTGGACCGAACTTGGCGTGAGTTCCCAGTATGACTAAATGAGAACAGTGGTGGAGTTTGGGGAAAACAGATCTTGACATTTTAGAGTTGTAGTTGCTGGGATTTATAGTTCACTTACTCTCAAAGAGCATTCTGAACCCTACCAATGATTGAATTGGGCCAGACTTCCCACACATAACCCCCATGACCAACAGAAAATACTGTTTTCTGATGGTCTTTGGCGACCCCTCTGACACTCTCTTGTGACCCCTCCAGGGGTCCC
Organism: Anolis sagrei; assembly: GCF_037176765.1. NCBI lineage: Eukaryota > Metazoa > Chordata > Lepidosauria > Squamata > Anolidae > Anolis > Anolis sagrei. The sequence goes on from NC_090021.1 coordinate 10,651,719, forward strand.
GACCCCCAGGTTGAGAAACACTGCCATATGTCATCCAGTTCAGCCCCCTACCATGCAGGAAAATGCAATTAAAGCACTCCCAACAGATAGTCATATGACTTGGAGTCCTTGTGGACAACAAGTTAAACATGAGCCAACAATGTCATGTGGTGGCAAAAAAAAAAAAAAGCCAATGGGATTTTGGCCTGCATAAATAGGAGTCTAGTGCCTAGCTCCAGGGAAGTCATGCCACCCCTCTATTCTGCCTTGGTCAAACCACACCTGGAATCACACTGTGCCCCATTCTGGGCACCACAACTGAAGGGAGATGTTGACTCTAAGTTGGAATGTGTTCAGAGGAGGGTGACTAAAATGATCAAAGGTCTGGAGAACAAGCCCTATGAAGAGCGGCTGAAAGAGCTGGGCATGTTTAGTCTGCAGAAGGGAAGGCTGAGAGGAGACATGATGAGCACCATGTGTAACTATGTGAAGGGAAGTCATAAGGAGGAGGGAGCAGGCTTGTTTTCCGCTGCCCTGGATACTAGGATGCAATGGAACAATGGCTTCAAACTACAGGAAAGGAGATTCCACCTGAACATTAGAAAGAACTTCCTAACTGTGTGAGCTGTTCAGTAGCGAAACTCTCCGCTCAGAGTGTTTTGTAGGCTCCCTCTTTGAAGGCTTTTAAACAGAGGCTGGATGGCCATCTGTCGGGGGTGGTTGAATGTGATTTTTCTCCTTCTTGGCAGAATGGGGTTGGATGGATGGCGTGCGAAGTCTCTTCCAACTCAACGATTCTATGATTCTGTTTAAAATCCATCAGAGAAGGAGATTCTACCACCCTCTGGGGCAATCTATTCCACAGTCTAACAGATTGAACCATCAGGATGTTTATTCTAATGTTTAGGTGGAATCTCTTTTCCTGCAACTCGAATCCATTCCTCCATTCTGTCCTAATCTCTCAAGCAGCAGAAAACAAGCATGCCTCCACCTCAATATGACAGCCCTGCAAATTTTTAAACATGGCCATTATGCCCTTCTTAATCTTTGAATACATGAAACATTGGAAGGGAAAGAAGTCACTGTTTTCAGCTAGATCTACATTGCCCTGTATCCCAGGATCTGATCCCAGATTATCTTTTTTGAACTGTATTATTTGAGTCTACACTGCCAGAGGTCACAAAGAGTTGAAAGTGACTGAATAAACAACAACACACTGCCAGATAATCTGGGATAAGCAGATAATCTGGGATCAGACTGGGATATAGTGCAGTGTAGGTCCAGCTTCAGTAGTTGTTTGCTGAGTACGCATGCCCAGTGTGGAACACATCTCACCACACTAAAACAGTAGATGTGGCTCTTAATGAGACATGCTGCATTATCACGGGGTGTCTGTGCCCTACACCACTGGAGAAATTACACTGTCTAGCTGGTATTGCACCACCTGACATCCTCCGGGAAGTAGCAACCAATAGTGAAAGGACCAAGGCAGAGACCTCTCCAGCTCATCTCCTGTTTGGATATCAGCCAGCACGTCAATGACTTAAATCAAGAAATAGTTTTCTAAAATCTACAGAGACACTCGCTGGAACACCTCAGCAAGCGAGAGTCCAAAAGTGGCAGGCTCAAACCCAGAACCTCAATCAATGGCTGATACCAAATGAGAGCCTCCTGGGCACACAGAAAACTGGGCGACTTGGAAGGTGCTGAACAGACTGCGCTCTGGCACCACGAGATGCAGAGCCAACTTTAAGAAATAGGGTTACAAAGTGGAATCCATGACATGCGAGTGTGGAGAAGAGCAAACCACTGACCACCTGCTGCAATGCAACCTGAGCCCTGCCACATGCACAATGGAGGACCTCTTTGCGGCAACACCAGAAGCACTCCAAGTGGCCAGCTACTGGTCAAAGGACATTTAATCAACTACCACGCTTGCAAACTTTATGTTTTGTTTGTTTGTGTGTTAAAAATGCAATACAACCATTTGGTTTGCTCCTGACACGATAAATAAATATAAGTTTGAATGATTTTGAAATATTTTGGATTCTGGAAAACCAGAGAAGAAATGTTCAATCCTATGTTGCTTCAATTTGGAGTGCAAGGTCGTCTCCATGACACATTTTGGAGCAGGGTCTTTATGATAGAAGGATAGGACACTTTTTAGAGTGGGCCACATCTATGCCATTGAATATCTTTCTCATCCATAGTGAACTCTCGGAGAGGTGGGAAATCTGTCAGATATGATCTCATTTCCTTCATATGGGAGTCTCAGATAAGGGGAAGGGATCTGAACAATGTAAAAGCTCCAGGCATCTTTCTCACCAAACCCTGAGGACACAGACAGAGTTGGTGTGGTGTGCAGAGAAAAGAAAATAAGATTTCTGAGAACTTGCTAAAATACAAAAGCTTGGATGAGCTTCTTTTAAAGCTAACATTCCCAGAAAGCACCCTGCCAGCATAACCAGTGCTGCTTCCAAAATGTCATTTTTTTCCAAACTCTGAAAACAGTGGATACTGGAATAGGATAGCAAGTAATGTCTCCCATAGCCGGAGGCGGCCCTAGGTAATTTTCAATGGTAAGCAAACAGTATTTTGGCACCCCCCCCCCCCAAAATCAATCACTGATATATATTTCTGTTCATCGTGGGAGTTCTGTGTGCCATATTTGGTTCAATTCCATCATTGGTGGAGTTCAGAATGCTCTTTGATTGTAGGTGAACTTTACATCCCAGTAACTACAACTCCCATATGTCAAGGTCTATTTTCCCCCAAGAGCGCCTCAAGAGCACCCCTGGGCAAAATCAACTATACTGCAAATGCTTACTTTGCGTAATGGGTTGAGCCGCCCCTGCCCTTAGCATTGTTGTTGTTGTTGTTAAAATTGTTGTATCCTAGCCTTAGAGCAACAGAAAACAAGTTTTTCCCCTCCTCAATGATATAAGATTAAATAGAGTTGGTATCAAAATAATTTTGAAAGACAAATTCCAGAATGGTCAGAAGTCATTTTGGTGCTGTGTGCCATCAAGTATTAACCAATTTATGGTGATCCTATATGGAATCTGTCAAGGGGTTTTCTTGACAAGATTTGTTCAGAGGGGGGTTGCTGTTGCCTTCTTCTGAGAGGCTGAGTAGGGATTTGAACCCAAGATTACCAGACCACTAATCAAGACCCAGACTTTAGCACAACTGGTTAATCGAAAGGTTGGTAGTTGAATGGCCTTGTAGCTTTAAAGCCTTGCTGGTTGTTGCCCACTCTTCCGCCTGCTCTGATGTCAGGCTACACAGAGAAGCCATTGAAATCCACAATCATGTGGACAATTTCACCAGAAAGGAGGAAACCATGAAAATGAACAAAATCTGTCTAGGTAAAGGTAAAGGTTGTCCCCTGACATTAACTCCAGTCATGTCTGACTCTGGGGTGTGGTGCTCATCTCCATTTCTAAGCCGAAGAGCCAGTGTTGCCCATAGACACCTCCAAGGTCATGTGGCCACCATGACCGCATGGAGTGCTGTTACCTTCCCACCGGAGCGGTACCTATTGATCTACTCATATTTGCATGTTTTTGAACTGCTAGGTTGGCAGAAGCTAGGGCTGACAGTGGAAGCTCACGCCGCTCCCTGGAATCAAACCTGCGACCTTTTGGTCAGCTCAGCAGCTCAGTGCTTTAACCCACTGCGCCACCGCCCCCCCCCCCCTAAAATCTGGCTACCAGTATTAAAAAACCCTCTGAAATCAGGACAGTAAATAAAGAACAACACTGAAAAAACAGGGGAATTCCAGATAAGGATCAATCAAAGCACAATTACGCCACTCAGCAAAGGATCTCCTGGGCTACAACCAGACAGGCTTTGAAGCTACAAGGCCATTAAATGCTAATCAAGGTGGCCAATTGCAACATTCACACTTGCCTCAAGCAGACAAGAGTTCTTTCTCCCACACTGGACATGATTCCACAGATATATAAACCCCATTATCTTGGTTTCCAAGAGACCTCACACCTCTGAGGATGCCTGCCATAAATGTGGGTGAAATGTCAAGAGAGAATGCTTCTCGAACATGGCCATACAGCCTAGAAAACTCACAGCAACCCAACCATCAAAGAGTTTAAGATGAAGACATAAAAGAAAACTTTCCCAAGCTTTATTTCAGTTAGAATAATGTAAACTGGGTGAATGTTGCCACCTGCTGGGTGAAAACATTTGTGCATTTACTATACATATACATAGCTTTTATGGATTGGTCCAAAGAGGCCTGAGTTTGAATCATAGAATTCCTGAGTGTTGGCCAAGCACACTGAAGCTTCTGGGAACTGAAGTCAAAAATACCCAGAGAGCCAAAGTTTGAGAACTACTGCCTTAGAGGATGTTTGGGAATTTAAAAAAATCTGTGTTGCCTCCTGCAGTTGCCAATACATAGATAGAATACATAGAAGAACACATTGGTGGAAGGAGAGGGAAGGATCTGTGAGTATATTTGATGGGAGAAGGTGCTAAGACAATGTTCTATTTTAAGTTGCATTTCCCATATTTCTTCTTTGAATGCAGTTTTCCTGCTTCTTGGCAGAAAGGGGTTGGACTGGATGGCCCACGAGGTCTCTTCCAACTCCATGATTCTGTTATTCTTCCTTCCTTCTGCTCTTGTTTTGTGGGCTCTCCTTTTAGATCTCTGACCACCCTGGGCCTTCCACATCTCCAGCTGCTGTCCTTCACTTGCAGCACAGTTGTCGCCCACCGGTGCAAGTGCCAATTTGTTCCTCATTGTAGAAACAATGCCTCCGGCACCGTCCTCGGTAGTTGCGACACTCCAGAGTATCATAAAGGTCTCCTGTTGCTGTTTAGAAAAAAAGAGGTACAGGTGAGAGCGGAAGTGAAACTGGAGGAAGGCAGTGGAGGCATGACTTCAGATCACATTGTTCTGTCGCCGCTGGAGCTGAAATTAAATGCTTCTAAGAGAGGATGCAAGGCTTGCGTCCAGCGGGAAGCCCGGGGGCCCGAGAAGGAACATTTAGAGGAATTTTACCTATAGAATCATAGAATCATAGAATCAAAGAGTTGGAAGAGACCTCATGGGCCATCCAGTCCAACCCCCTGCCAAGAAGCAGGAATATTGCATTCAAATCACCCCTGACAAATGGCCATCCAGCCTCTGCTTAAAAGCTTCCAAAGAAGGAGCCTCCACCACACTCCGGGGCAGAGAGTTCCACTGCTGAACGGCTCTCACAGTCAGGAAGTTCTTCCTCATGTTCAGATGGAATCTCCTCTCTTGTAGTTTGAAGCCATTGTTCCGCGTCCTAGTCTCCAAGGAAGCAGAAAACAAGCTTGCTCCCTCCTCCCTGTGGCTTCCTCTCACATATTTATACATGGCTATCATATCTCCTCTCAGCCTTCTCTTCTTCAGGCTAAACATGCCCAGTTCCCTAAGCTGCTCCTCATAGGGCTTGTTCTCCAGACCCTTGATCATTTTAGTCGCCCTCCTATTAAACAGGCTTTAGGAGACTTAAGCCTAAATACAACAGTCTTTATTAATGAACAAGCAGGAATTGTAAGATTTCTAAATAGTCTATTGGCTCTTGCAGTCTTGTTTACAGGAAACAGGCACTATCTTCAAGAAACTTTGTTTAACAGAAAAATTCCCCTTTAAAGCTCCTCCCAGGCTGCTGTGAACTTAAACCTAACTGGTTTGAGTCTGCTACGGGCTGAACTGTGTCTCAGAACCGAACAGTCGTACCATCAGGCTTGAAATCACTTAGCTGAAGATGAAGAGCTGTTATTCCCTCCGGAGGTCCTCGGGGCTGTGAACCCTTTGGGAATCTTTAATCTGTTCTTCCCCAGGAAGTCTTAAAAGACGAAGCCTTTGCACAGGAGGAACGTCTGTACGCATCCTCTGCCTTGGTTTCCCTTGCTGTGACTAACTGAAAAATGGTCCCTTCCCTCCAAAAAGCAAAAAAGGGGGCGGGACCAGGGATCCTAACTATAATTGGCAGGTGGCTTACCCTATAAATGCAAATTATAACAGGAAACCCCCTGCTGCAAAAATCCCAAGCATGGGATTGCACACAAACATTTAAACACAGCGAATACATCTGGAGCTCCTGGAACAGCTGTTCCAGAACACACATATCCTCCAACATTTTGTAGATGCCTTCAGTAGTTGAGCATCATTAGAGTGTAGTCAATGATGGTAGAAGTTAGTAAGAAGGAAGAACTCACAACCTAGAGGAAGCTGCAACTGTTTGCTTTTTCCTGAGCCTACTGGGAAGGGTGAAATTTCTATTCCTTCTCCCCTATCATCACTTGCTTAGTTAATTGAATGCAAAATACATTTGCACTTTGATCATAGTTTGCAGCACCTAAAGTCAGATGGAGACAGAAAGCTGGAGAAGGCAAGAGAACAGGAATGTTTTGGAAGTACAGTAGAGTCTCGCTTGTCCAACATAAACAAGCAGGCAGAACATTGGGTAAATGAAAATGTCAGATAATACAGAGTCTCCTACTGTTACCCGTCTGACGTGACGCTAGACACCTAGACTACTAACAAGAGGGACTCAAAGGGTTAAGGCAAGGCAACGTCTCGGGGCTAGAGCAGCCCAGCAGGAAGTGCCCGGATGTGGAAAAGGAGCGTGGAAGTCACAGAGGGAAGGAGGGAGGATGCTTCCGCTTCTGGTCCTGCCTCCCCTTTCCTCCCTCCTCCTCCTCGTCTTGCCCTTTTCACTTATTGGGAATGGAGAGAGAGTTGGGGAGCACTCCTTTAATTGAAGGGGAAATGCTGGAGGAAAAGAGTGCTGAATAAGACCGAATGTCGGATAAGCGAAGATCGGATAAGCGAGATTCTACTGTAGCTGAAAAAGAAGGACAGCAGAGGATGAATTGGGACTTTCCTTTCCAAAGTGAGACAATTGAAGGCTATGGGAGAACACCCTCCACATTTGCTGGGATTAGGGAAAGAGGACCCCCATAAAAGTGGAAAAAACTGTAAATAAAAAAATATATCTATTTTTAGATATCAGAGAGAACAGTTGTCCAGGAATCTCAAGGTCCTCCAGTATAACTCTACACACAACTTCCATGGATATTGACCATAAAATTGCTGTGGTTTTATATGTTTTTATGGTTTCAATCTGAATTGTTTTAAAACAGTATTAAATGATGTTTAATAATGTTGTAATACTTGTAAAAAAAGGTAAAGGTAAAGGTAGTCCCCTGACATTAAGTCCAGTCATGTCTGACTCTGGGGTGTGGTGCTCATCTCCATTTCTAAGCCGAAGAGCCGGCGTTGTCCATAGACACCTCCAAGGTCATGTGGCCGGCATGACTGCATGGAGTGCCGTTACCTTCCCACCGGAGTGGTACCTATTGATCTACTCACATTTGCATGTTTTCGAACTGCTAGGTTGGCAGAAGCTAGTGCTGACAGTGGAAGCTCACGCCGCTCCCCAGAATCGAACCTTGTATATTTTAAATTGGATTGTAATGCTTTTATTGTGAGCTGCCTTGAGTCTCCTTATGGAGAGAAAAAGCAGGATATAAATAAACATAATAATAATAATAGTAATAATGTGTTAAAAACAAAGTGGGATATAAATAAACAGAATAATAATAATAATAATAATAATAATAATAATAATAAGTTAAAAAACGAAGTATGGATCACTGATGTTGCAATCCTAAGCGACAGCAGGATTGAGGAGAAACAACTGGAAAAGCTGACACGATATGAGGATTTAAAGATCGAACTGCAAAGACTCTGGCACAAGCCAGTCAAGGTGGTCCCAGTGGTGATTGGCACACTGGGTGCAGTACCTGAAGACCTTGGCCTGCACTTAAACTCAATCAGTGCTGTCAAGATTACCATCTGCCAGCTGCAAAAGGCCACCCTACTGGGATCTGCACGCATTATTCGCCGATACATCACACAGTCCTAGAAACTTGGGAAGTGTCCAACGTGTGATCCAATATAACAGCCAGCAGAGTGATCTTGTCTGCTGTGGACTCACCTTGTTGTGTTTCAAATAATAATAATGCCAGAGGATCTCCAAATTCCCATAGAAGCCTTTTCTCTAGGAATCCTTGGAACTTTCAGTGCAATTCTGAGCCCAGCAAAGATTGATCATAGTGACACACTGAAGGAACTGGGATTCCTAGAGAGATGTTCTTTCAAGTTAACAAAAGCATTTAAAGTCATATTTTCCCAGTATTAGGGGGGCCCTGCACCTCTAGTCCTAGCAAATGTTTAGGGCTGACTGTTGCAACCTGAGACATCCCACTGTGAGGCTATTTTGGCCATGGAGCTCAGAAGTGGGGAGGATCAGGGCAAGGAACCTTTGCTCCTCTCCTCCCTATGGTTTAGACTGCAATTCCCACAGCCCCTTATCACTGTACATGCTGGTTGGGGCAAGAGCAAAACTAACAGAAATACATAGTTTTTTTTCACTCCTGCTGTACAACACCTAACTCAAGTATGGGCAAACTTTGACCCTCCAGGTGTTTTGGACTTCAACTCCCACAATTTCTGACAGCAGGCAGGCTGTTAGGAATTGTGGGAATTGAAGTCCAAAACACTTGGAGGGCTGAAGTTTGACCATTCCTGACCTAACCTCTTTGCCTTCAGTCTGTTTGGTCTTTATTTCTCACCTGGTGCAGATTGGTAGAGGAAGAAAAGAAGGGCCCAAAGCAGGTGAAGGAATCTCATGATGTTTCAGATGAGGAAGTGGAGGTTTCATTAGAACAGACTCTTGGAGAGTGACGTCTACATGAGCCATGACTCTGGATAACCTCAGCCTTTATAGGAGGTTGGGAAAAATTCCTGCTGTGAAACTGGGAAATCAGCCAAGGCAGTAGACTTTCCTTTCTGTGTCATATGTAAATACAAGTTTTTGGGTTGGTTTCATGACCTTCTCTCAGCGATACCAGAGGCACTCCAAGTGGCCAGCTTCTGGTCAAAGGACATTTAGCATAATATATTGTTTGTGTTTCTAAATACATGTTAACTGTACCCTCAACTTGCTTCTGACACAATAAATAAATAACAAGCTTTTTGTGGTGCCAGATAAAAGTAATGTAAGGTTGACTGCATATTGAAGGGGGAGTGTTACGGAAAGGGTTCAATATTTGGAAAACTTTGCAACATACCTGTCCATTTCATGCCATCCCCGTGCCCTGAACTTCAAAACTCCACCAAGGTTAATCTGCAGCAGAGCGATGGAATGCAGTGATTTATTTGAAGCAGTGGTTCCCAACCTGTGGTCTGCGAACCACCAGTGGTCTGCAAGAATTAAAATATGGTCCGCAGCCTCACCGTTACTACAGCATTGCAACTAGAGCAACTAGCCTCGCAAAACCCTGTTATAGTGCCAAGGCTTATTAAAAATGATTTTCTGTGGGCAAGCAGATGGCGACTACTCAGGGGCGGCTCAACCCATTACGCAAAGTAAGCATTTGCAGTATAGTTGATTTTGCCCAGAGGCACTCTTGAGATGCTCTTGAAAATAGACCTTGACATATGCAAGTTGTAGTTACTGGGATGTATAGTTCACCTACAATCAAAGAGCATTCTGAACTCCACCAATGATGGAATTGAACCAAATATGGCACACAGAACTCCCTCGAAGAACAGAAAATATATATCAGTGATTGGTTGAGGGGAGGGGGGGGTGGGGCGCCGAAATACTGTTTGCTTACTGTTGAAAATTACCTCTGCGACTACTGTATGGCATATGTTCAGTGTCAGTAACTACAGCTAATGTGGTCTATCCAATGCAATTTTCTGAATCAGAAAATCAAATAACCAAACCAAGTTCAAAGTTGACCAAAAATGATTTGTAACTCTTTTGGTACTAATGTTGGAGAGTGGTCCCTGGTCAAAGTGGTCCCTGGTCAAGTGGTTCCTGGTTTAAAAAGCTTGTGAACCACTGATTTAAAGTTTTATTATTATATTAGTATCCTAAAGCTGACTTGGCAAAATTTATTCAGAGGAGGCTTGTCATTTCCTTCATTTGAAGTTGAGGAAGTGTAATGTAAGTGTAAGTGTAAAGGGCCTTCTCCGTGGTGGCCCCTCGGCTGTGGAACTCCCTCCCTAATGAGGTTAGATCTGCCCCCTCCCTTCTGAACTTCTGATAGAAACTTAAATCCTGATTATGGGATCAAGCATTCACAGAATAGTTCTTTTACTGGGAAGACAAGATTTCATTGGACTGTACTGGGACTGTTTTGGATGACGATTTTAATATGGCGATTTTAATCTAGTTTATTTATTTATTTATTTATTTATAATTCAAACTTATATGCTGCCACTCCCCTGGGGCTCGGAGCAGCTTACAAGAACAGGATAAAATCTAACACAATTTAAAAACAATTTAAAACAACAGTGTCAGAGATCAAAGGCCTGTCGAAACAGATATGTCTTACATGCCCTGCGGAAAGCTGATAGGTCCCGCAAGGCACAGACTTCAGATGGCAGAGTATTCCAGAGTGATGGTGCCACTATTGTAAAGGCTCTGCGTCTGGTTGTTGTTAGACGCAAGGTCTTGACACTGGGAATTTCCAATAGATCTTGGTCCTCAGAACAGAGGGATCTCTGGGGTTGGTAGGGGGTGAGGCGGTCCCTCAGGTACATCGGCCCCAGACCATGAAAGGCCTTAAAGGTGAGTACCATCACTTTGAAAGTGATCCGGTGCTCAATTGGTAACCAATGCAGCTGTAGTAAGATTGGTGTTATGTGGCATCTCATCGGAATTCCCGCAAGAAGCCGAGCAGCTGCATTTTGTACCAACTTGAGCTTCCGGATCACCGACAGAGCAAGGCCAATGTAGAGGGCATTACAGTAGTCCAGTCTTGAGATGACCGTAGCCTGGATCACCGTAGCTAGGTCATCCCTGGACAGGGAGGGGGCCAGCCGCCTAGCCTGCCGCAGATGAAAAAAGGCGGTTCTGCTAACGGCGGAGACCTGGGCCTCCATCGTCAGCAGAGGGTCCAAAAGGACTCCCAGACTCTTTACCAATGATTACGGGTGTAGCGCCTCGCCATCCAGGGTAGGCAGCTGGATATCCCCACTGCCCGGTCGACCCAGCAATAGGATCTCCATCTTTGCTGGATTCACCCTCAACCTGCTGTCACGCAGCCATCCAGTAACGGCCTGAAGGCACTGATGGAAACAATCGGGTACAAAGTCCGGTCGGCCTTCCATCTTCAGCACCAGCTGAGTGTCATCGGCGTACTGGTAACACTCGGGCCCAAAACCTTGAACCAGCTGAGAAAGTGGTCGCATATAGATGTTAAACAGAGGGGAGAGAATGGCCCCCTGAGGAACCCCAAAAGATAGAGGGGACCTCTCAGAGACCAGGCCTCCCCTCTCCACTCGCTGTCCACGGTTGTGAAGAAAGGAGGACAGCCAGTTTAAAGCTCTCCCCCTGACTCCAACAGCAGCAAGGCGGTAGGTCAAAAGATTGTGGTCGACTGTGTCAAATGCTGCTGTGAGATCCAATAACACAAGCAGCGCTGACCCGCCCTGGTCAAGCTGGCATCGAAGGTGATCCGTGATGGAGACCAGCACAGTCTCTGTCCCATGCCCTGCACGGAAGCCGGACTGGAAGGGATCTAGTCCGGCTGTGTCATCTAGGAATTGCTGCAACTGCTCCGCTGCTGCCCTCTCAATCACCTTGCCCAGGAATGAGAGATTTGAAACTGGGCAGTAACTGGAGGGAACTGAGGGATCTAAATCTGGTTTCTTCAGCAGGGGAGAGACCACCGCCTCTTTTAAACCCTCTGGAATTTAGTTCTAATGTATATTTTAAAAAACTATTTTAATGTATATGGATGTATTTATTATGTGTTTTATATCATGCTTGGCATTGAATTGTTGCCTGTTTGGAAGCCGTTCTGAGTCCCTCCTCGGAGGTAGAGGGGCATGGTGTATAAATGCCTGAAATAAATGATTGAATAAATAAATAAATAAATAATTTGCCCAAGGGCTCAGGAAAGAGTTGAACTCTGATCTTCCATAATTTGAATCCAATGCTCAAACCTACCTGCTGCCTATCACACAGACGTATCTTGATTTTGCTATCTGCCACTGATCATATACTTGTGCTCATCTTACCCTGGTCCTAGGCCTGAGTAATTGAATCCGTGCCATCACCCCTTGAAATTGGGGTGCAGGACTTTTCTCTGTTAACCTGAATCACACTTCAATGTAATTTCCAGATGTTTTGGACCATCATTCCTCCCATTTTAATAGCCTCACTGGTAATGCAACCCTTTTGGAGAGTTCTCGATTGGGAAAGACAAATCTTGTGGGGTGGCAGTGCTTAGTCCATAGCTACATTTAAGACAAGGATACCAAAACTAATTAAGACCAAGATATCAAAGCAATTTCATTTCTAAAGGGACCTCTTTACCAAGGGATTATCTCCATTGGGCTTTGCCTCTTTGGATATAGGACAGGGCTTCTAAAAAGTTCTAAGGTTGATGTCAGGAGGTCACTGTTAGCAGAGTGCATGGACATCCTTGATGGCAGGTACATGCTGTTCCCATTCTTGTGTGATTGACCTGAGGCCAGATAAGAACATAAGAAAGATCCAAAACTGGGACAAAGGTTCCTTTACACTATCTTCTGACTACTCTGGGAAATTCACGTGGAGACCAACCACAACTGCAAGCTTGGTGATGTATTCCTTGACGAAGGATAGGATTTTCTAGGGTCATCCACTAGCTGTCTTTTATGAGTAGGTGTTTAACAGGGCCATCCCTACTTTGGCAGAGTGTGTCTTATCGAAAATTCAGCCGAAAAGTTATAAATTACTACATGTGGTTCCATTGAGACATACAGCCAGCACACATTTTTCCTTGTAATCTTTTATGAATTTCCCTTGGAATGTTTTAGGATTTTTCCATCCACACCTTAGGAATGGGAAATGGCTTCATAGTTATCATAATTTTCTCACAGCACCCTGGAAAAATCCCAGGACACATAATGGGTTTTATCGATTGTACTCCAAAATCCACATTCATTCACACAGGTGATTGATAGTGACACTATTGTTTTGGTCATTCCCCCACCTAACAGCCCTTCAGATGTATTGTTGAAGGCTATCATGGCCGGAACCACCTACACTGGGCTTTACAGGCCAATGGCTATGCCACCTCAGATATCGGAAGAGCTACATGACCGAGAACAAGCCATGAGAGTAAAGACAAAGATCCATCCAGAGGAAAAAGTGTTTTTGTCATACATCAAGGGAACCACAGACTACATAGGGAAGCTGATGAGGAAACACAACCTGCAAACTATCTACAGCCCTACTAAGAAAATCCAAAAAAAAAATTGCTATGTTCAGCAAAGGAGAAGAGGGATCCCCTCATCTCTGCAGGAGTCTACCGCATACCATGCAGCTGTGGACAAGTCTACATAGGGACCACCAAATGCTGAATTGCCCAAACACGAATCAAGGAACATGAAAGGCACTGCAGACTCCTTCAACCAGAGAAGTCAGCCATAGCAGAGCACCTAATGAACCAACCTGGACACAGCGTATTATTTGAGAACACAGAAATGCTGGACCAGTCTAACAACTACCATGGCAGAGTACACAGAGAAGCTACTGAAATCCACAATCATGTGGACAGTTTCATCAGAAAGGAAGAAACCATGAAAATTAACAAAATCTAGCTGCCAGTATTCAAAAACTCTAAAATCATAACAGTAAATAAAAAACAAAACAAAACTCAAACACAGGGGAACTCCAGCCAGGAAACAATCAGGACCACCTGGTCACCTCTCAACAAGGAAATTTCCCAGGCAGTAACAAGTTACACCTAAAAAGCCAGACCATCAAATGCTAATCCAGGTGGCCAAATGAAACATCCACACCTAGCTCCAACAGACAAGAGTTCTCTCTCCCACCCTGGACCTTCCACAGATAGATAAACCCGTTTTCCTACTTTCCAACAGACCTCACAACCTCTGAGGATCCTTCTACAGATACAGGCGACACGTCAAGAGAGAATGCTTCTAGAACATGGCCACACATCCAAAAAATGGCCACACAACCCATCCCTTCAGATATTTGGAGATAACTCTATGATACTGCCTTGTGATCTTTTCTTCTACAGCAGTGGTTCTCAACCTGTGGGTCTTCAGATGTTTTGGCCTTCAAGTCCCAGAAATCCTAAAAGTTGGTAAACTGGCTGGGATTTCTGGGAGTTGTAGGCCAAAACACCCGGGGACCCACAGGCTGAGAACCACTATTACAGATTAGGTATTAATAAAAATTTTGCTTGACTGGGTCAGTTGAATAGCTCTGCTCAGGGGAAAATTGCAAACTATTAGAACTTTTTTTGTTTCCTTGTCTGCCTTTGTCTTTCAGCTTGCATCCATATTCCCAGCTGACAGATGGCAGCAAGGGAATACACAGAATATTTACCACTCAACGGGTTTCATTGTATAAACTGCTATTTGATAGTGGTTGGTCTTCAGCTACCAAAGTATTTGTTTGTTTAGCAGTAGGCACATCTTTTGCAATGGGGATGTGGCTTCCCTTTGCCAAGAACGAAAAAGAACCAGGCATTGGGCAGGATTTCTGGCACACTGTTCTAATAGTTTGCAATTTCCCCCTGAGCAGAGCTATTCAACTGACCCGGTAGGTTAAACAAATAGCTTCAAAGCATATCTCATGCTTAGCCTGTGCTGCATTTTTGTTGAAGCGTAACTCATTTATCAAGGCACTATTGGAGTACTCCTTGGACTATCTGATATGGGAGCGATAGAGAAGAGACTTAGGGCAGTTCTAGGTGGACACTTTATCCCAGGGTTGATCCACAGTGTTGAAGTCCAGATCGGCTCCAGGATTATTTTGACTGCAGAGGTGGGAAGGAGTCCTGGCTGTCCTGTACTGCTGAACTCATTTCCTCACTGTCGGATGGCCCTCATCACCATTGCACATTTGTTTTCCATCTAATGTCAGTGACATGTCTGGTATCCATTGCTCATCACCTGGAGTAACATTACCCAAGGTGCCAGAATGACATAGGAGGAGGGATGGGGTCCTTTCCCCTTACTTCTTTGATCATCCTTGAATCCCAATTGATATCACCCCAAGTAATGAGCAACAGGCACTAACCATGTCCTGCCTAGTAACCACTGCTAGATGAACATAAGAGGGGATGGTGGGTGCTATCTAGTGCTGCCCGGGCAGCCCAAGCCCAAGAAATATGGGATGTCTATATAAAGAGTTCCAGATGGTTCCATTTCTGAACCATCACAACTGTTTAGTGTTTACATTGGCACAAAGTTGCAGTTTGCTCTACGTTCTTGGGGAAAAATTGGAGCAACCCACAAGTTACCTACCTTTGATGGTGCTGCTCTATCTTCATTGCCTACTGTTAAGAGCCTAGGTGTCGTTTTGGATTCACAGCTGACGATGGAGGCTCAGGTCGCTGCTGCCAGCAAACAGGCCCTTTTCCATCTACGACAAGCGAGGCAACTGGATGAGGCTCTGGCAACAGTCATCCATGCCACGGTCACATCTAGGCTGGACTGTTGTAACGCCTTGTATGTTGGCCTTCCTATTTCTACGACCCGAAAGCTCCGTATTATCCAGAATGCTGTAGCCAGGTTACTCACAAAAACGCCCATGAAATGCCATAGAACACCAGTGCTGCGGCATCTACACTTGCTCCCAATTAAGGATCGTGGTTTGTATAAGATGATGGTCCTGACCTTTAAAACTTTATATGGCCAGGGTCCATTGTATCTTAGAGACTGTCTCTCCTTCTACCATCATCAGAGGTCGCCACAACCATCCCAACACAATTTGCTCTATATGCCGGGTCCTAGGGAAGTGCACTTGGGAAGCACCAGATGCAGGGCCTCCTCTATTTCTGCCCCTGCCTTATGGAATTCTTTGCCTCCCTATTCGAGAGCCATGCGCGACTCACGGCATTTTATCCTAGCACTTAAGACCTGGCTTTTTACCAGACCATTTGACCCATGTTAATTTTAATATTTGTATGTATGTGTTTTATCCTGTATAATTTCTGCTATGTAAATCGCCTGGAGCATCTCGGATGGAGGGCGATTAATAAGTAATTAAAGATGATGATGATGATGATGATGATGATGATGATGATGTTTAAAAAATGAAGTTCACGGTTGCATGAATCCAAATCATGCCTTGCTTCCCTCCTTCAGGATAAAGGGACAGTGTAAGATAAAGGTAAAGGTAAAGGTTTCCCCTTGACATTAAGTCTAGTTGTGTCTGCCTTTGGTAGATAGTGCCCATCTCCATTTCTAAGCCAAAGAGCCGGCATTGTCCATAGATGCCTCCTGGGTCATGTGGCCGGCATGACTGCATGGAGCGCCGTTACCTTCCCTAACTATTGATCTTCTCACATTCGCATGTTTTCGAACTGCTAGGCCTAACAGTGGCCTAACAGCGGGAGCTCACCCCACTCTCCAGATTCGAGCCATCAATCTTTCGGTCAGCAAGTTTAGCAGCTCAGTGGTTTAACCTGCTGCACTACCAGGGGCTCCAGTGTAGATGTATCTATCGATCTTCTCACATTTGCATGTTTTTGAACTTCTAGGTCTAACAGTAGCCTAACAGTGGGAGCTCACCCCACTTCCCGGATTTGAGCCACCAATCTTTTGGTCAGCAAGTTCAGCAGCTCAGCAGTTTAACCCACTGCACTACCAAGGGCTCCAGTGTAGATGTGCCCAAACGCTTAGGGAATAATGGAATAATATGCTATTCTGCCTCTTACTCTTCAAACTACGTTCAGCCCTTCACATTTTCTGAATACAGAGGCACAGGATTCCTGTGAAAATGAAGAATGTGACTTATTTTTAACCTTCTCTAAAAATCTCTCGCTCTTCCAGCATCCTGGATAGGTATTCTCTTTAGGACTTTCTAGGTCTTCCAGTGATTTTGCAGGAAATTGACCATACAATTGCTCTGGAGAACCTAGAGATTTCTGGAGAGAAAACATTGATCAAATCTGTTAAGAATCAAATTTGCAAAAGTCAAACACAGAAATATAAAGACCTGGCTCTGCTTGACTTGCCAGTAATAAGCTTAGAAAACAGGTTTTTTTTTCTGAAATCCTTGCAGGTACTTTTAAAGTTGTCTTGTAAGCAATATTTGTTTTGGTATACATTTATCTAGCTTAATAGACTTTTTTTTAAAAAAAATGAGATTTTTATATGTATTTTGATGAATGATATATGTACACATCCAGTCAGAAGTCCATATTCATGGTTTCTGCATCCATGGATTTAAATATATTGAAAATATTGTTTCAAAAACCCAAATGACAAGGCTTGGGTTTGCCATTTTATATAAGGGGTACCATGTTACAATATCACTGTATTCAATGAAATGTGAGCATCCGTAGATTTTGGTATCCACAGGGGATCCTGGAACCAAATCCCAGTGGATATGAAGGACACACTGTAAATGATATAGTGAATTGTAACTTGCCTATTGTGTGTGTGTGTGTGCGTGTGTGGGAGAAGAATGACCTGGAGGCCATAGAACAGTGGTTCTCAACCTTCCTAATGCCGTGACCCCTTAGTACAGGTCCTCATGTTGTGGTGACCCCCAACCATAATATTATTTTCGTTGCTACTTCACAACTGTAATTTTGCTACTGTTATGAATTGTAATCTAAATATCTGATATGCAGGATGTATTTTCAGTCACTGAACCAAATTTGGCACAAATAACCAATACTCCCAAATATGAATACTGGTGAGGTTGGGGGTGTTTGGTTTTGTCATTTGGTAATGCTGGAGTTGCTGGGATTTATAGTTCACCTAAAATCAAAGAGCCTTCTGAACTCCATCAATGATGGAACTGAATCAAACTGGGCACACAGAATTCCCATGACCAAGAGAAAATTCTGGAAAGGTCTGGTGGACATTGACCTGGAATTTTTTGGAGTTGTAGTTCACCTACATCCAGAGAAGACTGTGGACTCAAGCAATGATGGATCTGGATCAAACTTGGCGCAAATACTCAATATGCCCAAACGTGAACACTGGTAGAGTTTGGAGAAAATAGGCCTTGCCATTTGGGAGTTGTAATTGTTGGGATTTATAGTTCACCCACAATAAAATAGCATTCTGAACCCCACCAATGATAGAATTGGACCAAATTTCCACACAGACCCCCCATTACCAACAGAAAATACTATGTTTTCTGATGGTCTTTGGTGACCCTTCTGACACCCCCTCGCGACCCCCATGGGGGTCCCGACCCCCAGGTTGAGAACCACTGCCATAGAATGATCTGGAGGAGCTAGCAAATTTCTAGAGGACCTTTTCTCCATAGGTGCATGTAAATAAAACCACAGACATAGATGCTATAGTTATGAGGGTCTTACTGTACATATTTCAAACAAACAAACAAGTCTCTCTCATTCCCATTAATATCCAAATCCAAACTCAGGTCAAAATTGTCCCTCATCCCCGTCACATCAAAGGATTCTCGACCTCATTTTGAGAAACCCCAAGTCCATTGAAAGGCCTATCTCCTCAGAACGACTTCTCCGTCTCTTCCTTCTCCTTCTGCTTCTTTTCAATTTTCTCCTTCTTTCCTTTCCTTCATTGAAAAGTATCCAATTGCTGTTGTTAGTACAGTGAATGGTCACTTGCCACTCAAGATATTTTGGAAGTTGTAATGACTAGTGCTCTTCATCAGAGGATATTGAGGACTTCACCAAACCACAAAGCTCTGGATTCCATAACATGAAGCTGTGATAGTTAAAGTGATACTAAACAGATGTAACTGTGGGATTCCTGTATAACAACCTTTGGGCTTCCAGGAACATAAAGACAGTGATATCGTCAGAATGTCTTCTCTTGGGAGAAGTATATTGATTGACAAGTCATTACTGGGCTTTCCATCTGTGGTGATGCTAGTGCTTACTTCCCTGCAGTTGTAAGTTCTGTTATGTTCAGCCTGTTTTTTTGTTTTGGCTTCTTACAACAGAGCTTTTCAATCTTGGAGCAAGTTCCAATTTGCATTTCACCCTCCCTGCAGGTTTTGGCTTCACAGGTGCCACCTCGGAAAACACAGCCCAGGGTGTCAAAATCCCCGTTGCCTACATGGAAAGATAAAGATAATATGTGTTGTTGAAGGCTTTCATGGCTGGACTCACTGGGTTGCTGTGAATTTCCTGTGCTGTATGGCATAGGAGAGAATGCTTCTGGAAAATGGCCAGCATACCTGTCCGAACGTATCTCCTTCTACATCACACCTAGGAGTGTAAGATCTTCTGGAGAGGCCCTGGTCTTGGCCCTGCCTCTGTCACAAATGCACTTGGTGGGGATGAGGGACAGGGCCTTCTCGTTGGTGGCCCCCTGCCTGTGGAATTCGCTCCCCGGGGAAATTAGGTTATCTTCATCCCTCCTTTCTTTTAGGAAGAAGTTAAAAACGTGGATGTGGGACCAGGCCTTCGGGTAACTATGCGGACTATGACAATTACAATGATGTTCTCCTAGTATCCTATGCTACTTCTGTCCATACAGTGCTTTAACAGTCAATGGTTCTCAACATTTGGTTCTCCAGGTGTTTTGGACTTCAGCTCCCACAAGTCTTAAAAGCTGGTAAGCTGGTTGGGATTTCTGGGAGTAGAAGTTCAAAACACTTGGAGAACCAAAGATTGAGAACCACTGCCTTAGCTAATATTAAGTTGATGGTAAACTGTGAATATATCTTGGTGCAGTGGTTAGAGTGTGGACATAGGATACTAGGAGAACCATGGTTTGAATTCTCATACAACCATGAAAATCCACTATGGTCACCTTGGATAAGCTATGTTCTCTCGGCCTTAAAAGATGACATACATCATTTGGCCAAGAAAACCACAGGGTACAGCTGTAGTCAACTTGGGTACATAATGACAGTGATAATAGATAGGTTTTCTCAAGTTCAATAGGTTCTTGACCATGTCCTCTGAAGTCATGCTTCTCGAATTATCTGATGTGACTATATCAGTGGTTTACTTCTCCAGGTATTTTTGGACTTCAGCCCTCAGAATTCCTGATTATTGGCTAAACTGGCTGAACCTCCTGGGAGATAAAAATCCAAAATACCCAGTGGTTCTCAACCTGTGGGTCCCCAGGTGTTCTGGCCTACAACTCCCAGAAATCCCAGCCAGGTTACCAGCTGTGAGGATTTCTGGGAGTTCAAGGCCAAAACATCTGGGGACCCACAGGTTGAGAACCACTGATCTAGTGCCTTTGAATCAACAAGTGGTGGCCACCCATGGTTATTCCATAGCCCATTCTGTGTGAGAAGAGGAACATCTCTTCTGGGTCTTCCAACAGAAGAGAGAAGAAGCACACATGAGCAAAGAAGACCTTGCTGCTGGCAAAGACTCACCCATGGGGTGGTGATGGAGAGGATGGGAGCATCAATTGGCTTTTCTACATCCAAGGAATTAATTTGGAATGATGTTGCATTCCCTCTCATTGAGCAGATAGGAAGCTTAAGAAGTACTTTTGATAGTAAAAGCTCTTTCAGCAATGGAATATGCTGCTGCCTGGAAGTGTGGTGGAGTCTCCTTCTCTGGAAGTTTCTAACCAGAGGCTGGATAGTTATCTATTGGGAATGCTTAGCTTGTGTTTCCAGCATAAAAATGGGGTCATACTGGATGGCCCTTGGAGTCTCTTCCAGTTCTATGACCCTATGATTAATTGGTGGGTATTTTTACCTGTATTGGGCAGGAAGGCCAAGAACAGACTGGCAAAGAGAAGACAAAATATCTTCATGGCTCTTTGTGTGACAATCTAAAAGGTAAAAGATAAAAGTAAGTTTCGCAACATGAAATGATTGAGCTGATCTGAAGCGCTTAAGGTCCTCTGTCTTACTATGATTTTGCTAATACGTTGCCTGTTTATTTGAGTAAAGAAATATTTTCCAAAACTCACTGGTGTCAGGAACAGTAGGAAGGATTTGATGTTTCCTCATGGTCTTAGGTCTCTTCTCAGTTCTGCATTCCACCACCACATCATAATAGGAAGGCATTCAATGTTCTAGAGCAAGTGGAAGGGAGACCTTTTATGGCAGTGGTTCTCAACCTGTGGGCCCCCAGGTGTTTTGGCTTACAACTCCTAGAAATCCCAGCCAGTTTACCAGCTGTTAGGATTTTTGGGAGTTGAAGGTCAAAACATCTGGGGACCCACAGGTTGAGAGCCACTGGTTTTGGGATGACTCCAGTGCCAGCTGCATGTATCTATGGGTCACATGTTAAATCTGCTCTGGTTTTAGTCTGAACTTTAAAGGATGACCTGAGATTTGAAACTAATTCTAAGGATAGGATTTCAAGTTAAAACTAAGAGGGAATGCATTGCCCAATCGACATGGAAATCACCTAACTGCCCTAAAGGCATGCCATCCCATCTGATCATGAAGCTAAGCAGGGTCTCTCCTGGACTGTATTTTGATGGGAGTCTACCAACAAATACTAGGTGCTGTGGGCTATATTTCAGAGGAAGAAACTGGTAAAACTACCTTTGAGGATTCCTTATCCAATAAAACCCTATGAAATTCATGGTATTGCCATAAGTTGACCAGTGACACAAAAGCACAACACCACAAGTACATTTGTTTACTAAGCCCCAAATACACCAAGGGCACCAGATCCCACCTGATCTCGGAAGTTAAGCAGGGTCAATTGTGTATATAACTGGGATGGGAACCATTTATACCAAGAGCTGTAGACTGTCTTTCAGAGGAAGGAACTGGCAAAATCACACTAAGTAGTCCTTGCTTTAAAGAAATCATATCATAATATACTACTGCTACTACTACTACTACTAATACAATATTATAATTATATATTTTATATTACATGTAATATTACTACTATATTTTATAGTAGTATTTTATATTATTTTATAGTAGTATTTTATATTACATGTAATATTACCACTAGTAGTAGTGTAGTAATATTACATGTAATATTACTACACTACTACTAATATTACCATATAATGGTATAGTACAATATAGTAATATATAATACCGATATATAATATACTAAAGAGCTGGGCACTTTTAGCCTGAAGAAGAGAAGGCTGAGAGGAGACATAATAGCCATGTATAAATACATGAGAGGAATTCATAGGGAGGAGGGAGAAAGCTTGTTTTCTGCTTCCCTGGAGACTAGGATGCGGAACAATGGCTTCAAACTACAAGAAAGGAGATTCCATCTGAACATTAGGAAGAACTTCCTGACTGTGAGAGCCGTTCAGCAGTAGAACTCTCTGCCCCGGAGTGTGGTGGAGGCTCCTTCCTTGGAGGCTTTTAAACAGAGGCTGAATGGCCATCTGTCGGGAGTGTTTTGAATGCAATATTCCTGCTTCTTGGCAGGGGGTTGGACTGGATGGCCCATGAGGTCTCCTCCAGCTCTATCTTTCTATGATTCTATGATTTTATTATATGGTGCTATGCTAATAATATTGTATGTGTATGTATATTTGTGTGTGTGTGTGTGTGTGCATATATATCGTAAGCTGCTCTGAGTCCCCTTCAGTATGTAAAGGGTGGCATATAAATATTGTAAATAAATAAATAATAATACGTTGATAGGCAACTTGAAGGTACGTGTGGTAGTTCACCATTTTCTATGTTCTGCTTTCCACAGCTTTCGGTTTCTTGTGGTCAACTGTGATCTGAATACCAAAATCCATGGATGCTCATCCCATGATATGTAATGGCATAGTAAAATAGTTCCCTCTATACAATGTCAAAAACAAGATTCCACCATGGATGGTGGAATGTGTGGATGTGGAATCTGTTAGAAAGGAAAGCCAACTGTATTGCTGGGGGTGGGGATAAGAAAGTAGTTTTAAAAACAGATATACACATATTACATTCTCTATTTTATGCTTATAATCCCTTATTAGTCTACTCCCTTTTATTAATATTATATAGTCACATTTCTTCTTTTGGTAACACTCAACTAATTCGTGAATCCTACAGTTGACAGAAGCCTCCAAGGTAATGAATCAGTACCAATCTTTCTCAAAGTTGGTCAAAGATTGAAAGAAATCTATATATATATAAATGCTCTGTGCATAATGAGTACCTTAAAAACAAAAGAACCAATGAATGAAATCACACCAAATTTGGCAACAAAATGTCTCACTACACAAGGAGTGACCATCACTCAAAAATTATGGTTTTGTCATTTGGGAGTTGTAGTTGCTGGGATTTATAGTTCACCTACAATCAAAGAGCATTCTGAATTCCACCAATGATGGAATTGAACCAAACTTGGCACACAGGACTCCCCTGACCAACAGAAAATACTAGCAGCATTTGGTGGGCATTGAACTTGAGTTTGGGAGTTGTAGTTCACCTACATCCAGAGAAAACTGCGGACTCAAACAATGATGGATCTGGACCAAACTTGGCACGAATATTCCATATGCCCAAATATGAACACAGGTGGAGTTTGGAGGAAATAAACCTTAGCATTTGGCAGTTGTAGTTACTGGGATTTATAGTTCACCTACAATCAGACTATTCTGAATGAACCCCACGAATGACAGAACTGGGGCAAACTTCCCACTCAGAACCCCCATGACCAACAGAAAATACTTAAGGCCATCTAGTCCATCTCCCTTCACCAGGGCAAAAAAAACATAATCAAAGCCCTCCTGACAGAGAGCCATCCAGCCATAGACATAGATTGATAGATATGATTCACACACATAGAGATAAAGTATTATAGATTTGAAAGGGACTCCTAAAAAAGGACAATGATATGTTGCATGTTCCAGAGTAGGCAAACCAGACAATCCCTACGTCAACACTGGCAAAGAAACAACAAGAAATACTGTTTACCCACAAGCATCAAGACATTACATATATTAGAAACCAGCACTTTATTTTCCATATCACCAGACTGGGCCACAGCAACGCGTGGCAGGGGACAGCTAGTATAGATATAATTCTGTACCAGTGAATGTCTTGGAATGCACCCCATGGATAGTGTGGCATGGTATTGTATATGCACCTCCTCACACTATATCATAGTATTATTCACCTCAACTAGAAATACAACATATGATCTATACGACCCTCAATATCTTTCTCAATGTTGCCCTCACATTGGAGAATCTTGACATGTATCAAGGTGCCCTTCCTCTGCAGTCAGTGGTGGCAGTGGGTAGTCTCTGGGTTTTAGTCCAAACAGTATAGGTCATTGAAGACTTTTTTACTCAAGTTGTCTAATATGGTGGACTCTCCATCTTTTACTATAATGTTCCAGGAATTGGTACCTAATTGTTTTCTTATTTGCTTAGTTTTCTGGGATCTCCAGCCAATCATGAATCTCCAGCAATGGTACTGGTATGTGGATCATCACTTTTGAGTAGCACTACTTTTAAGTTGAGACCAGGATGTGGGATACCTGGTTTACCTGTTGTACATATGAACATGACCTTGGGATTATTTTTGATCCTAAATGGAATGTGTGGCACTACAGCAAAGAAGCCAAATGATATTTTTTTCCTAACCTATGTTAACTCGAAACATTTCCTAATCAAAAGAAATAATAGTCATCCTATATTCTGCACTACTCAGTCCTCAGTTGGTGGTGGAAATTTAGTTCTGGGCAGGGCCATAGCCAGAAAAAATTTTCGGGGAAGGTTGACAATTTCGGGGGGGGGGGGGTGTGTGAAAATTTCGGGGAGGGTTGAAAATTTGGGGGTGGGGTGGGGTTGGGTTGAAACCTGCCTCCTAGCTCACGCTGAAGCCAAGAGCACAGCAGGGGGCAGAGCAACCTTCAATAGCCTGCAGCTCCACCCCTGTCAACCACCTCCACCAAGTCTGGCCTCCTTATTGAGAGCATTCAACACACACACCCCCAACTTGGTTGCTTCACTATATCGACTATTGCTGCAAGTAATGACAGTGTGAATAAATTGTCAATATTTGCCTGAGATAGTGCTTGCAGTTCTGGAGGGACTCTTAATTTTTTGCATCTCGTAGACTTAGCATGGGGATTTGGTTAACCAATTAAAATTCATGAGTAAACCAGGTTTTTTAAAAAAATCTGAAACATTTCGGGGGGGGGGGGTTGAACCCCTAAAACCACCCCCTCGCTACAGGCCTGGTTCTGGGCACCTCATTTTAAGAAGGGTACAGACAAATCGGAACAAATTCAGAGGGGCCAAAAGGATGATCAGAAGGATGGAAAACACAATGTATGAAGGGAGGCTGGAGGAGTTTAGGCTTGTTCAGCTTGGGGGAGAGAAGACCAAAGGGTTACATGACCAAACTCTTTAGATATCTAAAGGATATAACAGAGAAGGAGAGGTAGGTTCTAATGGGTTGAAGTTACAGGAGGGCGGGTGTCAATACAGCATTAGAAGGAACATCTTGATAGTAAGAGTGGTCCAGCAATCAAGCCAATTGCTTAGAGATGTGGTAGATCTCCATCTAGAATGTCTTCCAAAATAGCCTGGGAAAGCTTTATCTGGATATCCTGTTTTGAGCAGGTGGGGGTGTGTGTGGGGTTGGTGGACTAGATGGTCCATGAGGACCTTTCCAAATCTTTGATTCTATATCTGAATCCCCATACCCAGACATCACTCGACTGACATTGGAATCATCAAGTATAATAAGCAAAATTCCAGCAACTGCAAATCTGTTCTGTTTACATTGATTTTGCCCCCTTGAAAACATCCAAATATCTAGAGGTGTCTATTTCAGAAAGCAGCAGCACTCCACATGAATTAAATGCACAGCAATAGAATTTTTGGCAACAGGTTTTTGTAACAGGACAATCAACATGGGGAAAACTTTTCTGAAAGCTTCCAAACTTGCTATACATTATCCTGACTGAACATTTATCGAGCATAGCTGGTACCTTGAGACATTTTGTATGCATAATGCATACAAGGGTGCAAACTTGATCTTGAACAAGAAGCCTCAGGGAAAGAAGTTACATTTTAATTAAACAAATGTTCTTGAAGAGTGTTCCAGTTGGCAATTGCAGTGGAATAGACCTCAAAAGGAAGTCATTGTGTTTTCTAATGTCATTTTGTGACCTTTGTGCCAAATCAGAGGAGGTTACGTAGAACTTCTCCAAATGGAGCAATGTCCTCTTTTTCCTCCAGTCTCTTGTATTGCTTGGGCCAATGTTTGCAGCATAGGATGACAGGCTCAAAACAAAACATGCCGCTGGGGATTTCTTCTTCGGAACAGTAGCCCACTCTGCAATGATGGTGTGGGAGGTCACAGCTTGGTTTCTCATCTATTATTGTTCCTGTCAAGAGGAAAGAGAAAGAGAGAGAACTTCTATCATCCAGGAAACAGCTTGGAAACATTTCTTTGAAGGGCTCCTGAACAAGATTGAATATTTTCTCTGACTAGTCTGTTCCAGTGAAAGAGGAGCAAATGCATTTCAGTAAATGGCCCTTGGCATTACATCAGTGGTTCTCAACCTTTTTTTTTTGACCAGGGCCCACTTTGACCGGGCCCCACTTGACCAGGCCCCACTTTGACCAGTGCCCACTTTGACCAGGACCCACTTTTACTGGGGCCCACTTTGACCTGGGACCACTTGACCAGGGACCATTTTGACCAACATTAGTACCATGTCTGAGGTCATCCTGTGAACCAGTTAGAACATTAAGATCGTCTGGAGTGGCCCTTCTCTCGATCCTGACAGCTTCACAAGCACGCCTGGTGGGGACGAGAGACAGGGCCTTCTCAGTGGTGGCCCCTTGGCTGTGGAACGCCCTTCCTACAGAAATCAGATCGGCCCCCTCCCTGTTGGCATCCCGGAGGAAAGTGAAGACCTGGCTTTTCGAACAGGCATTCGACTAGGCAGTGTAATCGATTATTGGAACACGGAATAAGGATAATGAGACTGGATTCTGATTCTATCGATGAGACGTGATGGATTTCTTATATTGATGTTTGATGTCTGATGTTTAATTAATTGTTTACTATTGCTTTAAATGTCCAATGATTTTGTACTATGTATATTGAAACTGTTGTTGTTAACTGCTCTGAGTCGCCTAAGGGCTGAGAAGAGCGGTATACAAATAAAGTAAATAAATAAATAAATACCAAAAGGGGTGGGGCTGGTCAACTCTGTGGAAAGGAAATAAATAAAATAAAATAAATAAAGATGAAGGAGGTTCAGACCAAATTTTCATTCTCATGGCCCACTGCTGAGCTGTGACCCACAAGTTGGGAACCACCAAATTAGATGTAGATTCGATGTAGTCATAGAATCATCAAATTGGAAGAGACCCCTGGGATCACCCAGTCCATCCCTATTCTGCCACACTGGAACATATAACACTATATAACATGATTTTTGTTTCTGGGTTTTGAATGTTATTTCCTAATTGGTTATATCATAAAAACATGTAAAAGGTTTATTAAACTGCAAAAAAATTGTTGTGGGAAGGACATCCTGCAGCACATTTTGCTATAGTTTTTCAATGAAAATTTCATAGAGTCTCAACCAATTCAACATCGCTTGTGGCAGCCACAAAAAAAAATGAAGTTTCTGGAGTATAACTACTATTTTCAAAGTAAGAACCACATAATTAAACAGGAAATAACACTTTCAAACCAGGAACAGATTTTTTTTCCAAATTTTGTCACATAGTGTGATCAAACCATTCCCAACAGACAACCATTCAGCCCCTGTTTAAAAACCTCCAAAGAAAGATACTCCACCATACTTCTAGGAAGTTTTCTTAGCAAGATGTATTCAGAAGGGATGTTTCCTATGCCATCTTCTAAGGCAGTGGTTCTTAATATGCAAGTCCCCAGGTGTTTTGGCCTTTAACTCCCAGAAATCCCAGTAGCTGGTAAATTGGCTGGGACTTCTGGGAGTTGTAGGCCAAAACACCTGGGGATCCACAGGGTGAGAGCTGCTGTTCTAAGGCTAAGAAAGTGTGGTTTGTCCAAGGTCATCCAGTGAGTTTCCATGGCTGAGTGCGGATTTGAATGTTTGTCTTCAGAATCATAGTCTAACACTCAAAGCACTATACCATGCTGTCTCATGTATATGTACAATAATTTCTTTGCAATATTCCTAAGGATTTTTTGTGGCACAAAAATTGTTGGTTTTGCAAGCAAAATTTTCCACAAATTCTCCCCCAATGGAGAAAAGACCTCAGCATTTTCCCCCATACACTGTATCTTGACATGAAGAGAATTCCTTTCTCAAGGAAGAGACAAATGCTATTGTTTGCATGCCTATGCATAATTTATTTTTGCAAGGGGTGGGGAACTTGCAGAAGCTTATATAGCAAACGACTCATTGAAATGCAGGGAAGTTGCTTAAAAGTCATTTTCTCCATCTCTCTAGGTGAGTGATTCCCAACTTTTTTTTGACCAAGGACCACTTTGACCAGGGACCTCTTGATCAGGGACCACTTTGACCAGGGACTACTTTCCAACATTAGTACCAAAAGGGTTATGGATCAGTTTTTGGTCAACTTTAGATTTGGTTTGGGGTGCTTATTCAGAAAATTGCATTGGATAGACCACATCAGCACTAGTTTCTGATAGACAACATATGCCATAGTCAGCGACCGGGAAGGAGTGACTGGAGGCATGAAAGGAGCGGAAAACAAACAAACAAACAAACAAACAAATAGGAAGGAGGCTCACAGACCATATTTTCATCCTCATGGCCCACTGGTGGCCCATGGCTCATAGGTTAAGAACCACTGCTCTAGGTGCATCTGCACTGTTGAACAAATGCAGTTTGACACTGGTTTAGCTGCTTTGCTCAATGCTATGAAGTCCTGGGATCTGTAGTGAGATGAGGCACCAGCACTCTTTGGCAGAGTAGTCTAAAGACCTTGTAAAACTACAGCTTCCATGATTCCATAGCATTTAACCATGGCAGTTAGAGTGATTAATTCTACAGTATAGGTGCACCCTCTGGTGAAAATCGATCCAGTTTTTCAGTACCATTTTGGAAAATCTTACCTGGAGCAGCCAGAACTATGCCAGTTAGAATCAGATCCAGCAATGTCAGCATTGGAAGTGGGAAAGAAGTCCTCATTACTGTAAACCAAGAAACGCAAGCACTGAATGCGAGACTGCAATGAGAAAATCCAAAATGGCAAGCTTCTTTGTTTCATTGTTTTGGTGGAGCTTGGAGAAGTCCAAGGAGGAATGTGTCAATGGGTGAGGTTTTCCTTTCCCAGATTCTCATGGCTTCTGTGTCACTGTGACCTAGAGCAAGCACTTGAACAATGTAAGAGGGCTGGCAACAAATTCCCTAGCAACAGGCTGCATTATTTATGTCCAGAAAGAGTGGTTTTCAGTGAACAGGGATCACTCTGTCCCAGTGCCTGGTGTGAAAAATCTTTGAGCCTTTAGCGCAGGGCGGGCTGTATAAATCATATGTGATGACAGTTGTGGTAGATTTCTGCCTGCTAAGGGCAAAAAAGAATATCCCTCTCCAGTATTCCCTTTATTTTCTAATAGCTGGATTATTATTTTATGGTGAAAAACATGTTTTTGCTATAGAATCATAGAATCATAGAGTTGCAAAAGACTTCGTGGGCCATCCAGTCCAACCCCTTGCAAAGAAGCAGGAATATTGCATTCAAAGCACCCCCGACAGATGGCCATCCAGCCTCTGTTTAAAAGTTTTCAAATAAGGATCCTCCACTACACTCTGGGGCAGAGAGTTCCACTGCTGAACAGCTCTCACAGGAAGTTCTTCCTCATGTTCAGATGGAATCTCCTTTCTTGTAGTTTGAAGCCATTGTTCCACGTCCTAGTCTCCAGGGAAGCAGAAAACAAGTCTGCTCTCTCCTCCCTATGATGTTCTCTCACATATTTATACATGGCTATCATGTCTTCACTCAGCCTTCTCTTCTTCAAGCTAAACATGCCCAACTCTTTAAGCCGCTCCTCATAGGGCTTGTTCTCTATCTATCATCTATCTATCTATCTATCTATCTATCTATCTATCTATTATCTATCTTCTGCAGTTTGCTGCACAGAAGACACTATTTTCTCTCAATGAAATTGATTTTCTTTGCAGAAAATGTGTTTCCTCACCAGAAACATTGTTCTCCTTGAAAAAAATGGTGTTTTTTTAAAAAAATAAACCTTATATATTTTTCCTCATTGCGGGAAAACAGTTTTTTTCTACAAAAACAGGATCATTCTCAGCTGCATTTTGAATATATTGCTGCTGCGTATCCTTTGTGATAGTTATAAGAGGAATACAATCCATCAGGTAGGCTGGACCTAAGCCAAGTTCAATAATTAATTTTCGATGCTCAGTCTCCAACACAGAAGATCCCAGGATTGGATGAATTTACAGGAATATTGAGATATTTCTGTGCAGTTTTTCAGAGTAGATTTATCCCTTTCATACAACTAAAGCAGAACCTTTCCAACATTTCATGTTAATAACACATCTTTTAGACATGGATCATTTCACAACACAGTAATTCAGTTTTACCAACAAACCAGAGGTCAAACTAACCCCTTATTAGAGATACGGACACATGCATACATCGAAATAACAAAATGTATGGGGACATTACACTGGCAATGAAGATCCGCATAGTTAAAGCAATGGTATTCCCCATAGTCACCTACAGATGTGAGAGCTGGACCATAGGGAAGGCTGAGCGAAAAAGATAGATGCTTTTGAACTGTGGTGTTGGAGGAAAGTTCTGAGAGTGCTTTGGACTGCCAGAAGATCCAACCAGTCCATCCTTCAAGAAATAAAGCCTGACTGCTCATTGGAAGGAAGGACAGTAGAGGCCAAGATGAAGTACTTTGGCCACATCGTGAGAAGAAAGGAAAGCTTAGAGAAGACAATGATGCTGGGGAAAATGGAAGGAAAAAGGAAGAGGGGCTGACCAAGGGCAAGATGGATAGATGGCATCTTTGAAGTGACTGGATTGACCTTGAAGGAGCTGGGAGTGGTGATGGCCGACAGGGAGCTCTGGCGTGGGCTGGTCCATGAGGTCACGAAGAGTTGGAAATGACTGAACGAATGAACAACACAACAACAACAACAACAACAACATGCGGACACAACATAATTCATGAAAACTTTGCATTTATATATTTTAAAATAGAGTAGTCTCGCTTATCCAACATAAATGGGCCAGCAGAACATTGGATAAATGAAAATGTCAGATAATATGGAGTCTCCTACTGTTACCCCTCCGACGCACCACTAAACACCTAGAGTACTAACAGGAACTCAAAGCCCCCCCCCCCAGTGGGGTGTGTGTGTGTGTGTGTGTGTGTGTGTGATAAGGGCAGGGTACGAAGTATCTGAAATTAATAAAGGGTTAAGGCAAGGCAATGCCTTGGGACTAGAGCGGCCCAGCAGGAAGTGCCCAGATGCAGAAGAGGAGCGTGGAAAGGCAAGGAGGAAGGATGCTTCCGCTTCCGGTCCTGCCTATTTTCCTCCTTTCCTCTCTCCTCCTTCTCCTCGTCTCGCCTTGTTCACTTATTGAGAATTGAGAGAGAGTTGGGGCACACTGCTTTAATTGAAGGGGAAATGCTGGAGAAAAAGGGGGCATTGGATAAGAGCGTTGGATAAGGCAGAATGTACATGTCCCCACTTCCCAAAAGCTTAGTTTCACAACCCTGTGTGTCTTTATGAGCTCCCTGCAAATATCTTGCTCCTATTTTTATCTCATTAGAGTTTTTAACATTTTATTTTGTACATGTGGTCCACCCACTGTTACTAAGACTGTGTTTTTGTTCATTGTAATGTTATTTTGTTATTGCATTTTTCTTTCTTTCTATGAAAGTTTGATGATGTTGCTTGTTGTTTATGTTTTGGTTGTATTTTGATGTAATATGTTGTTTGGGCTTGGCCCCATGTAAGCCTCTCCGAATCCCCATTGGGGAGATGGTGGCAGGATATAAATAAAGATGATGATGATGATTATGTCAGATAAGCGAAGGTCGGATAAGTGAGACTCTACTGCAGAGGTCCCCAAACTAAGGCCCAAGGGCCAGATACGGCCCTCCAGGGTCATTTACCCGGCCCTCGCTCAGGCTCAACCTAAGTCTGAAATGACTTGAAAGCACACAACAACAACAACAACAACAACAACAACAGCAACAATCCTTTCTCATCAGCCAAAAGCAGGCCCACACTTCCCATTGAAATACTAATAAGTTTATATTGATTAAAATTGTTCTTCATTTTAATTGCATTGTTTTTAAGTGTATTTTGCATGCAAAGAAGTATGTGCAGTGTGCATAGGAATTCATTCATGCTTTTTTTTCAAATTATAATCTGGCCCTCCAACAGTTTGAGGGACTGTGATCCCTCAAACTGTTTGAGGACCCCTGCTCTACTGTATATGCATTATTGCTTATTTCACTCAGAGGTTTCTATTTACATTCATGTGACACACCTACACACTGCAGCCAACACACTAACATGCTGTGACACAAAGTTTGAAAAGTTCTGTTCTAAAACATCCATGCATGCTACCAGGTTATAGGGATTTTCTGCACACAAAAAATGTAAATTTTTTGCACAGAATATGTCCATTAATTTTGAATAGGGTTTAGAAATAGGTTTGTGCAAAGTTAAAGGAGCACTACACCCAGTCAATAATGGGCTATATTAGAAAGGAGGAGAAGGATAACAAACATGAAGTGCAAGAGCAAGAATATAGCTTTTTATTATGAAGGGCGTATGACTTTTAGCAAGGATCATTCATGATGGGGCTGGGGACGGGTTGGGATTGGGAAGGGAGCAGAGGCACCCTCTTTTCTTTGGCGGTCTCTCTGTCTTGCCGGTTTGCCACTCTGCATTACATCATTACTTCATCACTTCATCCCGGCAACAGATCATGGTGTGATGGTAGCAGGTTCCGATCTGTTCTTCACCCTCGCTGCAGTCATCATACCGGCAGATCCCTCCTCTCCGGAGGCAGTGGCTCACAAATCGAGGCGGACGCTGGCCATCTCCTGGGAAATGGGGTACAGAAAAGAGTATGATTTCTTTTTCATGAAAAATCGGGCACTCATTGAGTTGAGGAGAGTGCTTCCACTGAGGAGAAAGCCTAGACTATCATTATCATAAATAAAATTGAAATGGGCTTCACTTGGCTTAAAAATTGTATGTGTGAAAGGGATTTAAAAGTCTTAGTAGACCACAAGCTGAACATGAATCAACAGTGGATGCAACACCCCAAAAAGTCAATGTCATTCTAGGCTTCATCAATAGTAGAATAGTGTGTAGAGTGAGAGAACAGAGAGTCCCACTCTATTCTACTTTGGTCAGACCTCACTTGGATAAGCCCTGTGTCCAGCTCTGAGCAACAACATTCAAGAAACTGGACCGGGTTGTGGTGCAGCTGGTTGGGAGTCAGCTGCATTAAAATCACTACTGACTGAGAGATCATGAGTTCAAAGCCAGCCCAGGTCAGAGTGAGCTTCCGGCCATTTGTCTAGCTTTCTGTCGACCTTTGCATGTGGGGCCTTTGGTGGATCATTTAAAGTTCAACTCTAGGCTGGCTCTAGAGTTGAACTTTAAATGATCCATCCTAGATTTCTTCTTTAAATAATCCATTTAAAATACAAATTGATGCAGTTTGACACCACTTTAAGCACTACGGCTTAATGCTAAGAAATTATGGGTTTTCCAGTTTGGAGACCTACTATCCTTTGCAGCCCAAAAGACAGTTGCATCTGTCAAGTAGGAAATTTAGGTACCACTCATGCAGGGAGGATAATTTAACTAATTTATGACACCATAAAACTCTCCAGCAGCATGCAAAAGAATGAGGAAGTACTCCATCAGTGTCACAAGTGGATGGTGAAGCAACAGCTCCCCCGGTGGCAGGAATTCAAAAAGCATATCCTCATGAAGCTGGAAAGTTAAATAGCCTCTGTGTCTCTGTCTATATATGTTGTGTGTCTACAGCATTGAATGTTTAACATGTATACGTGCATTGTGATCTGCCCAGAGTCCCTTGTGGGGTGAGAAGGGTGGACTATAAATGCTGTAAATAAATAAATAAATAAATAAATATAATTTGAAAAAAAAACACGAATGAATTCCTATGCACACTGCACACATCTTATCTGTAGTGCAAAAATAAATAAATAAATAAAAACAATACAATAATTAAAATGAAGAACAATTTTAACAAATATAAACTTATTAGTATTTCAATGGGAAGTGTGGGCCTGCTTTTGGCTGATGAGATAGGATTGTTGTTGTTGTTGTTGTTGTTGTTGTGTGCATTCAAGTAGTTTCAGATTTAGGTTGATCCTGAGCGAGGGCTGGGTAAATGACCTTGGAGGGCCGTATCCGGCCCCAGGGCCTTAGTTTGAGGACCCCTGATCTATTCATTCAGTTTCTGAATTCAGATTATCTGTGTTGAACTGGATTATATGTGATTCCACTCTCATATAATCCAATTCAAAGCCGATAATGCAAATTCATAAATTGGATTATATGAGAGTGCATGTGGGGCCTTTGGTGGATCATTTAAAGTTCAACTCTAGGCTGGCTCTAGAGTTGAACTTTAAATGATCCATCCTAGATTTCTTCTTTAAATAATCCATTTAAAATACAAATTGATGCAGTTTGACACCACTTTAAGCACTACGGCTTAATGCTAAGAAATTATGGGTTTTCCAGTTTGGAGACCTACTATCCTTCTTTGGCAGAGAAGGCTAAAGATCTTGTAAAACTGCAATTCTCAGGATTCCCTAGCATTGAGCCATGGCTGTTAAAGTAATGTCAAACAACATTAATTTCACTCCACTGATGTTCTTATGATTATTTCTGACTTTATCTATTTTGGTCGCTTATGACTTTATCTAATGTTAGAGTTCCACAGCTCAATTTTATGTCATACTAAGCTGCACAGTCTTAATTTGTCAGTTTCTTAAGACAAAAATATTTTCGCTTTTTATATTGAGACTCCCCAAATCCTGCTATCCAAAAAATGAATATTTACACATTCTGCTCTCACTCTGATCTGACTGAAGAACAAAGTATCCAATCAAAAGGGGTAAAAAACAGACCTTCAAAGCAAGTTTCCCCCCCAGTGCCCCTTACGGTATCTCCCAAGACAGCTTATTTTTGTCTCAGGACTCAGTTATGCCCTCTTACACTAATAGTAATAGGTTGTGGTTTTCTTTCTAGTTGACACCTCCTTGCCTCTGGATTATTAGGTCTCAACAATGATTTTACATGAACTGTCACCACCTTGAAGTAAATATGGTGTTATGACATCTCATAGCAAACAATTGTCAGATGTATAAAACATATACTTGGAATCATGGAAATGTCAATTTCGAAGTACTGCAAAGATATTGCACAACATCCTTCTGCCACTAAATGAATCCACTGCTAAAGAATCCTTAATAGATGCTTTCCAACATCTGTTTATAAACCACAAAGGAAGGAAACATTATCACTTTCCTTACTAATAATCAGTGTGCACAATCAGACATACTTATATAATTGTTTTCTAATTTTCTCCTTGAGCATTTTCCACATAGCAAAGTCCCTTGGGGAGATGGTAGCGGGGTACAAATAAAGATTATTATTATTATTATTATTATTATTATTATTATTATTATTATTATTATTAGTGTCCGTATTGAAAGTGAAATTTCTGCACAGAAAGTCATATTTTTTAAACAAAATATTGCTTCCTGTAAAAATAATGAGGGATTTTTTTTCACAGAATAAGTCCCAAACTAAAGATTTTTTTTAAAGTGAAGGATTCATATTATTAATCTATAAATCCAGTTGCTGAAGGCAAGGTTCAGGGTTTCTGACATCAAAAAGCATTTTTTAAAAATATTTTCAGAATACTCTTTCTATTGTTCATCAGAGTTCTTTCTAATGGTTCTCTTGTTGTGTATCTATACTATAGAATTAATGCAGTTTGACACCAGGGTTCAAATCTATAAATTCTAGCATTTGTAGTTTTACAAGGTTGTTAACCTTCTCTGACAAAGAGTGCTGGGAATTAATTAAAGTACAAAGCTGAGGATCCTGTAGCGTTCAAGTGGTGTCAAATTGCATTCATTCTACAGTGTAGAAGCACTTTCCAGCTTGAATCCAATGATTTGGATCTTGAAGCTGCCAGAAAGATGTTTGTTTCATCTTCTGTGTGACATTTTTGTAGGCATTTAAATATGGTTTTTGTTATGTACCTTCTTGTCCTTTCCAACTCATGGCAACCCTAAGGCAAAACTATCATGGGGTTTTCTTGGCAGTGGTTCTCAACCTTAGGGCCTCCAGGTGTTTTGGACTTCAGCTCCCACAATTCCTAACAGCTGGTAAGCTGGCTGGGATTTCTGGGAGTTGAAGTCCAAAGCACCTCGAGGCCCAAAGTTTGGGAACCACTGGGAGAGCGAGGTTTCCATTGTCTTCTACCAAGGTCAAGTCAGGATTTGAAACCCAGTTCAACACTCAAACCATGTTGGCTTTTGAGACTAACATATTGCCTCTGAAATTTTTTATCTCCAAGCTGAGCTTTCAAGCTTCCTCCTACGGTTTTGTTTCCAGAGCCTTTACCATTGTAGTTGCTCTCCTCTGGACCTGATCCAGGTTCTAGATAGCCTTCTCAAACTGTGGCATAAAGAAAGGGACACAGTTTTACTCAGAAAAGAACTTGGATTTTGAAAAGAAACATTTCCTTTGTTTCTTTTTTAATGTTGTATCAAGTCCTATTTGCAAAGTTAAAATCAAACCTGCTTTTACTTTGCACACATAATGCTGTTTTAGTTTCCTTTATCCAAAGTGCTTCCAACCAGAAGTTATCATTTTTTCCAGATTTTGGTATACTTGTATTAATAATAATAGGCGGACAAATTTCAGCATTCTGGAAGAAGCAAAGACCACTAGCATTGAAGTGATGGTCCTCTACCATCAACTCCATTGGACCGGCCACGTTGTCCGAATGCCCGACTACCGCCTCTGAACTCAAGAACAGAAAACAGAATGTTGGAGGGCAGGAAAAGAGATTTAAACCTTAAAAACTGTGGCACAGACACATAGAATTGGGAAGCCCTGGCCCTTGAACACTCTAACTGGAGGTCAGCTGTGACCAGTAGTGCTGTAGAATTTGAAGAGGCACAAATGGAGGGCGAAAGAGAGAAATGTGCCAAGAGGAAGGCGCGTCAAGCTAACTGGGACTGCCTTCCACCTGGAAACCAATGCCCTCACTGCGGGAGAACATGCAGATCAAGAAAAGGGCTCCACAGTCACCTACATACCCACC
The DNA here is from genome assembly GCF_037176765.1 of Anolis sagrei. Lineage (NCBI taxonomy): Eukaryota > Metazoa > Chordata > Lepidosauria > Squamata > Anolidae > Anolis > Anolis sagrei. The sequence continues at coordinate 10,688,944 of NC_090021.1, forward strand.
GCCAGGACACCGAGCCTGGAGGACAATCTTACTTGGACAATGAGGTCTTGCCTAAGTAAGTAAGTAAGTACTTTATTTATATCCCACCCCATCTTTTCATATACATACATAAGGAGATATCTTATACATGGGATCCAAGTGTAAAGATGTTCATTTATGTTTCATACACACTCTATATACATAGCCTGATGGCAATCTAAAAGCAAATGTGGTAGTCTTCCAACCCATGTGGATTTTGGAGCATTTTAGAATTCCAGATAAGGGATGGTCTGCCCATTCTCTCTTGCGGATTTAGTGGAGAATTTTCTATTACAATACTTTGTATTGTTGTAATGGAGGCACATGATTTCAAACTCTGTAACAAAGGATTCTGAGCCTCTTGCCAAATGGCAAATTTCAGAATTCTCTTATTTTGTAGCCATAGTTGTTAAAATGACATCAAACCTTTTAAAAGTGCAGATATAGTCTCTTTTTGGAGAGAAAAAGCAGGGTATTATTATTGCTATTGTTGGGTTGTATGTTTTTCAGGCTATATGGCCATGTTCTAGAGGCATTCTCTCCTGACGTTTCACCTGCATCTATAGCAAACATCCTCAGAGATACCCCTGAGGATGCTTGCCATAGATGCAGGCAAAATGTCAGGAGAGAATGCCTATAGAACATGGCCATATAGCCCAAAAAGCCTACAACAACCCAGTGATTCTGGCCATGAAAGCCTTCTACAATACATTGTTATTGTTGTTGTTTGAAACACAACAAGATTGGTACACAGCAAACAAGATCAATGTGCTGGTTGTTGTATTGGATCACATGTTGGACACTTCCCAAGTGTTTAGGACTATGTGATGTATTGGCGAATAATGCATGCAGATCCCAGTAAGGTGGCCTTCTGCAGCTAGCAGATGGTAATTTTGTCAGTGCTGATTGTGTTTAAGTGCAGGCCAAGGTCTTTAGACACTGCACCCAGTGTGCCAATCACCACTGGGACCACCCTGACTGGCTTGTGCCAGAGTCTTTGCAGTTCGATCTTTAAATCCTTGTATTGTGTCAGCTTTTCCAGTTGTTTCTCTTCAATCCTGCTGTTGCCTGGGTATTATTATTATTATTATTATTATTATTATTATTATTTTAACCTAGGAATGTCAAATGTGCTTCCTCACACTTTGATCCCTTTCAGAATTTGCAGTCCCATGTCAACTGGCATAACAGCATCCTAGGCAACCTGCTTTCATTGGAATTTAAAACCAAAATCTTGCTTCTTCAAATGAAAAATGAAAATGAAAACTGAATCACATGCACATACATGATTTAAATTAGTCTTAAAGTGTTTTAACGGATTCAAAACCATTTTATTGTTACTCAAATGTTACTCAAATGGTTGTTACTCAAATGGTTTTATATGGTTATATGTAAGCTATTTCCCACACTGTTTTAAATGTGTGATTATGGTACCTTGTCCTAACAATTTTGGATACAGGGTGCTAAATAATTATAATGTATTTTAGCTGTGAATTCTGTAGTTGTCCTTTTGTGCTTTGCAAACTGTTAACTAGCAGCATTTCATTAGATTAAAAATAAATTCTAAGCAATTGATCCTCTTTACAGATACACGTTTTGGGAAAAGAATAATTCCTGTCTAGACTGAGGTCATGCTACTGTTGTGGTGGATCCACAGTCTGAACGGTAAAGGAACGATCCAAACTACTGAATCCTATCTTGCCAAACACTGTTTATTCTGAGGTTTGAAGACTGTAAACTTAATTCTGGGGCTAAGCTTCAGCACCATGGATAGTTCAGATGGAAATCCAGACAGATTCCCCATTGAGAAGATGTGAGAACTACCGGCCACCACTGCCTGAGGCTGGCTGAAAACAGACATCTTGCAGAGTTATTGAGAGGTGCGTTTTCACCTTTTGGGGAGAGGAGGATTTTGTGGTTTGCAACTTACCTGGACTCACAAGGAGCAGGGCAAAGAACAGGGCCACCAAAAGGAAGGCAGTCCTCATGGTTGGGCCAGACAGGGTTTTGGGATAACTAGGAAAAGCAAAGAAAGGAAGGAACCATTATAAGGCCTTCTATATGGCGAGCAGAGTAGTAAAATGGAAGCATTCCTTTAACTACAGGAAAGAGGAAAAAGCATAACAAGAGGCCTGAAAGCATAACAAGAGAAGATGGGTGGATCTTCCTTTTTTTTTTCTTTCCATTTTTCCTTTCTTCCTTCAGCCCGTTCCATTCTTCTTCCTCCTCCTCCTCCTCCTCCTCCTCCTCTTCTTCTTCTTCTTCACTTCTTCTTCCCTTCCCTTCCCTTCCTTCTTTTTTCAACCTTTCTTAACTTCTTTCCTTTCTTCCCCTTCCTTTCTTTTTTCTATTATTTAACATCCTTCTTTCCTTCCATCTTCTTCTTTCTCTCCTCCTTCCCACCCTTACTTTCCTTCTCTTTTCCAGTCTTTATTAACCTTTCCTTTAGTTCTTCTCCTTCCTTCCTTCCTTCCTTCCTTCCTTCCTTCCTTCCTTCCTTCCTTCCTTCCTTCCTTCCTCCCTCCCTCCCCTCCCTCCCTTCTTTCTTTCCTTTCCACCCTATCACCTCTTCCTTATTTTTTTTCAGTCTTCCTTTTTCCTTTCCTTTCCTGAATTTTCCTTTCCCTTACCCCTCCCTCTCTGTCCTTCCTTTCCCTGTCTTTCCCATTCTCAATCTTTCTGACTGTCTTTCTTCCTCCACAGCATCCTTTGACAGTTATCCTGCTTTCTCTCATCTTGCCTTTATATCGGTTTGGACTCAAATTATGCCCATGAAATAAGATACAATCGGTTCGTCATAACTGTGGACTTTTCACCCAGACATTACAGCATCCACAATTAAACTATGGCCCACCCTCCCCGAAATGCCAATTTTGCCATTGTATATAAGATTATCATTTTACTACATCATTGTATGTAATGAAATGAGCATCCCTAGATTATCATGTTCATTGGGATGGAGAGGGATTCTGGAACCAGCAGATATGAAGGCCCCGCTGCATGGATTTTTGTTTTGCTATTGTGTGTCTTCAAGTCATTTCCAACCTAGGAGCTGCCAGTGGTGCAATGGGTTAAACCCTTATGTCGGCAGGACTGCTGAATGAAAGGTCGGTGGTTTGGATCTGGGGAGTGGGATGAGCTCCAGTCTGTCAGCTCCAGTTTCTCATGTGGGGACATGAGAGAAACCTCCCACAGGATGGTAAACATCCAGGTGTTCCCTGGGCAATGTCCTTGCAGACAGCCAATTTTCTCACACCAGAAGCAATTTGCAGTTTCTCAAGTCACCCCTGACACAATTTTTTTCCAACTTATGGCAACCCTAAGGTTTGCCTTTGCCTTCCTCTGAAGCTGAGAGAATGTGAGTTACATAAGACCCTTCAATATATTTCCACAGCCAAGGATGATTTGAACCCTGGTTTCCCAAGGTCCACTTCTCCATTCAGAATTTTTCAAGATATAGCTTCAAATATTGTACTAAAGGATTTGTGGTTTCAGCTTGGGAACCAAGGCCAAAGTGATGTCATGGGGTGGGATTCTACTTGTCTCATTCTCTCTCCCTTTCTTGTTGCTATTCCCAAGTTGTTTTCTGTTTATGTTATATTTTGCAGTAATGTTTGCTTTTATTTAATTCCTCTTACCTGAAATTAAAATTGCCCTACAAAAATAAATAAGTACATACATTATGGGAAAGGCAGGGTTGCAAGAGTATGCACCGGGACTGTGGCACAGCTGTCTGAGTGTCAGCTGCATTAAGATCACTTCTGACCAAAAGGTCATGAGTTCGAAGCCAGCCTGGGTCGGAGTGAGCTTCCAACCAATTGTGTAGCTTGTTGTTGATCTTTGCAACTCGAAAAACAGTTGCATCTTTCAAGTAGGAAAATGAGGTACCACCTATGTGTGGGGAGGCTAATTTAACTAATTTACAAGGCCATAAAAAAGACTCCAGCAAAAGCACTCCAGCAAAAGCATGTGGGGAATGTGCAGATGGACGATCTCCCTGGTGGTCAGAAAAGTTAAATAGCCCCTTACTGTCTGTCTATATCTGTTGTGTGTCTTTGGCATTGAATGTTTGCCATATGTGTACATTGTAATTCCCCCTGAGTCCCCTGCGGGGTGAGAAGGGTGGAATATAAATACTGTAAACAAATAATAAATAAATAAATATGCGAAGACAACTGCAGGCTCACAGATTGCCGGATTGGGGCAATTGTGCAAAGAAAGAGAGGTGCAGTATCGAAGGGGCCATTCCACCGTTGATTTTGTTATCAATGACAATGCATCTGCTTAGTGCAGTAAAGCATAGCTTGTCACTGAATTGTGAAGATATATAATGGTGCATGGGCAAGATGGTCCTGGTGTGTATTTGGCACTTTGAAGTTGGCATCTTGACTCCCATCGCTCTGTTGTGAGTTGGTCCCAATGCTTATAGGGTCACTTTGCTGTCAACCCCACATAATAACATAATATCAGGCCTTTCTGGATACAGATACTTTGGAACTGTCCAATTCAAGGTCTCACAGACTTATGTTTTCCTATGAAAAAGTAAGTCCCCAGCAGGATACTGACCAAAGAATGTCTTAAGATTCTTAACCTATCCTTTACATTATTAGGTCCAGTGGTATATGTTAGCTCTGGAGAGTGATTCTGCTATAGATTTTAGTCTAAACTTTAACAGAACTATCCAAGGTGAAACCAAATAGCTAAAGTCCAGACTACAAGTGGATTCATCACCCCATTCACTAGAGACCACTCAATGGATTAGCTCTGTGTTGACAGGTCTTTTGATGGTTGGAGTCAAGTTAAAAGAAGACCTAAACTTAGGGACCAGAAAATAACCTCACATTTCAACACTCAGGCTCAAAAACGAAGGATATCGACACGCTCATGAGACATTTCCCACCCATCACACAACGCTTACCCTTGTCTCCCTTTAGTACCTTCCTCACGCTGCGATTCTAACCAACTCTTCCTTGGAACTCATAGTATGACATACAATAATGAAATCCTCTTTTGCCATTGGCTGACCAAAAGTGTCATGGACGCAAGGCTATTGTTTGTCTAGCAGCTCCTTGCTTCTGGAAAGTTCAATTCCGGAGCAACGTTAGCCAATCAGATTGCATATGCAGATAGTTCCTTTTCAACTGGCCAACAAGACAAGAATCTTTGTTGATTTCTCCCCAAAAAGCACATTTTAAAACTCCAGAATTGATCTAGGACTGGATTATCAATTCTGATGATGATCATGTTTTTTAACACAGCTGCTCCCCTTAGTAGCAAAATGCATCTGTTTGTTATAGGATGTGATAGCCTTTGCCTAATATGTAATATGCCTCATCTATATAGAATTAGTGTGCAAGTCTGATTGCTGTGGAGGTAATTGATGAATAGCTTTGGGCATGCATTTCCTTGAATGTTTGATCCTCAATGTCAGAAAATGAGGTAGCCTTCTGGAACTTTTAATAGTGGCTTGAGTATAACTTTATCTCCCTAAATGGGAGAATCTAACCATCTTAAAGTTAAAAGGGTTGCCAAAGGTCATCCAGTCCTACCCCTTCTGCCTTTCAGGGATACACAATCAAAGCATTCCTGGCAGATGGCCATTCCTGATCTGCAGAGAAGGAGACTCCACCACTCTGAGACATCATCTACAGTTGAACTGCACTTACCACCAAAAGCTGTTCCCAATATTCAGATGGAATCTCTTTCCTGATGATTATCGAAGACTAGCTTAAATTTTAGAAGTTTGAGTCATAGAGTTGAAAGGAACCATGAGAACCATCTAGTCCAACCTGCTGCCATACAGAAATACACAAAGTACTCCTGAGGAATGTCCATCCATTTAAAAGCCTTCAGAGAAGAAGACTCAATCACGTTTCCAGGTAGTGTATCCCACTATTAAACATCTTTACCATTGGAAGGTTGATATTAAAATTTACATGAATACTCTTTTTAAAGAAGTTGTTATTTTTATTTGACACAATAAAAAAGCATAATAGAAAAACAAAAACAATACAAAGACATAAGATTTTATTACCAAATCATCCCAGGCGTCCCTTGGGCAACGTCCTTGCAGATGGCCAATTCTCTCACACCAGAAGTGACTTGCAGTTTCTCAAGTCACTCCTGACACGACAAAAAAATTACCATGCTAGCCATCCCCTGGCATGTGTTGCTGTGGCCCAGTCTGCATATATATATATATATATATATATATATATATATATATATATATATATGTGTGTGTGTGTGTGTGTGTGTGTGTGTGTGTGTGTGTGTGTATGTGTGTGTGTGTATGTTTGTTTGTGTATATATATGTGGTTTTGTGCATGCGTTGTAATGTATTTTTATTTCTTTGGCTTTTTAAGCCCTTCTGCTGTGTTTTTCAGTATTTTTATGAGTGATGGTCACTTGTTGGCCTGATAGGTGTCTTGTGTACAAATTTGGTGTCAATTCGTCCAGTGGTTTTTGAGTTATGTCAATCCCACAAATGAACATTGCATTTTTTATTTATACTAGCCGTCCCCTGCCACACGTTGCTGTGGCCCAGTCTGTGTATATGTGTTTTGTGTGTGTATATGTGTGTGTATATATTTGTGTATATGTGTATATGTGTGTTTGCATATATATATATATGGTTTTGCACGTGTTTTGTAATGTGTTTTTCTTGTTTTTTTGGCTTTTTAAGTCTCTTCCACTGTGTTTTTCATTGTTTTTATGAGTGATGGTCACTTGTTGGCCTGATAGGTGTCTTGTGTCCAAATTTGGTGTCAATTCGCCCAGTGGTTTTTGAGTTCTGTTAATTCCACAAATAAACATTACATTTTTATTTATATAGATGCGATCCCAAAACTACGCAGCTACACTGTAACTATTGAAACAAACTGCAGACCCACCTACACACATATACAGACCATACTAACTAACAAACTTGGAAACAGTTCTGTGAAGCTCACACTCAGTATCAGTATTGCATAATAGTGTAATGTTTTTGTTATGGCTTTATGTTTTTAATTTGCTTTGAACTGTATTGTTGTTATGTTGTTGTGTGTTGAGGCCTTGGCCTCTGTAAGCCGCATTGAGTCCTTCGGGAGATGCTAGCGGGGTACAAATAAAGTTTAATAATAATAATAACAATAATAATAATAATATCTGATTACTTGTATGCTTTATTACTCTGCTCCTTTTATGTTGGATTTAAAATATGAAATTAGGTGAATCTCTTTGGTAGCAGAACTTATGTCATACTAAGGCAGAAGCCAGAACAGAAAGACTAGCCACAGAGTTGTTGTTGTTTATTAATTCAGTCCTTTCCGACTCTACGTGACCTCAATGACAAGCCCATGCCACAGCTCCCTTTTGGCCAGGGCCACCCCCAGCTCCTTCAGAGTCAAGGCAGTCCCTTCAAGGATACCATCCATCCATCTTGCCCTTGGTGGGCCCCTCTTCCTTTTTCCTTCCATTTTCTCCAGCATCATTGTCTTCTCCAAGCTTTCCTGTCTTCTCATGATGTGGCCAAAGGACTTCATCTCTGCCTCTAATCTCCTTCCCTCCAAAGAGCAGTTGGGGATTATTTCCTGAAGGATGGACTGGTTGGATCTTCTTGAGGTCCAAGGCACTTTCAGCATTTTTCTCCAGCACCACTGTTCAAAAGCATATATTTCCTTCACTCAGCCTTCCTTATGGTCCAACTCTCGCATCTACAGGTTATGATGGGAAATACAATTGCTTTAACTATGCGGATCTTCATTGCCAGAGTGATGTCTCTACTCTTCATTATTTTATTGAAATTGGTCATTGCTCTCCTCCAAAAAAGTAAACGTCTTCGAATTTCCACAGAGACTAGCAGACAATGCAAATCAATTCAATACAAAGGTATAAAAGATGGTTACTCTCAGCTTGTGCAGAATCACACACATGTTCAGGTTCTTAAGGAAAATAGAGTTCTACATAGTATCAGAAAGGATTGTCTTTCTTGAAAAAGAGTGTGTACGTGACTAAGGAAATGGAGTATGAGCAAACATACAAGCAAGATGTAAACTTTCGGCTGGCTTTCCTAAACTCCTGTAGGTTATAACTACCAAGAAGTTCAGCACACAATCTCCAACCTTTGTAGTCTGAGTCTCCAGAACAGCAGAAAACAAGCTTGTCTCCTCCTCAATGTGATATCCTTTCAAATATTTAAACAGAGCTATCATGTCATCTCTCAGCTTTCTTTTCTTCAAGCTAAACATACCTAGCTTCCTAAACCTCTCCTTGTTGGGCTTGGTTTCCAAAGCTTTGATCTTTTTGGCTGCCCTTCTCTGGGCACGTTCCAGCTTAGTTAGAGATGGATTCTCCTTTCTTGTAGTTTGTATCCATTGCTCCATATCATAGTCTCTGATACAGAGTAAAATAAGCTGGCTTCATCTCCAATATGGAATCCTTTCAGGTTTGCAGCTTGGGTATGATCCTGAATTCATTGCTGAACCTAGAACCCCAGGTCTCGGCGGTGACCAGGAAAGCATTTGCACAGTGTCAAATATGTGCCAGTTGCACCCATACCTTGGGAAGTCTGACTTGGCCATGGTAGTCCATGCTCTGGTTACATCCCGTATAGACTACTGCAACACACTCTATGTGGGGTTGCCTTTGAAGACTGTTTGGAAGCTCCAAATGGTCCAACGGGTGACAGTCAGGTTGTTAACAGGAGCAGCCCTCAGGGAGCACACAACTCCTCTGCTGTGCCAACTCCACTTGCTGCAAGTCTGCTACTGGGCACAATTCAAAGTCCTAAATGGTTCTGGCCCAACTTACCTGTCTGAACGTATCTCTCCTTATGAACCATCTAGGACTCTAAGATGGTCTGGGAAGGCAGTGTTCACATGCTGTCTTGACATTATGTTATCTCCATAAACTGAAATGATTTTGTGATGAACAGCAGCAGTGTTCATGCCCTTAGCATTTAGGTAGCGTATTACAGCACAAACTTTGCACTTGGAGGGAAACAGAATGAGGACGCTCATCTCTAACCTTCACCACAATGCCAGTTGATGAGCTACTGATAACTGGCACTGCTCGTTCACTTCTGCTGGTTTTCCGCTACACTGCAATGATACTAACTTCCCCTGTGAAAATTCCCTGTGAGAGCTACATGCCTTGTAACCTTACTTTCCAGATAATCCTCATAAATATGTGTGATTTTTTTTAACAGAAACTGCAAGTCGCTTCTGGTGTGAAAGAATTGGCTGTTTGCAAGGATGTTGCCCAGGGGACGCCCTGATTTTTTTAATGTTTTACCATCCTGTGAGAGGCTTCTTTTCTTTCCTGTCTCCGCATGGGGAACTGAAGCTGATAGAGGGAGCTCACCTGCACTCTCCCCGGATTCGAACCTATGACTTGTTGGTCTTCAGTTCTGTCGGCACATGGCCTCATGTAAGCTGCCCCAAGTCCCCGTTCGGGGAGATGGTGGCAGGGTATAAATAAAGTTGATTATTATTATTATTATTATTATTATTATTATTATTATTATTATCCCACTGTGCCACTGGGGGCTCCAATATGTGTTAGCCTTCTTTAAAACAGGGAGAGATCTCAATTAAAATCTATTCGTCCCATGAAAGAGACCTTTGGGCCTTTCAGAAGTCCCAAGATTTGACAGCAGAATTGGTTGCTTTATGCTCTCAAAAGGACTATTGCCTTTTCTACTAAAATGTAATGACTAATAATGAGGATTAAACCCTAAAATGAACAAATACCTTATGACTGAGTAAATATCTTTTATTTAAAAGTGAAGGAAACCAACATGGTGCCGTGGTTTGAACATTCTGGAGACCAGAGTTTGGATCTTCATCTAGCCATGGTGACGTTGGGCAAGTCACATTTTTTGAGCTTGCAAATGCAATCCCCTTCTGAACAAATCTTGCCAAGAAAAGTCCACAATAGGATCACCATAAGTCAGAAACGACTTGAAGGCACTCAGTAACAACAACAATATCAACAACAAATTCTCTCATGTTGTGTGGAGTCCCACAGGGTTCAATTCTGTCCCCGATGTTGTTTAACATCTACATGAAGCCGCTGGGGGAGATCATACGGAATTTCGGAATGAGATGTTATCTCTATGCAGATGACGTCCAAATCTGTCACTCCTTCTCACCTGTCACCAAGGAGGCTGTCCAAACCTCGAACCGGTGCTTGGCTGCTGTGTCGGACTGGATGAGAGCTAACAAATTGAAATTGAATCCAGACAAGACAGAGGTCCTACTGGTCAGTCGCAAGGCCAAACAGGGTATAGGGTTACAGCCTGTGTTAGATGGGGTGACACTCCCCCTGAAGACGCAGGTTTGCAGCTTGGGAGTGATCCTGGACTCATCGCTGAGCCTGGAACCCCAGGTCTCAGCAGTGGCCGGGAGAGCTTTTGCACAACTAAAACTTGTGTGCCAGTTGCGCCCATACCTTGGGAAGTCTGATCTGGCCACAGTGGTCCACCCTCTTGTTACATCCTGAATAGATTACTGCATTGCACTCTACATGGGGTTGCCTTTGAAGACTGTTTGGAAACTTCAATTAGGCCAACAGGCGGCAGCCAGATTACTCACCGGAGCGTTATACAGGGAGCATACCACCCCTCTGCTATGTCAGCTCCACTGGATGCCAATCCAGTTCCGAGCACCAATCAAAGTGCTGGTTTTGACCTACAAAACCCTATACAGCTCTGGCCCAGCATACCTGTCCGAACGCATCTCCCTCTAGGTCCCACCTCGGAGTTTAAGATCCTCTGGGAAGGCCCTGCTCTTGGCCCCATCTTTATCACAAGTGAGGTTGGTGGGGACGAGGAGCAGGGCCTTTTCGGTGGTGGCCCCTCGCCTGTGGAATTCACTCCCCGGGGAAATTAGGTCATCGACATCCCTCCTCTCTTTCAGAAGGAAACTAAAAACATGGATATGGGACCAGGCCTTTGGGTAATCTGGCAGACAGACAAAGGACAATGACGATTAGAGTTGGATAAGATTATGACAATGCGGAATGAACTTTTGGATTTTGAACTTGGCGAATGTTGATCACTGGATTGGCTTTTATTAGTTGTTATTGTATAAATGGACTGTTCTAACTATTTATAACTGTCACTGCTATGTATTTTATCTTACTATGTGTATTGCTGGCATCGAATTGTGCCTTTTGTAAGCTGCCCTGAGTCTCTCTTCGGGGGTTGAGAAGGGCGGGGTAGAAATGTTCGAAATAAATAAATAATAAATAATTAAATAAACAGCAACAGCAATAATGACAGGAAGAGAACCCCGAGTTGTAGAGAACCAGAAGTCACTCATTTGCAAGTTGAAGCTTATTTTTCCTAAACGCACAGGCCTCCATTTCTCATCCCAGTCTTCCTCTTTTCTTTTTCCAAAACTTAAGATTGGCATGGCAAAAACTTCACACATACAAGTGTAAGACTATATGTACATTTTTAATCAGATAATTTTTAAAAAATGAAACAGTTTTGGATTAAGCAGAAAAGTAAACAATCCACATAACATTTCTAATTTCCTCCTTATTACATGGTAGAATGGAGAACTGTAAGGAAGTCCATCTCCGAATTACCCAGATTTTGGGACGCACCATTGCTCTGACTCTTCTCATTCCTTCTTTTTGCAGCATTTCAGTCCCTTATGGTGACAGTGACCCATCTCTACTTCACTGGAGAAGCATTGAATGTTCCGGCATATTCCCCTTTTATTCCAGCAGAGCCTGAGAGGTAAGTTCAAACTGCATCCTAAAGAAAGGAAAACAGTCATAATCAGTCATTCATCAGCCATCTAAATTGTAGAATGCAGTCTGATGCTATTTTAACTGGCATGGTTCAATGCTAAGGAATCCTGGCATCTGTAGTTTGGTGAGGCATCAGCCCTCTTTGTCAGAGAAGACTAAAAACCTTGTAGAACTACAGCTCCTATGGTTCCATAACACTGAGTCAATGGTTGTGGTGGCTTTTATTTCAATAGGATGATGAATCTGTTTGAGGTCTTCGCCTTTATGTATATTTTACAGAAATGTTTTGATATGCATCTTTTATGGAACTGCATTTTAATATGTATGTTTGTAGGATTGTGATACTATTTTTGTTTTTGACTGTGCTGTGACCTGCCTCACGCTGTGGGGAGAGGCAGATGAGAAATAATAATAATAATAATAATAATAATGATAATAATGATAATAATGATAATGATAATAGGATTGTTGTAGGTTTTTCGGGCTGTGTGGCCGTGTTCTAGAAGCATTCTCTCCTGACGTTTTGCCTGCATCTATGGCAGGCATCCTCAGAGGTTGTGAACTAGGAAACTAGGAAAATTGGGTTTATATATCTGTGGAAAGTCCAGGGTGGGTCTTAGTTTTTCCAATTTTCATGTGTCTTGGAACAGTCTCTCTCTGTAGAGATGTTCAATGTTTTGTCAACGGCTTTCATGGCCAGAATCATTGGGTTGTTCTAGGCTTTTTGGGTTGTGTGACCATGTTCTAGAAGCATTCTCTCCTGATGTTTTGCCTGGATCTATGGCAGGCATCCCCAGAGGTTGTGAGGTTGTGGGGATGCCTGCCACAGATGCAGGTGAAACGTCAGGTGAGAATGCATCTAGAATATGGCCACACAGCCTGAAAAACCTACAACAACCCATGAAAGCCTTTGACAATACTATAATAATAATAATAATAATAATAATAATACTTAATTAATTAATCTTTAAAGATCCTGTCCAAAGTCCTGAAGCAATTTCATCTCCTTGGAAAGCTACATATTTTAAAGTTCACTGTATTGCAGGCATGATTCAAAAGCCCACAACATTGCAGTTTATCCTAAAGAGCTGGTCGGAAAGTCATGTTGTGCTTGCATTATGCAATGCTTGCACTGATCACCAATGCAGCACAGTGCATGTGAGTAAATGATCAGTGTGGTTATCAAACACTTTTGTGGTAAGGGTATTCATATACAGCCATCCCTCTACATTTGTGATGCTGACTTTTGTGGTTTTGATTATTCCTGAAACTGATTTAATATGTTCTGTCTCAGAATATTGAGATCTTGCAGTGGGACTCTATGGTCAGCTTTGTCCTATCATGATGGAAGATTCTAGACCAGTGTTTGTCAACCTGGGGGTCAGGACCCCTGGGGGTGGGGTCACGAGTGGGTATCAGAGGGGTCATCAAAGACCATCAGAAAACAGTATTTTGTGTTGGTTGTGTGGGGTTCTGTGTGGGAAGTTTGGTTCAATTCCATCATTGGTGGAATTCAGAATGCTCTTTGATAGTAGGTGAACTGAAAAATCCCAGCAACTACAATCCCAAAATGTCAAGGTCTATTTTCCCCAAACACCACCAGTGTTCACATTTGGTCATATTGAGTATTTGTGCCAAGTTTGGTCCAGATCTATCACTTACAGAGTCCACAGTGCTCTCTGAAGGTAGGTGAACTAAAACTCCAAAACTTAAGGTCAATGCCCACAAAATCCTTCCAGTATTTTCTGTTGATCATGGGAGTTCTGTCCACCATGTTTGGTTCAATTCCATCATTGGTGGAGTTCAGAATGCTCTTTGATTGTAAGTGAACTATAAATCCCACAACTACAACTCCCAAATGACAAAATCAACCCCCCCCCCCCAACCCCATCAGTATTCAAATTTGGGCATATCGGGTATTTGTGCCAAATTTGGTCCAGTGAATGAAAATACATCCTGCATATCAGATATTTACATTATGATTGTTAACAGTAGCAACATTACACTTATGAAGTAGCAATGAAAATAATTTTATGGTTGGGGGTCACCACAACATGAGGAACTGCTTTAAGGGGTCGTAGCATTAGGAAGGTTGAGAAACACTGCTCTACAGCCTCTGATGCGATTTCTAGCAGAAGTTGACAACACCACTGGTGTTCTCTGAGGTTTAAACTTAGCAGCTCCTTGACACAGTATTCCACTTTCACAGGTGATCTCTGCCTACAAATACTGCCCTACAAAAGCAAATGTGGATGACTGACTATATTATCTAGTGGCTATGAACCAAACTGAGAGCCAATGTGATGTAATGGTTATTAGTTAGTGCCGAGAACGACTGAATCTATTGTTGAATGGTGAGTCTGGCTGTGACCTGGCTCCTACCTGTCAGGTGGCAACTAGAGTGGGATTTTTTCAAATTCATCTACTTGTGATTTTTTTTCTGCCCAATAAATTTTTGCAGGACCCAAGGTAAATAGGTATATCAAAAAGGTATAGAAATCAAACATTTACTGGGTTGTTGTAGGTTTTTTTCGGGGTATATGGCCATAGTCTAGAGGCATTCTCTCCTGACGTTTCGCCTGCATCTATGGCAAGCATCCTCAGAGGTAGTGAGGTCTGTTGGAACTAGGAAAAAGGGTTTATATATCTGTGGAATGACCAGGGTGGGACAAAGGACTCTTGTCTGCTGGAGCTAGGTGTGAATGTTTCAACTGACCACATTGATTAGCATATAATGGCCTGACTGTGCCTGGAGCAAACTTTTGTTGAGAGGTGATTAGAGGTCCTTGTTTGTTTCCTCCCTGTTGCTGTGCTGTTGTAATTTTAGAGTTTAACAGATCAGCATTTGCAAGGCTTGCTAAACAGGGTGAGTTTTCTTTTTTGGTGGAGCACAGCTGAAGCATTTTCTGAAGAGTCCACTGTAAGCCCCATGTCTTGCTTCTAACTGGTTGTGTAAATGGGGCCATTTAAAAATTCTGCACTGTTGCCAATTTTTTGTGACTTCAATGTTGAGCTAAGGAGCCCTATTTTGGGTTGAGACCCACAGTTTTGCCCAGGACTGGACACAGAATTATTCCAGCTGAGGTTTTACCAAAGCAGAATATAATAAAACTTCACTCAATAAGACTAAATTGCTATTATGAAGCCTAGAACCACATTGGCTTTTTAAAGCTGCCACATCTCATGTCCAGTTTTTGGTCTCCTAATGCTGGATTTACACTGTCATATAATCCAGTTTCTGAATCCAGATTATCTGCTTTGAACTGGACTATAGGAGTCTATACTGCTAAATAATCTGGACACATTTAAGCTTGTCCACATCTACTTGATTCTTTTCGTTGCCCAAGACTGGACACAGGATTATTCCAGTTGAGGTCTTACCAAACCTGAATACGTATAACTTCACTCAATAAGAGTAAACTCCTGTTGATGAAGCCTAGAACCACACTGGGTTTTTTTAAAGCTGCCACATCACATGTCCAGTTTATGGTCTCCTATGGCTGGATTTTCACTGTTGTCTAATCAAGTTTCTGAATCCAGATTATCTGCTTTGAACTGGATTATATGAGTCTACACTGCCAAATAATCCAAGTCAAAGCAGATCATCTGGATTCAGAAACCGGATTGCATGGCACATCCTTTTCATATGGATTTTTCTGGCCAGGTGTCACCTATTTGATATTTGTGCGTTTCATTAGTATTGCCTAAGTACCATAAATTTCTACATGCTGGAATTCGTTAATTGTTAATTTTGGCCCAGCTCTGATCCATTATGTTCATATTGGATCGTGATCCTGTCCTATGGGGTGGTATTAGGTATCCCTCCCAATTTAATATCATCCACAAATTTGATAAGCATGGGTTGTTGTAGGTTTTTTTGGGCTATATGGCCATGTTCTAGAGGCATTCTCTCCTGACGTTTCACCTGCATCTATGGCAAGCATCCTCAGAGGGAGTGAGGTCTGTTAGAACTAGGAAAAAGGGTTTATATATCTGTGGAGAGACCAGGGTGGGACAAAGGACTCTTCTCTGCTGGAGCTAGGTGTGAATGTTTCAACTGACCACCTTGATTAGCATTTGATAGCGTAGCATAGCAAAGCACCTGATGAACCAACCTGGACACAGCATATTATTTGAGAACACAGAAATGCTGGACCACTCCCACAACCACCATGTCAGACTACACAGAGAAGCCATTGAAATCCACAAGCATGTGGACAATTTCAACAGAAAGAAGGAAACCATGAAAATGAACAAAACCTGGCTACCAGTATTAAAATACTCTAAAATTAAAACAGCAAAACAGCAGAGGGAAAACAATCAGGGACATCTAATCACCTCTCAAAAAAAGATTGCTCCAGGCACTTCCAGGCTATCAAATGGCAATCAAGGTGGTCAGTTGAAACATTCACACTTAGCTCCAGCAGACAAGAGTCCTTTGTCCCACCCTGGTCTTTCCACAGATATATAAACCCATTTTCCTAGTTCCAACAGACCTCACTACCTCTGAGGATGCTTGCTATAGATGCAGGCGAAACGTCAGGAGAGAATGCCTCTAGAACATGGCCATATAGCCAAAAAAAACCTACAACAACCCAGTGATTCCGGCCATGAAAGCCTTCGACAATACATTGATAAGCATGTCTTCTATTTTGTAATTTACTGAACAGGACATAACTGAGGGTCTGTTCATATCAGTGAAAGTTACCCTTTGAACATAACTTTTGTATTTCTCTTACCGAAAGAGATGAGTGTGACAGCAAAAATGACACCAGTCAAGAGAATACAGATCCTCATGGCAGGGAGTTGAATTACGACTGCTCAAAAAACCCCAAAAATGGATATGAGATTAATGGCTTTTGAACAACTGGCAAGGTTGGAGAAGGAATGGATTGAAGCATGGAAATCCTGTTCATGATGTTCTTTGGCCATCACCGTATGAGGCAGGAGGAAAATGCCATTGTTCTCCCAATGGATAGAACATTACACAGAGCGTGTGTCCAGCTTCCCCATTGGTCAAAGCAAGTCATGTGAAGCATCTGGAATGTGGCATTGTTTTAATTCATCTTCCCCCTTAGAAGCAGGTTCCATTGAGCAAACAGTTGTGCAAATAGATCTGTGGTGAGATTCTATATTGTTCTCACATGAAAGAAAAGTGTTCTGATGTAGAATCATAGAATCAAAGAGTTGGAAGAGACCTCATGGGCCATCCCGTCCAACCCCATTCTGCCAAGAAGCAGGAATATTGCATTCAAATCACCCCTGACAGATGGCCATTCAGCCTCTGTTTAAAAGCTTCCAAAGAAGGGGCCTCCACCACACTCTGGGGCAGAGAGTTCCACTGCTGAACGGCTCTCACAGTCAGGAAGTTCTTCCTCATGTTCAGATGGAATTTCCTCTCTTGTAGTTTGAAGCCATTGTTCCGTGTCCTAGTCTCCAAGGAAGCAGAAAACAAGCTTGCTCCCTCCTCCCTGTGGCTTCCTCTCACATATTTATACCTGGCTATCATATCTCCTCTCAGCCTTCTCTTCTTCAGGCTAAACATGCCCAGCTTCTTAAGCTGCTCCTCATAGGGCTTGTTCTCCAGACCCTTGATCATTTTAGTCGCCCTCCTCTGGACACATTCCAGCTTGTCAATATCTCTCTTGAATTGTGGTGCCCAGAATTGGACACAATATTCCAGGTGTGGTCTAACCAAAGCGGAATAAAGGGGTAGCATGACTTCCTTAGATCTAGGCACTATGCTCCTCTTGATGCAGGCCAAAATCCCATTGGCTTTTTTTGCCGCCACATCACATTGTTGGCTAATATTTAACTTGTTGTCCACGAGGACTCCAAGATCTTTTTCACACATACTGCTCTCGAACCAGGCGTCCCCCATTCTGTATCTTTGCATTTTGTTTTTTTCTGTCAAAGTGGAGTATCTTGCATTTGTCACTGTTGAAATTCATTTTGTGGTTGTACTATGCCTACCTTTTGTGGCAATACCGACATTGTGCAGCCACTTGGGTATCTGAGAATATGTTTCTGGTTTCTATAATAAATCCACATGAATCAAATAATATGTTGTAGGAGCTAATGAGTAGTTATGCACTTTCCAAGGACTTTCTTGCATGGAGGTGTCATCAAAGCAGGACTGTCACCTTTGGTGATGATTCCTATTGCATGATGCCATGTGCAACCCATTGTCAATCCACCACTTCTCTGTGATAAGCCCACCTCCTTGCATTGATAAATTAAACCCATCAGGTAAATTGTGTCATTGTGATGTGATCAGCCCTGATCATGTAAATATTGTGTGATAGCAGCATCTTGCAATAAAATCCCTAGAATATTCACCTACAAAGGATGGAAAGAACATAGAATCATAGAATGAAAGAGTTGGAAGAGACCTCATGGGCCATCCAGTCCAACCCCATTCTGCCAAGAAGCAGGAAGATTGCATTCAAATCACCCCTGACAGATGGCCATCCAGCCTCTGTTTAAAAGCTTCCAAAGAAGGAGCCTCCACCACACTCCGGGGCAGAGAGTTCCACTGCTGAACGGCTCTCACAGTCAGGAAGTTCTTCCTCATGTTCAGATGGAATCCCCTGTCTTGTAGTTTGAAGCCATTGTTCTGCGTCCTACTCTCCAAGGAAGCAGAAACAAGCTTGCTCCCTCCTCCCTGTGGCTTCCTCTCACATATTTATACATGGCTATCATATCTCCTCTCAGCCTTCTCTTCTTCAGCCTAAACATGCCCAGCTCCTTAAGCCGCTTCTCATAGGGCTTGTTCTCCAGACCCTTGATCATTTGAGTCGCCCTCCTCTGGACACATTCCAGCTTGTCAATATCTCTCTTGAATTGTGGTGCCCAGAATTGGACACAATATTTCAGGTGTGGTCTAACCAAAGCGGAATAGAGCATGGGGAGCATTACATAATAATAATAATAATAATAATAATAATAATAATAATAATAATAATAATAATAATGTTTATTTATACCCTGCTTTTTCTCACTTCAAGGAGACTCCAAGCAACTTACATTTCAAAACAATTTAGAATCTAGACATATACAAACATTAAAACAGAATTAAATATCATTGGTATGAAAATTCAGGTGCTAAAGATGTTGATCATTGTGTATTTATCTGATGCATGACTTTGATGCATCTAAACTGTATAATGATTGCAGTTTGATGCCACTTTGATTGCCATGGCTCAATGCTATGGAATTTTGGGATTTGTGGAGTGATCATAGAATCATAGAGAATCATAGAATCAAAGAGTTGGAAGAGACCTCATGGGCCATCCAGTCCAACCTCCTGCCAAGAAATCACCCCTGACAGATGGCCATCCAGCCTCTGTTTAAAAGCTTCCAAAGAAAGAGCCTCCAGATGAGGCAGTAATGCTCTTACATAGAGAAGACTAAAGGCCTTGTAAAACTGCAATTCCCATGATTCCACAACATTGAGCCATAATGCTGCTCAACATTGAGCCACAACATTGAGCGGTTAAAGTGGTGTCAAAAACTTCATTCTGCAGTGCAAGACAAATCACAAGAACAAAAACAGTTGCAAGGAAAACAGATTTAAAAAGTTATTTTAAAAAGCTTTGGAAAGTTAAATACATACATTCAAATACAACACCAAAATAAAACGACAAGCCACAAATGAAATGACTTAATCGAAAACACTGAATGAATGTGATACAAAAATGCCTCTCACATTATTATCTGAACGAAAAACTAAAATTAGTCTTGTTCTGGCATGTAAAGGGATAGAAAGGCTGCTGTAGCTGTATGTAGTGTGTGCGTGCGTGCATCTACCTACCTACCTATATCTACATATCTCAAAGCTATATTAAGGGCTTTGAAATCTTAGGTGTATTTATTTCTTGTTTACTTTAGAATTCTGGCTGCATGGATGAGAAAACTAAAGAGCCTTCAGCAAGCACGATGTTTTTCCTTCCAGGAAACTGGAGATTGCAACAGACATCTCCATGGAATTGCAGAAACCTCTGGACCACTATCACATTCCTCAAGAGAGTGGAAATCATGACCTCATTATATGGTATGACTCATCCAGTCATGGTATTGGTATCCGTGGTTTCATTTACTCGCATCTGACAAGATACAGGCTCTTTAGATATTTTCTAAGTCCTCCAACATGACCTCTCCCTAAGTATTTCTAAGATCCTGATACCCCCTTTCTCCCTCCAATGACATATAATTCTTACTGTGCAAAAAGTGAACACCTATTTATTCATATGGAGGAAGCTTAAAAGGCTATTAACCTAGTCTAAACGATCTTCCAAAGAACACTGCACCCAGAAAAGAGAAACATAAAAGAACGAATTGATTTGAGTCATTCCTCTGCGTTGAATTCAGGGTAACTTAAATGTCCAACTTCATCGTGTGTATTTGGTGAGAATATGTGAGCATATCATGTTAACTGAAATCTCTTTTTTGGCAGCTGATACACACACACACTAATATTCCTGGAGCCTCATCAAACTACTTGGAGTCACTTTTCAGAAGTAATGCAACAAGATAAAGGCCTCTTCCACACAGCTGGAAAAAAAATCCACATTATCTGCTTTGAACAGGGTTATATGGCACTAGCCGTTCTCTGCAATGCGTTGCTGTGGCCCAGTCTGTGTATAGGTGTGTGTGTATATTTGTGTGTGTGTGTATGTGTGTGTGTTTGCACACACACACACACACACACATATATAATTTTGCACATGTATTCTAATGTATTTTTTGGCTTTTTAAGTCTCTTCTGCTATGTTTTTCAGTGTTTATATGAGTGATGGTCACTTGTTGGCCTGATAGGTGTACTGTATCCAAATTTGGTGTCAATTCTTCCAGTGGTTTTTAAGTTATGTTAATCCCACAAACGATAATTACATTTTTATGTATATAGACTAGCTGTACCTGCCACACATTGCTGTGGCCAACCTTTCCTCCCTCTTTCTCTCTCCTTCCTTCCCTCCCTCTTTCCTTCCTTCCCTCTTTTTCTTTCTCTTCTTTCTTCCTTCTCTACCCGTTTCTTTCCTCCCTTCCTTTGCTCTTTGGTTCCATCCTTCCTTGTCTCCTTCCTTCCTTCCTTCCTTCCCTCCCTCTTTCTTTCATTCCTTCTTCCCTTTTTTCCTTCCTTCTTTCACTTTTTATTTCCTTCTCTCCTTCCTTCCTTCTCTACCTTCCTTCCTTCCTTCCTTCTTTCCTTCCTTCCTTCCCTCTCTCTTTCCTTCCTTCTTTCACTTTTTAATTCCTTCTCTCCTTCCTTCCTTCTCTACCTTTCTTTCTTTCCTTCCTTCTCTCCTTCTTTCCCTCTTTTTTCCTTCCTTCCTTCCTTCCTTCCTTCCTTCCTTCCTTCCTTCCTTCCTTCCTTCCTTCCTTCCATCCTTCCCTTTTTCTGTGTATATGTTTTGTGTGTGTGTATGTGCATATATGTGTGTATATATTTGTGTATATGTGTTTATATGCGTGTTTGTGTATATATTTGGTTTTGCACATGCGTTGCAATGTAATTTTTTTGCCTTTTTTAGTCTCTTCTGCTGTGTTTTTCAGTATTTTTTTATGATGGTCACTTGCTGGCCTGAAAGGTGTAGTGTGTCCAAATTTAGTGGTTTTTGAGTTATGTTAATCCCACCAACGAACATTACATTTTTATTTATATAGAAGATTGAGGACTCAGATAATCCAGTTCAAAGCAGATATTGTTGGATTTTCTGCCTTGATATTCTGAGTTAGATGACTGTGTGGAAGGGCCCAAAGTTGATTTAATAGAATTTAAAATTTACTTCCAAAAGAGGTTTCTAAGTTTTATCCCATTTGATTCTCAATCCTAAGGTTTTTAAGAAAAGTTATTGAAAAGTAAGAGCACAGTCGTAGCTGCTGGATTCTATGGCTCCTTCTGCGCTGCCTCAAAAAATCCAGATTATCTGCTCTGAACTGGACTATATGGCAGTGTAGAAGGGGCCTATCTCTACTCTAGATTTTAGTGTGGTCTTTAAAGGGATCCAAGGTATTGAACCTTACTTCCCAAATAGTTGCAGCATCTTAGACTACTCTATTAAAGTTCAGAATAAAACCTGGATTTAGTTCATTGCCTTAAAGTCATAGGAATCTCTGATGTCCTCTGCAAATAGCACACCATCTAATCCAGAAGCTCAGTTTTCAACATCATAACAATGAATAACAGCAGAAACATCAAACTTCATGAACATAAGGAACACATTCATTTTCCAAGTAATGTTCCAAATTGTGGTTTCATCTGAGTACCAATTTTCCAGGTGGACCTCGTTGTCTCTATCCATGGCCACCATAGTCACCTTTTTGAGAGAAGGATTTGGTTCTTCCCTGAGGGCCTCCATTCTACTTGTCTTAATCCTTTTGAGAACTCTTGGTGTGGTCTTCTCATGATGTTTCCAAATAGACGGAGAGGTTAAGCAGAATTTTGACGGCTGTTCGCAGGCCAAGTTTGGGTGGGCAATAACCCCCATTCCCTACATAAGAGAGGAAGTGTGAAGGGCAATCTGGGGAGAAAAAACAGAAGGCAGTGAGTACCAAGAGCCAGCATGGATTTCTGAAAAACAATTTATTCTGCGCTAGAGAGCGAAGCACCATCCATACTCCCAGGCAGTACATGGTCAGCGTAGACTCATATAATGGAGTTCAAAGCAGTCAAATTACATTATATGAGTTTACACTGACTATATATTCATAGAATCCTTGAGTTGGAAGAGACCTCATGGGCCATCCAGTTCAACCCCCTGCCAAGAAGCAGGAAAATTGCACTCAAAGCACTCCTGACAGATGGCCATCCAGCCTCTGTTTGAAAGCCTGCAAAGAAGGGACCTCCGGTACACTCCTGGGCAGAGAGTTCCACTGCTGAACACCTCTCACAGTCAGGAAGTTCTTCCTCATGTTCAGGTGGAATCTCCTTTCCTGTAGTTTGAAGCCATGGTTCCATTGTGTCCTAGTCTCCAGGGCAGCAGAAAACAAGCTTGCTCCCTTCTCCCTATGACTTCCTCTCACATGGCTATCACATCTCCTCTCAGCCTTCTCTTCTTCAGGCTAAATATACCCAGCTCTTTAAGCCACTCCTCATAGGGTCTGTTCTCCAGACCCTTGATCATTTTAGTCGTGCTCCTCTAGATATATTCCAGCTTGTCAATATCTCTCTTCAATTGTGGTGCCCGGAATTGGACACAGTATTCCAGGTGTGGTCTAACCAAGGCAGAATAGAGGGGGAGCATGGCTTCCTTGGATCTTGACACTATACTCCTATTGATGCAGGCCAAAATCCCATTGGCTGCTTCCTCCTCCCTATGAATTCCCCTCACATATTTATACATGTTTCAAGCTGCATTATAAGGCAGTGTAGATGGGACCAAAAATAATAGTAACACCAAGGATATAGTGATGCTGTTAGACATCCTATTGAGCAGTTCCAAGTGTGTACACTGGACAAACCCATTTGTAACTGTTGGTATTCAGATTTACAATGGTGGTCATACTGGCATGACTCCAAATCCTCCCCTTTACCCACCTCAAAACCCAACATCCTCCCCTTTACCCACCTCAAAACCCAAATGGAAATTTGATCTGTGGGAGGAAGTCAAAGGCAAACTCCCTCTGAATTAACCTTGCCCTGGAGATACCTATACCATCAGTGGATAAGCCACCAGCTGCTACTGCCATCTTACCAACACAACAAAGCTGAGATCCTCCATAACAGGTTCCCTTATCAATCTTCTGTGCTGGGCAAAGTGTCGGGTAGCATGTGCCCTTCTTTTCCTGACACTGAAGTGTGTCAACTGCATAGCTGTGACCTGTGGGAAAATAAAAAAACAGGGGTCACCAACAAGTTGTAGGAAACAGCTGAGATCTTGCATCAAGCAGGTCGTTTATCTTCACACACGTGGCATTACATGGTGGTTGTACAATACAGCTTCATTCTGAATAGTGATGTTGTGTATAATCAAATTTGCAAATACATGCAAGTTTACACTGACAAATGCAGATGTGCAATGCACGTGTGAATTAACACACAATGCACATGTGTAGCCATGAATAATTCACTGAAGTGCACAATGGCGCTACATACAAAACTTCATTGTTCATCCTTGAACTGAATATGGCCTATTTCCACTCAATAAAGAAGTCCAGCTGCCTCTATAGAGGGAGTATTGAGATTCTAATTAATAGAGGGACAAATGAGATTCTGACCAATTATTAAATAAACAAAAGCTGAATCATAGAATTATAGAATTGAAAGAGACCTCAGTCCAACCCCTTTCTGCCAAGAACAGGAAAATCACATTAAAAGCACCCCCGACAGATGGCCATCCAGGCTCTGCTTAAAAACCTCCAAAGGAGCCTCCACCATGTTCTGGGGCAGAGAGTTCCACTGCTGAACAGCTCTCAGAATTAGGAAGTTCTTCCTCATGCCTTTTATTTAGTTTTTTTTACTAACTAAAAGGCACAAAATGCACCATGAAACGTTTACTGACTTCATCATCAGATAAAAAGATATTAAAAATCATTCAGGAAAAGTGAATCGTGGATTTGTGATTTGGTGGAGTGCCAGTGCTCTTTGGTAGAGAAGACAAAAGACCTTGTAAAATTTCAACTTCCATCAGGCATGTAGCCAGCAGGGGGCTTCAGCCCCCCCCCCCCCCGAAATTCTCATGGTGGTTCGTGAAAAGGCCTTACTGGTGCATTATTTAAACTGTTATGTTTATTCATATCATGATCTGATCACCATACTCAATATATCCCACATGCATGGGGATATTGGGGTAACAAGACAAAAGGTTTGCTAGGCTAGACCCTCTTTCACTCAGACTCAGCCCCTCCGAAACTCAGCCCCCCCAACCCCCCTGAAAAAAATTCAGCCCCCCCCCCCCGAAACGAAATCCTGGCTATGGGCCTGACTTCCATGATTCCATGGCACTGAGCCATGGCTGTTCAAGTTGTGTCAAACTGTATTAATTCTCCAGTGAAGATTTACTCCTATACCTTAGCATGCAGTTCTGAGGGATTGACATTACTCTTTAGGTGACTGAACCAGAATTCTGTATCACAAATATTGAATAGTTATACATATTTACTTGTATGTAAATGCATGATCTTAGAAGCTAAAAGGTATCAGACCTGGTTAGAACTTGGGTGGGAGACTGCCAAAAAAAAAAAAAAGAAAAAAAAAGCAAATACTATAGGCTAAATTTCAGAGGAAGAAGTGGCAAAACCACTGTTCCTTAGAGCTCTCCAAGAGATGCCCATCTTGAATATCTAAAACAGCTCAGGAAAACAGTGTTTTCTTCTTGCTGCTCTTCAGCAACTGGCATTCAAAGGCATACTGCTCTTGAGCATGGAGGATCTTTTTAACTTGCTTGGTGCTGCTTCCCCCTTAACATGCCAAAAAAAGGTACAGGTTGGATATCCTTTATTTAACCAAAAATCCGAAACATTTGAAGATTGGGGGTACAATTGTGCACTTGGAGTGTTACGTTCCATGTGAATGATACATGATTTTAGCAAAGGTGTGCAGCCTTTTGGATCTCACCTACAAATCTTGAATTTGGAATTATTTGGAAGCTTTTAAACAGAGGCTGGATGGCCATCTGTCAGGGGTGCTTTGAATGCAATATTCCTGCTTCTTGGCAGAATGGGGTTGGACTGGATGGCCCAGGAGGTCTCTTCCAACTCTGTGATTCTATGATTCTATGATTCTATGAATTTGGGCATGAACATTTTGAGGTGAGATGGTATGTCTTCAAAACAACAGAGGCAACCAATGAGATCGGGGCCTGGCGAATGTGATGTGGCTGCACCATTCGAAGGGGATATAAAATGCAAAATAAAATAACATAATATGGAAGGATGCTAACCCCTTACCCCAGCATTTGCCAATTGAGGCGATATCCCTGTTCTGCCTCATAACAGAACTAACCTTGATATAAAATGGGACTTACCTGGTGCTGAGATATAAAACAGCAAAAAAGCAATCCAGAAAAACAGGAGAAGGATCTTCATGGCCTGTTGATTTTGCTCCGGAGTGATTTCTAGTTTCCTTTCACAGCTGGCCCTGTAAGGGGTCTTTTAAGACTGAAGAATATGCCGGTAGGAATGGTTACCTGAAAGAATTCTTGGTTGAATTATTGGCTGGACTATACCTGCTGATTTCTCCTTCCTATGGGGAAACTGGAGTGCAACAGAAAAGCTTATATATCCTCCGAACAATAGCTCACAAGTAAAGCCGCTGAAGGAGAAGACACAGTCTTTGTCAGTGTTCCGGGATGAGGCACAGTGTCTTGAGTGACTCACCTGATAAGCAAAGACTTCTTCAAGGTGGGCAGGAACTCCATTATCTTGGTAAACTTTTAAACATTGGGGTGGAGGTAAACATGTCAGTTGAAATGGCTACAGATCACTTCCTATACAATGGCAGAAGTAATTAATCGGCATTCTGTTCATGGATTATGATATTGTACATCTGATTCATGACATTGCAATTGACTTTTATGGTCCTTGGGGAGGTTAGGAGTCTCTTAATAAAACCCTCTCGTCCAGGGTTTTATTAATTCTATCAATTTTACTTCTAGTACATTTGGCCCGCCCACCGTGTTCCATTTCTTTATCATGTCATCATCATCATCATCATCATCATCATCATCATCATCATCATTAGCCGTCCCCTGCCACGCGTTGTTGTGGCCCAGCCTGGTGATCTGGAAAATAAAGTGAGAAAGTGTTGGTTTCTAATATCTGTAACTTCTTTCTGCTTGTGGGTAAATGGTAGGCCTGGGTAACAACGGAAAAATTTGTTTCTAAAATCGATTCGTTTTTTGGGGTTTTTTGCGTTTCGATATTTAAAAGAATTCCGAAATTTTTCTTTTAAAAAGTTCGATATTTACGAAATTTCGTAAATGTTAAAAAAATTACGAAACATTAACGAAACAAATACGAAACAATAACGAATCGATTCGTTAATGGCGGACGCGACCGCGCAATACGCTAAAAAACCTCCAAGTGGGACAGGGGGAACTTCTGAAGCTTCCCTCTCCCTCTGTTGTTGACTGTTGGTGTGATATTATAATTTTTTTTCACTAATTAAACAAAAAACAACTATAAAACTTGCCCCAGACATGCGGAAATAATAACGAAACGACCTCAAACCGATAACAAAATGAATACATAACGAATCCGAAGCATTTAGAAATGAATTTAAAAATTCGTTTCGTTTTTAAGTTGCTCCAGAATGGTTCATTATCGCTTCATTATAAAAAAAACCCGAATTTTTAACGAATTACGAATTAACGAAACGAAACCGCCCAGCCCTAGTAAATGGTATTTCTTGCTGTTTCTTTGTCAGTCTTGATGTGGAGATTATCTGGTTTGCCTACTCTGGAACATGCAACATATCATTGTCCTTCTTTAGGGGTCCCTTTCAAATCTATGATGCTATATCTCTCTGTGTGTGAAACATATCTATCTATCTATCTATCTATCTATCTATCTATCTATCTATGGCTGGATGCTCTTTGTCAGGAGGCCTTTGATTATGTTTTTTTTTTTTTTTTGCCCTGGTGAAGGGAGTTGGACTGGATGGCCTTAAGTATTTTCTGTTGGTCATGGGGGTTCAGTGTGGGAAGTTTGACCCAATTCTGTTGTTGGTAGGGTTCAGAATGCTCTTTGATTGTAGGTGAACTATAAATCCCAGTAACTACAACTCCCAAATGTCAGGGTCTATTTCCCCCAAGCTCCCTCTATGTTCATATTTGGGCATATGGTATATTCGTGCCAAGTTTGGTCTGGATCCTTCATTGTTTGAGTCCAAAGTGCCCCCTGGATATAGGTGAACTAGAACTCCCAAACTCAAGGTCAATGCCCACCAAATCCTTCTAGTATTTTCTGTTGGTCTTGGAAGTCCTGTGTGCCAAGTTTGGTGCAATTCCATCATTAGTGGAGTTCAGAATGCCCTTTGATTGTAGGTGAACTATAAATCCCAGCAACTACAACTCAAAAATGACAAAATCAATTTTTGAGTGATGGCCACTCATTGGGTTGTTAGGCATATTCTGTCAAAATTTGGTGTCAATTCAGTGGTTTTTGAGTTATGTTAATCCCACAAACGGACATTACATATTTATTTATATAGATTATTATTACATATTCCAGTTCAAAGTGGAATATATGGGATTTTATTCAGCTGTGTGGAAGGGGCTCTTGCTACATGAGTGTTGCAACTTTGCTGGCAGGCAGGAGTGGGGTAGAGCATTATACTCATCATCAGATTGCCAGATGATTGGATACCCTTTTCTTCAGATAGTTGGTGTCCACTGAAGTAGGTTTGGGAGTGTCTGTCTGAGAGACGTTAATTAACTACAAGGTTGTTACATAAATAAGTACAGGACAATCCTCATAATCACAGAACCTTTCTTGATACCTTACAAACTCAATGACTTTCCTTGCAAAAAGCTCAGAGTTCAGAGATTCACTTTATGCATCCCTTGACTCCTTAGGTTTGTGTAAATACAGCTATCAGCATGGCTGCAATAGCTCTTAAATCCTGAAAAGAACAGATAATAACAAGGAACACTGGGGGGGGGGGGGGGGGGGGGGGGAGGGGGGAAGTGTCTCGCTTAGAATCAAAACTTGTTGAACACTGCATTATTGTTTTTTCAATAATTATTTTTTTATTAAGGTATACTTTCCAAAAAGAAGAATAACAAATTGAAATTGAATCCAGACAAGACAGAGGTACTCCTGGTCAGTTGCAAGGCCGAACAGGGCATAGGGTTACAGCCTGTGTTGGATGGGGTTACACTCCCCCTGAAGACGCAGGTTCCCAGCTTGGGAGTGACTGGACTCATCGCTGAGCCTGGAGCCCCAGGTTTTGGCGGTGGTCAGGGGAGCTTTTGCACAATTAAAACTTGTGCGCCAGCTGCGCCCGTACCTTGGGAAGTCTGACTTGGCCATGGTAGTCCACGCTCTGGTTACATCCTGTCTAGACTACTGCAATGCTCTCTACGTGGGGTTGCCCTTGAAGACGGCTCGGGAGCTTCAAATGGTCCAGCGCTCGGCAGCCAGGTTACTAACAGGAGTGGCACTCAGGGAGCATACCACTCCTCTGTTGCACCAGCTCCACTGGCTGCCAATCTGCTACCGGGCACAATTTAAAGTGTTGGCGTTAGCCTATAAAGCCCTAAACGGTTCCGGCCCTACTTACCTCTCCAAACGCATCTCCACCTATGAACCGACTAGGACATTAAGATCGTCCGGGGAGGCCCTGCTCTCAATCCCGCCTGCATCACAGGCGCGCTTGGCGGGGACGAGGGACAGGGCCTTCTCGGTGGTGGCCCCTCGGCTGTGGAATGCCCTACCTGTAGATATCAGATATTGCTGGCGTTCCGGAGGAAGGTGAAGACCTCGTTCTTCGAACAAGCGTTTGGCTAAGCAGTGCAATTGAATATAGGAACACGGTGTAATCGAACATAGGAACATGAAACAAAGGATTATAAGAATGGATTCTGATTTGTTGTCGAGGCGTTATGATAATGATTGTTTATTGATATTGATTGTTATGTATAATGTGTTTTAATTGCTTATGATACTGTCTTGATAATTTGTACTATGTAAACCACGGGGGGAAACACAGAGTAGGTAAAGAAGGGGTGGGGAAAAGAGGTAATGGGCAAAGGTACACAGGGGGAAGGTATAAAAAGGAGGGGAAGCATGGGAGGTGGTGGTAAAAAAATATGTACTTCTTATCATCTTCATCTTGTATGGTCAATTGTTCTCTTAGTTTGTTTCTCTATACATGCTCCTCCTCCTAGGTCCTTGTCGAGTGGTACAATCTTTCTCTGGTTGATTTATACTAAATTATCATGTTTCTTTTTTCCCCTTTGATATGTATTCTTTGAACAAAATCCAGTATCTTGTTTTCATTTGTTTAACTAAAAAGGCAATGGATTCCCAAAATCGCAAAGACACAAATCCACTACAAGAAGTAGTACATCAATCACAGAGGTAAATGTTTTTTTTGCAACTTATATAATACAACATTGAACACATATACAAAGAACACAAGACTGTTATATACACAGTGATTTTTTACACCAGTCATAGAAGTAGAATATTTTTTCCTAAGGGCATTAGATCCTTTACTCTCTTGTGAGTAGACCTTTATAAGCCAAAATGTCTAAGATAGGATAATTCTGTAGAAATACTATTGAGTGGAGCTTCCACTTTCTTGTAGGAGGATATCCACACAGATAATTTCCAGACCAGTTTCGACTGTCTTAAATCTTCCTCAGGTGGAAAAATATGAAGAGTACAATGAAATTTTATTTATTTATTTACGACATTTATATGCCGCCCTTCTCACCCCGAAGGAGACTCAGAGCGGCTTACAAGTAAAAGTAAATACAATATATTATATTATTATCATAGCACAATATTAATATTATATATTGCATTGTACTATAACATTATACTGTAATATTATTAGTAATATTACATCTATATCTGTATATATAATAAAGAAGAGTGTTTGTTTGTATCGGACAGAGGAAGTGCGGCGGGAGGAATATGTGGCAGCGTTCTGATTGGCTGCCGCTGTGGTGCTATTTGCATATGGTCTCTGATTGGCCAGCTTCAATAGGCGCCCCTGGTGGAGAAGAGGGTTCATGGCAGAAACGGGGCATGACAGAAGGAAATTTGCATATGGTCTCTGATTGGCCAGCCTCAAATGCAAGATTCCGAGATGAGAAAGAGAGGAAAGGAAAGGCCAAAGGGGCGGGGTCAGAACACTCCCAATACAGACCGAAATAGGCACACAGAGCCCCCATCACCCACTCTACATCCTACTGCAGTTTGGAGGAGGATGAACCATGGATGATGGGACAGAATGTGAGTACCACCACTCACATTCTGAGACCGCTGCTAACCTTATCCAATGACTGATCAGGACCAAACTTCGCACAGAGACCTCTCATGACCCACTGTACGTCCTGGTGTGGTTTGGCCGGGGATGGACCGTGGATTATGGGACTTGCAGTGCCATTGCTCAATTCTTCAGACCACTGCAACCCTCATCCAATTACCAATAAATACCAAACTTCCTACACTGAGTCTCCATGACGCACTCTACATCCAGGTGCAGTTTGAAGGAGGATGCACCATGGACGATGGGACTTGCAATACCTGAACTCCCTTCCTAAGACCATTACAACTGCCAACGATGATGGATCAGGACCACAATTTACACAGAGAGCCTGCATAACTCACTCTACATCCTGGTGCGGTTTGGAAGAATTTGACAATGGATGATGGGACTTGCGGTCACTTCACTCACTTCCTGAGACCCTCGCCAATGACTCATCAAGACTAAACTTGGCACATGGAGCTTCAATGACCCACTCTACATCCTGGAGCAGTTTGGAGGATGACAGACCATGGATGATGGGACTTCAAGTACCTCCACTACCCAAGACTGCTGCAAAACTCATCTAATGACCAATCAAGACCAAAGTTGGCACACAGAGCCCCCATGACCCACTCTACATCCTGCTGCAGTTTTGGAGAAGGGTGGACCATGGATGATGGAACTTCCAGTACCTTCACTCACATTGTGAGACGTCTGCAAACCTCATGCAATGACGGATCAAGACCAAACTTAGCACATAGACCTCTCATGACCCACGTTACGTCCTGGTGTTGTTTGGAAAACTTTGGAGATGGATGATGGGACTTGCAGTACCTTTGCTCACTTCCTGAGACCACTGAGACCCTCGCCAATGACTAATCAAGACTACACTTGGCACATGGAGCTCCAATGACCCACTCTACATCCTGGTGCAGTTTGGAGGAGGACAGGCCATGGATGATGGGACTTCAAGTACCTCCACTCCCTTCCGAAGATTGCTGCAACCCTCTTCTAATGACCAATCAAAACCACATTTGGCACACAAAGCCCCCATGATCCACTCTACATCCTGCTGCAGTTTGAAAGGGGATGGACTTTGGATGATGGGACTTGCACTACCTTCACTCACTTACTGACACCACTGCCACCCTCACCTAATGACTGATAAAGACCAAACTTGGCACACAGAGCCACCATGACCCACTCTATATCCTGCTGCTGTTTGTAGGAGGATGGCCCATGGATGATGGGACTTCAAGTACCTTCACTCACTTCCTGAAAATAATGCAGCCGTTATCCAAAGACCAATAAAGACCAAACTTGGCATACAGAACCACCATTACCCACTTTCTCTAATAACCCGTGCAACGCCGGGTCCCCAAGCTAGTCTATATCTATATATATAATAAAGAAGAGTGTTTGTTTGTATGGGAAGGACAGAGGTGCGGAGGGCGGAAGGTGTTTGTGCCAGCGTTCTGATTGGCTGCCGCTGTGGTGCTATTTGCATATGGTCTCTGATTGGGCAGCTTCAATAGGAGCCCCTGGTGGAGAAGAGGGTTCATGGCAGAAACGGGGCATGACAGAAGGAAATTTGCATATGGTCTCTGATTGGCCAGCCTCAAATCCAACATTCCGAGATGACAAAGAGAGGAAAGGAATGGCCGGGGGCTGAGTCAGAACACTCCCAATACAGACCGAAATAGGCACACAGAGCCCCCATCACCCACTCTACATCCTACTGCAGTTTGGAGGAGTATGAACCATGGATGATGGGACTTGCAGTACCACCACTCACATTCTGAGACCGCTGTTAACCTTATCCAATGACTGATCAGGATCAAACTTCGCACATAGACCTCTCATGACCCACTTTACGTCCTGGTGTGGTTTGGCCGGGGATGGACCGTGGATTATGGGACTTGCAGAACCATTGCTCAATTCTTCAGACCACTGCAACCCTCATCCAATTACCAATACATACCAAACTTGGCACACTGAGACTCCATGACGCACTCTACATCCAGGTGCAGTTTGAAGGAGGATGCACCATGGACGATGGGACTTGCAATACCTGCACTCCCTTCCTAAGACCACTACAACTGTCAACAATGATGGATCAGGATCACAATTTACACAGAGACCCAGCATGACCTACTCTACATCCTGGTGCGGTTTGGAAGAATTTGACAACGGATTATGGGACTTGCAGTCACTTCACTCACTTCCTGAGACCACTGAGACCCTCGCCAATGACTAATCAAGACTAAACTTGGCACATGGAGCTCCAATAACCCACTCTACATCCCGGTGCTGTTTCAAGGAAGACGGACGATGATTGATGGGACTTGCAGTACCACCACTCACATTCTGAGACCGCTGTTAACGTTATCCAATGACTGATCAGGACCAAACTTCGCACATAGACCTCTCATGACCCACTTTACGTCCTGCTGTGGTTTGGCCGGGGATGGACCGTGGATTATGGGACTTGCAGTAACATTGCTCAATTCTTCAGACCGCTGCAACCCTCATTCAATTACCACTAAAGACCAAACTTCCTACACTGAGTCTCCATGACGCACTCTACATCCTGGTGCAGTTTGAAGGAGGATGCACCATGGACGATGGGACTTGCAATACCTGCACTCCCTTCCTAAGACCACTACAACTGCCAACAATGATGGATCAGGACCACAATTTACACAGACACCCAGCATGACCCACTCTACATCCTGGTGCAGTTTGGAAGAATTTGACAATGGATGATGGGACTTGCAGTCACTTCACTCACTTCTTGAGACCACTGAGACCCTCGCCAATGACTCATCAAGACTAAACTTGGCACATGGAGCTTCAATGACCCACTCTACATCCTGGAGCAGTTGGGAGGACGACGGACCATGGATGATGGGACTTCAAGTACCTCCACTCCCCAAGACTGCTGCAAAACTCATCTAATGACCAATCAAGACCAAAGTTGGCACACAGAGCCCCCATGACCCACTCTACATCCTGCTGCAGTTTTGGAGGAGGGTTGACCATGGATGATGGAACTTACCGTACCTTCACTCACATTCTGAGACCTCTGCAAACCTCATCCAATGACGGATCAAGACCAAACTTGGCACATAGACCTCTCATGACCCACTTTACGTCCTGGTGTTGTTTGGAAAAATTTGGAGATGGATGATGGGACTTGCAGTACCTTTGCTCACTTCCTGAGACCACTGAGACCCTCACCAATGACTAATCAAGACTAAACTTGGCACATGGAGCTCCAATGACCCACTCTACATCCTGCTACAGTTTGGAGGAGGACAGACCATGGATGATGGGACTTCAAGTACCTCCACTCCCTTCAAAACATTGCTGCAACCCTCTTCTAATGACCGATCAAGACCAAACGTGGCACACAGAGCCCCCATGATCCACTCTACATCCTGCTGCAGTTTGAAAGGGGATGGACTTTGGATGATGGGACTTGCAGTACCTTCACTCACTTACTGACAGCACTGCCACCCTCATCTAATGACTGATAAAGACCAAACTTGGCACACAGAGCCCCCATGACCCACTCTATATCCTGCTGCTGTTTGTAGGAGGATGGGCCATGGATGATGGGACTTCAAGTACCTTCACTCACTTCCTGAAAATAATGCAGCCGTTATCCAAAGACCAATAAAGACCAAACTTGGCATACAGAACCACCATTACCCACTTTCTCTAATAACCCGGGCAACGCCGGGTCCCCAAGCTAGTATATAATAAAGAAGAGTGTTTGTATCGGACAGAGGAAGGGCGGAAGGGCGGAAGGGCGGTGTATGTGCCAGCGTTCTGATTGGCTGCCACTGTGGTGCTATTTGCATATGGTCTCTGATTGGGCAGCTTCAATAGGAGCCCCTGGTGGAGAAGAGGGTTCATGGCAGAAACAGGGCATGACAGAAGGAAATTTGCATATGGTCTCTGATTGGCTAGCCTCAAATCCAACATTCCGAGATGACAAAGAGAGGAAAGGAAAGGCCGGGGGCTGGGTCAGAACACTACCAATACAGACCGAAATAGGCACACAGAGCCCTCATCACCCACTCTACATCCTACTGCAGTTTGGAGGACTATGAACCATGGATGATGGGACTTGCAGTACCACCACTCACATTCTGAGACCGCTGTTAAACTTATCCAATGACTGATCAGGACCAAACTTCGCACAGAGACCTCTCATGACCCACTTTACGTCCTGGTGTGGTTTGGCTGGGGATGGACCGTGGATTATGGGACTTGCAGTACCATTGCTCATTCTTCAGACCACTGCAACCCTCATCCAATTACCAATAAATACCAAACTTGGCACACTGAGTCTCCATGACGCATTCTACATCCAGGTGCAGTTTGAAGGAGGATGCACCATGGACGATGGGACTTGCAATACCTGCACTCCCTTCCTAAGACCATTATAACTGCCAACAATGATGGATCAGGACCACAATTTACACAGAGAGCCCGCATAACTCACTCTACATCCTGGTACGGTTTGGAAGAATTTGACAATGGATGATGGGACTTGCAGTCACTTCACTCACTTCCTGAGACCACTGAGACCCTCGCCAATGACTCATCAAGACTAAACTTGGCACATGGAGCTTCAATGACCCACTCTACATCCTGGAGCAGTTTGGAGGACGACAGACCATGGATGATGGGACTTCAAGTACCTCCACTACCCAAGACTGCTGCAAAACTCATCTAATGACCAATCAAGACCAAAGTTGGCACACAGAGCCCCCATGACCCACTCTACATCCTGCTGCAGTTTTGGAGAAGGGTGGACCATGAATGATGGGACTTCAAGTACCTTCACTCACTTCCTGAAAATAATGCAGCCGTTATCCAAAGACCAATAAAGACCAAACTTGGCATACAGAACCACCATTACCCACTTTCTCTAATAACCCGGGCAACGCCGGGTCCCCAAGCTAGTATATAATAAAGAAGAGTGTTTGTTTGTATAGGACAGAGGGCGGACAGAGGGCGGAAGGGGTATGTGGCAGCGTTCTGATTGGCCAGCCTGAAAGTTCCAACATTCGGATTGGCTGCCGCAGTGGTGCTATTTGCATATGGTCTCTAATTGGCCAGCTTCAATAGGAGCCCCTGGTGGAGAAGAGGGTTCATGGCAGAAACGGGGCATGACAGAAGGAAATTTGCATATGGTCTCTGATTGGCCAGCCTCATTTCCAACATTCCGAGATGACAAAGAGAGGAAAGGAAAGGCCGGGGGCTGGGTCAGAACACTCCCAATACAGACCGAAATAGGCACACAGAGCCCCCATCACCCACTCTACATCCTACTGCAGTTTGGAGGAGGATGAACCATGGATGATGGGACTTGCGGTACCACCACTCACATTCTGAGAC
Source organism: Anolis sagrei (assembly GCF_037176765.1). Lineage (NCBI taxonomy): Eukaryota > Metazoa > Chordata > Lepidosauria > Squamata > Anolidae > Anolis > Anolis sagrei. The sequence goes on from NC_090021.1 coordinate 10,725,041, forward strand.
CGCTGTTAACCTCATCCAATGACTAATCAGGACCAAACTCCGCACATAGACCTCTCATGACCCACTGTACGTCCTGGTGTGGTTTGGCCGGCGATGGACCGTGGATTATGGGACTTGCAGTACCATTGTTCAATTCTTCAGACCACTGCAACCCTCATCCAATTACCGATAAATACCAGACTTGGCACACTGAGTCTCCATGACGCACTCTACATCCAGGTGCAGTTTGAAGGAGGATGCACCATGGACGATGGGACTTACAATACCTAAACTCCCTTCCTAAGACCATTACAACTGCCAACAATGATGGAACAGAACCACAATTTACACTGAGAGCCTGCATGACCCACTCTACATCCTGGTGTGGTTTGGAAGAATTTGGCAATGGATGATGGGACTTGCAATCATTTCACTCACTTCCTGAGATCACTGTGACCCTCGCCAATGACTTATCAAGACCAAACTTGGCAAGCAGAGTCCCCATGACCCACTCTACATCCTGGTGCACTTTCGAGGAGGAGAGACCATGGATGATGGGACTTGAAGTACCTCCACTCCCTTCCCAAGACTGCTGCAACCCTCATCTAATGTCCAAACAAAACCAAACTTGGCACACAGAGCCCCCATGACCCACTCTACATCCTAATACGGTTTGGAGTAGGGCATGCCATGGATGATGGGACTTGAAGTACCTCTACTCGCTTTCCGAGACTGCTGCAACCCTCAACAATGATTGAACAACACCAAACTTGGCACATAGACCTCTCATGACCCACTTTATGCCCTGGTGAGGTTTGACTGTGGATCGTGCATGGATTTTGGGACTTGCAGTACCTTCGCTCAATTCCTGAGACCACTGCAAAACATTATCCAATTTCCGATAAGGACCAAACTTGGCACACCGGGTCTCCATGATGCACTCTACATCCTGGTACGGTTTGGAGGATGATGCACCATGGACAATGGGACTTAGAGTACCTTCACTCAGTGAAACCACTGAGACCCTCATCCAATGACTGATGAAGACCAAACTTGGCACACAGAGCCCCCATGGCCAACTCAACATTCTGGTGAGGTTTGGGAGAGAACAGACTATGGATGATGGGACTTCAAGTACCTCCACTCACTTCCTAAGACTGGTGCAACCCTCATGTAATGACCAATCAAGACCAAACTTGGCACACAGAGCCCCCATGAGCGACTCTACATCTTGGTGCTGTTTGGAGGAGGACGGACAATGGATGATGGGACTTGCAGTACCTTCACTCACTTCCTGAAACCACAGTGACACTCATCCAAATACCAAGAAAGACCAAACTTGGCACAGAGAGCCCCCATGGCCAACTCAACATTCTGGTGATGTTTGAGGGAGACTATGGATTATGGGACTTGCAGTACCTTCACCCATGTTCTGAGACTGCTGTGATCCTCATCCAATGACTGATCAAGACCAAACTTAGCACACAGAGCCCCCATGACCCACTTTACGTCCTGCTGCAGTTTGAAAGGGGATGGACTTTGGGTGATGGGACTTGCAGTACCTTCACTCACTTACTGACACCACTGCCACCCTCATCTAATGACTGATAAAGACCAAACTTGGCACACAGAGCCCCCATGACCCACTCTATATCCTGCTGCTATTTGTAGGAGGATGGGCCATGGATGATGGGACTTCAAGTACCTTCACTCACTTCCTGAAAATAATGCAGCCGTTATCCAAAGACCAATAAAGACCAAACTTGGCATACAGAACCGCCATTACCCACTTTCTCTAATAACCCGGGCAACGCCGGGTCCCCAAGCTAGTTTAATATAAAATATATAATTATAATATCATTCTTACCTACAAGAAGCACTGCCTGAACATCAAGCAAAAAGTGGGTGCTAGAAACAATATCATACGAAAGCTGACTGGCACAACCTGGGGATCACAACCAGATACAGTGAAGACATCTGCCCTCGCGCTGTGCTACTCTGCTGCTGAGTATGCATGCCCAGTGTGGAACACATCTCACCACACTAAAACAGTGGATGTGGCTCTTAATGAGACATGTCGCATTATCACGGGGTGTCTGCACCCTACACCACTGGAGAAATTACACTGCTTAGCTGGTATTGCACCACCTGACATCCGCCGGGAAGTAGCAGCCAATAGTGAAAGGACCAAGGCAGAGACATCTCCAGCTCATCCCTTGTTTGGGTATCAGCCAGCATGTCAATGACTTAAATCAAGAAATAGTTTTCTAAGATCTACAGAGACACTCGCTGGAACACCTCAGCAAGCGAGAGTCCAAAAGTGGCAGGCTCAAACCCAGAACCTCAACCAATGGCTGATACCAGATGAGAGACTCCCCGCTGGGCACACAGAGGACTGGGTGACTTGGAAGGCGCTGAACAGACCGCGCTCTGGCACCACGAGATGCAGAGCCAACCTTCAGAAATGGGGCCACAAAGTGGAATCCACGACATGCGAGTGTGGAGAGGAGCAAACCACTGACCACCTGCTGCAATGCAACCTGAGCCCTGCCACATGCACAATGGAGGACCGTCTTGCAGCAACACCAGAAGCACTCCAAGTGGCCAGATACTGGTCAAAGGACATTTAATCAACTACCAAACTCATAAATTTTGTATTCTGTATTTTGTATTTTTGTATCTTGTCTGTTTGTTTGCTTTGTTCTGTTAGAAATGTAATATAAATGACTGGTTGCTGATGACTCGATAAATAAATAAATAAATAATATCATTTTATTATTAGTAGTAGTATATTGTATTACATGATAATATTATCAATATTATATGTATATATTATATTATATTATATGCACAGTGCAGAGACAGGATGGAAATAGACATCAAGTTCTCCAAAATATTAAGTCTTCCTCAGGTGGAAAAGTATGAGAATACAATGATGAAGTGGACCTAAAGGGAATATATACAGGTGGCTAGAAAATGTCCCAAAAAAGTGAATATTTCCACTTTAGGTCCACTTCATCACTGTATTTTCATAAGCCGCTTCTCATAGGGCTTGTTCTCCAGACCCTTGATCATTTTAGTCACTCTCCTCTGGACACTTTCCAGCTTGTCAATATCTCTCTTCAATTGTGGTGCCCAGAATTGGACACAGTGAGATTCCAGGTGTGGTCTAACCAAGGTAGAATAGAGGGATAGCATGACTTCCCTGGATCTAGACACTATGCTTCTATTTATGCAGGCCAAAATCCCATTGGCTTTTAAAGCTGCCGCATCACGTTGTGGCCTCATGTTCAACTTGTTGTCCACAAGGACTCCAAGATCTTTTTCACACATACTGCTATTGAGCCAGGCATCCTCCATTCTGTGTCTTTGCATTTCATAGGAAAAGACAAAGATTACTTTCCAAGCTGTGGATATTCTGCTCCCATGGAAGAGGAGACTCAGCAAACATGAATTCATTAACTTTCTCAATGGGCAGCCAAGCCCTTGATTATCTGAAACTACTATCTTTGTATCTTGAGTCTTTCACCCTTTGTCTCACATGGAACCAGACACTTGAGTTAATCAGAGACTCATCAGCATATTCAGGTCACCATTTCCTCCAAGTTTACACCCTCCCAAGGGGCATCTCTGCAATAGATTGGTCCTTTAAACTGATCTACTCTCAGCAGTCTTTCTTCCTGCCATGAGAATGTCCTCCTGCAGGCTGTGACATCAGGGGAACCCCCAGTCAGTCCTGGTATGGATCCTAGCCTGCCTCTCTTCTTGTGTTTGTACCATTTGAAGCGTATTGCTTATACTTTCCCTATTTGGCCAAATCATAATAAACCTCTGTAGCTTTGCCTTCAACCCAGAGTGCTTATCTCAAACTGGCCTGATCTGGTTTAGGGGAAGCTTGCAGTGCACAGATCTCCTTATCTAAGGTCCTAGCTGAAATCTAGTGTGGTGAAATCTCCTTCTTTGGAAGTATTTTAAACAGAGACTCTATGGCTATCTGTTGGGAGGCTTTGGTTATGTATTCCTGCTAGGAAGAATGACTACATGACTCCTGTGGCTGCTCCTAACTTTATGATTTTATGAGACCTTCATTTTAGGCATGTACAGCAGAGGGCAGTAGGTCTGCGTCTTATTGTCTGCAAAAGTTCCAAAACTAATTGTGGAGTTTCAAAGACCTTGCCAGCTTTCTCTTTGGCATTGGAATCATATGTGACCTTTAACATAATGTAGCATTGTTGTAGCATTATGTAGCAGAGGCAGGAAGAAACCTAATTGTTCAATTATGAAGGTGCATAATGGGAAACTGGTAAAAGGGCCTCATGCACATTGGTACTGGATACTCATTGAGGCCAATGCAGTGCACATCTGGACCAATGCAAAGTGCATTTGGACTGATGTGGTGCACTTTGTTCCCATTACACATTGGGCACCAATATACAATAAGGACTTTGCCTGCTCCCCTAGTATATAGTAATCTCATAACACTTTACTGGAGTGGTTATGTTACATAACTGTGCAGGTACAGCTGTACCAGGAGCTCTAATTTTGTTTGCTTTGCATTGAATCTTTGTTGTAGTCCTAAGTTTCAGGGACTCTGCAGATGGGTGGCTTCTTTTGGCTGCAATCATAGGGCAAGTCACCTGTCAATTATCGTTAGGTTCCCTGGTCCCACCCCCTTTTGGGTTTTGGAGGGAATAGGAGCCATTTTGGGCCAGTCCACACAGAGAAGCCTTTCATGCAGGACATAATACCAAGAGCTCCTGTAGAAAGCTTCATCTTCTATGGCTTGGCCAGGGAGATATATAGCCCACAGCTTGGCCAGGGTTATACAACCTTACAGCTCCTTTGCTGAAGGACTTCAGTCGGCCATCACGGAAACCTGAATTCTTTTCCCCCTGGAAGTCTACAAAACTCTGCTTGGTAAGGGTCACTCACAGAAGCCAGAAGCAGTTGGTACCAGGTGCAGGGGCTCCACACCAACAGAGGCAAAGACAGACTGCCCTGATTAGAAGTTAAGGATTTCCCCATTAGTTACAGTTATGAAGATGGTGTCTGTTCCCTGTGGACAAGATTGAGAGAGAGCCAATAGACTGTTAAGAAAGCCTTAAAGTACCTGTTTGTTTTCAGTAATAAAGAACTTTGTTGAACCTTTAAGCAATCTGTAGACTCTGTTTTAAGGAAATCCAAAGGCCTTTAATCTGAGGCAGCCCCGGCGTCCCATTGGGCACACAGAATTTATGTCCTGTCTACAGTCTGATGCACAGGCCCAGCGTGCAACAGCACAATAACTGTGCAGTTGTAAGTCAAGGCACAACTTCCCAACAGGATTCCAGCATATCAAGCTAGCTCTTGGATCTAGAGGTGTGTATTGTCAAAAAATCAATACACCCCTCTAGTAAAGGTAAAGGTAAAGGTAAAGGTTTTCCCCCTGATATCACATCCAGTCGTGCCCGACTCTGGGGGTTGGTGCTCATCTCAATTTCTAAGCTGAAGAGCCAGCGTTGTCTGTAGATACCTCCAAGGCCATGTGGCCAGCACTCCTGTGAGAGAGGTAGCTATTGATCTACTTACATTTGCATGTTTTTGAACTGCTAGATTGGCAGAAGCTGGGGTTGACAATGGAAGCTCATGTCACTCCTTGGATTTGAAACTGTGACTTTTTGGTCAACAAGTTTAGCAGCTCAGCAGTTTAACCCACTGCACCACGGGGGTTCCCCCCAAAACCTGGCTTACTTATGAATATTAACTGGTTAACCATTTATGAGTAAACCAGGTTTCTTTTTTAACCTGACACATTTTAGAGCAGGGTTGAAATTGTAACCCCCCCCCCCCCCCCCCGGCTATGGCCCTGTCAGCCCATCCCCTGTTCGGATATCAGCCAGCACATCAGTGCCTTAAATCAAGAAATAATTTTCTAAGATCTACAGAGATACTCGCAAGAACACCTCAGCAAGCAAGAGTCCAAAAATGACAGGCTAAAACCCGGAAACTCAAGCCATGGCTGATACCGAATGAGAGACTACCCCCCCCCCCCGCCCCCGGCAACTTGGAAGGTGCTGAACAGACTGCACTCTGGCACCACAAGATGCAGAGAAATGGGGCCACAAAGTGGAGTCCATGACATGTGAGTCTGGAGAAGAGCAAACCACAGACCACCTATTACAATGCAGTCTGAGCCCTGTCACATGCACAATGGAGTACCTTCTTACAGCAACACCAGAGGCACTCCAAGTGGCCAGCTACTGGTCAAAGGACATTTAGTAACATGCCAAGTTTTCCAAACTTTGTGTTTTTTAAATACATTACAACTGTGCCCTCGGTTCACTTCTGATTCGATCAATCAATCAATCAATTATGTCATCTATGCAGGCTTGGCTATTGAAATCACAGTAGCAAGCCCCTCACCAAAAAGGAAGTCCAAGGCTAACTCAAGTTATAGAAGAGGTGAAATCAGCCTGAAACTGGTTTGGCACCAGAGGAGACTGACCCTTTCCAGAACTAATTTTGAAAGGGCAGCATGAGGCAGAGATGTGACTTCACTGATTTGAAGAGTTACAACAAAACCAACACTAGTTTTAACTTTTGCAAGAAGGAACCAGGAAGGTTAAAGAGATTAAGAAAGAACGATTGCATGCACCAGGATATTGTTAGGTTCTTCTGTCTGTGTGACAGGCAAAAGGTGAACATTTAGAACGGTGCGTTCCATTTTCCCTTGTCAAGATAGATGAATGGCTCATAAAATCATAAGGTCATAGGGATGGAAGGAACTTGACAGACAATCTAGCCATAGATCCCTGTCATGCAGGACTCCACTGCAAGAACAACCTAAGAGAGGCTCCTTCTTTGGAGGCTTTTAAGCAGAGGCTGGCTGGCCATCTGTCAGCGGTGCTTTGAATGTGATTTTCCTGCTTCTTGGCAGAATGGGGTTGGACTGGATGGCCCATGAAGTCTCTTCTGACTTTATGATTCTAGGATGGCCATCTTAACAAGTCTATCACTTTATGAAGTTGTGTAGTCCAATAGTTCTGTCCGCAAGGAAGTTCTTTCTAATGTTTTGCTAGATTTTCCCCCTTGTACATGTTGATCATCCCTTATGAGGAAGAGTCACATCTCTGCCTCATGCTGCCCTTTCAAAATCAGTTCTGGAAAGGGTCAGTCTCCTCTTATGTTGAATTCCGAAATCCAAAACACTCCAAAATCTGAAACTGATGTCAGAGATAGTGACACTTTTGCTTACTGATGGATCGGTGCACCCAGCCTGTGTTTCATATCTAATATTATTAAAATTTTTGTATGCTAGCCATCCCCTTCCACGTGTTGCTGTAGTCCAGTCTGTGTATATGTGTTTTGTGAGTGTATATGTGTGTGTATATATTTGTCTATTTGTGTTTGCCTATATATATGTGGTTTTGAGCATGCATTGCATTTATATTTTTTTTGCATTTTTAGTCTCTTCTGCTGTGTTTTTTAGTATTTTTATGAGTGATGGTCACTCATTGGCCTGATTCTTGTAGTGTGTCCAAATTTGGTGTCAATTTGTCCAGTGATTTTTGAGTTATGTTAATCCCACAAATGAACATTACATTTTATTTATATAGACTAGCCGTCCCTTGCCACGTGTTGCTGTGGCCAACTCTGGTGGTCATGGGGGTTCTGTGTGGGAGGTTTGACCCAATTCTGTCGTTGGTGGGGTTCAGAATGCTCTGTGGTTGTAAGTGAACTATAAATCCCAGCAACTACAACTCCCAAATGTCAATATTCTATTTTCCCCAAACTCCACCAGTGTTCACATTTGGACATATTGAGTATTTGTGCAGAGTTTGGTCCCGATCCATCATTGTTTGCGTCCACAGTGATCTCTGGATGTAGGTGAACTACAACTCCAAAACTCAAGGTCAATGTCCACCAAACTTTTCCAGTATTCTCTGTTTGTCATTAGAGTTCTGTGTGCAAAGATTGGTTCAATTCCATCATTGGTGGAGTTCAGAATGCTCTTTGATTTTAGGTTAACTATAAATCCCAGCAACTACAAGGCTTATTGAATCTGATTTTCTGTGGGCAAGCAGATGGCGAATACTGGATGGCATATGTTCTGTATCAGAAACTAGACCAAATGTGGTCTATCCAATGCAGTTTCCTGAATAAAGCACCCCTAATAAACAAACCGAATCTAAAGTTGACAAGCTGCATTGTGTCCAGAGGAGAGCAACTAAAATGATCAAGGGTCTGGAGAACAAGCCCTATGAGGAGCGGTTTAAGGAGCCGGGCATGTTTAGCCTGAAGAAGAGAAGGCTGAGAGGAGATATGATAGCCATGTGAGAGGAAGCCACAGGGAGGAGGGAGCAAGCTTGTTTTCTGCTTCCCTGGAGACTAGGACGCGGAACAATGGCTTCAAACTACAAGAGAGGAGATTCCATCTGAACATGAGGAAGAACTTCCTGACTGTGAGAGCCGTTCAGCAGTGGAACTCTCTGCCCCGGAGTGTGGTGGAGGCTCCTTCTTTGGAAGCTTTTAAACAGGGACTGGATGGCCATCTGTCAGGGGTGAATGCAATTTTCCTGCTTCTGATGCACTCTTAATTTGTAAATTTGTACACTGAGACAATCCTGCTGAGGGAGGGAAAACTAGTTCACCAAAGAGACTGTGCATTACTTTTGATGTCTGATAATCAATTCTTCAATAGCACCACCAGTAAAGTGATGTGGGGGGAAAAAACCTACAAGGCAAATCTTCTGAATAATCTCTAGCAAAATCAAAATGATACAAGAAGTTCACAGGAAAAAGCTCAGGGAGAGATGTTGTCATCTTTTAGAACTTTTTAAAGGAGAGTTACAAGAAAGTCCTGTTTGCAGTTATGTGTGTTTCAACATTTCTCTAAGACGGCAATCCCATAAATAGAGAGAACATTCAGAATTTGGAGAGATCTCAGATAAGACATCTACCATGAAAAGTCTGTACGTTCTCCTTGCTGTCGCTGTCCTTCTCTTCCATGTTGCTTCAGGTAAGAAGAGGGGTCAACTTGGTTCCTTGTAAATAGATATCCTGCTTATGTATGAAGGGGAAGGTATATTAATTTTAAGGAAGTGTAAGGGGTGATTTGAATGCAGTATTCCTGTTTCTTGGCAGAATGGGGTTGGACTGGATGGCCCATGAGGTCTCTTCCAACTCTTTGATTCTATGATTCTAAGATTCTAAGAATTGGATCTCTTTTTCCTTCCCTGGTTCCCTCCCTCCTTCCATCTTAACATTTCCACCCCACTTTTCATTAGAAAACGCTCTCTGAGATATTCAGAAAAATCAATACAATATGTCCACAAGAAGATCAAACCAGTCCATACTCCAGGAAATAAAACCCGACTGCTCATTAGAGAGAAGGATATTTGAGACAAAGATGAAGTACTTTGTTCACATCATGAGAAGACAGGAAAGCTTGGTGAAGATGCTGTGGAAAATAGAAGAGAAAAGGGAAGAGGGGCCGACCAAGGTCAAGATGGATGGATGGCATCCTTGAAGTCACTGGTTTGACTCTGAAGGAGCTGGGGGAGGTGATGGCCAACAGGGAGCTCTGGCGTGGGCTGGTCCAGGAGGTCACAAAGAGTCAGGAGCTCATTAGAGGGAAGGATATTTGAGGCAAAGATGAAGTACTTTGATCACATCATGAGAAGACAGGAAAGCTTGGAGAAGATGCTGGGGAAAATAGAAGAGTAAAGGGAAGAGGGGCCGACCAAGGGCAAGATGGATGGATGGCATCCTTGAAGTGACTGGCTTGACTTTGAAGGAGCTGGGGGTGGTGATAGCCAACAGGGAGCTCTGGCGTGGGCTGGTCCAGGAGGTCACAAAGAGTCAGAAGTGACTAAACTAATAAACAACAACAACAACATGTTCACTGTATTCACAGGAGACATTCCTGGACTTCATGAAGATATGAAAAGAAACAGATAATATTGAACCCTATTAAAATGAAGGATGACTAACCCAGGAATACCATGGAAAACCATTTGTTGACATGGATCAATCAAACCATGGATATCGGTCAGGCTGATATGGGGGCCATATTGTAATATGAGTGAGGCTCTGTATAAGCATTTTAGCTACAAATGTTGGCCTGCGGTTCAGTATTTATGTCATTCAACATGTTGTGTGTCTTTTAATCATTTCTGATTTATGGCAAACCAATCACAGGGCTTTCTTGGAAAAAATATTCATATGGAGGTTCTTTGAGGCTAAGAGAGTGTGATTTGTACCAAGTCACGCAATAGGTTTCCAGGGTAGATGGAAATTCAAACCCTGGTATCCAAAGTGATAACCCAAAAGTTAAATTACTACACCACACTGCTGTCTTGTAAACTGATTTACAGTCACCAAAAGATGAACTGTGATGTTGTGAAATTCTTGCATCGTCTTGGACCATTACAAAGAACCAACATCATAGCTGTTGTGTCAGGATAGGTCTCAGTCCAATCTAGCCCAGTCTAGTGTAGGCATCAGTTGGTCACATGAGTCTGACCTAGTTTAGGCATGAGTTGGCTACATTAGACCAGTCTAGCTAGGCATCATTTGACAATCAGTGTGTTCCTGTATAGTAGGGGATGGACTGGATGGTACTTGTTGTCTCTTTCACCTAAACCATTCTATGATTCTGTGACCACATGCTTCCAGTTTAATCTAGGTATGAGTTGGCCATGGAAGGCTTAATGTGAGCAACCATTCCCTAGTGAGCAACCTTTCCTGATCATCTGAAGACGCCAGCCAGGAGAAAATGCTGATAGAACATGACCATACAGCCTGGAAACCACACAATACCTGAGTCATTCTGGCCATGAAAGCCTTTGACAATATGTTCCCTAGTCTTTGCTAGGAGCAATTACAGAGCTTGGTATGTTTAGCCTGCAGCAGAAAAGGTTAAAAGGTGTCATGATAGTCACACTTACATACTATATTTGAACTGATGTCATATTGAAGATGGAGCAAGCTTGTTTTTATTGCTCCAGGAACTAGGACATGAAGCAATGGAATCAAACTTCAGGAAAAGAGATTCCATCACAATATTAGGAAGATCTTCTTGATGGCTTTCAGCATGCTGGTGCCTGGGTGTCCAGTGGAGTCTCCTTCCCTGGAGGTTTGAAACAGAGGCTGAACGCCATTGTTTGGGGGTGCTTTGATTGTGCATCCCTGCATGGCAGAATGGGTTAGGACTGGATGGACCTTGTGGTCTACTCTAACTCTATGATAACATGAGCTCCAATGTGGAATGATTCCACTGATTCCTACTTATGGTTAATTGAAAGCTCAGATTAGACAATGCTTGTCAAGGACTTTGAATGTTTGAAATAATGACATTACTGCTGCCCTTCTACGCTGAGCAAGTACGGTAAGTAAAAACAGCCAATCATCCAAATGTGTTGCTTTCTCCTTGCATACAATGAGATCACAATGTTTTCTTTCACGCAGGGCACTCTGACAACTGCCAGGAACTGGGAGGCTACTGCCAGATTCCTTTAAGGAAGAAATGTCCCTATGGATCACTTCCGGCCAACTGTGGCATTAATGCCAAATGCTGCAAAAGTAAGTGAGGATGTTGAACAGCTCAAACTGATGAAATTTCAAAGACACATAACGCTACAATACCACTCCTCTTATCCATAGATCTGATACCCATGTTCCAAAAATTATTCTCTCTGCAAAATTATTTTCCCTGCAATTTTCCTGCTTTTTGGCAAGGGTTGTATTGGATGGCCCATGAGGTCTCTTCCAACTCTATGATTTTATGATTCTATAATTCTAAGGACAGTCTTGTTCTTCCATTGCAATTCTGTGGTATGTTCCTTACCAAAGTACATTCAAAACAGAAGATCACAGCTTCAGGTCTCAGCTTCAGGTCTCCATGGAGACTATCTTGGAATGTATCCCCAGTGGATATGGGTGCTGTATTGTATTTGAATTCTTTTCTATTGACCTGATTTTCTTTTGAAAGCCAGATTCTGTCAAAGAAAAAGGTGGAATTTCTGCCCATGTGCATGTTTCTATTTGTCTGGATGGAGTCCAGTCGGCTTTAGATGAGACAATTCTCTTGCTAAAGGAGTACTGAGCAACTTGTAGCCTTCCAGATGTTTCTGGACAACACTCCCCATCATCCTTCACATTGACATTTGCATGAACATAGTATAGCCCAGTGGTGTCCAAAATGTTGCTCTTATAAGACTTCAAATCCTAGGGCACTTCCACACAGCCCTATATCGCAGAATATCAAGGCAGGAAATCCCACATGATTACAATGTGGACTCAGATAATCCAGTTCAAAGCAAATATTGTGAGATTTTCTGCCTGGATATTATGGGATATAGGACTGTGTGGAAGGGCCCCTAGAAGTCCCAATGGGGATCAGTCAGGAAATCTGAGCTCAGAAACATCTGAAAGATCACTGGAATAGTCACATTGGATGGCTTGAGAAGCATGACCTTAGAGGCCAGAGCCAATTGCCTATTTAACATGCCATAAAGTGTGTAGCACATAGGTTGTCACTGCTATTGTGTGCCTTCAAGTCAACTCCAACTTGTAATGGACATATTCTGTTGTTTTCCTAGAAAGGTTGTCTTCCAAGGTTGAAAGAGTATGACTGGCAGTCTGGCACTAAGTGACCGAGTGGGTTTCCATGATTGAATAAGAATTTTAACAATGGTCTCCCAGAGTACTAATCCCATAATCAAACTATCTCAAATCCCAGACTCAGACTATCTCACCCCACCTTTACTTGGGAAAATTAATTTAATTGTGGATTAGCCAGAGGGAGAACTTTGATATTATCTGCATCTTTGAAGATAAGAAACAACAGTAAGTAGCGATCACTTGATTGAGACCAGCTTTTTATGTTTTTTGTATTCCCTTTTAGTGTACTGACATATTCATCATAAGGAAATATGAATAGCAAGAATTTTAGTGGGTTTTTTAAACTGCCATGCCTCCAAGGCCTAGGATGAGTCTGTAACTAGAGTATGGTTGACAGATCTCAGGATCCGAGTCTCCAGTTTCCACCAGCCATCTCCAGGTGGACCATGAGAGTACAAATTCTTTAGTTTTGTGGACTTAGTTCTGGGCAAAGGAAAAGAGCAGTTTGTGCAACTCTCCAGCTCAACATCTTGCTGAAAATTTGCAAAGGCTAATTGATTTATTGCCTCAACTTGAAAAGACTTTTGGGTGTGTCTGTGTATTTACATTAGGATCTTGGTATCTGCTGGGGTTTTGTTCTATGACCCACTTGGATGCTGAAATGCAATAACATACAGTACAAAGTAATAAAATGGCATTTCTTATATAAAATGGCAAATGAAGGCTGCTATTTGGATTTTTCAAAAATAATTTGAAGCAATGGATGGTGACATGAAGCATCGCTGAATATGGAGAGCTGACTGTACTTAGGTAAAGGTTTCCCCTGACATTAAGTCCAGTCATATCCGACTCTGGGGGCTGATGCTCATCTCCATTTCTAAGCCGTAGAGCCAAAGTTGTCCATAGACACCTCCAAGGTCATGTGGCCAGCATGACTGCATGGAGCACCGTTATCTTCCTACCAGAGCGGTACCTATTGATCTACTCACATTTGCATGTTTTCGAACTGCTAGGTTGGCAGAAGCTGGGGCTAACAGCGGGAGCTCACCCCTCTCCCCAGATTTGAATCTGTGACCTTTCGGCCAGCAAGTTCAGCAGCTCAGCGGTTTACCCACTGCACGACTGGGGGCTGTACTTAGCCTTTTACTTCTCTCCCAGTCTTTGTGCTACCAGGGTTCAGTATGAACTAGGTTATAAAATTCAGCTAAAAGGGAACTGTGTCCCGAATCATTTAAAATACTTTTTCCTGCCTTGTTCATGGTTATCAGTGTGGAATTTGCCCTAATCCAGCCACGCTCAATTAAATCTTTCGAGAGGAAAGATTCCAGTAAGATCACGTCTCCTCTCTATCCCGTCCTGATGAGTTTGTGCTTTGAACTCCGTTTAAATCCATCAAAGACATCTGAGAACAAAAAGAAAAGACAAACTGGAACATTTTAGAAGCAGATTAAAAAGTAGAAAGACCAAAAATAAATTTGCCCATCCCTGCCAAATCAGGAGAATGGGAGGATATGTTTTCATTGATGATAGAATCCTCTGTGTTTGTTTTTCTATGCAGTAAAACCACCAACAACACAACGTGGCCCTGATTAGGGTGGCCGTTTTCCATGTTTCACTGAGAAAAAGGAATACCAGTCTGATTAAAGAAGAATACCTTCATCTCCATGTCTATTTCCCTAGTGAGTGAGATAAATTCTCATCTCACCCTGCATTGTTTGTTTTGTTTTTTGTTAAAAATGTCTGGTTGCTGATGACACGATAAATAAATAAATCTCACTCTGCAAAGATACAGAATGGGGAATGCATGGTTCGATAGCAGCACATGTGAAAAAGATCTTGGAGTCCTCGTGGGAAGGGGAACAGGAGACAACAATGTGATGTGGCGGCAAAAAAAAAACCAATGGGATTTTGGCCTGCATCAATAGGAGTCTAGTGTCTAGGTCCAGGGAAGTCATGCTACCTCTCTATTCTGCTTTGGTTAGACCACATCTGGAATATTGTGTCCAGTTCTGGGCACTACAATTCAAGAGAGATATTGACAAGCTGGAATGTGTCCAGAGGAGGGTGACTAAAATGATCAAGGGTATGGAAAACAAGCCCTATGAGGAGCAGCTTAAAGAGCTGAGCATGTTTAGCCTGAAAAAGAGAAGGCTGAGAGGAGATACGATGAGGGCCATGGATAAAGATGTGAGAGGAAGTCTTAAGGAGGAGGGAGCAAGCTTGTTTCTGCTGCCCTGGACACTAAAACGGGAACAGTGGCTTCAAATTACAGGAAAGGAGATTCCACCTGAACATTAGGAAAATCTTCCTAACTGTGAGAGCTGTTCAGCAGTGGAACTCTCTGCCCCGGAGTGTGGTTGAGGCTCCTTCTTTGGAGGCTTTTAAATAGAGGCTGGATGACCATCTGTCAGGGCTGCTTTGAATGCAATTTTCCTGCTTCTTGGCAGGGGGTTGGACTGGATGGCCCATGAGGTCTCTTCCAATTCTATGATTCTATGATTGAATTCTCCACATTTTCTTTTGTCTAGAGCAACCACTAGAGGACTGTGCTGCTCTGGGAGGCTACTGCCATGTTCCACTGAGTGAAGAATGTCCATCTGGTGAAGGTCTACCAGTCAATTGTGGCATCAATGGAAGGTGCTGCAAACCAGTTTAATACATACCTTTGCTTGTGGAAAGGAGCCTCTTTGAACAATGCTTTAGAAATAGCCACAGAAGAATCCAATCATCAGCTACTTAAAGGCAGATTAAATGTGTCCATTCATTGTAACCCTTTTCTAATGCACAATACAAGTTATACTGTGGTAATGATAGAATGTTGTCTCCTCTGGTTTCAGTTTGTTTCACAATAATGTGCATTCAAAAATCAACCTGCGATTTGGAACAATTCCAATGATACAGCTTATGGTGGTGCTGTGCCTTCAGGTCATTTTCAATTTATGGGAACCCAAAGGGATTTTCCAGAGCAGAGAGTTTATGACTAGTTGAAGGTCATTGTTGTTTATTCGTTCAGTCACTTCCGACTCTTTGTGACCTCATGGACCATCTCACGCCAGAGCTCCCTGTCGGCTGTGACCACCCCCAGCTCCTTCAGAGTCAAGCCAGTCACTTCGAGGATACTATCCATCCATTTTGCCCTTGGTCAGCCCCTCTTCCTTTTCCCTTCCATTTTCCCCAGCATAATTGTAGTCTTGACATCTCACCAATAACAACATCTAGTTGGCCCTGGCTCATAGATGTTACATTCCAGGTTTATTTTATTTTATTTTATTTACTATGTTTTTATACCACTCTTCTCAGCCCTCAGGGCAACTCAGAGCAGTTCACAACCATAATACAAAACAAAAAACATGATAAAAACAGTTAAGACGCATTTAAAATGATAACACTTATAACAATCAATAAGCATCTACATCTTATATTGTCTCATAGTTAAAATCAAGATCCAGTCTCATCATCCAATTGCTCCATATTTCTATATTAGTTACACTGCCTATTCAAATGCCTGCTCTAGAGTGGTCTTTTCAATAACACATTCTGCAAATCTTCCCCCTGACTTTTGTTGTTCAATGGGAATCAATACTTTTTGGCAGTATGGAGTGGCGTGTGTATGGGAGATATCCAGTCTCGTCATCCAATTGTTCCATATTTCTATATTAGTTACACTGCCTATTCAAATGCCTGCTCAAATAACCAGGTCTTCAATTTCCACCAAAATGCTAGCAGGGAGGGGGCCAATCTAATTTCTGTAGGGAGGGCATTCCACAGCCAAGGGGCCACCACTGAGAAGGCCCTGTCTCTCGACCCCGCCAACCGTACTTGTGATGCAGGCGGGACTGAGAGCAGGGCCTCCCCAGATGATCTTAACATCCTAACTGGTTCATAGGAGGAGATCCGTTCCAACAGGTAAGTTGGGCCAGAACGGCTTAGGGCTTTATAGGCTAATGCCAGCACCTTGATTTGTACCCGGTAGCAAACTGGCAGCCAGTGGAGCTGGCGCAACAGAGGAGTTGTATGCTCCCTGAGTGCCGCTCCTGTTAACAACCTGGCTGCCGAGCGTTGGACCATTTGAAGCTTCCGAACAGTCTTCAAAGGCAACCCCATGTAGAGAGCATCGCAGGTTCCTATGGTGAGTAGATCTATAGAGCATCGGATTCATCGTTCACCTCCAGCACCATCGGCCACTAGCCTTCCTTTCGGCTTTGAACTAGCTGCGTCATCACATCTGGGGCTAGTTGAACTCATCCCCTGATCCTCCCCAGTAGCATTTGACCATCTTCTGACCTGGAAGTCCCATCTTCCGATGGCATACTAACATATCTCTGGTTGTACCGGTCCATTCAGTTTTTTTTGGCAAGAATACTGGGGTGGTTTGCCATTGCCTTCCCCAGGGATCGTGCTTGGTCTGACCTCTCTGCCACGACCGTCTTGGGTGTCCCTTCACGGTTTTGCTCCTGGCATCACCGAGGTGCTCAAGCTCCAGTGCTGCGACAAGGCAGCAATCCTTCGCTGGAGAGTTGAAGTTCTTCCAATAATAATAATAAAAACTTTATTTATATACCGCTCTATCTCCCCGATGGGACTCAGTACTGTTTCCAAGTAACAGACACCAAAAACATACAGAGTTAACAACATAAGCATAAAAATTATTACAACATAAACATAAAATTAAAATGATCAAAAGAACACATATACATTAAAAGTAATCCCGCCTGTTCTTCATGCATACTCTTAGGGCCAAGATTTCAGAAATGGGCCTAGGCAATTAAAAAAGGGCTGGATCGAGAATAGTGTAAACCAAGATATGGGGGGCCAGGGGAATGGGTAAGGTGCCATAACCGGCCACCAGCAATAGTAATAGTGGGCATGTGGCTGCTCGTTTCCAGGGCCTATTGGAGGGCTGACCAGGAGAACAGGTGGGAGGTACAAGGCCAGATTCTAGCAGTGTCCAGCGGCCGGCCTAGTACTAATTGTTTTCAAAGGCTCTTACTGAAAGAGGGGAGGGATGAGGCCTGTCATAACTGTAATTTTGCTACAGTTATGAATCGTAATGTAACTATCTGATATGCAGCATGTATTTTCATTCACTGGACCAAATTTGGCACAAATACCCAATATGCCCAAATTTGAATACTGGTAGGATTGAGGGGGGGGGGGGGGGAGGAGGATTGGTTTTGTCATTTGAGAGTTGTAGTTGCTGGGATTTATAGTTCATTTACAATCAAAGAGCATTCTGAACTCCACCAGTGATTGAACTGAACCAATTTTGGCACACAGAACTCCCATGACCAACAGAAAATACTGGAAGGGTTTGGTGGGCACTGACCTTGAGTTTTGGAGTTGCGGTTCACCTACATCCAGAGAGCACTGTGGACTCAAATAACGATAGATCTGGAGCAAACTTGGAATGAACGCTCAATATGCCCAAATGTGAACACTGGCAGAGTTTGGGAAAAATAGACCTTGACATTTGGGAGTTGTAGTTGCTGGGATTTATAGTTCACCTACAATCAAAGAGCATTCTGAACCCCACCAACAATAGAATTGGACCTAACTTTCCACACAGAACCCAGATGACCAAGAGAAAATACTGTGTCTTTGGCGACCCCTCTGACACCCTCTCGCGCCCCCCCCAGGGGTCCTGACCCCCAGATTGAGAAGCACTGCCCTAGACACTTGGGCCCTTGGGGCAGGGCAGCTCCTTCAGCCAGTCAGAACCCAACTAGCAACTTTTATCCAGTGGAACTTTTAATCAGCTGCCCCAAGAAGAACAGATACAACAGCTAAATCAACTTTCAGAATTTAATTTGTGAATTTTAACTGGCATTTTATCAATGAATTTCAACTTGCATTTCAACTGTGTACTGTACACCTTCCAACTTATCAATATCCTTCCTGAATTATAATGCCCAGAACCAAACACAGTATTCCAAGATAGGTATGGTTATGCATCAAGAGGATTCCAGTCTACGAATTCACCAGTAAAGTGAAAAGAGATCCAACTTGATTGGCAACAAAAATGCTTTCTGGAGAACATTTTTTGTTGTTCATTTGTTCAGTTGCTTCTGACTCTTTATGACCTCATGGACCAGCCCATCCCACAGCTGCCTGTCCGCCATGACCACCCCCAGCTCCTTCAAGGTCAACCCAGTCACTTCAAGGATAACATCCATCCAACTTGCTCTTGATTGGCCCCTCTTCCTTTTTCCTTCCATTTTCCCCAACAATAACAATTTGGGTGCTTAATATTGTGGTTATAGCATTTCTAGTATTATTATTATTATTATTATTATTATTATTATTATTATTTTACTGACAAAAAAACACAGTATGTCACAGCAAACGAGATACATATGCTTGATTTCGTATCATAAAATCACAAGTCGAACGCTTCCCAAGCGTCTAGGGCTGTGTGATGTATTTTCAAATGATGTGTGCAGATCCAAGTAAGGTGGTCTTTTGCAGTTGACAGATCGTGATTTTGTCAATGTCTCTTGTTTCCAAATGCCAGCTGAGGTCTTTTGGCATGGCACCCAGGGTGACGATGACCACTGGGACCACTTACAGTGGTTTATGCCAAAGCCTTATTATTATTATTATTATTATTATTATTATTATTATTATTATTTTGTTCTGTGACAAAATTGAAGGAAAAGTTGACAAGGAGAAGACCTGGTTATGGCTCACTAATGGAACCCTGAAGAAGGAGACAGAAGGCCTGATTCTTGCAGCCCAGGAGCAAGCCATCAGAACCAATGTCATTAAGGGCAGGATCGAAAAATCTGCTGATGATCCAAAATGCAGACTGTGCAAGGAAGCTGATGAAACCATGGATCGTATCCTCAGCTGTTGCAAGAAAATTGCACAGACAGACTACAAACAGAGGCACAACTATGTGGCCAAAATGATTCATTGGAACTTATGTCACAAGTACCACCTGCCAGTAGTAAAGAACTGGTGAGATCATAAACCTGCAAATAAACATGCAAAACTACTGTGGGACTTTCAAATCCAGACTGATAAAGTTTTGGAACAATACACCAGGCATCATGATTGTGGAAAAGAAAAAAGTTTGGATTATTGATGTTGCCTTACCAGGTTACAGTCAAATTGACTAAAAACAACAGGAAAAACTCAGTTGTTATCAAGACCTCAAAACCAAACTGCAAAGGCTCTGGCATAAACCAGTACAGGTGGTCAGTGGGTGCCATGCCAAAAGATCTCAGGCATTTGGAAACAATAAACACTGACAAAATCACAATCTGTCAACTGCAAAAGGCCACCTTACTTGGATTTGCATGCATCATTTGAAAATATTTTACACAGCCCTAAATGCTTGGGAAGTGTTCGACTTGTGATTTTGTGATATGAAATCCAGCACATATATCTCATTTGCTGTGTCATACTGTGTTCTTTTTGTCAGTAATATCCTTTCCTCCAGTGAGCAGTCAGGCAGTTTCCTGGAGTCTGGACTGGTCTGATCTTCTAAATATCTAGAAATCATCATTACCCTCCCAATTCCTGGGAAAAGTACTTTGAGGATTATAGAGAGGTTGATACTATCTGTTTCAAAGAGAAGGGGATGAACCTAGAAGAATGATAATGTTCTTCCTTAGAGATAACATTTGTTTGCTTTTTGTATTGTTCCCTTTGTGTGCACTGACATATTTAGCACCAGGAAAAATTTATAGAATACTTTTTAGCTGGGACCAGAACCAATCTGTAAATGGGGTCCTGTTTGCAGAAATCCGGGCCTGAAACTCTAGTTTCCGTCAGCCACTAAAAGTGCAAATATTGGAGTTAAATAATAATTATCAATTAAGTTAGCCTGCTATTATGGGCCTGTTGTTGTTGTTTATTCGTTCAGTTGCTTCTGACTTTTTGTGACTTCATGGACCAGCCCACGCCCGAGCTCCCTGTAGGCTGTCACCACCCCCAGTTCCTTCAGAGTCAAACCAGTCACTTGAAGGATACTATCCATCTACCTTGCCGTTGCTTGGCCTAACAGTGGGATCTCACCACACTCCCTGGATTTAAACTGCAGACCTTTCAGTCAGCAAGTTCAGCAGCTCAGCAGCTACAGAAATTCTCTAGTTTTGGTAGACTCAGTTCTGAGCAAGAGGAAAGGGCTGTTTGTGCAAATCTCCAACTCAGCTAAAAGAGCAACACTTTGCGGAGATTTCACAAAGGTTAATTGATTTGTTGATTCCACTAACAAAGATTTCCCAGGTATGTGTATCTGTGTACGTGCATTGGTATCCTATGCAATAGTTTAATAAAATAGTATTAAAGGCAAAGTTGCTTTGTGGAATATAAATATATTTTCAAGCTGTAGATAGACATCTTCTAATCATCTCTCTTTTCCTATGCATCCTTCCAATGTTTAAATTCGACTTGGACTCAAAACTACAGGAAAGGAGATTCCACCTGAACATTAGGAAGAATTTCCTAACTATCAGGCCCTTGAGGCTCGCCTAGCCCCTCTCGTTCCTGCTCCATATCAATGATTGGTAAGCAAAATACTGTTTGCTTACCGTTGAAAATTACCTAGGGCCGCCTCTGCTAACTATTCAGCAGTGGAACTCTCTGTCCCGGAGTGTGCTGGAGGCTCCTTCTTTGGAGGCTTTTAAATAGAGGCCGGATGGCCATCTGTCAGGAGTGCTTTGAATGTGATTTTCCTGCTTCTTGGCAGGGGGTTGGACTGGATGGCCCATGAGGTCTCTTACAACTATGATTCTATGATCGGCCCATCCTCTACACAGGCAAAAGTATGCCTTCAATCAACTCCCTATTTTCCTCCGCCTCCCTCACCGCAGCCAGGCAGCTGAATGGCAGTATTCTGCTAGTATTTCAGAACTATAAATAGTGGAAACTTTCAGGTCTTCTACAGATTGAGCAGCACTTTGCCTTAGAGCTATTTCTCTCACTCTGGAATCTTGAGGTCTCCAAGGAAGCTTGTGCCATGAAGTTACTTCTCTTTTTCATCGTGGTTGGGCTTGTGTTTTCCCAGTTTGTTGCAAGTAAGCAAGAAATGATTATTGTAGGGGGGTGGGGGAGATGATAAAAATATGCACACATATACAGATGCTGGTATCTTGTTAGTGACTGATTTAGCTCCAATTTCATAAAGGGTTAGAAAGTTCCCAATCTCCCATGTTCCAAAATAGCAAAAGTTTGCAAAAGTATAATAAAGGGTTCTGCCATAAATATTTTATATTTATTAATGAAAAATATAAAATATTTATTAGCAAACTATAGAACTTTCCGGGGGGGGGGGGGGGAGGTCATCGTGGCTCAATAACATAAGTAGTTCTATGTATCAGGGGTGAATTATGTATTACTAGCCATCCCCTGCCACGTGTTACTGTGGCCCAGTCTGTATATATTTGTCTTGTGCGTGTATATATGTGTTTATATATTTGTGTATATATGTGTGTTTGTGTATATATGGTTTTGCGCATGCGTTGTAATGTATTTTTTTTTGGGGGGGGGGTTGCTTTTTAAGTCTCTTCTGCTGTGTTTTTCAGTGTTTTTCATGAGTGATAGTCACTCGTTGGCCTGAAAGGTGTATTGTGTCCAAATTTGGTGGCAATTCGTCCAGTGTTTTTTGAGTTATGTTAATCCCACAAATTAACATTACATTTTTATTTATATAGATGGCACAACAAAGGTATTGTGTGGATTGCAGTGAATCTGGATTTGTTCATCCTGCAATGGCATGAATTGTAGCTATGCATATTGCACTTTGTGTTGCACCCCTGCAATTTCATTTAGTGCATTGCAACTCCATATTGGGTATTGGAATTATGCATTACAGAGTGGTCTTTTCAATAACACATTCTGCAAATCTTCCCCCTGACTTTTGTTGTTCAATGGGAATCAATGCTTTTTGGCAATATGGAATGGTGTGTGTATGGGAGATATGGTCTCCTTGAAGGTTAATGTGGTCCTCAACCTGTGAGTCCGCAGGTGTTTTGGCCCGTAACTCCCAGAAATCTATTTATTTATTTGTTTACTATGTTTGTATACCTGCTTTCTCAGCCCGTAGACGACTCAAGGCGGTTAACAGGGCAAAATTCAATGCTTACAATATCATAAATATAATTAAAACATAACATATAATGAAAAACTAAACAAATCAATAAAATACACATTCATAGTGTCTCCTTGTTAAAAACGCTATCTGGTCTCATTGTCTAATCGTTCCATTTTCCTATGTCAGTTACTCTGCATTTGCAAATGCTTATTCAAAAAACCACGTCTTGACTTTTTTCTGGAATGTTAAGAGGGAGGTGGCTGATCTAATATCTATAAGGAGAGCATTCCATAGCTGAGGGGCCACCACTGAGAAGTCCCAGTCTCTCGTCTCCGCCAAACGTACTTGTGATGAAGGTGGTAATGAGAGCAGGGTCTCTCCAGACGATCCTAAGGTCCTAGATCAGTGTTTCTCAAACCTCCTAATGCCATGACCCCTTAATACAGTTCCTCATGTTGTGCTGACCCTCAACCATACAATTATTTTCGTTGCTACTTCATAACTATAATTTTGCTACTGTTATGAATCGTAATGTAAATATCTGATATGCAGGATGTATTTTCCCATGACCAACAGAAAATACTGGGAGTGTTTGGTGGGCATTGACCTTGAGTTTGGGAGTTGTAGTTCACCTACATCCAGACAGCACTGTGGACTCAAACAATGATGGATCTGGACCAAACTTGGCATGAATACTCAATATGCCCAAATGCGAACACTGGTAGAGTTTGTGGAAAATAGACCTTGACATTTGGGAGTTATAGTTGCTGGGATTTTTGTTCACCTACAATCAAAGAACAGGCTGTGTCCCACCAACGATAGAATTGGGCCAAACTTTATTTATTTATTTATTTATTTGCTTCACTTTTATACCGCATATTTCAGCCCTTGACGGGCGACTCAATGCGGTTTACAGTGCAATTAAAAACACAGCAATACAACAACCGGGACGACAATGTCGCTCCACAACAATTAACATCAGACAGACAAATCAACAAACAACATATATAGCGCCTCCGTTAAAGTCAGATCCATTCTCATAGTCATTGTGCCGTTCCTATGTTCAGTTACCGTCTTCCTTAATTAGTTGCATTGCCTAGCCAAACGCTTGTTCGTAAAGCCAGGTCTTGACCATTCTCCGAAACGCCAGCAACGAAGGTGCCTGTCTGATGTCTGTTGGTAAGGCATTCCATAGCCGAGGGGCCACCACTGAGAAGGCCCTGTCTCTCGTCCCCGCCAAGCGCACCTGTGACGTAGGCGGGATCGAGAGCAGGGCCTCCCCAGACGATCTTAATGTTCTAGTCGGTTCGTAGGCGGAAATGCGTTCGGAGAGGTAAGCGGGGCCAGAACCGTTTAGGGCTTTATAGGCCAAGGCCAGCACCTTGAATTGAGCCCGGTAGCGGATTGGCAGCCAGTGGAGCTGGCTCAGCAGAGGAGTGGTGTGCTCCCTGAGTGCCGCTCCTGTTAGTAACCTGGCTGCCGAGCGCTGGACCATCTGAAGCTTCCGGGCCGTCTTCAAGGGCAACCCCACGTAGAGCGCGTTGCAGTAATCAATCCGGGATGTGACCAGAGCTTCACACACATGATCCCCAATGCAGTGTTTTCTGATGGTCTTTGGTGACCCCTCTGACACCCCCTCACGGTTCATAAGGGGTGATGCTTTTGGACATGTAAGTTGTTTACCAACTGTTAGGATTTCTGGGAGTTGAAGGCCAAAACATCTGGGGACCCACCGGTTGAGAACCACTGCTGCCAGTCCCTGTTTTAAGGCTGGACTAGAGTAGATCTCCACCTGCAACACGAGAAGCCACCAACTATATCCCCAATAAGACTGTCAAGTTTATCTTGTTTCTCCAATCCGTGTCCATTTTAGTGCCTTCATTATCCAATCTTAACTAATGACCCCATTTTCTATTTCTTTTTAGAAGCTGAACCAAACCATTGTGTCGAAAATGGTGGCTTCTGCATTCTTCGGACTTATGGCTGTCCCGTCGACAAAACTCTCCCCCATAAATGTCGTTTTCACTACCATGTATGCTGCCAGGAGTTTCATAGATGAGACCCTTCTAAGTGAGTGTTGGCAACCCAACAATCTTTACTCAGTCAACTTTCATGGGTATAATGTGTGCCAACATAGACAGGGTTAAATCAATCCAACACAATTATTAAAGCATGTTTTTTTTTTTAAAAAAAAACCAAACAAACTCACAACCTGGATTTTCTTCTTTGGATTTTAAAAATACGGCTATGGTGGAAATATAAAAAAATCAAAACCATTTGGCAGTTGATACACAAGAAGATAGAAGCCATTTTGCAAATAAGTTTCGAGCTCAAACCAGAATATTTTTTACTAGGCTTAACAGACTTTGAAATGGAAAAGAACACAAACAGAATCTTCATTTATCTAATAAGGGCAGCCAGGATTAAGTTGGCACAATTATGGAAAACTAAAGAAATACCGACAATTGACAACTGGCTATTGAAAGTTTGGGATATAATAAATATGGACCTGCTAATGCAAAAATTAACTGACAACAACAACAATAATAAGTAGGTTCTTGTGGGTTTTTTCGGGCTATATTGCCATGTTCTAGAGGCATTTCTCCTGACGTTTCACCTGCATCTATGGCAAGCATCCTCAGAGGTAGTGAGGTCTATTAGAACTAGGAAAGTGGGGTTTATATATCTGTGGAATGGCTGGGGTGGGGCAAGGAGCTCTTCCCTGCTGCAGCTAGGTGTGAATGTTTCAGCTGATCACCTTCATTAGCATTTGAAGGCCTGCCTGAGCCTGGGAAAATCTCTTGCTGGTAGGTGTTAATCTGTGCCTGGTTGTTTCCTCTCTGTTGTTTTGCTGTTGTAATTTTAGAGTTTTTTAATACTGGTAGCCAGATTTTGTTCATAACAACAACAATAATAATAATAATTTCTTTGTACTCTGCTACCATCTTCCCAAGGGACTCGGTGTGGCTTACATGAGGCCAAGCCCACAATACAACAATAAACAATAGCAACAATAATTCAAAACAATAAAAACTCACAGAAAATGAGCAGTAAACATTAACAATAACACGACACGTTTAAAAACCTATGGCTGGGCCAAATGTAATAATTAAAATTTAAAAAAATAATGCTGGGCATGACAAGGTGACATATAATTAGGATAGACGTTTTGGAGAGGGATGAAATGTGCAGACAAACCTAGATCACTAATAAAGTGCGTTTATGGACATATTGCTGGGAGTTTCCTTATTCTGAGAAGGCACACTGAAACATCTATGTTTTCAGGCTCCTCCTAAAGACCGCCAGCGTTGGGGTATGCCTAATGTCCTTGGGGAGTGAGTCCCAGAGTCAAGGGGCCACCACTGAGAAGGCTCTCTCCCTCATCCCCACCAATCGCGCTTGCGATGGTGGTGGGAGTGCAAGCAGGGCCTCTCCAGATGATCAAAGAGATCGTGTGGGTTCGTACACAGAGATGTGGTCACGCAGGTAGGCGGGTCCCAAAAAACAAACTGGGAGAAATTTGTTGATTTTATTAGAAAAGACAATGTAGAAATTCATATTCAGACAGTATGAGAAAGCATCAAAGGCTAAAGTACTAAGTGAAATTAGATGGACGTTAGATAGGAAATTCAAAAATAAGAGTTGTTAACACAACCTAAAGCAACCTGGAAGTTACATGTAACTTTTGCTTGTCGTCGTCCCCCCACTTTTGAAATCTTTTTTTGGTTATTACTGCCTTTTTTCAACTTCACACTCCCCAACCCCCATCTCTTTCCTTTCCTACTTTCCTTCTCATATTTTTCCCACACTTTTGATGTACACCTATCATGATTTTACTAACTTTCCTCATGCTCCAACCTCTCAGAGTCAAATTATTCTTAATAAAAATAAGTTGGAAAAAAACTGTCAGACTCAGTCCAAGATATTTTGTCACTTGGATAAGACTGAACACAATCTTCCGGGTGGGGGGGGGGGGGGGGGAGGTGCTCTCGATCCCACCACTGTCACAATCGCGGTTGGTGGGGACGAGAGACAGGACCTTCTTGATGGTGGCTCCCCGGCTTTGGAACTCCCTCCCACAGGAGATTAGAACTGCTCCCTCCCTCCTGACATTCAGGAAGCTAACAAAGACTTGGCTATGGAATGTGCCCTTTGATAACTGAATCAACCTTGGTCCACATAGAAGGAGAATGAATAACTGTGAATTATGACCAGGAATGTTTTGACGACGTGGCTATGTAAGTGTGATGATGACGATGTTGTATTGTAATATGTTTTTAATTGTGTAATGATGATGCATTGTGTGGTTTGTATTTTTGTATATGAACACATGTTGTGAACCAGATCTGAGTCCCTCTTGTAGGTGAGAAGATTGGTATAGAAAACTTTTAAATAATAAATAAATAATAAATAAGGTCCTCCCTTCCTCAGAAAATCCCACATTATCTGAGTGTGGACTCAGGTAACCTAGCTCAATGCAGATAGTGTGGAATTTTCTGCCTTGATATTCTGGGTTATAGGTGTTCTGGTACAGCTGTACCAGGAGCTCCAACTTTATTTTCTTTCTGTTATCTGTTTTGCAGTCATAGGATAGGCCACCTGTCTATCATCATTAAGCTTTGGTTCCTCCCCCTGTTCAGGCTCTGGGAGGGAAAGGAGCCATTTTTTATCAGTCTCACACAAGGAAGCTAGACTATAGGACGCAGACCAGCTCGTCCTGTAGGAAAAGCTTCATTTCTCAATAACCACCAGGGTTACAGAAATTCCAACAGAAACAGAAGGAAAGGGGCATCCAGGAAAACTGAAATTTACTGAACTCAGCTGAAATATCTTGAAGCCTCATCCGGTAAGGTATGCTTGATACCCAGACGCACTTGGATTCGGTAGCAGCACCCACATCGATGAGACATAGATAAAAAGCAGCCCGGGAGAGGTTAAAAAGGGTTTTTTCCTACAGAAAAGGTTCAGTTAATCAAAGTCAGGTGCCAGTCCATTGAAGACTAGTCTAAGAAAGCCTTGAAGTGCTGTTTGAAGTATTGAAGATTTGTTGTTTGTTCCATAATAAAGACTTTGTTGTATCATTAAAGACTCTAAAGACCCGAGAAATCCCTGAGAACCTCTCTTTGAGGCGTCCCTGGCTTCCCGCTGGGCTAAAGTATATGTCCTATAGTAAAGTACAGCTATTACAGGCCCAGCGTGCGACAGAACAATAGGATTGTGTGGAAGGAAGGAAAGAAAGAGGTAGAAAAGGAAGAAATGAGAGAAAGAAGAAGGGGAATAAAAAGGGGGAAGGAAGGGAAGAGGAAGAGAAGGAAGGAAGGAGAGAAGGAAAGAAAAAAGGGAAGGAAGGGAGGAAAAAGGGAGGGAGGGAAAGAAGGTGAGAAAGAGGGAGAGAAGGTTGGCTACAGAAACACATGTGGGTATAGTTAGTATTTTATAAAAAGAACATATCTATGTCTTTGTTTTTTTCAGCAAGCATTTAATAATAATACAGGATTGATTTAACCATGACTATCTTGGCACAGGTGGAGCCCATGGTAATTGATTGAGTGAAGATCTGTCACTTCAGTCAAGATTTCAGGGTTGCCAGAACTCACGTAGAAGGCTCTCATATACAACAGTCATATTCTCCATCATTACAATCAAATGGGTAGGGATTCTTCAAGACACAGGCATACTTCTTAAGTAGACAGATTCCACCATTATTTTCACAAGGGTTATTAAGGGACTCTTAAAAGAAATAGAAAATGATGTCCTTAGTGCAGATATGATACTGGAGGAGGATTAAAATGGACACATATTGCATAGGATGAAGAAAGAGAATTTTTTGTACAAATGACCTTTTCTCAAAAACCATTTTTCATTCAAATGTACAAACAAAAGAAAAAAATACTGATAAAATACAATCACAGCGACAAATTAAATTAAAACTACACGGAGAAACAAAATAAAAAACAGTAACAAAAACAATTGTTCATTCTATAAAAAAGTAACTAATATACCTTTATCTACACCATATGACCTAAATACATTCTAAAAATAGTATTCTTCATCATCATCATCATCATCATCACCATATTTAATTACTTATTAATCGCCCTCCATCTGAGAATGCTCTAGGCGATTTACAGCTAAATTGTAAAAGATAAAATAAAGAAGCGTAATCCCACCACTTGTCAACAAAATTATGTGAGGAAGTATTAATCTTCTTTATAGCCACTAATATTCTGTGAGGAACCTTCTTTTAGATATCAATTAAGCTGCCACCAATATGTTTTGAGACGCTGGTTTAGGTCTCTGTTTATCTTTAGTTGTGTTGTGAGGTGACTTTGGTAGTGTGGAATGCACCCAGCATGACAGCAATCGAGGAGGCAGGTTTGAAATATAAAGAGAACAAGTTTAATTGTTAACAGAACGTAATTGTTGCAGTTTTGAGAATTTGAACTTGGCACAAGGCTTGATGTTACAAAATGGCTGGTTTGAGATACATGTTTCTGATGATACAATTCTACAAACTTCTTCTTTAGTGAAGTGCTTATACTACTTCAGAGTTCCCTATTGTGAATATCCACACGGTTTGCCCTATACTCGGAACAAACCACTGATCACCAGTCTTTCCTTACTGGCAATCCTGAAAACCCCCTCTGTTAGATTCCTTTAACCTAAGCAATCTAACAAGGTAACACCTTCAGCTTTCTTGCTGAAGAAATATTCACAAATTCTAGGAACTACTGAATTCTCACAGCTTCACAACAGAGCCCTAACTGGCTATCCTCTTCCCCGGGTCTCTTCCACCGGACTGGAGCTTAACTGCCACTTTCAAACCTTTTCCTCCTTAAGCTCCGCCCACCTCCTCTGAGGCTTTGTCTTGTCACCATGGTAACCTATCCCTCACAGCTAGGCCATGGAAATAAATGTAATACATAAATACAGATTCAACACAGTACATTTAACACTCTATAATAAACATTATAAATACAGTTTAAACACATTATAAATAACACTTTATAATAAATACATCTCTACACATACATACAGAAATTAAAAATTAATAGAGATCGAATGTTCTAGTGAAAAGCCAGGTCTTAAGCAGAATTCAAAACGATCTTGACAGATTAGAGAGATGGGCCAAAACTAACAAAATGAAGTTCAACAGTGACAAATGCAAGATACTCCACTTTGGCAGAAAAAATGAAATGCAAAGATACAGAATGGGGGACGTCTGGCTCGAGAGCAGTACGTGTGAAAAAGATCTTGGAGTCCTCGTGGACAACAAGTTAAACATGAGCCAACAATGTGATGTGGCGGCAAAAAAAAGCCAATGGGATTTTGGCCTGCATCAACAGGAGCATAGTGTCTAGATCTAAGGAAGTAATGCTACCCCTCTATTCTGCTTTGGTTAGACCACATCTGGAATATTGTGTCCAATTCTGGGCACCACAATTCAAGAGAGATATTGACAAGCTGGAATGTGTCCAGAGGAGGGCGACTAAAATGATCAAGGGTCTGGAGAACAAGCCCTATGAGGAGCGGCTTAGGGAACTGGGCATGTTTAGCCTGAAGAAGAGAAGGCTGAGAGGAGATATGATAGCCATGTATAAATATGTGAGAGGAAGCCACAGGGAGGAGGGAGCAAGCTTGTTTTCTGCTTCCTTGGAGACTAGGACGCGGAACAATGGCTTCAAACTACAAGAGAGGAGATTCCATCTGAACATTAGGAAGAACTTCCTGACTGTGAGAGCCGTTCAGCAGTGGAACTCTCTGCCCCGGAGTGTGGTGGAGGCTCCTTCTTTGGAAGCTTTTAAGCAGAGGCTGGATGGCCATTTGTCAGGGGTGGTTTGAATGCAATATTCCTGCTTCTTGGCAGGGGGTTGGACTGGATGGCCCATGAGGTCTCTTCCAACTCTTTGATTCTATGATTCTATGATTAAGTGCGAGAGTAAAAGGCCCTAAGTCACGCATGGCTCTCATGTAGGGCGGCAAGGAATTCCATAAGGCAGGGGCAGAAATAGAAAAAGCTCTGCGTCTGGTCCTTTCCAAGTGCACTTCTCTAGGACCCGGTCACGTTGGGCTGATCGTTGCGGCCTCCGATGATGGGAGAAAGAGAGACGGTCCCTAAGGTACGATAGACTCTGGCTGTAAAGAATTTTAAAGATTAGAACCCACATCTTATACAGCACACGGTACTCAGTTGGAAGCCAATGTAAATGTTGCAGCACTGGTGTTATATGGCATTTCACGGGCGTTCTTGTGAGTAGCCTGGCTGCCGCATTCTGAACAATACGGAGCTTTTGGGTCATAGACATTAGAAGGCCAACATAGAGGGCGTTGCAATAGTCCAGCCTAGACGTGACCATGGCATGGATGACAGTTGCCAGAACCTCGTCAGGTAGATAAGGTGCCAGTTGCCTCGCTTGTCGTAGATGGAAAAAGGCCTGTTTGCTGGCAGCAGTGACCTGAGCTTCCATTGTCAGCTGCGAATCCAATGTATTGCATGCATTGGTAACCTCAGGGACGGCTGAAGCAATAGGCAAGATAGCATTTGTGTATAGTGAGAATCCCCGAGGGGCACTCTTGAGGCGCCCCTGCACAAGTCCTGAAAGGAGAAGCCCTAGTCCTGAAAGGAGAAGCGAAGGCCCTTCTGAAAAGACGCCTTCCCCGCAGCCCCTCTCCTTGGCTTTCATTCCACCTACAAAGCACCCACCCCCATTTGAGCCCCAATTCGGCGCGCTTTGTGCTTTGGAGATGGGATGAAGCTGAAGGAGAGGAGCCCTTTTTGGAAGGGCCTTCACTTCTCCTTTCAGGACTAGGACCTGTGTAAGTAAACTTCTGGTTTGTAAGGTAACGTCTTTTATTCACCTCTACCTTCTACCTTTTATTTTTCAGTGATTGGTTTGGGAGGGGGCGCCAAAATACTGTTTGCTTACACTTGAAAATTACCTAGGGCCGGTAAGAAGACATTAGAATAGAATAAAACATGACATGATTTCTTTGGGGAGAGAATTGGGGGGAAACATAGAATGAGAGAAATTAGACTATCTCTGAAAAAAGGATTTACATTCTCAATTACAGGGTCCATTAGAACTTACACAAAATATTTTTCAGAAGCAATATAACTCCAGAGTTATATATAGTGAAACCATGGTCGTGAGATATGGCCAACATTGAATACAGATCGGGTTTGGGGAATCTGACCCACAATTTTGGGAATTGTAGTTTTATTGTAATCAAAGAATCTTACAAACCTGACCAACAATGGATCTGGACCAAACTTGGCACACATACCAACTTTGAATACTGGTGGGGTTCGGGGGGGATTGACCTACGATTTTGGGAATTGTAGTTCACCCACAAACAAAGAACATTGTGAATTCAACTGATGATGGATTTGGACCAAACTCAGTATGCATAACAAACATGGTCAACTTTGAATACTTATGAGTTGGGGAATTCACCTATAATTCACACACCTCTGTATGCATTTTCTTATGAGAGCATTCATTAAAAAACCAAAGTAAAGACTGACTTATTCTAATAAATAGCATTACAATTTACCTAACCCGGGCATTGCTGGGTACCTAAGGTAGTATTTCTGTAAAATACGCATGTGTAAATGCACAGAACAAAGATTAATCACATTAAATGTGGAATGTGAATTTAAAATTCATAGTTACAAACTGACTGACTCAATTCTGTTTAAAATTCTGACTTAGATGTTGAGTGTCTTCTGTCAGTCTTGGGGAACTGATGAAAATTCCTCTGGGTGATGGTTGCCAGTTGTGTTCTGACTGCCCTCCCCACTCCACCAATGTGTCCAGGGTTGATTGTATGGGAAAAGGCAATCTCATAGGTAACCTGGATCTAAACCATGTAGGATTTAAAGGTTAAAACCAACACTTTGTACTTTGTCTCGAAACTCATTGGCAACCGGTGGAATGACTTTAATATGGGTGAAATACACTTCCTCCTAGATACTACTGTATCAACTGGTCTGGCTGCCATGTTTTGAACTAATAGGAGCTGTTCTGGCACAGCCGTGCCAGGGGTTTGAATTCCCTTTTTCTTTCTTTGCTTGTTTGCATAAATTCCTGAAGGCTATGCACTTTGCAATTTGGTATCTTCTTCCAGATTGCACTTATAGGGCCAGCAACCTGTCAGTCATTGTTGGAGCCTTTAGATCCGCCCCGTTCCCCAGGGTTTTGGCGGGAAAAGGGACCTTTAGCTCAGTTATCACGGAGAAGCCTTTCCAACAGGGCTTGTGAGATTCTCCCACCTGTAGAAAGCTTCGTTTCTCACAAACTTCGGGGGAAAGCAGTTCCACAGCTTTACTAAGAAATACAGCCAGCTTTGCTAAAGGACACTCTTTACCTTTGCTAAAGGTAAAGGACATCAGCTGGAAAATCTACAAAGTCTTGGCTGGTTAGGTCTACCGGGGTTACCCATAAAGCAAATTGGAACTGGGAGTAGGACCCCACGCCAGCCTAAGATTGCCCAGGGAATGGTCAAGGATTTCCTTTATAGAAGAAAGAAACAGTTCTTGAAGCAAGTTGCCTGTCCCTTGTGGGCAGATTAAGAAAGCTACCAGTTTTCCAGAGTTTTAAATTATTTGATTGGTTTGTTGAAGATTTAAGCATTAATAAAGAACCTTGTTAAACTTTCTAAGCTTCTAAAGACTTTGTATAGGGAAATCCATAGGGCCTCTCAGCCAAGGCACCCCGGGCGTACCGCTGGGCATATAGAGACCACGTCCTGTTAATAGACAATTGCTACAGGCCCAGCGTGTGACAGCACAGGAGCTTCTAAACTCGGTACAGAGGTAGCTCAATGAAAAATGCATTGCAAAAGTCCAACCCTGCAGTGCACATACACTCCCATCTTTAGATCTTCCAATTCTAGGAAGGGGTGCAGGTAGTGTATCGGCCAAAGCTGGTAGTAAGCTCTCCTGACTATTGTATCTACCTGGGCTGACATTTCGGATGGACAGATCCAGGAGCAATCCTTTAGGTAAAGCTGTTTTTAAAGGCACAGAGAAATATATATCACTGCTTAGACCTACACAGGTCATTAACAGAATACGAGCTTATGTGAGTGTGTATCTTTCTATCATCTTACCCTCCAGTAATTATCTTGAGTTTCTTACTTACTTGCAGAAATCTGGGAAAAGACCAGGACAATCAGAATGGAAAGGAGAACAAACTTCATGCTACAAGCTTCTTTGGAGAGCTTGATTATGCTAAATAAGAGACACAGGTCTAAGGCAAACTGCTGCTCAATCTGCATAACACAGGAAAGTTCTCACTATTTATAGAAAACTGGGATAATAATGTAATTTGGCCAGAGAGGGAGGGGGAGAGGAATGGAGGAAGTAGAAATTAGACATGCTTCTGCCCATGGATAGAATGGGCTGTCCAGTCCAACTTGAATTTCAAAGTTGAAAAGTGGCATAGGAAAGGAGAGCACATAGGTGGTTCTGAAATGTCAACTGACAGCTTGAAAATAGTTGTAAATTACACAAATCAATCCTGACTTTGTCATATTATATAAGAGATGCACTATTTTACTAAACGATTGCATTGTTTTGATACAAACAATCCTGCAACCAAAAACCAGTCATAGAATCATAGAATCATAGAATCAAAAAGTTGGAAGAGATCTCATGGGCCATCCAGTCCAACACCCTACCAAGAAGGAATATTGCATTCAAATCAACCCTGACAGATGGCCATCCAGCCTCTGTTTAAAAGCTTCCAAAGAAGGAGCCTCCACCACACTCCGGGGCAGAGAGTTCCACTGCTGAACGGCTCTCACAGTCAGGACGTTCTTCCTCATGTTCAGATGGAATGTCCTTTCTTGTAGTTTGAAGCATCCTAGTCTCCAAGGAAGCAGAAAACAAGCTTGCTCCCTCCTCCCTGTGGCTTCCTCTCACATATTTATACATGGCTATCATATCTCCTCTCAGCCTTCTCTTCTTCAGGCTAAACATGCCCAGCTCCTTAAGCCGCTCCTCATAGGGCTGTTCTCCAGACCCTTGATCATTTTAGTCACCCTCCTCTGGACACATTCCAGCTTGTCAATATCTCCCTTCAATTGTGGTGCCCAGAATTGGACACAATATTCCAGGTGTGGTCTAACCAAAGCAGAATAGAGGGGTAGCATTACTTTGCTAGATCTAGACACTATGCTCCTATTGATGCAGGCCAAAATCCCATTGGCTTTTTTTGCCACCACATCACATTGTTGGCTCATGTTTAACTTGTTGTCCACCAGGACTCCAAGATCTTTTTAACATGTACTACTCTCAAGCCAGGTGTCC
This sequence comes from Anolis sagrei, assembly GCF_037176765.1. Classification (NCBI taxonomy): domain Eukaryota; kingdom Metazoa; phylum Chordata; class Lepidosauria; order Squamata; family Anolidae; genus Anolis; species Anolis sagrei. Next base: position 10,759,972 of record NC_090021.1, read on the forward strand.
CCCATTCTGTATCTTTGCATTTCGTTTTTTCTGCCTAAGTAGAGTATCTTGCATTTGTCCCTGTTGAACTTCACCTTGTTAGTTTTGGCCAATCATCTCTCTAATCTGTCAAGATCGTTTTGAATCCTGCTCCTGTCCTCTGGAGTATTGGCTATCTCTCCCAATTTGGTGTCATCTGCAAACTTGATGATCCTGCCTTCTAATCTTTCATCTAAGTCATTAATAAAGATGTTGAACAGGACCGAAGGAAACCAAGGCCCCAGTGTAAGTACATATCATGTTCCACAGTTGATGGTGGTAGGTATGGTGGCATGCCTAGCAGTTGGTGGTGGTTAGTATACATAATGCTTGGCAGTCTTATTATGGCTAATATAGTATAATGTTTAGCAGGTTGATGATAGGTCCTAACTGCTGCAAAATGTATGGAAGCGGTTAATCACCCTCCTGGTACTAAAGTTCAGAGTGATTTATTGGTAGTAATCACTAGGGCTGGGCGGTTTCGTTTCGTTAATTCGTAATTCGTTAATAATTCGTTAATTTTTTCAATTACAAAACAATAACGAACCATTCTGGAGCAATTATTAAAAAAACGAATTTTCAAAAACGTTTTGTAAATGCTTTGTATTTCGATATTGTATTCATTTCGTTATTGTTTTGAGGTCGTTTTGTTATGTCTTCGTTCCGCATGTCTGGGCCAGTTTTATGGTTTAATTAGTGAAAAAAAATTATAATATCACACCAACAGTCAACAACAGAGGGAGAGGGAAGCTTCAGAAGGTTTTGGAGGTTTTTTAGCATATTTCGCGGTCGCGTCCGCCATTAACGAATCAATTCGTTATTGTTTCGGAAATCGATTCGTTAATTTTTTACCATTTACGAAAATTCGTAAATATCGAACTTTTTAAAAGGAAAATTTTGTAATTATTTTAAATATCGAAACAAAAAAAAACCCCAAATACAAATCGATTTTAGAAACAAATTTTTCCGTTGTTACCCAGGCCTAGTAATCACAGGTGGCAGTGATGAGGGAAGAGGCCTGCAAATCCGTGAAGCTGGTGCATAAAAGCAGCCCAGCTACAGATTGCTCTTTGGGAGAAACGTAGTTGTCATAATTGGTTGTAGATGCTGACTGGTTTTCCCCAGGTTGGTGAATGGTGTTTTGACCTGTATCCTGGACTCTTGTGCTTTACCTTGCTGAACTTTGAATCATGGTGATAATCTTGTTGTGGACCTTGGTGTATTTTCAATCCCTGCACTGACTCTTGACTACAGATTTTGGATCTCCCTTGAACTCTGGATTATCTGGCTTCACTTTTGGAACTGTGACTACGCTCTGTAAGCTTAAACTTTAGAACTTTATTCAGTGAACCCTCATCGTTTGATTCTTGGGTTGCAACCATTTACACCAGGGCTCCTCAAACTTTTTGAACAGAGGGCCAGGTCACAGTCCTTCAAACTGTTGGAGGGCCGGATTATAATTTGAAAAACATGAATGAATTCCTATGCACACTGCACATATCTTATCTGTAGTACAAAAAACACTTAAAAACAATACAATAATTATAATGAAGAACAATTTTAACTAATATAAACTTAGTAGTATTTCAATAGGAACTGTGGGCCTGCTTTTGGCTGATGAGATAGGATTGTTGTTGTATGCTTTCAAGTAATTTCAGACTTATGTTGACCCTGAACAAGGGCCGGGTAAATGACCTTGGAGGGCCGCATCTGGCCCCCGGGCCTTAGTTTGAGGACCCCTGATTTATACAAACAACTGTTTCCCCTTGTCCAGAACTGAGACCACCAAAACAAGATAACTTTTGTAAGGTAGGAGTGAAATAGCACCACAGTGGAACAAAAAACTAGGAAATGACATGAAACTGTTCAAGACGGAAAACAGACAACAAACAATAACATTGGACAAAGAATCCCCAAGGATTCAGTGTTGTTTTCAACACAACTTACAACAGTGGTTGAGATAGATAAAGTATATTCCAAGCTAGATAAAGTTGATTCAAGCATTAGTATTTCACCTTGCCATGGTGGAAGGGCTTGTGTGTTCCAGTCAACCTGTGAGTGAAACTATTGGGAATCCTATACTCCCAGTAGGGCCTCTCATTGTGGCTATGTCACAGGGGATGTCACATCCAGACTAAATATGTCCAAAGAACAAAGACTTCAGTGGCAGAGCAGCTGAATGATAACATGATACATATTGCAATGTCTGTGATGGTGGACAACGTCTGCAACAAATAAGAGGCTACTGGTCATTGTGTTAAACATACCATTGGAGAAAAAACATCTTTCTGTGAGTGAAGATTGTGTGTTGGTCTTTGTGCATTGATATCCACACTAAGTGAGGTCAATAAAAATGGTTCTAAACTATGTTCAAAAGTAGGGGTCACTGGTGGTTCAATTCTAAAGTCACTACCAAATTTTTCAAAAAGAAAAAATGAAACTTTCTGAAACATCCAAATTGATTCATTAATGCTGATGTGCATGCTCAGTAGGGAAAAACAGCACTGGGGAAACTTCAGGGGATTCTCCCTCCCTTACTTTTTCCATCCCAGTTAGGAGAGAAACACCTTGCTGAGATTTTACTTAATTGTTTAATTGATCTGTTGATTCCATGTGCAAAGACTTCCCAGGGATGTGGATCTATATACTTACACTGGAACCTCAGGATCCTTCGGGGTTTGGTTCCAGAATCTCCCATGGATACCAAAATGAATTTTTAATGTCTCATAAAAATAGGAAAGTAATATTGCTTTGTAGACTTTTTTTGAAAAAAAGAAGAAGCTGTGGACAGGCATCTTAGAATGACAGGATGGCTCATTCTGTCCATTGGCAGAAGCCTGCCTACCTTCAGCTTCCTCCTTTCCTCTCCTCTCCCCCTCCTCCTGCCAGGCTGAATTACATTATTCTTCTAGTTTTCTATAAATAGTGAGAACGTTCCTGTCACATTGAGCAGCATTTTGTCTTAGAGCTTTTTCTGTTATTCAGATTCCTTGAGATCTCCAAGGAAGCTTGTGCTATGAAGTTTCTTGTCTTTTTCCTTCTTGTTGGCCTGATCTTTTCCCAGGTTGCTGCAAGTAAGTAAGGAACTCGTAATCATTACTAGGGGGGAAAGTGGCAGAAAAAAGAACACACTCACACACTCACACACTCACACACTCACACACTCACATGCACAGAAGCTGGTATCCTGTTAATGACCTATGTCGTTCTTAGTGGTGGTATATTTCTCCATGCCTTGAAAACAGTTTTACCTAAGGGAGTGCTCCCATATCTAGCTCCCTAAAATGCCAGGCCAGGTAGATAAGATGGTCAAGAGTGCTAACTACAAGCTTTAGCTCGGTGGTTCCCAACCTTTAGTCCTCCAGGTGTTTTCGACTTCAACTCCCAGAAATCCCAGACAGTTTACCAGCTGCGAGGAATTGTGGGAGCTGAAATCCAAAACACCTGGAGGACCAAAGGTTGGGAACCACTGCTTTAGCTTATATGCCAGCTGTGCTGCTTCCTAGATTTGGAGGATCTAAAGCAGTGGTTCTCAACCTTTGGGTCCCCAGATGTTTTGGCTTTCAACTCCCAAAAATCCTAACTGCTGGTAAACTGGCTGGGATTTCTGGAAGTTGTAGGCCAAAGCACTTGGGGACCCACAGGTTGAGAACGACTGATCTAAAGATAGTAGCGCTTATACTGGTAACTGCAAGGCTGGACTTCTGCAAGGACCTTTGCATTGGACTGCCTCTATAGCAAGTTCAGATACTTCAGTTAGTTCAAAACACGGCAGCATGTTACACTCATGTAAAAGTAACTCCATAGGTTGCCAATAAGTTTCCAGGGAAAGAACACAGTGTTGGTTTTGATCTTTAAATCCTTACATGGTTTGGGTCCAGGTTACCTGTAGGATCACCTTCTCCTGTACAATCTGACCCAGATAGTTATGTTCTCTGGGAAGCATCTGTAGTAGCCAGCCAGAATCCAGCTGTCAACAATTTTTTTTCTTCCTTTAAAAATCAATAAAAGACTTCCCCCCTTCTTCAAATTAAGATGCAGGCGAAATGGCAGAAGAAAATGCAACAATTGTTTTGGGTATTTTTTTTATTTTAGTGCTTTTTTGCTTTGTGTCTCTGTACTCTTAATTTTATTTGTTCTTGTTGTATTTTATAAGTATATTTTTCCTTTGTATGTTTGAATGAAAAATATTATTGGAAAAAAGACTATTATTTATATAAAAGCTCCTTTATGCAATATGTGTCCATTGTTATCTCCTTCGGTATCAAATCTGCACTGACATCATTTTCTGTTTCTTTTAAAGAGTTCTTTCTCTTTAAAAACGATTGTGAGAAAAACAGTGGCTACTGTCTTCATAAGAGTTTGTCCTGTCCCTTGGGGAAGACCTTCCCATTTGCTTGTAAAAATGAAGACTTTCTCTGTTGTCCTGTGTAGAAAGGATTGTGAACCTGCTAAGCGATGCCCTGATCAAAGCAACAGATCTTCACTCAATCAATTATCATGGAGTCCACCTGCACCAAGAAAGTCAAAGTTAAATCAATCCAATATGATTATTAAAAGCATTCCAATATAATGAAGACATGGATTTGATCTTTGATTATTATTATTTTTTTTTAAAAAAGACATCTGTGAGACCTAATGAGATATTTTGTCATTTTTATAAGATGGAATAAAAAAGCACAGTGTAACTGACTGGTCTATCCTAAGAGTTGGTGTGTATAATGGATTATTGTTGATGTTGTTTATTCATTCAGTTGCTTCCGACTCTTTGTGAATTTATGGACTATCCCACGGCAGGGCGCCCTGTTGGCCGTGGCCACCCCCAGCTCCTTCAAGGTCAACTCCTTCAGAGTAAAGCCAGTCACTTCAAGGATACCATCCATCCACCTTGCCCTTGTTTGGCCCTCTTCCTTTTTCCTTCCATTTCCCCCAGCATCATTGTCTTCTCTAAGCTTTCCTACCTTCTCATTATGTGGCCAAAGTACTTCATCTTTGCCTCTAATACCCTCCAATGAACAGTCAGGCTTTATTTCCTGAATTATGGACTGGTTGGATATTCTCATGGTCCAAGGCACTCTCAGAACTTTCCTCCAACACCACAGTTCAAAAGTATATATCTCTCTTCGCTCAGCCTTCCTTATGGTACAGCTCTCACATCCATAGCTTAGTGTAATGGATTGGCCTACTCTAAAGAGTTGGTGTGTATAAGGGTTGAGATAAGGCAGAAGCCAGGTCAGCTTGTTGAAGCTAAACAAATGCTGAGGGGTGGAGCACCTATGCAGTCTCTAAGGCAGAAGTACAGCCTGATTGGCTGATAGAAATTGGAGAGAAAAAGCTGAATATCTGGAGATGGACAGAGCCAGAGCCAAAAGAAGAAGACAGCAGCTATTTTAAGATCAGTTAGGGATTGGTGGTGAAGTAAGAAGGAGCTAGGGGTCTGGAGGGAAGGAAGGAGGCGATTTGGGAACTGCTTTGTAATAGGAAAGAAACCTCTTTGAGGAATAATAGTTATTAGGCCTCTAAAGTGTTTAGAGTGCTCTGAAAGGAAGGAAGGGAGAATTCAAAAGGTTTTAAATGATTCCTGTTTGAATTTTTATGTGTTGAACTTTGTTCTAAAGAAACTTAAGATTTAAGTACCATTCCTCTGTATTGTAGAAAAGCCTAACAATTTATCTGCAACCATTAAGCTTATTTGACTGTTCTAAATAAACAACAATTTCCTGATTTATTACAACTGATGTCTCAGTGTGGCTTATGAACATCCCAGTAAAGGAAGTGGCCTAGGAAATAGTAAATGGTGGCAGCGAAAGTAATCCATAATAAATAGCTGAAAGGAGCAAGGGCAAAATAAAATATATACAGTGATGGCTTTCCACTGTTTGGGCTTTCTGTGAGTGAGGGTGCGTGTGCAAACTGATTTTCCTCAAGACTTCACCTTGGGCCAAGTCTTGTTGTTTGCCTTGTGTCCTCCATCTTGTGTTTGAGTCTGTCTAAGGGCAGATTCCTTCCTTAGTCCCCCATTGTGTGAGATCATTTGTGGGCTGATTCTTTTGGAACTGGTGGCACCTGGTGGGATATCGCTAATTGGGTGGCCATAGTCCTCTATACACAGCATTCAGTTTGACTTCACAGCTTGAAAATATTTGGAGGAAAATCCCCAAAAGCAAACCTTGATTTTGCTGTGCGTCGAGCATTACACTGATGTGTAATACCCTACTGAAGCCTCCTGCCATTTCACAGATGTTTAAGCTTTCATGGCTTTCAGTATCCATAGGGGGTCTTGGATTAATAGAAACAGGCTCATCAAATCATAGAGTCAGATGACACTAAAATCGCCACCCATTCCTATAAATTGCCATGTACTGAACAAACTCACTGCACGACATTGGACTCATCATCATTGGGACATAGTGCCTTGTGGTATGGATTAATCCAGTGGCATTTTGACTGCAGTTACCAAAGGGCCTTTGTTATTCACCCTATCTTCTATTGTTCCCCTTTGGTCCCCATGCAGACATTCATCCAGATGCTGGTAGGGTGTGTGTGGAGGGGGAGAAGGCATTTGAGATCGCCCAGATTTTGGATTTGAGGCAGCATTGGTGGCGTCTCTAATACCTGATCAATTGGGCAGGGTATGGGTTGGAAGAATGGGAGGATTCATCAGACACCCATGCTCCAGATTTGGTGGCTCAGCTTTTTCAGGACTACTTAGAGAAGCCCATCCCTCACTGAGAAGATGGAGTCATCAATGGAAGGGGGAGTGGTGTGGCCAACTCTGACAGTAAGAATGAGGAAGAGGAACTGCTTCTTCCAGCATCTGAGCTGGAGTCAAACACAGAGCAACAGCACCCTCAGCTGGATACTGAAGAACCCACCCCTTCTCGGGTTTCAGATCAGGGGCAACAGCATCCTCAACTGGACAGTAAAGAACTCATCACATCTTAGACACTTCAGGAGCAAGAGCAGGCACCTGAGCTGGGAGACAAGCAGTTAAGCATTCTAGACTGGTTGGACCTGTGGAGAGAAGAAATACAATTCACACAGAGCCAATTGCCTGTTTAATCTCATGTCCCATCCAATGGCATAACACATATGTTGTGATTGCTATTATGAGCCTTCAAGTCAACTCCATTGTGCAGTGAGCATATCCTGTAGTTTTCTGGCACGATATATTTAGAGGGGGCATGCTATCTTCTGTTTGTTTTATATTTTTTTTAAAAGTTACTTAAATTGCATGTTAGTCAAGTGGAGAGTTTTGATATTATCTGCTTTAGAGAGCAAAGGTAATGTTCTTCCTTGAAGGTAGCAACGGACATTAAGTACCGATTACATAGACTGAAGCCAGATTGATTTTCTGTTTTGAATGCTCTTTTTGATGGCACTGACATATTCACCATAAGGAAATATCAGCAGAACAATTTTAGCTGATTTTGTTTAATTGTTGTACTGGCTCCAATAAGGAACAAAGTGAGTCAATAACTAGATTACACTCGGCAGATTTCAGAGCCTGAGTCTATAGTGTCCCTTAGCCACCTTAGATGGACAAATCTCCAGCTCAAATGAGGAGAGGAAAAGTTTACTGAAATTTTGTAAAGGGTGATTGATTTGTTGTTGAAGACATTCTGGGGATACTTCTGTCGACTTAGACTGGGACCTTGAGATCTGCTGGGGTTTTGATCTCCTGTAAGATATCAAAATCTGGTGCTAAAGTCCTAGTATATAGCGTAATAAAATGGCTTGTCTTATATAAAATTGCAAAATAATGGTTGCTTTCTGGATTTTTTTCAAAAATATTTTCAAGTCATGGATGGTGGAATGCAGAATGCTTGAATATGGAGGGCCAACTATACTAACTTAGTTCCTTTTCATGTTACCAATGCTCTCTTTATGTTTTGCTCTCTGTCCATTTTTTAGCTAGAAAGAGAAATATCAGTCAAATTAATACCACTTGAATACCTTCATTTCCATGTCTATCCCATTTTCAAACTTCCTAGTACCGAGACCCCTTAATACAGTTCCTCATGTTGTGGTGACCCCCAATCATAACATTATTTTCATTGCTACTTCATAACTGTAATTTTGCCACTGTTATGAATCGTAACATAAATATCTGATATGCAGGATGTAATTTCATTCACTGGACCAAATTTGGCAGAAATACCTGATACGCCCAAATTTGAATACTGGTGGGATTGGGGGTGGGGGTTGATTTTGTCATTTGGGAGTTGTAGTTGCTCGGATTTGTAGTTAACCTACAATCAAAGAGCATTCTGAACTCCATCAACGATGGAATTGGACCAATCTTGGCACACAGAACTCCCATGAACAACAGAAAATACTGGAAGGGTTTGGTGGGCATTGATTTGGGGTTTTGGAGTTGTAGTACACCTACATCCAGAGAGCATAGTGGACTCAAACAATGAATTTGGACCAAACTTGGCATGAATACTCAATCAAAGGGCATTCTGAACCCCAGCAACAATAGAATTGGACCAAACTTCCCACACAGAACCCCCATGACCAACAGAAAATACTGTGTTTTCTGATGGTCTTTGGTGACCACTCTGACACCCCCTCCCTGGTTAAGAAACACTGCACTAATCCTTCCTGGTGAGCAAGACAAGAGCATCAATGACTGAATTCTTCACTTTTTTTGTCAGATGACTGGGCCTCTCTGGAAGGCGACTGCTATTGTCCACTGAGTGAATAAGGCTCCTTTGGTGAAGACCTCTCTACCAGCCAACTATGGTTTCAACGGAAATTACTGCAAAATGGTTTCCTAATCTGAGATGTAGACCTTTGCTTGTGGAAAAGAAAAATCAGAGAAACTCTGAAGGATGCAGTGGAAATAGCAGCGAAATAATCCAATTAATAGCTAATTAAAGGCAGATTAAATTTATATGTTATAACCCATTTAATGCACACTACAAGTTGTATTGTAGTATCAAGAGTCCACCAGCAAAGTAAAGGAAGTTCCATCTTAAAATGCAACAAAAAGCTTCCTGGAGAACATGAATACTCAGCACTGTTATGTTTTTAGACAGCCCGTGTTTTTGAGAAAAGTGCTTTAATTGTGGATTATCTAAATGGAGAGCTTTGATACTATCTGGCTTAGAGGATAGGAAGAGTACATGGGAGACCAATGATGTTCTTCCTGAAATTTTGCAAAGCTTAATTGATCTGTTGATTCCACTTGCAAAGACTTCACAGGGATGCAGATCTATGTACTTACATTGGGGCCTTGGTATCCTTTGAGGTTTAGTTGTAGGATCCCCCCATAAATTAGAAAAGGAATGCAGTAGTGTTTTAAAATTTTGTTGTTCATTCATTCAGTCATCTCCAACTCTTCGTGACCTCATGGACCAGCCCACGCCAGAGCTCCCTGTCGGCCGTCACCACCTCCAGCTCCTTCAAGGTCCGTCCAGTCAATTCAAGGATGCCATCCATCCATCTTGCCCTTGGTCGGCCCCTCTTCCTTTTACCTTCCACTTTCCCCAGCATCATTGTCTTCTCAAGGCTTTGCTGTCTCCTCATGATGTGGCCAAAGTATTTCAACTTTGTCTCTAGTATCCTTCCCTCCAGTGAGCAGTCGGGCTTTATTTCCTGGAGGATGGACTGGTTGGATCTTCTCGCAGTCCAAGGCACTCTCAGAACTTTTCTCCAACACCACAGTTCAAAAGCATCGATCTTCCTTCGCTTGGCCTTCCCTAAGGTCCAGCTCTCACATCCATAGGTTACTATAGGGAATACCATGGCTTTGATTATGCGGATCTTTGTTGCCAGTGTGATGTCTTTACTCTTTAAAATAGTCTTTTAAAATTTTAAAGTATTTTAAAATAGTGGCCCTTTTATATAAAATTGCAATGTTAGTGTTCCTTTGTGGAATTTATAGGTATTTTCAAGCCATGGACAGACATCTTAGCTTCTTCTATGTGCTCTCCTTTCACATTCTACTTTTTCAACATTTACATTTGAATTGGACTGGATGGTTCATGCCTGACCACCTCTTGCTCCCTACTGCCTTCTACCCCCTCGTCAGACTGAAGGACATTATTCTTCCTACTTCTATAAATAGTGACAACTTTACTGTCTAATTCAGACTGGGCAATTGAGCTGTTTCTCTTTCCCGGCACATTTGAGATCTCCAAGGAATCCTGTGCCATGAGGTTTCTTCTCCTTTTCGTCCTGGTTGGCCTGGTCTTTTCTGAGGTTGCTGCATGTAAGCAAGAAACTTAAGATGTTTACTGGGGGGAGTGGAGGAAGGTCATAGAAAGATACACATACATGTATAGATGCTGAACTACACATGTCTTGGCGGTGCTATGTATCAGGGTGAATTGATCAGATTTGTGTGTCGAGAATGGTGAGTCCCGCTGTGGGGATGAGAAGAGCGGGGTAAAAATTTTGGAAATCTCTCTACATAAAAATGCTCTGTGCATAATGAGTACCTTAAAAACAAAAGAACCAATGAACGAAATCACACCAAATTTGGCAACAAAAGTCTCACAACACTAGGAGTGACCATCACTCAAAAATTATGATTTTGTCATTTGGCCAGCTGATGGTTAAAGGACATTTAATCAACTACCAAGCTTGCAAATTCTGTGTTTTGTGTATCTGTTTGTTTTTGTTAAAAATGTAATACAAATGTCTGGTTGCTGATGACATGATAAATAAATTAACTGGGAATGGAATCTGAATATCTGGCCTTCCCTGGGAATTACATGCATGTTTTTAATTTTTCTTCCTCTTATTTAACAAAAAAGCTGTTATATGCATCAAGACAACAAGACACAACACTGGGAAATTGTACAAGTGTTGGGAGAGTTGCTTGCATCTTGGGCTTATTAATCTGCAGTTAAGAAAAGTGTATGACCAAATAATGTTTCTTATCTACAGATTTTGGGCGAATTTTCAGTCTTTATAAAAAACATGCTTTAATAATAAAGAAAATATCTTGGTGCTGATTGGTGCTTTCTGATGCTGATGCAGTCTGGGAAATGTAGTTTAGGGCAGGACCTTTTGCATTCTCTGGCATAGGGATCCTCCCTTCCCAAACTACGTTTCCTAAAGTTATGTGCTGTTCCCAAAATGCGCTGCTCCCTCTTTTGTCTGCTGCTAATGTCAAGAGTGCATTAATTTCACAGAGGAATGGCAAGGCACTATGGCAGCCTTTGGCTTTGATTCCTTGCCTTACATTGAAAATGAAACTGCCTGACTTTGGGAGCCTTCAGAGATTTACAAAGCGATAACAAAAAAGTTTTGATTTTAAAATATTTGGTGTGGGCCACCCTAACGCTTCGTATATGGCTTCCGACTTACAAAACTTCCGATTCTCTTCCGATTTTCAAAACTTCCAATGTTTTTTGCACGATGTTTTGTAGCCATTTCAGACTAAGCTCATAGTGTGCCCTTAACACTTGCAAGAGTAAAAATGATTTAAGATATTTTTTATTTGAAAAATTGCTTCCATATGCTCTCTGGGGCAATGGAGGAAATTTAGTTACTTTATTGGCCCCTGTTAAGATATCTTAAGTTGAAGTCCTTTGGCCACATCATGAGGAGACAGGAAAGCCTAGAGAAGACAATGATGCTGGGGAAAGTGGAAGGCAAAAGGAAGAGGGGCCGACCAAGGGCAAGATGGATGGATGGCATCCTTGAAGTGACTGGACTGACCTTGAAGGAGCTGGGGGTGGTGACGGCCGACAGGGAGCTCTGGCGTGGGCTGGTCCATGAGGTCACGAAGAGTCGGAGATGACTGAACGAATGAACAACAACAACAACACAGATAGCCCAAGAGAGACTTTTGAAAATAACAGGAAGTGTGGGTTACATCTACTTTATGTTGTAAAAAAAGGACTCCCCTGGAGCTGGAAATGTTTTGGATCGAGGCTTAAAACAGAGTGAAAATATTCCCACTGACTTTCTTCACCTTGTGAAATATGTGCCCATTTGTATTCCTTTCAGTATGATATCTCTACTAATGACTCTATTTTCTGTTTCTTTTAAGCACTCTTTAAAAGCCAGTGTGAGAAAAAGGATGGCCTTTGTCGTGTGGCTGGTACTGGATGTCCCTCCACGGTTTTACTCCCATTTGAATGTAAGAACAAGAAGAAGAAAAGACATTTTTGCTGTAAGAAAGGCATACTAATTGATGACGAAAGTAAATGATCTTCACTCAATCGAATATCATGGGTACCATTGTGCCAAGATAGACAAATATAGTTATTAAAAGCAAGTCAAAAAGCATACATTGGTTCTTTTGATTTTTTCAAAAAAGTGTCTTTTTTCAATGGTTTAATTTCTGAAAATCATACAGATAACCATGCATTATATGTCATACAAACATAAAAAAACCAAGATTATGGCAGCAAGAATGATTGACAACTGGAAAATAGAGGGAGAAAATGTGGAGGCCGTGACAGACTTTGTATTTCTAGGTGCAAAGATGACTGCAGATGCAGACTGTGGCCAGGAAATCAGAAGACGCTTACCTCTTGGGAGGAGAGCAATGTCCAATCTCGATAAAATAGTAAAGGGTAGAGACATCACACTGGCAACAAAGATCCATTGCCTAGTCAAAGCCATGGTATTCCCTGTAGTCACCTACGGATGTGAGAGCTGGACCTTAGGGAAGGCTGTGCGAAGGAAGATCGATGCTTTTGAGCTGTGGTGTTGGAGGAAAGCACTGAGAGTGCCTTGGACTGTGAGAAGATCCAACCAGTCCATCCTCCAGGAAATAAAGCCCGGCTGCTCACTGGAGGGAAGGATACTAGAGACAAAGTTGAAGTACTTTGGCCACATCATGAGGAGACAGCAAAGCCTAGAGAAGACAATTATGCTGGGGAAAGTGGAAGAAAAAAGTGGCGTGGGCTGGTCCATGAGGTCACGAAGTGTCGGAGATGACTGAACGAATGAACAACAAACCAATATTGATGGCTATTTGCAGTTTTTGTAACTAGGTTACATGTTCAATTTGTTCTTCACTATAGATCAATCAGTTTCCCCTTAAACACCCCCACCCCCACTCCCACCCCCCTTCTTCCCACACCCATCTGGGTCAGTTTATTAAAAAGTGTCTGCCAGGTGCAGGACAGGTTATTTTGTCTCTTGGACAAGATTAAACTAGGAAACTCAGCCTCTTCTTCAGGGTTCTTCCTCTACTTTGTCAAACAACTATTATCACCCACTTGGCCAAAACATTATTTCCACGGAGTCAACCAATTCTGAATTTAAAAGATTTGAGGGGGAAAGATTTAGAAAGTAAACCTCGAATTGCATTATATTCATGTGTAGCCACATGTGCTGTAGTCACCTAACATTTCATAGTTCTCTCCAGCATACATTTGGATTTTTTGCCATTTTGTATTAGGAGCACCATGTTACTATGCCCACCACATATTATGGGACTTGAATATCTAAAGATTTTGCAACTCCACTTCCCTGCTATACTCATGTTCCACCTGTTACGGTAGGAAAATATCAGACTGATAGAGATTAGAGCAGTGGTTCCCAACCCTTTTTTTGTCCAGGGACCACTTGACCAGGGACCTCTTTGACCAGGGACCACTCTCCAACATTAGTACCAAAAGAGTTACAAATCAGTTTTTGGTCAACTTTATTATTTACAGTATTTATATTCCGTTGTTCTCACCCCACAGGGGACTCGGGGCGGATTACAATGCACATATACATGGCAAACATTCAATGCCATAGACCCACAACATATATAGACAGACACACAGAGGCTATTTAACTTTCCAGCTTTCATGAGGGTATTCTGGCCACCAGGGGAGCTGTCGCTTCACTGTCCATTTGTGACACTGATTGAATACTTCCTCATTCTTTTTTGCTTGCTTGCTGGAGATCTGGAAACCTCTTGGAGAACCGATGCAAATTCCTAAACCCTGCCTGTGCCTAAATTCTGGGGCCAGAGTTGCAGAAAGCCCAATTTCTTTTATATTTACCTACTGAAATCTTGAAAAGCTTTTTGTGGGTTCAGTTTTGGCCCTCTACATCATCGATTTTATTGCTCTGCCTGTTGAAACTAAAAAAAAAAGTACACATAGCCCTTAGTTATGCATCAAGAGTATTCCAGTCCAACAGTTCACCAGCAAAGCAAAGAAAGATCTATCTTAATTTGCAGTAAAAATGCTTCCTCCCCTCTCCATACTTGGGGAAAGTTCTTTAACTGCAGATTATGCAGATAGGATTTTTGATATCATCTATTTTAAAGAGCATGGGGTGTATCTGGGAGACTGATGATGTTCTTCCTTGGAGGTAAGAAAGAACAACAAAGACTGGTCACTTAGATTGAAGCCAGATTTGCTTTCTTTTTCTATTCCTCCCTTTGTGTGTTAACATATTGACTACAAGGTAACCTCAACAGTGCAATCCTGAGCCATTATTGTTTGATTATCATCCTGGACCCTAAAGACCAGAATGGGTCCGTCAGTAACATCCTGTTTCCAGGACCTAAGTCCCTATGAACCTGCACGAGCTCTGCTGGGGAGGCCCTTCTCTTGCTCCCACCTCCATCTCAAGTATGGTTGGTAGGAACGAGGGAGAGGGCCTTCTCGGTGGTGGTCCCTCAGCTCTGGAACTCTCTCCCTGGGGAGATTAGATTAACGCCTACCCTGTCCACTTTTTGTAAGGAACTAAAAACATGGTTATTCCAATGTGCTTTTGATTTGTTGGTTCACCAAATGAATTGGCCTGTCTAATCTTAATTCCTTGCCCTCCTAGCCATATCCATTCTCGACTCTTGCATTTTACTACTGTCCCCGCCCTGGAGTTGTACTTTAATAATCTGACTTGGCCCTTTCAGCCTTAATTTATGTATCACCTACCTTTTGCACTTTACCATCATCAGCCCTTATTTGGGTAGTCATATTGCACAAGCTTTCCCTCACCCTTAACTCGGGAACATCCATTATGTTTGGCTATGCCACATACACACCTTTTCACTTTTATTATGTTTATAGATTGATTATGTTTACAGATAGATAGATAGATAGATAGATAGATAGATAGGATTGTGGCGCAGCTGGCCGAGTGTCAGCTGCATTAAGATTACTTTGACCAAAAGGCCTGGTTGGAGTGGGTTTCCAACCAATTGTGTGTAGCCTGTTGTCGACCTTTGCAACCCAAAAGACAGTTTCATCTGTCAAGTAGGAAAATAAGGTACCACCTTAAAGTGTGGGGAGGCTAAATTAACTGATTTATGAGGCCATAAAGAAGACTCCAGCAAAGCATTCCAGCGAGGAAGCATGCGGGGAATGCGGAAGTGCTTCATCAGCGTCGCAGATGGACGATGAAAGCATCAGCTCCCCTGGCGGCCAGAAAAAGTGAAATAGCCTCTGTGTATGTCTGTATATGTTTGTATGTCAAAAAATTGGCATTGAATGTTTGCCATATATATGTACACTGTAATCCGCCCTGAGTCCCCTGCGGGGTGGGAAGGGGGGAATATAAAAGCTGTAAATAAATAATTAATTAATAAATAAATAAGATATACACGCTACTTACTCGCTTATCAAAAAAGCTCAACATGTGAGAGAAGTGGTCTATTAACGGCGTTCTTTTTCTGTGTAGTATTTCTGAAAAGTGGATCCTAAAGGGAACATACATAGTGGCTGAAGGTAGTTCTGCATAGCTACCTGGAACATATAATATGCATACCCAAGCTATATAATATACTCAAGAACAACATGTCTCAAATGTTAAGCTTTTTGGTTCTTGAGTTTAGAAGACATCTTAATCCCATTCCCTTTTTATTTTAACTGTTTCAGACATTTCTCTAACAAAGCATGACGGATGCTGACAGGAAGTTCCCCTGCTTTGTCATGGGAATGGCTTTTTCATAGAGGATAAGGAATGTATTGTCAAAGGGTTTCATGGCCGGAATCACTGGGTTGTTGTAGGTTTTTCCAGGCTATATGGCCATGTTCTGGAGGCAATTTTTCTCCTGACGTTTCGCCTGCATCTATGGCAAGCACCCTCTGAGGATGCTTGCCATAGATGCAGGCGAAACGTCAGCAGAAAAATTGCCTCCAGAACATGGCCATATAGCCCAGAAAAACCTACAACAATCCAGGATAAGGAATGTTTAGTTGTGATAAATCCAATCCTGGGCAAAGGCTTTTTATCTAGAACATTTATATCCACTTCTTCTCAACCTCCAAAGAGGGACTCAGGACAGCTTCCAACAGCCAACGATTCAATGCTGACACGATATAATAACATAAAATACGATTAGCATAAATTAAAAACAATTATAAATATACATTAAAACAGTTCGTTGGTTCAATCATCATCCAAATCAGTCCACTGTGGTCCACTAAAACCTTATCTTCACCAGTAAATCAGTCTATTTCGCAAACACTTGATTCCACAGCCAGGATTGGAGTTTCTCCGGAAGGTCAGGAGGGAGGAGGCAGATCTGATCTCATTAGGGAGGGAGTTCCACAGCTGAGGGGCCACCACTGAGAAGGCCCTGTCTCTTCTCCTCACAAAACATGACTGCGGTGGTGGTGGGACCAAGAGCAGGGCCTCCTCAGATGAACTTAAGATCCTTGATGGGTCATAAAGGGAGATACATTCTGACAGGCAAACTTGGCTGGAACCATTTAGGACTATATAAGTTAAAACCAGCACTTTGAATTGTGCCCGGAAGCTAATAGGCAGCCAGTGGATCTGGCATAACAGGGGAGTTGTGGGCTCCCTGTACCCTGCTCCTGTGAGCAGCCTGGCTGCCGAGCATTGGACTAGCTGGAGCTTCTGAGCAGTCTTCAGAGGCAACCCCACGTAGAGTGCATTGCAGTAATCTATTCAGGATGTAACCAGAGTGTGGACAACTGTGACCAAGTCAGGCCTCCCAAGATACGGGCCTTTCCCCTGACCCTTCTCAATCAGAGTCTGTAGTAACCTTATTGCCCAAAGTGTCTCCATTTTGCATCTCATCCTCATTGACACTGATCACATCAGGTTCACTATCCGAGTCAGACTCAGAAACATTAGAAGGGTGAAACACTATAACAGATTCAGGTTCAAACACAGGCTGAGTCCCAACACACACGTGACTTGAGGATGTGTATCCACAGTTTGAAAATATTTTTAAATTCCACCAAGTAATATTGACTTTGCTACTTCATAAAAGGGACACTATTTTACTACACTATCACATATAATGAGACATGGACATTCATTTGGGTATCTATGGGGAGGTCTTGAAACCACACTCCACAGATGCATATCCCTGGAAATTCTAAGTTATCATGAGAAAGTTCCTGCCACGGGAAGGCAGGAAAGTTTACTCACTTCTCCAGGCTTGAGTTTGCAAGATAGTTTCACACCTGCTGCATCTAAAGAGGAGATAGATAAGACCAGTCACCATCTGGAAATCAGCCAGAACCGTAGAGATGCCCAATGTCTATGCAGGTCAGAAAGAATTCAGAAGTTAAGGTCAAAGACTGAGGGGAGTATAAATCAGTTTCAGGGATAACATTAAACATGAGCCAACAATGTGATGTGGCGGCAAAAAAAGCCAGTGGGATTTTGGCCTGCATCAAGAGGAGCCTAGTGTCTAGGTCCAGGGAAGTAATGCTACCCTTCTATTCTGCATTGGTTAGACCACACCTGGAATATTGTGTCCAATTCTGGGCACCACAATTGAAGAGAGATATTGACAAGCTGGAATGTGTCCAGAGGAGGGCGACTAAAATGATCAAGGGTCTGGAGAACAAGCTCTATGAGGAGCGGCTTAAGGAGCTGGGCATGTTTAGCCTGAAGAAGAGAAGGCTGAGAGGAGATATGATAGCCATGTATAAATATGTGAGAGGAAGCCACAGGGATGAGGGAGCAAGCTTGTTTTCTGCTTCCTTGGAGACTAGGATGCGGAACAATGGCTTCAAACTACAAGAGAGGAGATTCCATCTGAACATTAGGAAGAACTTCCTGACTGTGAGAGCTGTTCAGCAGTGGAACTCTCTGCCCCGGAGTGTGGTGGAGGCTCCTTCTTTGGAAGCTTTTAAACAGAGGCTGGATGGCCATCTGTCAGGGTTGATTTGAATGCAATATTCCTTCTTGGCAGGGTGTTGGACTGGATGGCCCATGAGGTCTCTTCCAACTCTTTGATTCTATGATTCTATGACTGGTTTTTGGTTGCAGGATTGTTTGCATCAAAACAATGCAATCGTTTAATAAAATAGTGCATCTCTTATATAATATGACAAAGTCAGGATTGATTTGTATAATTTACAACTATTTTCAAGCTGTCAGTTGACATTTTAGAACCACCTATGTGCTCTCCTTTCCTATGCCACTTTTCAACTTTGAAATTCAAGTTGGACTGGACAGCCCATTCTATCCATGGGCAGAAGCATGTCTAATTTCTACTTCCTCCATTCCTCTCCCCCTCCCTCTCTGTCCAAATTACATTATTATCCCAGTTTTCTATAAATAGTGAGAACTTTCCTGTGTTATGCAGATTGAGCTTTTGATATTTCATTGCATCTGGATTATTACAGCAAGCTTTTGTAACTTTGTTATTATTCCTATGTTTGGACACTGTTCATGTTGCTGCTTATTTGGCTTTTTGGTTCTGGACTTTTATCAACTTTATATTCATCTCTTTTATTGGCTCCAATTATTCTTCAAATAAAGATGACTCTTCTTTCAGCCAAGGTGTGGTGTAATTAATGATTAGAGGGTCCTGTTCCTGCTCTAGGGTGCAACAGTGTGCTCTCCTAACGTATGCTACTTTTCAACCTTTCTATTCAACTTGGACTGGACGGACCATCCTGTACATGGCTAGTAGCCAACTACTTCCTTCCCTTCACCTGCCGGGCTGAAGGGCAGTTTTATAAGTATGGTCCTCCCAGTTCTATAAATAGAGTTGTTTCTTTCAATTGGCAATCTTGAGATCCAAGAGAACTGCAGTAAATAGTGAGAATTGCCTGTCTTATACAGACTGAGCAGCACTTTGCTTTAGAGCTGTTTTGCCTACTTGGCAAACTTGAGCTCTCCAAGGAAGGTTATGATATGAAGTTTCTTCTCTTTTTTGGTCTGGTTGGCTTGGTCTTTTTCCAGGTTGATTCAGGTAAGCAAAGTACTCAAGATGGTTAATGAGGGGTAGGGGGGAAGGTGAATGTGGTAGAAAGAAGCACACGCATATACAGAGGGTGTCATCCTGTTAATAACCTCTACAGGTCTAAGTGTTGCTATCTTCAGGGGTGAATTCATTATGATGCAACAGATGTGTTCTGTATATAATGGTGGACATGGATTTGCTCATAATGCAATGGTATGAATTGCAGCTATGCATATTGGATTTTTTTAATTTCACTTCTGCAATTTCACATTGTGCATTGGATTTATGCATTATGCAGTGGTGGTTTCAATTAATCTTTACCCACAAATATTGATGCTACTCAGAAACAAATGTTGGTTCACAGCCAATGGGAATGATATCCGAATACTTAACTCCCTCTTCCTCTCTCTTTGATGTCAGGAAATTTAATGAATGAGAAAATATGTGCTAGATGTTAATTCTGAATTATTCCTCTCAGCATAATGACTAAAATAAAGGTTCTATGGGATTCAATGTTATTTGCTGTTATTTACTGCAGAGTGGAATGAAAAGCATACTTTTGAATTTTCATGTCCGTACTAATAAAAATGGTTGTGTTTGCATCGAGACACCCTACGAAGAAGCTGTATAACTGTGGGAAGAGTTGTTTGTATCTTGGGCCTTTTAATCTGCAATTTGTGACCAAAAAATGCTTTCGTAGCCTGTGCAGGAAATAATCCCTTAAGGATTGCATGCATGTCTTGGGAAGCCAGACTTGGCCATAGTAGCCCATGCTCTGGTTACATCCGAAATAGATTACTGCAACACACTCTACATGGGGTTGCCCTTGAAGACTGTTCAGAAGCTACAATTTGTCCAAAGGGCAGCAGCCAGATTACTCACCAGAGTGGGGTAGAGGGAGCATATAACGCCCCTGTTACGCCAGCTCCACTGGCTGCCAGTCTGCTACCAAACACAATTCAAAGTTGTTGTAGGTTTTTCCGGGCTATATGGCCATGTTCTGGAGGCAATTTTTCTCCTGACGTTTCGCCTGCATCTATGGCAAGCATCCTCAGAGGTAGTGAGGTCTGTTGGAAGCAGGAAAAATGGGTTTATATATCTGTGGAATGACCAGGGTGAGACAAAGGACTTTTGTCTACTGGGGCTAGGTGTGAATGTTTCAGTTGATCACCTTGATTAGCATTCAATGGCTTGGAAGTACCTGGGGGGAATCTTTTGTTGAGAGTGATTTTATGTGCCTGTTTGTTTCCCCTCTGTTGTTTTACTGTTGTAATTTTTGAGTTTTTTAATATACTGGTAGCCAGATTTTGTTCATTTTCATGGTTTCTTCCTTTCAGTTGAAATTGTCCACATGCTTGTGGATTTCAATGGCTTCTCTGTGTAGTCTAACACGGTGGTTGTGAGAATGGTCCAGCACTTCTGTGTTCTCAAATAATATGCTGTGTCCAGGTTGATTCATCAGGTGCTCTGCTATGGCTGATTTCTCTGGTTGGAGTAGTTTGCACAATACAATTCAACAATACAATTCAAAGTGCTGGCTTTAGCCTATAAAGCCCTAAATGGTTCTGGCCCAGCTTACTTGTCTGAACTTACCTCTATGAACCATCATGGAGGTTGAAAAAAATGCTGCCATTTATTTTCTTGGGGCAATGTGGGAATTCTAGTCACCCCTTTTGGCCCCTCTTAGGATATTTGAGGTCCATAAAAGACTTTAAAAACAAGAAGAAGTAGTGACTTACACTCACTTTTTGTTGTGAAAAAATCCTTCCTGGAGCTAGAAATGGTGAAAATGTTCCTAATGACTGTGCAATACATGTCCATTTTTATCCCTTTCAGTATTATACCAGCACTAATGACACAATTTTCCATTTCTTTTCAGCATTCTTTAAAAGCGCTTGTGAGAAAAAGAATGGCTACTGTCTTGAAGAGTTCATTCGCTGTCCCTCCAACGTTAAACTCCCATATCCATGTAAGGAAAAAAACTTTAACTGCTGTGTGAAATTGAACGTACGAAATCCTCCTAAACCCTGATATCCTGATCAAAGCAATTGATCTTCACTCAATGCAATATCATTGGTTCCACTGTGCCAAGACAGACAGAGTGAAATAAATATAATTTGATTATTAAAAGCATGCCCCCCAAAACATGGATTTCTTCTTTTGATTTTTTAAAAGCGTCTGTTAGATGCACTCCATGATATTTCGTCACTTGGACAAAATATAACAACAACAACAACAACAACAACATACTACAAGTAGAGGCATAACACTGTTGCTCAGATGATTCATTGGAACTTGTGCCACAAATACCATCTGCCTGCAACAAAGAACTGGTGGGATCACAAGCCGGAAAAAGTTACAGAGAATGAACACGCCAAGCTACCCTGGGACTTCCAGATTCATACAGACAGAGTTTTGGAGCATAATACTCCTGACCTCACAATCATGTTAAGAAACAAAGTATGGATCGTCAATGTCACAATCCCAGGTGACAGCAGGATTGCAGAGAAACAACTGGAAAGCTGACACGAAGTGAGGATTTAGAAATTAAACTGCAAAGACTCTGGCACAAACCAGTAAAGGTGGTCCCAGTGGTGATCGGCACACTGGGTGCAATGCCTAAAGACCTTGGCCTGCACTTAAACACAATCAGGAAATATCCTTAGCAGTTGAGGTTACTGGAAAGAGGGCCAAACTAAAGTGAAGGAGCTTAGATAAGATTAGACTAATTCTCTGGTGAACTACCTAATCAAACACACAGCGGAACATCCAAATTTTCAGTTGTCGAGGTTACTGGAAAGAGGGCCAAACTAAAGTGAAGGAGCTTAGATAAGGTTGGGCCAATTCTCTGGTGAACTACCTAATCAAACGCACAGCGGAACATCCAAGTTTCCAAGATTAAACTAGAAAACTCATCCCCCTTTTTCAGGGTTCCTCACCCACTGGGCCAAACCATCATTTCCATGGGTTTTGTATTCATGGATTCAACCAATTTTGGATTAAAATACGTGGATCTAGAAAGCAAAACTTAATTTGCTGTTTATCAGTAGTCAGTCACATATGCTGTACTCACACATTTTATTGCTTTCTCCAGTAATCATTTGGGTTGTATGAAATTTTATATAAGGAACACAATTTCACAATGCCCACTTGAACATCAATGGATTTTGCAACTCCACCTCCCTCCCATCCTCAGGTTTCACCTGGTGCTACAGAGAAAAACTAGGTGAGCAGAAATGAAAGAGATTAATCCACCACGAATTTAAAACCGATTACAATAACAGTGGCACTCTAAAATGGGTCGGACGCCACTTGCAATACGGTATCTGGTTTTGGGCATAATAATTCCAGAAGAATATTGACAGGCTGAAAACATACAAAGGAGCGTAAAGAAAATGGTCACAGGACTGGAAGCCAAACCCTATGAGAAGCAGGTTAAGAAGTTGTATATAGCTCTTGCAAGTAGGTTCTTCCAAACCTTATTCAAAGAGAAATCACAAGCGTAATCTTTCTAATCAGTCCCTAACAGCTCGATCATTCGGCTACCTTGTTGTAACTGATTGCTTAACCACCTCACTACCTCTGAGGATGCTTGCCATGGATGCAGGTGAAACGTCAGGAGAGAATGCCTCTAGAACATGGCCATATAGCCCAAAAAAAACCTACAACAACCCAGGAGAGAAATGATTTAATACAAAATGCAGTTTAAACAGTCTTTGTTTTCCTTTATTTTCAGAGAGATTTTTAATGACTAATTGTCTTTAAATTTAGAATCTGTTGTCAGTTAAATTTTTCCTTCCATTAAATCGCTATTTGTATGTCTTCTGTCTGTTAACAGTAAAGTTCCATAGTTTAAATTCCTCTTTTTACAGAGAAAAGGCACAACTCACCGGGTGGTATCACTGATAAGGACAGATAAGGAAAACTTGCAAACCTCATTGTTAGCTCACAGTAGCTGCTCCCAATGAAGACACAGGAATGCGCTCTGGTATCAACGAGAAACTTTACTACTGGATGCATGGACGTGTGAAAAGCCGAGATTGCTCGGCATCAGCCGGTCCCTCCTTATATATACACTAGGCCTGGGTAACAACGGAAAAATTTGTTTCTAAAATCGATTCGTTTTTTGGAGTTTTTTGCGTTTCGATATTTAAAAGAATTCCGAAATTTTCCTTAAAAAAAGTTCGATATTTACGAAATTTCGTAAATGGTAAAAAAATTACAAAACAATAACGAAACAATAACAAATTGATTCGTTAATGGCGGCCGCGATCGCGCAATACGCTAAAAAAACTTCTGAAGCTTCCCTCTCCCTCTGTTGTTGACTCTTGGTGTGATATTATAATTTTTTTTCACTAATTAAACAAAAAACAACTATAAAACTTGCCCCAGACATGCAGAAATAATAACGAAACAACCTCAAACCAATAACGAAACGAATACATAACGAAATACGAAGCATTTACGAAACGAATTGAAAAATTCGTTTCGTTTTTAAGGTGCTCCAGAATGGTTCGTTATTGCTTCGTTAACCAAAAAAAATAACGAATTTTTAATGAATTACGAATTAACGAAACGAAACCGCCCAGCCCTAATATACACCCCTCATTTGAAAGTACATTTCCCGCCAAGTCAAAAACCCCACACAACATTCCCACCTAGCTGCAAGCCGTTGTCTTTCAAGGTCGGCAGCTGCAAAAGTCTTATCAATGTCCTACATCAGGATCTCGGGTTCCAGCGCCAAATCCCAAGGCCTGGAAGCTGGATCCTGACACTCATTTGGTACACTTTAAACTAGGTCCACCGGCGGAGGGGAACAACAGCCTTCCAACAGTACTTTACTCACAATTTCAGCAAACCGCCAAGAGGCTAAACAGAGGGTTGCACAAACACAATAAGGGCCAAGTACCGAAAGCACAATAATTCCAAATAAACTGCTCAGGGGAAGATCTCAGGGGCTCACATGTCTTTACACTAATGCACAGAGCATGGGAAATAAACAAGATGAACTCCAACTTTTAGCACAACACCACAATTATGATGTCATAGACAGTACGTGTGAAAAAGATCTTGGAGTCCTCGTGGACAAGTTAAACATGAGCCAACAATGTGATGCGGTGGCTAAAAAAGCTGCCTTGGTAAGACCACACCTGGAATATTGTGTCCAATTCTGGGCACCACAACTGAAGAGAGATATTGACAAGCTGGAATGTGTCCAGACAAGGGCAACTAATATGATCAAAGGGTCTGGAGAACAAGCACAAAAGACAATGGATTCCCAAAATTGCAACAAACACAAATTCACTACACATCGTAATACATAATTCACAAAGGTAAATTTTTTGTTTGTTTGTTTTTTGCAGCTTATATAATACAATATTAAATGTATAACCAACTTATATAATACAGCATTGAGCGATATTCAAGGAACAAAAAAACGTTTATACAGTGATTTTACATCAGTCACAAAAATAGAGTCTTTCTTGCTGTAAAGCAGACTTCTGTTAAGGGCATAAGATCCCTGAAGATACTATTGAGTGGAGTTTCCAGTTCCTTGTATGAGGATATCCACGTAGAGCAGTGTTTCTCAACCTTCCTAATGCCGCGACCCCTTAGTACAGTTCCTCATGTTGTGGTGACCCCCAACCATAACATTTTCATTGCTACTTCGTAACTGTAATTTTGCTACTGTTATGAATTGTAATGTAAATATCTGATATGCAGGATGTATTTTCAAATCCAAAATACCCAATATGCCCAAATTTGAATACTGGTGGGGTTGGGGGATTGATTTTGTCATTTGGGAGCTGTAGTGGCTGGGATTTATAGTTCACCTACAATCAAAGACCATTCTGAACACCACCAATGATGAAATTGCACCAAACTTGGCACACAGAACTCCCCTGACCAAGAGAAAATACTGGGAGGATCTGATGGACATCAACCTTGAATTTTTGGAGTTGTAGTTCACCTACATCCAGAGAGTAGGCTTGGGCGGTTTCGTTCGTTAATTTCGTAATTCCTTATTAATTCGTATTTAAATTAGCTTACGATCCAATATTGAGCCATGCAGGAATTGTGTGAGGAGTAATAAAGATTCGAAACAATTTTTTCAATTTATTTTGTAATTATTTTGTAATTATTTCGTAATTATTTTCGCATGTCTGGTGCAAATTTTATAGTTGTTGTTTGTTTTATCACACCAACAGTCAACAACAGAGGGAGAGGGAAGCTTCAGAAGTTCCTCCTGTCCCATTTGGAGGTTTTTTTTAGCATATTGCGCAATCTCGTCCGCCATTAACGAATCGATTCGTAATTTTACGAAATTTTGTAAATTTCGAAAATTTTTAAAGGAAAATTTCGGAATTATTAAAAAAAACGAAATGCAAGGGCCCCCTAAAAACAAAACGAGTTTAGAACCAAATTTTTCCGTGGTTACCCAAGCCTACCAGAGAGCACTGTGGACTCAAACAATGATAGATCTGGACCAAACTTGGCACGAATACTCAATATGCTGAAATGTGAACACAGGAGGAGTGTGAGAAAAATAAACCTTAATATTTGGGAGTGGTAGTTGCTGGGATTTATAGTTCACCTACAATGATATAACATTCTGAACCCCACCAACGATAGAATTGGACCAAACTTCCCACACAGAACCCATGACCAACAGAAAATACTATGTTTTCTGATGGTCTTTGTTGACCCCTCTGACACCCCCAGGTTGAGAAACACTGACGTAGAGGATTTCCAGATTGGTTTCAACTGTCTAATGTCTTCCTCAGGTGGAGAAATGTGAAGAGTACAATGAAGTGGACATCAAGTTCTCCCAAATAACAATTCTTCCTTGGGTGGATAAGGATACAGCAAAGAAGTGGATCTAAAGGGAATATATACAGGTGGCTAGAACATGTCCCAAAAGGGATAAATATTTCCATATGTTGCCAATATGTAAGGTATACAAATCAAAAGAGGCATAGGTACTTACATCAGGTTCTCCTAAACCGTGCTCTGCAACGATTTGATTCTGTAGCAAGCACACAGCCAGCAGGTATAAACTAGTATATAAAGTGAAGCAATTAAAGGGGCCCAGAACAGGTAGAGCAGGTGATAAAAGTGTTAAAGAGCTATACACTATAGTTTACAGGAAACATTGGTACGAAATGGTGTCATTTAGACCATTGGGATGTACAGTTTAAAGGGTAAAAATCCAAAAGGATTCATGCTGTAATAATTTAGTACTCAAATCCAAATTAGAGGGGTGTGTGACAACCTCTAAAACTGTATATATTCCCTTTAGAGCCACTTCTTCATTGTATCCTTATCCACCTGAGGAAGAATTATTAGTTTGGAGAATTTGATGTCCACTTCATTGTACTCTTCACATTTATCCACCTAAGGAAGATGTTAGACCAGGGGTCCTCAAACTAAGGCCCGAGGGCCAGATGCGGCCCTCCAAGGTCATTTACCCGGCCCTTGATCAGGGTCAACCTAAGTCTGAAATGACTTGAAAGTACACAACAACAGCAACAACAATCCTATCTCATCAGCCAAAATCAGGCCCACACTTTCCATTGAAATACTAATAGGTTTATATTTGTTTAAAATTGTCCTTCATTTTAATTATTGTATTGTTTTTAAGTGTTTTTGCACTACAAATAAGATATGTGCAGTGTGCATAGGAATTCATTCATGTTTTTTCAAATTATAATCCAGCCCTCCAACAGTTTGAGCGACTGTGACCTGCCCTCTGTTTAAAAAGTTTGAGGACCCCTGCGTTCAGGGGCAGCTCGACCCATTACGCATAGTAAGCATTTGCAGTAGATTTTGCCCAGGGGTGCTCTTGAGGTGCTCTTGGGGGGAAAATATGCAAGTTGTAGTTATTGGGATGTATAGTTCACCTACAATCAAAGAGCATTCTGAACTCCACCAATGATGGAATTGAACCAAATATGGCACACAGAACTCCCACGACGAACAGAAAATATATATCAGTGATTAGTTGGTGGGGGGGGGGGGGCGCCAAAATACTGTTTGCTTACCGTTGAAAATTACCTAGGGCCGCCTCTGCCTGCGTTAGACCGCCGAAACCGGTCTGGATATCCTCTTACAAGGGACTGGAAACTCCATTCAATAGTATCTTTAGAGAAAGTAAGGGATCTTATGCCCTTAAGAGAAGTCTGTTTTACCGCAAGAAAGACTCTACTTTTGTGAATGATATAAAATCACTGTATAAATAACAGTTTTTTGTTCATTGTATATCACTCAATGCTGTATTATATAAGTTGGTTATACATTTAATATTGTATTATATAAGCTGCAAAAAACAAAAAAAACCCCTCAAAAAACCATTTACCTTTGTGAATTATGTACTACGACGTGTAGTGGATTTGTGTTTGTCTGGACAACAAGCCCCATGAAAGAGCTGGGCATGTTTAGCCTGAAGAAGAGAAGGCTGAGAGGAGACATGATAACCATGTATAAATATGTGAGAGGAAGTCATAGGGAGGAGGGAGCAAGCTTGTCTTCTGTTGCCCTGGAGACTAGGACGTGGAACAATGGCTTCAAACTACAAGAAAGGAGATTCCATCAGAACATTAGGAAGCACTTCCTGACCGTAAG
Organism: Anolis sagrei; assembly: GCF_037176765.1. Classification (NCBI taxonomy): domain Eukaryota; kingdom Metazoa; phylum Chordata; class Lepidosauria; order Squamata; family Anolidae; genus Anolis; species Anolis sagrei. Next base: position 10,787,702 of record NC_090021.1, read on the forward strand.
AACTGTTCAGTAGTGGAACTCTATGCCTCAGAGTGTGGTGGTGGCTCCTTCTTTGGAGGCTTTTAACTAGAGGCTGGATGGCCATCTGTCGGGGGTGCTTTAATGCGATTTTCCTGCTTATGGGCAGGGGGTTGGACTGGATGGCCCACGAGGTCTCTTCCAACTCTATGATTCTATGATCCCTCATGGATATTAAAAATAATTCAATAGTGTTTTAAAATAGTGCCCCTTTGATAGAAAACGGTAAAGTCAATGTTGTTTTGTTGAATTTAAAAGTGTTTTCAAGCTGTGACCAGACATCTTAGAATGACTTATGTGCTCTGCTCTCCTTTTCTATGTCACTTCTCAACTTCTAAATTCAACTTGGACTGCATGACCCATTCTACCCATAGATAGAAACATGCCTAGCTCCAACTCCCTCTTCTTCTTCCCTTCCCTCCTGCTCAGGCTAAATGGCATTATTCTTTCTAGTTCTATAAATAATTAGGACTTTCCTGTCTTCTACAGACTGAGCAGCACTTCGCCTTAGAGCTGTTTCTCTTACTCAGAATACTTGAGATTGCCAAGGAAGATTGCGCCATGAAAATTATTCTCCTTTTCTTTCTGGTTGGCCTGGCCTTTTCCCAGGCTACTGTAGGTAAGTAAGGAACTCAAGATGATTACTGAGAGGAAAGCTCAACATCATCATCATCATCATCATCATCATCATCATCATCATATTTAATTACTTATTTATTTATTTATTTATTTGATGCACTTATTAACCGCCATTCTCAGCCCATAAGGGCGACTCATGGCGGTGTACAGTACACATAAAAGACAATTACAAAAAAGCCAGTTTCAACAACATATAAACTATACAACAATTACAGACTACACTAAAAATCCGCTTCGTCTCTTAGTGGAATCATAGCCAGTCTCATATTCCTTGTTCCATTCCAGTTCTCATTACCGTATTGTTTAGCACTTAATTAAATGCCCTCTCGAACAGCCATGTCCTAAGGCTTTTTCGAAAGGACATGAGGGAAGGCGCTTGTCTGATGTGTGCAGGGAGAGTGTTCCACAGCCGGGGGGCCACCACCGAGAAGGCCCTCTCCCTCGTCCCCGCCAAACGTGCCTGTGAGGCAGGCGGGATCGAGAGAAGGGCCTCCCCAGACGATCTCAAGGTCCTCGTGGGCTCGTAGGCCAAGATGCGGTCGGAAAGGTATTTTGGGCCGGAACCGTTTAGGGCTTTGTAGGCCAAAACCAGCACCTTGAATTGGGTCCGGTAGCAAATCGGCAGCCAGTGGAGCTGGGACAACAAGGGCGTTGTGTGCTCCCTGCGACCCGCTCCAGTTAGTAACATGGCTGCCGCGCGCTGAACCAGCTGAAGCTTCCGGGTCGTCTTCAAGGGCAGCCCCACGTAGAGAGCGTTGCAGTAGTCCAGGCGGGATGTGACAAGAGCGTGTACTTATTAATCGCCCTCCATCTGAGAATGCTCTAGGCAATTTACAGCTAAATAGTTAATTTACAGCTAAAAGTAATGGAAAGATACTCACAGACATGCAGATGCTGGTACCTTCTTAGTGTGCTGTGCAGGTCTAAATTGTGCAATGTATCAGTGGTGAAAATTTCATTATGGTGCAACAGCTGTGTTCTTAGATAATGGTGAACATAAATTTGTTCATACCATAATTGCATAATTTTAGCTATGCACATTGAACTTTGTGTTGCACTTCTTCAATTGCATACAATGCACTACCATTTCACATTGCACACTGAAATTATGCATTATGAAGTGGTGATTTCAATTACAACAACAACAACAACTTTATTCTTATATCCTGCCACCATCTCCCTGAACGGGCAGCTTCAGATGGCACAAAGTTCCTAAAAACAAACACAAAAGTGAACACAATATAAAATACAATAAAATAAAGCACATGCACATATAAAGACATCAGTTCAGACTCAATCAAGCTGCGATTCCTGCTTCTTGGCAGGGGGTTGGACTGGATGGCCCATGAGGTCTCTTCCAACTCTTTGATTCTATGATTCTATGATCCTCTAACCGTGGCGGTAAATTACTATAACCATGGCTGGGCTATAAATATTAGGAATAAAATAAGTGTCAGCTGCACTTGTGGGCAAGGGATAAAGTGCAGGATATGCAACTACTCAACTACGAAGGACAACTAGGGGCTAAATACAGTATTCCCTCACTACTTTGCTGTTTCATGGTTTTCAAAAAATATTAATTTAAAATAAATATAATGGTATTTTCGCTGCTTCACGGGTTTTTGCCACCACCACTCTTCGGGGTGCTTTTTTTCCTCAGACCTCCCTCCCTCCAGCCTTGAAGGGCCTTTCCTTCACTTTATAACTACTAAAATAATGCATAAATATTAAAATAAATATAGCATCCCTAAATCGCTGTTTTTCACTTATTACGGGAGGTCCTGGAACATAACCCCCACAATAAGTGAGGGAACACTGTATTCTCAAAGGCTTGATTGAAGAGCCACATCTTCAAGTCCCTATGAAAGGAAGACCATTTGGGGCCTGTCTAATCTCCCTAGGAAGGGAGTTCCAAAGTCGCAGGGCCACCACTGAGAAAGCCCTCTATAACTCAGCTTGTGATGTATTCACAAGAGGTAGCATTTTTTCAAATATCAACACAATTTAAGGCACTTCCATCACCTCGCTTTCATTTTGGCAAGAATTATCTCCATTTGTTTCGTGGCTAGTATTGATTTACCATATTTATATCCTGAGAGAAGTACTTACTTACTTAGGCGATCCCTCGTTTTCCGAGGAGGATTGTCTTCCAGTATTCTTGTGGGTCCGTATGTGGCTGTGGAGCCCTATTCTTGCTCTGCATCTTCTTCCACAGTGAGGGCATTGGTTTCCAGGTGGAAGGCGGTCTCGGTTGGGGTTGGCTTGACGCACCTTCCTCTTAGCACACTTCTCCCTTTCGCCCTACATTCACGCCTTTTCCAATTCTGCAGCAATGCTGGTCACAGCCGACCTCCTTCTCAGTGTCTATGCCAGAGTTTTTAAGGTTGGCTTTGAGTCCATCTTTAAATCTCTTTTCCTGTCCACCAACATTTCGTTTTCCATTCTTAAGTTCGGAGCAGAGCAACTGCTTTGGGAGACGGTGGTCGGGCATCCGGACTACGTGGCCGGTCCAGCGGATTTGATGGCGGAGGACCATTGCTTCAATGCTGGTGGTCTTTGCTTCTTCCAGCATGCTGACGTTTGTACGTCTGTCTTCCCAAGAGATTTGCAGGATTTTCCGGAGGCAGCGCTGATTTAATTGTTCCAGGAGTTGCATGTGATGTCTGTAGACAGTCCATGTCTCACAGGCATATAGCAGGGTTGGGAGGACAATAGCTCTATAAACAAGCACCTTGGTATCCCTACGGATGTCCCACTCCTCAAACACTCTCTGCTTCATTCGGAAAAATGCTGCACTTGCAGAGCTCAGGCGGTGTTGTATTTCGGTGTCGTTGTTGACTTTGGTGGAGAGGTGGCTGCCAAGGTAGCGGAAATTATCAATATTTTCTAATGAGAGAAGTGCCTCCTCAAGTTATGCAGAAGTGAAGAGGATTTTATTTTTGACAGACAAATTGGAAAAGAAAAATCACAGATTTTGTTGAGGAATACCAGAGCAAATATTAGTGACATATAGAGAACAAATATTCTTGTTAAAAACTGGTCACACCTGATTTAAAGTTTGACTAAAAACCAGAATAGACCTCTACCTCCAACATTGTCCTCCCAACCCTGATATACGCCTGTGAAACGTGGACTATCTACAGACGTCATATGCAACTCCTGGAACTATTCCATCAGCACTGCCTCTGAAAAATCCTGTAAATTTCTTGGGAAGACAGGCGGACAAATGTCAGCATGCTGGAAGAAGCAAAGACCACCAGCATTGAAGCGATGCTCTTCCGCCATCAACTTCGCTGGACTGGCCACATTGTCCGTATGCCCGATCACTGTCTCCAAAAGCAGTTACTCTACTCTGAGCTCAAAAATAGAAAAAAGAATGTTGGTGGACATGAAAAGAGATTTAAATATGGGCTTAAAGCCAACCTCAAAAACTGTGACATAGATGCAAAGAACTTGGAAGTCCTGGCTCTTGAATGCTCTAGCTGGAGGTCAGCTGTGAACAACAGTGCTGCAGAATTTGAAGGAGGACGAAAGGGAGAAACGTGCCAAGAGGAAGGCACATCAAGCCAACCCTGACTGGGACCGCTTCTATCTGGAAACCAACGTCCTCACTGCGGGAGAACATGCAGATCAAGGATAGGGCTCCACAGCCACCTACGGACCCACCGCCAAGACACCATATCTGGAAGACAATCATCCTCGAGCTACGAGGGATCACCTAAGAAGAAGGAAGTCACCATAATTTACTGGCTGTAGGGTCAAATGATATCCCTATTAAAGTGATCATTTGTACAAAAGATTTCTTTTCTACCTTCACACTTTGCAATATGTGATAATTTTTTCTCCCCTTCAGCAGCAGATCCACACTAATGACACCATTTATTGTTTCTTTTAAGTGACCCTTGGAAGACCTTGTTACCTTGGTGGTGGCTTCTGTCTTTATAAGGGTGTTGGTTGTGGCAGTGCGAAAATTCTTCAGTTAGACTGTGGTAGCGACAATACACACTGCTGTAAGCTTCCGTAACCTCCTCGGTGAAAGTCATCGATCCTGATTTCCTGATTAAAGAGACAATTCTTCACTCCATCAGTTGTCATGGGCTCTACCACTGCCAAATAGACAGAGCTAAATCTATTGATTATTAAAAGTATGCTGAAAACAAAAACACAGATTTTGATCTTTTTTTCTATAAAAAAATAGGTATATGCAGGACCCAGTCCAAGATATTTTAGCACCTAGACAAGACTGAGCTAGAAATTAAAATTGCTTTGTTAAGGTTCCTCACCTACTCATCCAAATCAATACAGTTAACATTCCATGTGTACGGGTTCTGGTGTGTGTGAAATTCCTTTGATCGATTTCGAGTTTGGATAAATTTAGCTATTCGGCAGCCAGACACCAAAAAATGGACCAGGAAGGACCCCTTTGGAGCCTTTCTTGGAACGTAACTTGAGCAGCCGAAGCTTTTCATTGGATTCAGGAAGGGTCTGTTGATTCGGCTGCCTGTTGCTCTGATTGTGTGTTCCTGCCTGGGAGAATGTGGTTGGACAATGTCCCTTGCGGTCTCTTAAATAGAGCAATGAAGATGAGAGTCAAGAACATTCTGCAACAACCACTTAACAGCCAACCCTTATGTAAGAAGGTGTTTTCCTGATGGCAGAATGAGTACAGAAACAAGGGTCAGTGTAGAAGAAGAAGAGAGTCCCACAAAGGAACCTCCTTTGAACAAGAAAGACCCAGGTGTGGAGGGAGCATTTAGATCAGTGTTTCTCAACCTGGGGGTTGGGACCCCTGAGGGGGTCGTGAGGGGTTGTCAAAGGGGTCGCCAAAGACCACCAGAAAACATAGTATTTTCTAGGTTCTTGTGGGTTTTTTCGGGCTATACAGCCATGTTCTAGAGGCATTTCTCCTGACGTTTCGCCTGCATCTATGGTAAGCATCCTCAGAGGTGTGAGGTCTGTTGGAATTAGGACAATGGGTTTATATATATCTGTGGAATGGCTGGAGTGGGGCAAGGAGCTCTTCCCTGCTGCAGTTAGGTGTGAATGTTTACCTGATCACCTTCATTAGCATTTGAAGGCCAGCCTGAGCCTGGGAAAATCTGTTCCTGGGAGGTGTTAATCTGTGCCTGGTTTTTTCCTCTCTGTTGTTTAGCTGTTATAATTTTAGAGTTTTTTAGTACTGGTAGCCAGATTTTGTTCATTTTCATGGTCTCTTCCTTTCTGTTGAAATTGTCCACATGCTTGTGGATTTCAATGGCTTCTCTGTGTAGTCTGACATGGTGGTTGTTGGTGTGGTCCAGCATTTCTGTGTTCTCAAATAATATGCTGTGTCCAGGCTGGTTCATCAGGTGCTCTGCTATGGCTGACTTCTCAGGTTGAGAGAAGTCAGAGAGGAAAAAACCAGGCACAGAATAACACCTCCCAGCAACAGATTTTCCCAGGCTCAGGCAGGCCTTCAAATGCTAATGAAGGTGGTCAGCTAAACATTCACACCTAACTGCAGCAGGGAAGAGCTCCTTGCCCCACCCCAGCCATTCCACAGATATATAAACCCATTGTCCTAATTCCAACAGACCTTCTCAACCTCTGAGGATACTTGCCATAGATGCAGGCGAAACGTCAGGAGAAATGCCTCTAGAACATGGCTCTATAGCCCGAAAAAACCCACAAGAACCTAGTGATTCCAGCCATGAAAGCCTTCGACAATACATAGTATTTTCTGTTGGTCACTGGGATTCTGTGTGGGAAGTTTGACCCAATTCTATTGTTGGTAGAGTTCAGAATGCTCTTTGATTGTAGGTGAACTATAAATCCCAACAACTACAACTCCCAAATGTCAAGGTCTATTTTCCCCAGACTCCACCAATGTTCACATTTGGGCATACTGAGTATTAGTGCTAAGTTTGGTCCATCATTGCATGAATCCACAGCACTCCTCTGGATGCAGGTGAACTACAACTCCCAAACTCAAGGCCCATGCCCACTGAACCCTTCCAGTGTTTTTTGTTGGTCATGGGAGTTCTGTGTGCCAAGTTCGGTTTAAATCCATTGCTGGTGGAGTTTAGAATGCTCTTTTATTATAGGTAAACTATAATTCCCAGCAACGACAACTCCCAAATAACAAAATCAATCCTCCCCCAACCCCACTAGCATTCACATTTGGGCATATTGGGTATTTGTGCTCAATTTAGACCAGTGAATGAAAATATATCTTGCATAGTCCACGCGCTGGTTACATCCCGTATAGATTACTGCAACGCTCTCTACGTGGGGTTGCCTTTGAAGACGGCTCGGAAGCTACAAATGGTCCAACGATCGGCAGCCAGGTTGTTAACAGGAGCGGCACTCAGGGAGCACACCACTCCTCTGCTGCGCCAGCTCCACTGGCTGCCAATTTGCTACCGGGCACAATTCAAAGTGCTGGCTTTAGCCTTTAAAGCCCTAAACTGTTCTGGCCCGACCTATCTGTCCGAACGCATCACCCCCTATGAACCAGTTAGGACATTAAGATCGTCCGGGGAGGCCCTGCTCTCGATCCCGCCAGCCTCACAAGCACGGCTGGCGGGGACGAGAGACAGGGCCTTCTCCGTGGTGGCCCCTCGGTTGTGGAACGCCCTTCCCGCAGATGTTAGATCGGCCCCCTCCCTGCTGGTGTTCAGGAGAAGAGTGAAGACCTGGCTCTTTGAACAGGCGTTCAATTAAGCAGTGCAATCAATTGACTGAATTTGGAACTGGAATAATGGATGAGGAGATCGGATTGTGATTTTACTGATGAGACGTGACGGATTAGTTATTGGATGTATTGATGTTTGTTCATTTGCTGATGTATAATTGTATTGTTTTAACTGCTTTAATGACTGTTAGATGTTAATGCTATGCTCTTTGTCTATTGTCCTGTTGTAAACCGCACTGAGTCGCCTACGGGCTGAGATAGTGCGGTATACAAATAAAGTAAATAAAGTAAATAAATAAATATTGGATATTTACATTACAATTTAAAACAGTAGTAAAATAATAGGTATCAAGTAGCAACAAAAACAATAATATGGTTGGGGGTCACCACAACATATGGAACTGCATTAAGGGGTCACAGCATTAGCAAGCTTGAGAACCACTGATTTAGATCATGTTTGGGGGGCTTCCCAGGCTTCCTAGAGCATGTGAAAACAAGTCCACCAAATTATGGACCCCCTGGACAGTTCTGGTATTCAAACTAAAAACCAGGAAGCAATTTCTGCTGTCTTCTTGTTGTTAAAAAAGATCACTCCTGTGCCTGTTGTGGGAGCATGAAACAATATAATAGGATCATGTCCCTGAACCTCAATCTTCAAAGGATTTTGCGTAGACATACCCATCTGGCTTGCTGAGGGACTGCTATTCAAAAAGACTATTTGCTCAAGAATTTCAGGAATGGATAGACATCTCTTTTTCAGCCCGAAGGCTACAATGCCTGTTACCTCATCTTCCAGAGGTTGCATGTTGTACGTAAAAAGGAAAGGCAAAGGCAATTAACTTTTCCATTGAGAAGTTAATTCTCTGACGTCTTTGCTTCACTTGGAAATATTAGCGTAGTTCAATGTAAACATCTTGAGTTGTTTGTGGTAACATAGTTGACATTTTCCAGAAAGGACAGTCTCTTCCCAGCAGTTTCAGAGACTAATATGCAAACTAAAAATTAAAATACTAAAAACAAAAATGTAGGAAGAAAAAAGTCATAGAATCATAGAATCATAGAATCAAAGAGTTGGAAGAGACCTCATGGGCCATCCAGTCCAACCCCATTCTGCCAAGAAGCAGGAATATTGCATTCAAATCACCCCTGACAGATGGCCATCCAGCCTCTGTTTAAAAGCTTCCAAAGAAGGAGCCTCCACCACACTCCGGGGCAGAGAGTTCCACTGCTGAACAGCTCTCACAGTCAGGAAGTTCTTCCTCATGTTCAGATGGAATCTCCTCTCTTGTAGTTTGAAGCCATTGTTCTGCATCCTAGTCTCCAGGGAAGCAAAAAACAAGTTTGCTCCCTCCTCCCTGTGGCTTCCTCTCACATATTTATACATGGCTATCATATCTCCTCTCAGCCTTCTCTTCTTCAGGCTAAACATGCCCAGCTCCTTAAGCCGCTCCTCATAGGGCTTGTTCTCCAGATCCTTGATCATTTTAGTCGCCCTCCTCTGGACACATTCCAGCTTGTCAATATCTCTCTTGAATTGTGGTGCCCAGAATTGGACACAATATTCCAGGTGTGGTCTAACCAGGTGTGGTCATGGCTTTCAGCTACCTAGATGATGGTCATAATTGATCATTATTCTACTTTGACTAATTTTTCTTCATAACATCAATGTCTACTGGCATTTTAATATCTGCTACTCTTCATATCCAATCCTGATAACCTTCCCCAATAGTTTCTCAAAAAAAATGCAATTATTGATTGTCGATACTCCTTAAAATTACTTAATGATTCGTCTTTAATCAAAGTCATTAGTATCATAGAATCATAGAATCAAAGAGTTGGAAGAGACCTCATGGGCCATCCAGTCCAACCCCCTGCCAAGAAGCAGGAATATTGCATTCAAATCACCCCTGACAGATGGCCATCCAGCCTCTGTTTAAAAGCTTCTAAAGAAGGAGCCTCCACCACACTCCGGGGCAGAGAGTTCCACTGCTGAATGGCTCTCACAGTCAGGAAGTTCTTCCTCATGTTCAGTATGTCAATTTCTGCGAAAATCATAACTTTTCCAACAACCCTCTTGTGACTGAATGGTTGTATCTTTCAACTCTGTGCATATAGCAACCTGGCAGCTGTAATCATCTATGGCAGTGGTTCTCAACCTTGCTAATGCCGTGACCCCTTAATGCAGTTCCATATGTTGTGGTGACCCCCAACCATAAGATTGTTTTCGTTGCTACTTGATACGTGTCATTTTACTACTGTTATAAATCATAATGTAAATATCCGATATGCAGGATGTATTTTCATTCACTGGACTAAATTGAGCACAAATACCCAATATGCCCAAATGTGAATGCTAGTGGGGTTGAGGGAGGATTGATTTTGTAATTTGGGAGTTGTAGTTGCTGGGATTTATAGTTCACCTATAATCAAAGAGCATTCTAAACTCCACCAGCGATGGATTGAAACCGAACTTGGCACACAGAACTCCCATGACACTGGAAGGGTTTGGTGGGCATTGACCTTGAGTTTGGGAGTTGTAGTTCACCTGTATCCAGAGGAGTGCTGTGGATTCATGCAATGATGGATCTGGACCAAACTTGGCACAAATACTCAATATGCCCAAATGTAAGTACTGATGGAGTCTGGGGAAAATAGACCTTGACATTTGGGAGTTGTAGTTGTTGGGGTTTATAGTTCACCTACAATCAAAGAGCATTCTGAACTCGACCAACAATAGAATTGGGTCAAACATCCCACACAGAATCCCAATGACCAACAGAAAATACTGTGTTTTCTGATGGTCTTTGGTGACCCCTTTGACACCCCCTCACGACCCCCTCAGGGGTCCCGACCACCAGGCTGAGAAACACTGATATATGGCAAGAGTGGGTTGTTGTAGGTTTTTTTGGGCTATATGGCCATGTTCTAGAGGCATTCTCTCCTGACGTTTCGTCAGGAGAGAATGCCTCTAGAACATGGCCATATAGCCCGAAAAAACCTACAACAACCCAGTGATTCCAGCCATGAAACCCTTCGACAATATGGCAAGTCTTTCTATATCTTTTATCATATTGGTCATCCCTCAGTCTCATAGAATCATAGAATAATAAAGTTGGAAAAGGCAACATGGGCCATCTAATCCAGTCCTCTGCCATGCAGGAAAAGCACAAAGTAGAAAGAATTCTGATTTCAATTGAATTTTAAACATAGAAAGTCCTCCATTACAATTTGAACAACTGTTTTGCAGGATTAGGTTTGATTTAGTTCATAGATGGAGCCACTGGTGGTGCAATGGGTTAAAACCATGTGCCGGCAGGACTGAAGACCAACAGGTCACAGGTTCGAATCCGGGGATAACACGGATGAGCTCCCTCTGTCAGCTCCAGCTCCCCCTGCGGGGACATGAGAGAAGCCTCCTACAAGGATGGTAAAACATCAAAACATCCAGGCATCCCCTGGACAACGTCTTTGTAGACTGCCAATTCTCTCACATGAGAAGCGACTTGCAGTTTCTCAAGTGGCTCCTGACACAAGAAAAAAAGGGAAAAAAGCTCATAGACAACAACTTTATAGCAATTATTTCTAGTTGCACTGACTTTGGTATCAAATTCTACAGGATAAACTAATGTGAAAGATAAACAGAAGCTATTTTACATCTGGAAGTAAGTCATGTAGGAATTGCTTTGAAGAAGAAGTAGAATTGCTTGAGAAAAGAGCACTACAAAATTGCATGTGGCGGTTTTGTACATTTTGTTTGTTAGTTGTTCCACACAATTATGTAGTAATTCCTAATTAAGCTCTGAAGTATTTCAGAATATTGCTGCTACTTTACAATAGAATTGTTCATATATTCTGTTTGATCGTGCGAAATTGTGTAGCATGCGTCAATATCCCATTGTTTCTGCAATCTTATAAATAGGGGTAAAGTTTATTTTTGAAATGAATTTCAACACAGATTGCCTTTTGGAGTGGTTTCCTCTCACGCATCCTGAAAGCTGAAGACATGAGATCTCCATATCTTCTCTTGGCTACGTTTGCTTTCCTCTTGTATAGGGCTGAAGGTAAGGGGGCAGCTCAAGCTCTTGAGATGTATAGGACATCTGTTCAACATCTTTATTAATGACTTAGATGAAGGGCTAGAAGGCAGGATCATCAAGTTTGCAGACACCACCAAATTGGGAGGGAGAGCCAAGACTCCAGAGGACAGGAGCAGGATTCAAAGGGATCTTGACAGATGAGAGAGATGATTGCCCAAAACTAACAAAATGAAGTTCAACAGGGACAAATGCAAGATACTCCACTTTGGCAGAAAAAACAAAATGCAAATATACAGAATGGGGGATGCCTGGCTCAAGAGCAGTACGTGTGAAAAAGATCTTGGAGTCCTCGTGGACAACAAGTTAAACATGAGCCAACAATGTGATGTGGCGGCAAAAAAGCCAATGGGATTTTGGCCTGCATCAATAGGAGCATAGTGTCTAGATCTAAGGAAGTCATGCTACCCCTCTATTCCGCTTTGGTTAGACCACACCTGGAATATTGTCTCCAATTCTGGGCACCACAATTCAAGAGAGATATTGACAAGCTGGAATGTGTCCAGAGGAGGGCGACTAAAATGATCAAGGGTCTGGAGAACAAGCCCTACGAGGAGCAGCTTAAAGAGCTGGGCATGTTTAGCCTGAAGAAGAGAAGGCTGAGAGGAGATATGATAGCCATGTATAAATATGTGAGAGGAAGTCACAGGGAGGAGGGAGCAAGCTTGTTTTCTGCTTCCTTGGAGACTAGGACGCAATGGAACAATGGCTTCAAACTACAAGAGAGGAGATTCCATCTGAACACGAGGAAGAACTTCCTGACTGTGAGAGCCGATCAGCAATGGAACTTACTGCCCCGGAGTGTGGTGGAGGCTCCTTCTTTAGAAGCTTTTAAACAGAGGCTGGATGGCCATCTGTCAGGGGTGATTTGAATGCAATATTCCTGCTTCTTGGCAGGGGGTTGGACTGGATGGCCCATGAGGTCTCTTCCAACTCTTTGATTCTATGATTCTAGGAGAAACTGAGGTTGTGTCTACACAGGCAAAATGATCGGGACCCAACTCTCAGCTGCTGTGGGGAGTCCACACAACATACAATGGATTCAAAGCAGGACTGCTGGAACCAGCTGTTAGTTTGGTTCAAGGAGAAATGGGTTTGACACTGGAGCTTCCAGTAAGCTCTGGAGTGATTACAGAGTTTTGGAAGTATGGACAGCGGAATTGAACTGGATACAGCTTAATCTGCTATCCATGTGGCTAATAGACCATTACTGAGTTACCAACTACAAGCCACTGGCTGCCGGTCCATTTCCGAGCACAATTCAAAGTTCTGGTTTTGACCTATAAAGCCCTATATGGTTCTGACTCAACTTACTTGTCAGAACATATCTCCTTCTACGTCCCGCCTCCGACTTTAAGATCATCCAGGGAGGCCCTGCTCTTGTTCCTGCCTTCTTTGCAAATGTGTTGAGTGGGGATGAGAGACAGGACCTTCTTGGTGGTGGCCCCCCACCTCTGGAACATCCTCCCTAGCGAGATTAGGTCAGCTCCATCCCTCCTCTCCTTCAGGAAGAAGCTTAATCATGGTTCTGGGGCCAGGCATTTGGGGAACAGACTTGATAGCCATTGCAATGTTTATGTAAACTGCCAATGGACAGGCTCTGACGCTGAATTGGATTGGACTTGGCTGAATGGTTGTTAATAATGTTTTTAAAATAGATTTTAACTTAATGGTTTTATTTAATGTGTAATGTTGTGATATATTGTGTATGCATTCTGTATGTGTTGGCATTGAATTGTTGCTGTTGGAAGCTGCCCTGAGTCCCCCTTTGGGGGTTGAGAAGGAAGGGGTATAAAGGTTGGAAATAAATAAATAAAAGCACATCCTTTGCAGGAGGCTTCCTGTCACTTCTAGTGAGGTCACACCAGGGTGCTAACTGATGTGACCAAAGGCCACAGCAACAGCATTCCTCTGCAAAGGAGTTGCTTGTGGTTGGTGATGGAGGGGTGGTGCTGACACTCTCACAACGCACCCTCAGCCTTACCTCGGAACAGAGTGTTCTTGGGCTATGGAGCAGTTTACCTTGGATTAATTGGATAAGTAAAGCCATAGCCTGGATCTCATCCTTACTCATTTGAATTTTAGCATTTGCCCCAATTAAAGGAGACAAATAAATCCTTTACTTCTAAGACTATGACCAATACTACTACTACTATTAATAATAATCTCTTTCGTTGCCCACCTCTCCATGGCTTATACCAACTTTAGGGAAACTCTGGTCCATGGGGCAGCATATGGATCCAAGACTATGTGTGCACAAGGTCCTGCAAATGTTTTCTTTAAAAAAATATTTTGAGATTGGTTTTTTTTTTACTCCCTTTTGTTTCCAAACACCTCTTAGGACAATGTTTCCATACCTTCCTAATACCATGACCCCTTAATACAGTTCCTCATGTTGTGGTGACTCCCAACCATAAAATTATTTTTGTTGCTGCTTCACAACTGTAATTTGCTGTCTGTTTGCTGACGACACATTGCTATTTATAGAAAATATAGTAGAGAAAATGGATAAAATAAAGGATCATTTGGAGATATTTGGGGAAACAACAGGTTTACAAGTTAATTGGAATAAGTCAGAAATGATGCTTCTCAATTACACAAAGAAAGAAGAAAAAGAATATATAGAACAGAGTAAAATGGGAATAAGAATTAAGAATAAATTAAAATACCTGGGAGTAATAATAACAAAGGATTTAAAAGAAATGGAAGGGGTAAACGTAGTAACATTGAGGAAAGCGGTTCAGAAAACGATAATAGAGTATGAAGATATATGATTATCTTGGTTTGGAAGAATAGCATTAGTAAAAATGAAAATACTTCCAAAGATAAATTTCATATTTAGGATGCTACCACTTCAAATTACAGAAGATGAATTAAATAGATGGCAACAAATGATAAATAAGTATTGCAATGGTAATAAAGGAAATAGATTAAATAAACAGTTATGGTATAAATCGCAAAAAGAGGGAGGATTAGCATTACCCAATATTAAAAAATATTATGAGGCGAGCAGATTAAAAATGGTGATAGAAGGAATGGTTAAAAAAGAGGGAACAGATTGGCTTAGCAAAGACTCAGAAGAAGTGGAAGAAGAAATTTGGAATATATATTTTAAACAGTTCACGAGAAAAGAAATTAGGGAAATTAGAAACCCAATGTTGAGCAATATATTAGAAGTATGGAACAAATATAGGAGATTGTTAATATCGGATGGGTCAAGTATAATCCCAATTGTAATGGAAAAGAAATTTCCAAAAAACCTAAAAAAAGTAATGGATAAAACGTTAAGGGAAATTTTTTTAGACAAGATAGGGGATTGGATAAAGGTGGGAATGAAGAAGGAAATGATTATGAAATTGTTTAAAGAAATAAAATTGACATGGTTCCATTGTATACAATTAGAACAATGGTTTAAAAATTGGGAAAAAATAATAAAAATGGAAGCAAACTTAATCAATTTGAGCAAATAATACAGAATGGAAGGGCTGAAGAAGAGCATGAAAATTTGAGAGGAACAATTAGTAAAATATATAAGATAATAATTGAAATGAAGGAAGGCAACACAAAAAATAATACCCTTAAAGAGGTTTAGGAAGAAGATTTAGCGATAAAAATAAACAAAACAGAGTGGCAACAATTATGGAGACAAAGACATTTAAATAATCTATCAATACGAGTTAAAGAAAATTATTATAAGCTAATATGGAAGTGGTACTTGACACCAGTAAGAATAGCATATATAAATAAAAATAATTCAAAAAATTGTTGGAGAGGGTGTCAAGAACCAGGAACATATATACATATGTGGTGGCAATGTAAATATGTAAATAATTTTGGGGGGAAAGTATTTAGAGAAATAGAGGTTATAATGAATATGAAAATTGAGAAAAGTCCTAGTATAGCTTTATTATCATTATATAATAATAAACAATTGAAAAAGGAGGATAAAGAAGCGATAACAAACCTATTAACAATAGCACTGGAAAAAAGAAATGAATATACAAATAGAGGAGTGGTACAAGGAAGCATGGAAATTGGCAATAAATGATAAACTTACATGTATATCAAAGGTTAAAAAAGGTATATGGAAACAAAGTGATTTTGATGTTGTATGGGGTAAATTTGTTGTACATGGTTTAAAAAACAAAGAAGGAAGGTTACCGTCACAAAAAGAAATGAGATTTTGGACGGATGATATGTAAAAGCTGTGGCTTGAGACGGGGGAGGGGAGCACAGTGGTGGAAAAAAAAGGGGGGGGGGAATTAAAAAGAAAAAAAAACAACTGTAATTTTGCTACTGTTATGAATCGTAATGTAAATATCTGATATGCAGGATGTATTTTCATTCACTGGGCCAAATTTGGTACAAATACCCGATACGCCCACATTTGAATACTGGTATTGATTTTGTCATTTGGGTGTTGTAGTTGCTCGGATTTATAGTTAACCTACAATCAAAGAGCATTGTGAACTCCATCAACGATGGAATTGAACCAGTCTTGGCACACAGAACTCCCATGACCAACAGAAAGTACTAGAAAGGTCTGGTGGACATTGACTTTGAGTTTTGGAGTTGTAGTTCACCCACATTCAGACAGCATCATGGACTCAAACAATGATGAATCTGGACCAAACTTAGCATGAATAGCCAATGTGCCTAAATTTGAATACTGGTGGGGTTGGGGGGGGGGTTATTTTGTCATTTGGGAGTTGTAGTTGCTGGGATTTCTAGTTCACCTACAATCAAATAGCATCCTGAACCCCATCAATGAAAGAATTGGGCCAAACACTACACAAAACCCCCATGACCAACCAAAAATACTGTGTTTTCTTATGGTCTTTGCAACCCCTCTGACACCCCCTCACGACCTCCTCAGGGGTCCTGATCCCCAGGTTGAGAAACACTCTATGGATATGTGTGGAATTTTTTTTCATGCTCTGCCAAGTCTGCTTTAGACCTAGGAGAAGGCTCTTCCAACCACACTGAACTACCAATAAATACACCCACTTGGTTTAATATAGTGATCAGCTCATCTTGGGACCTAAGTAAAAGATCCAAGGTGAAAGTAAAAAGGTAAACTGAAAGATATAGGAGCTAGAGAGTTATAATTGCTGTGCCAAGCTGGATGTGTATGCTGCATTGGTTTAATGTGCCTACTCTAGCCAGGATTAAAAGCTGGACTGATGCCACTGATAACATCTTCTTTTTTCGTTTAGGACGGCCTTGTGAAGATGAATGCAGTTCAAAAAGTGAAGAATGCGACAGAAGCGAAGAGCGTTCTGATGGCTGTGATAACAATGGTAAGCAACACCATACTGTAAGTGTTTTGTTGTTGTTGTTCATTCGTTCAGTCGTCTCTGACTCTTCGTGACCTCATGGACCAGCCCACGCCAGGGCTCCCTGTCGGCCGTCACCACCCCCAGCTCCTTCAAGGTCAATCAGTCACTTCAAGGATGCCATCCATCCATCTTGCCCTTGGTCGGCCCTTCTTCCTTTTGCCTTCCACCTTCCCCAGCATAATTGTCTTCTCTAGGCTTTGCTGTCTTCTCATGATGTGGCCAAAGGACTTCAACTTTGTCTCTAGTATCCTTCCCTCCAGTGAGCAGTGTAGTATTTAGTTATTACTCCAGATTACAGAATCAAATGTCATCTTCATATGATTTTTTATTGACATCCAATCAAACGATTGCCAACATTAGATAAAATAAGTCAACATAGATTGTAAGGACCTTGTTGATATTGCTGCTTTTATATCGATCTCATCTTATAGCAATTCCATAGTGAACATAACATAATTTTTTCTTGGCAAGGAAAGGATTTGCCTTAAGGTCACTTGCTGATAAATCTGTGGCCAGTTTGCAGTAGTATATGATGGCGTTGCTGCTGCTGATAAATAATAATAATAATAATAATAATAATGTGGCATAATATAAATAAACCACACGTAGTTCACATTTGGTCAGCCCACACACTGTGTCAGAACCCAGAAGCCTTAAACCACGCCAGACACAGATTAAAGGTTCAAACACAGCTTTATTGCAAACAAAAGGACCTAAAAAGCACTTAACTACAGTGCTAAGGTCTGCTGGAGCAATTTGGCACCAAAAACAAGTCAATAGGAGAAACAAAAATATAATCCGGATTATAGCGCTGCCTCTTAATCCGGATTAAATTAAAGATGAAGCGAATTGCTTAAAAATCAAAATGTAGCAAGAACACAGTCTGTAAAGTTGAAAAAAAGTTGTAACAAAACTGAAAGTTGTTAAAGTCACAAAGATATTAGCAAACAAAGTCCAGAAGTCCAAAAGCGAAGTCAAACCAGTCCGTAGTCAATTCCGTAGAGAAGCAAAGCTGGAACGTTGAAGTCACCCAGGAAACAGCAGCACAGGAACACACGAAGCTATAGCCCAGGACCCAAGGTGGAAAGTTGGCAGGTACAAGAATTATGTCCCCAAGAAGACACTTTGCCTCCTGCGACTTGCAATTCAAACTGAACCCCCTTTTATCTTACAATTCGTCTTCAGAGCTTGATGAGCTCCCCACCTTCTCATCATCACTCCCAGCTGCTCCCAAGCCTGCAGCTGAATGCCCATCCCTCCACCTCTGCCAACGATTATCAGGATTCAGATCCTGCCAAGAGTCCCCTGGCTGCCAATCATCAGTGAACCCCTCAAATCCCTCACTAGAGGTGGGCTGGTTACAGATATCCCTTATGTTTTGCACACGGGTCCAATTTAACTCCTCATAATCTTCCATATCACTCCCAGTCCCAGAACTCCTTTCAAACCCAAAGAAATCTTCATCCTCTGTTGGTGAACAAAGTTTTTCCCAAATACGCTTCCTTTGTAATTCCCCTTCAGACTCTGGCTCACGAGCAGCCCTCTTTACACCTCTGCTCCCTTCCCCATCCCCCATCTCCCAATCGGAGAAATCTGGGAATGTGTCAGTATCGCTTGGAGCCATAATGATTTCTCTAATGTGCTGACACTGCTGTTCCCCTTCTTACTCTAAAGGAGATCCGTTCTCCCTGCTACTAGGAGTAGCAACTCACGCAACACGCTGAACTACAACACACTGCCTTGCCAGAGAAAGAAAATATGCCACGCAGATGAACAATAAAGAACAAATAGTTTACTCTTCATAGTTCGGAAAAAAACATATGTACAATGTGATCAGTTGCATCAACTCACATAACTTCCTTTTATGAGAAATTTAAAATGGTCTTTCTTTGTCCATGAGGATAAACTCCTTCAGCAGCTCATGAAGCAAGTTCACACTCCAAACTCTCTCTCTCTGCTTCTCTGTGCTTCTCTCTGAGCTCCTGCATAGCTCAAGCTGAATAATGTAACTGTATCCAAAAGTCCCAGGCTCAGCCTGCTCGCCAGGCATTGCTTGATCAATCAGCTTCATGCATATTATTTTACAGTTGACACACATACATTAACTCTTTCAGCAGCTCATGAAGCAAGTGCATACTCCAAACTCTCTCTCTGCTTCTCTGTGCTTCTCTCTGAGCACCTGCATAGCCCAAGCATGAATAATGTAACTGTATCCAAAAGTCCCAGGCTCAGCCTGCTCGCCAGGCATTGCCTGATCAATCAGCTTCATGCATATTATTTTACAGTTGACATACATACATTAACTGATTCCTTTCCTGCTCCAACAAATCATGCCAATAATAAACTTATTGCCGGCCTTGCAACTCGAGGCGGAATACAACATGGTGGAAACAGAGTGATAAATCAACACTATTAAAATACATATAACAAGGTACACACGGAAAAAATGCAGGTTCAAATTCACAAGTTAAAATGGACTGGGTAGACTTGCTAGGAGAGATAGGTCTTCAGCTTTATTTTTCATTATGACAAGTGATTTAGCAGTTGGAGCTCTTTTGGCAGGTCATTCCATAGTCTTGGGGCAACCAATGAAAAGATCTTCTAAATAAAATCAAAAGAAGAGAAGAACTGAAGAAAACCATAATGCCCCTGCCAAAACACACATAGTTCATTGAATGAGAAAGAAAAATAAGTAAAACCTGCCTTTCAGACCTAAAGCACCTGATATTTTGTAAAAGAATGATAACTTTTGAATGCCTAAGCAAACAAATTAATCCCCAACTCTATTCCTTCTGATATGAGGACTTATCATTTCACATTTGTCTTCAATTGGCCCCCAATCCCAATTCTTCAGTGGCTTCCCAGTTGGAAAAATTGATTAAGCGGATTAAACCGTTGAGCTGCTGAACTTGCTGACCGAAAGGTTGGTGGTTTAAATCCGGGGGCGAGTGAGCTCCCATTGTTAGGTCCAGCTTCTGCCCACCAAGCAATTCAAAACATGCAAATGTGAGTAGATCAATTGGTACCTTCTGTGGGAAAGTAACAGCGCTTCATGCAGTTATGCTGACCACAAGACCTAGGAGGTGTCTAAGGACAACGCTGGCTCTTTGGCTTAGGAATAGAGATGAGCACCAGCTCCCAGAGTCAGACACAACCAGACTCAATGTCAGGGGAAGCCTTTACCTTTACCTATATATATAAAAAAATCAAACTCGTTGCTAACTCAACAGGAAGTATATACACAGAAAACACAGGGCAGATTGTATTAGTGTCAAACTCACAAGTAAGTTCCCCTGACCTTACAGTCTTTTCTGTTTGGACTACTGAATGGATGCATTCAGTTCACTGAAGTCTGCAAGTGTAAGGATTTTACAAGTACTTCCATGAAATGACTGGAATTGCAGAAAAAGCCACTGTGTATTTCCCATTACAAAAGAGGGAGCCCCCAGTGGCACAGTGGGTTAAACCCCTGTGTTGGCAGGACTGAAGACTGATGGGCCGCAGGTTCAAATTTGGGGAGAGTGCACATGAGCTCCCTCTATCAGTCTAGCTCCCCATGCGGGGACATGAGAGAAGCCTCCCACAAGGATGATAAAACATCAAAACATTCGGGCGTCCACTGGGCAACGTCCTTGCAGATGACCAAATCTCTCACACCAGAAGTGACTTGCAGTTTCTCAAGTATGAGCCCCCAGTGACACAGTGGGTTAAACCCCTGTGTCGGCAGGACTGAAGACTGATGGGTCGCAGGTTCGAATTCGGGGTAGTGCACATGAGCTCCCTCTATCAGCTCTAGCTCCCTATGCGGGGACATGAGAGAAGCCTCTCACACAGATGGTAAAACATCAAAACATTCGGGCGTCCACTGGGCAACATCCTTGCAGATGACCAAATCTCTCACACCAGAAGTGACTTGCAGTTTCTCAAACCCCTGTGTCGGCAGGACTGAAGACTGATGGGCCGCAGGTTCGAATTCAGGGAGAGCGCACATGAGCTCCCTCTATCAGCTCTAGCTCCCCATGCGGGGACATGAGAGAAGCCTCTCACACAGATGGTAAAACATCAAAACATTCGGGCGTCCACTGGGCAACGTCCTTGCAGATTACCAAATCTCTCACACCACAAGTGACTTGCAGTTTCTCAAGTATGAGCCCCCAGTGGCGCAGTGGGTTAAACCCCTGTGTCAGCAGGACTGAAGACTGATGGGTCGCAGGTTCGAATTTGGGGAGAGCGCACATGAGCTCCCTCTATCAGCTCTAGCTCCCCATGTGGGGACATGAGAGAAGCCTCTCACACAGATGGTAAAACATCAAAACATTCGGGCGTCCACTGGGCAACGTCCTTGCAGATGGCCAATTCTCTCACACCACAAGTGACTTGCAGTTTCTCAAGTATGAGTCCCCAGTGGCACAGTGGGTTAAACCCCAGTGTTGGCAGGACTGAAGATTGATGGGTCGCAGGTACGAATTCAGGGAGAGTGCGGATGAGCTCCCTCTATCAGCTCCAGCTCCCCATGCGGGGACATGAGAGAAGCCTCTCACACAGATGGCGTCCACTGGGCAACGTTCTTGCAGATGGCCAAATCTCCCACACCAGAAGCAACTTGCAGTTTCTCAAGTTGCTCCTGACACACACACACACACACACACAATTACAACAGGGTTTAATAGACACACCGGCACATATGCAATTGATTGTACAATGTCAGTGTGGTAAAGCAGCACAAACTTCAACGTAGTTAGATTTCAATCTGCACCATGCAGACACGTCGTATGAGCTCAGCCACAGTTTTGTTCACAGGAAATTGTGTTCAGTGCACAAAGAAACATGTATTTCCTCACCTCTTAACGCTTTTTTGGATGAGGGGATGGGAGGAAATCAAAACTTAAAGTGCAAACAGCTAGCAAAACTCCACTCAAACTATCATATCCTTCTACATATTGAGTAGAAGGGCATTTTTTTGAAATTCAGGGATGAAATAACATTTAGATTCGTAAGAAAGAGCACAAAAGGTCTTAAGTCATCGATTTATTTGCATGGTAAAATATACATTGTACAAGTATATCCATAACCATCATCTCTCTCAAACTACATATACCCTCTGTTCTTTTGCTCTGTTGTTTACCTTTTACTTTTCACCTATACTATTTTATTTTCTAAGATGTAATTAGCCCTATAGCACACCCCTCCATACAAGAAAACAAAAGTTTCAAATGTGAAAGCCAGTTATTTTAAGCTCCAGCATTTTAACAGAAATGTTATGCCCATCCTTACATGCCTAGTTTTGCCACTAAAGTTGAGAGCAAAGTATGCTGCTAAGTTTTGAATGATATGAGCCCCTGGTATCTGCTTCCTTGGTATCTTCTTGAATTTAGTTCCAAGCGGATACCATGGATACCAAAATCTGTGGGTGGATGCTCAAGTCCAATTATATACAGTAGTGTAAAAAAATATTGTCAAGCCATAGATGGTTGAATCTATCAATGCAGTCCAACTCTATCCTTATCTAAAGAAGCATTAAATATGCTTTGGCAGAGTTGAAAACAGCAAAAAAATGAATTGTCGAAGGCTTTCATGGCTGGAATCACTGGGTTGTTGTGGGTTTTTTCGGGCTATATGGCCATGTTCTAGAGGCATTCTCTCCATTTTCCTAGTTCCAACAGACCTCACTACCTCTGAGGATGCTTGCCATAGATACAGGCAAAACGTCAGGAGAGAATGCCTCTAGAACATGGCCATATAGCCCAAAAAAACCCCACAACAACACAAAAAAATGAATGTCTTTTTGTCCATGCACAGAAAATATTCTCTTTTATACATTGGAGATACCAGGATAATGGAAAAGATTCAAAACTAAGATTAATTTACTGGGGGCCCATCCAGACAGTCTCAAAAGTTGGGACGTGTCTCGGTTTTTACCAGAGGCATCCAAATGACATGTTATGAGGAAAACCAGGAAGCTTTTTAGTAAGTTTTAGAGGGGTTAATTGGGGGCTTTGGGGTGGCTTTATGTAACCACCACAGGAAGGAATTCCTGAGGTTGTGGGGACTAGAACAGATGCCAAAGAGGGTTACTTGAATCCATTTTGGTGTGGGATTTAGTACTGTCTGGAAGGGCCCTGGGTGTGATGGTCAAGAAATAGATTCGATGATTTGCAAGTGAATATGAGGAACGCTTCCATTACTCCAAATCAACATCTTCATAATGATATATGTACTTGAGTCAGGAGGATGTAATTATGCAGAAGGTAATGTCATCAGAGATAAGGGTTCATCATGGTTCCAAATTTGTATCAGTTGAATTTTTGTTAAGATCATAGCTATTAGGCTTGGGTAACCACGGAAAAATTTGGTCCTAAACTCGTTTTGTTTTTAGGGGGCCCTTGCGTTTCGTTTTTTAAAAATAATTCTGAAATTTTACTTTAAAAAATTTCGAAATTTACGAAATTTCGTAAAATTACAAATCGATTCGTTAATGGTGGACGAGATTGCGCAATATGCTAAAAAAAACCTCCAAATGGGACAGGAGGAACTTCTGAAGCTTCCCTCTCCCTCTGTTGTTGACTGTTGGTGTGATAAAACAAACAACAACTATAAAACTTGCACCAGACATGCGAAAATAATTACGAAATAATTACGAAATAATTACGAAATAATTATGAAATAATTATGAAATAAATTGAAAAAATTGTTTCGAATCTTTATTACTCCTCACACAATTCCTGCATGGCTCAATATTGGATCGTAAGCTAATTTAAATATGAATTAATAACGAATTACGAAATTAACGAACGAAACCGCCCAAGCCTAATAGCTATCCTTAACCAGGAGGCTTAAATATATTATGTCTAGTGGGCACCAAGCTGGAGAAGTTTCCTTTTACCCTTTTCAATCTGTTCCCAATGAACAGAAAGTCATGCTTGCATAGTATAAATCTATATTCATGTTGTTAAACAGTGGATCCACCTACAGTCTTATGCTGGCTACAAAAAATCTTTAATTGACTATATTCATCTCCATGTAAATAGAGGATGCATATAACATTTCCTTTATCTCCTTTCTTTCTGAAAAAAAAGCCACCCCCCCCCCCCTGTAAGCATGACAAATAATTTAACTGTTTTGTGTAGCTAAGAACATTTTCCCAAGATTTTCAACACCTTTCTCATGTGTCAAAAACTTACTGTTTTTATTTATTCCCAATTTGAAATTTAAATAAAGATTCTGGAGAAAAAGCCCTGGAATCTCCGTCTTCTACAAGAGGTCATGGTGATGAAGGTGATGATGGTGATGACGACAATGCCAAAAAAAGAGAACCTGGGATTGACAGTAACTCTGGAACTATCCCTTCTTCAACAGAAGACTTTGGGGATGACAGTGACCCACATCATGAGGATGACGATGGTTCCAAAACTGCCCTTTCCCCAATGGAAGGCCCACCCCCTGGGGATGATGATAACTCTGAAACTACCCTTTCCATAACCCAAGGCTCTTTGAGTGACAATGTCCTACCCCAAGATGGTGGTGATGGCTCTGAAAGCACTCCTTCCCAAATAGGCAGCCCAGGCCCTGAGAATGATGATGACCCCGAAACTGCTCGTTCCATACCACAAGGCTCTGTGGGTGACAATGTCCTACCCCAAGATGATGATGATGCTGGCTCTGAAACCACTCCTTCCCCAATAGGCAGCCCAGGCTCTGAGAGTGATAACCCCGAAACTCCTCGTGCCATAACACAAGACTCTGTGGGTGACAATGTCCTACCCCAAGATGATAATGCTGGCTCTGAAACCACTCCTTCCCCAATAGGCAGCTCAGGCTCTGAGATCGTGGATGACCCTGAAGCTGCTAGTTCAAAAACAGAAGTCTCTGCGGATGACAATGCCGTAGCCGATGATGATGGCTCTGAAACCACTCCTTCCCCCATGGTCGGCCCAGCCTCTGAGAGTGTGGATGACCCTGAAGCTGCTAGTTCAAAAACAGAAGACTCTGCGAGTGACAATGCCCTAGGCGATGATGATGGCTCTGAAACCACTCCTTCCCCCATGGTTGGCCCAGCCTCTCAGAGTGTGGATGACCCTGAAGCTGCTAGTTCAAAAACAGAAGACTCTGCGAGTGACAATGCCCTAGGCGATGATGATGGCTCTGAAACCACTCCTTCCCCCATGGTTGGCCCAGCCTCTCAGAGTGTGGATGACCCTGAAGCTGCTAGTTCAAAAACAGAAGACTCTGCGAGTGACAATGCCCTAGGCGATGATGATGGCTCTGAAACCACTCCTTCCCCCATGGTTGGCCCAGCCTCTCAGAGTGTGGATGACCCTGAAGCTGCTAGTTCAAAAACAGAAGACTCTGCGAGTGACAATGCCCTAGGCGATGATGATGGCTCTGAAACCACTCCTTCCCCCATGGTTGGCCCAGCCTCTCAGAGTGTGGATGACCCTGAAGCTGCTAGTTCAAAAACAGAAGACTCTGCGAGTGACAATGCCCTAGGCGATGATGATGGCTCTGAAACCACTCCTTCCCCCATGGTTGGCCCAGCCTCTCAGAGTGTGGATGACCCTGAAGCTGCTAGTTCAAAAACAGAAGACTCTGCGAGTGACAATGCCCTAGGCGATGATGATGGCTCTGAAACCACTCCTTCCCCCATGGTTGGCCCAGCCTCTCAGAGTGTGGATGACCCTGAAGCTGCTAGTTCAAAAACAGAAGACTCTGTGGGTGACAGTGCCCTACCCCATGATGATGATACTGGCTCTGAAACCACTCCTTCCCCCATGGTCGTCCCAGCCCCTGAGAGTGCAGATGACCCTGAAGCTGCTAGTTCAAAAACAGAAGACTCTGTGGGTGACAGTGCCCTACCCCATGATGATGGTGCTGGCTCTGAAACCACTCCTTCCCCCATGGTCGTCCCAGCCCCTGAGAGTGCGGATGACCCTGAAGCTGCTAGTTCAAAAACAGAAGACTCTGTGGGTGACAGTGCCCTACCCCATGATGATGATACTGGCTCTGAAACCACTCCTTCCCCCATGGTCGTCCCAGCCCCCGAGAGTGCGGATCACCCTGAAGCTGCTAGTTCAAAAACAGAAGACTCTGTGGGTGACAGTGCCCTACCCCATGATGATGGTGCTGGCTCTGAAACCACTCCTTCCCCAATAGGCAGCCCAGGCTCTGAGAGTGATGACCCCGAAACTGCTCGTGCCATAACACAAGACTCTGTGGGTGACAATGTCCAACCCCAAGATGATGGTGCTGGCTCTGAAACCACTCCTTCCCCAATAGATGCCTCAGTCCTTGGGGGTGATGATGGCTCTGAAGCCACTCCTCCCCCAAATGGCGGCCCAGGCCCTGGAGATGATGGTGGCTCCGAAACTACTCCTTCCCTAACAGGCGACCCAGAATTTGGGAGTGATGATGACTCTAAAACTGCCCATTCCATAATTGGCTCTGAGGGTGACAATGTCTCTGAAACCACCCCTTCCTCAATAAATGTTGCAGGCTCTGCGGATGACAATGACAATGACCCTAATACTAACCATTCCCCAACAGAGAGCTTTGCGGCTGCCCATGAGCCATTGCCTAGCGATGATGATGGGTCTCAAATCACCCCTTCTCCAGCAGAAGGCATAGGCCTTGAGGATGACAATGTCTTTGAAAGCACCCCTTCCTCAATAAATGCTGCAGTCTTAGAGGATGACAATGGCCCTAAAACTAACCATTCCCTAACAGAGAGCTTTGGGGCTGGCCATGATGATGATGAGTCTCAAATCACCCCTTCTCCAGCATAAGGCACAGGCCTTGAGGAGACAATGTCTTTGAAAGCACCCTTTCCTCAATAAATGCTGCAGTCTTTGAGGATGACAATGACCCTAAAACTAGCCATTACCTAACAGAGCGCTCTGGGGATGACAATGTCTGGAAAATGATCAATTCCTTAATGGAAGTCTCTGGAGATTGCCATGGCCCAATTGTTGAGGGTAATGAGGACTTTGAAACCACCCCTTCTCCAACAGAAGACACAGGCCTTGAGGATGACGGTGGCTACCCCAGAAACTACCCCTCCCCTAACAAAAAAAGATGGTCATGATGACTACCCTGTATATTCTTCTCCTACACATTGAGAACCTGAGGATAACAAAGGCCCTGAACCCACCTCACCTGAAGAGGAGGGATCTTTTGAGATGAGAGACACCTGGTCTGCTCATTCCTAAAAGAAGCCACACAGTAATGAGAAAATCCTATCGTCTCCTTCTGACAACAATCTCAGAAAATGAATCCCCATGAATCCCCATAAATTCAACATCTGAATCCATGTATCTTCAATGGAAAAATTCAGCAGAGAGCAAAAGTCGGCCTATATTTATCCACAACAATTTGCCAATGAGAAATACCTTGGGTCTCACCTCATCCTAATAGAACAACTGAGAGGGGAAAAAAATCTAAGACTTCTCCTTTTTATGTGGAATAAGTTGACAAAATGAAAGATTCTGATTCACATAGAAATAGGATGCTTGCCATAGATGCAGGCGAAACGTCAGGAAAGAATGCCTCTAGACCATGGCCATATAGCCCAAAAAAACCTATAACAACCCAAAGAGAAGATTCTTTAAAGGAAAAGTTTATTCTAAGCAACCAAAACTTACATTAGCAAATATTATCTTGCACATTAATGCACCTTCCTTCAAGAATTATATAAGAGCAGTTTTAAATCGTGTTTATCTAGTTTAAGGAAGAAATGTAAACACTAACATGGCTAGACTGCACATTTTCCTATTTTACTTTTAATGGAGCAGGCATCCTGGGACTTTGGATGTTCATGGGTAAGCTGGGATCTGAACTTGTGCCCAGTCTACAATAGCTGTTTCTCAGAGGATGATGAAAGAGGCAGCACTGCTCCTATTCCTCCATCAGTCCTAAACTCGCTATCTTTCTGCTTGTTCCATCATGTTTTTATAGCTGCTCATATTTGAGGAATTTCACAAGTACATCATCCCACTAGAGATTGCCTGTAGTGGTATAGCATATCCAGTTCTGCGCACCACAATTCAAGCGTGCTGGTACTAACCTTTAATGCCTTATATGGTCTGGGGCTGGTGTACCTGAGGGCCCGCTTATCCCCTTACCAACCCCAGAGATTACTTCGGTCCGAGGACCAAAATTTGCTTGAAGTCCCCAACATCTGGACTTATCATCTGTCCTCTACTAGACAGAGAGCCTTCTCGATTGTGGCCCCTTATTTATGGAATGCCTTGCCAGTTGAAATCTGAACCATCCAAGAGCTACTTGATTTTTGGAAAGCCTGTAAGACCTTTCTTTTCCGACAAGTTTTCGATGGGTGAATAACTCGGGACTATGTCAGTTCTCGTTATTATTGTATTTTAAAGTTGGTTGTATTGTTTTAATCTAAGGCTGTAAACTGCTCCGAGCCAAATTGGGAGTTGCGGTATACAAGTAAAAAATAAATAAAAATAAAGTAGACTCCATGGGATATAAGGGAAAAGTGAGGAAGCTGCATCACATGCTCTTTCTCAGCCAATTATAGTTTGGACTTCAAATCCCAGGATTCCCTGTGCATCTGGTCCCCCCCCCCCCCCCGCAAGCTATGTCTTGTCTCTTCCTCTTAATAGCAAAAACAGAATTTTTTAAAAAAATCCAAAAAAGTCAGTGGATGATCAGATATTTCTGAAACTTTGCAGGAATGCTGCCCTTCTCATCTTCTGTCGCTGCAGAGATATTGAAGTGGGCACATCTTTTGGTTTTTCAAAAAAAATATATTTGTAAAACTTTTTAAAATTCCAGAAAAATCACTGGATGAGTGAAATGTTCTGAAACTTGACAGGCAAACAGTGGCAAATGTACTGTATTCTACAAGTTAGACAAGTTTCATCCCAATAGCCTTTGAAAAAAACCCAATCCTCTGAGGTTTAGCGAGTGTGACTCGCCTGAGGTGCTTAAATTGTGAAAAAAATCCTAAAAATCAGTGTATGATCGGATCATTCTGAAACTTTGCAGGAATGATGGCCTACTCATGTTCTGCCTCTGTGGAAAAATTAAAGTAAATACCACTTTTGGTTTTGTAAAATATTATTTTAATTTTTTTTAAAAAAAATCTAAAAATTAGTGGATGAGCAAAACGTTCTGAAACTTAGGGGCTTACAGTTGTCAATGGATCTGTAATTGGTTAAATGGATGAACCCAGAGGGTGCTCACCAATGCTTCCTCTTCATCTTGGAAAGAAGTGACAAGTGGAGTGCCGCAGGGCTCTGTCCTGGGCCCGGTCCGGTTCAACATCTTTATTAATGACTTAGATGAAGGGTTAGAAGGCATGATCATCAAGTTTGCAGACGACACCAAATTGGGAGGGATAGCCAATACTCCAGAGGACAGGAGCAGGATTCAAAACGATCTTGACAGATTAGAGAGATGGGCCGAAACTAACAAGATGAAGTTCAACAGTGACAAATGCAAGATACTCCACTTTGGCAGGAAGAACGAAATCCAAAGATACAAACTGGGGGACATGCCTGGCTCGAGAGCAGTACGTGTGAAAACGATCTTGGAGTCCTCATGGACAACAAGTTAAACATGAGCCAACAATGTGATGTGGCGGCAAAAAAAGCCAATGGGATTTTGGCCTGCATCAAAAGGAGCATAGTGTCTAGATCTAAGGAAGTCATGCTACCCCTCTATTCCGCTTTGGTTAGACCACATCTGGAATATTGTGTCCAATTCTGGGCACCACAATTCAAGAGAGATATTGACAAGCTGGAATGTGTCCAGAGGAGGGTGACTAAAATGATCAAGGGTCTGGAGAGCAAGCCCTATGAGGAGCGGCTTAAGGGGCTGGGCATGTTTAGCCTGAAGAAGAGAAGGCTGAGAGGAGATATGATAGCCATGTTTAAATATGTGAGAGGAAGCCACAGGGAGGAGGGAGCAAGCTTGTTTTCTGCTTCCTTGCAGACTAGGACGCGGAACAATGGCTTCAAACTACAAGAGAGGAGATTCCATCTGAACATGAGGAAGAACTTCCTGACTGTGAGAGCCATTCAGCAGTGGAACTCTCTGCCCCGGAGTGTGGTGGAGGCTCCTTCTTTGGAGGCTTTTAGACAGAGGCTGGATGGCCATCTGTCAGGGGTGATTTGAATGCAACATTCCTGCTTCTTGGCAGGGGCTTGGACTGGATGGCCCGTGATGTCTCTTCCAACTCTTTGATTCTATGATTCTATGAATGTGTCCTATTTCTATATTTCTATTCAAGTGTGGCATGTAC
Organism: Anolis sagrei; assembly: GCF_037176765.1. Lineage (NCBI taxonomy): Eukaryota > Metazoa > Chordata > Lepidosauria > Squamata > Anolidae > Anolis > Anolis sagrei. The sequence continues at coordinate 10,817,726 of NC_090021.1, forward strand.
ATTAGAGATGTGCAAAATTCTGGATGTCATTTTCAGATTTGGAAAATTTCAGCAATTTGGATATATGAACTGCCAAAACAAGTTGGAAAAAAAATCCTAAAAATCAGTGGATAAATGGATCTTTCTGAAACTTGCAAGGGATGATGACCTACTCCTGTTTTGTTGCTGTGGAGAAATTGAAAGGGATAACTCTTTTGGTATTTTTAGAGACACTTTATTTGTACAAAATTAAAAGGAATCCTAAAAATATGTGGATGAGCAAAAAGTTCTGAAATCTGGCAGGTTTACAGTCATAAATGTGGCTTATGTGTCTGGCAAGTTTCAGCCTCAAATTTTCAAGCCTCTGAGGCTGAGAAAGCGTGACTTGCCCAAGGCTCTTAAAGTGGAAAATATTCCTAAAAATCAGTGAAACATGACTTGAGCCCCCGGTGGTGCAGTGGGTTAGACCCCTGTGCTGGCCGGACTGAAGACCAACAGGTCGTAGGTTCAAATCCGGGGAGAGGCGGATGAGCTACCTCTATCAGCTCCAGCTCCTCATGCGGGAACATGAGAGAAGCCTCCCACAAGGATGATAAAACATCAAAAAACATCCCCCGGGCAACGTCCTTGCAGACGGTCAATTCTCTCACACCAGAAGCGACTTGCAGTTTCTCAGGTCACTCCTGACATGACAAAAAAAAAAGTGAAACATGGCAGGAATAATGCCCTACTCCCGTTCTGTTGCAATGGAGAAATTTAAGGGGATACCTCTTTTTTTGTTTTTAAGGAAACATTTTATAAATGTCCTAAAAATCAGTGAATAAACGAAATGTTCTGAAACTTGGCAGGCTTACAGTTGCAAAGATGTTCTACAAGTGTGGCATGTTTCATCTCGATAGCCATAAAAATGACAGAAAGCCAAGCTTTTCAAACATCCCCATTGAATGTATTGTCGAAGGTTTTCATGGCCGGAATCACTGGGTTGTTGTAGGTTTTTTCGGGCTATATAGCCATGGTCTAGAGGCATTCTCTCCTGACGTTTCGCCTGCTTCTATGGCAGGCATCCTCAGAGGTAGAGAGGACCTCACTACCTCTGAGGATGCTTGCCATAGATGCAGGCGAAACGTCAGGAGGGAATGCCTCTAGACCATTGCCATATAGCCTGAAAAAACCTACAACAACCCATCCCCATTGAAGCTAATTGGCCAAATCTTTCTGAATCGAAATCTCTGGATTTCAAATTACAAATCGAAATGCCCCCCTCTGAATCTCCCCAAATAGTCCCAAAATAAAACCAGGAGGGGGGATCTAAAATTAGAAACAAAACCGAAATGAATTTCTGCCATTTCACACACCCCTACTGTACATGTCATGCCTTACTGTTCTTTGTAGATGATTGTTACAAGATGCTGTAACAGCAACCTGCCAAATGAGAAGATCGCATTCGTAGGTCTGGTGAGGAGGCAAGAAATTTTGTAGGAAACCTCAGTCTTTTCAGACTTGCAGTTCGATGAAAGCCTGTTGCATCACTCTAAGATGTCCCTGAATCAGTAGGACAAAACACATAAATAAAGGATATCATTTATATATGAGGAAAATGGCTTTGCACAAAGAAATAACAAATCAGTAATGGAACTAGTGAGATGCACAATCAGCCCTCTACATTTTCGAAGTCACACAACATCTGTGGATTTCTTAATTTGTCTGAGAGAATATCTTTTTAGGAATCTTTAGGCATGTGCTGGGCGTTAACCATAGAGTTATATTGGAGATCCCAGAGATTCCTAGAAAGGTGTTCTCTCTAGGAATTTCAAAGTCCTCCAACATTATTCTGTGATCAGCATCTGGGGGATATTGACCCTAGACTCACATTGGAGTGGTTAGAGATTCCTAGAGTGGTGCATTGCTCTGGAGAGGCTATGATAGTTGCTATATGTCAATAGAGAGATTTTATCTCTGTGTTAGTGAAAAGTTCACATAGATCACCTCATAATGTTCAGATCTGCATTCCAATGGAGAAGGGTGGGGGTAATGACTGATTGTTTTGCAGGATATGAAACCTACAAAATCTTGAATCTGAAAACAATAACATTATTGGAGAGCAGAGTTGTATATGTTGATGATGATGGAAGGTGATGTCACACCAGCCAGGTTGATGTGAGCTGGTCAACAACAGGAACCACAGCTAAGAAGAAGTATTAAGTTATTAGTGAAGACATTGAGTTTATGTGTCTCCATTGCTATCTAAACACAATAAGAACAATTTTCAGATTAATATGCATTGACCTATGCATGAAGACTGCCTTTCCACGTGTAGAGAAGTCAAGAATTATATTCACACCAAGCAGCTACCTGGATTTTAGATATTAGGAAGCAACTATTAGTATGCAAATATTTATTATCTAAAGCGAGTTGTACAAGCAATAAATGAGAAGTTAGACTAGATGCACATCAGATAAACTGGGGCTTCATCTACACTGTAGAATTAATGCAGTTTGCACCACTTTAAATGCTAGGCTTAATGTTATGGGATCCTGAGAGCTATAGTCTTCTAAGGTGTTTGGCCTTCTCTGCCCAAGCATGCCTATAACTCCTATAATTCCATAGTATTGAGCAATGGAAGTTAAAGTGGTGTCAAAGTGCATTACTTCTACAATGTGAATGTACCCTAAACATGTCTGGTTAAAAATGTGGTTATGGAATTCAGGAGATAAGCAATGCAGACAAAACCTGCTATTTATACAGAACTATTCTTCCTTGTTCATCTTGATCTATGTTGTTGCTGTATATTTTTTAATAAAAAAAACCCTCCAGATATAAAAACAAAATAAGTTCTCAGCTTTTCATTTTGGTATTCTGTAGAATGGAGAATAGAGAAAAAAAACCATGGAAAAAAGTTCCCTAAAGTCCGGTTTTGGCAAAAGTATGAAGACTTCGACAGGAATTCATAACCTTGTATATTTATGCAAAATGTTTGTGATTGGCAAAGAAAAAAAAAACTGTGTGAAGACAGCACTACATAATATGGAAGAATCCCAGAAGGCATATTTATTAGATACACTTCCAGAGAGCAAGAAAGTTAACATAAAAGAAGGAAAGATTATTTATATGTAAATAAAGCACTCTAACCTAGATACTGTTTTCCTAGCTGTCTGGCAAACCTCAAATCACAGAGAAACAAATTATTCCATGGGCGTTTATTGGATCTAACAGCTTTTAGCTGCATCATCATCATCTATATATCTATCTATATATATAAATGTGGACGTCGTCGTGAGTGGCTTAAAAATGGAAAAAATACAGGACCAAATATCACCAAATTTGGCCTTCAAATGCCTCATACCCCAAAGTATGACCAACAATCATAAAAATTAAAATAAACCACCAAAACAAACTCACAAATTCTAAAAAAAAAAGGAGAGGACAACACGGAGCATGCGCACAGGGGTGGGGAGGGTGCACGCGCGCAGGAGAGGTCCTCCATCATCTCTCTCCCTCACCTCGGCTGAACAGTCCTCCTTGCTCTGGCCACTTGCTTTCCCCGTTCCCATACACACAGAGAGATACACAATAGTACTGCTATAGAATAATGTTCCTAATGGGAAGGCAATGGGAAGCCAGAGCATCCTCTCTCTCCAATGGCTGTGCCTGGAAAGGGAGGGCGCGAGGGAGGGAGGAAGGAGCCCCCCCCCCACCTCCGGAGGCCTCCCTCACCAGCCGGGTGCCTCCTCATTGCATAATCCCTGGGAAGGCACCGGGGGGGGGGGGGGGCAGGGAGGAGGCACAGGAGGAGGCGCAGAGACCCCCATCATCCCGGGGGGAAGGGCGAGGGAGGGCGAGGGCGGGCCCGGCTGACATCACCAGCCCCGCAGGTTGGTTGCGGGAGAGGCGCGCCATTGGCCGCAGACACGCCACCGCCAAAAAGGGGCAGGCCAAGAAGGATGCCCCGGTGAAGGAGGCCCACTATGTCACCTTGGCAACCGAAGCGCCCCCCCCCCCCACCCACTCACCCCCCAACCCCCACCCTGCCTTGCCAGGGGGATCTGAGGGAGAGAGGGAAGGAAGGAGGGAGGGAGAAGGGGCATGCCGGGGGCAGGGGTTTGCTGCTGCCGCTGCTTCCAGATAGGGGTCTGCCCCACTGTCATACCGGTTGTGGGTCCAGCACCTGAGTCGGGAGCAGCATCACGGTTGGGAAGGGGGAGGTAAAAACAGAAAGAAGGAAGGAAGGAAGGAAGGAAGGATGGAAGGAAGGAAGGAAGGAAGGAGAGAAGGAAGGAAAGGAAAAAAGGCAGGAAAGAAAGAAGGAAGGAGGGAGGGAAGGAAGGAAGGAAGGAAGGAAGGAAGGGGAGAAAGAAACACAAGGAAAAAAGGAAGGAGGGAAGGAAAGACAGAAAAATTAAAGGAAGGAAGGAAAGAAAAAAAGAACGTAAGGAAGGAAAGCAGAAAGGGAAAACAGAAATGGAAGGGAGGGAGGGAGGGAGGGAGGAAGGAAGGAAGGAAGGAAGGAAGGAAGGAAGGAAGGAAGGAAGGAAGGAAGGAAGGGACAATACATCTATCAGGCCATTGAGTGACCATCACTCATAAAACACTGAAAAACACAGCAGACAAGCCTTAAAACCCCAAAAAACAAACCCACTGCAATGCACGCACATAACCACATTGTTCCCATTACATTAAGTCTCGGACACAACGGGACTTAATGTAATGGGAACAATGTGGTTATGTGCGTGCATTGCAGTGGGTTTGTCCGATTTGAGGTGTGTGTGTGTGTTGGTACTCATCTCCATTTCTAAGCCCAAGAGCTGGCGTTGTACATAGACACCTCCAAAGTCATGTGGCCTGCATGACTGCATGGAGCACCCTTACCTACCCGCCAGACAGGTACCTATTGATCTACTCACATTTTCAGGTTTTCAAATTCCTAGGTTGGCAGAAGCTGGGGCTAACAGCGGGAGCTCATGCCGCTCCCTGGATTCAAACTTCCAACCTTTCCGTTACCAAGTTTCACAGTTTAACCCACTGCAGGCTTCAGCATAACCACATGTGTATTTATGCATAAACAGTCACATACACACATATATACATATATACACACACAAAACACATATACACAGATTGGGCCACAGCAATGCGTGGCAGGGGACAGCTAGTGTATATATATATATATATATATATATATATATATATATATATATATATATATTAGGCCTGGGTAACAACGCAAAAATTTGTTTCTAAAATCGATTTGTATTTGGGGTTTTTTTTTGTTTCGATATTTAAAATAATTACAAAATTTTCCTTTTAAAAAGTTCGATATTTACGAAATTTCGTAAATGGTAAAAAATTAACGAATCGATTTCCGAAACAATAATGAATCAATTCGTTAATGGCGGACGCGACTGCGAAATACGCTAAAAAACCTCCAAAAACTTCTGAAGCTTCCCTCTCCCTCTGTTCTCGACTGTTGGTGTGATATTATAAATTTTTTTTCACTAATTAAACCATAAAACTGGCCCAGACATGCGGAAATAATAACGAAACGACCTCGGAACAATAACGAAACGGATACAATAACGAAATACGAAGCATTTACAAAACGTATTTAAAAATTCGTTTTTTTAAATAAATGCTCCAGAATGGTTCGTTATCGTTTTGTAATTGGAAAAAATAACGAATTATTAACGAATTACGAATTAACGAAACGAAACCGCCCAGGCCTAATATATATATATATATATATATATATATATATATATATATATATATATATATAAATGCTCTGTGCATAATGAGTACCTTAAAAACAAAAGAACCAGTGAACGAAATCACACCAAATTTGGCAACAAAACGTCTCACAACACAAGGAGTGACCATCACTCAAAAAATTATTATTTTTGTCATTTGGGAGTTGTAGTTCAAAGAGGCACAAATGGAGGGCGAAAGAGAGAAATGTGTCAAGAGGAAGGTGTGTGAAGCCAACCCTGACTGGGACCAACTTGCGCTTGGAAACCGATGTCCTTACTGTGGGAGAACATGTGGATCAAGACTAAGGCTCCACAGCCACCTACGGACCCACCGCCAAGACACTACACTTGGAGGACCATCATCATTGAGCTATGAGGGATCGCCTAACTGAATTAACTGAGAGTAGCACCTGAAATTTAGAATTAATGCAGTTTGACATGTTTTAATTGCACGGCTCATTGCTGTGGAGTCTTTGCAGTTGAAATTTGGTGAGGCTCCAGCACTCTGTGGTGGAGAAGCCCAAATGGCTTATCAAATTAGGAATGCACACTAAAGTACCCCTGTCTCATCTATCTATCTATATATAAAATGCTTTGTGTGTAATGAGTACCTTAAAAACAAAAGAACCAATGAAAGAAATCACACCAAATTTGGCAACAAAACATCTCACAACACAAGGAGTGACCATCACTCAAAAATTTATGATTTTGTCATCTGGGATTTATAGTTCACCTATAATCAAAGAGCATTCTGAACTCCACCAACAATGGAATTGAACCAAACTTGGCACACAGAACTCCCATGACCAACAGAAAATACTGAAAGGGTATGGTGGGCATTGACCTTGAATTTTGGAATTGTAGTTCACCTCCATCCAGAGAACACTGTGGACTCAGACAATGATGGATCTGGACCAAACTTGACGGGAATATTCAATATGCCCAAATGTGAACACAGATGGAGTTTTGGGGAAATAGACTTTGACATTTGGGAGTTGTAGTTGCTGGGATTTATAGTTCACCTACAATCAAAGAGAATTCTGAATCCCACCAACGATGGAATTGGGCCAAACATCCCACACACAACCCCCATGACCAACAGAAAATACTGTGTTTTCTGGTGGTCTTTGGTGACCCTTCTGACACCCCCCAGTGACCCCCTCCCCGGGGTCTTGACTTCCCAGGTTGAAAAATGTTGCCTTAAGGCCATCCAGTCCAACTCCCTTCACCAGGATAAGAAAACATAATCAAAGCCCACCCGACAAAGGACCATCCAGCCATTCACACACACACTCATATATATGACAGATGCAGTATCAAATATTTGAAAGGGACCCCTAAAGAAAGACAATTATATGTTGCATGTTCCAGAGTAGGCAAACCAGACCATCTCCACATCAACACTGAAAAAGAAACAACAAGAAGTACTGTTTACCCACAAGCATCAAGACATTACATATATTAGAAACCAACACTTTCTCATTACTTTATTTTTCCATATCACCAGACTGGGCCACAGCAACGCCTGACGGGGACCACTAGTTATTTATAATAGTGTAGTAAACTGTATCCTTTTGATAAAACCACAAAATCAAGATTTTCTTTTGGCGATTTCTTTGAATATTTTCAAGCTGTGGATGTTTGAATTCATGGATGCAAAATCTGGATATGGAGGCCAACTTTACACTGCAATTGCATTATGACGTCACTTCCGCTACCATGGCAGCAGATTCCTATCAAATCCTGGAGTGTGTAGATTAGTGAAGCATGAGAACTCTCAACTCAAAACAGATCATGCAAACCTACCAATATTCACTGTCATTTTGCAGAATCTCCTCTCTTCGTAAAGGAAAGGAGAGCAATAGTCACAGAGAGAAATCATGGAATCACAGAGTTGGAAGAGACCGCAAGGGTCATCCAGTCCAACCAAGCTGTAATCAGACTAGGTATGGGAAAAAGGAAACACTAAAACATTTCCTTGTGGGATCGTTGACTTTGCAGTTTTCTACTCTGCTGCCTGAATGCAAAAGGATGGGAAAACTACAGCCCCCATGATTCTGTCAGGAAATGATGTTGCTAACCTTGCTAGAGGCAGTCAGTTCTTGCTTTGAGTCAGACAATCAATCCACATGTCCTTGAGATTTCCCCCACAGCTGGTTTGCTGTCCTTGACTGAACACAAAGGTAAGGAATGCATTTGTTTTCTTTTGTTTTATTCTGGCAAAGTGGGATCATATAGGAGAGAATTCAAACTGACAGGGGGAGAAGATTAGGCAGAAATGATTCCCATTTTCCACAATTTCCTTTGATAAATTGAATTTTCAAAAAACATATACACATCACCCTTACGATACTGAAACCGTAATATGGTGATGAAATCTTTTTGATATGTAAGTATTTTTTTCATTCAAGAAAGTATAATAGAAAGGCAACAATAATAGAGAGAAACAAGATTTTGCAATATGTAATGCTACATTCTAGCTACTGTAACTAATCACAAACCTACATCAAAACAAAAACCAAATGCACACACAGGCACATGCAAACTGTAGAATTTGTGATAAAATCTAAAGATTAATTCAAAGAGCTGGTTTTGCAGGAAAGCAACAGAAATATGGGGAGGGTGTTTACACCATTAATTGTGACTATTAAAGTACAACAGAACCAGTATCCATGGTTTCATTTATCCACATCCTGCAAATATGCCTTTGCTTGGCATTTTCTAGATCTTTTAGTATTACTCAAAGGTATCATTGGTCTGGAAGTCTTTAATTTGTAAGATTTACTATTATTTGCAATTTGTGTATCCATGCACGGTCTGAAAATGTGTTACCCGTGGATATAGAGATTGTGCTGTATATCTGAATGGAGGCAGAGAAATAGCAATGACCCTTCCTTGCTATTCAGCTACAGAAAGGCTTTTCATGCCTGCAATGTATTATTGATTGTCACCATTGTGCAGGTATTGATTCTTTATTTCTTTACCACACTTTTATCCCGCCCTTTTCAGCCTGAAGGCAACTCAGGGCGACGTACAAACTGGCAACAATTAGATGCCGAACACACACATATACATAATTTAAAACAGATTAAATCACGTAATAAAATTCAAAATAAAACTGTTTAAAACTATAAAAAATCAATGACTTCTGAGTTAAAATCCATGTCCATTTGCATCGTTAAGCCATTCCATATTCGTTCACAATACAATGAGGTTCCAAAAGCTTGCACGAAGAGCCAGGTTTTCACTCTTTTCCTAAAGGTCAGGGGGGAGGGGGCTGATCTAATATCCCCAGAAGGGAGTTCCACAGTTGAGAGGCCACCACTGAGAAGGCCCTGTCTCTTGTCCCCGCCAAATGCGCCTGTAAAGCAAGCAGGATCGAGAGCAGGGCCTCCTCAGATGATCCCTAGTTCCTAGGGGGTTCATAGGGAGAGATGCATTCGGATAGGTAAGTTGGGACGGAACCATTAAGGGCTTTATAGGCTAAAGCCAGCTCTTTAAATTGTGCCTGGTAGCAAATTGGGAGCCAGTGGATGTATAAATACAAACTAGTTCATTCCTGCTATGTTAGAGTTATATCTATTCCTTTTGTAAAAATACTGACATTTCATAAACATTCTTTGAAAATGGTATAGATTATACGAGCAACTATATGTGTGCATTTTGTTCCATTTTTGGACTGTTTTGGCACAGAGTTATCACCTTCTCTCCTGGAATATGTTTTTTGTTCCTGGGTTATAAATGTCATTTCCTAATTGGTTCTATCATAAACACATGGGGAAATGTTTTTAAACTGCAAAAACTTTGCCTTCGCAGGAGAGACATCCTGCTATAGCAATCCCTTCCATTCCAGCAATCCTCCTCCTTTCTCTCTCTCTCTCTCTCCTTTCCCATATTGGAAGAAGGAAGGAAGAAAGGAAGGAAGGAGAGGAGAGGAGAGGAAAGGAGGAGGGAGAGTAAAAAGAGTCCCTGTTAACTCACAACCTGAACCAGGCCACAAAGGAGGAGGAGGAGGAGGAGGAGGAGGAGGTCAGCCATGGTCAACCTGGTCTCCTTCCTTTCTTTTTCTCTCCCCCCCCCCCCCCAATAAATACTTTATATATAGACCACCCTCTCTGCTGGAGGGGACTCAGAGCAGTTTTCCTTCTGGATGGGGAGGAGGAGGGCTTTGTGTGTTGCATGCTTTCCATCTTGAGAAAAGGAGGGGGAAGAGGGCAGGGGAAAGAGGCAACCTTAGGTAAGGAAGAAGGGAAGGAAACAAGGAAGGGGAGAGAGAGGGAGAAAGGAGGGAAAGAAGGAAACGGAAGAAGGGAAAGGAAATAAAAAGGAGAGGAGGAAATGAAAGAGGGAGAGAGGGATATCTAGATAGAATCATAGAATCATAGAATCAAAGAGTTGGAAGAGACCTCATGGGCCATCCAGTCCAACCCCCTGCCAAAAAGCAGGAATATTGCATTCAAATCACCCCTGACAAATGGCCATCCAGCCTCTGCTTAAAAGCTTCCAATGAAGGAGCCTCCACCACACTCCGGGGCAGAGAGTTCCACTGCTGAACGGCTCTCACAGTCAGGAAGTTTTTCCTAATGTTCAGATGGAATCTCCTCTCTTGTAGTTTGAAGCCATTGTTCCGCGTCCTAGTCTCCAAGGAAGCAGAAAACAAGCTTGCTCCCTCCTCCCTGTGGCTTCCTCTCACATATTTATACATGGCTATCATATCTCCCCTCAGCCTTCTCTTCTTCAGGCTAAACATGCCCAGTTCCCTAAGCCGCTCCTCATAGGGCTTGTTCTCCAGACCCTTGATCATTTTAGTCGCCCTCCTCTGGACACATTCCAGCTTGTCAATATCTCTCTTGAATTGTGGTGCCCAGAATTGGACACAATATTCCAGATGTGGTCTAACCAAAGCAGAATAGAGGGGTAGCATTACTTCCTTAGATCTAGACACTATGCTCCTATTGATGCAGGCCAAAATCCCATTGGCTTTTTTTGCCGCCACATCACATTGTTGGCTCATGTTTAACTTGTTGTCCACGAGGACTCCAAGATCTTTTTCACACGTACTGCTCTCGAGCCAGGCGTCCCCCATTCTGTATCTTTGCATTTCATTTTTTCTGCCAAAGTGGAGTATCTTGCATTTGTCACTGTTGAACTTCATTTTGTTAGTTTTGGCCCATCTCTCTAATCTGTCAAGATCGTTTTGAATTCTGCTCCTGTCCTCTGGATTATTGGCTATCCCTCCCAATTTGGTGTCGTCTGCAAACTTGATGATCCTGCCTTCTAGCCCTTCATCTAAGTCATTAATAAAGATGTTGAACAGGACCGGGCCCAGGACGGAACCCTGCGGCACTCCACTTGTCACTTCTTTCCAAGATGAAGAGGAAGCATTAGTGAGCACTCTCTGTGTTCGTCCACTTAACCAATTACAGATCCACCTCCCCGTAGTTTTGCCTAGCCCACATTGGACTAGTTTCCTTGCCAGAAGGTCATGGGGGACCTTGTCGAAGGCCTTACTGAAATCCAGGTACGCCACATCCACGGCATTCCCCGCATCTACCCAGCTTGTAGCTCTATCGAAGAAAGAGATCAGATTAGTCTGGCATGACTTGTTTTTGATAAATCCATGTTGACTATTAGCGATGACTGCATTTGTTTCTAAGTGTTTGCAGACCGCTTCCTTAACAATCTTTTCCAGAATCTTGCCCGGTATTGACGTGAGGCTGACCGGACGGTAGTTGTTTGGGTCGTCCTTTTTTCCCTTCTTGAAGATTGGGACCACATTGGCCCTCCTCCAATCTGCTGGAACTTCTCCCGTTCTCCAAGAACTCTCAAAGATGGCTGCCAATGGTTCCGAAATGACTTCCGCTAGTTCCTTCAGTACTCTTGGGTGTAGTTGATCTGGCCCTGGGGACTTGAACTCATTAAGGGCGGCCAGGTATTCCTGGACGACTTCTTTCCCAATTTGGGGTTGGATGTCCTCCAATCCCTCATCCACTCCATCTTGCTGAGGTTGAAGACTCTCTTTTTGTGAGAAGACCGAGGCAAAGAAGGCATTAAGTAGTTCTGCCTTTTCCCTGTCCCCTGTCAGCATTGCCCCATCTTCTCCTAACTAAGGCAGCTTAGTTGTAAGGGAAATGGGGGAAGGAGGATAGAAGATGAGTAAAAGCACAAAGAAGGAACTCCCTGCAAATCCTCCCTCCTGGGTAATGGCAGAGCTCAAGATATGTGTTCTCAAAAGGGGCAGTTTGGCTCCTTTCACAAATTAGGTAAACATATAATTTTAAAGCTGAGAACAACAAATGCAATCACATGACAGAATTGGCCATTTTGTCCATCTCTATCCAAATAATTCACCAAAAAGTCACTTGTCAACCAGCTCAGGAAGCATAGGAAATAATATTTGAAATTCTTTAGAAACGGAAAGAATGCTCTTCCTTACATTTGAAACCAAAACCATGTGATGAACACAGTAGGTTGCAGTGCCTTAAGTGGGTGGCTCACTAGAATTTCAGTAGATATTCATGCCTGTGATGAATTGGAAGGATTTTGTGCACTTGAATCTTTAAAAGCTTAATACATTCTTCCTGTGATCCTTTGTTTCTAACCCAGGTTTTTCTCTTCTTGGGGTATCTTCTTCACAAGAATAGTACTATACTGAATAAACATTGATCATGAAGATCCTTCATTGTCTCTTTGCTGTTATCTTCTTCTTGGTCCTGGGTTTGCAAGGTAAGTGATGAACAAACTCATTCATGGTGGGAAGTGAGTCTTGTGATATTGAGATATAGGTTGAGCATCCCTTATGTGAAAATCCATAATTGTCCAAATGGGTGGTTGAGATAATGGCAACATTTCTTTCTATGGTGCAATGCATACAAACATATAAAATATTGCATACAATTACCTTAAGGTTATATTTTTAAGAAATATATGAAGCACAAGTAAATTTTATATTTAGCCATGGGCTACTTCTCCAACATATTGGTTCCATGGATTTCGGATAAGGGATACTCAACCTGTACTATATTATGCTGGCCTCCTACAAGTTGAAAATTCCACAAAATGAGAGTGAGGGAAGATCGATGTTACACAATTTGGGGATTTGTTTGGGTGTATGTGGAGAGACAGATACCATTTAGAGTTGGTCAAAATGTTCTGCCAAGGTGAGTGACAAGGAGCTTGACATTTTTGATGGTACAATGCCCATATATCTACTTTTGGAAATTATTTCCTTCCAATCCTTCCAAGACACCGTAGAAAGAAGTCAGGAAAACGTTGTCCTCACCATGATAGACCTAAAAATGATTTGGAACTAGTCATACACAAAAGGCAAAAGGAAGAGGGGCCGACCAAGAGCAAAATGGATGGATGGCATCCTTGAAGTGACTGGACTGACCTTGAAGGAGCTGGGGGTGGTGACGGCCGACAGGGAGCTCTGGCGTGGGCTGGTCCATGAGGTCACGAAGAGTCAGAAATGACTGAACGAATGAACAACAACAACAACAACTCTGAAGAAAGCAAGCTTTCATATGGACTGATAGACATATAATCCTACTAATGACTGATGATGGCTGGTCTTCTAGGACAGCTAATACAAATACCAAAAAAAAAGCATGTAAAAGCTTTGTAAATACATACCAAACATTGTAAATACATACCAAATCTACACAAATCTGAGTTGGTGGTGGTTCTATCTCTCCTAATTCATGTACCTACCTAGTTGTTACAGAATTGTATGAAATGTTTTCAATAAAGGACAGGGAGATGGGATCTAACTTGCATCCAACTGTGATTTTCAACCCACTCCATCTTAAAACTTGCTTACATTGACTTGGCAGATCAGCTTTAGTGGGTGCAGCACTCAACAACTGTTTCTTGAAGTAGGGAAGATTTTTCCAGATGTCTGGATCTTTATGCTACTCTAAAATATAACATTTGAAAATCATTGTTCTAAGAGTTTGTAGATCCCTATAGTTGTATGTTATGTGTGTGTGCATTCTTGTATTCCCAGAATTCTGTGGAGGAAGCTCATGCAACAAATCCTCCATACATAATTGTAATCTATGCACATGCAGCTGAAACAACATGCTGTTCTTGTTGTATAATCCATATTTCCATCACTCTTCCTTCCTTTTATCATGTTCTCTCTGGCCCCATCTACATTTCCATGTGATGCAGTTTCATAATGCAGTTTAACTGTATTGAAATGCATTATATGAGTCTACACTGTCATAGGATGCAGTTAAAAACTGAATTTTGAAAGTGCATTTTATAGCAGTGTAGATGGGGGTCTCTGTTTGCATGCAAACCCTCCTTCAGGTCCTTTTTATATGGCTATAGACCACACAGGTTGGAGTTTTCGAGATAGAAATTTCCCAGAATATTAATGGGGCCAAAATAGTGCACATGGTATTGAAGAATATGTGCCAGCTAGGGCTGTCCAAACACGGAAAAATTTGTTTCTAAACTCGATTAGTTTTTAGGGGGGTTTTGCGTTTCGTTATTTAAAAGAATTCCAAAATTTTCCTTAAAAATAGTTCGATATTTACGAAATTTCGGAAATCATAAAACAATTACGAAACAATTACGAATTGATTACGAATCGATTCGTTAATGGCGGCCGTGATCGCGCAATACGCTAAAAAAACTTCTGAAGCTTCCCTCTCCCTCTGTTGTTGACTGTTGGTGTGATAATTATATTTTTTTTCACTGAGAAAACAAACAGCAACCCTAAAACTTGCACCAGACATGCGGAAATAATAACGAAACATTTACGAATCAATAATGAATCAATAATGAATCAATCCCAAAACAATTACGAAACGAATTGGAAAAAATTCGTTTCGTTTTTTAGTTGCTCCTGAATGGTTCAATATCGCTTCGTTATCAAAAAAAATAACGAATTTTTAACGAATTACGAAATTACGAAACGAAACCGCCCAGCCCTAGTGCCAGCACATATTTGTTCAGAATAATAGACATCTCAATGAGTCTTTGTTGTTTCTATTCTCTTCACAGGGGAGATCCCAGTGGAAGCCATGCTCCTTACCTGCAGTTCTCTCGGTGGATTTTGTCTGCGGCTACCCAATGACACTTGTCCATCGGGCATTATCCTGGATATGCCTTGCCATTTCCAAAGAAGATGTTGCTCAAAGATAGCAGTATAACTTTGACTTTTGTGGAATAAATCTGCTGAACCATCAAAAAAGATCGCTTATTAAATCAATGCAAAACTATCATGTTTAATTTAATCCCATGAATTATAATTGGCAATTAGTACAAGGAATGAGAGTAGCGGCAATCTGTTTAAGATCAAGTCAAGGTCTAGAAGGTCTCTTCCACATAAACTGTGATGGGTTGCAGATTAACCTTTGGCATCCAAATGACACCTCAGGTTGATT
This sequence comes from Anolis sagrei, assembly GCF_037176765.1. Classification (NCBI taxonomy): domain Eukaryota; kingdom Metazoa; phylum Chordata; class Lepidosauria; order Squamata; family Anolidae; genus Anolis; species Anolis sagrei. Next base: position 10,832,847 of record NC_090021.1, read on the forward strand.
CCAATTAATCTGGACTAAACTGGGATTTCCCAGTTTCCTCTGGATTAAAGAAATACCTGGAAATATCCAGACTTTACTGCAAAATTAGAATGTTGTGCCTATGGGGATTGACTCTCGAGACCACCTTCTGCTACTCCAGAAGTCAATCACCATTACCATCCCAGTTTTCGAGCTTTAAGAGCCTAAGTTTTGAGATGTCACTCCCATCCTCCCCTCTCAGCCCCCCATTTTCCCTCTAGACTTACCAGAGGGGCTTGGCTGTATCCTTAGGACCCACAGAGAAAGCTCTGACATGTCATAAAATCCCAGTTCCTTTTAGGATTTGGGCATGTCTGGAAGGGGCCAAAGATATAGAAACGAGATTATTTCCAAGCTTGTTTCCCCTTTTCAACATTTTTCATAGTTGAGTGAAGTTTTCAAAAGTTCTTCATAGTTCAGGACCCATTCTGCACAGAATCCCCATAGGATTATATTTTAAATTGTATTATCATGTTTTAAGGTTGAGAAATCATAGAATCAAAGAGTTGGAAGAGACCTCATGGGCCATCCAGTCCAACCCCATTCTGCCAAGAAGCAGGAATATTGCATTCAAAGCACCCCTGACAGATGGCCATCCAGCCTCTGTTTAAAAGCTTCCAAAGAAGGAGCCTCCACCACACTCCGGGGCAGAGATTTCCACTGCTGAACAGCTCTCACAGTCAGGAAGTTCTTCCTCATGTTCAGATGGAATCTCCTCTCTTGTAGTTTGAAGCCATTGTTCCGCGTCTTAGTCTCCAGGGAAGCAGACAACAAGCTTGCTCCCTCCTCCTCCCTGTGGTTTTCTCTCACATATTTATACATGGCTATCATACCCCCTCTCAGCCTTCTCTTCTTCAGGCTAAACATGCCCAGGTCCTTAAGCCGCTCCTCATAGGGCTTGTTCTCCAGACCTTTTATCATTTCAGTCGCCCTCCTCTGGACACATTCCAGCTTGTCAATATCTCTCTTGAATTGTGGTGCCCAGAATTGGACACAATATTCCAGGTGTGGTCTAACATGGGGAACCATTTCTGTGCAGAAAATAATCCCATTTCTTATACAGAAATGCTATTTTCTGTAGAAAACAACCATGTGCAAATTTTGTGCAAGATAGGTCCTAAATTGTGAGTAGGTCTTAAAAACTGCATAGCTTTTGTAAAATCCTTACAGCATGAGGAAATTTGCTAAAACGACATTGCTTCCTTCAAGAAGCAAATGAGTAAAGAACTCCCTCCTTGCTCATGAGCAGGAATGGAAAATGATTAACATGTCAAAACGCCCCTGGCGTACAGAGAACTTTGCACAAGTTTGGGTCAATGAGTACTTACAGATCCTTCTTGGTTTCAGAACAAAAACTTCAATGCAGTATGACAGAAACCCATGCAGTTCCCGAAACTGATGCTATCAGGTTAACTGCTATTAGAAAGGGAATTATTTGAACAAAACAGGAATTTAGTTCCTGGTACAGTCTTCTTGATCAGGATGGAACTTTAAAATATCTCTCTCTCCAGGAGTCATGGGCCCGGTATTTGTGTCATCTGTTTATTTCATGTTTCCATTTCATACCATCCATTAGGCCTGGGTAACAACAGAAAAATTTGTTTCTAAAATCGATTCGTTTTTTGGGGGGTTTTGCGTTTCGTTATTTAAAATAATTACAAAATTTTCCTTAAAAAAAGTTCGATATTTACGAAATTTTGTAAATGGTAAAAAAATTACAAAACAATAACGAAACAATAACGAATCGATTCGTTAATGGCGGCCGCGATCGCGCAATACGCTAAAAAAACTTCTGAAGCTTCCCTCTCCCTCTGTTGTTGACTGTTGGTGTGATATTATAATTTTTTTTCACTAGTTAAACAAAAAACAACTATAAAACTTGCCCCAGACATGCGGAAATAATAACGAAACGACCTCAAACCAATAACGAAACGAATACATAACGAAATACGAAGCATTTACAAAACGTATTTAAAAATTTGTTTCGTTTTTAAGTTGCTCCAGAATGGTTCGTTATCGCTTCGTTATTAAAAAATTAACGAATTTTTAACGAATTACAAATTAACGAAACGAAACCGCCCAGCCCTACCATCCATTCAGATGGCACGGAATGCTACACCCCCTCTGGTATGGAAATATCAGTGAAAGAAAAGGAAAGGGGGAACAGTAACAGTTTGGTCGCCTGATTTTTGTCCCATTGGCAGCAATGGGTGGGCTTCCCATGCTTCCCTTCCCTTCGGTTTTAGGGCTAGGGGGTTTCACCATTTCACTGATCCTCAGGCTCTCTCCAGCAATCATTTGAGTTGTTAGGGTTGGTGGGATAAACCCCTGTCTCTGAATCCGGATAGGTAAAATGCACTCTGTGGCTCATTATTGCTGTTTTGCAGCCCTTGGCTCTTCTTCAGGCTCCATTATCTTATTTAAAAGGGTAACAATTTATTTGGGTTGTTGTAGGTTTTTTCGGCCTATATGGCCATGGTCTAGAGGCATTCTCTCCTGACGTTTCACCTGCATCTATGGCAAGGATCCTCAGAAGTGGATTGTGGCACAGCTGGCTGAGTGTCAGCTGCATTAAGATCACTCTGACCAAAAGGTCATGAGTTCAAAGCCAGCCCGGGCTGGAGTGGGTGTCCAGCCATTGTGTAGCCCGTTGTCGACCTTTGCAACCCGAAAGATAGTTGCATCTGTCAAGTAGGAAAATAAGGTACCACCTTGTGTGGGAGGCTAAATTTAACTAATTTATGAGGCCATAAAGAAAACAGACTCCGGGGAATGTGGAATGCGGAAGAACTTCATCGGTGTCGCTGATGGACGATGAAAAGCAGCAGCTCCCCTGGCGGCCAGAAAAAAAGTTAAATAGCCTCGGTGTATTTGTGTGTTAAACGTTGTTTGTCAAACTGGCATTGAATGTTTGCCATATATGTGTTGACTGTAATCCGCCCTGAGTCCCCTGCGGGGTGAGAAGGGCGGAATATAAGAACTGTAAATAAATAATAAAAATAAATAAATAAGTAGTGAGGTCTGTTGGAACTAGGGAAAAGGGTTTATATATCTGTGGAAAGACCAGGGTGGGACAAAGGACTCTTGTCTGCTGGAGCTAGGTGTGAATGTTTCAACTGACCACCTTGATTAGCATTTGATAGCCTGGCAGTGCCTGGAGCAATCTTTTGTTGAGAGGTGATTAGATGTCCCTGATTGTTTCCTCTCTGTTGTTTTGCTGTTGTAATTTTAGAGTTTTTTTTTAATACTGGTAGCCAGATTTTGTTCATTTCCATGGTTTCCTCCTTTCTGTTGAAATTATCCACATGTTTGTGGATTTCAATGGCTTCTCTGTGTAGTCTGACATGGTGGTTGTGAGAGTGGTCCAGCATTTCTGTGTTCTCAAATAATATGCTGTGTCCGGGTTGGTTCATCAGGTGCTCTGCTATGGCTGACTTCTTGGGTTGAAGTAGTCTGCAGTGCCTTTCATGTTCCTTGATTCGTGTTTGGGCGAATGAACCAACCTGGACACAGCATATTATTTGAGAACACAGAAATGCTGGACCACTCTCACAACCACCATGTCAGACTACACATAGTGCAGCAGGGGACTTGGCCAAAAATGTCACTAGCATCTTTTTTTTCTTGAGCTGTAGAGATCTGAGTAATAAAACCAAATCCAAAGGACTTTTGTGAGTGGCCTACATTGCTAGCTAGAGCCTGCAGGTAGTGACACCTGTGCTCTGCTCGCCCATTGTGCCGCACCAGTGCAATTTGGTGCACCTGAAAAGATGTGATGTCACCTCAAACTGCCATTTTGGCCAATTTTCAGTATATATTTTCTCTCTTTTTAGAGTTTTGGGGAGATTTGTAGGTTGGCTGCTTGGCAAAATAATCTACTGAATTTCTAGGTGCAATTTTGGATGGTTTGGAGGCAAAAGAAGTCACACGCCCAAATTGAGCTGAAATAAATGTTTGAGTGATGGCAGTATCATGGTGGAAGGATTAGGAGAACAAATACTGTTGATGTATTACTTTCTCAAGTTTCCCTAACCCTTTCTTACCAAACTTAAGATCAAGAGAATATTATCTTACATACTCAGCCTAAAGCAAATATACCATTACTACTGATAAATGATAGACAAACATCCCCATCTACCATTAAACTTTGTCAACTTCCTTGAACAAAGCAGTGTTACGGGAAAGCTCATGTTTGTTAATGGAAATACATCCAAAATTAAGTTTGTGTGTACTGTTGTTAATGGGATTGAATTACCCCACCACCTTATCTTTAAAAGAAATAGTCACAGGAGAATTAAAATTGTCTTAATATTTTGATCTTGTAATAATAATAATAATCTTTCTTAGTCGCCTCTCCTTGTAGATTGAGGTAGGTTACAATACCACTAAAACACAATCATTATGTAAAATACATATATTAGAACACATTTCTACAAAACACATATATTAAATAAAACAGAAGAAATATTAAAATATAGTGAACCCAAGACGCAAGTTTAAAATTCATGATTAAAAGTAACTGGGTGGGCCTGCCGGAAGATAAAGGTCTTCAGTTGGGTTTTAAATTCTGACAGCTCATTAGCTGTTGGATATCTTCTGGAAGGTCATACCACAGTTGTGGGGTGGCCAATAAAAAGGGGGTCCTCTGGGTGACGATCGCCAGTCGAGTTCTTTCTTCTGAAGTAGTCACCCCCCCCCCCCCGAGGACTTAAGTGTGCGGGATGGATTTTATGGAAGAAGGCAGTCCTGTAGGTAACCAGGACCAAAACCATGTAGCGCTTTAAATTTCATAAAACAAAACTTTGTATTGTGCCCAGAAACCAATTGACAGCCAGGAGAGCAACTTTAGAATGGGTGTAATATGCTCACCCCTGGATGTTCCTGTAACCAACCTGGCTGCCTTATTTTGAACCAACCAGAGTTTCCAAACTTGGTCAGAAGAAGGTGGTTGAAGAAATTGGAAGAAAGGATTCTGGTTAGGGTAATGAGTTACTTCTTTTAAAAAGTGCCTCTAACCAAGTTTCTCTCATAATAATCCCAAGTCTCTCTCAAACACATATAGATAAAATATAAAAGTACTCAGCCACACCATGCTGCACATTAATTGGGATGTTCTCCTCTTATTTATTGGTGGCAGTGGTCGGATAGAAAAATACTGACAAAAGTCCTTTGTCTCACCCTGGTCATTCCACAGATATATAAACCCTTTCCCCCAGTTCCAACAGACCTCACCTCTGAGGATGCTTGCCATAGATGCAGGCGAAACGTCAGGAGAAATGCCTCTAGAACATGGCCATATAGACCGAAAAAAACCCACAAGAACTTTAAGATCCATCCTGCCACATGACAGATCTGAGTGTCCTACAACCATTGAAGGATTGAGTCAGAGGCGCTGCTCTCCTTGGACTAGCTTAGAATCAATGTGATTCGACAACCATTTACCTGCGATGGCGCAATGCTACAGAATACCTTGTAAAACTACAGATCCCATGATATCATAGCATTGAACCATGGCAGTTAAAGTGGTGTCAAAGTATACTAATTATTCAGTGAAGATGCACTCAAGAGGAGTCACCAGTATTGTCTCTCCTCCAAACAGAGCACACACTGGAAAGTCACAGAGGCTGGGTGGCCATCTGTCAGGGATGATTTGAATGCAATATTCCTGCTTCTTGGCAGGGGGTTGGACTGGAGGTGTCTTCCAACTCTTTGATTCTATGAGTACCTTTGGTGCCCCTTATCAGTGTGGAAGAAAGTAAACAAAACAACAACAAAAACAGTGCTTGAGAACAGAAGGCAGAATGACTATCAAGGCTATCATAAATGTATCATTATCTTTAGAAGTTATGAACATCTTTGTTCGCAATGTGGGAAAGTTTGCAAATTTCATCCTACCATCATGGTCAAATCTGCCCACCTATATCGTACATTTATTTTATTCAAGGTTCCTTTGAATGTATTATTTTTCTCCTAGACTATTTGGCACAGCGTGTCTTCGAAGCTCCAGTAAAGAGTAATGTTAACTTGCAATGTTGTGCTAAGATGTAACATTCTAGTGTGTTAAGGTCCTAAAAAGGCACTCTTTGAAAATACTCTTTATTTAAATACCAGGGAGAAGTACCTCTTTTGATGATAAGATTGTTCCCAAACACTTTGTATTTGTTTCAAGGATCCTTCTTACATAAGAGGTGTGAAAAGCAAAAGTAGGTACTAATTTAACCAGGAAGCAATACGGGAAATGAATGGGCATGAAGCCAATCAAAACAATACTATTGCCAGATCTATTCTACTTTGCATTCTTGGGCATTGCAATTTTGAAACTGAAAGCAAGGTGGGTTGAGGTTCTGAAAGGGCAGTGCTCATGAAATACTGAAATATCAATTGTGTAGCATTAGATTTGAGTCCCTACATATGTTATCCAAGAGTTTAGCCCAGGGGTCCCCAAACCTTTTGAACAGAGGGCCGGGTCACAGTCCCGCAAACTGTTGGGGGGCCGGATTATAATTTGAAAAAAAAATGAATTAATTCCTATGCACTCTGCACATATATTATTTGCAGTGCAACCCCCCCCCCCCCAAATAAAAAAGCAAAGACCCACACTTCTATATAAATAAAAATGTAATGTTTGTTTGTGGGATTAACAGAACTCAAAAACCACTGGACGAATTGACACCAATTTTAGACACAAGACACTTAACAACCCAATGTATATCCTTCACTAAAAAAAATGATTTTGTCATTTGGGAGTTGTAGTTGCTGAGATTTATAGTTCACCTACAATCAAAGAGCATTCTGAACCCCATCAACGGTGGAATTGAACCAAACCTGGCACACAGTTCTCCCATGACCAACAGAAAATACTGGAAGGGTTTGGTGGGCAGTGTCCTTTGGTTTTGGAGTTGTAGTTCACCTGCCTCCATCAATCACTGTGGACTTAATGATAGATCTGGACCAAACTTGGCAGTGATATTCCATATGCCCAAATGTGAACACTTGTGGAGTATGGGGAAAATAGAATCTTGATGTTTGAGAGTTGTAGTTGCTGGGATTTATAGTTCACCTACAATCAAAGAGCATTCTGAACCCCATCAACAGTGGAATTGAACCAAACTTGGCACACAGTTTTCCCATGACCAACGGAAAATACTGGAAGGGTTTGGTGGGCGGTGTCCTTTGGTTTTGGAGTTGTAGTTTACCTGCCTCCTTGGAGACCAGAGCGGCCAGAGCAGCGGGTTCCAGCGATGGTTGGAGCGGCGCCGGGTGGGCGTGGCCAGAGAACGCCAGCGTTCCTTGGCCACGCCCACCCGGCACCGCTGGCCACGCCCACCCACCGCCGCTCCGGCCTTCGCAGGAACCCTCTGCTCCGGCTGCTCTGGTCTCCAAGGAGGCAGGTAAACTACAAAAGGCTTCTGCCTCCCACACGAACATAAGGGCCGGAGCAGAGGGTTCTTGCGATGGCGGAGTGGTGCCGGGTGGGCATGGCCAAGCCAGGCCGCGCGGGCCGGAGAAATGCCCTCAGCGGGCCGCATACGGCCCGCGGGCCGTAGTTTGGGGAGCCCTGGTTTAGCCTATAGCATCCCTTTTCCTCAAAATCTGGATTTCATGCAACTAGTTGTGTCTCACCAAGATTTCTCATCCCTATCTAGTGAGACTAAAGATTGAACATGGGGCATTTTGCATACTTGTGCACTATAGATTGCAGCAGAACGTATAAAAGCATCTGATACTGACTGATACTGACAATAATAATAAAAAACTTTATTTATATAACCTCCTATCTCCCAATGCCATACAACAAACATAAGTAAATACTCATCCTACTCAAATCCCAAAACAATCTTATATTTATACCAAAAGTAAGGTAAAGGTTTCCCCTGACATTTAGTTGTGTCCGACTCTAGGGGTGGTGCTCATCTCCATTTCTGAGCCGAAGAGCCGGCGTTGTCCATTGAAATCTCCAAGGTTGTGTGGCCAGCCTGACTGCATTGAGTGTCATTACCTTCCCACAAAAGTGCTACCTATTGCTCTACTCACATTTGCATGTTTTTGAACTGCTAGGTTGGCAGAAACTGGGGCTAACAGGAAGAGCTCACCCCACTCCCTGAAGTCAAACCGCCAACCTTTTGGTCAGTAAGTTTAGCGACTCAGCGGTTTAAGCCCCTGTGCCACCAGACTTCTTACCAAAAGTAAGAATCATTAGAACAGATGATAGCATATAAGGTTTACAATTCCATAATAACCAATGGCAAAGATTAATATCAGCATGTTAATCTTCCATTTCCTCTGTTAAGAAAATTGGATATTAGGGTATAGAAAGGAACAAACTTTCATTATTTTGGAGGGTTTTCAATGTGTCTCCATCATACCAGCTGTAATGTACGAAAGTGTGCTCATCAACATAAAACGTGCAAACTTGAATATTTTTGTGTCTCGTTTGCAGACAGTACAATAATACTGTAAGCATAGAATCATCGAATCAAAGAGTTGGAAAAGACCTCATGGGCCATCCAGTCCAACCCCCTGCCGAGAAGCAGGAATATTGCATTCAAATCACCCCTGACAGATGGCCATCCAGCCTCTGTTTAAAAGCTTCCAAAGAAGGAGCCTCCACCACACTCCAGGGCAGAGAGTTCCACTGCTGAACAGCTCTCACAGTCAGGAAGTTCTTCCTCATGTTCAGATGGAATCTCCTCTCTTGTAGTTTGAAGCCATTGTTCCGCGTCCTAGTCTCCAAGGAAGCAGAAAACAAGCTTGCTCCCTCCTCCCTGTGGCTTCCTCTCACATATTTATACATGGCTATCATATCTCCTCTCAGCCTTCTCTTCTTCAGGCTAAACATGCCCAGTTCCTTAAGCTGCTCCTCATAGGGCTTGTTCTCCAGACCCTTGATCATTTTAGTCGCCCTCCTCTGGACACATTCCATCTTGTCAATATCTCTCTTGAATTGTGGTGCCCAGAATTGGACACAATATTCCAGGTGTGGTCTAACCAAAGCAGAATAGAGGGGCAGCATTACTTCCTTAGATCTAGACACTATGCTCCTATTGATGCAGGCCAAAATCCCATTGGCTTTTTTTGCCGCCACATCACATTGTTGGCTCATGTTTAGCTTGTTGTCCACAAGGACTCCAAGATCTTTTTCACACGTACTGCTCTCGAGCCAGGCATCGTCCCCCATTCTGTATCTTTGCATTTCGTTTTTTCTGCCTAAGTGGAGTGTCTTGCATTTGTCACTGTTGAACTTCATTTTGTTAGTTTTGGCCCATGTCTCTAATCTGTCAAGATCGTTTTGAATCCTGCTCCTGTCCTCTGGAGTATTGGCTATCCCTCCCAATTTGATGTCGTCTGCAAACTTGATGATCATGGTGATGAGCATTATTGGATCATCATCATAAATAATAAACTGTTCTACACTGCAGATGCTATGGCTGGATCTACTCTGAGTCAGTGTAGCCTCATATAATAATGCAATTCTGTGCAGTCATATTGCATTGCGTGTTAGTGTAGATCCAGCCTAAGGCTCCACTGGAACTTAGCAAAGCAATGGGTTGTCTCTAGATGAGACTCGCAGTTGAATTTAGGCCAGCATGAGGGAAGTGTTTGAAGTGCTAGAGTAAAGAGAATGAGATAATTAGGTTCTCCATTCAGTGAAGGACTGGGTGAATTGTAAACAGAAAGAGTTTCAAATGGTTTCAAGTAGTTTCAAGTGGTAACTAAAAAGTGAAATTTAATTGTGTTAACTGCAGCCTTGGCGACAAAATAAAATTCCATGGGTCGTTTCCTCCCAGGAGAAAAATTGTATAAATACCAAGGATTTGGAAAAGTTTTCCCAAAATTTTCTGAACTTCCTTCCTTGAGGGTTACTTTTATTTTCATTGGCATTCAGGCTATAGCCAACATCTGACAATGAAGACTCTTTACCCTCTCTTTCTTCTTGCTTTCTTTGTCTTCCAGGTACAGAGCAATCCAAATCCACCAGCTGAATTGAGACGAAATGGCGATGAGTTACAGGAGTTTGCTAACATACAAGAAGATGGTAAGTTGGACCAAGTCAATATTCATCTAGTAGGTATTGGGGGATATACAAGAATCCTAGGATTGTAGCAGGAAGTTGACCCTGAAGCATGGCTGCCAGCTAAGCTTCAGGATCAGTTGCGGTAAGTCATAGCAGGTCCAAGTGTGTGTGTGTGCTGAAGAAAAACCTTATGGTGTTAATTATTATGTGCAGCTGGTAATGTAGGTCAACCAGTAAGTTTGGACTACACTCAATGGGGTATATCTGTATGGGTTTTTTTAAAAAATACAGTGTGGGTGTGAGTGGTTAAGAGCTTTTTCTCTGAGGAGATCTATGCTCAAAGGCTTTGGTCTGGAGAGCAGCATGGAGAAGCTACTCTGAAGGAGGTTATGGTGGAATAGCTATTTACTCAAGGTTTATTTTTTGCTCTCTCATTTGATGTAAGATGAAGATGCCTTATTTTGTGTTACTTACAAGGACTATGCAGGTTTGTTGCATTGTTTGATTTCTGTATGCAACATTACAAGTTTATGTTTCATCTCTGCTGAGTAAAGAGTAATTTTTTTCTGTTCACTTTTACTCTTGTCTGTGAGTATATTGCATTTGGATTTTGGGCGCTGGGTAAAATCTGCTGCTGTGCAACAGGATCAACTATAGAAGAAGGCAAGATATGGTTCTAAATGACAGAGTTGATAGGAAAAGGCAAAAGAAGGTGCTTCTTGAAATGTTGATCCTAATATGAATAGACATTTATGACTTTAATCAGAGATCCATTATATATTCCAACACTCAGGTCCCATCTACATTGACCAATTAATGCAGTTTTAAAGAAAGTGATTTAGCTGTGCAGATAATTACATAACAAATCTTGGGACCAGTTTGAGGCCTGAATGGCAGTTGCACAAACCACAAATAACTGATGTATATGAAGGGCTTTCTTTTGCACACTTTCATTACAATCTATTGTAGCTACTGCAATTTGAAGCTAGCTTTGATCTGCATTAATTGTCAGTGTAGATAATTATTATTTATTATTATTAACTTTATTTGTACCCCACTAGCATTAAGTATTAAGGGGTTGCAGCATTAGAAAGACTGAGAACCACTGGTCTATCAGGAAGTCTTGTGCAGTGTCCTGTTGCACAAAACATCCCATAGCACTCCAAAACCCCAAATGTAATGGGACACATAGTACAGCAGCCAAGTTTTGTTGGTTCCATTTGTGCAATGGTCCTGGAGGCATACTGTAGAATTAATGCAATTTGGCAGCATTTTAACTGCCAGGTTTCAGTCCTATGAATTCTAGGGTTTGTAATTTTGTTAGGCATCAGTAGACTTTGGCAGAGAAGGGTAAAGAGTTGTAAAACTGCAAATTATATTATTCCATAGCATTAAGCCATAGCAGGTAAAGTGGTGTCAGGCTGCATTAATTCTACAGTGAAGATTAGGTTTGTGTAATTCAGCTGGAGGATGATCAATTTTTGGTATCCAAATTTTGATGGGAACCCAGATCCCTTTTCAGGAACTTCTTGAATATCAGCTAATGGAAAAATCTGTTTTTGACTAGGCAGCCGAGAGATCTGGAAAGACTTGGCCCATTGGCGGGAATGTGGGACTTACAAGGCTCTTCTTTCTGTTCCTGGGATCCTTCTTCCTTTCAAGGGAGCCTGGGTTTGAGCAATGAGTTAAGGAAACCTCCTTTCTGGGACCCTTTCCTTTTTTTACTTTCAAGGGAGTCTGGGTTTGAAGAATGGGGTTATGGAAGTACCCCTCCTGGGAACCTTTCCTATCTTCCTTTCAAGGGAGTTTGGGTTTGAAGAATGGGGTTAAGTAAATGCCCTTCCTGGGACCCTTTTCTTTCTTCCTTTAAAGGAAGTCTGAGTTTGAGCAACAAAGTTAAGGAAGCTGTGTGTAAGACACATCATGGCATTCTTCTATTCCGATTGACCCAAAAGGCAGGACTCACAGGGAAACCCCATGTGAGCAGCACGTGGAAGCCTCTCCATTCACAGCATGGTTCCATATGGGGAGGAGGAGCCATGATCGGCTGCCATGTGGTCCTGTTATGGACAAAAAAATGTATCTATTAGGCTTGGCGGTTTCGTTTGTTAATTTCGTAATTCGTTATTAATTCGTATTTAAATTAGCTTATGATCCAATATTGAGCAATGCAGGAATAGTGTGAGGAGTAAATTAGATTTGAAACAATTTTTTCAATTTATTTTGTAATTATTTTGTAATTATTTCGTAATTATTTTGTAATTATTTCGTAATTATTTTGTAATTATTTTGTAATTATTTCATAATTATTTCGTAATTATTTTGCATGTCTGGTGCAAGTTTTATAGTTATTGTTTGTTTTATCACACCAACAGTCAACAACAGAGGGAGAGGGAAGCTTCAGAAGTTCCCCCTGTCCCATTTGGAGGTTTTTTTTAGCATATTGCGCAATCGCGTCCGCCATTAACGAATCGATTCGTAATTATACGAAATTTCGTATATTTCAAAAATTTTAAAAGGAAAATTTCGGAATTATTAAAAAAAACGAAACACAAGGGCCCCCTAAAAACAAAACGAGTTTAGAACCAAATTTTTCCGTGGTTACCCAAGCCTAGTATCTATCTATCTGGAAGATTGCTGGGAGTTGCACTCCAGGAATTGGAAATTGGAAATATGCAGGGATTGGGATGCTCTCAAAGAAATCCAAGGAGAAGAAAGCTTGCAGTTTGGAAGCAGTGCACTTGGATTATCCTCCTCTCCTAAAAAGCCTGGTCTAGGGGATGCTGAGAGCTGTAGTCTGGACAAGAGTGTGGGTATGCTATTGTGTGTTTTGTTTGCCATAAGTAGTTGTTTTTATGCATGCGCTGTAGCATCCTTTTGCTTTTTTGGCTTTTAAGTCCCTTCTGCTGTGTTTTTCTGTGATTTTATGAGTGACGGTCACTCGTTGGCCTGATAGGTGTATTGTGTCCAAATTTGGTGTCAATTCTTTCAGTGGTTTTTGAGTTATGTTAATCCCAAAAATGAACATTACATTTTTATTTATATAGAAGATTTGAAGTAGGGCCTGTCAAAGTGGACTGAATCAGACCCAATACCAGTGTCCAGACTATCTCAAGAGTTTCCTGCAAACTCCAGAATGTTCAAGACTTTGCTAAAAGCAGGGCAAAATCAGTTTAATCTAAATAAATCTTCAATTGTCACCAGAAGCTACTGTGTGTCATGAACATAGCTACTGGTCCATTGGAGTGAATCTGTGGTTTTGGATTCATATAGACAAGTCCCCAGTCAAACACTCAAACCACTTCACCATGTTGGCTCTTAATGCAGCATCTTGTACACTATATGGAATATTGTGTCCAATTCTGGGCACCACAATTCAAGAGAGATATTGACAAGCTGGAATGTGTCCAGAGGAGAGCGACTAAAATGATAAAAGGTCTGGAGAACAAGCCCTATGAGGAGCAGCTTAAGGAGCTGGGCATGTTTAGCCTGAAGTAGAGAAGGCTGAGAGGGGATATGATAGCCATGTATAGATATGTGAGAGGAAGCCACAGGGAGGAGGGAGCAAGCTTGTTTTCTGCTTCCCTGGAGACTAGGACGCGGAACAATGGCTTCAAACTACAAGAAAGGAGATTCCATCTGAACATGAGGAAGAACTTCCTGACTGTGAGAGCCGTTCAGCAGTGGAACTCTCTGCCCCGGAGTGTGGTGGAGGCTCCTTCTTTGGAAGCTTTTAAACAGAGGCTGGATGGCCATCTGTCAGGGGTGATTTGAATGCAATATTCCTGCTTCTTGGCAGGGGGTTGGACTGGATGGCCCATGAGGTCTCTTCCAACTCTTTGATTCTATGATTCTATGATTCTATATCATAATATATGCTTCCAGGTTCAATGCAACAATCACCATCGATACTGTGCCCCAGTCCCCATTTTTTAAAATGGTAAAAACTCTGGTTTCCCCTATTTTAGAGTTCTGGACAGATGATTAGAAACATCATTATGATCAATGTTGATGTTTTCATGCAGGTAAACCATTGAAAAATGAAGCAGAAGCTCAGTTCCGAGGAGTTCGAGAACCTTGCTTTCAGAAGAAGGGGTATTGCCTGCCCCGCATTTTTGCTTGTAGCTCCGGCTTCGTGTTCAAGGAACAGTACAACACTTGCTCTGGAAAGGAGTTTTACAAGTGCTGCCTTCACTGAAGAACTCAAGAACTTGCTGAAACTCTCTGTCCTGGAGTGTAGTGGAGGCTCCTTCTTTGGAGGCTTTTAAACAGAGGCTGGATGGCCATCTGTTAGGGATGCTTTGAATGCAATTTTCCTGCTTCTTGGCAGAATGAGGTTGGACCAGATGGCCCATGAGGTCTCTTCCAACTCTGTGATTCTATGATTCTATGATCCTTAACACAATGTTAAGCCATCAATGAGAATAATTCCTTACATACCTTTCAATAAATTGTATGTTGATTATTGCATTCTTTGTTTATCATATTTTGGAGTGTGGGTTTCGCTTTGTGTTATTTGTTTGCTTAAAAGTGTGGTCCCAAAATCAGGCAATATGTGATCATCATATTAAAATCTTATCCTAGATCAGTGTTTCTCAACCTGGGGGTCGGGACCCCCCATGGGGGGTCGCAAGGGGGTGTCAGAGGGGTCGCCAAAGACCATCTGAAAACATAGTATTTTCTGTTGGTCATGGGGGTTCTGTGTGGAAACTTTGGTCCAATTCTATCGTTGGTGGGGTTCAGAATGCTATTTCATTGTGGGTGAACTATACATTCCAACAATTACAACTCCCAAATGGCAAGGTCTATTTTCTCCAAACTCTACCCATGTTCACATTTGGGCGTATTGAGTATTTGTGCCAAGTTTGATCCAGATCCATCATTGCTTGAGTCCACAGTGTTCTCTGGATGTAGGTGAACTACAACTCCAAAAACTCAAGGTCAATGTCCACTAGACATTTTCTCCCAGTATTTTCTCTTGGTCATGGGAATTCTGTGTGTCATGTTTGATTCAATTCCATCATTGATGGAGTTCAGAAGGCTCTTTGATTTAAGGTGAACTATAAATCCCAGCAACTCCAGCATTACCAAATGACAAAATCAATCACCCCCAACCCCACCAGTATTCAAATTTTGCGTGTACCAGGTATTTGTGCCAAAGTTGGTCCCCTGACTGAGAATACATCCTGCATATCAGATATTTACATTACGATTCATAGCAGGAGCAAAATTACAGTTATTTATTTATTTATTTACATCACTTATATCCCGCCCATATCAGCCCGCAGACGACTCAGGGCGGTCTCGCAGGTGACTCAGGGCGGTTATGAAGTAGCGACGAAAATAACGTTATGGTTGGGGGTCACCACAACATGAGGACCTGCACTAAGGGGTCGCGGCATTAAGAAGGTTGAGAAACACTGTCCTAGATTGAAAGATCAGCCAGTGTGCAATTATTGAAGGAGAACTGCAACTGAATGATGCACATTGAACATCCTTTCTCTAAAATGTTTAGGACCAGAAGTGTTTCAAATTTCTGAATTATTTTTGCGTAGAGATAACGATATAACTTTGAGGTGGGACCCATATCTAAACACAAAATTATTTTATGTTTTCAGATGCACCTTATATGAATAGCCCAACTGCCATTTTATGCCCAATATTTTAAATAATTTTGTGTGAAAAGTTCAGATCAGAAAACAAAGATGTCACTGGGCTGCTGTAAGATTTCCAGGCTGTATGACCATGTTCCAGAAACATTCTCTCCTGATGTTTTGTCCACATTGATGGCAGGCATTCTCAGTGGTTGTGAGGTCTAGCAGCCAGGCTTTGAAGCTGCAAGGCCATTCAGTGCTAATCAAGTTTGCCAATTGCAACATTTACACTTGCCTCAAATAGGTAAGAGTTCTTTCTCCCACCCTGGACATTCTACAGATACAGGCCCATAGCCAGGATTTCGTTTCGGGGGGGGGGGGCTGAATTTCGGGGGGCTGAGTCTGAGTGAAAGAGGGTCTAGCCTAGCAAACCTTTTGTATCATTACACCAATACCCCCATGCATATGGGATATATTGAGTATGGTGATCAGATCATGATATGAATAAACATTACAGTTTAAATAATGCACCAATAAGGCCTTTTCGCGAACCACCATGAAAATTTCGGGGGGGGGGGGCTGAAGCCCCCCGAGCCCCCCCTGGCTACATGCCTGTACAGATATATAAATCTCACTTCCCTAGTTTCCAACAGACCCCTCAACCTCTGAGGATTCCTGCCATAGATGTGGGTGAAACATCAGGAGAGAATGCTTCTGGAACATAGCCATACAGCCCAGAAAGTTCACAGCAACCCAGTGATTGTGCCCATGAAAGCCTTCAACAACACAAAGATGTCACTGTCTAGGGATGTTATCCTATGCTGCACCCCTTCCCTATTTCTAGACAATTTGAAAACAGAGAGTTAAAAATATATGATAAGGCACATCCCATGGCGCAGGGGGACTTCCTGTCTGTGCCTGTCCTAAATCATCAGAAAAGTGTCTCAAAAGTCCTAGAAAATGGGTTGGGCGGAGAATGTTATGAATAACTTTTCAATAACTTTAAAGCATAGGTTCTTTTTATTGCAATTTTCCAGTAAGTGAAAGGGCATCAGAACTTTTACAGAAAGACATTTAGATATAGAGGCATACAGATTCTTTGTAACTACATTGAACGTACAACCTACAGTAACATAAACAAACAAACAAAGCGGAATTACATTTTTACTCAGCATTGAATGGTGTCTCCAAAATTATTAGCTCTCATTCATTCATCTTTCATACAATTCCATTCAAACCATACACCCTTTTCCTGAAAAGAAGACAGGCAGAGATTGTCTTCTGATGTCAGGAATCAGTATATAACTAGAAAAAAAATGGCAAGAAACATATGAGGTGGGAGTTGTCAATTTCTTCAGTGATGTGTATTAAGGGGTATTTCTGTGGGCAGTCCCCTACCAAGCATTGACATTTCTCACCCAAAATCCAGCTTCATGAGCCTGGCATGGTAATTGTTTTCCAATTAATTTAATTATAAAAAATCATACTCCAGGAAATAAAGCCCGACTGCTTATTGGAGGGAAGGATATTAGAGACAAAGATGAAGTACTTTGGCCACATCATGAGAAGAAAGGAAAGCTTAGAGAAGACAATGATGCTGGGGAAAATGGAAGAAAAAAGGAAGAGGGGCCGACCGAGGACAAAATGGATGGATGGAATCCTTGAAGTAACTGGATTGACCTCGAAGGAGCTGGGGGTGGTGACGGCCGACAGGGAGCTCTGGCGCGGGGTGGTCCATGAGGTCACGAAGAGTCAGAAATGACTGAATGAATGAACAACAACAATAAAAATACTGACATATCAAAATACCTTTCGTTTTTTGTCTATATTTTCTCTTTCATAGTAATCAGCTCAAGTGAGGGTCCTGGCAGGAAGGCGTGAGGTCGAAAGAAGTCCTTCTGAGGAGAGGAAGGCATGTGGCCTCTCCTTCCCTCTTGGCACAGCAACCCAGCTGTGTCACTGTGCCAAGGGGAGGAGAGGAAGGTGTGCCTCTCCTCCTCACATGCCTTCCTGTGCCGAGAGGGTTTGCTGTGCCGAGAGGGGAGTAGCCGCTCACCTTCCTCTCCTCAGTCCTTCCCTCTTCCTCCCTTCCCATCTCGGTTTTTCCCCAGTTTCCCAGCACCTCTTTTCCACCTCAGTCTTCCCTTTCTAGTTTCCCCTTTCCCCTCCCAGTATTTACTATCCCCAGCCCCTCTCTCCCACTTTCCTAACTCCCCTTCCATCCCAGCCTTTCCCAGATTCCAGCCTCTCACACCTCAGTGGTTTCCCTTCCCCATTGCCCGCTTCCCATCCCAATCTGTCCTACATTTCCAGCTATCCCCTTTCCACCTCATTTTCCCAATTTTTAACTGCCCTTTCCCATGCAAACCTTTTCACGTTTCCAGTCCTTCTTTCCCACCTCCTCCCACAGCCCTTTCCATTTTTCCTTATTCATATACACACAGCATATTCTCCAAAATGTATTGTTAAAATAAACTATGGTGATTATTGGAAGGAAAAGTAAGCACATTTACATTGAAGAAGGTTAGTATTGTTGTGGCTCAGTCTGAGCCTGAGTCTGAGACTGAACTGTCTGGGCCTTCTGGGCATGACTTTCTGCAGGATGACGAGGAGGCTGATGGGTTACAGATTTCTGTACATGTTCCAGACGGGGCTGATAGTGTGGCTTCTGAAGAAGAAACAGCAAGTCTGTTCCCCGGAGAAAGGAATGTGCCTTTAGATTAAGATAGTGAAACTCCACAATTGCAGGTGGAGATTTCTTTTGGTTCCCAGGGTGATCAGGCCCAGCTGGGCCAAGATAATGAGTTGGCCAGCCTTGAAGATAATAGTGAATTAATGAGTAGACAGGATCGTTTACAATTAAGAGTTCACAGAAGCACATGCCTTGCCAACAAGTGTGAAGCTAAAGGTCAACGCAATGCTTTCATGTCAGGAAAACTTATTTAATGATGTAGCCAACAGGCATTTCCTGTCAGTCCAATGTTGCTCTTTCCCTGTTAACTTCTATGGAATTACCTTGCCTTTAGCAGAACGCTTCTGGCTTCTTTGAGACTTGGATTTTGATTTCCTCTGTCTACCATGGACTCTTGTTTGACCATTGCTAAGGGAAATAGAGGGAGAAAATGTGGAGGCCGTGACAGACTTTGTATTTCTAGGCGCAAAGATTACTGCAGATGCAGACTGTAGCCAGGAAATCAGAAGACGCTTACTTCTTGGGAGGAGAGCAATGTCCAGTCTTGATAAAATAGTAAAGAGTAGAGACATCAGACTGGCAACAAAGATCCGCCTAGTCAAAGCCATGGTCTTCCCTGTAGTAATCTATGGATGTGAGAGCTGGACCTTAGGGAAGTCTGAGCAAAGGAAGATAGATGCTTTTGAGCTGTGGTGTTGGAGGAAAGTTCTGAGAGTGCCTTGGACTGCGAGAAGATCCAACCAGTCCATCCTCCAGGAAATAAAGCCCGACTGCTCACTGGAGGGAAGGATACTAGAGACAAAGTTGAAGTAATTTGGACACATCATGAGGAGACAGCAAAGCCTAGAGAAGACAATGATGCTGGGGAAAATGGAAGGCAAAAGGAAGAGGGGCCGACCAAGGGCAAGATGGATGGATGGCATCCTTGAAGTGACTGGACTGACCTTGAAGGAGCTGGGGGTGGTGATGGCCAACAAGGAGCTCTGGCATGGGCTGGTCCATGAGGTCACGAAGAGTCGGAGACGACTGAACGAATGAACAACAACAACAAGGGATTATGCTTCATGTTATTTGTCTTTAGATCCTGGATCCTTTAGATCTTTGCTTTTAAGACTCTGTTTTGCCTATTGAACTTTTGCATCTTTATTTCTCTGTTTTGATTTTGCTTTTTCTCAATAAACTACAAAACCTACAGCCTTGGTGTGTGGTGGTGTCTTGAGCAAGGTGAAAACTACCCTGAGTTGTGACAAGTATAATGATTTAATCACATTGGACAGATGTATCTTAAATGAGTTTTATGTGAACTTTCAAAAGCATTTAACCTACTGATGCCTCAGTTAATGTAATTTTATTACTCTCGATTTTTATTTTGAAATTTAACAGTAACTACTGCATTTCCCACCCTCGGCTTATAGTTGAGTCAATACTTTTTCCTGGTTTTTGTGGCAAAATTAAGTGCCTCGGCTATTATTCAGGTAAGCTTATACTCAAATATAGATAGGGTTTTTTTAACCAAAGGGTTTTAATAAGAACAATTTCCTAAATTTTCATAACGGTGAATATGCAAGAAACTATACATTTATTAATTTTTGAATAGGAAAATATGTCAATCACAATATAGTAAGACCTCCATTCTTTCTAGTGCAAGAAGAAAAAATCCTTACAAAAGTGGGGAGAAAGTAATTTAAAATACTATTTCTCTTTTAACCTGTGAGAACATCTCTCTTGGATTCTCTAAATCCTAGGTCAACTTTCATGTAATCAACTTCTGCTGGATCATAGACTCATGTTCGAGGAGCTAGAGATTCCTTAATAAATGTCCTCTCTAGAAACCTTTAGGTCCTTCAGGACAACTTGGAGACTAGAACATGGAGCAATGGCTTCAAACTACAAGAAAGGAGATTCCATCTGAACATGAGGAAGAACTTCCTGACTGTGAGAGCCATTCAGCAGTGGAACTCTCTGCCCCAAAGTGTGGTGGAGGCTGCTTCTTTGGAAGCTTTTAAACAGAGGCTGGACGGCCATCTGTCAGGGGTGCTTTGAATGCAATATTCCTGCTTCTTGACAGGGGGTTGGACTGGATGGCCCATGAGGTCTTTTCCAACTCTATGATTATATGATTCTATGATTTCCATTAGCCAATTTCCAACTTACAATGGAAGTTGACCATAGAGTCACTCTGGAAGACTGAAATATTCCTAGAGAGAACATATTAATGAAATCATCAAAAGTTCAATCTTCAAATGTTGAAGGACTGTATTTTTATATTACAAATTTCTTTAGAAACTTGAGCTGTGGTTGGGGGATTCCTACCCATCCTGACTCCATTCAAAATTCCTCCTGATTTAAACTCCATAATTCTGATTCCATGGCTCAATCTTTGATGCCTCTCTCATTTGAGGAGCAACAAGTGGATCCCCCCTTTCCTAGGAGGGGTGGGTGGGTCTCAAGCAGGCTGGTAGCCTTGTTGAGGGACTGTCTTTGCTTCCTTCTTCGCAGAAACCAAGTCTCAGCTCTTCTTGTTCTCATTGATTCTGGCACAAACTTGGAATGAAGAGGAGTGGATTTATTTAAGCCATAGTGTTACGGCAACTTCAGTCATGAGGCATGGCTGAAAACCAAACTGAACATAATATTTGTATAAAGTTATTTCCTTGTTTTATGCAGTTTGAAAGTGAGACAACATCTTGCTGATTGAGGTCAATGAAAAGTATCATAACAGATTAAACAAAGCATCTTTCTGGATATGAAGTTACTGGCACTACGGATTACAATCAAAGATAACAATCAAAGATAAAACAACTTATAATTCATTTTTCTGGAAATGAGATTTCCTGACTCTTTCTAGTTTTTATCCTTTTCTTAGCTGTTGCGACCATTTCTGGGCCCAGTTCAAGCCATGGTTCACTTCAGTGGCCTTGATTCATCTCGTGAGTCCTCTAAAGTAGCCTCTCCTTCCAGGTCTATATTCATTTAGGGTCCTGAAAGGTAGAAAAAGAAAACATGCCAGCTTTAAAAGGAGAGGAATGAGAACACTGGTTCATAAGCTGGCATATTTCTTTTCTTGACCTCTCATGGACACAAATGAATATAGAACCTGAAATGAGGGGCTACTTTAGAGGGCTCACGAGATGAATCAAGGCCACCAGAATGAGCCATTGATTGAACTATGCCCAGAAATAGTCACAATAGCTAAGAAATAGCATGGAAACAGCACCCTCGTCATATAGCAGGGAATTCTGGAGCTTCAATTATTTTATAATTCTTTGCCATGCAGTATGAAGGAAAGACTGAAAGCTTTTCTGTACCTGTTCTGGTACGGCCATACCAGGAGCTCCAGCTTATCTTGCTATTTGTTGAGTGTTGTATGTTTTTTTAAAGTTCTATGCATTTGCAGTTAGATGGCTTTCTTTATTTTGCAGTTATTGGGTCAATGACCTGTCAATTATCATTAGGTTCCCTAATTCCGCCCCCTTTTTGGGTTTTGGAGGGAATAGGAGCCATTTTAGGTCAGTCCACACAGAGAAGCCTTTCTTATAGGACTTAAACCAGGGCCTCCTGTAAAAGGCTTCATCATTTACAGCTTGGCCAGGGAGAAAAGGCCCCATAGCTTGGCTGGGGAGAAATAGCCCCATAACTTGGCCGGGGATATATAGATACAGCCTCACAACTCTCTTGCTAGGGATCCAGTCCCACAGCGCATCAGCCAGTCATCACTGGGAAGTGGACATCTTCCTCCTCCTGGAAGTTCTGCAAAGTCTCTGTTCGGTAAGGGCCCTTCGCAGCAACCATAAAGCAGATTGGACCGGGTGTAGGGGCCCCACACCAACAGAAGAGAAGACAGATTGCCCAGGTAGAGGTCGGGGATTTTCCCAACAGTGAAGGAACAGTTGCCTGCCTTGGGGGCAAGATCGAGAAAGCCAATAGTTTATTAAGAAAACTTTGACGCTAATAGTTGAAGATTTGTTATTTGTTCAGTAATAAAGATTTTGTTGCATCTTTAAAGACTTTGGAGCCCATCTTCTCAGGAAAATCCCAAAAAAAACCTCTCTCTGAGGCAACCCCAGTGTCCCGTTGGGCTCACAGAATTTAATTCCTGTTTACAGTCTTTTATAGGAGCCCAGCGTGCGACAACACATTACCCCTTCAGAGAACAGTTTGCTAGGTGGATCTGAACCAAATTTGCTTTTGAAATCCATAGTTCAAATTATGTTGCAATTCCTGCCTTTCATAGAACCAAAGAGTTGGAAGAGACTGCCTGGGCCATCTAGTCCAACCATCTGCCATGCAATAAAAGACTAATCACAGCAGGAGCCTTTACCACACTCCCAGGAAGTGTGTTTCACAGCAATTACAGTCAGGAAGTTCTTCCTAATGTTTAAGTGGAATCTCCTTTCCTATAATTTGAACCTATTGCTTTGAGTCCTAGTCTCCAGGGAAGCAAAACCAAGGCTGCTCTCTCTTCCTTATGACAACTCTTCAAATATGTATACATGGCATGTCTCATCTCAACCATCTCTTCTGCAGGGTAAACATATTGAGGTCTTTAAGTCGCTACTCAGAGGGCATGGTCTCCAGACCTTTGATCCTCTGCACACATTCTAGCTTGTCAATGTCTCTTTTAAAAGTAAAATGTGGACTAGGCAATGCTACTATTAAGTGGATCTGTAATTGGTAAAGAGACCAAACCCAAAGGGTACTCACTAGGGCTGGGCGGTTTCGTTTTGTTAATTCATAATTCGTTAAAAATTCGTTATTTTTTTTATAACGAAGCGATAACGAACCATTCTGGAGCAACTTAAAAACGAAACAAATTTTTAAATTCGTTTCGTAAATGCTTCGGATTCGTTATGTATTCGTTTCGTTATCGGTTTGAGGTCGTTTCGTTATTATTTCCGCATGTCTGGGGCAAGTTTTATAGTTGTTTTTTGTTTAATTAGTGAAAAAAATTATAATATCACACCAACAGTCAACAACAGAGGGAGAGGGAAGCTTCAGAAGTTCCCCCTGTCCCATTTGGAGGTTTTTTAGCGTATTGCGCGGTCGCATCCGCCATTAATGAATCGATTCGTCATTGTTTCGTATTTGTTTCGTTAATGTTTCGTAATTTTTTTAACATTTACGAAATTTCGTAAATATCAAACTTTTTAAAAGAAAAATTTTGGAATTCTTTTAAATACCGAAATGCAAAACCCCCCAAAAAACGAATCGATTTTAGAAACAAATTTTCCGTTGTTACCCAGGCCTAGTACTCACCAAATATTCCTCTTCATCCTGTTAAGGAATGATTAGTGGAATACCGCAGGGTTCTGTCCTATTAATGACTTGTATGAAGGTTTAGAGGACATACCCGGGTGATCTTAAATTGCGAGGTGGGATGTAGGGGCAGATGCGTTCAGACAAGTAAGCTGGTTTGGGCCCTGCTTACTTGTCCGAACGCATCTGTCCCTTCGTCCCACCTCGCAATTTAAGATCATCCGGGGAGACCCTGCTCTTGCTCCTGTCAACAGCTGGTGGAGGACAAGGAGCTCCTGTCAACAGCGTAAATGTAGCTGGCGGGGACGAGGAGCAGGGCCTTCTTGGCTGTGGCCCCCCACCTATGGAAAACACCCCCAAAGGACATAAGATCTGCTCCCTCGCTCCTGACCTTTAGAAAAAAAATTAAAATCATGGTTCTGGGACCAGGCCTTCAGACAATAGATGTATGCAGCTTTTAGTGGGACAAGGACTGGAATGGCAGCTCGACTGATGAGATTGTTTTATGGTTTTAATAACTGCTTTGATATTTGATGATGTACTGTTTTTAATATGATTTATGTTTAAAGTGTGGTTTTACTATTGTAGTTGTAAGGCATCGAATTTTTGCCATTATCTATGTTTAAACCGCTTTGAGTCCCCCTCGGGGTGAGAAAAGTGGTATATAAATACTGTAAATAAATAAATAAATACTTACCACGTTTGCAGATTACACCAAATAGGGTAGGATAGCTAATGCTCCAGAGGACAATATCGGTAATCAAAATGACGTTAACAGATTAGAGAGCTTGGCCAAAAACTAACAAAATGAACTTCGGCAAGGACGAATGTAATATACTTAAGCCGAAAAAATGAAATGCAAAGATACATACTGGGTGATGCCTGGCTCGACAACAGTCCATGTGAAGAAGATCTTGGAGTCTTAGTGGTCATTAAGTTGAACATGAGACAATTGTGATGCAGGAACTAAAAAAGCCAATGGAATTTGTCATAAGTAATTGTGCCCTTCTATTCTACTTTGGTCAGATCTCATCTGGAATAATTGTATTGATATAGTTCTCATCATAATTGCACAATTTTATTCTGAACACCTGGAATAAAAACCACCGGAGAAGTAATCTGGGCAATGATTCAGCAAGACTTGACAAAATAGACTACCATAACTGGGCTGCACCCTCAAAACAAAGCAAGTCAAATAAATGTCAATTCCAGAAATTACTGAGGAAACAATACCAGACATTTTCTGAATGCATTTACTTCCAACATGTCATTAATAGCTGAAAGGTGATACCTGATGTTGGCATCAATCTTGGAGAAGTAACTTAACTCCAGTGAGCTTCCTGGTTACACCATCTTTAAATGGGTATAAATACCAGTTATCTGCAAGCTCTTCTACACATTCTTTAGCCTTATCCCCCTTGAGCATTTACCTTTCTTGAACTACTGGTGAGATTGTGGCTGAGATTCAACCATGAAAACCATTTGTCTTTTCTTTGCTGTTGCCTTTCTGGTTTTCCAGGTCCAAGGAAACCCAGCTTTACCACCTGAGAAAGAATCAGAAAACCCTGATGCTCCAAATCCTCCTAACTACCAAGAAGATGGTAAGTTGAACAATTCTGGATGCAAAGTATGCAAAGATCTCACAATTATGGTTTTGATCAGTCATGCAGTTGTGAAAACAAACAGGATTTTAAGTATGGCCATGTATCTGTCCAGAGTCCAAAGAAGAAAATGGGAAAATTGGTTTATTTCCTGGCTCTTATTAGGGTTAGAACATGCATTCAGATCATAGAATCATAGAATCAAAGAGTTGGAAGAGACCTCCTGGGCCATCCAGTCCAACCCCATTCTGCCAAGAAGCAGGAATATTGCATTCAAAGCACCCCTGACAGATGGCCATCCAGCCTCTGTTTAAAAGCTTCTAAAGAAGGAGCCTCCACCACACTCCGGGGCAGAGAGTTCCACTGCTGAATGGCTCTCACAGTCAGGAAGTTCTTCCTCATGTTCAGATGGAATCTCCTTTCTTGTAGTTTGAAGCCATTGTTTCATGTCCTAGTCTCCAGGGAAGCAGAAAACAAGCTTGCTCCCTCCTCCCTGTGGCTTCCTCTCACATATTTATACATGGCTATCATATCTCCTCTCAGCCTTCTCTTCTTCAGGCTAAACATGCCCAGCTCCTTAAGCCACTCCTCATAGGGCTTGTTCTCCAGACCCTTGATCATTTTAGTCACCCTCCTCTGGACACATTCCAGCTTGTCAATATCTCTCTTGAATTGTGGTAAGCCGCTCAAGCCCTTCAACTGAATGGGACTACATGTTTTAATAGTTCAACTGAGAGGGCTATGTGGACCCATTCACCTGCCCTAACCCAGTGCTTTCTAGATTAAAATATCTAGAGCTCTTATATATTCTTTGCCATTTCACTGTAGACAGAAGTCAACGCTGAGATGTTTTGAGGGCAACTAGTTGGGAAAGGAAATTCTCCAACACCAATTATGATTCATTTTTAATTTATAAGGCATTCTGAATCCCTAGGGTTGGAGAAAAGGGAAGTATGAATGTAGTTAACAATACATTAAGTTCATATAATTAATGGATTTAAATGATAGGAAAAGAGAACCTACTTAAACATTAAGAACTTCCTGATGGTAAGGACTGTTTAACACACAAACACCCTGTTGCCCCAGAGTGTGGTAGAGTCTTCTTCTAAGGAGGTTTTTCAACAGAGACTGGACTTGTTGGGAATGCTTTGACTGTGCATTTCTATAGAGCAGAATGTGGTTGGAATGGATAGCCTTGATAGTCTCCTCCAACTCTTTGATTCTAAGTTAATAATCATGCATATTTTCTTTGATATTTGGAAGATTTCCAGCTAAAATGAATCTCCTTAATGTTCTTATATGTGTGGTAGATATTAAGGTTATAGATATTTAGGTTATAGTGTTTCATGCACATACCTTGCCCATCCTGACTTGACTACTGTCAAAGGCGGTCCTAGGTAATTTTCAATGGTAACAAACAGTATTTTGCCCCCCCCCCCCAACTAATCACGGATATATATTTTCTGTTTGTCGTGGGAGTTCTGTGTGCCATATTTGGTTCAATTCCATCATTGGTGGAGCTCAGAATGCTCTTTGATTGTAGGTGAACTACACATCCCAGTAACTACAACTTGCATATGCCAAGGTCTATTTTCCCCCAAGAGCGCCTCATGAGCGCCCCTGGACAAAATCAAATATACTGCAAATGCTTACTTTGCTTAATGGGTTGAGCCGCTCCAGACTACTGTAATATACCCTTCATGGTGCTGCCTTTGGAAACCAAGAAATTCAGCAGATCCAAGAAGTTGCAGACAGAAAGAGGATAGGTTGATTAGATAAAGCATGTAAGCATCTTGTTCAGATAGCTTCACTGGGTGCAAGTTTCTCTGGTAAGGGTTTTGTCTATAAAGCCCTATATGGGTTTGATGCAGACTTTTGAAAAATATTATCACTCTACGTCAGTGGTTCTCAACCTGTGGGTCCCCAAGTGTTTTGGCCTACAACTCCCAGAAATCCCAGCCAGTTTACCAGCTGTTAGGGTTTCTGGGAGTTGAAGGTCAAAAACATCTGGGGACTCTAGGTTGAGAACCACTGCTCTACGTGAACTGCCATAATATTAATATTTTGAGTGAAAAGACTTTTCTCAGTCCCAAACACCACCATAGGCGTATCTGGTGAACATGGGGAAAAGAGAGGAAAATTACCTGGTGACTGATCCCAGAACATGGAATTTTCATCTCCTTTACTTTCATAAGAAGACAAAGAATTTTCTGTTGAGACACTCTGTTATTTTTTTGGCATTACTTTCATATTATGGTTTTAAATTGTTTACATTTTTAAATATATATATTTTACATTTTGAAGGGCTTTAAAAAGTAGGGTCATTTTAATAAGAGAACTTACTTAAATGCCTTTTCACTTTTATTGTTGTTGTTGTTTGTTGTTGTTGTTCATTCATTCAGTCGTCTCTGACTCTTCGTGACCTCGTGGACCAGCCCACGCCAGAGCTCCCTGTCGGCCGTCACCACCCCCAGCTCCTTCAAGGTCAGTCCAGTCACTTCAAGGATGCCATCCATCCATCTTGCCCTTGGTCGGCCCCTCTTCCTTTTACCTTCCACTTTCCCCAGCATCATTGTCTTCTCTAGGCTTTGCTGTCTCCTCATGATGTGGCCAAAGTACTTCAACTTTGTCTCTACTATCCTTCCCTTTATTTCCTGGAGGATGGACTAGTTGGATCTTCTCGCAGTCCAAGGCACTCTCAGAACTTTCCTCCAACACCACAGTTCAAAAGCATCGATCTTCCTGTTGTTGTTGTTGTGGTTGTTGTTGTTGTTGTTGTTGTTATTACCACATCACTATCTCAAGAAACCAGACCCAAAACATATCAATAAATGGTGTTGTGTCAATGTCTAATGAAATCAGTACATTGGTTTGAGTCCTATCAAATCTACACAGCAGCAGGGAAAACTATCACCTTGCAACCCCACATTGCCCGGATTGCCTCCTTCCCCACCCCACAGTGAAAAGCATTGCCACCTGGTTTCTCACTGTGCTGGCCCTGTTCTACCTTATGAAATCACAGGAAGCTTCCCATATTCTCCGGGCTCCTTTCTAGGGTGCTTCCAGGATGGAGCCAGAACAGAACCCCACCAGAAGTAGCCCTGCATCATGTGATGGGCTCCAATAGTCTCCATCCTGGCTCCGTCCTGGAAGCATCCTAGGACGGAGCCAAAGGCTAAAGTGATGGGGACCATAAATAAGACTCATTGAACCATTTTTTTATTAGTTGAATAAACATTTATGTCAATCTCATTTGTACCAATAGAACATAGATCATGATGTGATATTTGATATTTTGTTGTCTGCACTAATTGCCTGATTTTCCTAATTTGCTTGTACAGACCATGGACTGGAGAAAAACTCAGCTCTTACTTCGCGAATGTTCACCTTTGCATGCTTTGGTCTTAATGGGTATTGCCTTCCTCGGAACTATATGTGTCTCTCCGAAAGAGTGTTCAAAGAGGAATTCAACAACTGTCCAGCGCCGAATGTCTTCAAGTGCTGTGTTCTGTGAAAAATGGGACACATTTCTGTGCACCCTTCCCTGCAGAGAATATTCTCATCTTTGAGAAGAGTGATTTCTTTCAATATTCTGCATAAATCCTCTGTTAATCAGCTCCACCACTTTCAGTAAAGCATTTGTAAACCGCAACATCAAGTTGACTCATTTGTTTTGTGCTTTCTGTTTGATTTCAAGAAAGATCAGTGCTCCTTTCCCATAACACCATTATAGCACAATAATTAAATGTTAACCACCACGAAATGCAAATATATAGAATGGGGGATGCCTGGCTCGAGAGCAGTACGTGTGAAAAAGATCTTGGAGTCCTCGTGGACAACAAGTTAAACATGAGCCAACAATTGATGTGGCGGCAAAAAAAGGCAATGGGATTGTGGCCTGAATCAATAGGAGTCTAGTGTCTAGATCTAGGGAAGTCATGCTACCCCTCTATTCTGCTCTGGTTAGACCACACCTGGAATATTGTGTCCAATTCTGGGCACCACAATTCAAGAGAGATATTGACAAGCTGGAATGTGTCCAGAGGAGGGCGACTAAAATGATTAAGCCCTATGAGGAGTGGCTTAAGGAGCTGGGCATGTTTAGCCTGAAGAAGAGAAGGCAGAGAGGAGATATGATAGCCATGTATAAATATGTGAGAGGAAGCCACAGGGAGGCTGCTTCCTTGGAGACTAGGACGCAGAACAATGGCTTCAAACTACAAGAGAGGAGATTCCACCTGAACATGAGGAAGAACTTCCTGACTGTGAGAGCTGTTCAGCAGTGGAACTCTCTGCCCCGGAGTGTGGTGGAGGCTCCTTCTTTGGAAGCTTTTAAACAGGGGCTGGATGGCCATCTGTCATGGGTGATTTGAATGCAATATTCCTGCTTCTTGGCAGGGGGTTGGACTGGATGGCCCATGAGGTCTCTTCCAACTCTTTGATTCTATGATTCTATGATTCTATGGCAATATCTTGTGGAATCCTAGGGTTTGTAGTCTGGTGAGGTACCTGGGTTCTCTCACTTAAAATTCTAAATATTCCTTCCTAATTGCATATCCCTGGATTTCACAGGATGCTGTCACTGCATCATGCTATAATAATAAAGGATGAAACAACCCCAAGTATAAGTTTTAGTATGAAAATGTTATCTCCATTTCGTCTCTCATGAAAAAAAAGGTGTGAAAATTCAAACATGGGGCTAAATCCCATTGTCACTCCTCACTTGATCAGAACCATGGAATCAATTAGATTTACTTATGCGTTGACAGTTTCTGCTGTAGGATAACTTGAAATTTGTTTTTAAAATCAAAATGTGAGAATAACAGTTACATTTATTCATTTAAGTTTTAAAATCTAGCTTTCAGTTCTTGTGCATTCAACTATGTTGATGTTGGATTATTCTCTTTTTTTCTCAGCGGTTCCTTCTCGTTAACACCTACATTGTACATTACTACTACTACTACTACTACTACTATTCATTCTTTCTTATCTAGCTCTCCCCATGGATTGAGGCAGATAATAATATACCACACTACAACATGAACCATCAATTAAAAACACATAACACATAAGTTAAAGCACCAGTTGAAAAGGACATAGAAGATATACTACATTTAAATTAAGTAGTATTAATTGCCTGACACAGATTACAGCAAAGCCTTGTCTTTCTTAGAAGCCTGAATGATTGGAATCTTGTAGCTTCTTTTTTTTACCTTTGTTTACACTCTGTTTTTGCAGACAGATATGGCATTATGCAATGTCTGTGAGCCAGATACCAATGGAACAATGCCAATATTATGACAGGTTACAGCAGGTAAGTCCAGTGCCAGAGCCACTGAACAATTAAGTGGCATGACTGGACTCATGGCAAGTATTTTTTTGTCATGTAGACACACCCTTTACTTCTATCTAGAAAATTCTCATAGTCAGCCATTGGGTGATATCAGCCTCAGAAAAACTGGAAACATGTTTTGTCAAAAGATTGTATTAAACTAAAAGACATCTGTGTGAAGACATTGATGCTTAAATGAAATAAGATGGAAATCAATGCATGAAGAGAGGAGTGGGTTCCATACTATACAACATTCCACAGATGAAAATGGGAATGTAGGTACTCAAACAACTTCAGAGAGTGGTCAAAATGGCAAATGTTATTCATGAGAAAGAACATATAACCTAGGAAAGCCTTCAGTGTTTTCCATGGGCCTAATAACATGCTCACCATATAGTCACTCCTGGTTTTCCCTGGAACTTTGGGTCCCTTTTGTTAAGGCAGTGGTTCTCAACCTGTGGGTCCACAGATGTTTTGGCCTTCAAATCCCAGAAATCCTAACTACTGGTAAACTGGCTGGGGTTTCTGGGAGTTGCCTGCATCAGGTGTGGTAAGAGAAAAAGAACTCATTCTGCTGGTTATTATATTCAGGTTACATGAATGTGCTCATTAAGGCCAGTAAGTTTGGACCACATCGAAACACAATCTGTGTACACTTGAACTAGTGGAAAGCAAGGATGTCACTATCTCAGCTATCCATGTGGATAATATTGAGGTATTTTGGAATTTCAGATAAGGGATGGCAACCTTTAATGATGAGTATAACTCAACAACTAAAATATACTACTAAAAGGACTCATTGCTTCCTATAATAAGTATTTCAAGTAAAGCAATTAGGTGTTGGCAAGAATTATAGCAGGACGTATACTCTGGGTTTTATTGCAGTGTTAAATTTAACAGCTTCATAATATAATAGTATGAAATAGTACAAAAATATTACAGCTGATGGCAAAAAATGATAGCTGGGACCCAATGCTGGTTGCACAACGCGGGTCAGAATTAGAGAAGTGAAGACGTGTGCGAGACAGCGTTAAGTTTATAGCATGTTTCATCCACATGTAATTAAGTTTGAGTGAAAGTGAAGAATGGTGAAAAAATTGGCAGTTACCAATAGTTACGTTTATAGCACCGGGATTGTGGCGCAGCTGGCTGAGTGTCAGCTGCATTAAGATCACTCTGACCAAAAGGTCATGGGTTTGAAGCCAGCCCGGGCTGGAGTGGGTGTCCAGCCATTGTGTAGCCCGTTGTCGACCTTTGCAACCCGAAAGACAGTTGCATCTGTCAAGTAGGAAAATAAGGTACCACCTTGTGTGGGAGGCTAAATTTAACTAATTTATGAGGCCATAAAGAAAAAAGACTCCAGGGAATGTGGAATGCGGAAGAACTTCATCGGTGTCGTTGATGGACGATGAAAAGTAGCAGCTCCCCTGGCGGCCAGAAAAAAAAAAGTTAAATAGCCTTGGTGTATTTGTGTGTTAAATGTTGTTTGTCAAACTGGCATTGAATGTTTGCCATATATGTGTACACTGTAATCCGCCCTGAGTCCTCTGCGGGGTGAGAAGGGCGGAATATAAATGCTATAAATAAATAAATAAATAAAATAAATAGCACGCACCAGCGTCTCTCACTTGCTGTGCGAGTGTAATTGTGATCTGCGTCACGCAACCAGCACTGGGTCCCACCTATCATACTTTTGCCCAGCTGACCTTTCATATCCATGGACTGAACCACCCACAACTTGAAAATATTCACATGCAAAAAATTCCAAAAGGAAAATCTTGTTTTGTCATTTTATATAAGGGACATCTTTTTACTATGTCATTGTATACAATCTTTCAATTTTGTTCCTGGAGCCAGACCACAGTAGATACGAATGGTCTACTGTATTTAAGTTTATAATAGTGTACAACCATATTCATTGGGTTAGTGATAGTGGATCCTGTGAAAGTGGGGAAAACCAGACTTCTTTTAAGCTGAGAGAACAATTCTCTAGGAATATCTAGGTCACTTGATGGCCAACTTCCAACAAAAGTTGACAATATGGTCACTCTGCAGGAGCCAGGAATGTTTTAATCAAATCCATGAACAATCAAGTTCTCAAACGCCAAACCCACAAATGTGGAAAGCTGACTGTTTTATTTTGTTCACGCTGCTTTTCTGCCCATTGTAAAAAAAAGTTTCATTCATTTATGTTTTTAGGCATCAAGATGTACTATTTTGGTTCTCCAGCAGATGGTGACCTTATGCATGTATTAAAAAAAGAAAAAAGGAATCTCTGTGCTGAATTCCCTGCTGTTTCCAACATCTCTCTGCTGATAAAATAAATCTAGTACTTCAATGTATTGTGTAGATAATTGTAGGTTTAATTGTTTCTTTAACAGTATTACACTTCCAATGATATATGCCAACATCAGCCAATGGTTCAAATGTTGGGTGAGGATTCCAGAGGACCACAGCTTGAATTTGTGCTCAGCCATAGGCACCAAAGTGTGACCTTGGGCAGGTCTTACTGTCTCAGCCTAAGCAGAAGAAGCACGTGAAACCTTCTCTGAATTAATTATGTCTGCTCCAGAACCTTTCTGGGTATTGATGTCAGATTGACTGGGCGAATTATTGTTTGGATCTTCTTTTTTTACCCTTTTTGAAGATGGGGACATTTGCCTTCCTCCAATCTGCTAGAACTTCTCCTGTTCTCCACAAATTCTCACGGATTATTGCTAATGGTAATGAAATTACTTTTGCCATTTCTTTCAATATCCTTGGTTCATCTGGCCCTGTAGACTTGAATTCATTTAGATTAACTAGATATTCTTATACTACCTCTTTACATATTGTGTGCTGCATTCCCCTTACTGTTTCCTCTGCTCCATCCTCTCCAAGTTGAGTGCTGTTACTCTTTGGGGAGAAGATTGAGGCAAAGAAGGTGTTGTGGCCATCTATACTTGCTCATTGCCTGCAAAGATGCTGGCTGGAGTGATAAGACAATTGAAGAAGGGAGTGTGGAGAAGGGGGCAAATGACTGGCACAACCCATATCACGCCTGTCAATACAAAAATCTTGGGATGTAGAATTTATTGGGGTAGGTAGAGTGCTGTGCTTGAAAGTTTTCATACAGTATCAGGAAAATAGATTAGAGTTCTTTAATAGACAGACTAGGTGCCCCCCCCCACCCCCCACCCATGCACTTTATCAATGTGGAGCTCTGTTGTGAACATAAAAGTATTGTGCAGTTGAGTTACACATCTGGTATGGATATTTTCCACATTCTTCATGCCCTGGATGCATAACAAGCGTGAAGGACATCAGAAAAAATAAGCTGAGGTGAGAAAAAAAAATGATGCCCAGCCACAAGAGACCTCTTCACACTGCAGAACTATAGCACTATGAAGGAATGGGGGTTTTGTTTCATAATACACATTATTCGTAGTTTGTCATTTGGTGTTGTACTAGAACTCTTTGGCTGAGAATTCTAGAGAGCCCTCCACACACCACAAAACCCTACATCCCACCTCGGAGTTTAAGATCTTCTGAGGAGGCCCTGCTCTTAGCCCCACCTTTGTCTCAAACACTTTTGGCGGGGATGAGGGACAGGGCCTTCTTGGTGGTGGCCCCCCACCTGTGGAATTCACTTCCCAGGGAAATTAGATCATTATCATCCCTCCTCACATTTAAAAAGAAGGTAAAAACATGGATCTGGGACCAGGCCTTCAGGCAATTAGGTTGAAAGGACAATTGACAATGTTGACTATGGCTTGGAAGTGGATTATGGATAAGTTACACAGAGTACTCAATCATAGTATATGGATAGATAAATAACCACTAGACTGGTAATAGCTCAGTGGATTGTAAGTATATTGTTTTAATTTTTATGTCTCAATGTCTATGCTTTTAACTGTTAAAATTGCTGTTTTATATTTTATTATGCGGCATCGAATTGCTGCCAATTGGAAGCCACCCTGAGTGCCCCTAGGGGTTGAGAAGGACGGGGTAGAAATGTTCGAAATAAATAAATAAAACCCAAGAGCCCATAGAATATTACTATGGTAATTAAAATAGTGCTTTGAATGTATAGTCTGAAATGGCCCCAAATTTAAAGGAAGACTTGTAGAAATTGCTGTGGCCAGATTACTCCATGGCTTGGTTTCCTCCTTTCTCAGCACCCATATCCACAGTAAACAGTAAATCTGTTTTCATGACATGAGCTCTCTGAAATACGTTCAGTGCAACCCAGCTAAACATTGAGACACAATAGGAGCATAGTGTCTAGATCTAAGGAAGTAATGCTACCCCTCTATTCTGCTTTGGTTAGACCACATCTGGAATATTGTGTCCAATTCTGGGCACCACAATTCAAGAGAGATATTGACAACCTGGAATGTGTCCAGAGGAGGGCGACTAAAATGATCAAGGGTCTGGAGAACAAGCCCTATGAGGAGCGGCTTAGGGAACTGGGCATGTTTAGCCTGAAGAAGAGAAGGCAGAGAGGAGATATGATAGCCATGTATAAATATGTGAAAGGAAGCCACAGGGAGGAGGCAGCAAGCTTGTTTTCTGCTTCCTCGGAGACTAGGACGCGGAGCAATGGCTTCAAACTGCAAGAGAGGAGATTCCATCTGAACATTAGGAAGAACTTTTTGACTGTGAGAGCCGTTCAGCAGTGGAACTCTCTGCCCCAGAGTGTGGTGGAGGCTCCTTCTTTGGAAGCTTTTAAGCAGAGGCTGGATGGCCATTTGTCAGGGGTGATTTGAATGCAATATTCCTGCTTCTTGGCAGAATAGGGTTGGACTGGATGGCCCATGAGGTCTCTTCCAACTCTTTGATTCTATGATTCTATAATTTGTTGCCTTTTGAATCTAGCTTGGTTATTCCCACAACTGTTCTCAACTTGCTTGTTCTAGATTCTGAGATCAAGTTGAAGCCAATGATAATTTAACAGGGACAAAAAATCATTATGAAATTCATCATTTTATTACATTGTGGAAAAGCAACTGATTTGGCAATAACTCTTTTTTTCTGAAAAGAATCTTGGGAGCATTTTTAGAGGCCAAGTGGACCATAAAGCAGGAACAGATTTGTATGAAAACAGGAGTTGCCTTTTTCTTCTCTGGACATGGAATATCCGGTTGTTTTAACCCCTTGACCTGCAAAAGAAATCAAGAGTCATCTTTATTCATGTAGATTTGCTTCTCCCCCCCCCCCCCCCCAATAAGGGGGAGGAGGGTGTTTTGCTCCCTTCCACTGAAGGAAGAGCATGTAAAGTAGTCTCGGTCTGGACTTGAAAGGGGTAGGGCCAATGTAGTTATGTTCTCCACCCTGCTCTCCATTCCAGCTTCATCTTTGACCCATCCTTCTGCCTTTAAAAGTGTACTTTATGGGTTGCCAATGGGGTCAGGTAGAAATTCCACCCCCCAGTGTAAGGTAGAGGGTTTGTTTCTCTTTTTTTGCCTACCCTACACTGTTCAGTCTAGGGGTAATTGGGTGAGTGGGCTTTAAATAGACTACCATGAGAGAAAACAGAAATAGGTTTACATCCCGGTGTGCATTTCAGACATCCATTCATGGTGTAGGCCATGAACGGGAACCCTCATCAGTGGTTAAAAGAACCGAGATGAGGGTGAATACTAGTATTGCCTTGAGCAGGGAGAGTTCCAGCCTCAATATCCTCTGGAATTTTGACATAATTCTCCATCCATTTCCCTGAGCGTTTGCTCTGGAATCAATAGTTTGTTGTAGCCAGAGATCTTGGTGTCTCACCCTTGATAGATGAGGAGTTGGTCTTTGATGGCCACTAACTCTGTTCATTTACACACCAAGTTCATGTCCTTAAAATTGGTTGGCAGGTCACATAGA
Source organism: Anolis sagrei (assembly GCF_037176765.1). NCBI lineage: Eukaryota > Metazoa > Chordata > Lepidosauria > Squamata > Anolidae > Anolis > Anolis sagrei. The sequence continues at coordinate 10,869,205 of NC_090021.1, forward strand.
AATTGATGTGATGTGAAACTGGGCATGTTTAGCCTGAAGAAGAGAAGGCTGAGAGGAGATATGATAGCCATGTATAAATATGTGAGAGGAAGCCACAGGGAGGAGGGAGCAAGCTTGTTTTCTGCTTCCCTGGAGACTAGGAGGCATTGGAACAATGGCTTCAAACTACAAGAGAGGAGATTCCATCTGAACATGAGGAAGAACTTCCTAAATGTGAGAGCTGTTTAGCCGTGGAACTCTCTGCCCCCGAGTGTGGTGGAGGCTCCTTCTTTGGAAGCTTTTAAACAGAGGCTGGATGGCCATCTGTCAGGGGTGATTTGAATGCAATATTCCTGCTTCTTGGCAGGGGGTTGGACTGGATGGCCCATGAGGTCCCTTCCAACTCTATGATTCTGATTCTTTGATTCTATGATCCATTTCCCTGAGTGGATGCTCTGGAATCATTAGTTTGTTGTAGCCTGGTCTCTCACCCTTGATAGATGAGGAGTTGGTCTTTGATGACCACTGCCTCGGTTTATTTACACACCAAGTTCATGTCCTTAAAATTGGTTGGCAGGTCACATAGAAATTGATCAGTAACATTTAATAAAAGTTGCCTACACTGTTGTGGTGGAGGCTCCTTCTTTGGCCATTGGTCTGAAAATGAGCAGCTGATTGAAAGCCTCCTTTGCTAAGATCTTGCTCCCTCTTGACCTTCTTTTTCCAGACCAAATATACTCAGTTCCCTATGTAATTTAATTTTATTTTCCTTTCAGATTCAATGTATTGTCCATGCTTTATTATTGCTACAAGTATGTGTGTATGTTTTCAAAAAAATATTGTGAAAACATTGTATAAATCTATTATCTAAATAGTTATTATTATTATTATTATTATTATTATTATTATTAAAAAGAAACTTACTGTTTGCAGCAAACTTTCCAAGTACTACATTTCCCAATTGGGCTCATAGGATACTGACAGCCCTTTGGAAAGTTGAAAGTACAATAGCCCCCTCCATTTTTACATGCACGTTCAGTTGAAATTCTTCTGGTATATCCTGCAAAAAAAATAAGAATACAAATAAATATAAGTATAGATGTGAGGAACAGTTGAATATGTTAGGGAAATTCTGATAACCTGAAATTTGTCTGTGGGAGGAATGGTTTAGTCTTACCTGCCTTCTCTGGAAATAATAATATTTTGTATTTAAATCTGTGGGTTGCAATTTACCACCAATGTAGAAATAGTGGTTGAGCATTGGACTCAAACAGTAGGAAATAAAGGTTTTGAGAAATGAGGACTTGATTACTGTGGTTCTCAACCTTCCTAATGCCATGACCCCTTAATACACTTCCTCATGTTATGGTGATTCCCAACCATAAAATTAGTTCCATTGCTACTTCATAACTATCATTTTGCTGCTGTTATGAATAGTAATGTAAATATCTGATATGCAGGATGTATTTTCATACACTGGACCAAATATGGCACAAATACCCAATACACACAAATATGAATACTGGTGGGATTGGGGGAGGGTATTGATTCTGGCCTGTGGGAGTTGTAGTTGCCGGGATTTATAGTTCACCTACAATCAAAGAGCATTCTGAACTCCACCAGCTATGGAATAGAATCAAACTTGGCACACAGAACTCCCATGACCAACAGAAAATACTGGAAGGGTTTGGTGGGCATTGACCTTGAGTTTTGGGAGCTGTAGTTCACCTATATCCAGAGAGCACTGGGGACTCAAACAATGATGGATCTGGACCAAACTCGGCACAAATTCTCAATATGCCCAAATGTAAACACTGGTGGAGTTTGGGGAAAATAGACCTTGACATTTTGGAATTGTAGTTGCTGAAATTTATAGTTCACCTACAATCAAAGAGCATTCTGAACCCTACCAACGATTGAATTGGGCCAAACTTTCCACACAGAACCTCCATGACCAACAGAAAATACTGTGTTTTCTGGTGATCTTTGGTGACCCCTCTGACACCCCCTCGCGACCCCTCCAGGGGTCCCGACCCCCAGGTTGAGATACAGTGGCCTAAAGAGTTTCCACCTTCCATTCCCTGTCCCTTTGTGATGAGATTGGGTGAATTCAATATACACATTCAGGTGGAACTAGATAAACATTTCAGGTTACAGTTTTGGAAAGGACAAGGATGCCACAGTCTTCTTGACTTTCCTGGGATAGTGATCTGTTGAGATTTCTGGTGTTTGTTAATGAATGAAAAGGAGCAAAGCAGATTTCTGGAGGTTTGTGAATGAATTGACACAGTCTGTCTTGGTTGCATTAGGAATATTGGAATACCTAACTATTTATTTTATTTACAGTATTTATATTCTGCCCTTCTCACCTCAAAGGGGACTCAGGGTAGAACACAGAACACATTCAATGCCGTTAAACACATAGGATAGAGAGGTGGTATGTGTGGCTTCAGCCTCCTGGAGGTTGTGCTAGATTCCAGCCACAGGGGGTGCTGTTGCTCCATCCTCTATGATGAAGAGCCTTGATCACAGGCTTCCTCCTTCCTTTGATCACCAGCATTTTTCTGGTATTTCTTTTATGGTGCCATAAAATACCCCCTTCCACCTAAGCTTTATGGACTCCCGAAAATCCATAAGGACTCCACCCCACTCAGACCTATAGTAAGTGCCATTGGATCCCCCACGTACGACCTAGCAAAATTTCTTGCTGCATAGTTAAAAAGCCATATTGGGCTCACTACACACTACATCAAGGACTCAGCCCACTTCATAGAAAAAATCAGCAATCTTAAGCTAAACTGATCAGCTTCGATGTGGTGTCTCTATTTACCATGGTCCCAGTAGCAGACACCATTACACTAATCAACCAGAGGTTCCCAGAAGACATCACAGCTCTGTTTCACTATTGGCTGACCGCCAGCTACTTTCAGTGGGACAATGAATGCTACAAACAGAAAGATGGAGTAGCTATGGGGAGCCCCCTCAACCCGGTCATAGCTAATTTGTTGAGAAGGGCAGAATATAAATACTGTAAACAAACAAACAAATAAACAAATAATAATCAAAAGCATGGAACAGTCCGCCTAATTTCTCTATACAATTCAGTTCTTTGAGAAGAGAAATATGATTTTTCAGATATGATTTCTCACTGTTAGAGAATAAATATATTTTGCAAGTTTCACTCACCATCTTCCTCTTGGGAATCATCTAGTGAGTTTCCTTCAGGCTCAATGGTCTCATTTTCAGTCAAGAAGCCCAGAGGAGGTTCTTCTTCTTAAAAAAAAATACATTATTAGAATTGGAAGAAAAAGTTGTGTGACTATTCAAGAAAAGAAAAATCAGGAACTTAATGGAAGTGTGGGACTGACTGATCTATCTGGGGAAGCACTGCTGCATTGCCAATTAGTTGGATTGATACTATATGACACAAGTCAACAGGCACGAGGGGTATTTGTTGAGGTATTGTTGAAGTCTTCTCAGCCAGAATCACTGGGGAGCTGTGTGGCTTTGGGGCTGTATGGCTGTGTTCTAGCAGCATTTTCTCCTGACATTTTGTCTGCATCTGTGGCTGGCATTTTCAAAGGATCCTCTGAATACGTCAGCCACAGATGCACATGAAACATCTGGAGAAAATGCTGTTTGTTGGGGGTCTTGTATAATCTGACCAAAAGATAACATCACCCACTCAACAGTGTGCTATGAAGGATCTGTCCATTGCTTTACAGATAAAATGACACTGTACTTCATAACTATAGGCTAGTTTCCAACCATCAAATTTTGGGTACAGTGCTGTGCCTGTGGTGACTTCTCAACTCCAGGTTTTCTTGGATGAGCTGGATTATGGTATATAGTCGAGTATAAGCCAACCCGAATATATGCTGGGGCACCTAATTTTATCACAAAAAAAACCTGGAAAATCTTATTGACTTGAGTATAAACTGAGATTGGGGAATGCAGCAGCTACTGGTAAATTTCAAAACTGCCTCTTGTTTTCCCTACTAATGGGCACAGCAATCAATACTAAAAACATCTTGGGAGTCCTCATGGACAACAAGTTAAACATGAGCTAACAATGTGATGCTGTGGATAAAAAAACAATGGGATTATGGCCTGTGGCAATAGGAGTCTAGTGCCTAGATCCAGGAAAGTCATGCTACCCCTCTATTCTGCCTTGGTCAGACCACACTTGGAATCACACTATGTCCAATTCTGGGCACCACAATTGAAGGGAGATGTTGACAAGTTGGAATGTCCAGAAGAGGGTGACTAAAACGATCAAGGGTCTGGAGAACAAACCCCATGAGGAGTGGCTTAAAGAGGTGGGCATATTTAGCTTGTAGAAGAGAAGGCTTAGAGGAGATATGATGGGGCATGTATAAATATGTGAGGAAAAGTCACAGAGAGGAGGAAGCAAGCTTGTTTTCCGCTGCCCTGGAGACTAGCTTAGGACATAATGGAACAATGGCTTCAAACTACAAGAAAGGAGATTCCATCTGAACATGAGGAATAACTTCCTAACTGAGAGAGCTGTTCAGCAGTGAAATGCTCTGTGTTGTCGAAGGCTTTCATGGTCATAATCACTGGGTTGCTGTGGGTTTTCCAGCCTCTGTGGCCATGGTCCAGAAGCATTCTCACCTGATGTTTCGCCCACGTCTATGGCAGGCATTCTCAAAGCTTGTGAGATCTGTTGGAAACTAGACAAGTGGGGTTTATATAACTGTGGAATGTCCAGGGTGGGAGAAAGAACTCTTGTCTGTTTGAGGCAAGTGTGAATGTTAGTCGCCCTTCTCTGGACACATTCCAGCTTATCAACATCTCCCTTCAGCCGTAGTGCCCAGAAACTGGACACATTGGGATTCCAGGTTATATGTTCTGACCAAGGCAAATTAGAAGGGGAGCATGACTTCCCTGGATCTGGGCACTAGACTTCTATTGCTCCAGGTCAAAATCCCATTGGCTTTTTAAGATGCCACATCACATTGTTGGCTCAGGTTTGTCAGAGTGTGACAGAAGCTTTAAAGCTTAGAAGAATGGACACTTTGAGACTTCAGTAAAAACAAACATATAGCTTTTCTGAGTACAGCAAATATACAGCACACATTCACATTGACATCCAACCAAACAGACAGGAACAAGACAAAAGACACAGAAGTAAGAAGGACGAACGAAACCTTATCTCTGGATCCTCCCTACGCATTCCAGGCACACTCAGGGTCACAGCTTCACAATTCATTAGAGACTTGACTGATTAACCCTTTCAGAGTCAATACACTCTCTGCTGATGCAACCAGGTTACATTCACAGGCAATGCACAAAATTACATGTAAACATTCACTTTATATTAATCTTACATTAACAAGGTTTAACTTATTGTCCTTGAGGACTCCCAAGATCTTTTAAGCATTGAATGCAGTATCCCGTAGTAGGGAAAACAAGAGGCAAAGACAATTTTTAGTTTTGAACTTTACCAGTAGCCACTGAATTTCCCACTCTCAGTTTATACTGAGTTTCTGAGATAAACTTGTCACTGTCAATAATTTTTCCCTGTAATTTTGTGATAAAATTAGGTGTCTTGGGTTAGAATCATAGAATCATAGAGTTGGAAGAGACCTCATGGGCCATCCAGTCCAACCCCCTGCCAAGAAGCAGGAATATTGCATTCAAAGCACCCCTGACATGAAGGCCATTTAGCCTCTGTTTAAAAGCTTCCAAAGAAGGAGTCTCTACCACACTCCTGGGCAGAGAGTTCCACTGCTGAATGGCTCTCACAGTCAGGAAATTCTTCCTAATGTTCAGGTGGAATCTCCTCTCTTGTAGTTTGAAGTCATTGATCCTCGTCCTAGTTTCCAGGGCAGCAGAAAACAAGCTTGCTCCCTCCTCCCTGTGGCTTCCTCTCACATATTTATACATGGCTATCATATCTCCTCTCAGCCTTCTCTTCTTCAGGCTAAACATGCCCAGCTCTTTAAGCCACTCCTCATAGGGCTTGTTCTCCAGTCCCTTGATCATTTTAGTTGCCCTCCTCTGGACACATTCCAGCTTGTCAATATCTCTCTTGAATTGTGGTGCCCAGAATTGGACACAATATTCCAGGTGTGGTCTAACCAAGGCAGAATAGAGGGATAGCATGACTTCCCTGGATCTAGACACTATGCTCCTATTGATGCAGGCCAAAATATTCATATCGACTTATACTCGAGTATATACGGTATGCATTAATGAGGGGACATATCTAAAAGATGATGTGACTAAGATTTTAAGGTAGGCATAATATATTTTAATAATTTGGTTTTAAAGTTTTTAATAAAATCAAGTTATCTTTTAATTTTTCATTTATATTGTAATGGATTTATATTTTTAATAAAATTAACATGTTTTTAATATGTATTGTTAGCCATCTGAGTCCCTATGTTGGGAGAAAGGCGGGATAAAAAGAAAGTAATTGAATAAATAGAAACATTTCATGAATTCTACTCACCTTGGGAATCATTTTCATCTGAAATGTCAAGAGGCTCTGGCTCTGGTTCTGGCTTGGCTTGTATCTGGAAAACCAGGAAAGCAAATGCAAAGAGCACGAGAATGGATTTCATGGTTAGCAGTCAGACAGGACCTCTCTGGACAACAGAAAAACCAAACCAATGAAGGCTATGACACTGAAAGCCCAATATTTATACCCATTTTTGTGGCAGAGACTCAGAAAATTTGGGTAGGAAACCAGTCGAAATGACAATTGTTTCTTTCAAAGAACATATGGTGTCCGTGGCTCATATCTCAAAAGACTGTCCATTAAGTAAACAGTCACATTAATCATAAATTGGTGCGATAATGCTGGATCATAAAATGCTTTCCACTTTCCTTTTTGTTTGATCTTCCCTTTAAAAAGGATTATTTTATTGTTCCTTCTCAAGTTTATCTGTTTTTGAAACTGCTTCAGATAGCGTTTCTGAGATAAACTTGTCACTGTAAGGTGGCCCTGGATATCACATGCTCATCCACCAGTTTGGGTGACGTGTCTCTCATACACTTTGCAGTTATTTCCAGTTGCTCTCCCATTTTCTGAACTGAAAAACCCTTTGGGAGGATTTATCCCATGGCACCTTCTCCAAGATTTCTTTTTTAGTTGAGGACACTGAGGAAGAAACAGAACATGAAGCAGATTATTCTAGTACCAAATAGGAAAACCAAGGGATTGATTCTAAATCCAGGAAGGCAAATCGAAGACTTTATAACTGAGGCAAAAATTTGGGTTGTTGTAGAGTTTTTTGGGCTATATGGCCATCTCCTAGAAGCATTCTCTCCTGAGGTTTTGCCTGCATCTATGGCAAGCATCCTTAGAGGTTGTGTGGTTGTGAGCATCCTCAGAGGTTGTGTGTTATTTTCAATTGGGAGAATTTCACTCTGGCATTCTTTTCATTTGATTTTTTCCTCATTAGAATAATTCGAAGAGGAAATATAGCTGAAGAGTTTATTTTTGCCAGCATAGTGTTGTGAAGCCTCGACACCGTTTCCCATTCCCCCTCCCCCTCCGGGTCAAAATATTAAATTAATGAACTCAGTACCACAACAGAGAGTTCCACAGGGAGCGGGAACCTGGAGTTCCATTGATTAGCTTTGTGGACGTTCGGAAGTATAGATGCTTTTTGAAACAATCTTTTCCCATTTGATTAGTTCCACCTCAGTGTGTTATGCGTTATATCTGCTTCTTTGTATCTCTTTTTGATTCTTGTGTCTTTTACTTCTGCTTTCAACTTCCACAGTCGGCCCCGGTGGCCACATTAGATCAGCGACATCCCTCCTTTCCTTTAGGAGGAAATTAAAAACATGGATTTGGGACCAGGCGTTTGGACAATCTGGCAGATAAATAAAGGACTACGACGATTGATAAGAATGGACAAAGTGGAATGAAGTTAAGGACTCTGAATGGCGAACGCTAAGCATGAGATTAGTTTTATTGATTATGTTATATATTGACTGTTTAACTGTTATAGCTGTTTTAATTGCTGTTTTTTTAGATTATCTGTATTATTGTGTAGGCATCGAATTGTGCCTTTTGTAAGCCGCTCTGAGTCCCCCCCCCCCCCTCGGGGGTTGAGAAGGACAGGGTAGAAGTACTTGAAATAAATGGGCTACACGCCACGCTCCCCCAGCCCTTCTTGGGCCTTGAAGCAGGCCTCTCCTTCCTATTTTCCCTGCATTAACCTGACCTTTACCCCAATAACCCCATGTCAACTCCCCCCCCCCCCGGCCGGTGAGTGCCCTGGCCTCTATTTGCTGGGTCCCCCTCGGTATCCATGGATCTCCTCACATTTGTGCTCCCCTGTTCCGTGGATGCTCAGGCCTCCATGCTCCAGGTTCTCCTTTGGTATCCACGGACATGTGTGTGTGTGTGTATTTAATGTGTTATGCTTTATATCTTAATATAAATTCCCTTTGGAGAAGTATGCCACCGATCAAGACCTTTTACTGACCTTTTGCCAGCACCTCATGCCCTGGGAATTCCATCCAGCTGTCTTCCTGGGCATCATCTACATATGAAGAAACAGGATAATGTATTCTGCCCTCTGTTTTTCTCTTTTTCTGCAGAGCCTAAATTGGCAGATGAGAAAGGAACCACCCTGGGCACATACACCTGCAAAAAGAAGAAGGGCATCTACCAGCGCAGAGAGTGGGCCTGTCCCTTGAGCTACATGCTTGTGAAATCTCTCAGTGATTGTCCAAATAAACAAATGAACAAGTGCTGCAAATGTTGATGGCATGGGTGAGGCCCCATAAATTCTGAGATCTATGGTTCTCAGCCAGAGAAAGAATAATTCACTGGATACATATAAATAAAAAACATATTTTAATTCAGAAAATCTCCCTTTGGGTTTTGTGTTATTTGCTCCTGGGCACCGATTTCTAAGAGGATTGATAAATATGCCATCTTCCCTGCATTTCTTGCCAGTCAATACCTGCAAACAAGCCATGTTGTTGTTCATTCGTTCAGTCGCTTCTGACTCTTCATGAGCTCATGAACCAGCCCACATCAAAGCTCCCTGTCAGCCGTCACCACCCCCAGCTCCTTCAAGGTCAAGCCAATCACTTCAAGGATGCCATCCAGCCTTCTTGCCCTTGGTTGGCCCCTCTTCCAACAGCTGTAGGCTATGTGCAATACTTGAGCCACTAACTGGAAACAGACCGAAATCTGCTTCTCACTAGAAATACTATGGCTCCTTGCCAGAAAACCTGTATAAATACTAGCTATTTTGGGTCTCATTTCTCCAGAGATCCTTCAGAGTTGTATTCTGCTCTACATTAAAATCGAGATCCTAGGGAATCTTCCAAAATGAAGATTCTTCTTCTGCTCATTGCCATTGCCAACCCGGTGATCTACTGCATTGAAGGTACCATTGTATCTTTCTATAAAATATGAATGTTGTTTTGTATAACAAAGACTTTTAATTGGCTTGATGAAACTTAAACAAATGTGGTACACATACCCATAATAATCCAATTTAAAGTACTATTGGGATTGGGATTGATAGAATATGGTGAAAGTTGGAGTCCAGCCACATCAAGAGATCTATGCAGCTCTCACCCGTGATGAATCTGGACCAAACCTGGTACACATACTCTTCATGATTCAACTTAAAATAGTGGTAGGATTTATGGGGAGATAACAGAGGAGGATGTTCGTTGGAATCCAGCCTCATCCAAAGTGCCATGTGAATCAAAATGGATATGAACCAAAGTTAGTATGCATATCCTCCATGATCCAAATTGAAATACTTATGGGATTTGGAGGGGGGGGGGGTTGAAAAAGGATGATGGGATTGAATGATATGGCTATGGTTAAGTCACTAGGAAAGAGATATCCTAGTGCCTGATGCCAATGCTGTTTAAGGAGTGCTGAGGTCTTTGCCATACATTTTGGTCATTCATCCACAGAGTAATGACCTAGGTTTTCGGAAGGGCAAGGCCCTTATATGATATGCAGTGCAACTGGCTTGATGTTTCTATAATGTGGTCTGCCATTTTGCTCTGACAGATATGATGGGGTGAATGAGATCCGCAGGGCACTGATATACTCCAGAGAAGGATGACTAAGAGAAATGCCTTAACGGAGAAGCTGAGATATTTTTGCCTCATCCTCAGTTAACTTTCAAGAAGTCTGAGCTCTACAGTGATTATGACATTCACCTGTCAGAAGCAGGTTATTCTTGGGATATTTTCAAGAGGGAGTGATGCTGGTAATTGGGGGTGTGAGTAGGGGGATTCAATAGGTGCGCCCTTTTCCCCCAAGACAATGGGAGAGAGAAGTAGGAATTTGGAACACCTATGGCATCCTTTTGGTGAAGAGATGCTGTGGAACTCTATCCCGATGGAGATTAGATCTGTCCCTTCCCTCCTGACCTTCAGAAAGCTAGTGAAATCCTGGCTCTGGGACATAGCATTCCTAGAATAATTGGTTGAGTTCAGCAATAACTACTGACCACACTGCCGGATTGAGATGAACGTGATTTTATCTTGGCGATTTGGCTTATATGTATTTATTTTGTTTGTATTTTAACTTATTATGATTTTATTATGTTTTAGTTGTATTTGTGTATTGATTTTCTGTTGTTAGCTGATCTGAGTCCCTCTATGGAGGTAGAGAAGATTGGGGTATAAAAGTTTTAAATAAATAAATGAAGAGAAGGGCTGCGGAACTGCCACTTTACGTCATGCAACCAGAAGGTTCCTTCATACGGGTCTGATGGTTGTGGCCTTACTTTTAGCCTTTGAGTTGAGGGAGAACTTCTCAGAGTACATTAACATTGTAGAACTAATACAGTTTGATCACTAAGTGATATCAACCACGCTCTGGTTACATCCCGGTTAGACTACTGCAACGCTCTCTACGTGGGGTTGCCTTTGAAGACGGCTCGGAAGCTCCAATTAGTCCAACGCTTGGCAGCCATGATGTTAACAGGAGCGGAGCGCAGGGAGCATACAACCCCCCTGTTGCACCAACTCCACTGGCTACCGATTTGCTACCGGGCTCAATTCAAAGTGCTGGCGTTGGCCTTTAAAGCCCTAAACGGTTCTGGCCTAAGCTACCTATCTGACTGCATCTCTGCCTATGAACCCACCAGGACTTTGAGATCTTCCGGGGAGGCCCTGCTCTTGATCTCACCTGCTTCTCAAGCATGTCTGGCGGGGACGAGAGATAGGGCCTTCTCGGTGGTGGCTCCTCGGCTGTGGAACGCCCTTCCTACCGACATTAGACTAGCACCATCTCTAATGGTATTCCGCAAAAAGGTGAAGACCTGGCTGTTTGAGCAGGCGTTCGAATAATGAGTGCAATGATTGGTTAATGAACACTGGAATGGATCAATGGATGACGAATCTGGATCATGTTTTTGATGATGAGATGATAGTAAATGGCTATTGTAGAAAATGTTAATTGTTAATTGTTTATTAATTGGGTAATGTGTTAAGTTGTTAACTGTTTTTATATTGTAACATTGGATTCTGCTGTCTCTTATTGCTGTGAACCGCTGTGAGTCGCCTTCGGGCTGAGAACAGTGGTATATAAGTAAGGTAAATAAATAAATAAATAAGTGTCATGTCTTGTTGCTAGGAAATCATAGGACTTGTTCTAGTGAATGGAAGGTCTTCTGATACAAGACTGGAGTCATGCTGGAGAGAAGACATATTTTTGAGACATGCATAAATGAAACTGCAGGTGTTTCTCCTGCAAATATGGGGATCATACTTTACCCTCTATCAGGGAGCAATATTAAAAAAAAACACAGATGAGAATTAAACAGGATTTATTTGCCTTGATTGGTATTTCATTTTTGTTCTAATTATAGGTAATTTTCCATGTCTTCAATCTCCACTGAGTATGCTCTTTATCTGTACTGCTGGCAGCAACGAATAGTTTTACTGCAGTATCCAAGCATTCTTTCACGGGAAAGACAGCGGCTGCGGCATCTCGCTCCAACAGAATTGCATATAATAGGATGCCTTGCCTGGACGATTGCTATAGAAATTAAAGGAAAAATGATCATTGGCACACTTCCAATTACATTCAGTTGCAGTTAATTTAAGTTCAATTTAATTCAACAAGCAATAAATTATTAGGTTTCAAAAAATAGGCTTATAGATTACAGTGGTTTGTATTAAGAGAAGGAATAGTGTGGTAGTTTGTCTCTGAGAGACCAAAGTTCAAATTGTCACTCAGGCACGGAAAAGCAATGAGGAGAAAGAAAATTCATCCTTTTTTCCAGGTAAAAATCAACATACTAGATTTCATTTTCACTGGATCACTAAATGAAGGTGATTACATTATATGAAGCCTCTTGGTTGTTTGATGCCATCAGATGACAGAAGACAAGACTAAAAGTTATAGGACAACTACCCAAAGGACAGTGTGCTGGTTTTTCTGCTCTCACACATAACCCTGGGCTCTTTTCACACTACCAAGTTATATCCATGTGTGATTTCAGTATCCATTAATACCATGGGTTCAGAGCCACTTATGGGATAGCCACACCAGCCCCAACTGGTGGAGAAACGGCATAACCAAGATCTAGGCTCCCATTGGACAGGGATTCCCTCTGATGTCATTGCTGATTGGTGTTTCCCCATGGTGGAAAAAAAAAATAAACAGCTGTCATTCATTGGTTTGAAGTCTGAATCTAAGGGCCCTTGCACAGAGTCATATAACCCAGAATATCAAGGCGGAAAATCCCATAATAATTGCTTTGTCCTGGGTTATCTGAGTCCACACTGCCATATATTCCAGTTCAAAGCAGATAATGTGGGATTTTATTAAGCTGTGTGGAAGGGGCCTAAGAGAAGCGGGTGCCGCGGGAATGAAGTGTAGCAACATGTAAATAAGTTACTGATTGACTTAACAAAAGATCTTGAGTACACATAAAAGAAGGGGTTTGATTATACACAATGAGAAATTATGGGAGATAACCAATACAATGGATGGAAACTTTCCTACAGTTTATGCACTGCTTCTTACCAGCAGTAATCAATGGGAAGCTGAAAATGGGGGGGGGGGGGGTTCCATTGGACTGAGAATGTGACTCACGCAAGGTCACCCCATGGCTTAGTGCAGTGGTTCTCAACCTGGGGTCCCCAGATGTTTTTGGCCTACAACTCCCAGAAATCCCAGCCAGTTTACCAGCTGTTAGGATTTCTGAGAGCTGAAGGCCAAAAACATCTGGGGACCCCAGGTTGAGAACCACTGTCTTAGTGGGAGATTGAATTATAGTCTCCAGAGTCATAGTCTGCTATAACATTTGAGAGTGTCAGTTCAACATCACCTTGAAAACCTCCAGTCTTAGAATCATAGAATAATAGAGTTGGAAGAGACCACATGGGCCATCTAGTCCAACCCCCTGCCATGCAGGAAAAGAACAATCAAATTATCCCACAATTAGAGTCTTCTATGATCTGTGGGGACAAGCAGGTAGAGGAAAACCACAAGGAAATACCAGGCATCTCTAGGCAAAGTTAATAAAGATTCCTACCTGAACCCAGTGATTGACAGTAGTCAATCAAAACTGATCAAATTGTGTTTATTGGGCCATGCTTATTGGGCCAACAGGTAACTTCATATAAGTTTGTTCCCTTTGCTTATGTGACGTGGAAATGGAATCAAAGGCATGGGACAGTCTGTCTCATTTCTCTAGACCATTCAGTTCTTTGAGAAGAGAAATAACATTTTTCAGATATGATTTCTCACTATTACACAGCAAAGAAATATATTTCACAAATTTCACTTACCATCTTCTTCTTCAGAATCATCTAATCTGTTTTCTTCAGGCTCTATGGGCTCATTTTCAGAGCCAAAAGGAACTTCTTCTTCTAAAAAAAATTGCATTATTAGAATTGGAGAAAAGAAAAAAAATAGAGAAGCTCATGATGTCACAAGTCAACAGGCACTAGGGATGTTTATTGAGGTATTGCCAAAGGCTTCACAGCTAGAATCACTGGGGTGATGGCTGTATGGCCATGTTCTAGCAGCATTTTCTCCTGTTGTTTTGTCTCCATCTGTGACTGACAACTTCAGAGGATCCTCTGAAGTATCCTCCTGAAGGCATTCCTGAAGAGTGCCTTTCTCCTCTTCTTTCTCCAAAGGAGACGTGACCACCTGCCCAGTATCCCCAGCCACTTCCTCTTCAGCTCCTATTAAAGCCGTTCCACTGGCTGACGATAAGTTTCTGGTCCCAATTCAAAGTGCTTAAACGGTTTGGGTCTTGCTTAACTTCGTGACCACATCTCACCCTCTGAACCAGCGCAGGCTCTAAGATCTGCTAGGGAGGCTCTCCTCTTGCTCCCACCACCTCCAGAAGCAGGGTTGGTGGGGATGAGGGAGAGGGCCTTCTCGGTGGTAGCCCCCTGACTTTGGAATACCCTCCCAAGTCCCTACACTGTCCTCCTTTCACAGGGATTTGAAAATCTGGATGATTCTGCTAGCATTTGAAAATGCCTAGTCCCTAGTTGCCTCATAATATTTTGTTCTCGTCACTTCATCCAATACCCTGGCCCTATGTCATGCTGTTTGCACTATCCCAGTGGTTCTCAACCTGGGGTCCCCAGATGTTTTTGGCCTACAACTCCCAGAAATCCTAACAGCTGATAAACTGGCTGAGATTTCTGGGAGTTGTAGGCCAAAAACATCTGGGGACCCCAGGTTGAGAACCATTGCACTATCCCATGCCTGACCCTTTTTATGCCCTGGTCACACCCATTATATTAGTGATTATTGTGTGTGTTTTTTTTTTGTTGAGCATTGTTTCAATTGAGTTTAAACGCTGTTGTTTTATATTCTTGTGTTTTATTTAATTGCATTTTTATCTGGATTGTTATATTTTACTATGCTGTTCTTTTTAATTGTGGTTTTGCTTTAATGGATTGATTTGTATTTATTAGGCCTGGGTAACAATGGAAAAATTTGTTTCTAAAATCGATTCGTTTTTTGGGGGTTTTTGCGTTTCGATATTTAAAAGAATTCCGAATTTTTTCTTTTAAAAAGTTCGATATTTACGAAATTTCGTAAATGTTAAAAAAATTACGAAACATTAATGAAACAAATATGAAACAATAACGAATCGATTCATTAATGGCGGATGCGACCGCGCAATACGCTAAAAAACCTCCAAATGGGACAGGGGGAACTTCTGAAGCTTCCCTCTCCCTCTGTTGTTGACTGTTGGTGTGATATTATAATTTTTTTTCACTAATTAAACAAAAAACAACTATAAAACTTGCCCCAGACATGCGGAAATAATAACGAAACGACCTCAAACCGATAACGAAACGAATACATAACGAATCCCAAGCATTTACGAAACAAATTTAAAAATTCGTTTCGTTTTTAAGTTGCTCCAGAATGGTTCGTTATCGCTTCGTTATAAAAAAAATAACGAATTTTTAACGAATTACGAATTAACGAAACGAAACCGCCCAGCCCTAGTATTTATGTCTTTTGGGAATTTTGTCCGATATGTAAGCCATCCTGATTCCCTTCGGGGAGATGGTGGTGGGGTATAAGAATAAAGTTGTTGTTGTTGTTGCTGCTATTATTATTATTATTATTATTATTATTATTATTATTCCAACTCATCCTCAGAGGAAGAGTGAGACACAACAGGTTTTGACCTTTAAAGCCCTACATGGTTTGGGTTCAGGTTACCTAAAGGATTACTTTCTCCCATACAATCCATCCTGAACACTGAGGTCCTCTGGGGAGCAGCTACTCCAGCCTGCCAGAACCCGACTGGCTAAATGAGCTGACAGAATTTAAAAACCATCTAAATTTATTTATTTCATTTATTTCACTTACTTATACCCCGCCCTTCTCACCCCGGGGGACGGGGGACGGGACTCAGGGCGGCTTACAGAGGAGGCACAATTAGATGCCCAAATCAATTGACAAGCAATAAAATACAAACAGTTCAACAATTAAATTAAAACATCAATGCATAATAAACAATAAAACAATCTCATAAATAAATAAGACAATCTCATGCTCAGGGTTCAGAGTCCATATATCCATTCCATTCCATTTATCCTTGTCCATCGTCAGATCCTTAGGTTAGTTGTCAGAATGACCAAAGGCTTGGTCCCACACCCATGTCTTCAATTTTCTCCTAAACGCCAGAAGGGAAGTCGCCGACCTGATTTCCCCGGGGAGTGAGTTCCACAGGTGGGGGGCCACCACTGAGAAGGCCCTGCTCCTCGTCCCCGCCAACCTCACTTGTGATAGTGGCGGGGTCGAGAGCAGGGCCTCCCCAGAAGATCTTAAACTTCGAGATGGGATGTAGAGGGAAATCCGTTCGGACAAATACACTGGGCGGAACCGTATAGGGTTTTGTAGGTCAAAACCAGCACTTTGAATTGTGCTCGGAATTGGATCTGCAGCCAGTGGAGCTGACGTAACAGGGGGGTGGTATGCTCCCTGTACGCCGCTCTGGTGAGCAATCTGGCTGCTTCTCGCTAAAGACCTATCTCTTCCGGCAGACCTACTCAGCCAGTTTTAATCACAAATTTTAAACTTGAGTCTCATGTTTCTTAGGTTCTGTATATTTTAATATGTGTATTTTATAGAATGTTTTTATGTGATTGTGTGTTTTAGTGATATTGTAACCTACTTTGAGCCATGAGAAGAAGAAGAAATAATAATAATAATAATAATAATAATAATAATAATAATAATAATAATAATGAGCTGTGGTGGCGCAATGGGTTAGACCATTGTGCTGGCTGGAATGCTGACCTGAAGGTTTCTGGTTCAAATCCGTAAGTGGGGTGAGCTCCCGCCTGTCAGCTATAGCTTTCAGGGACATGAGATAAGCCTTCCTGCAGGATTGCAACACATCTGGGTGTTCCCTGGGCAATGTCTCTGTAGACAGCCAATTCTCTCAAACCAGAAGCGACTTGAAGTATGTTCTCAAGTCACTTCTGACATGATAAAAATATTAATATTAATAATAATTCTCTTTTTCTGAACCTATAAGTACACTGTGATACTATGGAAAGGGACTGCTCTGTGTCCAACCAACCTCTCAAGCATGTTTGATAGAAATATGGTGATAGCCTTCTCTGTGGCTACTTCCAGACTCTAGAACAGTGGTTCTCAACCTGAGCTCCCCAGATGTTTTTGACCTACAGCTCCCAGAAATCCCAGCCAGTTTACCAGCTGTTAAGATTTCTGGGAGCTGAAGGCCAAAAACATCTGGAGACACCAGGTTGAAAACCATTGCTCTAGAACTTCCTCCTTAGAGAGGCCAAAGATAGCCTCAGATCATTCGGGCGTCCCCTGGGCAACGTCCTTGCAGACGGCCAATTCTCTCTCACCAGAAACGACTTGCAGTTTCTCAAGTCGCTCCTGACACGACCAAAAAACCAGCCCAAAAAAACAACTGAGTCCCTATATTAGAGAAAGAGGAAGGATAAAAAGAAAATAATTAAATAAATAAAAACATTTCATGACTTCTACTCACCTTCTGATTCTTGAGAATCATTTTCATCTGAAATATCAAGAGGCTCTGGCTCTTGTTCTTGTTCTTGTTCTGGTTCTGGTTCTGGTTCTGGCTCAGCTTGTATCTGGAAAACCAGGAAAGCAAGTGCAAAGAGAACGAGAATGGATTTCATGGTCAGCAGTAAGAGAGGACCTCTCTGGACAGCAGAACTAGCAAACCAATGAAGGAGAGGACACTGAAAACCCAGTATTTATACCCATTTTTGTGGCAGAGATTCAGAAAATTTGGGTAGGAAACCAGTCGAAATGACAATTGTTTCTTTCAAAGAACATATGGTGTCCGTGGCTCATATCACAAAAGACTATCAATTAAGTAAACCATCACATTACTCATAAATTGGTGAGATAATGCTGGATCATAACATGCCTTCCAATTTCCTTTTTGTTTGATCTTCCCTTTAAAAGGGATTATTTTATCATTCCTTCTCAAGTTTATCTATTGTCTGAAATTGCTTCAGATAGTGTTTCTGAGATAAACTTGTCACTGTATGGGTACGCTGGATATCACAGACCCCGTCCACCAGTTTGGGTGACGTGTCTCTCCTAGACTTGGCCATTTTTTCTAGCTACTCCCCCATTGTTATGTCGAAGGCTTCCATGGCTGGATTCACTGGGTTGTTGTAGGTTTTTTGGGCTATATGGCCATGTTCTAGAAGCATTCTAGTCACAACCTCGGAGTATGCCAGCCAAGGATGCAGGTGAAACGTCAGGAGAGAATGCTTCTAGAATTTGGCCATATAGCTTGAAAAACCTACAACAACCCAGTGCTCCCCTGTTTTCTGAACTGAAAACCCTTTGGGAGGATTTCATAGGATCATAGAATCCTAGAGTTGGAAGAGACCTCATGGGCCATCCAGTCCAACCCCATTCTGCCAAGAAGCAGGAATATTGCATTCAAATCACCCCTGACAGATGGCCATCCAGCCTCTGTTTAAAAGCTTCCAAAGAAGGAGCCTCCACCACACTCCGGGGCAGAGAGTTCCACTGCTGAATGGCTCTCACAGTTAGGAAGTCCTTCCTAACGTTCAGGTGGAATCTCCTTTCCTGTAGCTTGAAGCCATTGTTCCATGTCCTAGTCTCCAGGACAGAAGAAAGCAAGCCTGCTCCCTCCTCCCTATGACTTCCACTCACATTTTGATACATGTCTCCTCTCGGCCTTCTCTTCTGCAGGCTAAACATGCCCAGCTCTTTAAACTGCTCCTCATAGGGCTTGTTCTCTAAACCTTTGATCATTTTACTCACCCCGCTCTGGACACATTCCAGCTTGTCACCATCTCCCTTCAATTGTGGTGCCCAGAATTGGACACAGTGTGATTCCAGGTGTGGTCTGACCAAGGCAGAATAGAGGGGGAGCAGGACCCTGGATCTAGGCACTAGACTCCTATTACTTCAGGCCTAAATTCCATTGTTTTTTTTAACCATCACATGATATTGCTGACTTATGTTTAACTCTTTTTCTGAACCTATAATTGTCCACAATGACTCCAAGATCTTTTTCATACGTACTGCTATCAACAAGGCATTGTCTCCCATGCTGTATCTTTGCATTTCATTTTTTCTGCCTAAGTGGAGTGTCTTGCATTTGTCTCTGCTGAACTTCATTTTGTTAGTTTTGGCCAATCATCTCTCTAATCTGTTTAGATCATTTTGAATTCTGCTCCTGTCTTCTGGAGTATTGGCTATCCCTCCTAATTTCGTGTAATTTGCAAACTTGATGATCATGCCTTCTAAACTTTCATTAATAAAGATGTTGAATAGAAATGGGCACAGGATTGAACCCTGCTTATGGCCTCCACTCATCACTACTTTCCAAGATGAAGACAAACCATTGGTGGCATGGCATTTATCCATGGTTTCCTTTTCAGTTGAGGGCACTGAGGAAGAAACAGAACATGAATCATCTAGTACAGTGGTTCTCAACCTGTGGGTCCCCAGATGTTTTGGCCTACAACTCCCAGAAATCCCAGCCAGTTTACCAGCTGTTAGGATTTCTGGGAATTGAAGGCTAAAACATCCGGGGACTCACAGGTTGAGAACCACTAATCTAGTACAAAATAGGAAAACCAAGGGATTGATTCTAAATCCAAACAAAGGGCAGGAAGACACAACTCCAAGACTTCATAAGTTTATAAAGTTTTCCCCCTGACATTAAGTCCAGTTGTATCTGACTCTGGGGGGTTGGTGCTCATCTCCATTTCTAAGCTGAAGAGCCGATGTTGTCTGTAGATACCTCCAAGGTTATGTGGCCAGCATGACTGCATGAAGCGCCGTTACCTTCCTGCCGGAGCGGTACCTATTAATCTACTCATATTTGCATGTTTTTGGCAAAAGCTGAGACTAATAGCAGGAGCTCATGCCACTTATAACTGAAGGTCCCCCATGGCATTCTGGCAAACAAACTAGTCCAATGTGGGCTAGGTAAAACTACGGTGAGGTAGATCTGTAATTGGTTAAATGGACGAACCCAGAGGGTGCTCACCAATGCTTCATCTTCATCCTGGAAAGAAGTGACGAGCGGAGTGCCATCAGCAGGGTTCCGTCCTGGGCCCGGTCCTGTTCAACATCTTTATTAATGACTTAGATGAAGGGCTAGAAGGCACGATCATCAAGTTTGCAGCTGACACCAAATTGGGAGGGAGAGCCAATGCTTTAGAGAACAGGAGCAGAATTCAAAATGATTTTAACAGATTAGAGAG
Organism: Anolis sagrei; assembly: GCF_037176765.1. Lineage (NCBI taxonomy): Eukaryota > Metazoa > Chordata > Lepidosauria > Squamata > Anolidae > Anolis > Anolis sagrei. Next base: position 10,889,407 of record NC_090021.1, read on the forward strand.
ATGATTGGCTAAAACTAACAAAATGAAGTTCAACAGTGACAAATGCAAGATACTCCATTTAGGCAGAAAAAACGCAATGCAAAGATAGAGAATGGGGGACGATGCCTGGCTCGAGAGCAGTACATGTGAAAACAATCTTGGAGTCCTCGTGGACAGCAAGTTAAACATGAGCCAACAATGTGATGTGGCGGCAAAAAAAGCCAATGGGATTTTGGCCTGCATCAATAGGAGCATAGTGCCTAGATCTAGGGAAGTCATGCTACTCCTCTATTCCGCTATGGTTAGACCACACCTGGAATATTGTGTCCAACTCTGGGCACCACAATTGAAGAGAGATATTGACAAGCTGGAATGTGTCCAGAGGAGGGCGACTAAAATGGTCAAGGGTCTGGAGAACAAGCCCTGTGAAGAGCAGCTTAAAGAACTGGGCATGTTTAGCCTGAAGAAGAGAAGGCTGAGAGAAGACATGATAGCCATGTATAAGGATGGGAGGAAGTGATAGGGAGGAGGGAGGAAGCTTGTTTTCTGCATCCTTGGAGACTAGGATGCAGAACAATGGCTTCAAACTACAAGAGAGGAGATTCCATCTGAACATGAGGAAGAACTTCCTGACTGTGAGAGACGTTCAGCAGTGGAACTCTCTGCCCCGGAGTGTGGTGGAGGCTCCTTCTTTGGAAGCTTTTAAACAGAGGCTGGATGGCCATCTGTCAGGGGTGATTTGAATGCAATATTCCTGCTTCTTGGCAGAATGGGGTTTGACTGGATGGCCCATGAGGTCTCTTCCAACTCTATGATCCCATGAAATCCTCCAAAAGGGTTTTCAGTTCAGAAAATGGGGGAGCACTGGGTTGTTTTAGGTTTTTCAGGCTAAATGACCATGTTCTAGAAGCATTCTCTCTTGACATTTCACCTGCAACCATGGCAGGCATACTCAGAGGTCTCTTCCAACTCTATGATTCTATGACTCTATGAAAAATGTCATTTTAATTGGGAGAATTTAACTCTGGCATTCTTTTCATTTGATTTTTTTCCTCATTGGAATAATTAGAAGAGGAAATATACCTGAAGAGTTTATTTTTGCCAGCATAGCACTGCTAAAGGTGCATTTCTACTGTGAAATTAATACACTTTTCATTAAAACCTATTAGTAACAACAAACAAATATAATGTAATATGAACACAGCCAATGCATAGAACTTCGTACAATTACAGAACAGATGGCGAATGAGACCTTTTCATGTCAGGGACTATTGAGTTAGTGTTGCATTTTTTTTATCCATGGTCCTTCAGATGTGAGTAATCTTCAACAGGACAACAATGAGGAATTATTTTCCACCTGGCTGTTTGCCACAAATACCTATATAAATACTAGACTTCCGTTTTTGAAATCATTCTGCAGGCGTATGCTGTTCACCAGAAGTCCTTCAGTCTCAATCAACCATCCACAATGAAAAGTCTTTTCTTGCTTCTCTCTTTGGCTTTCTTGGTTTTTCAACTGAAAGCCAACAAAAATCCAGAGGAAGGTTCTGTGCTTTGCATTTCAAAAGAAAATGCCACCGCATTAGCAGGTGAGTAGACCTGGCTGCTTCACACACAGGAAAACATGACATTCAGAGACATGTTGTCATTGTTGATTGTGATGTTGCATTCAAGTCATTTTCTTTAACAACTCTGACATTTTGCAGGGTTCTCTTCTCAGAAAGGTTTCAGAAATGGTTTGCCATTGCTTGGCTCTGATATTGACAGAGTCAAGCAATGGCCACACCCAGTGTGTTTCCATGCTGAGAAAATGTGTAGACCAATGCTGCGTCACAATCTAAAACAGTGGTTCTCAAACCTTCCTAATGCCGTGACCCCTTAATACAGTCCCTCATGTTGTGTGACCCCCAACCACAACATTACTTTCATTGCTACTTCATAACAGTCATTTTACTACTGTTATGAATCATAATGTGATATGCAGGATGCATTTTCATTCACTGGACCAAACTGGGCACAAATACCCAATACACCCAAATGTGAATGCTAGTGGGGTTTGGCGAGGATTGATTTTGTAATTTGGGAGTTGTAGTTGCTGGGATTTATAGTTCACTTATAATCAAAGAGCATTCTGAACTCCACCAGCGATGGATTTGAACGAAACTTGGCTCCCATGACCAATGGAAAACACTGGAAGGGTTTGATGGGCATTGACCTTGAGTTTGGGAGTTGTAGTTCACCTATATCCAGAGAGCACTGTGGACTCATTCAATGATGGATCTGGACCAAACTTGGAACAAATACTCAATATGCCCAAATGTGAATACTGGTGGAGTCTGGGGAAAATAGATCTTGGCATTTGGGAGTTGTAGTTGCTGGGATTTATAGTTCATTACAATCAAAGAACTTTCTGAACTCCACCAACGATAGAATTGGCTCAAACTTCCCACATGGAATCCCCATGACCTACAGAAAATGCTGTGTTTTCTTATGGTCTTTGGCATAAGAAACACCCCCTCGCGACCCCCTCAGGGGTCCCGACCCCCAGGTTGAGAAACACTGATCTAGAACAATACTTCCCAAACTCCATTTCCAGGAGCATCAGCTGCCTTGGCCAATCATTCTGGAAGCTGAAGTCCAAAACACTTGGAAGACCAGAGTTTGGGAAACACTGCCCTTGGACATAGAAAAAAGCATTCCTCAGTGCAATGGATAAATATTTCCATCAGGAACATATATGATGGTTTAATCTACTGTTTACTATTTTCTCACGTCCTCACGAAATGTCCAGAATTCATCCCATAAGCACTAAATAAGTGCGAGGAACTCATTTGTTGCATTTCTTTATAGATAGTGATTTGAACTACTTTCTCTAAAAATTCTCCACTGGTGAATTTCATTTTTAAGTATACTAATAGTGTAATTTAAGCCCTTTTTATTGTATTTTATATTTTTCTTCCAGTAATGGTTTGGATAGATTGATCAAACAGAGTGATGGACCAATGATAGTTAATTCCTGTTATGCATCTAAGCCCCACAAAACTAGAAGTTATTGTGGGTTTTTTTCCATGTGGGATTCAACTCTCTCTACAGTTCTTTAAAGAGGGAGGCTTAGATACTGATTGTGTCGATATCTCCTGTAGGAACTTTTCAGATCACAGGGACTGTTGCTTTGCTGAGATCATTTTGCGATATCAGAAGAGGGATTTGAGAAAACAGTGCCGTCAGATTGCAGGAAAGGAGATTCCACCTGAACATTAGGAAGCACTTCCTGACTGCGAGAGCTGTTCAACAGTGGAACTCTCTGCCCCAGAGTGCGGCGGAGGCTCTTTCTTTGAAGGCTTTTAAGCAGAGGCTGGATGGCCATATTCCGGGGGTGCTTTGAATGCCATTTGTCTGTTTCTTGGCAGAATGGGGTTGGACTGGATGGCCCATGAGGTCTCTTCCAACTCTATGATTCTGTGTTTCTATGAAAAGAAATAGAAAATTTGGGTGCACTTGCACTGTGGAATTAACTCAACATGACCCCACTTTAACTGCACTGATTCACATCATTGAACCAGGGCATTTCAAGTGGTATCAGACTGCACCAATTCTGCAATGTAGATGAATCCTTGCAATAAAGCCATGTTGACGAGGGTCTCCTGATGTTGAACTATATGTAAACAGAACTAATGATCCGAGGGTGGATGGCAGATATTCTTATGGAGATTGGAGAGCCATGTGTTTCTATTAGGGAAACTTCATTGCTGGTAACTTCATTACCAGTATTTGTATACAGGTATCCCCAAGTTATGAACAAGATAGATTCTTTAGTTATGTTTTTAAATTGAATTCTTTTGTTCCAGGGGTGAATTTACCTTCCTAGAGGTAGATTTCTCTCACTTCCTTTTGTCTCATCCTCATTCTTAATTATGAGTTGTTTGTAAGACTGATGTTAGTAACTATAATTCATCTTTTAAGATGAGCACCAAACCACTTGGATTTGGCCTGCAGCTATTTCCAATCTATTTATCTCTTTGTTTTGCAGGAAAAATCAATCTGAAAATGCATGTGAATAGTCGCATTCTGTGCCGTGCTGTAGGGGGACACTGCAGGAAGTCTTGCCGTGGCCGTGAAATATCTGGTGGAGCATGCTTGACGAAAGTTTCCTGCTGTCTGGGTTATGATCTGGTCTGATTTTAAAAAGTAGCCCAAGGAAGATGGAAAGGGAACCACCAAACTACAACTGTGAAATGGCCTTGCCATCAAGATCAGTGGCTGCTCAACTGTTCTGAAATCTTTTCTTCTTCTTTTCCCCCCATTTTCAATAAACTTGATTGTGCATCCACTTCAAGAGTTATTCTTTTCATTTGGGTGAATGGTTTAAACATTGTCTTAGGGTTCATTTACACAATGAAATTAATGCAGTTTGACATCACTCCAACTGCCTTGGGACAGTGCTTTAAAGCCATGGGAGTTGTAGTTTCACAATGTCTTTAGCCTATTTTGGCACCTCACCAAATTACATATTCCAGGATTTAATAGACCAGAGATGAGTTGTCTGCTAAGAATTTATTTATCTTGATTGGAAAATGATTTCATTCCTGCTCCAATAGCACAGTATTTGCTATGTCATGAGTCTCAAGGAATATGCTCTTTATTAATACTTCAGGCAGCAAGGAATGCCTGCAAGACAGTTTCCAGCTTTCTTTTCACGTAAACGACAACCATGTCGGCGGCATCTACCTCCAGCAGCAGTGCAGAAAATGAGACTCCTTGACTGGATTACTGCTGTAGAAATAAAAAAAGAAAAATAATGATTTACACACATCCAAATATGTATAACTGTTATTTAAATTAATTTAACATTTGTCCAGCTTCACTTTAACAAGAAAATAAACAGACTTCACAAAATGGAGTAGATTGTTTTAAAAGCCAAGATCTAGAGCTATGTGGTAGTTTGATTCTGGGAGACCAGAGTTCAAATTCCCATTCAGTCCGAGGTAAAGGAGAGTTCATCTATTTTTACATGTAAACATCTAACTATTACATTTTTGCCAGATCACTGTATGCTAAATCAACATGATTATATTTAAATCAGCATGATTATGATTATACACCTGGAATATTGTGTCCAATTCTGGGCACCACAATTGAAGAGAGATATTGACAAGCTGGAATATGTCCAGAGGAGGGCGACTAAAATGATCAAGGGTCTGGAGAGCAAGCCCTATGAGGAGCGGCTTAAAGAGCTGGGCATCTTTAGCCTCAAGAAGAGAAGGCTGAGAGGAGATATGATAGCCATGTATAAATATGTGAGAGGAAGTCACATATTTATATGTGGGAGCAAGCTATAACCTTGGGATTTGTAGTTTTGGGGAAAGCATTTAGAATCCTCAGTCAGAGTGCTCTAGAGCTTCAGCAGATGACAAACCAAGATTCCATAGGATAGAACCATGGAACTGACATAAAACGAGTTTGATATAATATAGAATCATAGAATTGGAAGAGACCTCATGCCATGAGGTCAGTTGCCATGAGATTGTTGCCAGAGCTCTCCTCGTGCATAGGAATGACTTGCCAGAAGAAGGGGGGGGGGGGTGTCCAGGAACAATATTCCTCCTCCCCATTTTCCTGGTGCATCATTCCTACGCACTAGGAGAGCTCCGGCAGCAATCTAATGGCAGCTGGGCTAAGTTATTTTATTTTAAAAGGCTTTTAAAAGGGGTATTTGGGAGGGGGTGGGTGCTGTCTCCCTGTCCTCCAGAAAGTTTCTGAGAGGGGCGTCTGGATACCCCTCCCCCTCCAGAAAAGCACATGCTTTCTGGGGTGTGTGTGTGGATTATAACCCAGAAACAATAACATTTAATAAATACAATTACTCCTGGGTTAAAGGGCTGTCTGGAACTGCCCTTAGTAATTTAGTGAGAAATGTGCTACAACTATACATGGAGGAATGTCTCCCACTTTCATGAACTCAACTTTACAGAAGATTCAAATAATTAAAATAGTTCATTTTACTGTAACTGTACTAAAAGGGTATCTCCTGTCAGCAAAGGCCTGGATTTAACAAACTGAAACTTAATACAGACAAGACAGGTGTGCCAAGTCAGTCAAAAAGGATCAGGGAATAGGGTCTTAGACTATATTAGATGGGGTCACACTCCCTGTGAAGTCTTTGATTTGCAGCTTGAGCCTGCATATGTTGTTTATTGATCTTCTTACACTTGCATGTTTTCAAACTGCTAGGTTGGTAAAGCTGGGAGCTCACCCCGTCCCATGGATTTGAACTGCCAAACTTCTGGTTAGCAAGTTCAGCAGCCCAGCAGTTTAACCCGTTGTGCCACTGCAGCCTCTGTAATACACTCTGTGTGTGGTTGCTTCAATCTGAGCATCCAATATTCAAGATTTTTGTGGCCAGAAATATTGCAGGCTTCTGATTTTTTCAAATTTTGGAATACCTGTACTTGCATGTGAATGCATAACAATATATTTTGGAGATGCAAAATGGATGATTTTTAAAAAGGTAGGTGATATGGGTACATAGGTGTACATTAGGTTAAGGTTAAAATATTCCCTGAAATAACTTGATTAATGTCTCCATGGCTCAAGAGCTTTCATTTGTAAAGTTCCCAGATCTAGATCTAGAACTTTGAAGTTGCTGGTTTCAAATAACTTGCAACTAGAATTTTGATATAATGCAGATATTAGATCTGTAGCCGAACAAGAAATGTTTTCATTCCAATTGCAGTGTACCTGCATCCTTTTACTTCTGTAGTTGTTATTATTATAGTCCTTGCACCAGAATGGTGAATGAGAGACGGGGCAATGGGGACTATCACACATCCCATGCCTTAACAGTTGAAAGCAAAAAGGGATAAAGGAGGAGTATTCTACTTAAGAAGAATTACATAAAAAGTAGATATCTCAGACATTTTCCCCATTCTCTTCCCCCAAGTCACATGGCAGGGATAAAGGAGTAAACATGCTGGAGCTCAGGTCAATACCTTTCTTGTGTGCTTTGGGGGAGGGATTTGCTTACTGGGGGATAGAAAGCACATCTGGCTGTGGGACCACATCATGGAGGCAGTTGAAAGCACACCTGTATGGCCATAATGTTTTTGACCAAATTTCAGGTTGGCATTGGCACATTCAGGCCAGCATGAAGAGCCTCTGAGGCTTCAAGGATGGACAAAATGGCCAGATGTTTCTTGAACGAAAGGCTTCCATGCTTACAATCTGTCCCATACAATCCGCCTTGCACACCTCAGTCCTCTAGAAAGGGGCCACACCAGCCCTCCAGAACCCAACTGGTGACTATCATGCAGAGAAGACAGAGAAGGAATAAGATTTCAAAATTCCACTCACGTATTTCCCCTTCGGCGGCATTTTGGGAGTTTTCTTCAGATACTATGTTCCCATTTCCAGATGATGAGGCTTATAAAAACATACACACACGGTTAGAATTTGCAAGGAAACGAAATTGTGTATCACAGCCAAACTATTCAAGAAAAGAAAAAAAATGTGGAAGCTCATGGAAGCATAGGCTTGTCTGGTCTATCTGAGCTTTCTATGAAAGTATATGAGCAGATCAATAATGTATTAAGAAACACCAGGGATATTTTGTGTGTGTGTGTGTGTGTGTGGGGGGGGGGGGGGGGGGTCTAGTATATTCTAGCCCTGTGAAGGATTTGTTCATTGTTGTGCTGGTACGGCTGTACCAGGAGCTCCAACTTTATTTTCTTTCTGTTATCTGTTTGCAGTCATAGGGCAGGCCACTTGTCCATCATAATTGAGCTTTGGTTCCACCCCTTGTTCAGGGCTCTGGGTGGGAAAGGAGCCATTTTTTGGTCAGTCTCACATAAGGAAGCTAAACTATAGGACATAGACCAGCTCGTCCCATAGAAAAGCTTCTTTTCTCAAGAACATCCGGGGAAACAGAAACAGAAATTCCAGGGGAAAGGTCCCAAGGCTCTGGCTGAGAGCTCGCAGCCTCTCAGCCTCATAGCAATCAGAGGGAAAACAGCCCTGAAGTTTTCAAAGAATTCTCGGAGGGAGGACAGCATTACAGATCCACGGAACTCCAACTGAAATATCTACAAGCCTCGGCTGGTAGGTCTACTCGATACCTAGACGCATTTGGAATCGGTAGTAAGACCTACACCGATGAGGCATAGATAGTAAACAGCCTGGGAGAGGTTAAATAGGGTTTTTTCTTGCAGAGAAAGTACAGTTAATCAAAGTCAGTTACCAATCCATTGAGGACTAGACTAAGAAAGCCTTGAAGTGTTGTTTGAACCATTGAAGATTTGTTGTTTGTTCCATAATAAAGATTTTGTTGTATCATTAAAGACTCTAAAGACCATCACTTCAGAAAAATCCCCGAGAACATCTCTTTGAGGTCCCCTGGCTTCCCGCTGGGCTTAAAGTATACGTCCTATAGAAAAGACAGCTGTTACAGGCCCATCGTGTGACAGAACAATTGTTATGCAGATAAATTCACTTGGATTTCTTCTGACTTAGACACCAAAGTTGATATAGCTTTTGTGGATGTATCATTGGTATTTTGTTCATCCTGGACATGTGGACCGGACCCTTGGTGAGGTGAGAGCCATTACATGTATTCCAGATGCTTGTCCCTTTAGGCTCATTAGGCCAAGGAAGAATAATTGACTGAGAACTCCTCCTTGCATCAAGGCAAGTCATCTTGTAAAGAAACATTGTCTGATCCTATTTTACTTGATAACTACAGAACAGTCCCCAATTTTTCATTTTTGGACAAGGTAGTGGAGCATTTTGTACTGTCTGTGGTTCCTGGATGTGGTGAATGGTCTATATCAATTTGCATCTGTTACTTTCCTGATTTTGCGAGAGGGATAGCTTTGGTTACTGTGGTGGACGATATATGTGGGGAACTGGAAAGGGAAAAAAGTCCTTATGGGTTCTGCTGGATCTTTGAGTGGATTTTGGTACTATTGACTCTCTAAGTAGCTTCTCTAAGAAGGCTTGGATGCATAATCAATTCAACGGTTCCATTTTTTTCTGAAGGGTTACTCTCAGAAGTTGGTTCTGGTGGGATTCCTGTTTGCCTACTTGGACATTGGCCTGCGGAGTTCCTCTGGGTTCAGTCTGATCCCCCAGGTGATGAGAAACCACTTGGAGAGGCTTATAAAGATGGTGTGAAGTTTTCATACATTTTAGTATTTTAATGTTTAATGATTTTAATATTTATAATTTAACAGATTCACATTTTACTTGAGTATATATAGTAGCATTCTTTCACATTTATTGTTAGCTCCCCTGAATCCTTAAATTGAGGAAAAGGTGGGCTAAAAATCAAGTAAATAAATAAATATGTTGAAATCTACTCACCTCCTGTCTCTTGTTGTGGCTTGGCCTCTATCTGGAAAACTAAGAAAGCAAGAGCAAGGAGCATAAGGATCGATTTCATGGCCAGCAATCAGTCGGGACCTCTCAGTGACAACAGAAAAGCTAGCAAACTTTTGTAGAAGAGGACATCGACAACCCTGTATTTATACCCATTTTTGCCGCAGATAGTCAGATAAATAGGGTTGTGGCACTTGTTTCTTTGGAAGAATATATGGTATCCTGCTCCATATTCTAAAAGTTTGCCCATTAAGTAAACATTCCACTTGTTACTCAGAAATTGGTGAGACAATACTCACCCATTTGCATGGTACTTGTTTCTTTGGAGGAGCATATCAGATCCTGGTCCATTTTCAAAAAGTCTGCCCATTAAATAAACATTCTACTTGTCACTCATAAATCGGTGAGATAATACAGAAAGCTGCTATCAGTCAGTGCTGAGCATACTGGGTGCCAAGTAAGGGCCAGAAACTAGCACAGCAACAGGGGTGGCAGAATAGATAAGGGTAAATCAGGGTAAATAGATAAGGGTAAATAGATAAGGCCTTTTCGGTCGTCCCCCCCCCCCCCAACTCTGGAACTCACTTCCACAGACTGGAACTGCCCCTTCTATCTTGACATTCAGAAAGCAGGTGAAAACTTGGCTATGGAAACAGGCATTCGAAGAATGAGTCAAGATCCTGTGATATGGATGGATGATGACGAACAATAATTTTAGGATGATGACTGACCACTGTAATTATGATTGTACTTTGCTATTTTAATGTTTTAGTGTAATTTGAATTATGATGTTTTAATGATTGTTTGTAATATTGTTGTTGGAAACCGGCCTGAGTCCCTCGATGGAGGTGAGAAGACCAGTATACAAAATTACTCGATAAATAAACATAAATAAAAGATCAGTTTTAGCCAGATTGAACTATCTAGGCTCTATTCCTACTTCCATCACAAGTTAAATATATACCTTCTGAACAATTCTGTGACAATGAATGAATGAATGAATGAGTGAATGAATGAAACAAACTTTATTTATAGCCCATCCTATCTTCCAGAAGGGACTCAGCGCAGCTTGCAACAAAATACACAATGTCAAAGATTCAATGCTAACAGTAATATATAAACAAATAAAAAACAACTCAATAAATTATAAAACAATGAATGTGACGGCGCGGGTGGTGGCAACTATGTGTAGAACTGTTAGTTGCAAGGTTTTAACAGTTGTATCATGCTTAATCCTGCCTCTTTTACCCTGCTTATGTATAGTTGTATGGATTGGTTACTTATAGTCGTCAATCAGTACTGTTTGGCTCCACCTCTTCCTGCAGGAGGGGAGAGCTTCCTTTCTTTTCATTCTGCCATCAGAGTTCCTACCATATGGACGTGAGTAAGAGACTTGACTCTAAAAGACCCTGATTTAAAGTACCTCTTAGAACCAGCTCTGAGGTTTTTTACCCTTGAAACTTGTGCTTCATGTTCAGACCAACCTGAACAACACTGGAAATCTCAAGCACCTTCAAACCGATTCTTTTGGCGCCAAAGGAAAATCCTGAGTCTTCAAAACATAGGCCATCTGAACTGGGGTTGTGGTTTGCTCTGGCATTCACAGCCATTGAGGAAAGTGGAAACTTGGTGAGGCTTCTCAGCTTCAAACACCTTGGACCCAGGACTAATTGAGATTGTAACGTATATTTTCCTTCACCCCTCTGAAGTTTCCAGCTCATTGCTTTAAAGAAATAACTCTTTGTGATCAATAAAACTTATTTTGAGTTATTTACAGCATTTTGGGTTTTTGAAAGTTCCAGTTTCTTATAGGAGGAAAAGAAGCAATCCCTTGGGGGAAAGATGCCACGTCCATGCCTCCTTCATTAAGAATAATAGCCCCCAAGTGTGACGGCACAATGAAAATAAAGAAGACATAACATAATCAACATAATAACTTAAAATCTCATTTGAATTCCCTAAAATTGGGCTAAAACTGTTGGAAGATGGTGAATAGCAGATTAGCAGGGTAGATGCTAGCAGCTAGGAAAAGGTGCATATAGATGTACTTAATCCTCCTACTTTCCCTAAGCTAAAGTGCATACATGTGTTTTTAATAAGTTTTTGATGAAGAGGGGGGAGGAGGCAATTTTTATCTCTTTAGGGAGGGAATTCCAGAGGTGGGGAGTGATCACGGAGAAGGCCATCTCTCTTGTTCCCACCAACCACATTTGAGACGGGAGTGGGACCGAGAGGAGGACCTCCTCAGCCAACCACAACACACGTGTTGGTTTGTATATGGAGATGTGGTTTTTCAAATAGTCTGGACTCAAACCATTTAGGGCTTTATAGGTAGTGACCAGCACTTTGTATTTATCCTGAAATCAGACCAGGAGCCAGTAGAGCTACCATAAAATAGGAGTTGTCCGCTCCTTGTACAGCTCTCCAGTTAGTAATCTGGCTGCCAATCTCTGAACTAGTTGTAGCTTCCAAACTGTCTTCAAAGACAGAACCAAGTAGAGAGCATTGCAATAGTCCCAACAGATATGGATTACCTTGGCCAAGTCTGGCATCTCCAGGTATGGGCACAGCTGGTGCACAGGTTTTAATTGTGGAAAGGTACTACTGGCCACTGCCAACACCTGGGGTTTAAGGGTCAGTAATCAACCACGTAGTCCCTCTAAGCAAGATTTAACCAGCCAAGAGGGACACGGGTCGAGAGAACAAGTGGTTAATCGAACTGCAGTAATGATCCCGTCAACAGCCTCTGCGTCCAGCAGGATAAACTGGTCGAGGGTGGGCCCAATGAGTGGCCATGGAGTCTCAAGCTCATTCATTGTATCAATTGTGGTGGGGAGGTCTTGTCTGCAAAGTAGCTCTGAAAAGCCTCGGCTGAAGGGGCCTGATCATTACTGTTTGGGATGGTAGGGACCGTAGTCAAGGATCTAATAATCTTAAACAATTTGGCTGGGCGTGAGCTTGCAGATGCTATCAAGGAAGCATAGTAAACTTTTTTGGCTTCAGTGGTAGCATACTCGTTAAATAGCTTATAAGCTGATCTCGCTGCTTCGTCACGGAGTTAATGCCACACGTCCTCTAGCCAGCTCTCCTCCCGCTTTAGCAACTGCGATTCCTCGGTAAACCAAGGCAGAGAGGAAGGTCGGAGAGGGTGTCTAGGGGCGATCTCGTCTAGTGCATTGGATAAATCCTGATCCAGGACCCATGCATGGCTGCCAACCCCTGTTCCTGTTATCAGTAATTGAGTTGTGGCCATTGTTTATCCCAACAACCTTGTGTGAATGGTTTTCTTGGGCCGGCTGTGGAAGGTGTATCGCCCATGCACACGCAAATATAGTTATTACTCCAACTTTGCATTTCAATACTATTGGATATGGTAAAGAAGGTACAAGGGTGCACCTACACTGCGGAATGAATGCAATTTCATTACTATTTCAATCCCCACAACTCAATGCTATGGAATCATGGGAATTGGAGACTAACAAGATATTTGGCCTCTTCTATATGGGAAATCCATTGGCTGATTGGAACAGAAATGCTCTGGACTGGCTGGAGAAGAGCTACAATTATCCTGATAAACTGACTGTGGTGCCTCACTGGTGTTTACATGGGTAAGCCAGGCTGATTTTGCATCAGCCTTGCTGGACTGTCACCTCACCCTCATATTGTAATTGTCACTCCCAGTCATCCACAGACTGGGAGTGACAATGTTCATGGCCATTGAAGGTAGGGCTGGGCGGTTTCGTTTCGTTAATTTGTAATTCGTTAAAAAATTCATTAATTTTTCAATTACAAAACGATAACGAACCAGTCTGGAGCAATTTTTTTTAAAAAACGAATTTTTAAATCGTTTCGTAAATGTTTTGTATTTTGTTATTGTATTTGTTTCGTTATCGTTTTGAGGTCGTTTCGTTATTATTTCCGCATGTCTGGGGCAAGTTTTATAGTTGTTTTTGGTTTTCTAAGGGTTTTTATAGTTGTTTTTGGTTTAATTAAGCTTCAGAAGTTCCCCCTGTCCCATTTGGAGGTTTTGTAGCGTATTGTGTCGTCGCGTCCGCCATTAACGAATCGATTCGTTATTGTTTCGGAAATCGATTCGTTATTGTTTTGTAATTTTTTTCACATTTACGAAATTTCGTAAATATTGAACTTTTTAAAAGGAAAATTTTGTAATTATTTTAAATAACGAAACGCAAAAACCCCCAAAAAACGAATCGATTTTAGAAACAAATTTTTCCGTTGTTACCCAGGCCTAATTGAAGGCTCTTGGCCATTGCAAGCCAATGTGAGCTCTTGTCAATTGCAAGCATTCTTTTCTCAGATCAGCAGGGGCACCCATGGGATCCAGGATGAACACAGGTAGAGACCTTCTTCCTGATTGTGTAGACATCTCTGCAGAAATTGCAGAAAGTTTGCAAAGACCTCTGTCTATATCAGACAACAAGGAGGGAGTTTGGGGTTTTCATGCCCACATAGACTAGCTCTTTGGCTACAATCCCATAACCATGAACTCGGGACTGCAATAAATCTGAATAAGGCCACTTTATTATAGTTTTAATAAAGTGGTCTGTTTTCACCTTAGTCTTTGTTGTCTGATCCCTTTATTTTCATGCTTGGCCAGCAGTGAAATACAGTACAGCATCCATATCCATGTTTTAAATGTTCTGGTATATTTTACAATCCTATTTTAAATGTTTGTTGTAATTTTACATTGTTTCAATGGCATCGAATAGCTGCCCATGTTGTAAAGCCATCTTGAGTCCCCTTTGGGGTTGAGAAATGTGGGGTAGAAATGGCATACATAAAATAAATAAATAAATAAATAAATAAATAATATCCATGGGGGAGTTGTTCCTGGACTTTATGTGAAAATAATAGTGAACCGTATTGAAACGAAGGACTTCTGTCCCCATAATATCATGTTGGAGGACCAAGAAAATTAATAGAGAAAACATATTTTTGGAATATAGACAAATGAAGCTGCAGATACCTGCACTGCTGATATTGTAGGGGGAGGGGGCTTGATAGGAATTTGATTGAATGAAAAGACCAGATATGAGATGAGATGCCTGCTAAGAATTTATTGATCTTGATTGGAAAATGATTTCATTTCTGCTCCAATGACACAGTATTTGCTATGTCATGAGTCTCCGGGAATATGCTCTTCATTAAAACCCCAGGCAGCAAGGAATGTCTCTACGGCAGTTTCCAGCTTTCTTTTCACGGTAACGACAACCATATCGGCGGCATTTCCCTCCAGCAGCAATGCAGAAAATCTGACTCTTTGAATGGATTATTGCTATAGAAATAAAAAAGAAAAGTAATGATTTACACATACCCAATTATGTATATGTGCTGGTACGGCTGTACCAGGAGCTCCAACTCTATTTGCTTTGTTTTAAATGTTTGCTTGCAAGCCAGTGCCATGGTTCTGTCCTATGGAATCTTGGTTTGTCATCTGCTGAAGCTCTAGAGCACTCTGCCTGAGGATTCCCCAGACTGAGGATTCTGACTGATACTTTCCCCAAAACTACAAATCCCAAGGTTATAGCATGGAGTCATCGGGCACATCTAGACAGCACCTATAGTGAACTCCCTGCTGTGTTTTTTTCTCCCGGGGCATCCAAATGACACCCCTTGCAAAAGCAACTGTATTTGGCACAAAGTAGAAAAATCCTGCTTTGTACCAACGTAATTTATGTGCTGGAGAGACTCGGGCCTTTCCAGGGACCAGGGATCACGTTGTACAACTTCTGGTGCCCATCTACACCGCTGTCTTGGGTTTCTTCAGCTCCTGGAGCCAAAGAAACCCAAGACAGCCCCCGCCTATCCCAAAACCCCTTTAAAAAGCCTTTTAAAATAAAGTAACTTACCCAGCTTGTGACGGCACGAGTGGTGCCACCTATGTGTAGAACTGTTAGTTGCAAGATTTAAACTTGTATACTTGTATGGATTGGTTGCTTATAGCTGTCAATCAGTACCGTTTGGCTCCACCTCTTCCTGCAGGAGGGGAGTGCTTCCTTTCTTTTCATTCTGCCATCAGAGTTCCTACCATATGGATGTGAGTAAGAGACTTGACTCTAAAAGACCCTGATTTAATTACCTTTTAGCACCAGTTCTGAGGTTTTTTACCCTTGAGACTTGTGCTTCATGTTCAGACCAACTTGAACGATGTTGGAAGTCTCAAGCGCCTTCAAACCGGTTCTTTTGGCACCAGAGGAAGATCCTGAGTCTTAAAACATAGGCCATCTGAACTGGGATTGTGGTTTGCTCTGGGAAAGAGGAAACTTGGAACGGCTTCTCAGCTTCAAACACTTTGGACCCAGGACTAACTGAGACTGTAACGTATATTTTTCCTTCACCCCTCTGAAGTTTCCAGCTCATTGCTTTAAAGAAATAACTCTTTGTGATCAATAAAACTTATTTTGAGTTATTTACAGCGTTTTGGGTTTTTGAGAGTTCCGGTTTCCTATAGGAGGGCAAGAAGCAATCCCTTGGGGGAAAGATGCCATGTCCATGCCTCCTTCATTAAGAATAATAGCCCCCAAGCACGACGGCACACAGCTGCCATTAGATTGCTGCCGGAGAACTCCTGGTGCATAGGAATGACTTGCCAGAAGAAGGGGGTCCAGGAACAATATTCCTCCTCCCCATTCTCCTGGCGCATCATTCCTATGCACCAGGAGAGCTCCGGCAGCAATCTTAAGGTGGCAGGGTAAGTTATTTTATTTTTAAAGGGGTTTTGGGATAGGGGTTGGGGGCTGTCACTCTTTCCTCCTGGAAGTTTCTGAGAGGGGCATCTGGACCCCCCTCCCCAGAAGAACACATGTTTTCTGGGGTGTGTGTGTGTGTGTGGATTATAATCCTGGAACAATAGCGTTTGACAAACACAGTTGCTTCTGGGTTAAAGGGCTGTCTAGAACCGCCCTTAGTAATTCAGTGAGAAATGTGCTACAACTATACATGGAGAAATGTCTCCCACTTCGTGAAGTCAACTTTACAGAAGATTCAAACAATTAAAATAGTTCATTTTATTGTAATTGTGCTGTGCTCTGTCTCTGTTCATCTCTCTAGAAATGTGGGCACTTTCAAAACATCATTGTCTGATTCTTCTTCTCCCTCCAAATCCCGAGCACTTCCCTGTTCCCCTTCCTCTTCCGAAGATGAGGAATCTCCGACAGGAGGGTAGTGATGAGGCTTGTCTTATCTTTCTGGGGAGGGCATTCCAAGGCAAGGGGCCACCATTGAGAAGGCCTTCTCCCTTGACCCCACGAACTGTGCTTGATACAGTGGTGGGAGTGAGAGGAGGGCCTCCCTAGTATATCTAAGAGTCTGCGCCAGTTCATAGGGAGCAATGTGATCATAGAGACAGATGGGGCCCAAACCGTTTAGGGCTTTATAGGTCATAACCTGCAATTTGAATTGGGCCCAGCAGCTTATCAGTAGCCAGTGGAGCTGCTTCAATAGGGGTGATGTAATTTCCCTATAATTGGCTCCAGTTAGAAGCTACCCAACTCTTATTGATAAGATGTCATTCTATGTAAAGGAACCTGTATAAGTCCTTCCCCCAAGGAACTAATATCAGGATTCCTTTGATTAGTTCCAATCAGAGTAGTCATATTCAATCAACTTTGAATGATAGGAAAAAAATAGATATATATCCAAGGGATTAATGAGTCTACTTTAATTAGAATTAGCAATGTCCTTCAGCTCCATGTCAGAATCTAAATCAGTGTTTCTCAACCTTCCTAATGCTGAGACCCCTTAACACAGTTCCTCATGTGGTGGTGACCCCCAACCATAACATTATTTTCATTGCTACTTCGTAACTGTAATTTTGCTACTGTTATGAATCGTAATGTAAATATCTGACGTGCAGGATGTATTTTCATTCACTGGACCAAATTTGGCACAAATGATATGCCCAAATTTCAATATTGGTGGGTTTGGGGGGATTGATTTTGCCATTTGGGAGTTGTAGTTGCTGAGATTTATAGTTAAACTACAGTCAAAGAGCATTCTGAACTCAACCAACTATGGAACTGAACCAAATTTGGTACACAGAACTCCCATGAACAACAGAAAATATTGGAAGGGTTTGGTGGACATTGATTTCAGTTTTCGAGTTGTAGTTCACCTACCTCCAGAGAGCACTATGGACAACATTAATGGATCTGGACCAAACTTGGCATGAATACTCAATATGCTCAAAGTTTGGGAAAAATAGACCTTGACATTTGAGAGTTGAAGTTGCTGGGATGTATAGTTAATCTACAATCAAAGAGCATTCTGAACTCAGCCCATAAGGGATCTGCACTAAACTCGACATGCTACCTCCATGGCCAACGCTGATTACTAGCGGGGTTGGGGGGGCTGTTTTTGCATTCGGGGAGTTGTAGTTCACCAACACAAAAAAGAAAGAGAAGGACAGGCAGAGAGATATTCTGCCTTCTCTGCCAAAAGGGTTCCTAAGACCACTAGAAATATGTGTTTTCTGATGGTCTTTGGCGACCCCCCTGAAACCTTTTCACGACCCCCTCAGGGGTCCCGACCCCCAGGTTGAGAAACACTGATCTAAATAAAGAAGTATATTGTTATTGAGTGACTTCAAGTAATTTCTGATTTATGGTGACCCTCAGGCAAATCTATCACAGGTTTTCTGGGGCCAAAAGTGTGATACTCACCCAAGGTCACCAAATGGGTTTTCATAGCCAAGCAGGTAATCAAACACTGGTCCCCAGAGTCTTACGACCTCATCAGATGGAGGTGTGGGGCCGGGATCCTGCTGGGATGTAGCAGCTGGACTCTGTTTGGCTCTGTCCTAGATTCATCTGGGCTAAGAGGAAACCCTGGTGACTACCCGGGAGTCATTTCAATATGGCTTCTAGTTTTCAAATCTTCTCTGATTTTAGAAGCTGAAGACACAGAGACTTTGTTAGCTGGATGAAAGACCATAAGAAAACACTAGGGATCTCTAGAAATTGCTGAGAAAGAATTCGGCATAGAGAGAGCTGCTATCAGTCAGCACTGATCATACTGGGTTTTTAGGGCCAAAGGGGAACTTCAAATAAGGTTGTTCCTCACTTTTCTATGATGTAGGAATGGAATCAAAGGCATGAAACTGCCTGTCTCATTTCCCTGTAGTATCCAGTATTCTGCACAAAGAGATACAATTTGCCTGTTATAATGAATAGTTGAATACATAAATATTTCCCAAATTCCACTTGCCTTTTTCCTCTTTAATGTCATCTTGGGAGTTGTCCTTGGATGCCATGTTTTCATTTTTAGTTGAAGAGTCAAGATGAGGTTTTCCTTTAAAAAAATATGCAAGGTTAGAATCTGCAGGAAGAAAAAGTTATGTGGTGCAACTTAACAATTCAAAGAAATGAAAAAAATAGAGAAGTTCAGGGAAGCATGGGGCTGTCTCAACTGGTTTTCCAACTAAAAGCCAAGGCAAATCCAGAAGCATGCTCTGTGCTTTGTGTTTCACCTGATAATGCCATCATGTCAACAGCAGGTGAGTGGAACGCAACAAGCAGACTCAGATGCTTTGCACATGTGGAAAGACAACACTAAAAGACATGTTGGGTCTTGAATTCATTTTTTCAATCTATGGTGATTTTATCACAGGGTTTACCTGGCTAGACCTGTTCAGAAAAAGGTTTTCCCTTGTTTCCTATCGAGGCTCAGAGAGTGTGACTTGCCCATGTCCACCCAATGGGTTTCCATGATTGAGCAAAGATTTAGACCTAATTTTCCCTACATCTCCCCTGTGTAGTGTAGTCTAGAGGACCACCAACTACAAATTTCAATATGCTGAACACATCCGGGACTGTCTTTGTGCTCATTGGATCTTATCAGATGCTCTGCCGAAATGGAGTCCCACAAAGCCCATCATATGAGACAGGGCAACCTCTGACAGGACTCCATGGGACTCTGTTTTCGAAGCACAGAGAAACATAGCCCAGATTGCCTTTGGAGGAGTCCAGTTATATCATCAGATTGGTCAAAAGAAGTATGAACTTTTAGTATAGTGCTGGATAGAAAAGAAATATTTTCCAAATTCCAGTCACTTCTTGCCCCCAGTAGTGCAATGGGACAAACCCTTGTGCCGGCAGGACTAGTTGATTGACAGGTTGACGGTTTGAATCTAGGGAGCGGGGTAAGCTACCATCTGTCGAGCTCTAGTTTCTCATGTGGGAACATGAGAGAAGGTTCCCATAAAATGGTAAAACATCAATAAACATCAGTCATGCAGGTGTCCCATGAGCAACGTCCTTGAAGACGGCCCATTCTCTCACACCAGAAGCAACATGCAGTTTCTCAAGTCATTTCTGACATGGAAACAAAAACCCTTCTTGCTTGTTCAAAGTCATTCTGGGAGTTGAACTATTTGACTTAATTTTCAGTTGAAGAACCATGGTAAGTTTCTTCTTGTAAAAAAAATATGCATTGCTTGAAGAAAGGAAGAAAAGGTTATGTGGCACAACTTAAGTAGTCAACAAAAGTAAAAGCCAAGTATGTTCAGGGAGACATAAAGCTGTCTAAATTATCTGGGCTTACTTATTTGAGCACATCACTGCTGTACTACCAAGTACTTGGTGCATATGCAATAGAGACAGTGATGTCTGCTGGATATTACTCACCTTCTGAATCGTAAGAATCATAGACATTTGGGATGCCAAGGATCTCTGGCTTTGACTTGGCCTTTACCTGGAAAACCAAGAAAGCATGAGCAAAGAGCAGGAGAATGAATTTCATGGCCGGGAGATGGCTAGGAGCTCTGTGTAACTACAGAAATGCTAGCAAATGAATGAAGGAGAGAGCACTGAAACCCCTGTATTTATACAAGTTTTTCAGGCAAAGAGTTAGAGAATGTGGGTTTCAGAATAATCTATGTGACACTTGTTTTCTTGGACGACGTGTATGCAGTTCAGATTGGGTTTTGCAACAGAACTGAAAAGGATACTCAAACTCATTAAGTAAATATTCCACTTGTTATTCGGAATTTGGTGAGAGTAGTGCTGGACCACAAATTGTTCCCCAACTTTTTGTTTGCTCTTCCTTTAAAAAAGACTTATTTATTTTACTGCTTTCTCCTCAGATTTAAGTTTCTTCTGAATTGCCTTGGTCTTTCTGAGCTTACCCTTTCACTGTAAGTGACTATATGAATTATTGGTCCTAACAGTAGTTTTGATGACATGTCTCTCCTAGACTCTGTTTTTCCACCTGTTCCCCATTCCCTGAACTGGTTTTGGAAACAGCCCCGAGTCCCTCAGGGGAGATAGAGTGGTATATAAATGAAGTTATATTATTTCATTATAACTCCATGGCATCTTCTCCATGAATTCCTCTGTAGTGCAGAAAACTGAGGCAGAAATAACAACAACAACAACAACAACAACAACAACAACGACTTCGAGGATTTAAAGATCAAACTGCAAAGACTCTGGCTGATACATCACATAGTAATAATAATAATAATAATAATACTTTATTTATACCCCGCTACCATCTCCCCAAGGGACTCGGTGCGGCTTACATGAGGCTGAGCCCACAATACATCAGTAATACAAACAATAACAACAATAATACAAGCAATAAAATAAAACTCATAACAAAAATAAGCAATAAACATTAACAATAACACAATGACGTTTAAAAACCTATGGCTGGGCCAAATGTAATAATTAAAATTTTAAAGATAATGCTGAGCATGAACAGATGAAATATGACTAGGATAGACATAGTCCTAAACATTTGGGAAGTGTCTGACGTGTGATCAAATACAAAAGCCAGAATAGTGATCTTGTTTGCTGTGTACGGATCTTCTTGAGTATATAATAATAATAACAACAACAACAACAACAACAATAATAATAATAACAACAATAATAATGTGCAGCCTCTACAAGGAAGCAGATGAAACAATAGATCACATCCTCAGCTGCTGCAAGAAGATCGTGCAGACAAACTACAACCAGAGGCATAACACCGTTGCTCAGATGATTCATTGGAACTTGGGCCACAAATACCATCTGCCTGTCACAAAGAACTGGTGGGATCACAAACCAGAAAAAGTTACAGAAAATGAGCACGTCAAACTACTCTGGGACTTCTGAATTCAGACTGACAGAGTTTTGGAGCACAAGACTCCTGACCTCACAATCGTGTTAAAAAAACCAAGTATGGATCGTTGATGTTGCAATCCCAGGTGACATGATATGAGGATTTAAAGATCGAACTGCAAAGACTCTGGCACACACCAGTCAAGCTGGTCCCACTGGGTGCAGTGCCTTAAGACCTTGGCCTGCACTTAAACACAATCAGCACTAAAAAAAATTACCATCTGCCATCTGCAAAATGCCACCCTACTGGGATCTGCACACATTATACGCCAATATATCACACAGCCCTAGACACTTGGGAAGTATCCGACATGTGACTCAATACAACAGCCAGCATAGTGAACTTGTTTGCTGTGTACTAATTTTGTTGTGTATATAATAATAATAATAATAATAATAATAATAATAATAAATCTTTATTTATATGTCACTTTTCTCCCACAGTGGATACCCAAAGTGGCTTCCAACATGTTAAGAATACAATACAAAATCAAGCAAAAGTCAGCGTATAAATATAAAACAGTAAGTAGTCAAGATAAAACATAAATAGACATTTAAAACAATATACATTATTGTACTGAACCTTCACTGATCAGAAAGTTATGGAAAGCCCCTAAATTTGGGTGGGCGGCTAAAGACCTAGATGCCCATATTCACTCCATGGGGCTCTCCTGGGGATGAAAAGATGGCCAAAACATTAAAAAGACAACTAGAAGTTAGTGGATTTGTATTTCTCATTCTGAAAAAAAGAAATGATTTTCACCTATTAAACTGAATTGTAGCATGAAAGTGAATTCCTCTTCTTTGTCCTTTGTATTTTTGATGAGAATATAGTCAGAACGAGCTTTTGTGTGGGATATATTTTGGACAAAGTGTGCTTAGGTAAAATAAAATCAAGGAAATGACTGAACACCTTTACACTACCTCACTTTTGGTCCAAAGATGCAGTAGGCAAAGCATATCCCATTTTGTGGATGGCCCAATGCAACTCAATGATAATTTCCAGGGAAGTATACTAAAGAATTGTTTGGTGGGTCAGAAAACTCCGAGTGATACCATGTTCCCCCTGCCCAAGGCATGAGTAAGTATATGCATGAATATAAGGTGTTATGTGAAACTGAGACCCCTGAGAAGCTAGAACCCCAAGATCAGGGCTCAAATAGATGCTCTCTCATTAGCTCACTCAACCCCTGGGCAGCCGTGACTGATTTCCCTTCTTTCCATCATCATATAATATGCACAAGTTACCAGAAAGCACAGAAATTTCTTTCTCAGCCAAGTCCTGGGCTCAATAATGTAGATAATCAATCAGATGGCACATCAATCATTCAGGGATACCATAGATTCCATCCAGTGGTGATCCAAGCTCATGATCATAGCCATGTTCCTTACTGTTCTATCAGGGGAATCCCGTTATCCCAGGACCACTCCTCCTGATAGTGATCATGGATCATTTTCCCCATCAACACCCATTTCCCCTCCCAGAAAGCCCCCATCAGCACAGTAGGGGATGAAGTCCTACACAGAAACAGGCTCAAGAGTTCTTTACAAACCTTTATTAAGTTTCCCACCATATACTTTACACCAGTGGTTCCCAACCTGTGGGCCATGGCCTACTGGTGGGCTGCAAGACCCAAAATAAGTCTGTGGCTCTAGATTATAAAATATGGATTTTTGTGGGCAAGCAGATGGTGACTACTGGATGGCATATCAACTAGAGCTGATGTGGTCTATCCAAATACAATTTTCTGAATCAGCACCCCATATAGCTGCTGTATCGGACTGGATGAGAGCTAACAAATTGAAATTGAATCCAGACAAGACAGAGGTCCTACTGGTCAGTCGCAAGGCCGAACAGGGTATAGGGTTACAGCCTGTGTTAGACGGGGTTACACTCCCCCTGAAGACGCAGGTTCGCAGCTTGGGAGTGATCCTGGACTCATCGCTGAGCCTGGAACCCCAGGTCTCAGCGGTGGCCGGGAGAGCTTTCGCACAATTAAAACTTGTGTGCCAGCTGCGCCCGTACCTTGGGAAGTCTGATCTGGCCACGGTGGTCCACGCTCTTGTCACATCCCGGTTAGATTACTGCAACGCACTCTACGTGGGGTTGCCTTTGAAGACTGCTCGGAAACTGCAACTAGTCCAGCGAGAAGCAGCCAGATTGCTCACCGGAGCAGCGTACAGGGAGCATACCACCCCCCTGTTGCGCCAGCTCCACTGGCTGCCGATCCAATTCCGAGCACAATTCAAAGTGCTGGTTTTGACCTACAAAACCCTATACGGTTCCGGCCCAGTGTATTTGTCCGAACGGATCTCCCTCTACATCCCACCTCGAAGCTTAAGATCTTCTGGGGAGGCCCTGCTCTCGACCCCGCCACTCTCACAAGTGAGGTTGGCGGGGACGAGGAGCAGGGCCTTCTCGGTGGTGGCCCCCCACCTGTGGAACTCACTCCCGGGGGAGATTAGATCGGCGACCTCCCTCCTGGCATTCAGGAAAAAACTAAAGACCTGGGTTTGGGACCAAGCATTTGGACCCGCTGGCAGTTAAATTAAGGATCTGACGACAAGGACAATGGAGTGGAATGGATATATGGACTCTGTACCCGAGCATGAGACTGTCTTAATATTTTATTATGCGCTGATGTTTTTAATTCTAATTGTTGAATTGCTTATTGCTTTTTGTATTTGTATTATTGTCAATTGTTAGGCATTTAATTATGCCTCCTCTGTAAGCCGCCCTGAGTCCCCCCCGGGGTGAGAAGGGCGGGGTATAAGTAAATGAAATAAATAAATAAATAAATATAACCAAACTGAATCTAAAGATGACCCAACATTTTATACCCTTTCGGTATAAATGTTGGAAAGAGGTCCCTGGTCAAGTGATCCCTGGTCAAATGGTCCCTTGTCAGGTGGTCCTGGTCAAAGTGGTCACTGGTTAAAGTGGTCCCTGGTCAAGTGGTCCCTGATCAGGTGGTCCCAGTCAAAGTGGTACCTGGTCAAAGTGGTTCCAAGTTAAAGAGGTCCCTGGTCAAAGTGGTCCCTGGTCAGGTGGTCCTGGTCAAAGTGGTTTCTGGTCAAGTGGTCCCTGGTCAAAGTGATCCCTGGTCAAGTGGTCCCTGGTCAAAGCGGTCTCTGGTCAAAGTGGTCCCTGGTCAAGTGGTCCCTGGTCAGGTGGTCCCGGTCAAAGTGGTACCTGATCAAAGTGGTCCCTAGTTAAAGAGGTCCCTGGTGAAAGTGGTCCCTGGTCAGGTGGTCCTGGTCAAAGGGGTCCCTGGTCAAAGTGATCCCTGCTCAAGTGGTCCCTGGTCAAAGTGCTCCCTGGTCAAGTGATCCCTGATCAGGTGGTCCCTGATCAGGTGGTCCCGGTCAAAGTGGTATCTGGTCAAAGTGGTCCCTAGTCAAAGAGGTCCCTGGTCAAAGTGGTTCCTGGTCAAAGTGGTCCCTGGTCAGGTGGTCCTGGTTAAAGGGCTCCCTGGTCAAAGTGATCCCTGTTCAAGTGGCCCCTGGTCAAAGTGGCTCCTGGTCAAAGTAGTCCCTGGTCAAAAAAAGATTGGAAACCACTGCTTTACACCAATCACAGGTTGTAAAACAAGACAACAACGTATATAGTTTGAACCAGCAAGACAGTGGAGTGTAATTTGTTCCAATCAGAGCAATGTCTATCATTGTCAATTGTCTATAACATCTCAATATCTATAAACAGAGAGCAGGTCAAAACTGTGTTTTTCCATTGGCCTCCTTCTTTGATCAATAAAGCAATAATCATCTGATTTTGCCCTCATCTCTGCATGTCTTGATTGGAACTAATAGGAGCTGGCACTCTGGGAATGAACCCCCTGGATTCTAGACAACATGAGTTCCATGATGATGGAGGTCTTACCATAGTAACAATGTGGTGAATCTGGAAGGAAAACGGGCCAAAAACACAGCATTGAGGGCCACAGAAACAGCTAACTCTATTTCCTGGTGCTGCCCATCATTTCCTTTTTAGCTTGTCTAGAACTATGTTGGCATGTTGAATCTTGAAATATGTGTTGCAAGAGGAAAAGTGCCTCTTCCCCGGGTTCTTGACAAATCAATCCATTCTTAAGAAAAATCATCAGGACTGAAGTAGGCCTTCCTGGAAGAAGGTTGGTGCATGAGAAGTCCTTTTCTCTAGAATAGGCAAAACTATAAGCCAAATGAAAGGTTCTCAAGTATAGTTCTCAGCAGTCAGAAGGAGAGGTTGGAAAAAGAACAAATACAAAAACATGTACTTACATAGTTTGTGTTGCCTTCTTCTGAAACACAGCCACCCTACTTCTCCACATTCTACTATTCCTTTCTTTTCCTCTTATCATTTCAAAGTGCATACTTGGCATTGTGAACTATAGTTCCTGGATCTGATCTTTACAGCCACTTTTAACCCGTGGCTTGTCTACACCAGCCGTTTCACTTGAAGTAGGGCCAAAAGTGAAATCTGGCTGTCCAGATAATGTACAGGGACTTCCATTTCATAAAGCAGGGTAAAGTGGACTAAGATGAATTAGCCCCAAGTTAAGCAAAGTAGGGGAATTTTCCCCAGTTTCACCCAAACTTTGGAGCAGCCCCCTATTTCCCGAGTGAATATGCACAGCAGTCAGGCTTCAAAGTGAATTGGTTTCCTGTCAACATAGACCAGTGCTACCATTCAATTTTCCTTACACTTGTCAGTACAGGGGAAAAGGATAGAGCCCAATTGCCACAGCAATGCTGGTGATTTACATGTAGGCCTTTGTCAATCTGGCTGGACCATGAATGCTCCAGTGCACAACTATTGAGGGTTAGGGACACCCCATCTGAACACTTCTGTACTTCTGCAGTCTGGATCATTTCTTTTCTGGAGTGGCAACATAATATTTGTTAGGTGTAGAGATAGTACTAATGTGGCAACCTAAAGTCAACACACAGAGTCAACACCCTCTTAATTCAGTAGGTCTACTCTAGTTGGAAGTCTAAAACAGTTCACCTTAATTTTGAAAACATGAATACTATATGCACATGGTATTCCCTGTAGTCACCTACGGATGTGAGAGCTGGACCTTAGGGAAGGCTGAGCGAAGGAAGATCGATGCTTTTGAGCTGTGGTGTTGGAGGAAAGTGCTGAGAGTGCCTTGGACTGCGAGAAGATCCAACCAGTCCATCCTCCAGGAAATAAAGCCCGACTGCTCACTGGAGGGAAGGATACTAGAGACAAAGCTGAAGTACTTTGGCCACATCATGAGGAGACAGGAAAGCCTAGAGAAGACAATTATGCTGGGGAAAGTGGAAGGCAAAAGGAAGAGGGGCCGACCAAGGGCAAGATGGATGGATGGCATCCTTGAAGTGACTGGACTGACCTTGAGGGAGCTGGGGGTGGTAACGGCCGACAGGGAGCTCTGGCGTAGGCTGGTCCATGAGGTCACGAAGAGTCGGAGACGACTGAACGAATGAACAACAACAACAACATATGCACATGCTTCCTTGTAATGGTGTGATGTGTTTTCTCATGATACAATGTTCCCTCACTTATTGCAGGTGTTATGTTCCAAGACCACCCGTGAAAAGTTAAAATCCATGAAGTAGGGATGATATATATATATATATATATATATATATATATATATATATATATACCATTCTGATGGTGAGGCAGAAGTGAAGAGAGAGTGAAAGGCACAGTGCACCTTTTTTTGCTAGCTATAAGGAATAATAATAATAATAATAATATAATAATAATAGTAATCATCATCATCATCATCATCATCATCTTTATACACTGCCTCCATCTCCCCAAAGGGGACTCGGGGCAGTCTATAAGGCCATGATTTGCATACTGCTTTGTATCTCCTCTTTTTTTTTTAATGAATGAAAGCACTCCTCAAAACCAGGGGCGGCTCGTGCATTACACGAAGTAAACGGTCGCAGAACACTTTCTTTTTGTCAGGGGCACAGAGGCGCCTCTGTAAATGCCCCTCGACCACCACTTGAGGAGTGCCCCCTCAGCTCACAGCAGCCCTAGCAGTCCGGGGGGAGCCTCGACTTTCTTGCCTCGCTGCTGGGCGATCTTCTTCCCAAAGGGGCCGGGCCCTTGAGCCTCGCCTAGCCCTCTTGTTCCTGCTCCATCCAGCCACTGGATGCGCGAGCAGAGCCAGCGCTCAATCGTTCTCCGCGTTTGATCCCTTCCCCATGACCAGCTCCCTTTCTCAATCCCCCGGTGCTCCACCCGCCTCCTCTCCTCTCCCCAATCCGTGGGTGGGCCAAGGGGCGGAGCCGCCGCGCCTGGCCCGCTTTGGGTCTGGAGCCGTGTCTGAAGACCCCAGAGTGTGCACCAAAAGTCGCCTCTTCTCCTGACTTTCTCTTCAGCCATTGGGACCAAGAGAGAGAGAGAGAGAGCCCCTCCGGCTGGAGGTATCTCCCACCTCCGCTCCCTCCTTTGTTTTTGCGCCTACCTTCAGGAAAGGTGGGCATCTCCACCTGTCTCTCTCTCTCTCTCTTGGTCCCAATGACTGAGGAGAAAGTCAGGAGAAGAGGTGACTTTTGGTGCACACACAGGGGTCTTCAGGCACGCCTCCGGACCCAAAGCAGGCCAGGCAAGGGAGCAAGTGCGGCAAGTGTAGTTACTGGGATGTATAGTTCACCTACAATCAAAGAGCATTCTGAACTCCACCAATGATGGAATTGAACCAAATATGGCACACAGAACTCCCACGACGAACAGAAATTATATATCAATGATTGTTTGGGGGGGGGGGAGTGGGCGCCAAAATACTGTTTGCTTACCTTTAAAAATTACTTAGGGCCGCCTCTGCTCAAAACGATATGTAAATCACAGCCACCTTGATTGGCTGCCTCTCTCCCGAGGGGGAGTGTCAAACTGCCTTCCACACTCCATTGTTGCCATGAGGTGGGATTAGAATGCTGCTCTGGGCAATGGCAACCATTCATAAACTGGGAGGCAGCCTCACCTCCGAGCCTTATTGGCGGCCTTATTGGCGGCCCAAAAAAGAGAAGTTGTACGCTCCTTGTAGCCAGTCCCAGTTAGCAGTCTGGCAGCTTCTCTTTGAACTAACTGAAGTTTCTCAGGATTTTTCAAAGGCAGCACCATGAGAGTACATTACAGTAGTCCAACCGGGATATAACCAGTGCATGTACCACCATAGTCAGATCTGACAGGTGCAGTTTGTGCACTAGCTTTAACTGTGCAAAAGCACTTTTGGTTACTGCTAATACCTGGCCCTCCAGGTTCAGACCTGAATCTAGGAGTACCTCCAAAGTACAAACTTGTATTTTAAGGGGGAGTGTGACCCCATCTAATACAGACTGACTCCCTATTCCCAGGTCTCTTATGACTGACCAGGAGTACCTCTGTCTTGTTTGGGTTGTCTTCCAGGCACTAGTTTAATACAGGAAATGTTTCCTTGGAATTAGGTGGAAAGGAGTAATAGAGCTGAGTGCCATCTGCATATGGAATCATAGAATAATAGAGTTGGAAGAGACTGCATGGGTCATCTAGTCCAACCCCCTGCTATGCAGGAAAAGCATAGATGGCACTGCACTCCAAAACTCCAGATAACATCTCCCAGTAGTTTCATGTATGTGTTAAACAACATGGGGGACAAAACGAAACCCCAAGGGACCTCCCAAGCTAGTGGCCAAGGGGTAGAACAAGGGTCCCTTAGCACCACCTTCTCAGTACAGTCCTTCAGAAAGGAATGGAGCTATTGAAGAACAGTACCTCCAAGACCTCATGGAGTACAAGCCCTATGAGGAGTGGCTTATGGAGCTGGGCATGTTTAGCCTGAAGAAGAGAAGGCTGAGAGGAGATATGATAGCCATGTAGAAATATGTGAGAGGAAGCCACAGGGAGGAGGAAGCAAGCTTGTTTTCTGCTTCCCTGGAGACTAGGATGCGGAACAATGGCTTCAAACTACAAGAAAGGAGATTCCATGTGAACATGAGGAAGAACTTCCTGACTGTGAGAGCCATTCAGCAGTGGAACTCTCTGCCCCGGAGTGTGGTGGAGGCTCCTTCTTTGGAAGCTTTTAAACAGAGGCTGGATGGCCATCTGTCAGGGGTGATTTGAATACAATATTCCTGCTTCTTGGCAGGGGGTTGAACTGCATGGCCCATGAGGTCTCTTCCAACTCTATGATTCTATGATTCTATGGTTGAATGACAGATAGAAAAAGTTGATCTTTCCAATATTTGTGGATAATGGGTCTTTCAGCTAGAACAAGAGCATGCAATATCCAACTAAATTAATAATCTACCATGATACCTTGACTTGATTGTTTAATTCATTCCATGAATGGGCCCTTTCCTCATATTCTCTTTTTTCTTTATCATAGTCACTAAAGAGGGTCCAGTCTGTCCTCTTTATCGGGTTCCCGGTATTCTTTTTCAAGAAAAAAGTTAGTTCATCTATTTCTCTTACTTCCCTAATTTTTTTCCAGCCATTCATCCATGGATGGAATTTTATCCTGTTTCCAAAGTTTTGGTATAGTTATTCTCGCCCCAGTCGTAAGATATGTAAATAACTTGTCCTCATTTTCATTCAACTGTAACTCCTGATCTGTAAAGCCTAACAGGTAGTATTCCGGTTTCTTTTTAAATACTTTTTTCAGGATTTTTTGTATTTCCTCATGGAACAGCGACCAGTACTTCAATATTTATTTGCAAGTCCACCACATATGGTAAAAAGTACCAACCTGATGGCATCCTTTCCAATACTTATTGGAAGAGTTTTTATACATAAGAGCCAGGTTTTTTTTTTTGGAGTGGTGTACCATCTGTGGAACATTTTAATCCAATTTTCTTTCAAATCTATTGTTCCACATCTGTTCCTATTTTCTATTTTCTATAATGGTAGCTTCATCCTCAAATGGTCATTGAATAAAAAGGTGCCAATAGAACCAGAGTTATATGTGCTGGGACTTATAAATGACCAACATTTGAAAAAAAAAAACACAGAAGACTTCTATATTATATGGTAATGGTAATGACAATTTTATATGCACAAAAAAGTGGAAAGTCAAGGAGATCCTATCAACAAAAAACTAGTTGTTGAAGATGTATGGCTTAGAAGAGATGGGCAGGCTGACAAATTTAATCTAGGATAATATAACAGACCTTTAAGCAAAAATGGAAACTAGTGGTGAAATACTTGAACAAAAATTATTGTAGATTATCATAATAGTGGTTGAAGAATAATATAATTTGTGTTAAACAAAACTACTAGGCCTGGGTAACAACGGAAAAATTTGTTTCTAAAATCGATTTGTATTTGGGGTTTTTTTTTGTTTCGATATTTAAAATAATTACAAAATTTTCCTTTTAAAAAGTTCGATATTTACGAAATTTCGTAAATGGTAAAAAATTAACAAATCGATTTCCGAAACAATAACGAATTGATTCGTTAATGGCGGACGCGACCGCGAAATATGCTAAAAAACCTCCAAAACCTTCTGTAGCTTCCCTCTCTCTCTGTTGTTGACTGTTGGTGTGATATTATAATTTTTTTTCACTAATTAAACCATAAAACTGGCCCAGACATGCGGAAATAATAACGAAACGACCTCAAAACAATAACGAAACGAATACAATATCGAAATACGAAGCATTTACAAAACGTTTTTGAAAATTCGTTTTTTTAAATAATTGCTCCAGAATGGTTCGTTATCGTTTTGTAATTGAAAAAATTAACGAATTATTAACGAATTACGAATTAACGAAACGAAACCGCCCAGGCCTAAAAACTACATAAATTGACTCAAATTGGCATGTTTTTTTTTAGCTCCAACCTCTCAATTATTTTAAGTTGGATACTGAAGGCTATGTGTGCCAAGTTTGGTCCATGTATCCATTAATCCTTTGGGGATCAAACATACATACATACTTGGAGTTTTATTTCGATAGATGACAAGATATTAGATGCCACCCTAAAATGTATTTCAGATTGCTAAAAATGTTTTTGTCTGTGTTAAAGAAAGATATGTTTTAAAAATGCATTTTGAGACATCTCATATCACGACGATTTTAGGGCCCTAGATATGAGCTGTTAAGCAATAAACAGAATGCTTGTGATCTGTAATTACTGACAACATAAACTGGTTTAGCATTAATGAAATTACACTTTGAACAGGAGGAGAGCTGGTAATACTGCAAGATAACATCTTGGGTGGTATATCCAGCAGTTTTTTTTCCCCGGGGGGAACTGGTTCTCTTTGATGTTGGTCCAATCTATACACTTTTATCCTGATCACAAGCCCTCTATTTACTCTGCTCTTCTGGCAAATAATACCCTTGCTTCTTGTCTGTTGGACTGTTTACTTTTTCATTCAGCAGCTGAAATATGAAAAGATGGCCATTGACTTTAATGTGTCTCCACTAAGCATGACCAATCATAATGTTCATATATTTTAAATGGTTGTGCTTATGCTTTAATGTTAAGCCATTTTGAGTCCCCTTTGCGGGAAATAAAGCAGGGTATAACAACAACAACAACAACAACAACAACAACAACAACACAACAACAACACTGCTGGCATCATAAACTGGACGCAGGCAGAACTGGACAATTTGGACAGAAAAACAAGAAAACTCATGACCATTCATAATTCACTACATCCTCACAATGATGTTGACCGGCCTTCTGGGCTCCACCAATGATGGAATTGAACCAAACTTGGCACACAGTTCTCCCATGACCAACAGAAAATACTGGAAGGATTTGGTGGGCAGTGTCCTTTGGTTTTGGAGTTGTAGTTCACCTACATCCAGAGATCACTGTGGACTCAAACCATGATGGAACTGGACCAAACTCTACATGGATACTCAATATGCCCAAATGTGAACACTGGTAGAGTTTGGGGGAAGTAGAACCTTGACATTTGGGAGTTGTAGTTGCTAGGATTTATAGTTCACCTACAATCACAGAGCATTCCGAATCCCACCAACGATAGAATTGGGCCAAACTTCCCACACAGAACCCCCATGTGGGCCACAGCAACACGAGGCAGGGGACGGCTAGTCTATATAAATAAAAATGCAATGTTCATTTGTGGGATTAACAGAACTCAAAAACCACTGGATGAATTGACACCAAATTTTGGCACAAGACACCTAACAACCCAATGTATGCCCTTCACTAAAATTTGATTTTGTCATTTGGGAGTTGTAGTTGCTGGGATTTATAGTTCAGCCACAATCAAAGAGCATTCTGAACTCCACCAACAATGGAATTGAACCAAACTTGGCACACAGCTCTCCCACGACCAACAGAAAATACTGGAAGGGTTTGGTCGGCATTGACCTTGAGTTTTGGAATTGTAGTTTACCTACATCCAGAGATCACTGTGGACTCAAACAATGATGGATCTGGACCAAACTCTACATGAATACTCAATATGCCCAAATGTGAACATAGGTCGAGTTTGGGGAAAATAGAATCTTGACATTTGGGAGTTGTAGTTGCTGGGATTTATAGTTCATTTACAACCACCAATGATAGAAATGGGCCAAACCTCCCACACAGAACCCCCATGTGGGCCACAGCAATGCGTGGCAGGGGAGGGCTAATAAATTAATAAATTTCAATGCACACAACAATAAACAGCAATGGTTTAATTTGGCCCTAATGTTTTGTATGTTTTTCAGTTATATTACAATCATTTAAATTTAAAAGTCATATTGAGTCTCACTCAAGTTATAATAATAGTAAATAATAATAATAATAATAATAATAATAATAATAATACTATCGTAGCAGGAGAATCACAAAAGGGCATACTGTGAAGTCCCCAAATTTCTAGCCTTTCATTGTACACTTTTCTCAATTGTCCCACAACACTCCAAATCAATAATGATAAATAGATTGTATCTGAGATGTGTCAGCTGGTCAATGTGGGGTTTAACTGTCAAACAGATGGAGAGCAATTGATCTATTGGCAACATCTCCAGTATAAACAAAGAAAAGATGAAAGCATATGGAAATTGTAGGCGAGATCAGAGAGAGACTCAGTCTGAAAGGATAAAACAATCTGAGATATTGTACTATCTTGTATCCTGGGTCCTTATCAAGGAAATAAATTCAGTGTCAATGGGGAAGCCATCTTGGCTTCACTCCAATTGACCACTAAGTATATTTAGTAGCCAGTTGGAAATCTTACTAGAAGAATTTGCTATAATTGCTGGAAGTAACCCATTGCAATTATTTGCAGTAACAAAATAAAATTACAAAAAATGAAACTCAGTTGGATTCTCTTTACAGTTTCCTTCTTTTGCAGCATCCAGGCTGATGATTCAGTGCTGAGTCAAAAGGAGAATCCACAAGGAGAGGTTGTGGATGCTTTGTCTAAGCTTCAGGACCTGGAGGAACCTATTATTGTTGCTGTTGCTGACGTTTTGGAGAACCAAGGTAATTATGCAATATGGGGAATGTGAATCTTGTATATTTTGCAAAGTGTTATACCAGTGTTTCTCAACCCTGAAGGGGTCGTGAAGGGGTGTCAGAGGGGTTGCCAAAGACCATCAGAAAACACAGCATTTTCTGATGGTCATGGGGATTCCATGTGGGAAGTTTGAGCCAATTCTATCGTTGGTGGAGTTCAAAATGTTCTTTGATTGTAATGAACTATAAATCCCAGCAACTACAATTCCCAAAAGTCAAGGTCTATTTTCCCCAGGCTCAACCAATGTTCACATTTGCGCATATTGAGTATTTGTGCCAAGTTTGGTCCAGATTCACCATTGCATGAGTCCACAGTGCTCTCTGGATATAGGTGAACTACAACTCCCAAACTCAAGGTCAATAACCACCAAACCTTCCAGTGTTTTCCGTTGGCCATGGGAGTTCTGTGTGGCAAATTAGGTTCAAATCCATTGCTGGTGGAGTTCAGAATGCTCTTTGATTATAGGTGAACTATAAATCCCAGCAACTACAACTCCCAAATTACAAAATCAATCCTCCCCCAACCCCACTAGCATTTACATGTGGTTGCATTGGGTATTTATGCCCAGTTTGGTCCAGTGAATGAAAATACATCTTGCATATCTGATATTTACATTATGATTCATAACAGGAGTAAAATGACTGTTATGAAGTAACAAAAACAATGTTATGATTGGGGGTCACCACAACATGAGGGACTGCATTAAGGGGTCATGGTATTAGGAAGGTTGAGAACCACTGTGTTATACTCTTCTGCCCTGCTTAAAATTCACAATCACATGAATGCTTTAGATATGGAGAAATGCAGGTACTCCAGAGAAATCGAAAAGAGAAGTCGCTTCCATCATTATCATAACTTATAGATAAGGCATACAGGAAGCCTCTGCTTATCTGGTGGGAAATGGATTGAAGCACTTTCAGAAAATAGATCTGCATTTCTTTTTAGCTTGCAAATATATTTTAGCCACTAAAACCCCTAAATAATGTACTACATTGCATATATATATATATTGCTACAAGACACAGTTGCCTCACATTTGTTTGCATGCAAAAGCTAAAAACGCACACACAAGTATAACACTGTATAGTATTGGGGTGTTGTATGGTTTCCAGGCTGTATGGCTCTACTTTAGCAGCTTTTTCTCCTGACATTTCACCTGCATCTGTGTCTGGCATCTTCAGAGGAACCTGAAGATGCCAGGGGCCACAGATACAGGTGAAACATCAGAAGCAAATGCTGCTCAAACATGGCCATATAGCAAGAAACCACACAACACCCCAGTGTTTCCAGCTGTGAAAGCCTTTGACACTATCTGTGTGAGATATATATATATATATTAGGCCTGGGCGGTTTCGTTTTGTTAATTCGTAATTCGTTAATAATTCGTTAATTTTTCCAATTACAAAACGATAACGAACCATTCTGGAGCAATCATTTAAAAAAACGAATTTTTAAACACGTTTTGTAAATGCTTCGTATTTCGTTATTGTATTCGTTTCGTTATTGTTCTGAGGTCGTTTCGTTATTATTTCCGCATGTCTGGGCCAGTTTTATGGTTTAATTAGTGAAAAAAAATTATAATATCACACCAACAGTCAAGAACAGAGGGAGAGGGAAGCTTCAGAAGGTTTTGGAGGTTTTTTAGCGTATTTCGCGGTCGCGTCTGCCATTAACGAATCGATTCGTTATTG
Organism: Anolis sagrei; assembly: GCF_037176765.1. Classification (NCBI taxonomy): domain Eukaryota; kingdom Metazoa; phylum Chordata; class Lepidosauria; order Squamata; family Anolidae; genus Anolis; species Anolis sagrei. Next base: position 10,925,020 of record NC_090021.1, read on the forward strand.
TTTCGGAAATCGATTTGTTAATTTTTTACCATTTACGAAATTTCGTAAATATCGAACTTTTTAAAAGGAAAATTTTGTAATTATTTTAAATATCGAAACAAAAAAACCCCCCAAATACAAATCGATTTTAGAAACAAATTTTTGCGTTGTTACCCAGGCCTAATATATATATATATATATATATATATATATATATATATATATGCCAGTAAAACCCATAAATAATGTACTACATTATTTATTTATTTATTTATTTATTTATTTATTTATTTGTATACTGCTCTTCTCAGCCCTTAGACAACTCAGAGCGGTTTACAACAGTTTAGGTATACACAATACAAAATCATTAGGCATTTAAAAGCAATAGCATCACAAATCATTAAACATCAGCATCAATACATCAGTACATCAATATAACAAATCCATCAGGTCTCATCAATGAAATCAGAATCCAAACTCGTTATCCATTATTCCGTGTTCCGATAATCAGTCAATCAATCACACTGCTTAGTCGAATGCCTGTTCAAAAAGCCAGGTCTTTACTTTCCTCGGGAATGCCAGCAAGGAGGGAGTCGATCTAATATCTGCAGGAAGGGCGTTCCACAGCCGAGGGGCCACCACTGAGAAGGCCCTGTCTCTCGTCCCCGCCAGGCATGCTTGTGAAGCCAGCAGGATCGAGGGCAGGGCCACCCCAGACGATCTTAATGTCCTAACTGATTCATAGGAGGAGATGCGTTCGGACAGGTAGGTCAGGCCAGAACCGTTTAGGGCTTCAAAGGCTAAAGCCAGCACTTTGAATTGTGCCCGGTAGCAAATTGGCAGCCAGTGGAGCTGGCGCAGCAGAGGAGTGGTATGCTCCTTGATTGTCGCTCCTGTTAGCATCCTGGCTGCCGTTCGTTGGACCATTTGAAGCTTCCGAGCAGTCTTCAGAGGCAACCCCACGTAGAGATCGTTGCAGTAGTCTAAACGGGATGTGACTAGAGCATGGACTACCGTGGCCAAGTCAGGCTTCCCAAGGTATGGGCGCAGCTGCCGCACTAGTTTTAACTGTGCGAATGCTCCCCTGGTCACCGCTGAAACCTGGGGTTCCAGGCTCAGCGACGAGTCCAAGATCACACCCAAGCTGCGAACCTGCGTCTTCAGGGGGAGTGTGACCCCGTCCATCACAGGCTGTAACCCTATACCCTGTTCGGCCTTGCGACTTCACATTGCATCTATATTGCTACAAGACACAGTTGCCTCACATAGATTGCATGCAAAAGCTGGAAAAGCACACTGCACACACACAAGTAAAACACTGTATAGTATTGTGGTGTTGTATGCTGTACTCTCTAGTATTATTGTGTACTGTTGATGTGTGCCTTCAGGTTGTTTGCAACATACACCTGTCCTAAAGCAAATCAATGAGTTCCCTAGCAAGATTAGTTCCAAAGGCTCAGAGTGGATTTCCACGGTCAAGCAGGGATTCAAATCCTGTGCCCTGGAGTCCTAGTCCTGCATTCAAGCCACTAACTACATCTAGATAGGGAATTAGATATTATCTTTATTGAAAGCAATTATACCCAGTGTTTAATGCATCTGGTAGCTAAAACCTCTGGAACTGAATTGAGAAGGATTACAATTGATATAGGATTTATTGTCTATTTTTCATATTTACACTTGTCTCATTAGGATGCACTGAAATCAAGATTGAACAATATGATCCCCGTCTTTACTTGAGTCTAATGCGCACTTCAATTTTCAAAACAAAAAAAGTATTTTCTGACTAAAATGATAAAAGGTCTGGAGAACAAGCCCTATGAGGAGCAGCTTAAGGAGCTGGGTATGTTTAGCCTGAAGAATAGAAGGCTGAGAGGGGATATGATAGCCATGTATAAATATGTGAGAGGAAGCCACAGGGAGGAGGGAGCAAGCTTGTTTTCTGCTTCCCTGGAGACTAGGACGTGGAACAATGGCTTCAAACTACAAGAGAGGAGATTCCATCTGAACATGAGGAAGAACTTCCTGACTGTGAGAGCCGTTCAGCAGTGGAACTCTCTGCCCAGGAGTGTGGTGGAGGCTCCTTCTTTAGAAGCTTTTAAACAGAGACTGGATGGCCATCTGTCAGGGGTGATTTGAATGCAATTTTCCTGCTTCTTGGCAGGATGGGGTTGGACTGGATGGCCCATGAGGTCTCTTCCAACTCTTTGATTCTGTGATTCTATTCTATGATTCTATAATGTAATGCGCAGCAGCAAAAGGTGCACCGTCGTTATATGGTCATTACAGTTGCTGCCCACTTAGTATTCCTTTTTAAAAAACAAAAGTGTTAGCTCAGCCTCATGCAATGTCATAATTCACTCATATTGGTTCATTTTGAATTCATTCCATACAATAAACTTGGCTTGTTTTTTTGTGCAGGAGACTTTCAACTTCGGAGTGGCTTCAACTACTGTAGGCTTCAACTAAAAGGCAGCTGTTACAAGGGTCCTTGCCCTCTTGGGACTGTGACCATTGGGAAATGCCACCTTTACTTTTGGTGCTGCAAATGGTAAGCTGTATTTCAAATGAAACCACGTATAGGGTACTTTGCCAGCATGCCATTCCTATAGGAATTGTTGTACGGTGCAAAAGAATCCTTGGTTTTCAAACTGAGTTTGAATGACCATCTTTCAGGAATGTTTAAGGCAGTGGTTCTCAACCTTCCTAATGCCGTGACCCCTTAATACAGTTCCTCATGTTGTGATGACCCTCAACCATAAAATTATTTTTGTTGTTACTTCATAACTGTAATTTTGCTACTGTTATGAATTGTAATGTAAATATTACAATTCTTAAGTTTCTTAACTCGTAATGAAATCGTAAATAAATTACCTTTTGAAGTGATATTGACACGTTTTGGCAACCCGACAGCGTTTTTGCCATATCGAAGCCACGTCCGCCATCTTCCTTACGACTTCCGCTAGTGAATCGTAAATGCTGGGGGCGTGGCCTTCAGGAACAGCTGTTCTTACCCACGCCCACCTCTTTCCTCTTTGCATCGGCGGCTTTGTGAGGTGGGTTTTGCGAGGTGGGTGTGGCTACCTCCCTGGCGACAAGCGGCGATGCGGAAGAGCTGGCCGTAGCCACACCCACCTCGCAAAGCCACCGATGCAAAGAGGAAGGAGGTGGGTGTGGCTACGGCCAGCTCTTCCACGCCCTCAGCGACCTCCAAGGAGAGCTGTGCTTGGCCACGCCCACCTCTCCCTTCTGCATGGAAGCTCGCGGCAAGGGAAGGAAGGGAAACTGCGAGATTTCAATGGTTCTGGAGGGAGGGGCACCTTCTATTAACAAAACAAAGGAAGTGATACGTATTTCCTGGTATTTTCGATCTTGTTTTTCAAGAAAATTTCGGAAATAATTTCAAAATCGAACCACCAGTGCCCCCTATATACAAAACGAGTTTAGAACCATTTTTTTCCTTGATCAACCAAGCCTAGTAAATATCTGATATGCAGGATGTATTTTCATTAATTGGACCAAATTTGGCACAAATACATGATATGCCCAAATGTGAATACTGGTGGGGTTGGGGGGGAGGGAGTAATTTTGACATTTGGGAGTTGAAGTTGCTGGAATTTATAGTTAACCTACAATCAAAGAGCATTCTGAACTCCACCAAGAATGGAATTGAACCAAATTTGGCACACAGAACTCCCACAACCAACAGAAAATACTGGAAGGGTTTGTGAGCATTGACCTTGAGTTTTGGAGTTGTAGTTCACCTACATCCAGAGAGCACTGTGGACTCAGACAATAATGGATCTGGATCAAACTTGGCACAAATATTCCATATGCCCAAATGTGAACACTAGTGGAGTTTGGGGAAAACATACCTTGACATTTGGGAGTTGTAGTTGCTGGGATTGTAGTTTACCTACAATCAAAGAGCATTCTGAACCCCACCAATGATAGAATTGGGCCAAACTTCCCACATGGAACCCCCATGACTAACAGAAAATACTGTGTTTTCTGATGGTTTTTGGCAACCCCTCTTACAGCCCCCTTGTGACACCCCCCCCCCGGGGACCCAACCCTCAGGTTGAGAAACGCTGGTTTAAAGTGTCGATTTCTGCAGTGATAGTGAGTTAGACTAGAATATCCCTTGAAACAATTTAATGGTTTTATCAGATGTGAAGTAAATGGAAACATTCTCAGTGCAGATTTCATTTATTCTTTTCTAAATATAGAAAAGTTTCCTGTCTTTTTAGATATTATGCAGAAGGCACCCTATTTCTCCCAACATGTTTATGTTCTCTGACTGATTGCAGACATTTTTTCAACCTTTTCTAAATCTTCCACAAATCAGATTTGGGCAATGTGTGAAGATTTTATTTATTTCTCTTTATGCAATGCTGATTGGATTTCAATGCTGGTTGTATAACAAGAAAACCTACTTTCCCTGGCCCACATTTTAAGCTGCTGTACCCCCATCCATTGGCCATTTACTATGGATGGGGAAAAAAATCTTTGAAAATGTTCAAAAAGTGACCAAAAGTGTTGTGAAACCCTCACTAGAAGGATCCTGTCTTCACAATTCAGTACTTTTGTACAAAATTCATGTTTGTTTTGAATTTTGTGCTTCGTAATAAATATTTCTAGTTCAAATATTATTTTATACAAAGAATATGCTGTTAACTGAAGAAAACAGCCACATGACAGTTTTTCAGAAGTCCCAAATCAAAAATCTTATTTATTTACTGTTCTTATACCTCGCTACCATCTCCCGCAGGACTCAGTGCGGCTTGCAGAGGCCAAGCCCAACAACATCATAAAAAAAACAACAGCAAAACAATAAATAACTCATAAGAAGCAAAACAATACAATAATAACACGACACATTTAAAAACATGAGGCAGGGCCAAATGTGAAAATTTAAAATTAAAAAGCTGGGAAGGAGATAGGAGGGGTGTTTTGGGATTATGAATTTTGGCTATGACCCCAGGACTTGACGAAGCGGATTTTTAGTATAAGTATATGTTATGTTGTACTGTCTAGTCTGTACTGTCGTGATTTATTGTACACTGTTCCTTTCTGTTACTGTTCACCGCCCCGAGTCGCCCTCGGGCTGAGAGGGGCGGTCAATAAATGCAATAAATAAATAAATAAATAAAATAGGTGGACATGCAGACAATTCTAAATCTCTCATAAGGTGCATTAAGGACGTATTGCTTAAGATTCCTTATTCTGAGAAGGCACACTAGAACAACCATGTTTTCAAGCTCCTGCCGAAGACTGCCAATGTTGGGGCCTGCCTCATGTCCTTAGGGAGGGAGTTCCAGAGTCATGGGGCCACCACCAAGAAGACCCTGTCCCTCGTTCCCACCAATCGCGCCTGTGAAGCAGGTGGGATCGTGAGCAGGGCCTCTCCAGATGAACGAAGAGATTGTGTGGGTTCGTATACAGAAATGCAGTCATGGAAGTAGATGGGTCCCAAACCGTTTAGGGCTTTGTAAGTAAGCACCTGCATCTTGAATTGGGCCCGGAAAATGAATGGCAGCCAATGGAGCTCCTTAAACAGGGGGGTTGACCTCTCCCTGCAAGGAACACCAGTTAACAGCCTGACTGCCACCCGCTGTACCAACTGGAATTTCCACGCCATTTTCAAGGGCAGCCCCATGTAGAGTGCATTACTGTAGTCCAATCTAGAGATGACTAAGGCATGGACCACCCCGGTATGAGGTACGGTCGCAGTTGGCACACGAGTCTCAATTGCGCAAAGGCCCTCCCAGCCACCACCGACGCCTGAGCTTCAAGCATCAGTGATGAGTCCAGGAGGACACCCAAACTTCAGGGGGAGAGCAACCCCATCCAGCACTGGTTGCCACCCTATACCTTGATCTGGTTTACGATTGACCAGGAGGACCTCTGTCTTGTCAGGATTAATCTTCAGCCTGTTCCTCCTCATCCAGCCAGCCACAGCAGCCAGGCACTCGTCCAACACCCGAGGGGCTTCCTTGGCATTAGGTGGAAAAGAGTAATAGAGTAAAATCTTCAAATCCTGAATTGGAAATAGCCTCCAAAACTGCATTGATTTCAAAGATGTTCTTGCAATTTGTAGAAAATTAGATTTCCTCCTACTGCAAACCCAGAGATCAAGGAAAGGAACATATTTTTGCTTCCTGGAAGCTCCTTGCCTCAGCTCATGATACATCAGGTTGTCTCCCACCTCCTATTCAGGTTACATTACAGTTAATGAAGAAACTTTTAAATAGGTGACATTAAATCAAGTTGTCCATAGTTACCCACACTACTGTTTGGTCTCACTATTTCATTGTTTGGTCAGCAATTACTGAAATTACTCATTACGATACTTTGAGAAGAAATTTAGTGAGATTTTTTTGCCAATGCTGTTTACTTCCACTAGAGAGCATGATAGGCCAGCAGAAAAGCATCCAACAACATCCTGGAGCATGGGATATCCAGAAGAAGATTTGTTGTGAATCTACCTATAGCAAGTAGGGCTGTGCAGTTTCGTTCGTTAATTTCGTAATTCGTTAATAATTCGTATTTAAAGTGGTTTACGATCCGATATTGAACCATTCAGGAGCAACTAAAAATCAAAATGAATTTTTAAAATTTATTTCGCAATTGTTTCGTAATTGTTTTGTAATTGTTTCAAAATTGTTTCGAAATTGTTTCGTTATTATTTCGTTATTATTTTCGTATGTCTGGTGCAAGTTTTATAATTGTTGTTGTTTTATCAGTGATAAAAAAATAAATTATCACACCAACAGTCAACAACAGAGGGAGAGGGAAGCTTCAGAAGTTCCCCCTGTCCCATTTGGAGGGTTTTTTAGCATATTGTGCGATCGCGTCCGCCATTAACGAATCGATTCGTTATTGTTTCGAAATTGTTTCGAAATTGTTTCGTGATTTCCGAAATTTCGTAAATATCAAACTTTTTTAAAGAAAAAATTCGGAATTCTTTTAAATAACGAAACGCAAAAACCCCCTAAAAACGAATCGAGTTTAGAAACAATTTTTTCCATGGTTGCCCAGCCCTAATAGCAAGGTAGGTGAACAAAGCTTTTCTTTCTCATTGTCATTTGTTTGATGGGCTGCAGCAGCTTAAAAGGTGGGTTTGGGGATGTGGGAAATATATGTTATAACTCTATTTATGCAGAATAATATGATCCAAAGTATCAAACATTATTATTTTATTTCATTTGTTAACAAATTATCATAATGTAATAAAATACTAAAATTATTACGAATTTGATCTCTAATAATAATTGACTACAAACATTGTGAGAAATTATATTTTTTTAAATTTTAGCCATATGCTAGCAGAAGGCAGAAATCTTCAGATTTCTATATACAGTAGAGTCTCGCTTATCCAACTTTCGCTCATCCAACGTTCTGTATTATCCAATGCAATCTGCCTCCCACCACAGCTGTTTTGTGATGTTTTGGTGCTAAATTCGTAAATACAGTAATTACTACATAAAGTTATCGTGTACTGAACTGCTTTTTCTGTCGATTTGTTGTAAAATGTGTTGTTTTCATGCTTAACTTGTAAAATCATAACGTAATATGATATGTAATAGGCCTTTCCTTAAATCCCTCCTTATTATCCATCATTTTCGTTTATTCAATGTTCTGCTGGTCCATTTATGTTGTATAAGTGAGACTCTACTGTATTATTAGAAATTTGGGGACCAATTTGATGAGCTGTCTCTCAGTCAGTCCAAGAAAACCGAGCACATTTCCCCAAGCACAGTAAGTTTCTTGAGTATGGTTAACTCACATAAGATATTTATTCATCTCCATCCTATTATGAGAAAGTGAGGATTTTTTTAAAAAATCAGATTACAAATTGTAATTCAGGAAACTAGAATGCTTCACCTTACATGACAATATTTCTGTTGCACATAAAATAATGCTTTCTTTTCTTCTTTAACAGAAAGAAGAAATGTGGTGGATTACAAAGCTGTTTGGTTGGTCTATCATGAGAAATGCGAAATTTGGTTAGTTTGGGCTTTACAGGATCTAGGCTTAAACTTAGAACTGACAACCTCAGACATCTTTCTCTCTTTTCATAATAAAGGTGATCATTTTTAATAAGACAAGTTTTTGCTTCCTTATTTTTCAACATGCATGCTTCCATATTGCGACATAAAAATAATTTGTTTCATTTCATTTTCCAAACTCATATTCATCATCTAAGTTTCTCCCCTCTCCTGATTGGGGCTTTCTGATGCTGAGCAGAATTCTGGGAAATGTAATTTAGGGCAGGCCCTTTTGAATTCTCTCTCATACGGCTCTTTGGCTTCCAAAACTACATTTCCCAGAATTCTGTGCTTTCTCAGCCTTTTTTCCAGTGAACTCTGCTTTTTCCCTGCTACATCCCCCTCCTAATGGTGAGAGGCCATTAATTTAAAGAGGAAAGGCAGCCTGTTTGTCTTTGCTTTGCTTCCTTGCACTGAAACGAAACTGACTTTGGGAGGCTCCAAGGTTTACAAAATTAACAAAAAGTATTTATTTATTTATTTAGCAATTTTGTATACCGGTCTTCTCCCCTCTATCAGGGCCGGTTTCCAACAATAAAATCACAAAACAATCATTAAAAAATAATATAATATATTCAATTAAAACGTTATAACAGCAAAATGCAATCACATAATAACAATGGTCAGTCGTCATAGTGAATTCGTTGTCCATCATTCATCGTCATCTATCCGATCACAGAAATATTGATTCACTCGTCGAAAGCCAAACCCCATAGCCAGGTTTTCACCCGTTTTCTGAATGACAGAATGGAGGGGGCAGTTCTGATCTCCAGTGGGAGAGAGTTCCAGAGTCGAGGGGCCACCACCGAGAAGGCCCTGTCCCTCGTCCCCACCAGACGCACCTGAGAGGCCGGTGGGACCGAGAGTAGGGCCCCTCCAGATGATCTTAACAACCTAGATGGTTCATAGGGGAGAATATGTTCGGACAGGTAAACTGGGCCGGAGTCGTTTAGAGGTTTATACGTTAACACCAGCACTTTGAATTGTGCTCGGAAGCTAATTAGCAGCCAGTGGAGCAGGCGCAACAGAGGAGTAGTATGCTCCCTGTACCCTGCTCGTATTAGCATTCTGGCTACCGCACGTTGGACTACATACATAGTCTCAAGTATTGAATAAGTTTCCATTCTTAAGTTTTTGGTACGTGCCATGCCCACATGTCGGTTATCGCCTCGTAAGTACAAATTTAATGAATATGATTCGACTTGCAAGGATTAACGATAATTTTACACAGTCCTAAGAGATAGCCAAATGTATAGCACATTGCAAAAACCCAGTCTAGAGGTTACCAGTGCATGAACTATTATCTCTGGAGTTTCCATTTCTAAGAAAGAGTGGAGAGTGGGTATCTGCCAAAGCTGATAGTAAGCATTCCTGACCAGGACATAACTCTTTGCTGGCATTTGGATATATGGATCCAGGAGTACAACCAAGTTTCAAACATAGTCTCATTCAGAAATGGTTGACACACCTCCACCCACAGATTTGGACCCTTGATGACAAGCACCTCTTATTTGTCTGGTTTCATTTTGAATTTGTTTTTCCTCATGATGAAATTTGGAAACTTAGAATCATAGTTTAATAGAGTTGGAAGAGACCACATGGACCATCTAGTTCAACCACCTGCCATGCAGGAAAGCACAATCAAAGTATCCCTGACAGATGGTCATCCAGCCTCTCTTTAAAAGCCTTTGATACGTTTTCAATGGCATATAGTGCATCTGTAAAAGATTGGTCTACCCTTCAGGGTTGGTGTAAAGGCAGTAAACAGGCTTGGCTTGGAAAAGCTAAGGAGAGCAGGGGGGTGGCGCGATCAGGCAGCTCCATAGCAGTCTGGTTGGCTGATGAAGTTAGAGGGAATTTCTTAGCAACTGGAGATGGGTGGAGCCAGAGGAAAAGAAAGGAGCTAATGCAGCCAGAGGCTTGTCAGTTTGGAGTTGGGAGTGGGGAGTTGGGCGTTTGGTGTGTGAAGAGCAGGTTAGGAGATTTGAAGGGAAGGAAAAGTTTTGGGAACTGTTTGTTAGAAAGATACCTCTTTGAGGAAAATACTTAAGAGCCTTCAGGGAGAAGGAGTAGGCCTCTATAGTGTTAGAGTGCTGGTGTGGAAAGAGGATTCAAAAGGTCCAAAGTAACCTGTTTATATTCCTTTGTGTGGAATATTGCTTTTGTTGTTGTTGTTGTTGTTCATTCGTTCAGTCGGCTCCGACTCTTCGTGACCTCATGGACCAGCCCACGCCAGAGCTCCCTGTCGGCCGTTACCACCCCCAGCTCCCTCAAGGTCAGTCCAGTCACTTCAAGGATGCCATCCATCCATCTTGCCCTTGGTCGGCCCCTCTTCCTTTTGCCTTCCACTTTCCCCAGCATAATTGTCTTCTCTGGGCTTTCCTGTCTCCTCATGATGTGACCAAAGTACTTCAACTTTGTCTCTAGTATCTTTCCCTCCAGTGAGCAGTCGGGCTTTATTTCCTGGAGGATGGACTGGTTGGATCTTCTCGCAGTCCAAGACACTCTCAGAACTTTCCTCCAACACCACAGCTCAAAAGCATCGATCTTCCTTCGCTCAGCCTTCCCTAAGGTCCAGCTCTCACATCCGTAGGTTACTACAGGGAATACCATGGCTTTGACTAGGCGGATCTTTGTTGCCAGTCTGATGTCTCTACTCTTTACTATTTTATCGAGATTGGACATTGCTCTCCTCCCAAGAAGTAAGCGTCTTCTGATTTCCTGGCCACAGTCTGCGTCTGCAGTAATCTTTGCACCTAGAAATACAAAGTCTGTCACGGCCTCCACGGTTTCTCCCTCTATTTTCCAGTTGTCAATCATTCTTGTTGCCATAATCTTGGTTTTTTTGACGTTTAGCTGCAACCCGGCTTTTGCGCTTTCTTCTTTCACCTTGATTAGAAGGCTCCTCAGCTCCTCCTCGCTTTCGGCCATCAGAGTGGTGTCATCTGCATATCTGAGGTTGTTAATGTTTCTTCCAGCAATTTTCACCCCAGCTTTGCATTCATCCAGCCCTGCACATCGCATGATGTGTTCTGCATACAAGTTAAAAAGGTTGGGTGAGAGGATGCAACCTTGCCGTACACCTTTCCCAATCTTGAACCAGTCTGTTGTTCCGTGGTCAGTTCTGACTGTTGCTACTTGGTCCTTGTACAGATTCCTCAGGAGAGAGACAAGGTGGCTTGGGATGCCCATCCCACTAAGAACTTGCCACAATTTATTATGATCCACACAGTCAAAGGCTTTAGAATAGTCAATGAAGCAGAAGTAGATGTTTTTCTGAAACTCCCTGCCTTTCTCCATTATCCAGCGGATATTGGCAATTTGGTCTCTCGTTCCTCTGCCTTTTCTAAACCCAGCTTGAACATCTGGCAACTCTCGCTCCATGTATTGCTGGAGTCTTCCTTGCAGGATCTTGAGCATTACCTTACTGGCATGAGAAATAATGGCCACTGTACGGAAGTTTGAGCAGTCTTTCGCATTTCCCTTTTTTGGTATGGGGATATAAGTTGATTTTTTCCAGTCTGATGGCCATTCTTGTGTTTTCCATATTTGCTGGCAAATGGCATGCATCACCTTGACAGCATCATCTTTTAAGATTTTAAACAGTTCAGCTGGGATCCCATCATCTCCTGCTGCCTTATTGTTAGCAATGCTTCTTAAGGCCCATTCAACCTCACTCCTCAGGATGTCTGGTTCTAATTCATTCACCACACCGTCAAAACTATCCTCAATATTATTATCCTTCCTATACAGATCTTCTGTATAGTCTCGCCACCTTCTCTTGATCTCTTCAGCTTCTGTTAGGTCCCTGCCATCTTTGTTTCTTATCATACCAATTTTTGCCTGAAATTTACCTCCAATGTTTCTAATTTTCTGGAAGAGGTCTCTTGTCCTTCCTATTCTGTTGTCTTCTTCCACTTCCATGCATTGCTTATTTAAAAATAGTTCCTTATCTCTTCTGGCTAACCTCTGGAATTGCGCATTTAACTGGGCATATCTCCCCTTATCCCTGTTTCCTTTTGCTTTCCTCCTTTCTTGGGCTACTTCCAGTGTCTCAGCAGACAACCATTTTGCCTTCTTGGTTTTCTTTTTCTTTGGGACGTACTTTGTTGCCGCCTCCTGAACAATGTCGCGGACTTCTGTCCATAGTTCTTCTGGGACTCTGTTTGCTAAATCTAGTCCTTCAAATCTGTTCTTCACTTCCACTGTATATTCGCTAGGAATGTTAGTGAGATCATATCTAACTGGTCTGTGTATTTTCCCTGATCTCTTTAGTTTTATTCTAAATTGGGCAATAAGAAGTTCGTGATCTGAGCTACAGTCAGCCCCAGGTCTTGTTTTCACCGACTGGATGGATGTCCGCCACCTTTGGCTGCAAAGGATGTAGTCAATCTGATTTCGGTGTTGACCGTCTGGAGAGGTCCATGTGTAAAGCCGTCTTTTGGGTTGTTGGAAGAGAGTATTCGTTATACACAGCGAGTTTTCCTGGCAAAATTCTATCAGCCTGCGTCCCGCTTCATTTTGTTCTCCCAGACCATGCTTGCCTGTGATCCCAGTTGTCATTTGACTTCCCACCTTGGCATTCCAGTCTCCTGTAATGAAAATAATGTCTCTTTTTGGTGTATTATCCAGTAGGTCCTGCAGATCCTCATAGAACTGATCTACTTCTGCTTCTTCAGCAGCTGTGGTTGGGGCATATATTTGGATCACTGTAATGTTGAAAGGCTTTCCTTGCACTCGAATTGAGATCATTCTGTCATTTTTTGGGTTGTATCCAAGCACCGCTTTAGCGAATTTCTTATTAATTATGAAGGCTACTCCATTTCTTCGATGTTCCTCTTGTCCGCAGTAGTAGATCTGGTGGTCATCTGATGTGAAGTGGCCCATTCCAGTCCATTTCAGTTCGCTGACCCCCAGAATGTCTATCTTTAGTCTTGACATCTCACCAATAACAACATCCAATTTGCCCTGGCTCATAGATCTTACATTCCAGGTTCCTATGGTGTGTTGATCTTTAGAGCATCGGATTCGTCGTTCGCCTCCAGTACCGTCGGCCGCTAGCCTTCCTTTCGGCTTTGAGCTAGCTGCGTCATCACATCTGGGGCTAGTTGAACTTATCCTCTGCTCCTCCCCAGTAGCATTTTGGCCATCTTCCGACCTGGGAGTCCCATCTTCCAATGGCATACCGACATATCTCTGATTGTACTGGTCCATTTAGTTTTCTTGGCAAGGATACTGGAGTGGTTTGCCATTGCCTTCCCCAGGGATCACGCTTGGTCTGACCTCTCTGCCACAACCGTCCCGTCTTGGGTGGCCCTTCACGGTTTCGCTCATGACATCATTGAGGTGCTCAAGCTCCAGCGCCCCGACAAGGCGGTGATCCTTTGCTGGAGATATTGCTTTTAATAAACTCAAGTTATAAGACCATTCTCTATACAAGTAAAGCCTGTCAATTTATTGAAACCATTACACGGCTGGCGGGGACGAGAGATAGGGCCTTCTCGGTGGTGGCCCCTCGACTGTGGAACGCCCTTCCCACGGACATTAGACTAGCTCCATCATTAATGGTATTCCACAAAAAAGTGAAAACCTGGTTGTTTGAGTAGGCGTTCGAATAGTCAGTGCAATGAGTGTAATGAACATAGGAATGGAACAATGGATGACGGATGTGGATCATGTTTTTCAGTGACGAGACGCTAGTGAATGGCTATTGTTGTTAATTGTATACTTTTCTATAATATGTTATGATATTAACTGTTTTTTATACCGTGTGTTGATAGCATTGAATTTTTGCTGTTCTTGTTAATCGCTGTGAGTCGCCAAAGGGCTGAGAACAGCGGTATACAAATAAAGTAAATAAATAAATAAATAATAAATAAATAAATAAATAAATGTTTGGTGTTCAAGAACAAAATAAACAACATATTCTTGTTTTATTCCACCTGAAGAGTTTGTGTGGCTTCTGGAACATTCTAGTGAAGGAGGTGGCCCATTAATCAATAAATGGTGGCAGCAAAATAAACTGTAATAAATATTTGGTGGCAGCAAAGAAATATATACTATACAGTGGTAGCATCCCACTGTCCTATCTTGTGTGAGAGGGTGTGTGTGTTCCTCACGGCCTTGACTGGCCATACCTGTCATTCCCTCTTCATCTATTATTGCAACATCAGGTATTTTCAGAGAAATAAGTAGCCATACAGACACCAGTACTGAAATTTACATCAATATATTTATTACACAAACAGAGGGGAAATATCTTATTCACTCGCAATCCATACATTCAAAATACACACTCATCAGTTGATCAGGCTTTGTTGGGAGAAAGGAAGCAGGAGAACAAACACTACCTCCCCTGTATGTCTGGCATACCCTCAATAAGGAAGAGAGTCTTACTTACAGCATGTAAGGATTTTCTTATCCATCATTTGATGGTTTGTGACCATTCTGTTGGACCAAATGGAGCTTCATCAATCATAGAACTAATAGGTTGTTTCAAGTTCCTTAATTTAAAAAGTTTTTGTCTTTGACTGTATAAGCATATCATCTTGAACCCAATGTTCTCAAATCAGTTCATTGATTTTTTTTTATCTCATCAGCACTTTTCTCACCAAAGTTTATGAACTTTGTAGTTCCTTGACTTCTTTGCTCTCCCATAATGCAATTCCCGGGTTCTATGTTGAAATGGTGGCTTCAACTTGCTATGTTTTAGTAGGCCTCAGCCAGACCACAGGCACGCAATCTATTCATTACATACAGATTGATAGTTTTGTGACACGGCACCAGCTTGGAATGACTGAGGATGAACCCCAGGTATCTCCAAGAAGAATGGAGTGGGACATCAGAAAATCAAGTAGTTAGTGCAAAGCCTGCCATTTTCATGGAGCTGAAGAAAATGGATCCGTGCACAAGCCTACTGTGTAGTACATTCAACTGATACTATCTTCTGAGTTTGCTTGTAATAATAGAGTAACATGATTGGAGGAGAAAAACGCATTAGTTGGAGAAAAACAATACATACTGGGGATGGGAGACAGCTGTGCTGTGTTGGGCCAAAATTTGGTTGTAGAATGCAGGCTTCAAGAAGGGTCAGAACAAAATCAGCTTCTGAGCTCTGTAAAGATGAGTGTTGAGTTATAGAACTCTTGACTGGCCATACCTGCCATTATCGCTTCATCTATTATTGCAGCATCAGGTACTTTCATAGAATCATAGAATCAAAGAGTTGGAAGAGACCTCATGGGCCATCCAGTCCAACCCCCTGCCAAGAAGCAGGAATATTGCATTCAAATCACCCCTGACAGATGGCCATCCAGCCTCTGTTTGAAAGCTTCCAAAGAAGGAGCCTCCACCACACTCCGGGACAGAGAGTTCCACTGCTGAACGGCTCTCACAGTCAGGAAGTTCTTCCTCATGTTCAGATGGAATCTCCTTTCTTATGGTTTGAAGCCATTGTTTCGTGGCCTAGTCTCCAGGGAAGCAGAAAACAAGCTTGCTCCCTCCTCCCTGTGGCTTCCTCTCAAATATTTATACATGGCTATCATATTTCCTCTCATCCTTCTCTTCTTCAGTCTAAACACGCCCAGCTCCTTAAGCCGCTCCTCATAGGGCTTGTTCTTCAGACCCTTGATCATTTTAGTTGCCCTCCTCTGGACACATTCCAGCTTCTCAATATCTCTCTTGAATTGTGGTGCCCAGAATTGGACACAATATTCCAGGTGCGGTCTAACCAAAGCGGAATAGAGCATGGGTAGCATGTCTTCCCTAGAACTAGACACAAGGCTCCTCTTGATGCAGGCCAAAATCCCATTGTTTTTCTTTTTTTTTTTTGCCGCCACATCACATTGTTGGCTCATGTTTAACTTGTTGTCCACAAGGACTCCAAGATCAGAGAAATAAGTAGCCATACAGACACCAGTACTGAAATTTACATTCATGTATTGATGACACAAACAGAGGGGAAACATCTTATTCACTCAAGACGTTCACTCATAATCCATACATTCAAAATGCATACTCATCAGTTGATCAGGCTTTGTTGGGAGAAAGGAAGCAGGAGAACAAACACTACCTCCCCTGTATATCTGGCGTACCCTCAATAAGGAAGAGAGTCTTACTTACAGTATGTAAGGATTTTCTTATCCATCATTTGATGATTTGTGACCATTCTGCTTGACCAAATGGAGCTTCATCATTAACGAACTAATAGGTTGTTTCAAGTTCCTTAATTTAAAAGGAACAATACATATATTGGCTCACATCTTTGGCACAATGGAGTTGTTTTTTTAAATTGAGAATTGTAGTTTTTTGATGTATCACAAACATAGAATGGCCAAGGCTAAATCTGAGGTATCACCAAGAAGAATGGAGTGAAACACCAGAAAAACAGCTGGTGGTGAATGCCAAGTCTGCCATTTTAAAGGACCTGAACCCTGGACCAGGCCCGTAGCCAGGATTTTGATTCGGGGGGGGGGGGGGGGGGGGCTGAGTCTGAGTGAAAGAGGGTTTACCCTAGCAAACCTTTTGTATCATTACCCCAATACCCCCATGCATATGAGATATATTGAGCATGGTGATCAGATCATGATATTAATAAACATAACAGTTTAAATAATGTACCAGTAAGGCCTTTTCGCAGACCACCATGAGAATTTCGGGGGGGGGGGGGGGTATATATACTCCACTTGCTTTACCACCATGAGTTCATCTGAAGATGCTAGCTACAGATGCAGGTGAAACGTCTGGAGAAAATACTTCTTGAATATGACCATATAGCCTGGAAACCACACAACACACCAGTGAACAAGGCATGTTTATTTGAGACAAATGTGTAAATTAAGAAAGAAGATGGCATTCAAAATAACACACCTTCTTTGCTACATTCTCATAATGAGCCAAATACTGAAATAAAGTTAGCTTGTGACTTATTAAGAATAGTAAGAATCTAGAAAAAAAATATGTAAAATGAATGCAGCAAAGACAATTCATTGATGTTGATTATCCATTTTAGATGGACCCCATCCTGAAATGATGCCTAAGGCAAGGCAATCTTTCCCAATAATGTACTGTACAAGGTGGGAGACATGGAAAACTCAGGCAATCTATCACCCAGTCCTGGTAAAAAGTTGAAGAGTTAAGAAGCTAGAATAGTATAGAGGTGGAATCCCATCACCCAAATTTCAAAATGATGGATGATGTAGCTCAGTGATAGATAAACTGGTTTTACTTTTTTTTTATTTTAAGAACTTTTTGATATGTATATTTTGTGAATGCTAAATATGTTTTTAACTATAGTAATTTACTTTGAGAGCCAAACTGGGGAAATGTTGATGTGTAAATATTAACAAAAGATTAGGATGTTCTGGTGTGTTTGCACTGGTTGTTCCAATTAAATGAATCCAAATCAGTTCATCTGTAAAGATGACATGGGTTTGGTAGGCCCATAAATAGCTGGACATTCGATTGATTGCTAGATGCGGAAACTTTCTCTCCGACTATCCAACTTGAGTTCCTGATCAACCTTTGACAATGCAGATCAGCTGGCTTTCCATACTTATCCTTTCAGGAATGATCTTACTTTGTGAAGGTAAGAAGATTCAGACCCTGGCATAGTGATAGGGTCACCTACTGTTTCTTCACCCATTGAGACAATATCCTTTGCTGTCCTTTGATATGTTCATCTTGCCTTCTGCCAATTTCTTTATGAGTTTTAACTTTTTCTCCCCAGGAGAAAAATTCTCAGATACATCATGTCGGGTCAAGGGTGGAGCATGTATGAAGAAGAAGCTGTGTGGAGACTGGAAAGAACTTGGAAAATGTGGGTTAATGGAAAGGTGCTGTAAGCCTGGTAATACCGACAGCGGCGGTGAATAGTAAGTAATGCAATTTTCCTGCGTCTTGACAGGGGGTTGGACTGGATGGCCGACAAGGTCTCTTCTAACTCTGTGATTCTATGACTGATCTTTCTATTCAACAGTATATCTTTATTCTGAAGGATCTTGTTTAGTTCCTTTGTGGCTATGCTTCTAAGTCTTAAGCCCCTTCCACACTGCCATATAAAACCAGATTATCTGCTTTAAACTTGATTATATGGCAGCATAGATTTATATAATCCAGTTCAAAACAAATAATGTGGGAGATCTATTTTGATCATCTGGATTATATGGCTGTGTAGAATCTTCTTCTGATTTCTTGACTGCAGTCTTCCTTTTGACCAATGATTAAATAAAGGTATAAGAAATCTTTGACTATACCAATATTGGATATATTTATTAACACACTGGATTTTCTTATGTGTTGACTTATTTTTCAATTTTACCAATGTGTCAAAGAACATGACATCAAAATGATCAAAAATTCAACGTATCCAACCTTTGCTTATCCAACATTCCATATTATCCAATGCGCCTTGGCTACTTCTGGCTTGGAAGAATGAAAACAAGGCTCTTCCTCAGAAAATTGCAACAAGGCTCTCCTTCCTTCCTTCCTTCCTTCCTTCCTTCCTTCCTTCCTTCCTTCCTTCCTTCCTTCCTTCCTTCTTCTCTTCCTTCTCTGGCTCCTGCTCTGGACTCTACTTCCCTCCTTGCTGTTTCTCTCCTCCCTGGGAATTCGCATTCAGCCAGGCAAGGCTTTGGGAAAGCGGCCTTCGCGTGGGTGAAGGGGGAGCCCTGCCAAGGCTGCCTGCTGCCCTGGTTACTCAGCCAACCTTGCTCTCTGGTGCTCTTGACCTTGGCATCCATCCTCACCTCGCCTCCCTCCCTGCAGCCCTGCCCATCTCTTTCTCTGTCACTGTCACTCTTTTGCCAGCAGCAGAAATGTTTGCTTTATGGAAGAGGGAAAGAAAGAAAGAAAGAAAGAAAGAAAGAAAGAAAGAAAGAAAGAGTGTGGCACTGAAGGCGAGAGGCAAGGAAAGGGGAGTTGTGTGAGGGAGGAACCTGGGAGAGATGTCAAGAGCCCCCATTCCCTCCCTCCTGCCTTTGCTCAGGTTTAATAGACTTTTCCTTAATCCTGCCATATTATCTGACATTTTCACTTATCCAATGTTCTGGCAACCCATTTATGTTGGATAAGCGAGACTCTGCTGTACCAATTACAATCCTTCAATGCCTGAGGTGTCAGATATCCTGACAGTTGAATGAATGACAGGACATAAATTCCATGTGCCCAATGGGATGCCGGGGCTGCCTCAGATTAAAGGCCCTTGGATTTCCTTAAAACAGAGTCTTTAGATTGCTTAAAGGTTCAACAAAGTTCTTTATTATTGAAAACAAACAGGTACTTTAAGGCTTTTTAAATAGTCTATTGGCTCTCTCAATCTTGTTCACTGGGAGCAGGCACTATCTTCATAAACTGTAATTTACCTAATGGGAAAATCCTTAACTTCTAATCTGGGCAGTCTGTCTTTGCCTCTGTTGGCGTGGAGCCCCTACACCTGGTACCAACTGCTTCTGGCTTCCGCGAGTGACCCTTACCAAGCGGAGCTTTGTAGACTTCCAGGGGAAAAAAGAAGGAATTCAGGCTTCGGTGATGGCTGACTGAAGTCCCTCAGCGAAGGAGCTGCAGGGCTGTATAACCCCAGTCAAACTGTAGGCTGTATATCTCCCCGGCCAAGCCGTAGAAGACAAAGCTTTCTACAGGAGCTCTTGGTATTATGTCCTGCATGAAAAGCTTCTCTGTGTGGACTGACCCAAAAAGGCTCCTATTCCCTCCAAAAACCCAAAAGGGGGCAGGACCAGGGAACCTAACTATAATTGACAGGTGGCTTGCCCTATGACTGCAAACTTTAACAGGAAGCCACCCTGCTGCAAAATCCCAAGCCTAGGATTGCAGGCAAACCTTTAATATAAAGCAAATAAAGTTGGAGCCCTTGGTACTGCCGTACCAGAACAGATAGGCAATTTTGATCTTTCTGATATTTCAAGTGATGTTTCAGGAAAAACAGCAGCATGCAAAACCCAACTAAATTGATCATTGGTTTGGTTGTAAATGTCAGGTATATACTTTAAAAGTACCCCCCCCCTCTCTCTCTCTCTCTCTCTCTATATATATATATATATATATTCCAAGGAAGAAATAATGTATTGTAATGGATACAGACAGAAAAGTATGACCATACCAACACATTATTATTTTATGCCACAAAATCACAAATGATGATTTTAGAAAGTGTTGCTGGGAGAAATTATTCTACAGAATTCTCCTAATTTACTAAGACTAAATTTAACAGGTATCTTTCCCATTTTCCAGTACAGGCTACTTGTGTTGACTTGCCATCATTTTAGGAAAAGTTTGAAAATTATGATTGATTTCTCATAGATCCATAGATGGGATCTCTTTACTGACTTTTGCAGTCCCTTCTCAAAACTCAGGACTTCTACCACACAAATAACATTCAACTGTAATTTTCATACATGGCATGATATAAAATTCCTTCCCCTGGTTTCTGTATGTAGTGTAATTTTAAAAAAATATATAATTTTCTTGCAGAGAATGAATGAAAATGAACATCTGTGAACGCCTGTCATTTGGAACCTAAAGGAAATGTATCACTGGCGTATTGAGCTTAATCTTCACAAATCCACCAATCAAGCCATCCTTCTGCTTTATAACATTGGAAATGATTTGAATAAATACCTGCTTGATTGCAAGAGTTTTCCTCATGTGTATTTATGGTCATGGACAAAGTTAGCCATGGAAAACCACTGGGTGACCTTGGGCAAATCACATTCTTTCAGTCTCTAAACAAACTTGTAATAAGTCAAAATGACTAGCCATCACTCAGAAATGGTTGCCATGTTGAATCGGATTTATTTATTTACTTACTTACTTTATTTACTTTATTTATATACCGCTTTTCTCAGCCCTCAGGCGACTCAAAGCGGTGAACAACATCAATACAAAACATTACGAGACAAGTATAGGGCAATTAAAAACAATTGTAGCATAAATCATTAAACATCCGTATAACAATCATTAGCGCCTCAACAGTAAAATCAGAATCCAGTCTCGTCATCCATTATTCCGTATTCCTATGTTCAATTACACTGTTTAATCAAATGCTTGTTCAAACAGCCAGGTCTTCACTTTCCTCCGAAACACCAGCAGGGAGGGGGTTCTGATATCTGCAGGCAGGGCGTTCCACAGCCGAGGGGCCACCACTGAGAAGGCCCTGTCTCTCGTCCCCGCCAAGCGTGCCTGTGATACAGGCGGGACAGAGAGCAGGGTCTCCCCAGATGATCTTAGTGTCCTAGCCAGTTCATAGGAGGAGATGAGTTCAGAGAGGTAAGTAGGGCCAGAACCATTTCCCAGGCACCAGCACTGAAATCTCTGATCAACCACAGAAACTTAATTGTATGTCTTTGGACAAGGCACACTCTCACTGCTAAAGAGGAAGACTACGGCAAGCCTGGCTCCCCTCCCCCCCCCCCCATTGTTGCTAATGCAACACAGGAAGCGTCATGTGTTGCTGCCATGGTGGCATATGCCAGTTCCTTTTTAGTTTTGCTACAGAACCCTGCCGGAAGTAGCTGTACATCATGGAATGGGAATCGGCGGGCTCTGTTGCATAACTAAAGAGGAACCAGAGTATGCTGCCAAATAATGGCCCGTCTGGTGTATGTATGTCTTTAAATGATAAAAAAAAAAGTTTAACTCTTGGACGAGGAAAAAGTAGTTACTTTAAACTTCCTGAAGGTCTCTTGGTATGCCAGGATATCTTAAGTTCCTTACATGCACTAACCAAAGCCCCTTCCACATAGATATCTTAGAATCTGATCCTGGATTATCTGCTTTAAACTGAATTATATGAGTCACTAGTGTCAAATAATTTGGGATAAGAAGATAATCTGGGATCAGATCCTGGGATATAGGGGAAGTATGGAAGGGGTCCAAGAACATTCCAAAAAGGATAACTATTGAAATCAATGAGTTGTTGTGAGTTTTCCGGGATTTATGGCCATGTTCAAGAAGTATTCTCTCCTGATGTTTTGCCTGCATCTATGGCAGGCATCCTCAGAGGTTACAAAGTTTGTTGGAAACTAGGAAAATTGGGTTTATATATCTGTGAAATGTCCAGGGTGGGAGAAAGAACTCTTGTCTGCTTGAGACAAGAATAAATGTTTCAGTTGGCTTCCATGATTAGCACTGAATGGCCAAAGAGTTTCAAGGTTTGGCTTCTTACTGCCTGGGGGAAATCCTTTGTTGGGAGGTGATTAGCTGGCTCTGAATCTTTCTTGTCTGGATTTCCCCTGTTTTTGAGGATTGTTCTTTATTTACTGTTATGATTTTAGAATTCTTAATACTGGTAGGAAGATTTTGTTTATTTTCATGGTCTCTTCCTTTCTGTTGAAATTGTCCACATGCTTATGAATTTCAGTGGCTTCTCTGTGTAGTCTGACATAGTAGTTGTTGGAGTGGTCCAACATTTCTGTGTTCTCAAATAATATGCTGTGTCCAGGTTGGTTCATCAAGAAGCCATAGAAATACTTCTGGAACATGGCCATACACGGACTGGATGAGAGCTAACAAATTGAAACTGAATCCAGACAAGACAGAGGTCCTATTGGTCAGTCGGAAGGCCGAACAGGGTATAGGGTTACAGCCTGTGTTGGATGGGGTTACACTCCCCCTGAAAGGCGCAGGTTCGCAGCTTGGGAGTGATCCTGGACTCACCGCTGAGCCTGGAACCCCAGGTCTCGGCGGTGGCCGGGAGAGCTTTTGCGCAATTAAAACTTGTGCACCAGTTGCGCCCGTACCTTGGGAAGTCTGATCTGGCCACAGTGGTCCACGCTCTTGTCACATCCCGAATAGACTACTGCAACGCGCTCTACGTGGGGTTGCCCTTGAAGACGGTTCGGAAACTTCAACTAGTCCAGCGAGCGGCAGCCAGATTGCTCACCGGAGCGACATACAGGGAGCACACCACCCCCCTGTTGTGCCAGCTCCACTGGCTGCCGGTGCAGTTCCGAGCACAATTCAAGGTGCTGGCTTTGACCTACAAAACCCTGTACGGTTCCGGTCCAGTGTATCTGTCCGAACGTATCTCCCCTTACGTCCCACCCCGGAGTTTGAGATCAGCTGGGGAGGCACTGCTCTCGACCCCACCACTGTCACAAGTGAGGCTGGTGGGGACGAGGAGCAGGGCTTTCTCAGTGGTGGCCCCTCACCTGTGGAACTCACTCCCGGGGGAAATCAGGACATCATCATCCCTCCTCTCCTTTAGGAGGAGGGTGAAGACGTGGCTTTGGGACCAGGCCTTCGGGCAATCTGGCAATTAAATCAGATGAATACGACCAGCAGGATTGAAGAAGTGGAATTGAGAATGAGATCTATGAGTTAGTGAATGCTGACCATGTGGGGGGATGATTTGGGTTTGTATGGGGCTTTTACTGATTTTATTGATTTTATTGGTATTATGTATGAATTGTTGTTAACTATTAATTGTAATAATTTTGTATTGATTGTTTTGTGACGCGGGCATCAAATGGTGCCTTGCTTTTGTAAGCCGCCCTGAGTCCCCCCCGTGGTGAGAAGGGCGGGGTATAAGAACCTGTAATAAATAATAATAAATAATAAATACAGCTTGGAAAACACACAACAAGCCAGTGATTCCATCCATGAAAGCATTTGACAATAATATGAAATCAAGCTTATTTGCATCAATGACGTTTGATCAGGATATAAAGTTGTCCAGCTGCACGGGAAGGTTCTGTTTCTCCTGGAAGGCTGAATGCCCAGCAATGCATAGGACTTTGTGTAAATTATAAGGCCTGTGGATTAGTGGTCCTGACACAATGTACTCAAACAATTGCATTAAGTTCAACACACAATGTCCCTAAAAATGACACAGTACCTAAGATGAAGGAAGTGTGGTGTAGAACATTCAGTTGATAATATCTTCTGGATTTGTTGGATTGGAATAATAGAGTCACATCTTTGAACCAAGGGAATCCAACCATATCATCTGTACATATGATTTCTTCTTGCCTTGCACACTCTGTCTTCTCGAGGATTACTCTGCTGTGAAATGAGCAATTGGAATTATATAAAGATCATTCCTGTGATAAGTTTGGTGGGCAAATAATAATAATAATAATAATAATAATAATAATTCAATGAGATACTGCAAACTGGAAACATCAGCAAATGGATAAAAACTGGGAAGACATATTTGATACAGAAAGAACCAGCAAAAGGGATAATACCAGGAAACAACAGGCCAATAACGTGTCTGCCTACAATGTTCAAACTGCTGACAGGAATAGCTGATCAAATCCAGGCAGGCCCGTAGCCAGGATTTCGTTTCGGGGGGGGGGGGGGGGGGAATTTTTTCAGGGGGGGTTTCGGGGGGCTGAGTTTTGGGGGGGGGGCTGAGTGAGTGAAAGAGGGTCTACCCTAGCAAACCTTTTGTATCATTACCCCAATACCCCCATGCATATGGGATATATTGAGCATGGTGATCAGATCATGATATGAATAAACATAACAGTTTAAGTAATGCACCAGTAAGGCCTTCTCGCGAACCACCATGAGAATTTCGGGGGGAGGGGCTTCAGCCTGAATCCAGGAGTACTTGGAGGAAAATAGCATCTTGCCAGTAGAACAAAAAGGCAATAAAAGAAGAAGTAGGGGCATGAAAGATCAGCTACAAAGTTTGTTGGTGACTGAGTCGCCCTGAAAAATTCCTCTATGGATGCTAACAGTTCCATAGTTTTTGTTGCCCATGAACAACATAGTTTTCCATTGTTTATGACTGAGGTAGTCATTAGGGATGGGCGGTTTCGTTCGTTAATTTCATAATTCGTTAATAATTCGTATTTAAAGTGGCTTACGATCCGATATTGAACCATTCAGGAGCAACTAAAAATCGAAACGAATTTTTAAAATTTATTTCGTAATTGTTTCGAAATTGTTTCGAAATTGTTTCGTTATTATTTCGTTATTATTTCCGTATGTCTGGTGCAAGTTTTATAGTTGTTGTTTGTTTTATCAGTGATAAAAAATAAATTATCACACCAACAGTCAACAACAGAGGGAGAGGGAAGCTTCAGAAGTTCCCCCTGCCCCATTTGGAGGGTTTTTTTAGCGTATTGCGCAATCGCGTCCGCCATTAACGAATCGATTCATTATTGTTTTGAAATTGTTTCGTAATTTCCGAAATTTCGTAAATATCGAACTTTTTTAAAGAAAAATTTCGGAATTCTTTTAAAAAACGAAACTCAAAAACCCCCTAAAAACGAATTGAGTTTAGAAACAATTTTTTCCGTGGTTACCCAGCCCTAGTAGTCATATATTCTAACGGTTGAATGACAGATAGAAAATGTTGATCTTTCCAATATTTGTGGATAATGGGTCTTTCAGCTAGAACAAGAGCATGCAATATCTAACTAAATTAATAATCTACAATGATACCTTGACTTGATTGTTTAATTCATTCCATGAATGAGCCCTTAACTGAAAATGAATTTTCCCATTGAAATGCTATTAATTCATTCCAGTCCACTGGAATGTAAATAAATATATTAACAATAGATGAGAATGTTCTTTTTTGTATGTATGTTCCAAAGCAAATCGTCTGTAAAAATGACATGGGTTTGGTAGGCCCATAAATAGCTGGACATTCGACTGATTGGTAGATGTGGAAACTTTCTCTCTGACTGTCCAACTTGAGTTCCCGATCGACCTTTGACAATGCAGATCAGCTGGCTTTCCATCCTTATCCTTTCAGGAATGATCTTACTTTGTGAAGGTAAGGAAGTGGTCTACAAACACTTAGAAACAAATACGGACATTGCTAATAGTCAACCCGGATTTATCAAAAACAAGTCATGCCAGGGTAATCTGATCTCTTTTTTTTTGGATAGAGTTACAAGCTGGGTAGGTGTGGGGAAGGCCATGGATGTAGCATACCTGAATTTCAGTAAGGCCTTCGACAAGGTCCCCCATGACTTTCTGGCAAACAAACTAGTCCAATGTGGGCAAGGCAAAACTACGGTGAGGTGGATCTGTAATTGGTTAAGTGGACGTACCCAGAGGGTGCTCACCAATGCTTCCTCTTCATCCTGGAAAGAAGTGACAAGTGGAGTGCCGCAGGGTTCCGTCCTGGGCCCGGTCCTGTTCAACATCTTTATTAATGACTTAGATGAAAGGTTAGAAGGCAGGATCATCAAGTTTGCAGATGACACCAAATTGGGAGGGAGAGCCAATACTCCAGAGGACAGGAGCAGGATTCAAAATGATCTTGACAGATTAGGGAGATGGGCCAAAACTAACAAAATGAAGTTCAACAGTAACAAATGCAAAGATACTCCACTTAGGCAGAAGAAATTAAATGCAGAGATAGAGAACGGGGGGCATGTGGCTCGAGAGCAGTATATGTGAAAAAGATCTTGTGGTCCTTGTGGACAACAAGTTATACTTGAGCCAACAATGTGATGCAGCGGCAAAAAAAGCCAATGGGATTTTGGCCTGCATCAATAGGAGTATAGTGTCTATATCTAGGGAAGTCATGCTACACCACTATTCTGCCTTGGTTAGACCACACTTGGAATATTGTGTCCACTTATGGGCACCACAGTTGAAGAGAGATATTGACAAGCTGGAGGGTGTCCAGAGGAAGTCGACTAAAATGATCAAGGTTCTGGAGAACAAGCCCTATGAGGAGCGGCTTAAAAAGCTGGGCACGTTTAGCTTGAAGAAGAGAAGGCTGAGAGGAGTCATGATAGCCATGTATAAATATGCAAGAGGAAGTCACAGGGGGAAGGGAGCAAGCTTGTTTTCTGCTGCCTTGGAGACTAGCACGCGGAACAATGGCTTCAAATGACAAGAAAGGAGATTCCATCAGAACATTAGGAAGAACTTCCTGTGAGAGCCATTCAGCAGTGGAACTCTCTGCCACGGAGTGTGGCGGAGGTTCCTTCTTTGGAAGCTTTTAACAGAGGCTGGATGGCCATCTGTCAGGGGTGCTTTGAATGCAATTTTCCTGCTTCTTGGCAGGGGTTTGGACTGGATGGCCCATGAGGTCTCTTCCAACTCTATGATTCTATGATTCTATGGTTGAATGACAGATAGAAAAAGTTGATCTTTCCAATATTTGTGGATAATGGGTCTTTCAGCTAGAACAAGAGCATGCAATATCCAACTAAATTAATAATCTACAATGATACCTTGACTTGATTGTTTAATTCATTCCATGAATGGGCCCTTAACTGAAAATGAATTTTCCTATCGAAATGCTATTAATTCATTCCTGGCCCACTGGAGTGTAAATAAATATATTAACAATAGATGAGAATGTTCTTTTTTGTATGCATGTTCCAAAGCAAATCGTCTGTAAAAATGACACGGGTTTGGTAGGTACATAAATAGCTGGACATTCGACTCATTGGTAGATGTGGAAACTTTCTCTCTGACTGTCCAACGTGAATTCCCAATTGACCATTGACAATGCAGATCAGCTGGCTTTCTATCCTTATCCTTTCAGGAATGATCTTACTTTGTGAAGGTAAGAAGATTCAGACCCAGGCATAGTGGTAGGGTCGCCTAATGTTTCTTTACCCAATGAGACAGTATCCTTTGCTGTCCTTTGATATGTTCATCTTGCCTTCTGCCAATTTCTTTATGAGTTTTAACTTTTTCTCCCCAGGAGAAAAATTCTCAGAAACATCATGTCGGGTCAAGGGTGGAGCATGTATGAAGAAGAAGCTGTGTGGAGACTGGAAAGAGCTTGGAAAATGTGGGTGGTTTACAAAGTGCTGTAAGCCTGGTAATACCGACAGCGGCGGTGAATAGTAAGACTTCTTTCTTGTCTTTTCTCGTTCTTGCTGTTGTTTGTTACTGTTATTAACTGTTGTAAAGTTGACTGTCTTATGGTGGTACTATTAATGAGAGACTCTCCATGCCTCAATCAAACACGTGGCTTTTCTGCTCTCAGTCCCACCCTCATCTCCAGCATGGTTGGTGGGAACGAGAGAGGGAACCTTCTCTTTGGCCGCTCCTTGCCTCTGGAATTCCCCCCCCCCCTTCCCCAAAGAATTAAAAATAGCCCCTCTCTCCTCTTCTTCAAATACCTTTTAAAGACCCATTTGTGTAACCTTAGTTTATGGAGAGAAGAAGATTAATATAAAAGATCTTGGAGTCCTCGTGGCCAATAAGTTAAACATGAACTAACAATGTTATGTGGTGACAAAAAAGCCAATAGGATTTTGGCCAGCATAAATAGGTGTATAATATCTAGATCCAGGGAAGTCATGCTACCCCTCTCTTTGCCTTGGCCAGACCACACCTGGAATTACATGGTGTCTGATTCTGGGCTCTGCAATTGAAGGGAGATGTTGACAAGCTGGAATGCGTCCAGAGGAGGGTGACTCAAATGATCCAGGATCTGGAGAACAAGCCCTATGAGGAGCGGCTTAAAAATCTGGGCACGTTTAGGCTGCAGAAGAGGAGGCTGAGAGGAGACATGATGAGGACCATGTTAAAAGAGACCTCGTGGACCATGCAGTCCAACCCCCTGCCAAGTAGCATGAAAATCACATTTAAAACACCCTTGACAGATGGCCATCCAGTCTTTGTTTAAAAGCATCCAAAGAAGGAGCCTTCACCACAGTCTGGGCAGAGAGTTCCACTGCTGAACAGCTCTCCTTACAATTAGGAAGTTCTTCCTCATGTGTCCCACCTTGTGCAGCACATGATTGGGAAAGGACTTCTTCCCTTAGGTTTCGGTTAGAATCATAGAGTTGGAAGAGACCTCTTGGGCCATCCAGTCCAACGCCCTCCAAAGAAGGAGCCTCCACCACACTCTGGGGCAGAGAGTTTCACTGCTGAACACCTCTCCTTACAGTTAGGAAGTTCTTCCTCATGTTGAGGTGGAATTTCCTTTCCCATAGTTTGAAGCCATTGTTCCATTATGTTCTAGTCCCCAAAGCAGCAGAAAACAAGCTTGCTCTCTCCTCTCTATGACTTTACCTCACATGTATATACATGGCCGTCATCATGTCTCCTCTCATCCTTCTCTTCTTCAGGCTGTTCAGGCTTTTAGCTGTTCCTCATAGGGCTTCTTCTCCAGATTCTTGGTCATTTTATTTGCCCTCCTCTGGACACATTCCAACTTGTTGACATCTCCCTTAAATTGCTGCTTTCTTCTTTGCCAAAAGATCTTGTCTTTTCTAACTTTACATCCTTTCATAATATCTCTAAAACAGCTTTAGCTTTGCTATCTTAAAAGTACACAAGCCAGAAATAATGTGTTGCAATGGAGCCCAGACAATCCAACAGATGAGTATTTCATGCCATCAAGAAATGTTATTTCAAAAAGGAATTAATGTTAAGCTGACAAGGCTGGTTTCCTTCAAAGAAAACTGAATGAACCAATGTGATGCTTCTCTGATCATCCATTTTTGAAACAACAGTATTGATAATTTTAGAAATTGAAGCTGGGACAAATTATTCTACACATTTTTACAAATTTACTAAGACCAAATTTAACAGATATTCGTCTTAGTTTTAATGCAAACTATTTGATGTATTGTCGAAGGCTTTCATGGCTGGAATCACTGGGCTGTTGTGAGTTTTCCAGGCTGTATGGCCACGTTCCAGAAGCACTCTCTCTGTGGATGCCTGCTGGAGAGAATGCTTCTGGGACATGGCCATACAGCTTGGAAAATTCACAACAACTCACAAACTATTTGTGTTGACTTGCCATAATTTTAGGAAATGCTTTAAAATTATTATCATCCAATTTCTCATCTCTCCATAGACTTTTGCATTTCCTTTACAAAACTCAGGACTTCTTCCATGCAAATGACCTTCAGCTATTATTTTCATACAAAGCATGACAAAAAAAATCCTTTCCCCTGTATGTAGTGTAATTTTTTTTAAAAAATGCATATTTTTCTTGCAGAAAATGAAGGAAAATGAATATGTTTATTTGAACACCAGTTGTGATCCTTCAGAACCTTAAGGAAATTTATTGCTGGTTTATTGAGCTGAAACCTCACGATTCAGCCAATCAAGACATTCTTCTGCTGATTTGAATAAATACCTGATTGATTGCAAGAGTTTTCCTCATGTGTGTTTATGGTCATTGATAACTTCCCACAAAACAACAAAAAATATCTGGCATGCCATGTCCGCAAATGTGTGCTTATATTATTTCACTTCAGGGCACAGTGGTGGCATTTAGTGGATTTATTTCCTCCTACATCATTTCCCTAGCGAATTAGTATCAATGTCAAGATACCATGACAGAGGGTGTTGCAATCCCAGGCGACAGCAGGGCTGAAGAGAAACAACTGGAAAAGCTGATGTGATATGAGGATTGAAAGATTGAACTGCGAAGACTCTGGCACAAGCCAGTCAAGGTGGTCCCAGTGGTGATTGTTGCAGTGCTTAAAGACCTTGGCCTGCACTTAAACACAATCGGTGCTGACAAAATTACCATCTACTATAATATAAATGGGTTCCTGAATGAAATGCATACAACAAAAATACCACTTGTATAACATAAACAATAATATAATATAATTCAACAACAGTATATAAACATGCTGCACTGTTAACCTCACAGCGACAACAAACAATATGGTGCAAATTTTTAGTACAGTTGTATCTTCTTATAAGTAGCTTGTGGATCAGCCGTCCACGACCGGTTTCGGCCTACCTCAGGCCTTCCTCTGGTGGACTGAAATTAATGTACAAATCAATGTTTTACTCCAGTAGCATACATATAGAACATCTGTATCATTAAATATCATAAGTCACAACACATTTAAGTACTTCCAAAGTTATACACTTGAACAAATTTCCTCAGGGGATACAGATATTTTTGAGTCAGTGGTATCTACATCAAAGGAATGAAATGTGGCTATGAGAGTTTGAAAATACTATGTTGAAAATGATTATATTGTGGAAATACTTAATATTCAAGTATTTTACACATTAAGAAATTAGTAAGGTCTTCACACTTGTTATTACATCAATATTTGTTGAACCTATCCATTAAATACCATAAGTTACAACACATTTGAATACTTACAAAATTATACACTTGAGAGGTTGTTCTCCTCAGGAGATACAGATTTTTTAGCTCAGTGGTATCTACTAGGGCTGGGCGGTTTCGTTCGTTAATTTTGTTAATTTCAATTCGTTTCGTAATTGGTTCGTAATTGTTTCGTAATCGTTTCGAAATCATTTCAAAATTGTTTCGTTATTATTTCCGTATGTCTGGTGCAACTTTTATAGCTGTTATTTGTTTTATCAGTGATAAAAAAATAAATTATCACACCAGCAGTCAACAACAGAGGGAGAGGGAAGCTTCAGAAGTTCCCCCTGTCCCATTTGGAGGTTTTTTTAGCGTATTGCGCAATCGCGTCCGCCATTAACGAATCGATTCGTAATTGTTTCGTATTTGTTTCGTAATTTCCGTAATTTCCGAAATTTCGTAAATATCGAACTTTTTTAAAGAAAAATTTCGGAATTCTTTTAAAAAACGAAACACAAAAACCCCCTAAAAACGAATCGAGTTTAGGAACAAATTTTTCCGTGGTTGCACAGCCTTAGTATCTACATAAAGGAATGAAATGTGGCTACGAGAGTTTGAAAATTACTATGTTAAAATGATTATTTTGTAGAAATATTAAAGTATTTTACACATTAAGACGGTACTCACATGATACTCTGCTCTATGTTGAGTTCTGGCTTCGAGTATGGAAAAGATCTGTGGGTTCCCTCTATTTAAAGGGAAAAGAACTACTTCAGGTGAAAAGGGGAAGCTCAGTTAGAGCCATAGGAGCAAGGGTTGTGAACAGCAACCACCAGATGGCACTGTGCGTGCTCTCCATGTATTTAAGTAGGGATGTATAGTGTAATTGAGGTCCAGAGATTATGTGAAACAGTTGTACAAATTTAGTTCATTCAGACCATGTGGGTATTCTGTCCTTAATTTCAGAACTCTAACAAAACTCTCAAAATTTCATAATAAATGGCAGTTCCTAATTGGTTCTGTCATTAAAATCACCAATAATGAATTAATAATTAAATTTTGAAAGTTTTGTTAGAGTTCTAAAATTTTCACCACCAGAACTTTAGTTTTGTAAGTACTTTAGAACCATTTAGAACCATGGATTGCCCAAGCCTAATAGCCAATACTCCAGAGGACAGGAGCAGAATTCAAAACTATCTTGACAGATTAGAGAGATGGGCCAAACCTAACAAAATGAAGTTCAACAGGGACAAATGCAAGATACTCCACTTAGGCAGAAGAAATGAAATGCAAAGATATAGATTGGGGAGCTCGTGGCTTGAGAGCAGTATATGTGAAAAAGATCTTGGGGTCCTTGTGGACACCAAGTTAAACATGAGCTAACAATGTGATGCAACGGCAAAAAAAAGTCAATGGGGATTTTGGCCATCAATAGAAGTCTAGTGTCTAGATCCAGGGAAATTATACTACACGTCTATTCTGCCTTGGTTATACCACACCTGGAATATTGTGTCCAATTATGGTCACCACAGTTGAAGAGAGAGCTGAAGGGTGTCCAGAGGAGGGTCAATAAAATGATCGAGGGTCTGGAGAAGAAGACTTATGAGGAGTGGCTTAAAAAGCTGGGCATGTTTAGCCTGAAGAAGAGAAGGCTGAGAGGAGTCATGATAGCCATGTATAAATATGTGAGAGGAAGTCATAGGGAGGATGCAGCAAGCTTGTTTTATGCTGCCCTGGAGACTAGGACGCGGAACAATAGCTTCAAACGACAAGAAAGGAGATTCCATCAGAACATTAGGAAGAACTTCCTGACCGTAAGAACTGTTCAGCAGTGGAACTCTCTGCCCTGGAGGTGTGGTGGTGGCTCCTTCTTTGGAGCCTTTTAACCAGAGGCTGGATGGCCATCTGTCAGGGGTGCTTTGAATGCAATTTTCCTGCTTCTTGGCAGGGGGTTGGACTGGATGGCCCACGAGGTCTCTTCCAACTCTATAATTTTATGGTTGAATGACAGATAGAAAATGTTGATCTTTCCAATATTTGTGGATAATGGGTCTTTAAGCTAGGACAAGAACATGCAATATCCAACCAAATTAGTCATCTACAAGGATGCCTTGACTTAATTGTTCAATTCATTCCATTATTATTATTATTATTATTATTATTATTATTATTATTATTATCAACTTTATTTGTACCCCGCTAGCATCTCCTGAAGGACCCGATGCGGCTTACAAAGGCCAAGGCCTCAAAACACAACATAACAATAAAACACCTAAAGCAAATTAAAAACAATTAAAGCAATATTAAACAATATTAAACAACAAGCAATAAACAATACATCAAGACACTATAAAACTGGGTCGGGCCAGAGTAATGGGTACAAGGATTAAAAGTGCTGATGTGACAGTGATATGTAAGGATTATAGGTAAGTGCAGTGTGCGGTGTGCAGCAATCTCAGTTCTAAAAACGTGCTTCTGGGACTTGTTATTGGAGATTCCTATTCTGGAAAGGCACATTGGAACAGCCAGGTCTTCAAGTTCTTTCTAAAGACTGCCAATGTAGGGGCCTGTCTAAGATCTTTTGAGAGGGTGTTCCAGAGTCAGGGGGCCACCACAGAAAAAACCCTGTCTCGCGTTCCTACCAAACGCTGGCGGGATCACGAGCAGGGCCTCTCCGGATGAATGAAGTGAGCATGTGGGTTCGTAAACGGAAATACGGTCACACACGTAGGATGGGCTTTGTAGGTAAGGGCTTTGTTTAGGGCTTTGTAGGTAAGCACCTGGACCTTGAATTGGACTCGGAAAATGAACGGCAGCCAATGGAGCTCCTTGAACAGGAGGGTTGACCTCTCTCTGTAAGGAGCCCCAGTTAACATCCTGTCTGCTACCCGTTGGACCAGTTGGAATTTCTGAGCCGTTTTCAAGGACAGCCCCACGTAGAGCGCATTACAATAATCCAATCTAGAGGTGACCAAGGCATGGACCACCCCGGCGAGATCAGCCTTCGCTAGGTACGGTCGCAGTTGGCGCACGAGTCTCAATTGTGCAAAAGCCCTCCCGGACACTGTCGACGCCTGAGCCTCAAGCGTAAGTGATGAATCCAGGAGGACTCCCAAACTGCAGACCTGTGGCTTCAAGGGGAGTGTAACCCCGTCCAACAAAGGTTGCCACCCTATACCCCTTCACAAAGTAAGATCATTCCTGAAAGGATAAGGATGGAAAGCCAGAATAGGGTGTATAGGGGTGTATACCCCTAAACACCCTATTCCATGACTGAGCCCTTCTCTGTGATTGCTCCCCGGCTTTGGAACTCCCTTCCTGGCGAGATCAGGTTGGACTCCTCCCTCCTGTCCTTTAGAAGGATCATAGAATCATAGAATCATAGAATCAAAGAGTTGGAAGAGACCTCATGGGCCATCCAGTCCAACTCCCTGCCAAGAAGCAGGAATATTGCATTCAAATCACCCCTGACAAATGGCCATCCAGCCTCTGCTTAAAAGCTTCCAAAGAAGGAGCCTCCACCACACTCCGGGGCAGAGAGTTCCACTGCTGAACGGCTCTCACAGTCAGGAAGTTCTTCCTAATGTTCAGATGGAATCTCCTCTCTTGTAGTTTGAAGCTATTGCTCCGCGTCCTAGTCTCCAAGGAAGCAGAAAACAAGCTTGCTCCCTCCTCCCTGTGGCTTCCTCTCACATATTTATACATGGCTATCATATCTCCTCTCAGCCTTCTCTTCTTCAGGCTAAACATGCCCAGTTCCCTAAGCCGCTCCTCATAGGGCTTGTTCTCCAGACCCTTGATGGTGTCTGGTGATGGTGAAAACTTAGCTGTGGGACCAAGCTTTCAGGACAGGGCAATGAAACAGCAGTGGAAAAGATGACAGGGCCAATTGGATTTGATGTGGATGGCTAGGACGGTTTTAAATGATGTATTTTAATATTTTCATAAATGTTTCTAATGTTTATGTATTGTATGTGAATTTGTGTCCCAGCATTGGATGTTTGCCATGTATATGCTGTGCTCCGCCCTAAGTCCCCTTCGGGGTGAAAAGGGCGGAATATAAATGTTTAAAATAAATAAATAATAATAATTAACTGAAAATGAATTTTCCCATTGAAATGCTATTAATTCATTCCAGCCCACTGGAGTGTAAATAAATATATTAACAATAGATGAGAATGTTCTTTTTTGTATGCATGTTCCAATTAAGTGAATCCAAAACAAATCATCTGTAAAAATGACACGGGTTTTGTAGGCCCATAAATAGCTGGACATTCGACTGATTGGTAGATGCGGAAACTTTCTCTCTGACTGTCCAACTTGAGTTCCCGATCGACCTTTGACAATGCAGATCAGCTGGATTTCCATCCTTATCCTTTCAGGAATGATCTTACTTTGTGACGGTAAGAAGATTCAAACCCTGGCATAGTGATAGAGTCGCCTAATGTTTCTTCACCCAATGAGACAGTATCCTCTGCTGTCCTTTGATATGTTCATCTTGCCTTCTGCTGATTTCTTTATTCTTTATTGATCTTTCCAGGAGAAATATACTCAGATGCATCATGTGGGCACAAGGGTGGGTTATGTATGAAGAAGAAGTTTTGTGCTGACTGGAAAATACTTGGAAGATGTAATCTAACGGAAAAGTGCTGTAAGCCTCATGGCAGGAATGCCCGCAGTGAATAGTAAGACTTCTCCTTTCTCGTCCATTGTTGCTGTTCTTTGTTACTGTTGTTAACTGTTGTAAAGTTGACTGTCTTATGGTGGTACTATTAATGAGAGACTCTCCATGCCTCAATCAAACGCGTGGCTTTTCTGCTCTCAGTCCCGCCCTCGTCTCAAGCATGGTTGGTGGGAACGAGAGAGGGAACCTTCTCTTTGGCCGCTCCCTGCCTCTGGAATTCCCCCCCCCCCCTTCCCCAAAGAATTTAAAATAGCCCCTCTCTCCTCTTCTTCAAATACCTTTTAAAGACCCATTTGTGTAACCTTAGTTTATGGAGAGAAGAAGACTAATATATGTTACACACATTCTCACCTAGACATAGGACACAAAATGGGGGATGCCTGGCTTGACAGCAGTATGTGTGAAAAAGATCTTGGAGCCTTTGTTGCCAACAAGTTAAACATGAGCCAACAATGTCATGTGGCGGCAAAAAAAGCCAATAGGATTTTGGCCAGCATAAATAGGAGTATAATATCTAGATCCAGGGAAGTCATGCTATCCCTCTCTTTTGCCTTGGCCAGACCACACCTGGAATCACACTGTGTCCGATTCTGGGCACTGCAATTGAAGGGAGATGTTGACAAGTTGGAATGTGTCCAGAGGAGGGTGACTAAAATGATCAAGGGTATGGAGAACAAGCCCTATGAGGAGTGGCTTAAATAGCTGGGCATGTTTAGCCTGCAGAAGAGGAGGCTGAGAGGAGACGTGATGGGGACCATGTTGAAAGAGATCTCGTGGACCATGCAGTCCAACCCACTGCCAAGAAACAAGAAAATCACATTCAAAGCA
Organism: Anolis sagrei; assembly: GCF_037176765.1. NCBI lineage: Eukaryota > Metazoa > Chordata > Lepidosauria > Squamata > Anolidae > Anolis > Anolis sagrei. The sequence continues at coordinate 10,961,540 of NC_090021.1, forward strand.
CCCCTGACATATGGCCATGCAGTCTTTGTTTAAAAGCCTCCAAAGAAGGAGCCTTCACCAGTTTGGGGCAGAGAGTTCCACTGCTGAACAGCTCTCCTTACAATTAGGAAGTTCTTCCTCATGTTACCCACCTTGTGCAGCACATGATTGGGAAAGGACCTTTTCCATTGGGTTGTAAGAGACCTCTTGGGCCATCCAGTCCAACGCCCTCCAAAGAAGGAGCCTCCACCACACTCTGGGGCAGAGAGTTTAATTGCTGAACACCTCTCCTTACAGTTAGGAAGTTCTTCCTCATGTTCAGGTGGAATATCTTTCCTGTAGTTTGAAGCCATTGTTCTATTATGTCCTAGTCTCCAGAGCAGCAGAAAACAAGCTTGCTCCCTCCTCTCTATGACTTCCCCTCACATGTATATACATGGCCCTCATCATGCCTCCTCGCCTCCTTCTCTTCTTCAGGCTAAACATGCCCAGCTCTTTTAGCTGTTCCTCATAGGGCTTCTTCTCCAGACAGTTGGTCATTTCATTTGCCCTCCTCTGGACACATTCCAACTTGTTGACATCTCCCTTAAATTGCTGCTTTCTTCTTTGCCAAGAGTTCATGTCTTTTCTAACTTTACTTGCATGTGGATGGGCGACACTCCTCCCGCCTGCAGAAGCAGAGATGACACAGACACATAGATGGAGTAAAAATGGCCACAACTTAATTTATTAATTACAGGAACACATGGTTGGCTGCTAGGCATGGGCTCTGGATCAAGATCGATCAGCCCGCTGCTGACTGATACCTGATGAGTCCAACCGGCACAATACCGGGCCACATGACACGGCACCCCTGCAAACCGCCGGATGCTCCCTCCCCGCCAATAGGATATGGGCAGAACCAGATCCAGGGCCCATGCCACATGCCAACCGGAGTTGTGACAAACAGATAATGAACAACAACTGCAACACTGAACAAAAACATGAACATGCAGGGTGGGTGGGAGGACAACTCGAAGCAGGCCTGGTACCTGCTAGGCTCTGCGCAGCCTACTTAAGGCTGCTGAGCCAGGGTGCAACCAGCCCCTGGCCAATGCCAGGGGCTGGGTGGGGCTGGCCGCTGGTTGGTCAGCTGACCCAGTGGCGGGAAACTTCCCGCCATGCAGGGGCTTCTGGGAAGGAGTAGCCCCTGCTACCAACATGGCCAGAGGGAAGGGCACCCCCAACCGCAACAGGCCTTGCCCAGTAAGTCGGGCAATGAATATCCTTTCATAATATTTCTAAAATAGCTTCACCTTTGTTATCGTAAAAGTACACAAGCCAGAAATAATGTGTTGCAATGGAGCCAGACAATCCAACAGATGAGTATTTCATGCCATCAGGAAATGTTTTTTCAAAAAGTAATTAATGTTAAGCTGACAAGGCTGGTTTCCTTCAAAGAAAACTGAATGAACCAATGTGATGCTTCTCTGATCATCCGATTTTGAAACAACAGTATTGATAATTTTAGAAATTGAGGCTGGGACTAATTATTCTACACATTTTTGCTAATTTACTAAGACCAAATTTAACAGTTTCCAATGCAAACTATTTGTTGTATTGTCAAAGGCTTTCATGGCTGGAATCATTGGGTTGTTGTGAAGTTTCCGGGCCGTATGGCCATGTTCCAGAAGCACTCTCTCTGAGGATGCCTGCCATAAATGCAGGCAACACGTTAGGAGAGAATGCTTCTGTGACATGGCCACATTGCCTGGAAAAATCACGACAACCCACAAACTATTTGTGTTGACTTGCCATAATTTTAGGAAAATCTTAAAAATTATGATTGATCGATTTCTCATCTATCCATAGATGGACTACCTTCACTGACTTTTGCATTTCCTTTTCAAAACTCAGGACTTCATCCATGCAAATGACCTTCAGCTGTTATTTTCATACAAAGCATGATAGAAAAATTCCTTCCCCTGTATGTCTCTTTAAACACCAGTTGTGATCTTTGTGAACGCCTGTCATTTGGAACATTTATTGCTGGTGTATTAAGCTTAAACCTCACAGATCATCCAATCAAGATATTCTTCTGCTTTATAAAATTGTAAATGATTTCAATAAATACACAATTGATGGCAAGAGTTTTCCTCATGTGAGTTTATGGTCATTGATAACTTCCCACAAAACAATTTAAAAAATACATAGCATGCCATGTCCACTAATCTGAGGATGCTTGCCATAGATGCAGGCGAAACGTCAGGAGAAATGCCTCTAGAACATGGCTCTATAGCCCGAAAAAACCCACAAGAACCTTGTGCTTATATTATTTCACTGCAGGGCACAGTAGTGGCATTTAGTGGATTTATTTCCTTTTACATTATTTCCCTGGCCAATTAGTATCAATGTCAAGTTGCCATGATAGAGGGGCAGGGGGGCTTTAAGCAAGCCTCATTCTACCATATGAGGGCCCACCTATCCAGCCACTGACTGGAGTGGGTGATTACTAGAATTATAGAATCAAAGAGTTGGAAGAGACCTCATGGGTCATCCAGTCCAACCCCCTGCCAAGAAGCAGGAATATTGCATTCAAATCACCCCTGACAGATGGCCATCCAGCCTCTGTTTAAAAGCTTCCAAAGAAGGAGCCTCCACCACACTCCGGGGCAGAGAGTTCCACTGCTGAACGGCTCTCACAGTCAAGAAGTTCTTCCTCATGTTCAGATGGAATCTCCTCTCTTGTAGTTGGAAGCCATTGTCTCCAGGGAAGCAGAAAACAAGCTTGCTCCCTCCTCCCTGTGGTTTCCTCTCACATATTTATATATGGCTATCATATCTCCTCTCATCCTTCTCTTCTTCAGGCTAAACATGCCCAGTTCCCTAAGCCGCTCCTCACAGGGCTTGTTCTCCAGACCCTTGATCATTTTAGTCGCCCTCCTCTGGACACATTCCAGCTTGTCAATATCTCTCTTGAATTGTGGTGCCCAGAATTGGACACAATATTCCAGATGTGGTCTAACCAAAACAGAATAGAGGGGTAGCATTACTTCCCTAGTAGGCTTGGTTGATAAAAAAAGAGAGAGAGTTCAAAACTCATTTCAGATGTAGTGGGCACTGGTGCTTCAATTCTAAAGTCACTTCCAAATTTTTCCATTTTTTTAAAAAAAATTCTGAAACTTTCAAAACTTCCAAAACTTTTGAATTGATTCATTAATGCGGACGTATATGCGCAGTAGGGAAAAACAGCACCGGCAATGTGAAAACTTCAAGGGATTCTCCCTCCCTCAGTTTTAGACCAATTGTGATGAAACTTGGTACAATGGTAGAACACATAGACCTCTGTTAGCACACCAAATTTCATAACCTTTGACTTATCCATGTATTTTTGGTAAATTTTCAATTTTTTTTATAAAAAACTTTTTAATAAAAAAGAAAATTTGTTCCTGGTTTGAAAGTGTTGTTTTCTGTTCCATTGGGTGGTCTTTAGTTTGAAAACAGAGACTTTGTTTGTTTGGCACAAACTATTAAATTGTTGGATAACAGAAATTATAGCACAGGCCCCCATCAAGGGACATCTAGACTGACCCCTTTCTTCTGGGCAGAAAGGCACCATCCAAACTCTCCCGACATCCATCTGCTTCCTCTACTGAGTTGGAGGGGACCATCAATACACATCTATAGGGTTATTCCTATTTGCAGATGTAATCAATCATTTTATTCAAGAGAGATATTGACAAGCTGGAATGTGTCCAGAGGAGAGCGACTAAAATGATAAAAGGTCTGAAGAACAAGCCCTATGAGGAGCGGCTAAAGGAGCTGGGCATGTTTAGCCTGAAGAAGAGAAGGCTGAGAGGGGATATGATAGTCATGTATAAATATGTGAGAGGAAGCCACAGGGAGGAGGGAGCAAGCTTGTTTTCTGCTTCCCTGGAGACTAGGACGCAATGGAGCAATGGCTTCAAACTACAAGAGAGGAGATTCCATCTGAACATGAGGAAGAACTTCCTGACTGTGAGAGCCATTCAGCAGTGGAACTCTCTGCCCCGGAGTGTGGTGGAGGCTCCTTCTTTGGAAGCTTTTAAGCAGAGGCTGGATGGCCATCTGTCAGGGGTGATTTGAATGCAATATTCCTGCTTCTTGGCAGGGGGTTGGACTGGATGGCCCATGAGGTCTCTTCCAACTTTTTGATTCTATGATTCTATGATTCTATGATTTTATTATTACTTACTGACTATAAAGGGCTGGTTGGCTGGCTGTGGCTGTCTACCCCAGTGCCTTGTGCATGGCAATCAGGCCAAAGTGAAATGATTGGTTTTTTAAGCAGTTTATGTTCTCTTGGCTTTGCAAAAGTTGCGTATTGCTTTGCTGCCTTCTTTAGACTCCTTTGTAGATTCAATCAGTTTATTTTATATTTCGACAAAGACTGCTACACATCTATTTTTGGGTCCTTCAGCCATTTTGGGTTATGAGCAGCCATGCATTATAGGGAATGTAGTTTAACAGCAGGGCTTTTTGCAATCTCTACCATTGGGGGGCCTAACCTTCACAAACTGCAGTTAAGTTGGCTGTGATTAGCCATGCCCACCGCTTCCCTTCTTGCAGCACCAGCAGAAAGAATGAGATTTTAAAAATTCCCTTGCCTTTACCAAAGTTGCTTAATGATTGTGAAAATTAACACAACCTTGGGAGAAATCCAAACATTATAGGTTATTTCTGCAAAAAAAGGTACTGGTAAGTGGTTCAAATTCGGATCCCCCTCCCCCGCCCACACACACACCTTTCCTGCCTGGTTCAAACCCCACTTTAGATGTCCAAATTTGTATGTTTTTCTTTGAGGAATTTCAGTAATTTCCGAGCAAACCAATCCAGCCCTAATTACTAGCCACTATTTGGACGAGGTGTTTGTGTAAGTGAGCAATTATGGTGTTGTGGGTTGAGCACTGAACTATAACTCTGGTTGATAGGATCTGAATCCTTGTTCAGCCAAGGAAAACCACTGGGTGACCTTCAGAAAGTCACACTCTTTCTGTCTCAAAAGGCCATGCTGTTCTAAACAAACCCATGATAGGTCTGTATTAGGGTCACCATAAGTCAATAATGACGAGAAGTTGTATGTTCATTCATTCAGTCGTCTCCGACTCTTCATGACCTCATGGACCAGCCCACGACAGAGCTCCCTGTAGGCCGTCACCACCCCCAGCTCCTTCAAGGTCAGTCCAGTCACTTCAAGGATGCCATCCATCCATCTTGCCCTTGGTCGGCCCCTCTTCCTTTTACCTTCCACTTTCCCCAACATCATTGTCTTCTCTAGGCTTTGCTGTCTCCTCATGATGTGGCCAAAGCACTTCAATTTTGTCTCTAGTATCCTTCCCTCCAATGAGCAGTCAGGCTTTGTTTCCTGGAGGATGGACTGGTTGGTTCTTCTCGCAGTCAAAGGCACTCTCAGAACTTTCCTCCAACACCACAGCTCAAAAGCATCTCTCTTCCTTCGCTCAGCCTTCCCTAAGGTCCAGCTCTCACATCCGTAGGCACCTGCAGAAAGCTGACTTGATAACTTTGGACAAGGCACATTCTCATGGTTAAGAGGAAGACAATGGTAAACCTCCACTAGGATAAGATTGTAGTATGTGAAAATTGGTTCAAAGACACCACACAACAGAAAAATAATTAATGTTCCACCATTTTGCCATGAAACATGATAGTATAAAAATTATCCTTGATGTATGAACCTGCTCAGAAGAAAAAAGAGGACCCCAATAATTATCATCCAGTAAGCCTAACATCAATACCAGGAAAGATTCTGAAGTAGATCATTAAGGGGCAGTCTATAATCACTTAGAAACAAATACTGTGATTACTAAAAGTCAAACTGAATTTCTCAAAAACAAGTCATATCAGACTAATCTTATCTCTTTTTTTGATATGATGACCAGTTTGGTACGTGCAGGGAAGGCTGTGCATGTAGCATATCTTGATTTCAGCAAGACATTTGACAAGGTTCCCCATGATCTTCTTGCAAACAAACTAGTTAAATGTGGGCTAGATAATACTACTGTTAGGTGGATTTGTAATTGGTTAAACAACCGATCCCAAAGGGTACTCATCAATGATTCCTCTTCATCCTGGAAAGCAGCAACTAGTGGAGTGCCACAGGGTTGTGTCTTAGGCTCAGTACTGTTTAACAGCTTTATTAATGACTTGGATGAAGGTTTAAAGGTTGTGGTTATTAAATTTGCAGATGTCACCACATTGGGTGGAATAGCAAATATTCCAGAGACGGGACCAGAATTCAAAATGACCTCAACAGATTAGAGAACTGGACCAAAACTAACAAAATGAAGTTCAATGCAAGATGCTCCACTTAGGCAGAAAAAATGAAATGCAAAGATACAGAATGGGTGTTGAGTGGCTCAAGAGCAGCACGTGTGAAAAAGATCTTGGAGTCGTCATGAACAACAAGTTAAACATGAGCCAATAATGTGATGCTGCGACAAAAAAAGCCAACAGGATTTTGGCCTTCATCAATAGAATATAGTGTCTTAATCCAGGGAAGTCATGCTACTCCTCTATTCTGCCTTGGTTAGACCACACCTGGAATATTGTCCAATTCTGGGCACCACAACTGAAGGGAGAGGTTTTGAATTTTGCTTCTGTCTTGGTATTGGCTCTCCCTCCCAATTTGGTGTCATCTGCAAACTTGATGATCATGCCTTCTAACCCTTCATCTAAGTCATTAATAAAGATGTATTGTCGAAGGCTTTCATGGCCAGAATAACTCACTTGTTGTAGGTTTTTTTGGGCTAGATGGTCATGTTCTAGAGGCATTGTCTCCTGACATTTCGCCTGCATCTATGGCAAGCATCCTCAGAGGTAGTGAGGATGCTTGCCATAGATGCAGGCGAAACGTCAGGAGAGAATGCCTCTAGAACATGGCCATATAGCCTGAAAAAACCTACAAGAACCCATTAATAAAGATCTTGAACAGGACCAGGACCAGGATGGAATCCTGTGGCACTCCACTTCTTTCCAGGATGAAGAGGAAGCATTGAGGAGAATCACCCTCTGGATTCATTCGTTTAACCAATTACAGATCCACCTCACCATAGTTTTGCCTAGCCCACATTGGACTAGTTTGTTTGCCAGAAGGTCATGGGGGACCTTGTCAAAGGTCTTACTGAAATTCAGGTATGCTCACCCACAGCATTCCCTGCCTCTACCCAGCTTGTAGCTCTATTGAAAAAAGAGATCAGATTAGTCTGCCATGACTTGTTTTTGATAAATCCATGTTGACTATTAGCGATGACTGCATTTGTTTCTAAGTGTTTGCAGTCCACTTCCTTAACGATCTTTTCCAGAATCTTGCCTGTTATCGACGTGAGGCTAACTGGACAGTAATTGTTTGGGTCGTCCTTTTTTCCCTTCTTGAAGATAGGGATCACATTTGCCGTCCTCCAATCTGCCGGAACTTCTCCCATTTTCCAAGATCTCTCAAAGATGATTGCCAATGATTCCGAGATGACTTTCGCTAGTTCCTTCAATACCAAGGGAGGTATCTCCGAGAAGAATGGAGTGGGACACCAGAAAATCAGTTGGTGAGTGCAAAGCCTGCCATTTTCATGGAGCTGAAGAAGACATGCCAAAGAATGCGAAATATCCTACAAAACATATAAAAAGGCAGGCTTCCAAATGTGTTAGTGAAAAAGAAAGGTGACATTAAAAGAAACACATTTATGTGATACCTTCCCATAAGGAGCAAAATCCAAAGATTTCAAGGCATTAACCCCTTTAGAATACTACATTCTGGTAATGAAATATAAGACATATGCTAACATAAAGAGAGCATCTGTCTTATGGGGCTTCAGTTCATAGGATTATAGAAAAATATATGCCATACTGAATGTAGCAAAACCTGTTCATTAATGTTGCTTATCTGTACCATCGCACCTGGGGTCTATAGATCTTAATGAAAGAAACATGGACATGACATCTCCCCCCAGGGGATTGCTTCTTGCCCTCCTTTAGGAAACTGGAACTCCCAAGGACCAAGACACAACAGATAACTCGAAATGGTCTTTATTGTTCACAATGAGTTATCTTTCTTAGGGATAAACTTGATGTTAGAACGGGGATAAAGAAAATATATGTTATGGTCTCTGAAGTCTTGGGTCCAAGGAGTTTGCAGCTGAGAAGCTTTCCAAGTTCCCTCTTTCTCAATGGCTGTGAATGCCTAAGCATCCACAACCCCAGTCCAAATGGCCTATATTTGATGGCACAAAGTCTTCCTCTGGTGCCAAAGGACTGGTTTGAAGGTGCTTGAGATTCCTCAACGTTGTCCAGGAAGATCTGGGCATGAAGTGTGAGTCTCAAGGGTAAAAACCTGAGAATTGGTGATGAGAGATAGCTTAAAACAAGGGCTTTAGAGCCAAGTCTTTCTCACATCTGTCTATAAAGCTGTCTGATGGTAGAATGAAGAAGGAAACACTGCCCTCCCCTTCTAGGAAGAGGTGGGGCCAAACAATTGAGCCCAGGGAGCAATTCAACTGGTGCAAATAACATTGATTGACAGCTATAAATAACAAATCAATCCAACTATACATTTACAGAGAAAACAGACAAGTTGGGGCATGTTACACAGTTTATAGGTGGTGCCACTCGCGCCGTTACATTGTCAGTTTTGATGGACCCCATCCTGAAGAAGAAGTCCTTTCCCAATCATGTATTGTATAAGGTGGGTCACATTATTTTATCTCAAAACGTATCTTTATCCATGAAACCAACCTTTTTGTCCTCTCTAAAGTGTTCATTTATCTGATTTGTATTGGAGCCAGGAAACATTTCTAAAGTTTTTGTTTATCCCATCTTGAGATTTCAAAAGCCAATTTCCACCTTGTTTCTTTAGTAGCTCTTTATAGTTCATTTATTGAAGGCACACTGGAACAGCCAAGTTTTTAAGCTCTTCCTGAAGACTGCCAGGTTGGGGCTTGTCTAATTTCTCTGGGGAGCAGGTTCCAGAGCCGAGGGGCCACCACAGAGAAGGCCCTCACCCTTGTCCCCACAAGTCGTGCTTGCGATGGAGACGGGAGTGATATCAGCCCCCTCCCTCCTAGCCTTCAGGAAGAGAGTCAAAACCTGGTTCAGGGAGCAGGCTTTCAAAACTAAGAGCAATGCAGTATTCCAAATATAGAATTATGAGCAATTTGACCTTGGAATTGCCTTAGACTTTGAACTCTGGATGGCGTTTGTAAAACTTTTAATGTATTTTAATCATGTCTGGTATGTTGTAATTTTAAATTATTTTAGGTGGATTTGTTTTATTTAAATACTTTTTATTAAGATTTTAAAAGTAAAATCGAAAGAGGGGGAATATTAAAGAAGAGGATAGAAAAGTAGGAAAAAAAATAAAAGAAAGCAGCCCCCCCCCTGCCCCCAAGTCCACTGAAAAAAAACATAAAAACAGGAAAAAGCACAAAAAAACCAAACAAAAGAAATAGATAAAAAATTGACTTCCATCTCTCCATCAGGTGTTGTGTCCTCAGTAATATTTCCATTGTATCAACTTCATAATATTCCTCTTATTTACTTCTTTCCTTTTCATAATTTTCATATAGAGTCCAATCTGTCCTCTTTATCGGATTCCTGGTATTCTTTTTCAAGAAAAAAGTTAATTCATCAATTTTTCTTATTTCTCTTATTTCCCTAACCACTCTTCAATGGTAGGGATATCTTCCTGTTTCCAAAACTTTGCCAAAGATATTCTCGCCGCTGTTGTAGCATAAGTAAATAGTCTATCTTCGTTCTCATCTAATTGTAATTCCAAATCCGTAAATCCCAATAGATAATATTCTGGTTTCTTCTTAAAGACTCTCTTCAAAAAAATTTGTAACTCCTCATGTACTTTCGACCAATATTTCTCTATTTCTTTGCATGACCACCACATATGGTAAAAGGTACCTGTTTGATGACAATTTTTCCAACATTTATCAGAAGTATTCTTATTCATTAAAGATATTTTCTTAGGAGTGGTGTACCATCTGTGGAACGTTTTTATCCAGTTTTCTTTTAAATCTGTTGCGTAAACATATTTCAATTTTTTGTTCCACATCTGCTCCCACTCTCTAAATTGAATAGGTCTTCTTATATTTTCTGCCCATTTTATCATACATGGTTTCACTTGCTCACACTCCATTAGCCAGGTTAATCATGTATTATAAATGACTGAGATTACTTTTTTATTCGTCTTCAATATCTTATCCCAAGTTGTATCTTCCCAGGCAAAGCCAGTCTTATTATCTTGCTTAATATATTCTTTCATTTGCAGGTAATGTAGCCACGTCATGTTCCCATTTATTTCTTTTATTTGCTGAAAGGATTTAATCTCCATGGTATTCCTCACCAGTAAGTCTCTATATGTTGGCCATGCTCTCCATCCTAGTAATCTTCTTTGATGTGCCTCCATCGGTGAAACCCATAGGGGCATTTTGGTATAGAAATTTGTTGTTTTGAGGCACTGTGTATGTGCCATTGTAAGCTACCTTGAGTCCCCTTGGTGGGGTAGAGAGAAAAGTGGGGTACAAATATGGCAAATAAATAAAATAAATAATAAATAATACCAATAGGCAGAGAATACCAATAGGCAGAGAATGTCCTTGTGTGTATGCATCCTCTGTTCTAAATACAAATAAAATTATCCATAAAATGATTTCTTCTTGTCTTGCACAATGTTTTATTGGGGTCACTGTACCAGAATGAACAAATTGAAACTACATAATGATAATTACTGACAAAAGTTTAGTGGGCCTATAAATAGCTAGACATTTGCCCATTAGGTAGATGCAGAACCTTTCTCTCTTCAACTTCAGTTCCTGGTCAAGTTTTGACGATGCAGATCAGCTGGCTTTCTATCCTTATCCTGTCAGGAATGATCTTACTTTGTGAAGGTAAGAAGTTCCAGGCCTTGAAAATAAACTCAGGGAATGCCATGGTTATAGGGTTGTCTGTTTGTGCACCTATAGAGACAGAATCCTTTGTTATCCTTTGATATATTCATTTTGCCTCCAGCAGACCTCTCTATGAGTTTCACCTTGAAAAGGAGCCTCTAATCTACCTTGCTTAGGTGGAAATAATCTCTTCTCTTTCCTTCCTTATGGGGGGAGAAAAATAGCCCTACTAAGCATTGCTAGTGTCAGAAATAACCTGGAAAGTCAATAAATCCCCTTAATTTGGCAATGTGACATCTGATTAAGGGAAATCCAGCTTAATGACTATGCAGATAAATAACAAAAATTGAAAGGAGAAAATACTTTTCATTCAAAGGTGTAGTTTCAATTGTGCCAGAAATGTGGAAGATCTTCAACTTAACATCACCATTTGATCTTTCCAGGAAGGTCTTTGGTCAAAACAAAAGCGGAGTGTAGAGATATGCACGGGAAGTGTGTAAAGAAAAGTGAATGTGAAAAGTTGGGATATGGCATCATTGGAAGATGTGGCCTTACAAAACATTGCTGTTGGGTAAGATTTCTACTTTTTTGGTCACTTGTTATTGTTAACTCTTGTAAAGTTGACTTTCTTACTGTGGTCCTATTAATGAGATACCCTCAAAACCTTAATCAAAGCTCTGTCTTCCTTGTTGCCATTTTGCTCTTCTCCTACTTCTTTCCTCTTTGCCAAGCATTATTGCCTTTTCTAGTGAAAAAAAAGAACAATATTGTAGAAAGAACAATACTGTCAGTTTCATCATCTATTTATTTTAATTTTTAACTACCCAACTCCAGCACCACTTTTCAAATATCTTCAAATTTTTCCTATCAGCTTTCTTCATTACACAGCATTTACATACATAGAAACTGGAAATACAAAGGCATAGACAGTACTGACCTTGCTATTTACCAGTATAACTTTACTAATACGTGATGTTGTCTAGTTGCTTTAAGCTGCCCCTATAAGTCCTAATCTTCTTCAAATTTCTTGACTGCAGTCTTCCATCTTATTCCTTCCTTTTGCATTTCCTTTTCAAAAGCCATCTAGTGTTTAGATTTTCTACCACATTACCAAGCAATGACTGTCAACTGTATTTTCCACATAATACACGAAAAGAGAATTGCTTCCCCTTGTCTCTGTACATAATGCAACAGTTTAAAAACCCATTATCTTCTTGCAGAACTATGCGAAGGGAGAGTAACCAGTTACAACATGGTGAATGTCTCCCAATCTGAACCTGAAAGAAAAATTGGTCACTGTTGGAATGAGATTGAAGATCATGAATCAACTGATCAAGTCTTTCTTCTGCTTTATAAAATTACTGATGATTTCAATAAATAAATGATTTACTGCAAGAGTTTACCCCATGTGTGTTTATGACCACAATCAGTCTATGCCCCCTTCCAACAACAACAACAACACTTTATTTATATTCCACTCTATCTCCCCAGGGGGACTCAGGGCGGATCCAAGGCCATGTGGCCAGCATGATTGCATGGAGCACCGTAGCACTAGGTAGATGCAGGGAATGCTATGGATGTAACACATCTGGATTTCTGTAAGGGTTTTGGCAAAATCTCCCATGAACAGCAAACAAACTAGTCCACTGTGGGCTATGCAAAACTACAGTTAGGTGGATCTGTAATTCTTTAAGCAAACATATCAATGCTTCCTCTTCATCCTGGAAAGAAGTGATGAGCGGAGTGCCGCAGGGTTCCATCCTCGGCCTGGTCCTGCTCAACATCTTTATTAATGACTTGGATGAAGGGTTAGAAGGCGGGATCATTAAGTTTGAAGATGACACCAAATTGGGAGGGATAGCCAATACTCCAGACAACAGGAGCAGAATTCAAAACGATCTTGACAGATTAGAGAAATGGGCCAAAACTAACAAAATGAAGTTCAACAGTGACAAATGCAAGGTACTCCACTTAGACAGAAAAAATGAAATGCAAAGATGGAGAATGGGGAGCGCGTGGCTCGAGAGTAGTATATGTGAAAAAGATCTTGGGGTCCTTGTGGACAACAAGTTAAACATGAGCCAACAATGTGATGCAGCGGCCAAAAAAGCCAATGGGATTTTGGCCTGCATCAATAAGGAATATAGTGTCTAGATCCAGGGAAGTCATGCTACCCCTCTATTCTGGCTTGGTTAGACAACATCTGGAATATTGTGTCCAATTATGGGCACCACAGTTGAAGAGAGATATTGACAAGCTGACGGGTGTCCGGAGGAGGGTGACTAAAATGATCAAGGGTCTGGAGAAGAAGAGTTATGAGGAGTGGCTTAAAAAGCTGGGCATGTTTAGCCTGAAGAAGAGAAGATTGAGAGGAGTCATGATAGCCATGTATAAATATGTGAGAGGAAGTCATAGGGAAAAGGGAGCAGGCTTGTTTTCTGCTGCCTTGGAGACTAGGACACAGTGGAACAATGGCTTCAAACTACAGGAAAAGAGATTCCACTTGAACATGAGGAAGAACTTACTGACTGTGAGAACTGTTCAGCAGTGGAACTGTCTGCCTCAGAGTGTGGTGGAGGCTCCTTCTTTGAAAGCTTTTAAGCAGAGATGGATGGCCCACTGTCAAGGGTGCTTTAATGCAATTTTCCTGCTTCTTGGCAGGGGGTTGGCCCACGAGGTCTCTTCCAACTCTATGATTCTAAGTGAAGCCTAAGGGAAGAAGTCCTTTTCCAATCATGTAACTGTTCAGCAGTTACATGAGATGCATCATCAGTGGGGTTCAGTGTGCTCTCTGGCAGTAGGGTAAACTACAACTCCCTCTATGGTGAACCAGTCCCCTCAAACCGCTCCAGTAGGTTGATTTAGTCATGGGGGTTCTGTGTGCCAAGTTTGATCCAGGTCCATCATTGGTGGAGGTCACAGTTTCTCTGGTTGTGGGTGAACTACAACTCCCAGAAAGGAAGGTAGTCCAATCATGTAACGCTCAAGTGGATCACATGTGAATCTCATTCCATTTGTCCCACCTTTTAGTGAAAATCATTTTCTCTTATCATTTCTTTGATTCACATGAACAGCAAAAACATTTGGATTTCTCTTCACCTCAGTCATGTTGCAAAATTAGTGAATTCATTCATATATACAGGCCTAACAAAGAGCTGAAGAGTTAGGAAGCTATGAATCCTGTCATCTCATCTCATCCTACAGAGATGGAATCCTATCATCTCATCTCACCCTACAGAGGTGGAATCCTGTCATCTCATCTCACCCTACAGAGGTGGAATCCTGTCATTTCACATTCAGGATGATGGAAGATGATGCTCAGCAAATGATAAATTGCATTTAATTTTAATTTGTATAATCACTTTTTTAAACTTGTGTGTGAATTTTAACTAAAATTGTGAGCTGACTGGGGAAAAGCCGGTGTATAAATACATCTAATACCAATAGGCGAAAATGTCCTTGTGTGCATATGCATCAGTTGTTCCAACCAAAAGCATACAAATAAAATCATCCATAAAATGACTTCTTATCTTGCACAATGTTTTATTGAGGTCAATGTACCAGAAATGAACAAACTGGAATTACATAAAGATAAATGAACGACAAAAGTTTGGTGGGTCCATAAATAGCTGGGCATTTGGCAGTTAGGTAGATGCAGAACCCTTGTCTCTTACTGTCCTACTCCAGTTCGTGGTCAACTTTTGACAATGCAGATCAGCTGGCTTTCTATCCTTATCCTTTCAGGAATGATCTTGCTTTGTGAAGGTAAGAAGTTTCAGACCTTGAAAATCAACTCAGGGAATGCCATAGTGATAGGGTCATCAGCCATTTGTGCACCCTCAGAGACAGAATCCTTTGTTATCCTTTGATATATTCATTTTGCCTCCTGCAGATCTCTTTATGAGTTTCACTTTGAAAGGGAGTCTCTAATCTACCTTGTTTAGGTGGAAATAATCTCCTTTGTCTGCTTCCTTAAGAGGGAGAAAATTAAGAGAAATCCAAATGTTCAGGTGAATCATAGAAATTGATAGGAGAAAATGATTTTCACTTAAAAGATACTATTTATGCTGTGCTGGAATAATAGTCTTTGTTTTTACATCTCAATTTGATCTTCCTAGGGGGAAAAGGTTCACTCAAGTGTAAGCAAAAGAATGGAGTATGTGTAAAGAAGAGTGAATGTTTAGGAACACGTGTTGGAAGATGTGGACTACTGAAAACATGCTGTCTGTCTTCTAATAAGTAAGATTGCAGCTTTCTGGTATATTTATTGCTGTTGTTAACTGTTATAAAGGTGACTTTCATATGGTGGTCTTCTTCATGAGAGGCCTGAAAGACCTCAATCAAAGCCGTATTCAGACTGCCTTCTACTTTTCCCCAAATTATTTTCTTTTCTAGCAAATTATGTCTTCTCATAGTATTTCTCATAGTATGTCTAAAGAACAATATCTTCATCTTTGTCATCTTACCTTTTAGGGAGAATTCAAGCTATTTTTTTAATTTAAAATCCATTTATTTTTTCTTTGGAAAATCTCATGGTATCGCCTGAACTTTCCTGCACCACCACATTTCAAACAAGTTGATTATTTAAAAGGTAAAGGTTTCCCCTTGACATTAAGTCTAGTTGTGTCTGACTCTGAAGGGTGGTGCTCATCTCCATTTCTAAGCCAAGGAGCCGACATTGTCCATAGACACCTCCAAGGTCATCTGGCCAGCATGAAACGGTAACTATTGATCTACTCACATTTGCTTGTTTTAGAATTGCTAGGTTGGCAGCAGCTGGGGCTAACAGCGGGAACTCTCCCCGCTCCCCAGATTTGAACTGCCTATCTTTCAGTCAGCAAGTTCAGCAGCTCAGTGGTTTCACTCGCTGCACCACCAAAAGTTAAAGAACTGTATTCAATGAGATTCCCTAATCACAAACAGAGAAACATGACATGAAACCAAGGCAAGAATCTCCTATGATCAAGGAAAAGGTGACTTTCTCCTAAAAATACAACATTGCACTCACCCAGAGCAACCAAAGAAGGTAGCTTTGCAGTTCGATCTTTAAACCCTTATATCGTGTCAGTTTTTCCAGTTGTTTCTCTTCAATCCTGCTTTTATCTGGGATTGCAACATCGACAAGACATACGTTGTTTTTTAATATGATCGTGACGTCAGGAGTATTGTGCTCCAAAACTCTGTCTGTCTGAATTCAGAAGTCCCAGAGTAGCTTGACATGTTCATTCTCTGTAACTTTTTTTGGGCTTGTGATCCCACCAGTTCTTTGTTGCAGGCAGATGGTATTTGTGGCACAAGTTCCAGTTAATCATCTGAACAACTGTGTTATGCCTCTGCTTGTAGTCTGTCTGCGTGATCTTCTTGCAGCAGCTGAAGATGTGATCTATTGTTTCATCTGCTTCCTTGCTGAGTCTACATTTGAGATCTGTTGTCGACTTTTCAATTCTGGCTTTAATGGCATTGGTTCCAATGGCTTGTTCTTGGGCTGCAAGAATCAGGCCCTCCTTTGTCTCCTTTTTCAGAGTTCCATTTGTGAGTTTTTTCTTTGTCAATTTGGCTCTCAGTGTTTCCCAGGAACTGCCCATGGAGAATCTTCTTTCACCAGTTTTGTCTTCTGCTCTGCATTGTGTTTTTATGGTATTCACTCTTTGTCTTTTGCACTTGAAGCAGTTTACTACTACTGACTTCCCTCAGTGTTGGTTCTTGACTGCCTTTCACATAATCTGCCAGTGCATGTTTCTCTTCTTCTACCATTTGTTTCACTTGCAAAAGACCTCTGCCTCCTGATTTCCTGGGCAGGTAAATTCTGTCGACATCACTGTGCAGGTGTAATGAGAAGTGGATTGTCATCAGATTCTTTTTTTTTCTGCTTGTATCCAATTCATAATCCCAGCAGTGTATCTAATGATGGGGATGGCCCAGGTGTGGAGAACCTAGATCGTATTTCTGCCATTTAATTTGCTCTTTTTATCATCATCATCATTTATATCCTGCCTTCCTCCCCCAGAGGACACAAGGCGACTAACATCTATATCCACACTAGACAGTTTTAAAAGACCAATACAAAAGTAGAAAAAACAATTATATAGTAATTAAAATACAGTAAATACACTAAAATGGCCTTTAAGACCCATCCCTCCTCAATCCCACCCAACGTCCCCAGAGCCTGAGTAAAGGGTAGATCAACAAGAGGACTCAAAATGTGACAGGACTATAATTCAACATTAATGATGGGCCACACAAAGTTGGAAGAGCCCCATGGGAAATGGGCGAATAAGATGAAGCTTGGTATGCCTTGCCTCCTCACTTATACAGAATGGTTTGATGTTGAATATTACTTTCTTTTGCAGCATGAACTGGGGAAACAGGAATGCAGGATCAGTGCTTGGAAATATCATCGCTGGTTTCACCACTGGTTTGATAACTAAACATACAGAAAGGGGAGGGAGAAAACCGGCAAAGAACCATGGTCCACAACCTTCAGTGTCCCCAAAGCCAACAACTGCAGGTGATGTCACCACCCCAACTTAGAGACCAGGTGAGAGTGGGGACTTGGCAGCTCGGGCCTGGTATGGGAAGCTGTAGCCATGGAGGGGCTCCAAATATCCAGGCCAGTGGGCCTCAGAAGCAATTACACATTGAGCCAAAGTCATTAGTCAGCTACCCCGCAGTTGTTGGCCAGTAGCTGACATGGCCTGTGATCAGATGGCCATCATATGCTGGATAGACTGGTACCCCAAAAGTGCTCTGACCAAATATTTATGGGAGGTTTAAGTCTGGTTTCTGAATTCCTTACCAGGGAAAGTGTCACATAATGTGCGATCTGTGCAGTGGAATGAAGCTATTGTTAGAGGCAACATTACTAAAGTCAGGGTAGACCCCTTTTCCACACCCCCACTGCCTAACTGCTATGCCTCTTCCCTTGAGATAGTGCCAAAAAGGTACCTGGAGATTTCTGGCTTATACATCATCTGTGATTTCCATGCGGAAAGCCAGCCAATGATGCTGTTGCTGAAGGAAACTGCAGTGCACTACATATCCCATGATGAGGCAGTCCAGCAAGTCTGGTGGAATGGGATGGCTACCTGTTTCCAGTTTACCCGGAGGATTTTGAGGTTCTCAGCTTTGTATTTGAGGGCACCTTTTACATGGATAGGGCCTTAAGCACCTTTTAAGAATGGACCCTCAAATCCAAAACTGGACTCATTATCTAAGTGACTTCCTTTTTATTGGACAGCTTGACACTTGGCAATGTGCTGCACTACTACATTCCATATACTGAGAGCCCAGCTGGGGCTGTCCTTAGTCCAAGAAAAAACTAAAGTCACACCCACAGTTTAATGTTTATGTACATAGAGATCAAGAACAGTTTTCATGGCTGCCACAATACAAAGTTGAAGATTTGATAGTTTAGGATCCAACAGTGCATTCCATATATGAATGGAATGATAGGGCAATTGAACTTTGCTTGCCGTGTTGTGGCATGTTGCATCAGGCACATGTAGATACAAGAATTCAGATAGTTGGCACCCAACACTAGATGTCAGCCAGGTCCAGTGTCAACCGATCTCTAGGACATTGAAGACGATGGCGGGAGTTGGTCTGGCATTACCCACGAGCTCTAGGAGGGCATATATCAAAGCAGTATGGGACTTCACAGATTTTGGGATACAACACAGGCTAAAAGGTTTTATTGCCAGCCCCAGTTCACCATGATTCAGGTGTTTCACTCAAGATAGCTGAAAAGGTGGCCTGAGAGGACCAACTGACTCAGCTCATTAAGTTGATCCCCTATTGATATAAAAGTCAAAGTATGGATATATGTTTGTTGATTGATAACTTTGGACCACAAAGGATCCTACGTGACTTAGTGGATCTGGACCAAACTGGCACACTTACCCTTCATATTCCAACTTTTAAAAATGATGAGTTAAGAAGGGAAATAAAAGAAACAACGTGATTTGTTGCAGCTAGGTGAAGTGGCCCGCTGTCATGTGCCTGGGAAACAAAGGGAGTGAAGCAGATTGGCTGTTGTTAGATGATATGTATGAGGAGAAGGGAAGGAGAAAGGAAAGAGAGAATGAAGGCAGGCAGGCAGATAGGAAGTTAGAGAAAGGAAAGCAAAAAAGACTTATGGCAATTGCGATATACAGCATTTTTATTGCATTTTGACAGCTATTCAAGTCAACCGCACCGACTCCTGAAACTGTCTGTCTAAGATTCGCTCCCTGAGTGGTCCAGGGCTTCATTTGACGTCGCTGTTTGGTCCTTGCTGTGGCAGAAAACTTTAATAAACTGTCATTGGTCTATTTTGAAGAATGTGTTTGTTTATCTGATCTGTGCGTGAGAGGGTTAGGGTTGCTTGCTTATTGTTTGTTGCCTTCTCTTTAGACACCTTTGTAGATTTAATCATTTTATATTTAGACAACGACTGCTACAGACACCTATTGAGCTATAGGGGTAATTTGGTCATTTTGGCTAATGAGTAGCAAGGCAGTGTGGGAAATGTACTTTAACAGCAGGGCCAAGGATGGCTGTGCTTAGCCATGCCCACCTCATCCCTCTTTGCACAGCTGGGGAAGGGAAAATATAAGATTTTAAAACTGTTTAGGCTTTACCAAAGTTGCTTAATGGTTATGAAAATTAAAATAACCTTGAGAGACATCCGAACATTATGGAGTATTTACGCGAAAAACAGAGAAGTGGTTCAAATTTGGATTTGACCCTCCCACCTTTCCTGCATGGTTCAAAACTGCTTTGGAAGCCCAAAGTAGGAAGGTTTTTTTACGACTTTTAGGCTCTTCCGAACCAAACCTATCCAACTCTAATAAATAGTATTTGTGCTGTCATGCGCTGGGCCTATAGCAATTGGCTTTTGAACAGGATACGCTCTTTGTGCACAGCGGGAATCCACTGTGCCTCGGCTGAGAGGCCCTAAGGATTTTCCTATACTAAGACTTTAGGGCCTCTCAGCCGAGGCACCCTGGCTTCCCACTGGACACAAAGAGCACGTCCTGTTCAAAAGCCAACTGCTATAGGCCCAGCGCGTGACAGCACAGTAAGAAACAAAGCCGGCTGCTTCTGCAGCCTGGGTGTAATAAGAAACGAAGCTGGCTGCTTTTGCAGCCCGGAACATGCTCTTTGTGCCCAGCAGGAAGCCGGTGTGCCTCAGCTGAGAGGTCCTAAGGATTTTCCTATACAAAGTCTTTAGGGCCTCTCAGCCGAGGCACCCCGGCTCCCCGCTGGGCACAAAGAGCATGTCCTGTTCAGAAGCCAACTGCTATAGGCCCAGCACGTAACAGCACAGTAAGAAACAAAGCCGGCTGCTTCTGCAGCCCGGGTGTAGTAAGAAACGAAGCTGGCTGCTTTTGCAACCCAGGTGTTGAAAAGAAAGGACTTTAAAAGCTACAGACAGTCCAGAAGGGAACCAGTATAGAGCCATTTCAAGCCGTCATACCTGCAGCCCATATGAACGTGTTCCTGGAGATTCGGCCATCTTGGAAAGCATCTCATGTGACCAGAGGGGAGGGGCCGGTGCTTTCCTCCTTTGCTCCAAGCTCCACCTGCTCTGCAAGAGAGAGCTTGCAAGTATGCTACAATTCTTTTCCCGCCTTTGCACAGCAAGCCCGCACGGTTTTGCTACTTTGCAATGTCTCCAGCAGTCAGAAGCAAGCTTGCACAGCAAAATTGCAACATTTTGCTCCAGCCAGAAGCAAGCTTCCACAGCGTTTGCTACCCTTGCCTTCCAGGTGCCCCCAAAAGGGTTTGCAATTCCCTTGGTGTTTGTAGCCATACAGCAAGGGTTTAATGTGCATCTGATTTGTTGTTTGCTGCTGTGTCTTATTTTTTGCCTTAAAGTAATAAGTTTTGAGTGTGCTTTTGTAATTGCATTGCCATACTGTTTGCTTAATTTGTTAATATGGCTCACACCTCAGGTTCTGTAAAGTCTGAGGGCAAAGCCTATAGCTTGCGATCCCAGAGTTCTATGCACCTTACCCAAAAGGCCTTAAATCTGCTTTTACAAGAAGAAACTCAACTCACGAATAAGGCAGAAAGGGTCTGGCTTTCCATTGTTGACCTTGATGGTCACTTAAAGAGTTCTAAGGACCTAAAGGAATCTCAGGACATTAGGGCAAATCTCAAAGCCTTGATTAATACGTGGAGAAGCCTAGTGGATGACATCACCCAGGTGTTTAGCAAAATAAATAGCCAGGAAGCAGAGCACAGAGCTTTACAGTTTTTAAACAGTGTTAAGCATTGGGAATCTAGCTATGCACACCTGTTTCATGTGGCTGATTTTAGTCCCTCCCCCAGAAGGGAAAAGGATGGTCAACCTTCACCTGCTTGTAGTGAAAGTTCCAAGCTCCTTAAGCATTCCCCAAAGGCCTTGAGTGCAAATAATAGTCAGGGAGGTACATCTGCCCATAGCAAGCACAGCCATCCCAGCAGGAAGTCAAGCAGCACACATGACTCTGTGCCAGGATCTTCTGCTTCAAGGAGCAGCTCCTCATCAATTGTGGCCTTCTACAACAAAGAAGCCAAGCGTATGGAGCTGCAGGAAAAGATCCTTGAGGCTGAAGCTGAGGCAGATCTAGGCCTGGACTTCAAGCAGGCTCAAATTGAGCTAGAATCAAAGTTATGGTTGACGCGCATCCAATAGGAGGCAGCTCAGAAAAGGGTCCGTGCCAACATCCTGGCAAAGGAGCTGCCAGGTCGCATGGCTTAGCCCAGTATCAGCTCATCAGGTGAGAAGGATTTTCTCAGCTCTCATCGACCAACTGGATAGAGCACTGGATACAGCATGGACAAGGCTTGACCAGCGCTATGGATCCAGCACCCAGATTGAAGCCTCACTCATGGAGAAACGAGGTATGCCTATCCAACAGACACTGCTCAGCGATGCACAACAAGGATTTCATGCCTTCCAGGGCTAAGAGCGGAGCCACCAGCCAACGCACCCCAGATGTGCACCCAGAAGATTCAGCTGGACCTTCATCGGGTGCGGAGGCACCCTCTGTGGCCTGCACTCAGCTGTACGGCAGCCCAAAGAAAACTAGAATTTGCTATCCCATTTGTTTGGCGGAGGTCTACCCCGCCAGCAAGCCATGGATGAAGAAAAGAATGTGCGTGGCCCTTGACAACCAAAGTGACAGTTCTTTGGCTACTCCTGACTTCTTCAGAAACTTCAAAGGGCAGGCAAAGACGATTGATTATTGTATTTCTACTTGTACGGGCAAATAATGAAGACAGGACCGCATTGCATCTGGATTTGTCATTTCGCCATGTGGCAAAGATATTCATTTTGAGTTACCTGACCTTACTGAGTGTGCGTCCATCCCACGAAATAAGGACCAGATTGCCACCACAGAGATGATGCAAGCACACCCTCATCTGAAAGGACTTCAAGACCTCATTCCACACTTTGAGCTGGATGTCGACATAGCCCTGCTCATCAGATCCAACTGTCCAAGCCTGATGAGCTTCAGAGCAGAAAAGAGAGGTCCTCCTGGTGCACCTTTGGCACAGAAGACTCCTTTAGGATGGACCATACAGGGACCTGTATGTGTTGACAGAATGCATCCTCTGTCTTCTCTGTGTCCAGATCAGCCAAACACTCTCAGCTGTGGCAGAGTCACCCTCATGCAGAGTTGCCTCAGTCACATTTCTGTTTGCTGCCAAGGAGTTACATCTTCGTCTCAGGATGACGAGAACACAGCGCTCTCCCGAGATGAGCAAGCGTTCCTTAACATCATGAACGCCAAGGTCACTCTTAGCGAGGAAGGGAATTGGATCCCCCCTCTACCCTTCAAAGCGAACCGGTCTACCCTGCCTTCGAATAGGCAGGTAGCAGAGAAGAGACTGCAGTCTTTGAGGCACAAGATGCAGCGTGATTCTAAGACTAAGCAGCAGATCATTTAATTAATGGATGACTTGTTTGTAGCAAGGTATGCTGAGCCATCCAGCCTTGGCTCAGACAAAGAAGAACTTTGGTTTCTTCCCTTTCATAAAGTCACCCACCCTCAGAAGCCGGAAAAGGTATGCATTGTGTTTGACACCAGCGCCAAATGCAAAGACATCTCGTTGAATAATGTGCTCCTGAAGGGACCAGATCTTCTGAACAGCCTCATCGGAATCATACTAAGGTTCAGGGAATCTAAGTATGCTGTCATTGCTGACATCTTTAATATGTTTTATGCGTTTCTGGTCACACAGAAAGTTTTTAACGTTTTTATGGTTTGAAGACACCCAGGCTCTGACAGGAATAAAGACCTTCCAAATGCATGTCCATGTGTTTGGAAATACTCCATCACCTGCTGTGGCCAACTATTGCCTTCGAAAGACTGCGGAAAGTTTTGGACATTTCTTTGACCCTCGGGTCGCCCAAGTTATCAACCAGAACTTTTATGTTGATGACCTGCTTGTGTTGTTTGATTCCATAGAGTCTGCAGTTAGTATATGAAGGATGTCCAGTCCATCAAAAACTCTTGGACCACTTGGGCCACCCAGGCTCAAGATCTACACCAGTTGAGCATCCCGTGCCAATTCATGGCCAGGAGCCCTTTACAGAGCTTGCACACCGAACTCCACATCTTTTGCGACGCTTCGGAGAAAGCTATTGCAGTGGTGGCTTATGCAAGACTAAGAGATTCTAGTTCTTGTGCTTTAGGCTTTGTTATGGACAAGGCCAAAATTGCCCCATCTCACACCACTATCCCTAGGTTAGAACTGCCCCCAGATAGGACTCAGATTGACCCTCCATTTACTCATATTGGTGTTGATGTGTTTGGTCTGAGGGAGGTGGCAACTAGGAGAACTCGTGGGTGCCCTGTTTACAACAAGAGATGGGTAGTCATCTTCACTTGTTTAGTTATCCGAGCCATTCACATCGAGGTGATTGAGTGTATGTACACCTCTGCCTTTTTAAATGCTTTAAAGAGGTTCATTTCAATCAGGGGACCTGTTAGGACAATCAGGTCTGATTGTGGCACAAATTTTGTTGGGGCTACCAAAGAATTAGACTGTGTTGTTAAATTTGCCAAGGACCCCAGTGTCAACAGTTATTTGAATGCAGAAAAGGTTACATGGTTATTTAATGTACCGCATGTGTCTCACATGGGTGTGTTTGTGGGAACGTATGAATGATTTGTGTAAAAAGATATTGAATGCTATGTTTTTAAAAGTATAAGAATTTGACTCATAATGTTTTGATCACTTCGATGGCGGAAGTGACAGCAATTGTAAATAGCTGCCCATTGGTGCCCATCACCACAGACTCAGAGAACCCAGAACTTCTCACTCCTGCGTCCATTTTGACTAAAACGACTTCAGAATGGCAGGAAATTATGTATCCTGTTCCCAAAGGATCTTGCAAAGTACTTTGGAAACAAACTCAGACTCTGACCAACCAGTTTTGGAGACGCTGGAAGGCGGAGTACCTGACTCAACTCCAAAGTCGCAGATAGTGGAAAGACAATAAAACCAACATCAAAATTGGGGACATTGTGCTTCTCAAAGACAAATCCTTACCTCATTTCAAGCACGTCCTGTTCAAAAGCCAATTGCTATAGGCCCAGCGCGTGACAGCACAATATTGACAAATGAAGTTCAAATGTGTGATGGGTGAGCCAAACATCTGAGTGAATTAGTTAAACTTTATCAGAATTATCTAAACTTCTGAATCATTTAAAAAGTTTTTGTTCCTTGGGTAGCCTCTTTGAAGCAGAGGAGATTCACAGCCCCATGAACATGTTAGCCACCAGACCCCGTTATGCCACAAACTAGCTTACCTTGAATGAACAGCCCAATAGGATATGGGGGCAATGTGCCATGCGCGTCCTGCTATGAGACAGCAAATCTTTCCCCAAATAGACATTCACTTTGCATCCTCCAAATTGATTCTGCAATGAGCCATTCAATCTTGACATACCCAGTGTTCCCTTCATGGTGGTGCCTTTGAATAAGGAATCTGAATTAGAGCATGGAAATGGGATGACTCAATCTTTCTGAGGTTGGGAAACCAATTCTATCCCAAGTATGTATCTAACCCTAGTACCAGGTTTCCTCTGGTTGCTTCTGACCACCTGCTGCAATGCAACCTGAGCCCTGCCACATGCACAATGGAGGACCTTCTTGCGGCAACACCAGAGGCACTCCAAGTGGCCAGATACTGGTCAAAGGACATTTAATCAGCTACCAAGTTTGCAAAATCTGTGGGTTTTTTTATCTGTTTGTTTGTTTTTGTTCTGTTAGAAATGTAATACAATGTTCTGGTTGCGGATGACACGATAAATAAAATAACCAGGTTTCCTGATATGATCCCTATAGTCCTGAATGGTTTCAGACCACATTATCTGACAAATTGCTTGTTGCGCACATATAGAAGCACCTTGCTGTTAAAGGGTGCTTCCAAAGCTTTCACCACACAGAAGAACAATTTTTGTTGATGGGGAGGAGAGATAGGGACTTTTCTCTTGAATTGGAATCTTTCTTGAGGTTCTGATTCCAGTTCCCTTAAGTGATTTCAAAGACTCCATCATTATCAAAAAGAGGCACGGAGGGACCGGAAGAGAAGCAACACAAGGAAACACAAGGGAACCATAGAGAAAAGACAAGCGAGATCCCTCCAGCTGCAGATGAAGAGAAGGCAACGAATAACAAGATTATAGGCATAGAGAAAGAGACAATACAGAACTGAGGGAAAACATCAGAGAAAGAAACATCTTAACGAGGACGAGAAGCAGACGTGTCGAGGAAGAGAAGAAGACGAGCCGGGAAAGAGAAATAGACCAGTGAGGTGAAGCTAAAACAGAGGGACTGATAGAATACGAGAAACTAAAAGAGTAAGATCGGTGGCACAAACTTTGCTCTAAATAATTAAAAGAAGGAGACCAACAAAACAGAACAAAATAAAATAATAACTAGGAAATAAATAAACAAAAAATAAATAAAATATCCCCGTAGCCATAAAATTAATAAGTATTGCATAATATTAACTAAAGGAAAGGGACTAAGAAAATAAGACACAGCTGGTAAACTCTATTGCTGATTGACTCTTGAAAATAAAATAAAGTAAAAATTAAGAAATAAATAAACAATAATAATATATATATAATACTATATAATTAATAAAATAAAATAAAATAATAATAATATATATATATAAAAAAAAGGAGATAAACTTTCCATCTATATTAAAACCACTTAAGAATAGAGATGTCTAACGCAAAGACAAAAACAGAGAAAGAAATGAAAGATCTAAAAGAGCTAAAAGATCTTAAAGGAACCCCTAGAAGACACTCAGTGGCTGGACCACCAACTCCAGTACCAACAACAGAAGAACCAGGTCTAAAAGAAATATTAATGGAAATACAAAATGAGCTAAAGGGTCTATCAGCAAAACAAGATAAATTGCAAGCCGATTTTCAAGCGAGGGCAGAAAAACAAGATGCCCAGCAAAAAGTCCTTCAAGCAGAGGTTTCAGAAATTAAAAGAGAATTTAAAGAGGATATGAATTTAATGAAAGGGGAAATAACTAGGGCAATACAAGAACTAAAGGAAGTAAAAGCCAGCAACACAAAACTGGAAAAAACACAATTAGGTCTACAAGGAAAAGTGGAAGACATTGAAAAACAAACAAAGAAATTAGGGAAAATTCAGGAAAGGATAGAACAGAACGACTCTGAATTCCAACTACGTTTCAGGAATGTAGTAGAAACAGAAAAAGAAAACATCAGGGAAATTATGATAACTCTCCTGGCTAAACTACTAGAGCTGACACCACAGGAAATCGATAACGGCATGGACAGGATATATAGAATTCAGACCAATTACGCGAAAAAAAATAAGGTCCCGAGAGATATAGTTGTAAATTTTGTTAGAAAAAAGACCAGGGATGACATACTGAAATTAAACTACCAGAAGCCAATATACTTTAAAGATTCCAAAATAACAGTATTAAAAGAATTCCCATCGGACACCCTGAGCAAGAGGCGGAAGTACTTCTTCCTAACAGATGAATTAAAAAAATTAAATATCAGATTCCGATGGGAGAAACAAGAGGGAATAATGGCTACATATAAAGGTGAAAGATATTGGCTCACCTCAGAGGAAAAAGCTAAAGACTTTTACAAAAGGCTAGAAAAAGAATGCAAAATCAGAACACCACAAAGACCGGAGGGAAAAAGGAAGAAATCCAAGAGAAAAAGAAGCAAATCTCCAGAAATTGGTGATATGACCTCGGACCGTCAAAACTACAACGAGAAAGACATGGAGGAATTGGATGACGACGACTCGGAACAAGAGGAAAAAAATGGAACAAATGGATAATCTTATACATCAGGTAAAATTCTACTCTAATAATGTGAACGGTCTAAACTCCCCGAATAAAAGGAAAGCCATATTTAACCAACTGAAACGGGGAAGATATAATGTAATAGCCTTACAAGAAACACATATCGCGCAGCGACATACCCCACACCTAGTATGCCCAAGAATAGGTAAACTATACTACTCCTCAGCTCCTGATAAGAAAAAAGGGGTAGCATTATACATAGATGACAAAATACACTCAGAACTTGTATTTAAAGATGAGGAAGGTAGACTACTAGCAGTTAAAATAGCAATAGGGATAGACACCATCCTCATCTGTAACATCTACGCCCCTAACGGCCCGAAAGGGAAATTCGTTAAAGCATTAACAGAGAAAATCTCAGAAGCAAAATATGACCATATGATAATACTGGGTGACTTTAATGGAATCATAAATTATACACTAGATAAGTCTAAAAAACAGAAGAAGGGGAAAACAAATAATACTGGGATGCTGCCTAAAACCTTGCTCAAGTGGAAGGAGGAGTACAATCTAGATGATGCCTGGAGGATCCATAACAACGAAGTAAAAGACTATACATACTACTCAAACAGGCATTACGTATGGTCAAGAATCGACATGATATGGACCACAAGAGCGATAACAGCGAAGATAGATAAAATAAACATACTCCCACGAGATTACTCTGACCACTGCCCAATAACAATGGTAATAAATCATAAACAAAACACCCGAAAATGGCGTCTAAACGATAATTTACTCAAATTCGAAGAAGATATTAAGAAACATAAGGAAAAAACAAAAGAATATTTTGAGTTAAACACCAATGAGGAAACCAAGGTCCAAATACTTTGGGATGCCTACAAAGCTGTACTAAGGGGTCATTTAATCCAGCAGAATGCAATTAGAAATAAAATTAGAAACTATCAAAAAGACACAATAGAAAAAAAGATAAAGACAACAGAAAAAGAATTGAAGAACAAACCAGAAAACCAGGCAATAAAAGAGAAGCTAGAGTTACTCAAAAAGGAAAAACATAGACTGGAACTAGAACAGACAGCAAAACAACTAAAATATGTACGCCAGAGAGAATTCGAAAACGCAAATAAAATAGGAAAATTACTGGCATGGAAAATCAGGAGGAAGAACAAATCAGAACAGATAACCAAAATCAAGACGAAGGACAAAGTACTGGTAAAAGATAATGAAATAACAGAAGAATTTCAAAATTTCTTTAAAAAGCTATACAGGAAAAATGAAGCCAACGAAGAAGAAATAATGAAATACATATGTAAACAAAATCTAGGAAAAATTACAGAAGAACAGAGGCAAAATCTGAATAAAGAAATATCTCTAGAGGAAGTCAAAACAGCAATTAAGAACCTCAAAAACAACAAGGCGCCGGGCCCGGATGGGTATACGGCATGCCTATACAAAACCATGCAGGAAGAAATCGTAAACACCCTGAAGGAGGTCATGAACAAGGCACTACAAGAAGGTGAAATTCCAGAATCTTGGAAATTAG
This sequence comes from Anolis sagrei, assembly GCF_037176765.1. Taxonomy (NCBI): domain Eukaryota; kingdom Metazoa; phylum Chordata; class Lepidosauria; order Squamata; family Anolidae; genus Anolis; species Anolis sagrei. The sequence goes on from NC_090021.1 coordinate 10,990,296, forward strand.
CAGAGATAGTATTAATACACAAAGAGGGTACGGATAAGGAGGACATCAGGAACTACCGCCCAATATCCCTGCTAAACAACGACTACAAAATCTTCTCAAATATAATGGCGAATAGATTTAAAAACTTTCTAACAGAGTGGATTGGAGACGACCAGAATGGCTTTCTTCCCAATAGAAGCATTAAAGAGAACATAAGATCCATCGTAGACACCATAGAGTATTATGAACACCACCATCAGAAAGAAGCAGCATTGCTCGCAGTAGACGCTGAAAAAGCGTTTGATAACGTTAACTGGGCATTTTTTAAATCCCTATTTCAAGAAATGGACTTTGGCTTTCACTTTAGAAACGCAATAGAAGCCATTTATAAAGATCAGAGAGCAAAGCTGGTAATAAACGGCAACACCTCAGAAGAGTTCCAAATAGAAAAGGGAACGAGGCAGGGATGTCCCCTATCCCCACTAATATTCATTTTCGCATTGGAGATTTTACTAAGAGAAATAAGGGAAGATAAAACACTCAAAGGCCTTACAATTGACAAACAAGAACTTAAGCTAAGAGCGTTTGCCGATGATATCATCTGCATAATTGAAAATCCTAGAGAAAACATAACAAAATGGCTAGAAAAAATAGAAAAATTTGGTAAGATGATGGGCTTCAGAATAAACAAGAAAAAAACAATGCTCTTACCCAAGAACATCACGAAATCCAATCAAAAGATATTAGAAGAGATAGCGGGAATTAAAACAGCAAGCAAGATCAAATACCTAGGAATATGGATCACATCGAGGAACCTCCATCTCCTCAAAAACAATTATACTGAGAAATGGAAGGAAATTAAGAAGGATCTAGAAGCATGGAATAAGCTGAACATCTCACTCCTAGGCAGAGTAGCAACTATAAAAATGAGCGTATTACCCAAGTTACTATTTCTCTTCCAAAACCTACCTATTATTAGGAACAATAGAATCTTTAAGGAATGGAACAGCGCGATATCTAAATTCATCTGGAGAAATAAAAGACCCAGAATCAAGCAGACTATTATGACAATGCCACTAGAAAAAGGTGGGTTCGGACTACCCAACATGAAGTTATACCATGATGCGTGCGCACTCACATGGGTCAGGGACTGGACAAAACTAAATAATATCAAGATCTTGACCATTGAGGGTTTTAACCTTCGAAAAGGGTGGCATGCGTACCTTTGGTACGGGGGAGTTAGAAAGGAAGGGAATTTCGGTAACCACTTCGTGAGATCCGCATTAATAAGAGTCTGGGAAAGATACAAAAGATATCTCTTCCTTAGAACACCATTATGGGTGTCGCCCTTAGAGGCAAATCAGCGCAGACTCCTAGGATGGATCCAATGGCCCTCCTATAGAGATATCCTCCTTAAAAAGAACGGATCTATGGAACTCAGATCTCAAAAAGAGTTAGCGAAAAACTTTAGAAACATCTCATGGTTCCAATACGCTCAAATAAAGGAAAGCTACAAAGAGGACAAAAAGTTGGGATTTGGAGAGGAAGATGACTTATGGGAGAGAATTCAAAAGAGCAAAAAGAAAACAATAACTATCCTATATAAGCATTTACTGGGGTGGGACACAGAAAAAGAATTAATCAAGAACTCAATGATAGCCTGGGCTAAAAATATAGGCAGAAGCATTCAGCTAAAGGAATGGGAGACGATATGGAGGGAAAAACGTAAATACACTTATGCTTCTGATATGAAAGAGAACTGGTTGAAAATGGCACACCGCTGGTATTTAACCCCACAGAAAATAGCTAAAATGTACAGGCAAGTGGATAACAGGTGTTGGAAATGTAAAGAGAAAGAGGGCACTTTTTTCCATCTATGGTGGTCATGCCCCAAAGTGAAGAAGTACTGGGAGATGATAAATAAAGAATGTAGGAAAATTCTAGGGAAAAATATACCGATGCATCCAGAAATATATTTACTAGGAATGTACGATTCCAAAATATTTTCTGATAAAAATACAGAGAAGTTGTTTACTTTTTTTGTAACTGCAGCCAGGATGACCCTTGCTAGAAAATGGAAACAAGACGCAATACCCTCAAGAGCAGATTGGTTGGAAAAAGTTTTGGATGTACAGGAGATGGACGAGCTGACCTTTTGGATTAAACAACACAACGGAAAAGGAATCACTGCGACGGACTGGAGCCTGCTCAAAAACTATATAGAGAATGAAATATACTGAAATAAAACCAGCATTGGATAGAATGTGAGGAGAAAAAAATTGTTAATATAAATGCAGAAAGAAGATATATATCAGAAAGTGGATGAGATGAGAGGAAGTCGATTTTAAACTATGATGTAGGGGGGTTAAGAGGAGTAGTTTGGGAAGGGGTGGCTCATAGGGAGGGGGGGAGGGGGAGTGGGGGCTCTAGTTATATCTGTTAGTTAGTCTGTATGTCTATCCTTTTGTATTGTAACCAATGTCACTTCCTTGTCCTCCCCTTCCCCAACACATATGTCATATGTATGTCTCTTTGTTTTGTACATTTTATATTGCAAAATTAATAAAAATATATCTAAAAAAAAAAAAAAAACCAAGGACTCCATCATTATGTTTAACTGAATGTAAAAAAAATCCAACCTTATTGCTCTTTAATCATCCCTCTCTATCTGAAAATAATTAAACCAGGCTTGGTTACTTTTCAACATGTTCATTTATTCACTGAGTTTTCATGAATTGTACTAAATTCCTTCTTGCATAGATTTTGAGGCCAAATGTCAGAAGTTATCAGAACAATGGAAGACCGGAGCTTGGCCTGTACTAAGTTATCTTAAACATCAGTCCCATATGATACATATTCTATACTTCAAACAATAAGAAATATTTACTTTTTAAATCAGATACACATTTGTTTGTGGGGATTCAATTAGAATACTAATTGCATTAGGCAGAAAAGGTGTGGAAATTACTAAAATATACTAATAGGTGAATGTGATCCTGTTGTGCCTCAAACAACAGAAGAACAGACCTTCTTGCAATGACTATTTATTTGCTTTATTTTATTTGCTTTATTTTTATACCGCATTTTTCAGCCTAATTCGGCAACTCAGTGCGGTTTACAATGCAATTTATTACAATAACAATTAGTTAAAAACACAGTATACACAACGGACAATACAAACGACACAACAACACAACATAGTCATCAACGCCTCAGAAAAAATCAGATTCCGTTCTCGTAATCCTTCTACCATTCCTTGTTCATTTATACCGTCTTCATGAGTTCAATTGCCATGTTGACCAAACGCCAGAGCGTGGACTACCGTGGCCAAGTCAGACTTCCCAAGGTACGGGCGCAACTGGCGCACAAGTTTGAGTTGTGCAAATGCTCCCCTGGACACCACCGAAACTTGGGGTTCCAAGCTTAGCGAAGAGTCCAGGATCACACCCAAGCTGCGAACCTGTGTCTTCAAGGGGAGTGTAACCCAGAGAATTTTGATAATCCTTCATATTACATCTACCACTGAATTCATATGGATTATGAATATGGATCAGTTGAAAATGTATTATTCTTGGTTATGTATATATCAATGAGATGGTTTATGCAGAAAAAATGAAATTGTGACCTGCAATGATTTAGTAGGCCTCAGCTAGATCATAAACATACAATCCATTCATTACACAGATAAAGGTAAAGGTTTTCCCCTAACATTAAGTCCAGTCGTGTCTGACTCTGGGGGTTGGTGCTCATCTCCATTTCTAAGATGAAGAGCTGGCATTGTCCGTAGACACTTCCAAGGTCATGTGGCCAGCATGATTGCATGGAGCACCGTAGCACTGGGTAGATACAGGGAATGCCATGGATGTAACACATCTGGATTTCTGTAAGGGCTTTTGACAAAATCTCCCATGAACATCTGGCAAACAAACTAGTCAACTGTGGGCTATGCAAAACTACAGTTAGGTGGATCTGTAATTGGTTAAGCGAACCGCATGGTTCCGTCCTGGGCCCAGTCCTGTTCAACATCTTTAATAATGACTTAAATGAAGGGTTAGAAGGCATGATCATCAAGTTTGTAGATGACACGAAATTGGGAGGATTAGCTAATACTCCAGAAGACAGGAGCAGAATTCAAAACCATCTAACAGATTAAAGCAGTGGTTCTCAACCTGGGGGTCGGGACCCCTCAGGGGGTCGTGAGGGGGTGTCAGAGGGGTCTCCAAAGATCATCAGAAAACACAGTATTTTCTGTTGGTCATGGGGGTTCTGAGTGGGGAGTTTGTCCCAATTCTATCATTGGTGGAGTTCAGAATGCTCTTCGATTGTAGATGTACTATAAATCATCAGAAACTACAACTCCCAAATGTCAAGGTCGATTTTCCCCAAACTCCACCAGTGTTCACATTTGGGCATATTGAGTATTTGTGCCAAGTTTTGTCCAGATCCATCATTGTTTGAGTCCACAATGCTCTCTGGATGTAGGTGAACTACAACTCCAAAACTCAAGGCCAATGCCCACCCAACCCTTCCAGGGTTTTCTGTTGGTCATGGAAGTTCAGTGTGCAGAGTTGGGTCAATTCTATCATTGGTGGAATTCAGAATGCTCTTTGATTGTAGGCTAACTATACATTCCAGCAACTACAATTCCCAAATGACAGATTCAATCCCCCCCACAACCCCACTAGTATTCAAATGTGGGCGTATTGGGTATTTGGGCCAAATTTGGTCCAGTGAATGAAAATCCATCCTGCATATCAGATATTTACATGACGATTCAGAATAGTAGCAAAATTCCAGTTATGAAGTAGCAACGGAAACAATTTTATGGTTGGGGGTCACCACAACATGGGGAACCGTATTAAGGGGTCGCGGCAGGAGGGAGGTTGAGAAACACTGGATTAGAGAGATGGGCCAAAACTAACAAAATGAAGTTCAACAGGGAGAAATGCAAGATACTCTACTTAGGCAGAAAAAATGAAATGCAAAGATACAGAATGGGGGATTCCTACCTCAATAGCAGTACGTGTGAAAAAGATCTTGGAGTCCTCATGGACAAAAAGTTAAACATGAGCCAACAATGTCATGTGGTGGCTAAATAAGCCAATGGGATTTTGGCCTGCATAAATAGGAGTATAATGTCTAGATCCAGGGAAGTCATGCTCCCCTCTATTCTCCCTTGGTCAGACTACACCTGGAATATTGTGTCCAATTCTGGGCACTGCAAATGAAGGGAGATATCGACAAGATGGAATATGTCTGGAGGGTGACTAAAATGATTAAGGGTCTGGTGAACAAGCCCAATGAGGAGCAGCTTAAAGTACTGGTCATGTTTAGCCTGCAGAAGAGAAGGCTGAGAGGAAGACATGATGAGGGCCATGGGTCAAGATGTGAGGGGAAGTCATAGGGAGGAGGGAGCAGGCTTGCTTTCTGCTCCCCTGGAGACTAGGACGCAGTGGAACAATGGCTTCAAACTACAGGAAAAGAGATTCTACCTGAACATGAGAAAGAACTTACTGACTGTGAGAACTGTTCAGCAGTGGAACTCTCTGCCCCGAAGTGTGGTAGAGGCTCCTTTTTTGGAAGCTTTTATGCAGAGCTTGGATGGCCAGCTGTCAAGGGTGCTTTGAATGCAATTTTGCTGCTTCTTTGCAGGGGGTTGGACTGGATGTCCCATGTGATCTCTTCCAACTCTATGATTTTAAGTGAAGCCTAAGGAAAGAAGTTCTTTCCCAGTCATGTACTGCACAAGGTGGGTCACATGAGAATCTCATTCCATCTGTCCCAAGTTTTAGTGAAAATCATTTTCTCCTATCAATTTCTTTGATTCACCTGAACAGCAAACATTTGGATTTCTCTTCACCTCAGTCATGATGCAAAATTAGTGAATTCATTCATCTCTCCAGACCTAACAAAGAGCTGAAGAGTTAATAAGCTAGAATCCTACAGAGGTGGAATCATATCATCTCATGTCATCCCACAGAGGTGGAATCCTGTCATCTCATGTCATCCTACAGAGGTGGAAACCTGTCATCTCATCTCATCCTACAGAGGTGGAACCCTATCATCTCATCCCACCCTACAGAGGTGGAATCCTACCATCTCATCTCATCCTACAGAGGTGGAACCCTATCATCTCATCTCATCCTACAGAGGTGGAATCCTGTCATCTCATGTCATCCTACAGAGGTGAAATCCTGTCATCTCATCTCATCCTACAGAGGTGGAACCCTATCATTTCATCTCATCTCATCCTACAGAGGTGGAATCCTGTCATCTTATCTCATCCTACAAAAGTGGAACCCTATCATCTCATCCCACCCTACAGAGGTGGAACCCTATCATCTCATCCCACCCTACAGAGGTGGAATCCTACCATCTCATCTCATCCTACAGAGGTGGAATCCTATCATCTAATGCCATCCTACATAGGTGGTATCCTATCATCTCATCTCACCCTACAGAGGTGGAATCCTGTCATCTCAAATTCAGGATGATGGAAGATGATGCTCAGCAAATGATAAACTGTTTTTAATTTTAATTTGTATAATCACTTTTTTAAACTTGTGTGTGAATTTTAACTATAGGTCTTTTATCTGCAGTAAACGGCTTTGAGAGCTGACTGGGGAAAAGCCGGTGTATAAATACATCTAATACCAATAGGCAAGAATGTCCTTGTGTGCATATGCATCACTTGTTCCAACCAAAAGCATAGAAATAAAATCATCCATAAAACGACTTCTTATCTTGCACAATGTTTTATTGAGGTCACTGTACCAGAAATGAACAAACTGCAATTACATAAAGATAAATGACCGACAAAAGTTTGGTGGGTCCATAAATAGCTGGGCATTTTGCCATTAGGTAGATGCAGAACCCTCGTCTCTTACTGTCCTACTCCAGTTCGTGGTCAACTTTTGACAATGCAGATCAGCTGGCTTTCTATCCTTATCCTTTCAGGAATGATCTTGCTTTGTGAAGGTAAGAAGTTTCAGACCTTGAAAATCAACTCAGGGAATGCCATAGTGATAGGGTCATCAGGCATTTATGCACCCTCAGAGACAGAATCCTTTGTTATCCTTTGATATATTCATTTTGCCTCCTGCAGATCTCTTTATGAGTTTCACTTTGAAAGGGAGTCTCTAATCTACCTTGTTTAGGTGGAAATAATTTCCTCTCTCTGCTTCCTTAAGAGGGAGAAAATTAAGAGAAATCCAAATGTTTTCACTGTTCAGATGAATCATAGAAATTGATAGGAGAAAAATGATTTTCACTTAAGATATTATTTATGCTATGCTGGAATAATGGTCTTTGTTTTTACATCTCAATTTGATCTTCCTAGGGGGAAAAAGTTCACTCAAGTGTAAGCGAAAGAATGGAGTATGTATAAAGAAGAGTAGATGTTTAGGAACGCGTGTTGGAAAATGTGGAATACTGAAAGTATGCTGTCAGCCTTTTACTAAGTAAGATTGCAACTTTCTGGTATATTGATACTGTTGTTAACTGCTATAAAGGTGACTTTCATATTGCGGTCTTATTCATGAGAGACCTGAAAGTCCTCAATCAAAGAGAAAGAATAGGGAACTAGTGTGTGTGTGTGGCACACACTCTAGTTAGTGAGTTAGGTAATGAGTTAGACCAAACATGGCTGTGTGCCCATCTAAGGGCATACACAGTGGCAACAGATGCCACAAAGAAATCTTTCTTTGTGGCCATTATTGTTTCTGCAACTAACTGTTTGGCAATTGAGAGCCTTGATCGTATTTCTGACATTTAATTTGCTTTTTTTATCATCATCATCACCACCATCATCATCATTTGTATGCTACCTTCCCCAGAGGACTCAAGGTGACTAACATCTATATCCACACTAGACAGTTTTAAAAGACCAATACAGAAGTTGAAAAAACAATTATATAGTAATTAAAATACTGTAAATACACTAAAATGGCCTTTAATACAATACAAAAGTTGAAAAAACAGTTATATAGTAATTAAAATACAGTATATACACTAAAATGGCCTTTAAGACTCATCCCTCCCCAATCCCAATCCTAGATGTCAAGACCCAGAAGCCTCAAGAACGTCAAACACAATATAAAAGGTCCAAACACAGGTTTATTGAACACAAAAAGGCTTTAGAAACACTTGCTTCAGTGTCTCTAGCACAAACTAAAAGACTATAGCAACTGCTACGTAAAAAACTCAACTTAAATATAATCCAGATTATCCTGGAGTATAATCTGGGATAACGAAAATATAGAGCAAACCGCTTGTAATTCAAAATGTCCAAAAGGCACCAAAAAACAATGTGGGAGCAAGCAAAATCAGAGTCCAAAGGCAGTCTGTAGTCCAGGCACGTCCGAAGTAAGAAGGAGCAGTCCAAAAAGCGTAGTCGTTGTCAAAGCAAGGTCTGGAGTCAAACAGGGAGAGTTGTAGTCAGCACTTACGAAGTATCAGCCAGAAGTCATGGAAACACGAAGATCTGTAGTCTAAGGACCCAAGCTTGAGAGTAATGGCAGGGACAAAGATATACACCCAAAAAGACACTTTGCTTTTTGCAAAGACCCATTGAAACCAAACCAACTTATATCCTAAAGCTCCTCATCAGAGGATGAACTGCTCCCCACCCTTTCATCATCACTTTCAGCTGCCCCATTCCCTGCAGCTGAGCACTGCCTCCCATCTCTCCACCTTTGCCAGCGTCTGACAAGACTTAGGTCCTCCCAAGTGTTCCCCGATTGCCACTCTTCTGCAAACCCCTCAAAGTCATCACTGGAGGTAGGCTGAGTACAGATATCCCTAATTTCCTGTACATGGGTCCAGTCCAAATCACCCTCCTCCTCAATGTCACTTCCAGTCCCATCACTCCTTTCAAAACCCATAAAATCTTCATCTTCTGTTGGAGGGCTAAGTATATCATGGATACGCTACCTTTGAAGCTCCTCATCAGATTTTTGTTCGTGAGGAGCCCGCTTAACTCCCCTGCTTTCCTCTCCTTCCCCCATTTCACAGTCTGAGATACCCTCGAAGGATTCAGAATCAGTAGGAGCCATGAATATGTCTCTAATCCGCTTTCGCTGCTGCTCCTCCTACAACACCTGCGCAGCCCTCTTCTCCCTTCTACCGGCAGTAGTAACGTTACTATCACGCTGTACTACAACAGTAGATCAACAAGAGGACTCAAAATGTGACAGGACTATAATACAACATTAATGATGGGCCACACAAAGTTGGAAGAGCCCCATGGGAAATGGGCCAATAAGATGAAGCTTGGTATTCTTTGGCTCCTCACTTATACAGAATGGTTTGGTGCTGAATTTTACTTTCTTTTGCAGCACAGACTGGAAACACATGAATATGGGATCACTGATTGGACATATCATCGGTGGTTTCACCACTGATATGATAACATATATACCAGAGAAAGGGAGCAAAGCTGTGAAATCTGCAGAGAAACGTAGTCCACAAACTTCAGTGTCCTCAAAGCCAGCAACTGCAGGTGATGTCACCACCCCAACTTAGAGACCAGGTGAGAGTGGGGACTTGGCAGCTCGGGCCTGGGATGGAAAGTAGGCTTGGGTAACAACGGAAAAAATTGTTTCTAAAATCGATTTGTATTTGGGGGTTTTTTTTGTTTCGATATTTAAAATAATTACAAAATTTTCCTTTTAAAAAGTTCGATATTTACGAAATTTTGTAAATGGTAAAAAATTAACGAATCAATTTCCGAAACAATAACGAATCGATTCGTTAATGGCGGACGCGACCGCGAAATACGCTTAAAAACCTCCAAAACCTTCTGAAGCTTCCCTCTCCCTCTGTTCTTGACTGTTGGTGTGATATTATAATTTTTTTTCACTAATTAAACCATAAAACTGGCCCAGACATGCGGAAATAATAACGAAACGACCTCAAAACAATAACGAAACGAATACAATATCGAAATACGAAGCATTTACAAAACGTTTTTGAAAATTCGTTTTTTTAAATAATTGCTCCAGAATGGTTCGTTATCGTTTTGTAATTGAAAAAAATAACGAATTATTAACGAATTACGAATTAACGAAACGAAACCGCCCAGCCCTAATGGAAAGCCATAGCCATGGAGGGGCTCCAAATATCCAGGCCAGTGGGCCTCAGAAGCAATTACACATTGAGCCAAAGACATTAGTCAGCTACCCCGCAGTTACTGGCCAGCAGCTGACATGGCCTGTGACCAGATGGCTATCATGTGCTGGGTAGACTGGTACCTCAATAGTGCTCTGACCAAATATTTATGGGAGGTTTTAAGTCTGGTTTCTGAATTCCTTATCAGGGAAAGTGTCACATAATGTGCGATCTGTGCAGTGGAATGAAGCTATTGTTAGAGACAACATTACTAAAGAAGTCAGGGTAGACCCCTTTTCCACACCCCTGTGTGTCTCTTCCCTTGGGATAGTGCCAAAAAGGTACCTGTGGAAAGCCAGCCAATGACACAGTTGCTGAAGGAAACTGCAGTGCACTACATATCCCATGATAAGGCAGTTCAGCAAGTCTGATGGAACGGGATGGCTGCCTGCTTCCAGTTCACCCAGAGGATTTTGAGGTTCTCAGCTTTGTATTTGAGGGCACCTTTTACATGGATAGGGCCTTTAGCACCTTTTAAGAATGGACCCTCAAATCCAAAACTGGACTCATTATCTAAGTGACTTCCTTTTATTGGACAGCTTGACACTTGGCAATGTGCTGCACTACTACATTCCATATACTGAGAGCCCAGCTGGGGCTGTCCTTAGTCCAATAAAAAAACTAAAGTCACACCCACAGTTTAATGTTTCTGTACATAGAGAGCAACAAAACAAAGTTGAAGATTTGATCGTTTAGGATCCAACAGTGCATTCCACATATGAAAGCCATCCTCAGGAGACTTGAGGAGTTGATAGGGCAATTGAACTTTGCTTGCCGTGTTGTGGCATGTTGCATCAGGCACATGTAGATACAAAAATTCAGATAGTTGGCACCCAACACTAGATGTCAGCCAGATCCAGTGTCAACTGATCTCTATGACATTGAAGACGATGTCGGGAATTGGTCTGGCATTACTCTCGAGCTCTAGGAGGGCATATATCAAAGCAGTATGGGACTTCACAGATTTTGGGATACAACACAGGCTAAAAGGATTTATTGCCAGCCCCAGTTCACCATGATTCAGGTGTTTCACTCAAGATAGCTGAGGAGGTGGCCTGAGAGGGCCAACTGGCTCAGCTCATCAAGTTGATCCCCTATTGATATAAAAGTCAAAGTATAGATGTATGTTTGTTGATTGATTGCTTTGGACCACATAGGATGCTACATGAATTGTCGAAGGCTTTCATGGCCAGAATCACTGGGTTGTTGTAGGTTTTTTCGGGCTATATGGCCATGTTCTAGAGGCATTTTCTCCTGACGTTTCGCCTGCATCTATGGCAAGCATCCTCAGAGGCAGTGAGGTCTCTAGAACATGGCCATATAGCCTGGGAAAACCTACAACAACCCAGATCCTACATGACTTAGTGGATCTGGACCAAACTGGCACACTTACCCTTCATATTCCAACTTTTAAAAATGATGAGTTAAGAAGGGAAATAAAAGAAACAAAGTGATTTGTTGCAGCTAGGTGAAGTGGCCCGCTCTCATGTGCCTGGGAAACAAAGGGAGTGAAGCAGATTGGCTGTTGTTAGATAATATGTATGAGGAGAAGGGAAGGAGAAAGGAAAGAGAGAAAGAAGGCAGGCAGGCAGATAGGAAGTTAGAGAAAAGAAAGCAAAAAAGACTTATGGCAATTGTGAATATACAGCATTTTTATTGCATTTTGACAGCTATTCAAGTCAACCGCACCGATTCCTGAAACTGTCTGGCTAAGATTCGCTCCCTGAGTGGCCCAGGGCTTCATTTGACGTCACTGGTTGGTCCTTGTTGTTGCAGGAAACTTTAATAAACTATCACTGGTCTATTTTGAAGAATGTGTTTGTTTACCTGATCTGTGCATGAGAGGGGCACAATCAAAATGGAAAGCAATTGAGCAATCAATAACACTATGTAACAAGATTTTTGTCATTTCCTAATTGGTTCTAACATTAAAAAAAACATGGAAATGTTTATTAAACTGCAAAAACTTTGTTTTTGTGGGACATCCTGTAGCACATTTTGCTATAGTTTTTCAATGAATATCTCACAGAGTTTCAACCAATTCAACATAGTTTGTGGCAACCACAAAAACAAAGTTTATGCAGTATAACAACTACTTTTAAATTAAGTACTGCACAATTCAACAGGAAATAACACTTTCAAAACAGGAACAGATTTTTTTCAAATTTTGTTATATAGTGTAATGGGCTCAGTGCTCAAGCTCTGATTAACACAATGGCATTAGGTTGTTGTAGTTTTTTTTGGGGGGGCTATATGGCCATGTTCTAGTGGCATTCTCTCCTGACGTTTCGCCTGCATCTATGGCAAGCATCCTCAGAGGTAGTGAGGTCTGTTGGAACTAGATCTCTCTACCTCTGAGGATGCTTGCCATAGATGCAGGCGAAACATCAGGAGAGAATGCCTCTAGACCATGGCCATATAGCCCGAAAAAACCTACAACAACCCAGTGATTCCAGCCATGAAAGCCTTTGACAATACACAATGCCATTAGTCCAGATAAATAATGGGTGCTTTAAGATGATGGCCATATCAGTGGGTTCCACAGGGATGACTTGAAGTATGGGAGAGGAAATATTCCCAAAGATAAGCCAGATCATATCAGGTGAAACAGGAAAAAGGAGCCAAAGGCTAAGGCACAAACCCCTTGTGTCCCTCCCTGGCAGTTGTAAAAGGATTATTACAATTTTCTCTGCCTCTACAGTGTGGTGAGCCAGAGAATTCATAAAAAAGATTTAGGGCAATCAGAAATACCCATGTGAACTCTGTAAATTTCTCAAAGGAGTCAAGTTTCGTAAGTCATAATTTTACGGTCTAATTTTTCGATAATAGGTGTATGAGGGAAAGCAATGGAAGAAGGAAAGAAAAGAGTGAGGGAGGAGTCATAAGGGAAATCGAGGAAGGGAAGAAAAAAAGCCATAAAGAAAGCCTTCCCATTGTTGCCAGACTATTGCCATAGAGACATTGTGAGGTAGCCATTCTCAGACCTGGAGAAGCTAGAAAGTAGGCAAGAAGCAGCCCCTCCAACACGAACATTTTGAAATATTGAGGAGGAAGCCTGCTTGTTTTCTGCAGCTGTGGAGACTAGAACTGCAGGAAAAGAGATTCCACCTAAATATTAGGAGGAACCTCCTGATGGTAAGAGCGGTTCCACGGTGGAATATGCTTCCTCAGAGTGTGATGGAAATCTCTTTTTCTGGAGTTTTTTTTACAGAGGTTAGATGACCATCTGTCAGGAGTGCTTTGATGGTATGTACCTGCATAGCAGAATGGGGTTGGAGTGGATGGCCTTTCTAGCTTTTTCCAACCCTGATTCTGTGGATTTCTTCACACTTTTTTTTGCCCAATTCTTCCAATTGTTGATGGGGCCTGCCGAGTGTATTTTATGACACCATAAAAAGAAAAAGACCAAAAAAATGCTGGTGACCAATAAGGAAGGAGGAAGTCCTGATGGCTCTTCGTCATAGAGGATGGAGTGACAGTACCCCCCTGTGACTGGATTTCAAGCACAACCTGACTTGGCCACGGTAGTCCACGCTCTGGTTACATCCCGTCTTGATTACTGCAACGCTCTCTACGTGAGGTTGCCTTTGAAGACGGCTCGGAAGCTCCAACTAGTCAAACGTTCGGCAGCCATGATACTAACAGGAGCAGAGCGCAGGGAGCACACAACTCCTCTGCTGCACCAGCTCCACTGGCTGCCGATTTGCTACCGGGCTCAATTCAAAGTGCTGGCGTTGGCCTTTAAAGCCCTAAACGGTTCTGGCCCAACCTACCTATCCGAACGTATCTCTGCCTATCAGCCCACCAGGACCCTAAGATCTTCTGGGGAGGCCCTGCTCTCTATCCCGCCTGCTTCACAGGTGCGGCTGGCGGGGACGAGAGACAGGGCCTTTTCTGTGGTGGCCCCTCGGCTTTGGAACACCCTTCCCATGGAGGTAAGATCAGCCCCCTCGCTGATGGTGTTTCGAAAAAGATTGAAGACCTGGATGTTCGAACAGGCATTCGGTTAATTCGGTACAATGAACTGATGACTAAAAGACTGGTAATATGGACGATGAAATTGGATTATGATTTTAGTTAAGAGATGCATGGATTATTATTGACGGGCCAATATTGTATATTGTGTATTGTGTATGCTGTTTTTTATGGTTTTAAACTGAATATTGTTGTTTGTTGTACTGTTGTAAACCGCGTTGAGTCGCCAATTTAGGCTGAGAAACGGCGGTATACAAGCACAGTAATAAATAAATAAATAAATAAATAAATAAATAAACATTCCAAAGGTACTAGTGTCAACACAACACAATATGCGTCCTTTCTGTCTGTTATGCCCTTGTCTGTTCAAATGACATTGAATGTTTGCTGTGTATGTGTACCGCCCTGAGTCCCATTGGGGAGATTAAGCAGAATATAAATAAAGTGTTGTTGTTGTTGTTGTTGTTATTATTATTATTATTTGAAACACCACAAGATGAGTCCACAGCAGACAAGGTCACTCTGCTGGTTGTTGCATTGGATCACACATCAGATACTTCCCAAGTGTCTAGGACTGTGTGATGTATCAGCGAATGAGGCATGCAGATCCCAGGAAGGTGGCCTTCTGCAGCTGGCAGATGGTAATTTTGTCAGCACCAATTGTGTTTAAGTGCAGGGAAAAGGTCTTTAGGCACTGCACCCAGTTTGCCAATCACCACTGGGACCACCTTGACTGGCTTGTGCCACAGCCTTTGTAGTTAGATCTCTAAATCCTCATACCGTGTCAGCTTTTCCAGTTGTTTCTCTTCAATCCTGCTGTCACCTGGGATTGCAACATCGACAATCCATGATTGTGAGGTCAGGAGTATTGTGCTCCAAAACTCCGTCTATCTGAATTTGGAAGTCCCAGAGGAGTTTGACGTGCTCATTTTCTGTAACTTTTTCCGGCTTGTGATCCTACCAGTTAGTTGTAGCAGGCAGATGGTGTTTGTGGCACAAGTCCCAATGGATCATCTGAGCAATGGTGTTATGCCTCTCCTTGTAGTCTGTCTTCGCAATCTTCTTGCAGCAGCTGAGGATGTGATCTATTGTTTCATCTTCTTCCTTGCAGAGTCTACACTTGGGATCCACAACAGAAAGGAAAGTGTTTTTCTGGTAGCTTTGACAGAGCTACCTGCACTTTCCTCTCCTTTCCCCTATATGATGGGAGAAAGGACAATGGGACCACCTTGTCCCTTCCTCATCATAGGATGGGGAAGATGGGAGGGTGCATGGGGCACTACAAGTTGCCCTGCGCGCCTTCCTTTTTACCGGTGACTGCTGGCAAAATGGACAGAACCCCAGGGGCTTTACAGGACCTTCACACATACATATTGCATCAATTGTAAGGTGTATTTTTCCCATTTTAGAGGTTCCAAAAATAGGGCGTGCCTTACCATTGGTTGTGCCTTAGATCCACAGGTTTTGAGAGCCCCTAAAACAGGAAAAAGTGTATTTAGCTCAAATGGAGAAGAAGAAAGGTGAAGGACCCAAGACCCAAATGGCTCAGGTTTTTTTTTTTTTAAAAAAAAAAACAACTTAACTTTTGTCTAAGAGAAAAGGAAGAGGAACATCTTTGTGTGTAAGGATTCATTTTCCAACCTAATTAAACCAGTATAATCACATTAACACACTGTACAGATAACTCACTCTTGTTCTGAACACTGTGTTTTTTTGAGAATTAACAATACCAAGAAGGAAACAAATCAACATTATATTGAGAACAACACCAAAAAGGGCTTACGTGTCACTGTATCAAACAGATCTATATATAATGGAGCATTCAGTTGTAAAATAGATACAGAACCTTCCTATCTTACTATCCAACAATGCAGATCAGCCAGCTTTCCATGGTACTCCTCTCAGGAATGCTCTTGCTTTTTGCTGGTAAGTCATTGCGGGCATGGAGTGGAGGAGCCCCTCGGGGAGGCTGAAGCCTGGTAGCAGGAGCCAAGAGGCTCCCTTTGGTGCTGCTTGGCTCCCACTACTAGTCTTCAGCTTCACCGAGGGGCTCCTCCACTCCATGCCCGCCTTGACGGTCACTGCAGCGGAGGAGGAGGAGGCTATATACTCTCCGGATGGCCACGTCGTTGCCTCCTCATCCTCCACCACCACACTGACAGCTGAGATGGGCCTGGAGTGGAAGAGCCCCTCGGTGAGGCTGAAGCCTGGCAGCGGGAGCCGTCGAGCTGGAGGAGCGCAGCAGCTACTGCTGCCTGCAGAGGTGGCCCTGGGTAATTTTCAATGGTAAGTAAACAGTATTTTGCCCCCCCCCCCAACCAATCACTGATATATATTTTCGGTTTGTTGTGGGAGTTCTGTGTGCCATATTTGGTTCAATTCCATCATTGGTGGAGTTCAGAATGCTCTTTGATTGCAGGTGAACTATACATCCCAGTAACTACAACTCGCATATGTCAAGGTCTATTTCCCCCCAAGAGCGCCTCAAGAGCACCCCTGGGCAAAATCAACTATACTGCAAATGCTTACTTTGCATAATGGGTTGAGTCGCCCCGGCTGCCTGCCTGCCTCCCTCTCCTATTAGGAGCCTCCATCTTGTTTAGGATCCAAAACAAGAAGTGATGTTTTGGATCCTAATCAGGAAGTGATGAGCACGGCGGTTGGCTGTCAGTGGAGGGGAGGCTGCCTCTATGGAGCCGAGAAGCCACATCAAGGACCAGGAAAGGAGGCTTCAGGCCTGAAGGGGCTGGTAAGAGGGGTAGTCTAATATGGCGAGTATATCCAAAAACTGAAATTTTAAATTGAAATGTTGGGGGGTTGTCTTATGCGCCCAGTAGTCTAGTACACTGGTAAATATGGTAACTCAGCCAGAGCAAAGCACCTGATGAACCAACCTGGACACAGCATATTATCTGAGAACACAGAAATACTGGACCACTCTAAGAACCACCATGTCATACTACACAGAGAAGCCACTGAAATCCACAGGCGTTTGGACAATTTCAACAGAAAGAAGGAAACCATGAAAATGAAGAAAATCTGGCTACCAGTACTAAAAAAAACTCTCAAATCAGGACAGTAAATAAAGAACAATACTCAAAAAGCAAGGGAATTCCAGACAAGAATCAATCAGGGGCAGTTAACACGTCCCAACAAAGGATTCCCCCAGGCAGCAACCAGCCCTGGGCTTGAAATTGCAGACCATTAAATGCTAGTCAAGGTGGCAAATTGCAACATCCACTCATACTTCTAGTAGACAAAAATTCTTTTCCCCTGGACATTCCACAGATGTATAAATCTCACTTACTTAGTTTCCAACTGACTCCTCAACCTCTGAGGATGCCTGCCATAGATGTGGGTGAAACATCAGGAGAAAATGCTTTTGGAACATGGCCATACAGCCCGGAAAACTCACAGCAACCTTAATATGTAGAATCACAGAATATGCATAGCACAATATAACTCAAGTGTATACCTCAAGAATATCGTGTTCTGATTTTAGGACAAGCAGGTAGCAGTTGCCTTAAACCAACGACTGAGGAAGAATGCTGCATGAATGGTGAATGTTTTCGATTTGGCTGCCCTCCTCAATCAATAGAGTTTGGCACTTGTGGCAAAGCTGATACAATGTGTTGTATGGAGAAAGGGTAAGATTTCTCCTTCTCAGCCTTTGGGAGCAAATATGTTCAATATCGAAACTGTTCAAGTCATGGATTTTCTATTTCTTTGGATTACGAGTCTGGGAATCCAAAGGTGGTAGTGTTATTTTAGGAGTCCCGCCATCTTTTAGTGTTGTTGTTTCTTCACACGCAGGATCCAGATTTCCCCATATTGTGGAAGATTAATGACTGCAAGACTTTGATATCCTTAAGAATACCACTACCCTAGAATACATGTAATAAAACTAACTTGGTCATGGCAATACTGATGACTGAGAATGTTTAGAAATAAAATATTAATTTGAGCTGTAAGTTCACCTTTTCTGGCTAAACCCCATAGTGGAAATAGAGGTGTGCATTAGAATCATAGAATCAAAGAGTTGGAAGAGACCTTTTGGGCCATCCAGTCCAACCCCCTGCCAAGAAGCAGGAATATTGCATTCAAATCACCCCTGACAGATGGCCATCCAGCCTCTGTTTAAAAGCTTCCAAAGCAGGAGCCTCCACCACACTCCAGGGCAGAGAGTTCCACTGCTGAACGGCTCTCACAGTCAGGAAGTTCTTCCTCATGTTCAAATGGAATCTCCTCTCTTGTAGTTTGAAGCCATTGTTCCATTGCGTCCTAGTCTCCAAGGAAGCAGAAAACAAGTTTGCTCCCTCCTCCCTGTGGCTTCCTCTCACATATTTATACATGGCTATCATATCCCCTCTCAGCCTTCTCTTCTTCAGGCTAAACATGCCCAGCTCCTTAAGCCGCTCCTCATAGGGCTTGTTCTCCAGACCTTTTATCATTTTAGTCGCTCTCCTCTGGACACATTCCAGCTTGTCCATATCTCTCTTGAATTGTGGTGCCCAGAATTGGACACAGTATTCCAGATGTGGTCTAACCAAAGCAGAATAGAGGGGTAGCATAACTTCCCTAGATCTGGACACTATGCTCCTATTGATGCAGGCCAAAATCCCACTGGCTTTTTTTGCCGCCACATCACATTGTTGGCTCATGTTTAACTTGTTGTCCACAAGGACTCCAAGATCTTTTTCACACGTACTGCTCTTGAGCCAGGCGTCCCCCATTCTGTATCTTTGCATTTTGTTTTTCCTGCCAAAGTTGAGTATCTTGCATTTGTCACTGTTGAACTTAGATTAGATGGCATGTTAGAATTGCACGCATAAACCCATCTGTGTGAAAATCCCCAGAGGAACCTGAAACCTTGGAGGCTGGACAAAGAGCTTGTTGGGGGTGGGGGGCTTTTCCTGGTGGTGGAGGTAGCTTCAGGGCTCTGTGGTGCCTGGAAAAGGAGGTGCAGCACATGGCTCCTGATGCAGTCATTCCTGCTGCTTACCTGCAGATCCTACTAGGCAATCCTCAGGGTTTCTCAGCTCTTCTTGAGGCTCAGTCTCATGTGGTTCCCAACTGAGCTCATTCATGAGGCCTTCAAAACCTCCCCCTTGGTTTTGAAGGCCTTCTGAATGAGATGAGTTGGGTATTTTGTGAGGCTGGTCAGTTTGCCAGCCTCAGCCTGACAGAAGCTTCCCAAATGACTTCATTCATGCTGCCTGTCTCTCTGATGTGCTGTGCCTGAACTGTTGGATGCATTACATTCAAGGGGAAATCCATCGTTTGTAATGTCCGATTTAAAAATTGAGATGCACATAATATTTGTGTAAATACAGTCATCTGCTCATATACAAATATGTAAGGACAGTTTATTCATTTATTTATTTACAGTATTTATATTCCGCCCTTCTCACCCCTGCAGGGGACTCAGGGCGGATTACAATGTACACATACATGGCAAACATTCAATGCCATAGACACACAACACATATAGACAGAGGCTATTTAACATTCCAATTTTCTGGCCACCAGGGGAGCTGTTGCTTCACTGTCCATCTGCGACACTGATGAAGTAGTGTCGAAGGCTTTCATGGCTGGAATCACTAGGTTCTTGTGGGTTTTTTCAGGCTATAGAGCCATGTTCTAGAGGCATTTCTCCTGACGTTTCGCCTGCATCTATGGCAAGCATCCTCAGAGGTGTGAGGTCACACCTCTGAGGATGCTTGCCATAGATGCAGGCGAAACGTCAGGAGAAATGCCTCTAGAACATGGCTCTATAGCCCGAAAAAACCCACAAGAACCTACTGATGAAGTACTTTCCACATTCCCCGCATGCTTTCACTGGAGATTTTTTATGGGCTCGTAAATTTGTTAAATTAGCCTCCCCACACATAGGTGGTACCTAAATTTCCTACTTGACAGATGCAACTGTCTTTCCGGT
Organism: Anolis sagrei; assembly: GCF_037176765.1. Lineage (NCBI taxonomy): Eukaryota > Metazoa > Chordata > Lepidosauria > Squamata > Anolidae > Anolis > Anolis sagrei. The sequence continues at coordinate 11,010,355 of NC_090021.1, forward strand.
TGCAAAGGTCAACAAGAAGCTACACAATTGGCTGGAAACTCACTCCGACCAGGGCTGGCTTTGAACTCATGATCTTTTGGTCAGTAGTGATCTTAATGCAGCTGACACCCAGCCAGCTGCACCACAATCCCGCTGCCTCCTAAATGTGAATAAGTGACACCACCAAGGAAAGGAAACAGGACTGCTGTGTGTTTCTTCAGCAGGTAATAGGATCATAGAATTGGCAGAGGCCTGATGGCCATCCAGTCGAATCCCTGCCACAAAGGAATATATATTCAGTCTCTTTCAAAAAACCTACAAAAAAGAGACTCCACCACACTCAAAGGTAGAGTTTTCTAGTGCCAAACAGCAAGCAGCTCTTCCTAATGTTTAAGTGGAATCTCTTTTCTTGTAGTTTGAATCCATTCCTCCATGTCCTCACCTCTGAATCAGGAGAAAACAAGCTTGCTCCATTTTTAATGTAACATCATTTCAGATACTTGATTCTCATGCCACTTCTTAATCTTAATCTCACTTCTTAATCTTCTTTGGAATCAACCTACCCGGATCCCTGAGCTATGAGGATCTCTTTCTTGAATTGCTCTGCTCAAAAGTGGGCATAGGATCACACTAGAGGAAAAAAATCCACTTAAAATCTGGTTTCTGCCTCCTGCAGAATTCTGAGGTTTGTGATTTAGGGAGGAGTCTTTAACAGCCTCACTAAACTACAAATCCCAGAATTCTACAGGGGGCAGAAATTGGATTTTGTTGTTGTTCATTCATTCAGTTGTCTCCAACTCTTCGTGACCTCATGGACCAGCCCACGCCAGAGCTCCCTGTCGGCCGTCACCACCCCCAGCTCCTTCAAGGTCAGTCCAGTCACTTCAAGGATGCCATCCATCCATCTTGCCCTTGCTCGGCCCCTCTTCCTTTTACCTTCTACTTTCCCCAGCATCATTGTCTTCTCTAGGCTTTGCTGTCTCCTCATGATGTGGCCCAAGTACTTCAACTTTGTCTCTAGTATCCTTCCCTCCAATGAGCAGCCGGGCTTTATTTCCTGGAGGATGGACTGGTTGGATCTTCTCGCAGTCCAAGGCACTCTCAGAACTTTCCTCCAACACCAGAGTTCAAAAGCATCTCTCTTCCTTCGCTCAGCCTTCCCTAAGGTCCAGCTCTCACATCCGTAGGTTACCACAGGAAATACTATGGCTTTGACTATGCGGATCAAAGTATTAAAAATATTACTTCCTTTTATCTAGAACAGAGCTTCCCAAACTTTGTGTCACAATTTGTTACTGTGTTGGCTCCAGTGTGTCACACGAATGTAACAGGAAATCTGAGTCTATGTGAAATAAGCAATAATATATTTTTTTAAATATAAAAGTTCTCATGTATGTTTACTCATACATTTCATTACGCAATTTATGTATATGCCCATGCCTCTTATAAGGCACTAATTTAAACTCTAATTTGCTAGTAAAACTGAATAATGATATGGTGAAATGATGCATGTCTTAAAAGTATGGCACCAATATGAAGTGTCTGGAAAGCTTTGATAAAGAATCAATACTATTGATGCAATCTCGAAGCTCATTGGCTTTTTAGCAACCACATTGCACTGTTGACATATTCAGTTTGTGGTCTACTAAAACTTCTAGATCCATTGTGCATAGAGTCATAGAATCAAAGAGTTGGAAGAGACCTCATGGACCATCCAGTCCAACCCCATTCTGCCAAGAAGCAGGAATATTGCATTCAAGTTACCTCTGACAGATGGCCATCCAGCCTCTGTTTAAAAGCTTCAAAAGAAGGAGCCTCCACCACACTCCAGGGCAGAGAGTTCCACTGCTGAACAGTTCTCACAGTCAGGAAGTTCTTCCTCATGTTCAGATGGAATCTCCTTTCTTGTAGTTTGTAGCATGGAAAGCATGTGATCCCTTTCACATGGAAACAGCAAATGTTCCACTCATCATGACAGTAAGTAACTGGAGGTGTATTTCCTTTCAAACTTGATATTGCATTTAGTCATTATGAGCAACAGGCATGTCATACAAGCATCAGAGCATAATTGAATTTTCTTTCTGAAATCCTGTTTTAATTTACAAACACCATTACCTCCTTGTACTGTTTCAAAAACTGTGTCCCACATAGCATGTGAAGAAGTCATTTTATTATGAAGCTGCTGACAAAATTTAAATTTGGCCCTTTCTTATCCTTTTGCAGAGAACGTATTACCTGTTGAAACCAGGTATTTCAGCCACAGTTACTAAATCATGAAGAAGATGGATCTCTTCAATTTAGTACCTACCTATGAGTACTTCAGAATAAACTTGCAGGATATGAATGAGTTACTTGTGTTTATGTTCAGAGTCATATTTTAACAGGGAGTGACCAACTAACCACCATAGGGGAAGAGTATTTCACACACACCAATTTAGTAACACTCGGTTTGCTTGTACAGTTGTTCCAAAAAGATCAGATAGCCCTCTTTTTGAGTTCAGTGCACCCACTATAATTGAATATTACAAAGCCAATAAACAATTAAATCTCAGCAAGTATATATTTACAACAATACAACAAATTATATATTAGAATTGATAGATATGCACTGCCCCCCAAATCTATCCAGTGAGATGCTAGCTTAGGAATTGATTGCATGACCCTTTGCACATGCTGATCAATATTTCTGCAACATTTCCTTCAACTTTAAAATCCTAATTAAAAACATACAAAACATAAGCAAATAGAATCTAGAAATCAACAAAAGCTTTACCCTTTGTTACCTCTTGTTTCCCATGGGCAAAGGGTTATTTTTGAATTCCAAAAGACCAAAAAGAGCATACAAACTTAGAAAGTCTATCTTTCAATCAGCCTGCCTGGAATTCCAGGAATGACAGCAAGAGATGTCCCAATTGTCAATCCTACAGCACCAATCTCACTCTGTAGACACGTTCAATCATAATGCTAATTTCTCTTGACTTATTTAGACATCTTAGTTGCCTAAATACTTTCTCTTATTTGATTGAGCGAGTACATTAATCACGTTTATGCCTTTAATCGAGCTACTCAAAACACTAAACATTGGACACTGGCTGAGGCTACCTGAACCATTAAGGAAGTAAATACTGACCAACTATAAACAAGTGGACACAGGCCAGGTCACCCAATCTGATGAATAGTGGTCAAACTTGATAATCAGGGGCAACCTATCTAGGTCAAGGCATCCCACATTCCATACGTTCCCAATTACCTTGGACTCTAAGAAACATATTAGGCAAGAAAAAGTAGAGCTCAAAGAAATGTTTAACCTTCAGGATTTTAAGGGAATTAGCCAAGGCATGAACAAGATACAGGAGGTAGGGTGTTGATAGAGACATACAATCAGTCCTAAATCGATATAAAGTGCTTTTTGGGGGGACATAATGCTAAGGGTTCGTTATTCTGGGAAGGCACTCTGGAACAACCACGTTTTCAAGCTCCTCCTGAAGACTGCCAGAGATGGGGAATGCCTGATGTCCTTAGGGAGTGAGTTCCAGAGTCGAGGGGCCACCACCAAGAAGGCCCTCTCTCTTGTCCCCATCAATCGTGCTTGCAATGCAGGTGGGAGCGTAAGTAGATGATCGAAGAGATCGTGTGGGTTCGTATACAGAAATGTGGTCACACAGGGTTCCAAAATGAAACATACACCAATATGTTTAAACCAGTGTTTCTTATTATTTATTTATTTATTTATTTATTTCAGTTCTGTATACCGAGCTTCTCAACCTCGTCGAGGGACTCAGCCCGGTTTACAGCCATAAAAACATATACATTCATTAAAATATCATATATCACAAATTACAAAACAACTTTAAAAACACTAAATATAAAACTCCAGTGGTCAGTCGTCCTAATAAGATGGATCTATATCCACTTCCATCCAGAGTCCTATGGTGTTGTCTCATTCCTCGAAGGCCTGACTCCACAGCCACGTCTTCACCCGTTTCCTAAATGTTAGGGTGGATGGGGCGGTTCTGGCCTCCAGAGGGAGAGAGTTCCAGAGTCGTGGGGCCACCACCGAGAAGGCCCTGTCCCTCGTCCCCACCAGCCGCGCTTGCGAGGCTGGTGGGACCGAGAGCAGGGCCTCTCCAGATGATCTTAGTAATCTTGATGGTTCGTAGGGGAGAATACATTCGGAGAGGTAAACAGGGCCGGAGTCGTTTAGGGCTTTATAGGTCAACACCAGCACTTTGAATTGTGCTCGGAAGCTAATTGGCAGCCAGTGGAGCTGGCGTAACAGCGGAGTGGTGTGCTCCCTGTACCCAGCACCCGTTAGTAATCTGGCTGCCGCATGTTGGACTTGCTGCAGCTTCCAGGCAGTCTTCAAAGGCAACCCCACATACAGAGCGTTGCAGTAATCTAAGCGGGATGTAACCAAAGCGTGTACTACCGTGGCCAAGTCAGCCCTCCCAAGGTATGGACGCAGCCTGAGGGCCACGGACCACCAGTGGGCCATGAGGACGAAAATCTGGTCCATGAGCCTTCCTTCCTCCTTATTTTCTTTTATTTATTTATTTCCACTCCTTTTGCACCACCTGCCACTCCTTCCCTGTCACTGGCCATGGCATATGTTCTGTGTAAAAAAATAGAGCTGATGTGGTCTATCCAATGCAATTTTCTAAATCAGCACTCCAAAATGAATCTGAAGTTGACCAAAAACTGATTTGTAACCCTTTTGGTATTAATATTGGTCAAAGTGGTCCTTGGTCAAGTGGTCCCTGGTCAAAGTGGCCCCTGGTCAAAAAAAGCCAGGAACCACTGGTTTAAACAAAAAAAAAACCATGGAATCTTGGTTGAGAATATGTCAGTAAACAGAAGACAACATCTGACTTATTAGGCAAAAGAAAGATTACTGGTATGAATGCAGTGATTTATTACAAACCGGAGATAGAATAACATGTTTTTGGAGTAACCAGTAATCACTACAATGTCCACAAATCTCATTCCTCCAACATCAGCCAACAGATCTCAACTGGTTGATACCAAGTAGGGACTGAAAATATATAAGAAAATACAGGTATTATAAAGCTCAATAAGGATATACATAAAATAAGGACTGATCCACCACCGGGGAAAATCCGAAGAAATGCCCCAACTCAAGAAGGAAGAAATACAAGCAGAAAACCCCACTTTGAAGAGAAACGGAAGAAGGTACCACCCCCCTCTTCCCCCATATATATATATTAATATATATATATATATCCTTTATTTCCTTTCCCCTACCCCCCTCACCCCTTTCCCTCCCCCTCGTACATCCCTATGATCACTCTCGCCGTTTTTATTGCTGTATAAAGAAAATTTACTAATAAAAAATTATATATATAAAAAAAAGCTCAAGAAGGAGATTAGGCCAAGGATGAGGAATAATAGAAGAATCAAGATATATCTACTTGACTTCTTGTCATACAGAATTTTTCACCTGTCAGCATGCTGTGCAACCCAAATAGGCATGTTATTCTAGTCATCTAGTCAATTACAGAGGGATTTCTGGGGAGCATCAGTTTTTGGAGGTGAAGGCGGTGAAGTCCAAGTGTTAACAGGTTTTGTTGCTTCTTCACATTCAGGACGCCAGCTCTCTCTAGATAATTTAACAAGCAGGTTATTACTGAATCATTAGTTTTCACTACTGCTGTGACTTTTTTCGTTGATGCAGCTATTTACATTTACTTAACATTTCCATCTTTGCATCCTAACCACAACCCCAAACTCATGCCCAACTGTAACGCAATTCTAACCCAGCCCTAACCCAACCTCAATTCTTATTTTAACCCCATCCCTAATCATTGCATTCCAGCATGGTTACATGGCTGTATAAAGGATTCTACTTTTGAATGTGTGCATGAGAGGGAGAGATGGAAATAGACTCCACGTATTTAACACCTCTACAATTTGAACATATTTATTTGCTTGCTCACAGTCCATTTGAGAAAGATCTTGGAGTCTTCATGGGCAACTAATTGAACATGAGCCAACAGCAACTAAAAAAGCAATGGGATTTTGGCCTGCAAAAATTGGAGTAAAGTGTCTAGATCCAGGGAAGTCGTGGTACCTCGCTATTTCACTGTGGTTAGACTCAGCTGGAATACTATGTCCATTTTTGGGAACCACAGCTCAAAAGAGGTATTGACAAGCTGGAAGGTGTCCAGAAGAGGGCAACTAAGATGATCAGAGGTCTGGAGACCATGCCCTATGAGGAGTGTCTTAAAGAACTGGGTATGTTTAGACTTCAGAAGAGAAGGTTGAGAGGAGACATGATAGCCATCTATCCGAATGTATCTCGGCCTATCAGCCCACCAGGACCCTAAGATCTTCGGGGGAGGCCCTGCTCTCCATCCCACCTGCTTCACAGGTGCGGCTGGCGGGAACGAGAGACAGGGCCTTTTCTGTGGTGGCCCCTCGGCTTTGGAATGCCCTCCCCATAGAGATAAGATCATCCTCCTCGCTGATGGTATTTCGAAAAAGACTGAAGACATGGATGTTTGAACAAGCATTCGGCTAATCCGGTGCGATGAAGTTGATGATCAAGGAGATTCCACCTGAGCATTAGGGATAACTTCCTGACCATACGAACTGTTTAACAGTGGAACTCTCTGCCTCAGAGTGTGGTGAAAGTTCTTTTCTTGGAAACTTTTAAACAGGGGTAGATGACCATCTGTCAGGGATACTTTGTGCTTTTCCTGCATGGCAGGGCATTGGAATAGATGGCCCATGTGGCCTCTTCCAACTCTATTATTCTACAATTCTATGATTTATACCCTGCTTTTCTCTGCATGGGGAATTGAGACACCTAACAAGCACACAATCCAATAACTTTTTAAAACAAAGCAATACAATTTAAAAAACCAATTAAATACTACTGTGCAGATTTTGGCTAAATTACACTTAAATATAATAAATATAATTAAAATTACATTTAAAATTGGACTTATGTTGAAGAAGGAAAGAATTTAAGCTGCACAATGTTCACTGGAGAAAATGGAGCTGAAAACATATCCTCTAGGGCTGGGCGGTTTTGTTCGTTAATTTCATAATTCGTTATTAATTCGTTATTTTTTTTGATAACGAAGCAATATTGAACCATTCAGGAGCAACTAAAAATCGAAACGAATTTTTCAATTTGTTTCGTAATTGTTTCGTAATTTTTTTGAAATCGTTTCGTTATTATTTCCGCATGTCTGGTGCAAGTTTTATAGTTGTTGTTTGTTTTATCAGTGAAAAAAAAATATAATGATCACACCAACAGTCAACAACAGAGGGAGAGGGAAACTTCAGAAGTTCCCCCTGTCCCATTTGGAGGTTTTTTTTAGCGTATTGCGCGGTCGCGTCCGCCATTAACGAATTGATTCGTAATTGTTTCGTTATTGTTTCGTAATTTCCGAAATTTCGTAAATTTCAAACTTTTTTAAAGAAAAAATTCGGAATTCTTTTAAAAATCGAAACGCAAAACCCCCCTAAAAACGAATTGAGTTTAGAAACAAATTTTTCCATGGTTGCCCAGCCCTAATATCCACATGTATTGTCGAAGGCTTTTGTGGCTAGAATCACTGGGTTGTTTTGTGTTTTCTGGGCTATATGGCCATGTTCCAGAAGCATTCTCTCCTGACATTTCACCTGCATCTATGGCAGGCATCCTCAGAGGTTGTGATGTCTCCTCACAACCTCTGAGGATGCCAGCCATAGATGCAGGCAAAATGTCGGGAGAGAATGCTTCTGGAACATGGCCATACAGCCTGGAAAACACACAACAACCCAACATATCCACACTTTCTTTTCCTTCCAACTTCTGATCAGTTCCGAATCTGGTTCACCTTCTGAATATTTGCTACATATTCTGCCTTTATGCCACTTTATGATATCCGTCCTGAAGAAAGGTAGCTTACCTAAAACAGCAAGTCACATCTAAGTTGCAGGTCCCATATTCACCAAAGCACGAGGGACACTTGGCAGCATGATAACAGAAACCTCCATTAATCTCACAGCTGGATACATCATGTGGAGTGTCTGGAGATGTTCCTGTACAAATTAAAACACGAAATGTTCACCACCATTCTTTTCAAAAAAGAAAATCTGATTAAATGGAACTATTGAGAGCTATGGTTTCCTTGTGATAAAGGCTGTGAGCTTATTTGGATTATTGTTTGTGAATTTTAATAATCTGCCCTCCCCTATTTGAGCATTTCCTCTCCAAACAGTTCACCATCACTGTTCTAGGTTATTCCTCTTCCTTTCCAATGAAATACCTGTGAATAACAGGGAAACTTGTCAGGGGTTCAAATCAGCATGCAATTTCCTGTTGGGTAACAGAAGGGACTCTTCACTCCTGTTAGGGAGCCAGAACCGTCTTACAGTGGAGTGGTCTCTTCAGGAACAAAAGCAAAATGCAGACACAAAGCTGTTTGTTCCAACTGGAGGCTTTTCTTTCATAATTTGGAGTAATAGTGCAAATACTAATGCAGTATTTACAGTATATGTAAGCTCCCTCTCCATCCACCAACGTCTATCCCTCATCAACTCAACACAAGGTTACTACAAACTTATATGCAACAGTCTAAGCACTCAGTTACCACACACCAACTCAAGAATAAGAAAGGTAATGTTGGTGGACAGGAAAAGAGATTTAAAGATGCTCTCAAAGCCAACTTTAAAAATTGTGGCATAGACACCGAGAACTGGGAAGCCCTGGCCCTTGAGAGCTCTAACTGGAGGTCAGCTGTGACCAGCAGTGCTGTGAAATCCTTAAAGCTGGTAAGAAATAGCAGATTGATGGAAAGATCTTTATCCAATAGAGAAGTGGTTATCAGCCCGAGAGTCCCCAGATGTTTTGGCCTTCAACTTCCAGAATTCCTAACAGCTGGTTACCTGGCTGGGAGTTGTAGGCCAAAACACCTGGGACCCACAGGTTGAGAACCACTGCAACAGAGGCTGATGTGTCAAAAGATCTGTTTTGTGTCTACTAGTTAAACAACAAAACTATGCTGCACGAGAAGCCCAAAAGTCAATTCAACTTTTTGCACACCCTTTGTATTGTGCCTCTATTTTATTTATTTATTTATTTATTTATTTATTTATACATACATACATACATACATACATACCTGGTGTCACCATGAGTATTGTGAAGAAAGCAATCAACAGTAGATGATGGCTCCTCATTGTTGATGAACAAATGGATAGACGTTCTCTATAGGAAAGACATGTTTAGCCATTAAAAGTTTTTGAATTCTGCACCAGGCTGCTACAATGTATAACAGTCAGACCTACACCTTCAAGAAATGCAACAAATATTCACAAATCTTCTTAATTTAAAAAGGTTACTTTAAATTGAAATAATATGAATAATAGCAAATCAACATGCATTTTCCCACCATCATGAAATGTTTCACCTTTGGAACAAGGAAAAGCTAATTATTACTTCTTTGGGGCAAGACACACTGTTAACTTCAGAGGAAGGCAAAGGAAAATCTCCTCTCAACAAATTTTGTCAAGAAAACTCCATAGTAACTTAATCCTCAAGTCTTGATAAGTCAGATGCATACTAGCAACAATATGATTCTATAATCAGAAAGCTTTTTTGTGTGTATGTGTGGGAATGCTTTCAAGTTGGCTGCTCTTTTATGAAGACTCTCCGGTGAAGTTTGCCACTGACAAACTGAGGACGCTTCCAAACAGCTTTTTATCATGGGAACATTCATGTTTTAAAAACGTGAATGTTCCTGGGTCCCCATCCACATGAATGTTCCTGAGTCCAGATGTTCTCCCAAAACTTTCTGGGAGAACACCTGGCTACTCCCACCTCCTCTCCAAAAGCCTTTTTAAAAAATAAAAGAAATTACCTGGCCTCGATTTGCGTGGTACCAGAGCTTTCCTGGCACATAGGAATGATGTGCCAGGAGAAGGGGATGGGGGGGGGGTGATTTTCTTCCTCCTCCCCTTTCTCTTGGTGCTTCATTCCTATGTGCTAGGAGAGCCCTGGCACCAAGCGAATGGAGGCCAGGTACGTTTTTTTATTTTTTTAAAGAGCTTTTGGGGAGGGAATTTGTGTTCTCATGGTTTTCCAGGCTAATTTAGCCCTGAAAACCATGAGACTACTGTCTGGACTGCCCCTCAAAAGCCCAGAATTTTGAGGGAGCAGCCCAGACAGAGAAAGTAGTGGGTTCATCCTGCACCTTCTAAAAAAAACACAAGATAAACCCATTAACAAATTAATTCACCACACAGCAGGATTTTCCTGGTTTGCAGTGAATTAATTTGTGTTTCTCAGGAACGTCATCTGGTCAGCCCCCTTTTAATTGTGGAAACTCCCGCATTAAATCCCTGGATGGGCCCTGGGATTGTCCTTGCTTAGCTTCTGAAATCTGATGAGATCTGGCATCAAAGACTTATGATATTGGTAATCATTGTTGATGCCCTTTAAAGAAAACAGACTGAAAAAGGTGAAAAATTGTCCAAATATGCACATTAAGTATATCTAAGGAGGATGCTGATAGAATAATTCAATTATGGCACATTACAGATTCATGTGCTCATTCATGCAACATTTTCTTACCATATATACCATATTGTAAGCTATTTGTTGTTGGCCAGGGGAAATATCACTTATGCTTTGGTTTGTGTGTGTACAGCCTCTGAAACTAGGAGAAACGTTTCCCTCTTTTCCCTTCAATGGAGCAGAAAGAAGCAATCTGAGCAGATACAACTGGAAGGTGGGAAATTCCCATCAGTCAATATACCCTTTTACTTATGCCTTGCTTTATCCCATTTTCCCCAAGACAGGGACCAGAAACAACTTAAAATTTAGATAGAAATACATGTCAAATACAACTCAGATGGAGTTAAAACATACATCAAGTCTCTCTCCTAAGATTTCTTAAAATGTCCCTATGAAGCATGTGATTTCTAGAATAAGCATATGAACAAGGGAAGTTTAAACCTTCAATTACTACATGCTGAGATATGGGTGCAAAATGTCCGATAGCAGAGGATCTGTTTAAGCAAAGCCAGGCAATTCTATAAATTTGACTATAACATGAAACATCTAGACTCACCAACAAGAGACAATTCTTTCCACTGAAATCCCTCTTATTAAATAGAGTGCACGGCTGAAGGAGTAGAATCAGTTTAGCCAACAGTTCTTCAATAGCAGGTGAAAAGGAGAAGTGTTATGTTATTTGGACAGGTGTCAAGTATGTATCTTACAACAGCTAAGTCTGGATTTAGTCAATGTGGATGAGGAAATTACTGGGGAAACTCCCTGGAACTTACCAGAAAGAAGTTAGCAAATAAGTCCTTGAAATGTTATCTTAAGAACAAGGAAAGCTTGTTTGCCAATTTCTTGAGATCATGTTTCCTTGTTGGTGTCAGATGAATTAATTCTATAACAAGAAGAAAATAATTCAGCTTTTCTGTCCTATCTGGGCACGGTACTGCTTTCTTCTTCCATTCTTTACCATCACAGAAATGGCTGTTGGCTTGGAGGATTACCACACTGAAATGTGGGGATTGGGGGAACTTGGAATAGAATTTTGATCCCCACATTGAACAAAAAAGTAGGTTACAACAATGAAAGATAGCATCGTTGTAGGTTTTTTTGGGCTATATGGCCATGTTCTAGAGGCATTCTCTCCTGACGTTTCGCCTGCATCTATGGCAAGCATCCTCGGAGGTTGTGAGGCCATGAAAGTCTTCAACAATACAATGAAAGATAGACTTCCGTCATTGGACATTACTACTGGATGCTAGCCAATATTACACACTGAATTATGTGTTACACATGCAGACATACATAGATATACACTTTGTACTGTGTATTTTAATATGTGTATATTATGGTGGTGTGATTTATTCAGGTGGTATGACTGTGCTGTCCCCCATGTTGAGCTGTGAGTGAGTCAGATAACAAATAAAATGTATTGTTACTGTTGTTGTTGTTACACATATCTCTTCCACTCACAACAGTGTGTCTGATAAGTGGTACAAAAATTTGTACCACTGTACACATATAGTTGACATATTTTTCAACGAAAAGCCCATCACTTCTCTGTATATTTTGAATTTTGAATTTTCTTTTAAAATAAACTTTCTTTACTTGATAAGGCCATATTCAGAATTTACCCAGAGTTCACTGTTTCCCAATGAATCCAGTGATGGTTTGTTAAATTGAATAAATTTCCACCTATCAATGCGTTGCCAGATTCTCACTGTTCTGCATGAGTGACAATGCAATCCTTCTGTAGTGCGTTGAAGGAATTATGTTGACCTTAGGTCCGAGGACTTTGCTCAAATCTTCCTAACTCTCCTTTTGGTTGCTATGGCAATGGAGACTGGGTCCAGGGTATGGTGTCCTTCATGTTAAATGAACCATAGCAAATGCCAATAGCTGATGGTTCTAGTCATTTCAGTTGCGAATTTCTGATCCATGACAAACACAGAAATGAATCTTGTGGTACATTAAAAACTTACAAGTTTTGACTGATATGGACTTTCCCAGGCAGCACGCCACCTGGCATCTGAAAGATGAAAGATTCAATGGGTCATGCTATCTTATGGGCTAAGATGACGTTGGGGGTGGGGGGGTGGGGGGGTAGTCTAATCTTTTATACAAAAATACAAATGTATAAAAATGTGCATTTGGAAATGCAAAGGAAATAGAAATACTTTTGCAAGATCATACTTATCCAGTTGGATCACACTGGTGTTTTTCATCTCACTTAGCTTTCTCTCATCAACAGTTGTCATCTTGTTCTCACAAGTCAGGTCAGAAGGAAAGCAAGATGGATGCAGGCATTCTCTTTTGTTGGTTCCACATACAGAGATGTGCACAGTATCTGAAGACAGACAGTTTAAGTAGCGGCTATGAATATAAGCCATAAATAAATCATTTATTAAAAAAATAACATAGTCCAACAGAAATAAAATTCTTAGTATCTTGATTTTTAGACCTGTCTCTGGGTTTGTTTGGAATCTTAATTCAGAAAATTGCATTGAATAGATTACAACAGCTCTAGTTTATTAGATATGTTTATCATGGCTTTCTATGGACAAGTTCATGGCGACTGGTAGACGACACATGCTCTGTATCTCAAAAACTGAGATGTGAAAACTGGAACTATTTTTGGAATCAGTAGGTCAAATACATTCAGAAAGAGGACTAATATTTGAGGCACCAAAATGTGTTGATCAGTGCAATAGAATTCTTTTGCTGATTCCTCTTTCTCTCTTCAGTATAATTACTTACAAAATAAGACAAAGACCATTAAAATAAGAAACACTTACAACACATATCAGCAAAACAATTATATACATTTTCCATGAATGTGACCAACAGTCGACTCTGGTTGATACCAGATGAGAGACTCCCCCCTGGGCATTCAGAAGACTGGGCGACTTGGAAGGCGCTGAACAGATTGCGCTCTGGCACCACGAGATGCAGAGCCAATCTTAAGAAATGGGGCTACAGGGTGGAATCCTCGGCATGCGAGTGCGGAGAAGAACAAACCACTGACCACCTGCTGCAATGCACCCTGAGCCCTGCCACATGCACAATGGAGGACCTTCTTGCGGCAACCCCAGAGGCACTCCAAGTGGCCAGATACTGGTCAAAGGACATTTAACCAAATACCAAATTTACAAAATCTGTGTGGGTTTTTTTCTTTCTTTTTTTCTTTTTCTTTTTAATCTCTGTGTTTGTTTTGCTCTGTTAGAATTGTAATACAATGGTTGCTGATGACACGATAAATAAATAACCAACAGTTAAATAAACAAAGTGGATGTTAGCAATAATCATAATCATATCTTTGATAGTACATTCCAAAAAAGTCAGTTTTGCAGTGCCCTAAGAAATACTGTTAATGAAAAGCTTGTATTAATCACCAAACAGCTTCTTTCATGTATTGTCGAAGGCTTTCATGGCCGGAATCACCAGGTTGTTGCAGGTTTTCAGGCTGTATGGCCATATTCTAGAAAGGACAGGCAAAGGTGCCTGGTGATGGCCAGGAAGGCATCTTCTGCATTCACAAAGTTCTTTTAGGCAAGTGATATTAGAGCAATGTTTCTCAACCTGGGGGTCAGAAACCCTGGGGGGGGGGGGTTGCAAGGAGGTATCAAAGGGGTCGCCAAATACCATCAGAAAATACAGTATTTTCTATTGGACATGGGGAATCTGTGTGGGAAGTTTGGCCCAATTCTATCATTGGTAGGGTTCAGAATGCTCTTTGATTGAGGTGAACTACAAGTCCCAGCAACTACAACTCCCAAATGTCAAACTCCACCAGTGTTCACATTTGGGTATATTGAGTATTTGTGCCAATTTTGGTCCAGATCCATCATTGCTTGAGTCCACAGTGCTCTCTGGATGTAGGTAAACTACAACTCCCAAACTCAAGTTGAATGCCCACCAAACCCTTCCAGTATTTTCTGTTGGTCATGGGAGTTCTTGTGCCAAGTTTGTTTCAATTCCATCATCGGTGGAGTTCAGAATGCTCTTGGATTGTAGGTGAACTATAAATCCCAGTAACTACAATTCCCAAATAACAACATCAATCTGCCCAATCCCACCAGTATGCAAATTGGGACATATTGGGTATTTGTGCCAAATTTGATCCAGTGAATGAAAATACATCCTACATATCAGATATTTACATTATGATTCATAACAGTAGCAAAATCATGAAGTAGTAACAAAAATAATTTTATGTTTGGGGATCAGCACATGAGGAACTGTTTTAAGGGGTCACAGCATTAGGAAAGCTGAGAACCACTGTACTAGAGTATGTTTTGTTTTATGGAGTTTATTTTACTGTTCAAAAATGCATTTCCTCTCTGTCAGGTTTGCACTTGAATGCCAAATTCACACACTTCTACAGAAGAACAGAAATAGCTGGAGGCCAAATCAGCAGCGTGGTTCATAACCTGGAACATTTAAGTATTAACTATGTTCTAGCCTGAAGAGATTGCAGTTTTGCAGCTTTAATGGAATCCCTTTTCATAACTTGTGATGTTGTTCATGTTATTTATTACAATCTGAGTTATATGTATTAAGCAATGGGTTCAGTCACCCGCATAACCTCCCGTAAAATACAGAGCCATGGAATTTTCCTCCTACTTCACAAGGAGTTTTATCATATTTACAGATCATCCAAAATTGTGTCTTGACTTTCTCAACAACTTAAAAGAAACAACCTGACCCTACAGACGATTGCTAAATTTCTTTTCTTCTATTCTGACATTTCAGCCCATCTCCACAAATCTTCAACCTTCCTTTTTAGGAATGTCAACCACTGTGGGGTTCTGGGAGAACTCATCCTATTTTCCACCCCCGCCAACCTCTAATGCAATGATTCTCAATCTGTGGCTCCCCAGATGTTTTGGCCTTCAACTCCCAGAAATCCTAACAACTGGTAAACCAGCTGGGATTTTTGGGAGTTTTACTTTACTTAGGCGATCCCTCATTGGACGAGTAAGATGGTCTTTTATGATGGGTTTCCTTGTGGATTCGTAGGTTGTTGTGGAGCCCTATTCTTGACCCGCATCTTCTCCCACAGTGAAGGCATTGGTTTCCAGGTGGAAGGTGGCCCGGCCGGGGTTGGCTTGATGCACCTTCCTCCTGGCACGTTTCTCTCTTTCACCCTCCACTCGTGCCTCCTCGAATTCTACAGCACTGCTGGTCACAGCTGACCTCCAGCTGGAGCGCTCAAGGGCCAGGGCTTCCCAGGTCTCAGTGTCTCTGCCAGAGATTTAAGGTTGGCTTTGAGGCCATCTTTAAATCTCTTTTCCTGTCCACCAATGTTCTGTTTTCCATTCTTAAGTTAAGAATAGAGCAGCTGCTTTGGGAGTCGGTAGTCAGGCATCCGGACAACGTGGCCGGCCCAGCGGAGTTGATGGCAGAGGACCATCGCTTCAATGCTGCTGGTCTTTGCTTCTTCCAGCAAACTGATGTTTGTCCACTTGTCTTCCCAAGAGATTTGCAGGATTTTCCAGAGGCAGCACTGATGGAATTGTTCCAGGAGTTGCATGCGATGTCTGTAGACAGTCCACGTGTCACAGGCATATAGCAGGGTTGGGAGGACAATATCTTTATAAACATGCACCTTGGTATCCCTATGGATGTCCTGGTCCACAAACACTCTCTGCTTCATTTGGAAAAATGCTGCACTCGCAGAGCTCAGGCAGTGTTGAATTTAATGTCAATGTTGACTTTTGTAGAGAGGTGGCTGTCAAGGTAGCAGAAATGGTCAACATTTTTCTAATGTTACACCATTAAGCTGTATCGCTGGCATTGGGGAGGGATTGGCTGGTGACTGCTGGAAGAGCACTTTGGTTTTCTCGATGTTCAATAACAGGCTGAGCTTCTCGTATGCTTCTGTGAAGGTGTTTAGAGTGGCTTGTAGGTCTTCTTCTGAATTCACACAGATGACGTTGTCATCAGCATATTGGAGTTCTATAACAGACGTTGTTGTAACCTTGGTTTTGGCTTTCAGTCTGCTGAGGTTAAACAGCTTGCCATCTGACCGAAGATGATTTCCACTTCGTGGGAAGCTTCCCATCAACAAGATGAAGTATCATAGTGATGAAGATGGTGAATATGGTTGGGGCAATAACACATCCCTGTTTGACACCGGATTCCACCTTAAATGGGTCACTTTGGGAGCCATTGCTGTCCAAGACTGTTGCCATCATGCCATCATGGAGGAGCCACAGAATGTTCATAAATTTGTTAGGACACCCAATTTTTTGGAGGATGGTCCAGAGAGCGCTGTGGTTCACTGTGTCAAATGCCTTTGGCAAGGTCAATGAATGCCATGTACAGAGGCTGATTTTTTTTCCCCTGCATTTTTCTTGGAACTGTCGTGCAGTGAAGATCATGTCCACTGTTCCTCTGGGGGGTGGAAGCTGTTCTGGGATTCTGGGAGGATATCTTCTGAGAGGGGCAGAAGGTGGTTTGCAAGGATTCTTGTGAGGATTTTCCCAGTGGAGGTTAGAAGGGAGATACCTCGATAGTTTCTGCAGTCTGTTCTTTCCCCTTTTTTGAAGAGGGTGATGATGGTGGCATCCTTGAAATCTGCTGGGATTTTCTCGGTCACCCACACTTTTTCAATAAGCTGGTGGGGTTGGTGTGTCAGCTCAGGTCCTCCCTCTTTGACTTACAGTGACCCTATGAAGTTAACAGGTTTTCCTTATCCAAAATAATACTTATATATGCTTTATAAATATGATAAATAAATATTATAATAATTTGTCATTGCCTCCCTCTGTTTAGCCTACAGTACTGGCATTTTTGTCACTCCCCTATCCAGCTATTTGATGGGTTCAGCTGAATTCAAAATGACAATTCTTATGGTAACATTTGGTCTTCATGCTAATAAACATTTTAGGCTTAATTTGACTGGGCACATGGGATCCCACCCACTACAACAAGTGCATCCTTGCAATCAATTATCTATTAGGGTCAATATAGGTGTTCCTTTGAGTTATTTGGTTTTGTTAAACATTGTGAAATATGATTCTTTATAGTGGAACTGAATCTCTTTGGAACCCTGACACACACACACACCAACAATATTTATGAACAACTATGTGTATGATCAGGGGCCAAAGAATGAGTGCTGTTGGGGTGAAAAGGATTGGGGAAGAGAAAACACAAAAATTATATTTTTGACCATGACTGGTTAACTGCAGTTCTAATCAGGAGTTGTATATCTAAAATGAGTGTTACAGTATATTATTTACATTCATCTAGGGGCTTCAGGAGGAACAAATGCGAGATTCAAGGGTTGAACTATGTCCATTCTTGCCTTAAGAGAGATTAAAGGACTAGTTTGGAGCAAAAAATTTCATTAAATTCAAGCTCAAACAAGATAAGCAGCAGCACCAAGGGCAGAGCTGGAAAGCTGGAAAATCTCCTATGACAGTTTTTCATGACATTTCCCTCGTTTTGTGAATATTTTCTCACCACCTCTTAGTGGTTGGAGGCAGAAGGATTTTTATGTGATCTGGATGTGTTTCAAATTATATAATAAAGCAGAGGTTAATGGATTTGTCACCATGCACGTTGCGTCATTGCTTTACTGGTCACATCACTTGAAATTTGCAATTAACAGGCTATGGCTGACAAATTTTCCAAATGGTTAAGGACAGTTACTTATTGACAAGTGACCTCATTACTTCAATTTCACAACAATTTCAACCCTATAAATATGTAACGTTTCTCTGCCTTCATCCACCTCAAAACTTCTGGCCTGACTATTCTTCTCTTCATCTAGGTTCTAAGCTCACCACATCATCCATCATGAGAATCCTTTACTTCTTCTTTGCTGTGGTTGTCCTCCTCTTCCAGATTTGCCCAGGTAAGTTGGAAAAAGCATTTGGGTATGAGCAGTCTTTTTGTCTTCATAGAAAGATACATAGTCTAGCGCATTGGTTCCCAAACTTTGATTTTCCAGGTGTTTTGAACTTCAGCTTCCAGAAGTTCCAATTAAACTGGCCAACAGAAAGGAATTCTGAGAGCTGATGTCCCAAAACCCTGGAAGATCAAGATTTGGCAACCACCATTGTAGAATAAGGAGGAAAGGAAGACCTGAAATGTCTTAGTGAGATGTTTAACTTGCCTCACCTCAAAAGCTCAGAGTATCCAACTCAGGATATTTCTTTGTTCCAAGTCAACCCATTGGTTTAGCTTATTCAGTATTGTCTACAATGATTGGCTTCAAAGTCCCATCTCCCCAGGACTACTTCTTGGAGTGGACTGTGACAAAACTAAAAACCTCTGAATGCAAATAGGAGTTCTATTACTAGAAAAATTACTGTAATATTTTAGAGTGCAATTATATATGTTGCCCTACTGATTTCATTGTGATAGATTTCAATGGTACAGATATCAGGAGGTTGAGAAGAAAACTCAGTTTTTCTACATGCTACATAATTATAGCACTGTGATATCTTTTTAACTGACACAGTTCCATCCTATCAACTCATGGGAATTGTAGTTTGATGAGGTGCTAATGCTCTCTATCAGAGAATGCTAAACACCTCACTAAATGTTGTGAGACTCATCCATTCATTTAAGCTGAACAGCAAAGGCAGCCGGAAGGTGAGAACTCTACTTTAGAACTTCTGCTTGGGACCAGCCTCACCAAACATACACTGTGTGCCCACCACAGCTGGTCAATCTCATCTGAAGCCAGCAGCAGATAAAAAAGCCACAACTGGCCCTCTATTGCACCCTGTCTTGCAGACAGACAGCAGGGGGTGTCTGTATTCTTACCATCACCTTTGTTAGTAGTCTTTTGGGTTCAGGGAGTTTTACCATTACCTTTGCAAGGGTTTTTTTTTTTGAGTCTTGGAGCTTTTTTGGGTTCAGGGTGGGTTAAGCTATTTTAGTTTAGGTCTTGGTTCTGGGTGGGTCAGGCAACACCTTTGGACTAGACAAGCTTGAGGCTCTGTTTTTATGTGAAATCCACCTATTTTAAGTCAATCAATAGGATCTTGGTACTATAGGACTTTTTCCAACATGGATAGAGACACATCACTATCATGAGAAAAAAGCACCCCATCTGTCTCCCCAAGGACCATATGCCACAGCTTACACACCCCCATGAAGACCTGGGCTGCATCCCTGTGCCTAAACAGGATTCAGAAAACTTAATTGTGGGGATCTGGGAATCCCTGGGAGGGCAAAAAGAATGGGGGTGGATGTTACGGGAAGGGAATTGGGAGGCGGTTGGGGGTGGTGGATGTGGATGGTAACTAGACCCATATAGGTCCTTTTAAACTTGTGGAATTGTGCAATATAACAATTCTAATTCAGCCAGCACCTTAAACACTCTGACCCAGACACGACCTTTTTTAACTGTTTACTATTGTTAGATCTATTAGTAAACATGTCTTAAATGTTTATAATATATATATAATTTCTAATTTTATTATTTTTGAGTTATTCTATAAATACACCTGGTGTTGTTTATTTTATTGTTTATGATTTGATCTGTTTGTTATGATATGCCAGTATTGAATGTTTACCAAGTTTCTTTCGCAAATTGCCCTGAGTCCCCCCAGGAAGACTGGGCAGGATAAAAATAAAGTTTTGTCAAAGGCTTTCATGGCTGGAATCACTGGGTTGTTGTAGGTTTTTTTGGCTATATGGCCATGTTCTAGAGGCATTTTCTCCTGACATTTCACCTGCATATATGGCAAGCACCTCACTACCTCTGAGGATGCTTGCCATAGATGCAGGCGAAACGTCAGGAGAAAATGCCTCTAGAACATGGCCATATAGCCAAAAAAACCTACAACAACCCAAAATAAAGTTTATTATTGCTATTATTATTATTATTAATAATAATAATATTATTATTATTATTTATCACCACACAAGAGGTTTGTGTATATCCATCCTCAATGTAGTAATAATAAATAGGAAACATTCCTGATTGTAAGAACTACTCAACAGTCGCCTTCAGGCTGAGAAAGAAGGTATACAAATACAGTAAATAAATAAACACTGATGTATTCTACTTCCTCTGAGTATGAGGAAGCTTTCTTCTCTAGAAATCTATAATCAGAGGCTGGATGGATGGTCATATATTAAGACTGCTTGCATTGGACATTTTTCATGCCAGGAGGATGGATTGGATTGTCCCTGTGGTCTCTTCCAAATCTATTATGTGTATAATATTTATTCAACCTGATACAGTACAGAGGTATAGATAATGAGAGAAGGCAATAATACCACATTCAAGCTCACTACATAATCTTTCACCATCAATGTATGTTAAGAGAACTGCAGAGAAAGAAGAGGATGATGTATCAGATTGCTCCTGTTCCTTTGGACACTTCATGTATTTGAATCCTATTGATGGCTTGCACATGTAGAAGTCCCTCTACGAAAACTATCAGGGATTTCTGTCCTGTGCAGAAGGCTCACATTCTATTCATAGTTGTAAAAGCAGAGTTTTGCATGGAAAGCAGAATGATACAGATCAATTCACATTTTGCTTTGCACATTGATGCAAGCATGTATTTAGTAGCCCATTTGATACCTTGGTTTAGTTGTGCAGTATAACTATTCATTAGAAGTACTGTAAAGAAAAAAGTAAGGTGTAACTCCTGTGTAGAGATTTACACTACATATTGCAGGTTTGTCAACCATGGAATAGCTTGTCTCATATCATAAACACTTGCAATGATGACTAATCTGTTTTGGTTTGTGAATTGACCTCATGTCAAGAAGGTAATTTTTTATATTCTGTGGCTAGGTTACACTCAACCTCCTCCTCTTGAAGATACTTTGCAATGCAGAAACACTGGTGGCTTTTGCAAAACGGGTGTGTGCCCAGTAACTTTTAGCGCATCTGGAACTTGCCATGGGGGACTCATGCCCTGCTGTAGAAAGTAAGTAGTCTGCCTAGGTAGGCTTTAAATGTTTGTGTTGTTCTTGCATAGTTTCCCTGAGAAAACCTCTCAATGATCGTACTCCATATTCTGCTCTTAGTCATGCACATTATGAGAGATGAACTGGTCTATTTGTAACTGCATCCAGTGCAAAATTTTATTCTTTTTCTTTCTTTTGATATTTATATCTAACATTGCATTTGGGGCTCTCAGGGTAGTGTATGAACATTAGTTTAGAACAGTTTAAAATATTTATTGACTTCATACAACAAGAGCAGATTTGGAGGCCAAAATTATGAATTTTGATATGACCTATGGACACACTGAGAGTCATTCCATTGAGAGGTGGAACACCAGTGATGCTTGAGGAGGCCAGCCATCTATAGCTGCTGTTGCTGCCACAATTTCTCCACCCAGGCATTCCAAAAGCCCAAAAGCTTGCCATGGTGGAGACAGTAGAGAGATTGGAGCTTCATTTAAGTTATCCCAAGGTGGATGGATTCATATTGTCTTTCACCACTCTACTCAGATACTGAGGGAGTCTGACTTGCACAGTGTCACCCAATGGACTTTGGTCTCCATGGTCCTAGTCCAAAACTGAAACTACACATACATCATAGTTCTTTATCATTTAATGGCCTTATCCAATGTGGAATAGTGAGTTAAATGTTTACCTAAAATCTATTGATTCCACGGGTTTCTTTCAGTTTGAACTATCAATAGTGGCCCTGGACTCTTTTCTTTTTGAGGTTAAACAATAAGATAATTTCAACCTAGAGAAGCCTTGAAGGCATATAGGTAAAGGTAAAGGTAGTCCCCTGACTTTAAGTCCAGTCATGTCTGACTCTGGGGTGTGGTGCTCATCTCCATTTCTAAGCCGAAGAGCCAGCGTTGTCCGTAGACACCTCCAAGGTCATGTGGCCGGCATGATTGCATGGAGTGCCGTTAAATGAAGGCATATAAGAACAAGTAAATGAAATCACTGTCCAACTTCAGCATTCTTCTGTGAATCAAGAAGTATGGAGGTACCTGTTTTCCAAAAAGAAAGATGAATACAGTGGACTCGCATATTTGCAGATCTGATTAGTTGTGGATTCAATTAAAATATCCCCTCTAGTAATTGCTGAATTTTTCAGAAAGAGATTTTCTTTCTAAAAAAAATTAAATCCTCCAATGTGATCCTATGGTCAAATTCCAATCATAATCATGCTGGAGGGCTGGGGGGTTTCCAAAGAGATGTTCTCTCTCCCTCTTTCATTTTATGTATACACACAAACATACACAGTCACGTAGTCCATCCCATCACCATTCAAAATCCACTGCTCATTTCTCCGAAATTGTGGCCATGTAACCATTTGCTGCCTTCCAAGGAAATAATTCACACAATGCCTATATGAGAATTTTCAGCCTTAAAATTTGGAGATGAGAATTGGCTTGGTTGACTTTGACCAACACTAAAATTTAGGGAAGGTAAGGCTAGGAACTACTATCAGCAATGACATCTAGCTGGAATATCAGTGACATCAAAGTAGAACTGTAACAGTGAGTTTGTACTTTTATGAACTTCTCCAAAGAATTCACTTAGTCACCGTGAGGAAACAAGATACAGTGTTAGAAGTAGAACTTCATCACACAAAGCTGTTATGGTTGCTATCATACAACGCCATGTAAATCCCACTGCCAATTTGCCATCTCTCTGTTAAGGATCCATCCCCTGGTATTGACAGGAAAACCATTCCATAGCCACATTCCCATCACTTACCTGTGTGATTGTCCCCATTTCCCACTCTCCCACTCCATTTTGCTATTCTCAATACAGATTTCACTGATTTGCTTTAGCTGTAACTGTGAAGTTGTACTTTTTTTAGTAAAACTACTACTAGTTGAACTATACAAGGGCAGTTATGAGGATAAGCACAAGTATCCTTATAGGACCATGGATTGGTGAATCTGCACAGTTGTACCAATGCTGAGAGGTATGAACACAAGGGTAATCGCCCTGGTATGTTTCTGCTGTACCTAATTGCAAGACAGCCATGCCATAGCAACTTCATGCAAGGCTGGCCTTCTTAAACTTCTTGACAAGTTGCTACAGGAATGTGTCCATGCTGGGAATAATTATATCAATTGAACATGATCTGCAAATGGAAATGAAAGCTTTGTTCCATTTCTTGTTGATAAGTATGGACCAACATTGTCAACCTGAAATTTAAGATCATTCAAAGAATGGATCAGTTCCAGTTGATAGCTGGTCAACTGCTACTGTAGCTATACCACAAAAAAGTTAATGTCTTCCTTTTGAACCTTTATAGGACGATTGCCTAAAGATGTCATTGTATCTTGATTAAGCCACTTCCATCAACATTACACCCATCTTGGAAGTAAATCAACCCTGAAATCTTCATCATCACTCCGGGGATTTCCTATGAATTCATCACATCTAAGCACAAAATCTGCAGTTTGATTGCAATGCTTTTCTGTTTGTGTGGCATTTCCATGTTCGTTTAACTGCTGCAGAAGCCAAACTCAGAACTTGCATGGCTTTCACCACCTTAACTCACGAGAACTGTCTGTCTTTCAAGCACTTCATAAAGGGCCAGTTCATGTTCTAGTATTCTTCAGACATAAACAAATAGCAATAAACTAATGAGCATCATGCTTGTGTCTGTCCTTGATTTCACATACACTGCAAAATGAGGGTCAAATATATGGTGGCAAACGTAACAACTAATAATCTATTCAAACAACTGCACAGGTAGCTATGCTTTTTGTGTGTGTCAGGAGCGACTTGAGAAACTGCAAGTTGCTTCTGGTGTGAGAGAATTGGATGTCTGCAAGGTCCAGGGGACACCTGGATGTTTTGATGTTTTACCATCCTTGTGGGAGGCATTGCTCATGTCCCCGTAGGGAGAGCTGGAGCTGACAAAGGGAGCTCAACTGTGCTTTCCCCAGATTCGAACCTCCAACCTGTTGGTCTGCTATCCTGTCGGCACAAGGGTTTAACTCACTGTGCCACCAGAGGAAACATCCCAAGCCCATATTGTAGTATTACTTTTATTAGGATTATCGAAAAAGCATATATTCTATGTAGCATCAAAAACTATCCAAACCTTCA
This sequence comes from Anolis sagrei, assembly GCF_037176765.1. NCBI lineage: Eukaryota > Metazoa > Chordata > Lepidosauria > Squamata > Anolidae > Anolis > Anolis sagrei. Next base: position 11,034,872 of record NC_090021.1, read on the forward strand.
TCAGGTAAAGATGGATGTTTGACATTTTTGATAGTGAAATATGCTGTCTGGGAGTCTTGTGGAGTCTCCGTCTTTGGATGTTATTAAACAGAGACCTCTTCACATGGCCCATGGGGACCGTGCCATTGCACTGGCAGTCACCGGTGAAACCGGTGCGGGGTGCCTTATGGTATCTGAAAATACTCAGCAGGCCCCATCCAAGCCATGGCTAAAAGTGGCAAAACAGGTCTATTTTGAACTTGAATGTATATGGAAAGGGTTGGAGTGGATAGCCTCAGGGATCTCTTCCCGTCTTAGAATGTTATTATTCTAACTCCAGCAAACTTTTTGTCTGAGCTAGAAAGAATGAAACGGATGGACCAATGGTGTGGTGAAAGCTCCTTCTTTGGAAGCTTTTAAACAGGGCCTGGATGGCCATCTATTGGGGGTGCTTTGAAGGTGATTTTTCTGCTTCTCGGCAGGGGGTTGACTGGATGACCTACAAGGTCTCTTCCAACTCTATGATTCTGTATAACACAGCTTGTTGTGTTTTTATGATGACGTAGACCTAAATAAACAGAGGGAACATCATTCACCATCAGTTCATGTGTAATATTTTTTTAAACTTTCATCCAGGCAGATCACAAGATGTATTTCTCATTCTTCCACTGGTGAAAATACCACAATGAAGAGTTGGTCGTAAGGCAAGAACTTCCAGGTCTTCAAGGAGAGATGTAGCATTAGATGCCCTTTCATCCATATGGCTTATAATTGAGAGGTCTAGTATCTTCCAAGGAACAGTGAAAATTACAGAACAAATATGTGGCCATTTTCTATTTCTTCCAAAGCAGGGCTCTTCTAATGATTTTAACTGCTCTCAGGGTATCCCATGTGCTATTTTTGGGTGACGTCTGGCAAGAAAAAGAAAGCAATATGTGGTTACCAAGGGCTAAAGACTGCCAATGTGGGGGCTTGTCTGATATCTTTGGGGAGTGAGTTCCAGAGTCAGGGGCCAACTTGGGTAGTGAGTTCCAGAGTTGGGGAGCCATCACAGAGAAGGCCCTCTCCCTTGTCCCCACCAATTGCGCCTGCGAAGGGGGCGGGAGCGAGAGCAGGGCCTCTCCAGATTTAGCTTAGAGGAAAGAAGATTCCAGGGTGATATGATAGACATGTTCACATATTTGAAAGGAAGTCGTACTGAGGAGAGATAGCTTGATTTCTCCTGCTTCATAGACTAGAACACAAAACAATAGATTCATACTACAAGAAAAAAAATCCATCTAAACATTAAGACCTATTTGATAGCAGAATCAGTTGCCTTGGAAAGTAGCGAAGCCTCCTTGGGAGGTTTTTAAACAGACTGGATGACCATCTGTCAGGACTGCTTTGCTTGTGCCTTCCTGCATAGCAGAATGGGATTTGACTGGATGGCATGGCCCTTGAGTCATTTCCAACCATGATTCTAAAATCTACATGTTCCTGTAGGTATGTAACATTCCCAAATAAACATTTGAGAATATGTTCCATGCAATTCCAGATGCTCCCCTACTTTCCCCAACTACTCCATTTCTGTGTATTGTCGAAGGCTTTCATGGCTGGAATCACTAGGTTCTTGTGGGTTTTTTCGGGCTATAGGGCCATGTTCTAAAGGCATTTCTCCTGACGTTTCACCTGCATCTATGGCAAGCATCCTCAGAGGTAGTGAGGTCTGTTGGAATTAGGACAATGGGTTTATATATCTGTGGAATGGCTGGGGTGGGGCAAAGAGCTCTTCTCTGCTGGAGCTAGGTGTGAATGTTTCAACTGACCACCTTCATTAGCATTTGAAGGCCTGGCTGGGCCTGGGAAAATCTTATGTTGAGAGGTGTTAAGATGTGCCTGGTTGTTTCCTGGTAGCCAGATTTTGTTCATTTTCATGGTCTCTTCCTTTCTGTTGAAATTGTCCACATGTGGACAATATCAACAGAAAGGAAGAGACCATGAAAATGAACAAAATCTGGCTACCAGTATTAAAAAACTCTAAAATTACAACAGCAAAACAGCAGAGAGGAAACAACCAGGCACATCTTAACATCTCTCAACATAAGATTTTCCCAGGCTCAGCCAGGCCTTCAAATGCTAATGAAGGTGGTCAGTTGAAACATTCACACCTAGCTCCAGTAGAGCTCTTTGCCCCACCCCAGCCATTCCACAGATATATAAACCCATTTTCCTAATTCCAACAGACCTCACTACCTCTGAGGATGCTTGCCATAGATGCAGGCAAAACGTCAGGAGAAATGCCTCTAGAACATGGCCCTATAGCCCGAAAAAACCCTCAAGAACCTACTCAATTTCTTTCCCAGATGTTCTGTTAAAATCTCAGTGTGCTGGTACGGCTGTACCAGGAGCTCCAACTTCATTTTCTTTCTAATGAGTGTTTGCATGTGTAAAGATGTGTTTATTATAAAGTGTTATTTATAATGTGTTTAGACTGTATTTATAATGTTTATTATAAAGTGTTATTTATAATGTGTTTAAAACTGTATTTGTGGTTTACATTTGTTGCCATGGCCTAGCTGTGAGGGATAGGTTGCCATGGTGACAAGACAAGGCCTCAGAGGAGGTGGGCGGAGCTTAAGGAGGAAAAGGTTTGAAAGTGGCAGTTAAGCTCCAGTCCGGTGGAAGAGACCCGGGGAAGAGGATAGCCAGTTAGGGCTCTGTTGTGAAGCTGTGAGAATTCAGTAGTTCCTAGAATTTGTGAATATTTCTTCAGCAAGAGAGCTGAAGGTGTTACCTTGTTAGATTGCTTAGGTTAAAAGAATCTAACAGAGGGGGTTTTCAGGATTGCCAGTAAGGAAAGACTGGTGATCAGTGGTTTGTTCCGAGTATAGGGCAAACAGTGTGGACATTCACAATAGGGAACTCTGAAGTAGTATAAGCACTTCACTAAGAAGAAGTTTGTAGAATTGTATCATCAGAAGCATGTATCTCAAACCAGCCATTTTGTAACATCAAGCCTTGTGCCAAGTTCAAATTCTCAAAACTGCAACAATTACGTTCTGTTAACAATAAAACTTGTTCTCTTTATATTTCAAACCTGTCTCCTCGATTGCTGTCATGCTTGGTGCATTCCACACTACCAAAGTCACCTCACAACACAACTAAAGATAAACAGAGACCTAAACCAGCGTCTCTAAACATATTGGTGGCAGCTTAATTGATATCAAAAAGAAGGTTCCTCACAGAATATTGGTGGGATTAACGCTTCTTTACATAATTTGGTGGCAGACGACGGGATTCGTGTAACAACTAATCGAGTGCCTTAAGTTTAATTTAGGAATAAGTTGTGAGGTAAAAGTTGTTGAAAACATGGCTACCAGGCGGCAGAGAAAGCTGGCTGAAGAAAGAGAGGGAGACCAAGGAGAAAGTTCGGGCTCTGAGATAGAGACAGAGCCAGTGCCTATGTCAGAAATGGCTTATAAATACAAACTGGAGATGGAGGAAAAACGATTAGAGATGAAACGATTGGAGGTGGAGAGAGAGGCGAAACAAAGAGAATTTGAAGAAAAACAAAGGGAAAGAGAGTTTGAAGAAAGACAAAGAGAGAGAGAATTGGAACGGGAGTTAGAATTGAAGAGAATGGAGTTTGAGCTAGAAAAACAAAGGTTGGCTTTGGCACAAACATCCAGTGTTGTCCAGGAAGGGAGATCTGGAGTGGATACCCCAGATTTGACAAAGAAATTCCCAAAATTTACCAAAGGAGATGACCCAGAGAAATTTCTTATATCTTTTGAGAGATGTTGTCGAGATTTTGGGTTGGCTAAAGACAAATGGATGATATACCTAAGGCCTCAGATAAATGAGAAGCTTTTACAGATTTATGGACAGATGCCGGAGGAGTCTTGTAGAGACTATGATCTGTTTAAGAAACAGGTTCAACAGGAATATAGATTGACTCCTGAATATTATAGATTTAAGTTCAGGACGTTGAAGAAAGATAAAACACAAAGTTTTGCTCAGGTGGCCTCTAGATTGTCTCAACTGTTCGATAGTTGGATAAAGACGTCTGAGGTAGAAGATTATCAACAGCTGAGGGAACTTTTGAAATTGGAACAATTTTTCCAATTAGTTCCTTATGAAATTCGTTGGGTGATTCAAGATCGCAAGCCATCCACGATTGTAGAGGCAGCGGGTATGGCAGATCAAATAACAACCTTGAAAGAAGGATTTGGAAGGGAGGATCTGCCAGGGGACAGAAGAACAAACAGGCAGCCATTTTATTCACAACAAAAGCGCCCACAGCAAGAAAAGGATGCTGACTTAGAAGACACCACCTATAGGAGGCAGAGTGTAATAAGGCCAACTGCTCCTGAGGTAAAACGTCGGTGCTATCAATGTGGAAAATTGGATCATATAAAATATCAATGTCCTCTGTTAAGGAATGAGAAAACAACCCTCTTTATAAATAAAATGAAAGAAACACCAAAGGCAGAACCGGTTACTGTTGCAAAGGAGAGTTCAAGCTCAGAGCCTGGAGAGAAACAATGTTTGTTCATCCTGTCAGGCAGCCCATCTAAGGACTACTTAGAAACCATTTCTATTGATCACAAAGACAGGAAAGGACTCAGAGATACAGGTTCCGAAGTATGCATCGCGCACCCTGAAATAATACCTCAGAAATTTCAACAGCCAACCTCTGAAATAAAATTAAAAGGTTTAGGTCCCGCGATCCCGACACCCGTGGTGACCTTGCCAATAGAATATAAAGGATGGAAGGGTGTGTGGGATTTTGCAGTCAGTCCCGACATACCATACCAATGTTTAATTGGAAATGATTTGGCTGAGGAGATTAAATACTGTAAGATGGTGTGTGGGGAGAAAAAATGTATCAACAAAAGCCCTGAACAGAAAGCCCTGTGTTTTGCCATCCGACAAGATGGGGATGAGAGCCCGGAAGCCAGTGCTACAGTTGCTAAGCTTGCTAAGAAGACAGGAGGAGTTGAGGAAATTCAACAGGAACAAAGAGCAGAAGAACAACCCTATAGATTTATTGCTGAAGATGGTGTTCCAAATATAAAGTCAGAAGTGTACAGCCAGGAGAGACCATGCAAACGAGGAACAAGCCCTGCAGCAGAGTCGATTCCAGTGGCTGATTATTTGAGAGCCAGTGAAGAGAGTATAGAAACAATAGGTCTGGAAAGACAAGTGATAAATTCTGAGGAGAAAGAGGAATCCTTGACCTTAAAAGATGTATTTCCTTCAGCGCCACATAAAGAAATTACCTCAGCCGAACTTTTTGACAAAGACAGTAAAATAAAATCTAAAGGGAAAGCTGAAGAAAAACAAACTCTAGATGTGACAGTAGGAGCTGATGCGAGTTCAGAATATCCAGGGGTCTTCTGTGAAACAAAGATCCATACATCTGAAGAGAAAGTAAACAGAAAAAGAAGATTTGGCCATGTGTCGGAAGAGAGATCTCCTTTATCCTTGAACGGAGAGGAAAGAGAGAATAAAAGCCAAGCTGGTAGACTGACAAGAAAACTAATATACACAGACTATATTGGTGGTGATAAAAAGAAAAAGCTGCAATTTCTAGCTTTAGAAGTTTGTCCAGATAGCAGTGATGAGCTTGCCATGAAGAAGGACAATATTCGTGTTCGTTCTTCTAATGACAGTGAATTCTCTTCAGTGCCAAGAAAAGATGCTAAAGGAATTCCAGATTATTCACTACAACCTGATGCTTCATGGAAGCAAGCCATTGTTCAAGCCCTGAAAGTCGATGGAAACAGAACTGTTCCTGATAATTGGAAGGTTAGATTAAAAGAAGATACCCCAGCAACAAAAAAGAGAGGAGAAAAGACTTGCAGACATCGTGTGAGGAAGAAAACCATATCTCCAGGTAATCGAAAAGACATCAAGAGACAAAAGAAGAAACCTAAAAAGAAGAAACGAAGAAGTGGAAAAAAGAAGCTAAAAGATCATCATAAAGAGACATTGCTGTAGACAGTTGGTCCAATACAGCTGAGGTTGTGTTTGAACCATGGGACATTGGACACTAAGACATCTATGTCAATGATCAAATGTGGGAGTTTAACTATTGTGTGGGCTATTAACAAATTGAGACCATATGTATGGAGAAAAGTTGTGGTATGATATATAGATAAATGTCTTATAAATTAACCAGACTAGGTAGAAGGTCAATTATATATGTTAATGTATAAAGGTAATGTATGTGTAATATAGTATAAAATAGTATAGTGTAATATTTAAACCAAATGGGTATACTGTTTTATTATAGACTTATAAAATATAGGATGTTATTACAGTGGTGAACTGTATATGTTTCATACCATAGATATAAGATATAAACCCATTATATTAAAGTGTGGTAGGTATATACGTTTTGCAATAGGCAATAAATATTTACAAATATATGTATAAGTATAAAAATGTGAGACTTTGATACCACATCCATAGATGATACTGGAATGTCGTAGGTTAAAGGTTTGTATGTATGTGTAATTGAAATGTATTTAACCCTAATATGTTTCCCTTTCAGAATTGATATATGTATATTTATTGTTAAATGTTATGTAGGATTATTTTTGCTATTCTAGGATTAAGAAATGTGCAAAAATATATTTCTGGGGAGGAAGGTGTAAAGATGTGTTTATTATAAAGTGTTATTTATAATGTGTTTAGACTGTATTTATAATGTTTATTATAAAGTGTTATTTATAATGTGTTTAAAACTGTATTTGTGGTTTACATTTGTTGCCATGGCCTAGCTGTGAGGGATAGGTTGCCATGGTGACAAGACAAGGCCTCAGAGGAGGTGGGCGGAGCTTAAGGAGGAAAAGGTTTGAAAGTGGCAGTTAAGCTCCAGTCCGGTGGAAGAGACCCGGGGAAGAGGATAGCCAGTTAGGGCTCTGTTGTGAAGCTGTGAGAATTCAGTAGTTCCTAGAATTTGTGAATATTTCTTCAGCAAGAGAGCTGAAGGTGTTACCTTGTTAGATTGCTTAGGTTAAAAGAATCTAACAGAGGGGGTTTTCAGGATTGCCAGTAAGGAAAGACTGGTGATCAGTGGTTTGTTCCGAGTATAGGGCAAACAGTGTGGACATTCACAATAGGGAACTCTGAAGTAGTATAAGCACTTCACTAAGAAGAAGTTTGTAGAATTGTATCATCAGAAGCATGTATCTCAAACCAGCCATTTTGTAACATCAAGCCTTGTGCCAAGTTCAAATTCTCAAAACTGCAACAATTACGTTCTGTTAACAATAAAACTTGTTCTCTTTATATTTCAAACCTGTCTCCTCGATTGCTGTCATGCTTGGTGCATTCCACACTACCAAAGTCACCTCACAACACAACTAAAGATAAACAGAGACCTAAACCAGCGTCTCTAAACATATTGGTGGCAGCTTAATTGATATCAAAAAGAAGGTTCCTCACAGAATATTAGTGGCTATAAAGAAGATTAATACTTCCTCACATAATTTTGTTGACAAGCGGTGGGATTAGTGCTTCTTTACAGCATGTATTCCAAGGTTCCATGCATTTTGCAATAAGGTGGTTTCCCTTGCTCTGCAATTATAGGGCCAATGACCCGTCAATCATCATTATGTTCTTTAGTTCCGCCCTTTTCCCCAGGGCTCTGGGAGGGAAAAGAAAGACTTCAGGCAGCCTTTCAGTTTGGAAGCCCAGTTACAGGACGTGAGCTTTTCCCACCTGTAGAAAAGCTTTGTTTCTCACAACATCCGGGGGAAACAGCCCTAAAGCTTCTAAGGAAAACAGTTTGACAGCACAACCCTTGTTGGGGTTAAAGATACAGATCCACAACATTCGTGGAGAAAATCCAAAAGGACTCCAGCTGGAGAATCTACAAAGCCTTGGCTGGTAGGTCTACTCGGGACCCAAGAAGCAGTTTGGAGCCGGGAGTAGGGCCCACACCAGCAAAATTTAGAAAGTAAATTGCCCAAGGAGGGGTTAAAAGGGGATTTCCTTGTTAAAGAAAGAAATAGTTCTCCAAGCAAGATGCCTCAATTTGTTGAAGGTCTAAGAAGTATTTGATTGTTTGTTGAAGACTTATGTAATAATAAAGTACTGTGTTAAACCTTTCAAGCTTCTAAAGACTCTGTATAGGAAAATCCTTAGGGCCTCTCAGTCGAGGCACCCCGGCTTACCGCTGGGCACAAAGAGCAAGTCCTGTTCAAAAGCCAACTGCTATAGGCCCAGCGTGTGACAGCACACTGAGGTTGCAACTAAAATGCCAACGACTGCAAGAAGCTACTGCTCTCCCATGGCTGTCAAAATTAGGAACATTTTCTCACCGTTTGAGATATGAATATGAAGCCAGTGTTGGTGTGCAGCAAGCTTTGTATGTTGAACACCTTCCAGCTCTGTTGTAGACAACGGGACAAAATAAAGTCTTACAGACCCCTCCAACAAAACGGCATTCATTTTGATTTCTAGCATAGAATATTATTTCTGTAATAGAAAAAAAAATGCAGAAAACAGACATTACACAAAACTAAAGAGAGAGATACACAAAATTAAAGACGGTGGAAATATTAATATGCCATTTAAAAAGCATATTTTTGTTGGTTCTATTACAGTTGGAAATAATGTTCTCCCACAGTGCTGAGACATGTTGGTGGGACTGGAGAGACTCGGAGGAATTATTGCTCCTTAGAGGTAACATGGTTTGCGTAGACAGATTGTGGCGAAGATGTGACCCAGGGGCACAGAACTGTTCTCGTCCCCCACAAGACTTCTCAAATGCTTTTCTTTGAATTACTGTTTCTGGGGGAAAACTCAACCCAAGTGTCCGAAATACACCTGGGGTGGGCACTGTCTAATTTTTCCATGGTTCAATCTCCTAATCATATTTATTTTATTTATTTATTTACAGTATTTATATTCCACTCTTCTCACCCCGCAGGGGACTCAGAACGGATTACAATGTGAATATACATGGCAAACATTCAATGCCATAGACACACAACATATATAGACAGACACACAGAGGCTATTTAACTCTGGCCACCAGGGGAGCTGTCGCTTCACCGTCCATTTGTGACACTGATGGAGTACTTCCTCATTCTGTGCTTGCTTGCTGGAGATTTTATGGCATCGTAAATTAGTTAAATTAGCCTCCCCGCATAAGCGGTATCTAAATTTCCTACTTGACAGATGCAACTGTCTTTTGGGCTGCAAAAGTTGACAGCAAGCTACACAATGGTCAGAAGCTCACTCCAACCCAGGCTGGCTTCGAACTCATGACCTTTTGGTCAGTAGTGCTCTTAATGCAGCTGACTCTCAGCCAGCTGTGCCACAGTCCCGGTGCTATCATACCATTTTAGGCTAAGGAAATTCCTTGTTTTCAACAGGATGCATGAGCTGGAAGTTGACTGTGACATATTCGACTCTTACAATTTAACAGCATTTCTTTAAATGCCAAAACAAAAGGACATTTAATCAATAGCGTGGAGGGTTCAATTCCCACAAATGAGATCCTCCAGTGGCCATTCTGCCATGGAAAACCATTGGGTGACCTTATTTATTTATTTACAGTATTTATATTCCGCCCTTCTCATTCCGCAGGGAACTCAGAGCGGATTACAATACACATATACATGGCAATAATTCAATGTCATTATTTATTTATTTATTTATTTATTATTTACTTTACTTGTATACCGCACTCTCTCAGCCCGTAGGCGACTCAGTGCGGTTTACAACCAGGACAATATACAAAGTGCACAACATTAGCATTTAAAACAGTAACTAAAGGAACTACATCGATATAGCAATACAACAGTACATCAATATAACATCTATACATCTATATAACTAATCCATCACGTCTCATCAGTAAAGTCATAATCCGATCTCCTCGTCCATTATTCCAAGTTCCAAGATCAATCAGTTGGTTGCACTGCTTAATTAAACGCCTGTTCAAAGAGCCAGGTCTTTACTCTTCTCCTGAACGCCAGCAGGGAGGGGGCCGATCTAATGTCTGCGGGAAGGGCGTTCCACAGCTGAGGGGCCACCACTGAGAAGGCCCTGTCTCTCGTCCCCACCAGCCGTGCTTGTGAGGCTGGCAGGATCGAGAGCAGGGCCTCCCCGGATGATCTTAATGTCCTAACTGGTTCATAGGGGGTGATGCGTTCGGACAGATAGGTCGGGCCATAACCGTTTAGGGCTTTAAAGGCTAAAGCCAGCACTTTGAATTGTGCCCGGTAGCAAATTGGCAGCCAGTGGAGCTGGCGCAGCAGAGGAGTGGTGTGCTCCCTGAGAGCCGCTCCTGTTAACAACCTGGCTGCCGATCGTTGGACCATTTGTAGCTTCCGAGCAGTCTTCATAGGCAACCCCACGTAGAGAGCGTTGCAGTAGTCTATACGGGATGTAACCAGTGCATGGACTACCATGGCGAAGTCAGACTTCCCAAGATACGGGCGCAGCTGGCGCACAAGTTTTAATTGTGCGAATGCTCCCCTGGTCACCGCCGAAACCTGGGGTTCCAGACTCAGCGATGAATCCAGGATCACACCCAAGCTGCGAACCTGCGTCTTCAGGGGGAGTGTAACCCCGTCCAACACAGGCTGTAACCCTATACCCTGTTCGGCCTTGCGACTGACCAGGAGTACCTCTGTCTTGCCTGGATTCAGTTTCAATTTGTTCGCCCTCATCCAGACCGTTACAGCGGCCAAGCACCGGTTCAGGACCTCGACAGCCTCCTTAGTAGCAGGTGGGAAGGAGTGATAGTGTTGGACATCATCTGCGTACAGATGACACCGTACCCCGAAACTCCGGATGATCTCACCCAACGGCTTCATGTAGATGTTAAACAACATAGGAGACAAGATGGAACCCTGAGGAACCCCACAAGACAATGGTTGTGAGGTAGAACAGGTGTCTCCCAATAGCACCTTCTAAGATCGAATAACACCTTCTGAGATCCCGCGAGGCATCCCAGAAGGATACCGTGGTCGACGGTATCAAAGGCCGCTGAGAGGTCCAGCAGAACCAACAGGGACACACTCCCCCTGTCGAGCTCCCGGCGTAGATCATCCACTAAGGCGACCAAGACTGTCTCGGTTCCATGTCCCGGTCTAAAGCCAGACTGCGCCGAATCCAGATAATCCGTGTCGTCCAAGAATACCTGGAGTTGTGAAGCCACCACACGTTCCAGGACTTTGTCCAAAAAGGGGAGATTGGAAACTGGCTGAAAGTTGTCGAATTGAGTGGGGTCTGGTGATGGTTTTTTCAACAGCGGTTTTACTATAGCTTGTTTTAAGCTCGCTGGAATGTTGCCTTCCCGAAGGGAGGCGTTAACCACCACCGTTACCCACTCGGCCAATCCCCCTCTGGCTTGCTTCAAAAGCCAGGATGGACAGGGGTCTAGGAGGCATGTGGTAGGCCTCATTCCTCCAAGTATCTTGTCCACATCCTTGGGTTTCACCAATTGAAATGAATCCATCAAAACCGGGCAGGCAGATGCTCCAGCTACATCCTCAGAGACTGCCGTTAATATGGCATCCAGCCCAGAACGAATCAAAGCGACTTTGTCTGCGAAGAACCGAGCAAAAGCATCACAGCGAGCTACCGAATTGTCAGGGCTCCCATCCTGAATGGTGGGATTTAAAAGGCCTCTGACAATTCGGAACAGCTCCACCGGACGGTTCTTCGCAGACGCAATAGTGGCCGCGAAGAAAGATTTCTTTGCGGCCTTTATTGCCATGGCATATGCCCTTAAAAAGGACACAAACCGTGTTCGATTTGGCTCGCTCGGATCCGAACGCCACACGCTCTCTAGTTCCCTCTTCCTTCGCTTCATCGCTGCCAGCTCCTCGTTGAACCAAGGGGCTGGTTTAGCTCGGCTACATGAGAGGGGACGTTCTGGAGCAATCATGTCTATTGCCCTAGTCATCTCCCTATTCCAGAGAGTGACCAGGGCATCAACAGGATCACCAACCGAGGTGGCAGGAAACTCCCCAAGAGCCGTCAGGAATCCACCCGGATCCATAAGCCTCCTGGGGCGGACCAACTTAATGGGTCCCCCACCTCTGCAGAGGTTAGGGGGTACAGTGAGTCTAAATCTGACCAGGTGGTGGTCAGTCCATGGCAACGGAGAGATGGACAACTCCTCAATACCGCCACCATGCTCCCATCCCTGGCAGAAAACCAAGTCCAACGTGTGTCCAGCACTGTGAGTGGGGCCAGATACCCATTGGGACAGCCCCATGGTTGCCATGGAAGACATGAAGTCCTGAGCTGCTCCTACTAGGGTAGCCTCGGCATGAACATTGAAGTCCCTTAGCACAAGAAGCCGTTGGGACTCTAACGCCAAGCTCGAGACCACCCCCGCTAGCTCAGGCAGGGAGACCGTAGTGCAGCGAGGTGGGCGGTACACTAACAGAATCCCTATTCTGTCCCGGTCACCCACCCTCAGGTGGACACATTCATAATTGGTTGACTGCGGGATGGGGCTCCTGGTCAGAGGGATGGTATTTCTATAGACCACTGCAACCCCGCCTCCCCACCCTCCGGATCTTGGTTGGTGCTGCACGGAGAACCCTGGTGGACAGAGCTGGGTTAAATTTACACCTCCCGCTTCGTCCAACCAGGTCTCCGTGATGCACGCCAGATCTGCCCGCTCATCCAGGATCAAATCCTGGATAAAAGTTGTTTTTCCGTTGACAGATCTGGCGTTCAACAGCACCACCTTCAGTCCGGAGGGACCGCTATCCTGGGTACACCGACTTACCATGTCAGGAGACCGATTTATGGTTACTAAGTTACCAGAGTCCCTAGGCCGAATTAAAGGTCTCCCTTTCCTGCATCTCCCCCTCCCCATTATGGTGACTATGGGGGCCCCTCGGCTGTCGGGACACCCTCCCTCCTCCATGTCGCACTCCACAATTAGATTTTTAACCCATGATTTATATCCAGTGGTATAGATTGTTAAAGTTTCCACTTGCCGTAATCCACCCCCCCAGTCGTTTCCCACTCCCGCTCTATTGTGTATGACTTTCTCCGGTCCACTCCAACCCTTATCACTTCTCCAGTCAATTAAAAATACACTTAACAAATACCAAGGGACAAGGAGCTGCATGGGTGGTAAATATTAGCACAATATCCTTGGGAATTCGTAAAGTGCTAACAGATGTAAAGTGCAAGTAGTCAAGTTGTTAAAGTGCAATGGGATTTAGATCTATCAATAATATCAATAACTAAAGTGCTAGGTATAATATGACAAGGCGATTGGTCGACCGAGGTAGCAGTTGTTAAGCCAAAAGAACTAAGTGCTGTAATTGGACAAAGTGCTGTAGCTGGACAAAATTAGCAGCATTCCACTATAGGGGAGTGAGTTAAAGGGCAGGTTAGCAGCACACTTTGCTATGGAGTTAGTGGGTTAAAGTGCAGACATTGGGCAGGTTAACAACAGCAGGTATTATCTCTTAGCAGTGCAATTACTTCAACAGATCTATAGTTGGTAATTATTGTAGTGGAACTACTGGAACAGGCAAGCAGATAGTAAACATAGATCGGATAGTAAACATAGGACGGATGGTTAACACTAGTCCTTCCGGAGATGGAAACAGTGGACGCGATGGTAGGCGTCACACAGGATGGCGACAGTTCAACACACGTTCAACACAAGATGGCAGCGCCACAAGGGCAGGGAGTAGAGCAGTAGATTGTCACACTTGTAGTCCTGCACTCCCGGGACCACAACGGCGCCCTTCAGCTCGGTCCCCCGACGCAACTGGTGGAAAACCCAATGTAGAGGGGTCGTGAGGCAGCGGCACACTGGCAATACGGTCGGTCAGCACAGCGCAGATGGTCGGTCAACGCAGTCAGTCTGCACAGCACAATGGTCGGTCAGCACAGTCGGTCCGCACAATGGATTGAGCAGCACAGTCAGTCGACACAGTAATTGATCAGTGCAGCTGGTCACAGGTGTCAGGCAACACAGGCGGCAGGCAATATAATCGTTCAACACAGGAGGCCTCAGATGGGAATGCAGGCAGGTCGCCAACCCCTAAGGCCGCGACCGGGTCTCTGCCTTAAAAGCTGGCCACAATGAAAAGCCGGGCCTTCCTGACCCTGGGGCACCTAGAGACAGCGAGAAGTGCCAGGAGCCAGAGCCGAGATGATCAGAGGAAGGGCCGGCCGAATGGCAGGGGGCTGGCACGATGGAAAGCCAGCCTTCCCTGGGCCAGGGGGCGCCAAGGGACCACAAGGGACACCGGTCCTGTTCAACATCTTTATTAATGACTTAGATGAAGGGCTAGAAGGCATGATCATCAAGTTTGCAGACGACACCAAATTGGGAGGGATAGCCAATAGTCCAGAGGACAGGAGCAGGATTCAAAACGATCTTGACAGATTAGAGCGATGGGCCGAAACTAACAAAATGAAGTTCAACAGTGACAAATGCAAGATACTCCACTTTGGCAGAAAAAATGAAATGCAAAGATACAGAATGGGTGACGCCTGGCTCGAGAGCAGTACGTGTGAAAAGGATCTTGGAGTCCTCGTGGACAACAAGTTAAACATGAGCCAACAATGTGATGTGGCGGCAAAAAAAGCCAATGGGATTTTGGCCTGCATCAATAGGAGCATAGTGTCTAGATCTAAAGAAGTCATGCTACCCCTCTATTCTGCTCTGGTTAGACCACACCTGGAATATTGTGTCCAATTCTGGGCACCACAATTCAAGAGAGATATTGACAAGCTGGAATGTGTCCAGAGGAGGGCGACTAAAATGATCAAGGGTCTGGAGAACAAGCCCTATGAGGAGCGGCTTAGGGAACTGGGCATGTTTAGCCTGAAGAAGAGAAGGCTGAGAGGAGATATGATAGCCATGTATAAATATGTGAGAGGAAGCCACAGGGAGGAGGGAGCAAGCTTGTTTTCTGCTTCCTTGGAGACTAGGACGCGGAACAATGGCTTCAAACTACAAGAGAGGAGATTCCATCTGAACATGAGGAAGAACTTCCTGACTGTGAGAGCCGTTCAGCAGTGGAACTCTCTGCCCCGGAGTGTGGTGGAGGCTCCTTCTTTGGAAGCTTTTAAGCAGAGGCTGGATGGCCATTTGTCAGGGGTGATTTGAATGCAATATTCCTGCTTCTTGGCAGGGGGTTGGACTGGATGGCCCATGAGGTCTCTTCCAACTCTTTGATTCTATGATTCTATGAACGCCGGAGCAACAAGCAGCGGGGCGCCAGCCGGTACTAGGCCGAGGAGCAGCAGCGCGCTAGGCCCCCCAGCAACATTTCTCAGTAAGCCTCAGAAGGAGAATGTGCCAATCAGAAGAGAGAAAAAATTATCCCTCCCCTTAAACAGTTTTTTTTTCTGAAAACTTAAATCGGAAGATGTATTAGTATTTCTGAAAGTTGGGGGGGAATGATCCCCTGTTATCTTGTGTCATTGGACAGAAAATTCAATGAGATAGCTCTTGTAGTTTTATAAATGTGGTTTTTAAAAAAATAAAAAATAGCTAAAATTCTATTAATAAGTTAAACATTCTGAAATTTGGTGGGATAACAGGGGTAAATGTGTTCTAGTAGAGCAAGTTTCATCAGGATAGCTCAAAAATGAGGGAGAGAGGAGCCCCTGAAGTTTCCCCACTGCCAATGATGTTTTCCCCATTGCGCAATCACAACGGCCATTAACGAAGTACTTATGAAGATTCATAAGTTTCATTAGAGTTCCAAACCTTTTACCTCAAAATTTTTGAAAGAACTTTAGAAACAAAGCATTGGCACCCCCTACTTTTGAACATGGTTTAGAACCATTTTAATGGTTGTCTGGAAATTTTAGATTTTAAAAAATCAACCCAAGAAACCTGGGCCAACTTACCCATGGATCAATGTAAGTACTATACCTCAACTATTAACATAAAAGGAACCATCCCTTACTCTATTATTGTGGTGAAAGAAGATATCTTAATCTGCCCCAGGAGAACCCAGAAGAAGTACCCTCCACTTTCTCCACTGTAGGACAGTTTTGGACCTTTTTGAATACCTGGGTGATAAAATGGTGGTAGTAGTAGTTGTGGAAGCTATTAAGAGCTCCCTGAGGCAACTGAGATGCTTTCTCTGTTATGCGGAATAACCCTAAGCTTATCTACAAGTCATATCAAGATCCATAATTTTTGCTACAAAATCTGCCCTTGACTTATACCTGGGGTCGACATATACATTAATGTATACAGTATTCCTCCTTTATTTTGAAATGATAAGGAAAGGTTATAAAGTATAAATATTAGGCCTGGGTAACAACACAAAAATTTGTTTCTAAAATCGATTTGTATTTGGGGTTTTTTTTGTTTCGATATTTAAAATAATTACAAAATTTTCCCTTAAAAAAGTTCGGTATTTACGAAATTTCATTAATATTTACAAAACATTTTGTAAAGATGGCGCCCTTTTTTTTCAATATTTTTTCAATATTTTTTTAATTTAATTATTAATTTAGTAGAATAGGGAGGAGAAATTATTATTAAGGAGGGAAGGCAGGCACTCGCTCTGGCGGGCCCTCAAGCGCTGCCGCCGAGTCGGGCCCGGCTCCTCCGAAGCAATGCGAAATTGGGAGAAGGGCTCCCCAAAGGCCATCTAGCCCAGTCCTCCGCTAAGGAATTGGGAGAACGAAGCACAGCCCTCCGCTAAGGAATTGGGAGAACGAAGCACACCCACCGCAAAGGTGAGAAAGGAGGGATGGGCCGCCTTCCCGCTGAGGGTCGCTCGCCCTCTCGCTCGCTTGCTCAGCCGGCGCCTTCCCCGCCCTCTCCTCCTCCTCCTCCTCCTCCTCCTCCTCCTCCTCCTCCTCTTTCAGGCTCTGCCTCTGACTGGCTAAGGAGAGGAGAGAGAGGAGAGCTCCCAGCAAGCATCTAGCCAAGCCATCTTACATATTTCCGAAATGGACGGAAATACAAATTTTTTTGGCGCATGCCGTTTCGATATTTAAAAACACTTCCGGGTTTAAAAATAAGTTTTGTAATCGTTTTGTAATTGCTAAAATTAACGAATATTTAACGAATTACAAAATTAACGAACGAAACCGCCCAGGCCTAATAAATATAACAGAAGTACTCTGGGAATTATCTATAAAATGCAGACCATAAAAACCCTTTCTTTTACATTATTTATTTATTTATTTTGTATACCGACCTTCTCACCTCTCTTGAGGGACTCAGATCGGTTTCCAACCATAAAATCACATATAATCAATAAAACATCATAATTCATATTACAATAAAACATTAAAACAGCAATTACATTCAATAACTACAATGGTCAGTCGTCCTACTAAAAACATTGTTCATCATCCTCCATCCATATCTCAGGGTGTTGGCTCACTCATCGAATGCCTGTCTCCATAACCACGTCTTCACCTGTTTCCTGAATGTCAGGATAGAAGGAGTGGTTCTGATCTCCTGTGGGAGAGAGTCGAGGGGCCACCACCGAGAAGGCCCTGTCCCTCATCCCCACCAGACGGGCTTGCGAGGCCGGTGGGACTGAGAGCAGGGCCTCTCCAGACGATCTTAATAATCTTGATGGTTCATAGGGGAGAATACGTTCGGAGAGGTAAACAGAGCCGGAGTCGTTTAGGGCTTTATAGGTTAACACCAGCACTATTAATGTTCCTTTACTTCCAGAAAGTCTCAAAGGAGAAGAAACAGCTACACTCTGGAGGCACATTGGTAGGTGGTGTGTTGTGTAAAACACTAGTGGGATTCTGTCCATAATGTGCCATCAAGAGTTATGGGAGATGACACCATACATACTACTTCACGGTTACAATTGTGATCCTTGAACTTGACTTTCTAGGTAGGTCCCCATCTAGGATACCAGGAATTACTTACCTGAAGTAGAAGTCACCAGTGCCAAAATTAGAATGATGCCAAATTCATAGCAGGACTTCATAGCACCGCAATGGCAAGTGGTAGCATTTGTTCTGTCCCTACAAGAAAAGCCAGGGTGAGTGGATAGAGAGTCTGATTGGGACTTTTATTATTCCCCAGGAGCTTTTTAATATAATAATGAGATGTTCCTCATAACAAAAAGATCTGAGTACAAAGAATTCCACCATTATTCTGTTCAGGTCTTGCATGGAAGAACAAAATTGATTAGAAAATGGAATGTGTAAAGCAGTGTTATCTGATGTACTTATTTGATCTTGGTACATTTGTTTCTCTGTGTACCGAGAATTAGTAGCATATTTGTGACATATTCACCTAGTTTCTTGGAAAATAGCCACAGAGTGGGAACTGATGACTCTTCCCAAATCTGACATTCACTCGTGCTTTGATTGACAGAAAAATTGATCCCTTTCTCACTATAGAATAAAGTAGGTTGAGGTAAGCTACAATCATAGCAATAGTCCCATGACCATAGAAGTCATGAGTATGGAACAGTTAATGGGTGAGTAAGGACATGAGTAATCAAATAATTTGAGGCTAGTTTGGAGCACTAAGCATTATGTTGTGGGTTGACACCATATCTACTCTAATAGTAGCCACACGCACCAAGTTGAATCTTCTGTGATGCTGCGTCGATGTCCAGGCAGTTCAGCTGGGTTGGGACTGCATCAGTCCTGCTGCCCCATCTCCTTAGACTTGTATCACAATTCCCTCCTTGTTGTGGTACTCATGGTTGCCCGATTATGACCTCAGCTCATACTTGCCCTATTATGGCCAGTTCTCACAAGGATGCAATTGCTTTAATGTACAATGGCTAAAGTTTAAGTTAACAGTTCAAGAAAAAGTTTGTTTAATTTGTTTCTTGTTTGTTTAATTTGTTTCTATGGTTTTCCTTTTTGGCAATGTTTTGCCTTATGCTGGAAACCACCCTGAGTCCTCTTGGGGAGATAGGGAGATATATAAATAAAGAATTATTATTGTTGTTGTTGTTATTATTATTATTATTATTATTATTATTATTATTATTATTTTAAACACAAGATGAGTCCACAGTAGACACTCTGCCTGTTGTATTCGATCTAGGACTGTGTGATGTATCGGTGAATAATGTGTGCAGATCCCAGTAAGGTGGCCTTTTGCAGCTGGCAGATGGTAATCTTGTCAGTGCCAATTGTGTTTAAGTGCAGGCCAAGGTCTTTAGGCATTGCACCCAGTGTGCTGATCACCACTGGGACCACCTTGACTGGCTTGTGCCAGGGTCTTTGAAGTTCGGTCTTTAAATCCTCATATAATTTCAGCTTTTCCAGTTGTTTCTCTTCAATCCTGCTATCATCTGGGATTGCAACATGGACAATCCATACTTTGCTTTTTAACACAATCGTGAGGTCAGGAATCTCATGCTACAAAACTCTATCTGTCCGAATCCAAAAGTCCCAGAATAGCTTGACGTGTTCATTCTCTGTAACTTTTTCAGGCTTGTGATCCCACCAGTTCTCTGTGGCAGGCAGATGGTATTTGTGGCACAGGTTCCAATGAATAATCTGAGCAACAGTGTTATGCCTCTGCTTGTAGTCTGTCTGTGCGATCTTCTTGCATCAGCTGAGGATGTGATCTATTGTTTCATCTGCTTCCTTGCAGAGTCTACATGTGGGATCTGTCGTTGACTTTTCAATTCTGGCTTTGATGGCATTGGCATTGGTTTATTATTATTATTATTATTATTATTATTATTATTGTATATAAATAAAGTATTACTACTACTACTACTACTACTACTACTGTCTGTCTGTCTGTCTGTCTGTTCTTGCACCAAAATGTCTTGGATCAGCAGTACCAGCTCAGAATAATGCATAATTCCAGTGGCCCATTGTTTTCAATGTGCATTGCCTGGATGCAAACAAATATACTACTTGGTTCTTGTGGGGTTTTTCGGGCTATATGGCCATGTTCTAGAGGCATTTCTCCTGACATTTCACCTGCATCTATGGCAAGCATCCTCAGAGGTGCAAAGGATGCTTGCCATAGATGCAGGCGAAACGTCAGGAGAAATGCCTCTAGAACATGGCCACATAGCCTGAAAAAACCCACAAGAACCTAGTGATTCCAGCCATGAAAGCCTTCGACAATAAATATACTACTTTTATTTCTGTTCTGTTTGTGCAACTTGAGAGCCCTAAGCAGCCCACACCCAATGGTTTCCAGCAATTTCCTCCCTCAGCATTAAACAGTTCCATGGTTCATCCAACAAAAGGATATTATCAGTGACTGTATGTTCCTATCTGAATAAACAAAAACAGCAATAAGAATTGACTTCTAAGCTTGGCTGGGGTGAGTGTGTGTGTGTGTGTGTGGGGGGGGGGGGGGGGAGGTTAATCTTTGCTTTTATGCTTTTTTCATCCCTGAATAACTGTGAACTTAGTTGCCCCTCTTTCCTTCAAGCTGCTGTCCAAAACTCAAATGTTGCTTGCATAGATGGTACAACAACATCAACGGGAAACACAATAAATGATGGGTGACTGATTATGATGTTAGTGACCTTTCTGTCCAATGTTACTAAAGAGGAAGACAGAAGTTATTAATGTGCGGTACATTTGCATTTATTAGTATTGAAGAAACAAAATGTAAGATTGTTTTGGTGTGTCTTCTAGAGTTGAAAAGACAGTAAGCTCATAGCAGTCTTGCTGTCAGGCAAGCAGAAGATGATGATCCTTCAAGATGAGACAGAATGTCTTCCCATATAACGGAGAGGTTCAACTGTCCCCCTGATCTAGCATCAAGAAATATAAAGCATCAAGAATTATCATGGTGAATAATACATTGTACCATTTCTTCAGAATGAAACCATCCCTTTTTCTGAATAAAGTGGTGAAAAATGAACACATAGCATGTCTTGGGTGAACCTGAAAGGAACACCACCCCCTATACTCTCATCACTATGTCATTACTTATGGATTTTTTGAATGCCTGACTACGAAAATAGTTTTGGTTGTGGTGAAGAGTTACTGGCTCCATGTGATGCACAATGTATTTTGTATGTTTTATGTATTAATGCAGCATTGAATTACTGCCAATTTGGAAACCGCTCTGAGTCCCCTTCTGGGTTGGGATAGAGTGGGGTGAAAAACAGTAAATAAAATAAATAAATATCCTCTTCTGCAGTCCTTCCTTTCTCTACAGAATGATTTAGTCATGTGTCAAATCAGAATTCATAAATTTTGGCTTCAAAATCTGCCTTCAAATTATATATGAGGTTGACTTATACTTGATGAAATACAAGGAGGAAGAGGAGGAAGGAGAAGGAGGAAGAGAACAACAACCATAACAACATTAGCCAGGAGTAGCAGCAACAGCTACCAGCATTCTTACCAGTGGTATTATCATTTTCATCCATTCGGCCTTCTTTTGCAGCATACCATAAATATGTTACATCGTAGAATACGGCGCAGGGGCTAAGGAAAGAGTTGGCAAAAATCTCTTAGTCTTGATCATGCCAAGATTCCACCTGAATTTTCCTCCTTTCTTTATTTTATATGAGGTTGTAAGGTCCATTAAAATGATGATGCTGGCTCAACATTCAATAGTTGGTTCAATTGGTCTGCTCTTTTTGGGGCCGCTTATAGATTAACTTCTTTTCTTCCTTTGTTCTAGTATGAATTTTGCACTTTCAAATTTTCTGACTTATAATGGCTTAGGATCAGTGGTTCACAACCTGTGGGTCCCCAGATGTTTTGGCCTTCAACTCCCAGAAATCCTAACATCTGGTAAACTGGCTGGGATTTCTGGGAGTTGTAGGCCAAAACACCTGGGGACCCACAGGTTGAGAACCACTGATCTAGATGAACATAACCTGGTGTTTGCTTCTTAGAATCATATAATTGACCACAGGGGCACTCCCAACAAATGGCACCCAGCCTCTGTTTAAACACCTCCAAAGAAGGAGACAATAATAATAATAATAATAATAATAATAATAATAATAATAATCCTTTATTTATAGAATCATAGAATCATAGAATCAAAGAGTTGGAAGAGACCTCATGGGCCATCCAGTCCAACCCCCTGCCAAGAAGCAGGAATATTGCATTCAAATCACCCCTGACAAATGGCCATCCAGCCTCTGCTTAAAAGCTTCCAAAGAAGGAGCCTCCACCACACTCCGGGGCAGAGAGTTCCACTGCTGAACGGCTCTCACAGTCAGGAAGTTCTTCCTCGTGTTCAGATGGAATCTCCTCTCTTGTAGTTTGAAGCCATTGTTCTGCGTCCTAGTCTCCAAGGAAGCAGAAAACAAGCTTGCTCCCTCCTCCCTGTGGCTTCCTCTCACATATTTATACATGGCTATCATATCTCCTCTCAGCTTTCTCTTCTTCAGGCTAAACATGCCCAGTTCCCTAAGCCACTCCTCATACCCCGCTAACATCTCCCGAAGGACTCGGTGCGGCTTACAAGAGGCTGAGGCCCAACACATCAAAAAACAACAGCATAACAAGCTTTAACACATTTCTAGGCAGTATACTCTCTTTGAACAACTCTTAACATCAGGAGAGTATTCCTAATTTTAAGTGGAATCTTTCTTATATTTATTCTTATTCTTATTCTTACCACCACCCCATTTTTCTCTCCCCAAAGGAGACTCAAAGTCTATAGGTAAAGGAAAAGGTTTCCCCTGACATTAAGTCTAGTAGTGTCCAACTCTGGGGAGTGGTGCTCATTAGGGCTGGGCGGTTTCGTTTCGTTAATTCGTAATTCATTAATAATTCGTTAATTTTTTAAATTACAAAACAATAACGAACCATTCTGGAGCAATTTTTTTTAAAAACGAATTTTTAAATACGTTTTGTAAATGCTTCGTATTTCGTTATTGTATTTGTTTCTTTATTGTTTTGAGGTCGTTTTGTTATTATTTCCGCATGTCTGGGGCAAGTTTTATGGTTGTTTTTTGTTTAATTAGTGAAAAAAATATATATAATATCACACCAACAGTCAACAACAGAGGGAGAGGGAAGCTTCAGAAGTTTTTGGAGGTTTTTTAGCGTATTTCGTGGTCGCGTCCGCCATTAACGAATTGATTCGTTATTGTTTCGGAAATCGATTCGTTAATGTTTTGTAATTTTTTCACATTTACGAAATTTTGTAAATATCGAACTTTTTAAAAGGAAAATTTTGTAATTATTTTAAATAACGAAACGCAAACCCCCCCAAAAAATGAATCGATTTTAGAAACACATTTTTCCGTTGTTACCCAGGCCTAGTGCTCATCTCATTTCTAAGCCAAAGAGCCAACGTTGTCCATAAACACCTCCAAGGCCGTGCGACCAGCATGACTGCATGGAGTGTTGTTATCTTCCTGCAGAAGCGGTACCTACTGATCTACTCACATTTGCATGTTTTTGAACTGCTAGTTGGCAGAAGCTGAGGCTAACAGCAGGAGCTCACACCGCTCCCCAGATTCTAACCGCAACCTTTTGGTCAACAAGTTCAGCAACTCAGTGGTTTAATCTACTGTGCCACTAGGAGGCCCATCTTAGTCTATAGAGCAGCAGGAAAAAGTTGGTTCCATCTCAATATGATGTCATAGAATCATAGAGTTGAGAGAGACCACATGGGCCATGTAATCCAACCCCTTGCCTCACAGGCAAAGCACAATCAAAGTAACGGACAGATGACCACCCAACCTCTGTTTAAAAGCTTCCAAAGAAGGAGCTTCCTTTCAAATATTAAAACATGGTTATCATGTTCCTTCTGAACCTTCCCTTCTCCAAACTAAACATACCAATCTCTCAAAGCTACTCCGCATAGGGATTGGCTTCCAGACCTTAAATTAGTCTGATTACTGTTCTCTGGATACTTTGTAAACTTGCCAATATATTTCCTGAATTGTGATACTCAGAATTGGACACAATAGTCTAGGTGAGGTCTGGCCAAAGCAGAATAGAGTAGGACTGTGCCTTCCCTTGTTCTGCAAGCTCTACTCTATTGCACTACTAATAGGACATAGAGGGCAGCAAGGCAATATGGTGGTAGAAGATGCACGTGGGGAAAAAAGGAAGAACTATTTGTAGAAAGGTTTTAAACTCTCATTGACACATATACTAAAAGACAAGGGAATTACTGATGGATGGGAGTTTCTCAAGAGTGAAATACTCAAGGCACAACTGCAAACAGTGACAACAAAGAGAAAAAATAGGACAAGTGCAAAGAAGCCAGAATGGATGTCCAAAGAACTTCTAACTGTGCTAAGACACAAAAGAGACATGCACAAGAAGTGAAAAAAGGGAGAAATCATCAAAGAAGAATTCAAACAAATAGCCAACTCCTGTAGGGAAAAGGTCCGCAAGGCTAAAGCACAAAATGAGCTCAGGCTTGCCAGGGACATTAAAAACAATAAAAAGGGCTTCTTTTCTTATGTCAGTAGGAAAAGGAAGAACAAGGAGGCAATAGAGCCTCTTCGAGGAGAAGATGGGGCAATGCTGACAGGGGGTAGGGAAACTACTTAACTACTTAAAGCCTTCTTTGCCTCAGTCTTCTCACAAAAAGAAAGTCCACACCTGAAATATTGTGTCCAATTCTGGGCACCACAATTCAAGAGAGATATTGACAAGCTGGAATGTGTCCAGAAAAGGGTGACTAAAATGATCAAGGGCCTGGAGAACAAGCCCTATGAGGAGCCGCTTAAGGCGCTGGACATGTTTAGCCTGAAGAAGAGAAGGCTGAGAGGAGATATGATAGCCATGTATAAATATGTGAGAGGAAGTTACAGGGAGGAGGGAGCAAGCTTGTTTTCTGCTGCCTTGGAGACTAGGACACGGAACAATGGCTTCAAACTACAAGAAAAGAGATTCCATCTGAACATGAGGAAGAACTTCCTGACTGTGAGAGCCGTTCAGCAGTGGAACTCTCTGTCCTGGAGTGTGGTGGAGGCTCCTTCTTTGGAAGCTTTTAAACAGAGGCTGGATGGCCATCTGTCGGAGGTGCTTTGAATGCAATATTCCTGCTTCCTGGCAGGGGGTTGGACTGGATGGCCCATGAGGTCTCTTCCAACTATATGGTTCTATGTTTCTATGATTCTGTTATTTATGGTTTGTTCTGTTGTAAAATGACCGCTCTATTGATTCCATAGCATTGAGCAATGGCAGGATTAGGGATGTCAAATTACATTAAGGCTGTAGTATAGGTGCATCCTAAGATACTCATTTCCAGGACCCAGGGCATGTTTTCCCTATCAAATTATTGTGGGGAAGGCACAAAACAAGGCAGCTTTTGTCAAGTGCAGAGAAAGTTCATTGTATCCTTACCGGAAGGCATAGGAAGAGGGTACAAGCACCTCCTAAACCAGTACACATTTGAAAATAATCACGTTGAAACTCTCCTGTTAAAAAGATAAATAAAAGTAATACATGAGATGGCATTCTAGTTCACATGAATCAATAAGTTCACTTTACTAAACATCCTGAAATTTTAGTATTTACGTACAGCACAAGAGGAGGAGTGATACTAGTCTGTCCAATTTGGAAAAGACATCGCTGTTCTAAATTTGAAATTCTAAATTTGAAACTAATTTCTGTTCTCCACAAATTTAACACAGTTTTTGCCACACAAACAAAGTTTCTGGAGTAGAACAACTACTTTCAAAGTAAAGACCACCCAATGAAAGAGGAAATAACACTTTCAAACCAAGAACAGATTTATTATTGTTTTTATATTAAAAAAATGAAAATTTGCCAAAACTCTGAGGTTAAGTTAAATGTCCTGAAATTTGGTGAGCTAACAGTGGTAAATGTTTTCTACCACTGTAGCAAGTTTCATCACAATAGCTCAGAAAATGAGGGAGAGATAAGCTTCTGAAGTTTGCCCACCTACAGTAATGATTTCCTTAATGCGAATGAGCAATTATCATTAACGAAATAGTAACAAATTTCAGTAGTCTTGTTAGAGTTCCAAAATTTTCACCACCAAAACTTTAGGAACACTTTAGAAATGAAGCACCAGCACCCCCTAGTTTTGTAAGTACTTTTGAACTATTTTTATGGATTACAGATACCTATTGCACACTTAGGAGAAACATATGAAGATACAAAATTACATACAATCTGGATGTATCTCTGAGTGAATGTCCATGGGAAGGGTGAATTAACAAGGGATGTCCACTTTGTCAAATGAACCAACATTTCTAAGGATGGCGAAATAAGAACTTACCTGGATGAGGAAGGGGCATCAGGAGGAGGCAAAGGAGGAGAACGTATTTTTTCCTCATAGTGTTGCAGGCATAGGTGGCCAATTGCAATTTTGTATCCCTAGAGAATAGGCATGAGAACATCTGACATTATGGGAAAAAACTTCCTAATATTAAGAGCCCTTTGATAGTGGAATACACTTTTCAAATTTGTTATAGATAACTGGAGAGGAAGCCACAGGGAGGAGGGAGCAAGCTTGTTTTTTGCTGCCCTCGAGACTAGGACAAGGAACAATAGCTTCAAACTACAGGAAAGGAAATTGCACTTGAATATTAGGAAGAACTTCCTGACTGTAAGAGCCATTCAGCAGTGGAACTCTCTGCCCCGGAGTGTGGTGGAGGCTCCTTCTTTGGAAGCTTTTAAGCAGAGGCTGGATGGCCATCTGTCAGGGGTGATTTGAATGCAACATTCCTGCTTGGCAGGGGGTTGGACTGGATGGCCCATGAGGTCTCTTCCAACTCTTTGATTCTATGATTCTATGGAGAGACCCAGAGGAATTACCAGTATTGCTCCTTGGAGTCAACATGTTTTGATTAGACAGATGATAGAAAAACCGTGAGCCATGGCCACAGAGCTTCTTCAAGCTACAGTGTGGATTTTTCAAAATTATTTGTTTGGTGGGGGGACCTACCCCTAATGTCCAAAAAACACCCTAGGGAGGTCTGGTTGATTTTGCCATGTTCAATTCCTTTATTCCCAATAAGTTGCAAAAATGCCTTGATTACAGCAACATGTATGACCTGGAGATATTAAGACTCTTGCCATAAACATGGGCCAATCACAATCCCTCAACCTGAGGTGCCTTTGCAATATCTCTGCACTGTTAAACATGGACATTAGTAGGGAAGAGAATGAATAAGAGTCACAGACCAGCAGATGTTTTTGGTAAAGCATCCCATTAGGTCCTGCAATGGTTCTGTATCATGGAAATTTATAGGTGGAAAAGTAACCATTAATTGTGTTACACAACTGCTTTGCTCCACAACAACCTTGTGCAATTCAACCAAGATTAAGCAGTTCAACCAACCAAATATGCCAATGAATGCAAAACCAACAGGTCTGTACATCCCTGCACAATGCATCATGTGATTCTATGTGCAACATGCAACATGTATGAGATTTATCTGGAAAGTCAGGTCACAAGAGCATAGGTATTACATTATTTTTCTACATAATCACCATTCAGTTCAATACATTTTGTCATCTGTGGGATTATTTTTTGATGCCTGTGTCATAGAAGTTTCCCTCTACCTTTTCCAGCCAGTTCGTCACTTCCATTTTCACCTTCTCCTTGTGGGAAAAGTTTTATCCACCAAGGTGTCTCTTCAATTTACTGAACAGATGACAGTCATTGGGTGGGAAGGATGGCTTAAAACATCCCAGTTCTTGTGTTGCATGAGCTGTGTGCGGACATGCATTGTCATGAAGGAGACAGACTCCCGCCATGAGTATCCCACGATGTTTGTTTTTTATGGCTCTTTGGTTTATGTATGTAAAGCACTGAATTTTGCAAATAAATAAACAAATAAACAAACATTTTTACATAATCAGAGACAACTGGTCTTTCAGTTAAGGAAGTCAAACACAATGATTCCTTAGGTTAAAGAGAAAAACCAACATCTGTTAAGGAAGAAAAATAACATCTGTTTGAAACTGAGTTTTAGCAAGTTTTGGCTGAAAAACAAGCTGTCAATCAATTTAGAACCACAACAAAAAAATGCTACATAAAGCGACCCTTTTCACTCAGAAAAAGTGTGTCAGAATTGCAGAAACAACATTCTGAATAGCAGCCTCCTCTCAAAAAGCTGATCAACTTAATGAAGGACTATAAGCATGAATGATGAATGGATGAATTATGAGTGAATATTAGACTATATGTGAATGTCCCCCTTTTTTGTCAGTGTAACCAATATAGCTGTTACTGAAGTCTGTGTGTCTACTTCCTTCTCTGAGAGTGCCTAATGCAATCTGTCCCACTGAAAATGGATTAAAGAACTGGGTTGTTGTAGGTTTTCAGAAGCATTCTCTCCTGATGTTTCATCTACATCTATGGCAAAAGGTCAAAATCTCACAACCTTTGAGTATGCATGCCATAGATGCAGGTGAAATGCTTCTAGAGCATGGCAATACAGCCCAAAAAAACTGCAATAACCCAGTGATTCCAGCCATGAAAGCCTTCGACAATGGATTAAAGAATATTTTAATGTTCAAAAAGTAATCATGACACCTCATCCAGGATACCAGCAATTACTTACTTGAAGTAGAAATCAGTGCTAAAGTTGGAATGATGCCAAATATAGCAGGATTTCATAGCAATGCAAAGGGAAACAGCATCATTAGTTGTGTCCCTACAAGAAAATGCAGGATGAGTGGTCAGAAGCCATCTTCCTGTCCCTTTTGTATTCCCCTGATCTTTAGCTCTTTGAGCCCTCAAAAATGTATGTTGGTCATCAGCAAAGAAAGCCCATTGGGAGTTGTGCCATATTATCTTTAAAAAATAATAGCACGTTCCTTGTAATCCCACCAGGGTATAAAGAATTTCCACACTCTTCTGATCAGGTCTTGCATGGAAGAACAAAACTGATTAGAACATGGAATGTGAAAGCGATGTTTCTTCATTTATTTGATGCGTTGAATCAGTAACTTTGCTTCTCAATTTACCAAGTAACAAATTTGTGAGATATTGTAATCATATTAACCAGGTTTCTTTGAAAGTTGCCATTGAGTGGGCGAGGATGACTTTTTCCAAACCTTACAGAAAGGTCATTCACTTATGTTCTGATCGTCAGGTAAGTTGGCCTTTTTCTCCCCAGGGAGTGAAGTTGATTATGGTGCACTACAATCATAGCAATAGTGTTACAACCATTGCCAGATGGTCACAGAGCTCCATGAGATTTTCTCCTCTTCTCCCTGTTATGCACAGGGCACCTGCAAGAGCCAGGAGCTCTAACATAATTTTGCAATTGTTGTGAATAACTTTCCCACATTGGAAAAGAATATCCCACTTCTGACACCAATTTGTCATGAATGACTTTTCAATAATTTTAAAGCATAGGTTGCTTTTATTGCAATTTCCAGTGTGAGAGGGTATATCAGATTACATAAAACATTTAGACATACAGACATACAAATTCTATGCAACTACATTGGATTTACAATTACATTGGCTAACAAACAATGGAGAATTGCATTTTCAATCACCATTCACACACATTGTACATACATTCATCATCATGCATCCAAATGCTACCATATCCTGTTAGGCCAGGCCCTGCTTCCCTGCAACCTGCTAATGTATAGATCCAAAACTTTCAAACGCCATAACTTCAAAATGCATGATGATGAATGAATGTACATGTTTGTGAATGGTGATTGAAAATGTAATTCTCCATTGTTTGTTAGCCAATGTAATTGTAAATCCAATGTAGTTGCCATGAAGCAGAGCATAACGGGTGGAACAGACTCCTCAGGTCTACCACACTTTGAGCATTATTAGACTGAGTCTTTTATAGGAATATTCTGCTGATGTAGTCCCAAAGTTGTAAATTAGAATCATAGACGTCTTTCATCCGGCTCCATTTCAGTTTCCTGGCCAGATGTTGATGTTCTTAATTGGTGTTGACAAACACAGAGCTTGTGTTGACTTCCTACTTAACATAAGAAATGTTGCAAACATTTCTGTTATCACTGTCCCAGTTCTTATCAGAGTTTACTTTTCATTTCTCATTAGCAACTTTTAATTATAGTCCAGAAAGCAGGTAGTTAGTCATGGCAGGCCTGGTTCTTTTACTAGTGTTACCTAGTAACTATCGCCCAGTTTCAAACCTTCCGTTCCTGGGCAAGCTGATTGAACGGATAGTGGCGGGGCAGCTACAGCAATTCTTAGATGAGACTGCAGGTTTGGACTGCTACCCACACCACTGCCCGGTCGCACGTGCAAGTCCCAGGCTGGAGTAGCCAGCCGGAGAGGATTCCTCCTTGCTGAATCCAGGAGAGAGGGTGGGCAGCAGTGTGCTGAATGCTAGGAAGACAAATCCAGGCAAGAAGTGCACCACACCCGCCCACCCAACAAAGGAAGATGGAGAAGAGAAATCTGGAGGAGGTAAGGCCTGGAGAATATACAGGAGTTAGAACAAAGTGGGTGGGGAACAGGCAACCCAGTACACAGCCGCTGACCAAAGGGCAGCTGCCAGATGCCCGCTGGGAACCCCGTGGCTCCCCAGAGCTACCAGGTGGGGTGGGTGGGAGGCCAAGAGGCCCACCTATTTCTCTTGGCTCTACTTATGGACCTCCAGGACACCCTTCTCTGTCAGCTGGCTGGTCGAACAGAATTAGAGGGCTGCTGCATGCAACTGCACCCCCTTCCCTCATAAAATAGCTCCGGCTTGCACTATTTTCTTTGATTCTCTTTCGGCTTTTAAAAGTCTCTCATATTAACCAATAGAAGAAACCAATATTAACCAATTCTACATTTTCATAAAATCCTAGAGTTGGAGGGGACCCCCAAGGGTCATCTAGTCCAACTCCCTTCTTCCAGGCAGAAGGGCATCATCAAAACTCTGTTGATAGAAGACAGACCCACAACTGCATCTCCTTTGTCAACAATATTGGGCTCCTTGGTTCCTTTGACAAAAAGATATGATCACTGACAACGTGGTATCATGTCTTTTTGTTATAGTAACTGAATGGATAACTGACTACTGGTGACGATGAGAATGTGCTTCCTTTCAATTCTTAAACAAAGAGACAGAAACTGTTAATCTACTATATATCTGCATTTATTATTATTGATGGAAGATCCTTCAGCAGTCAAACCTTAAGATGCTTTGGTGTTTTTAAGGGCTTGAAAACATCACAGCGGACTTGCAGTCAGGAAAGCAGGGATGGTCATTCTTCAAGATTAGGCAAGATGTCTTCCTACATGACAGAGAGGTTGGATTTCCCCCCCTCATCTAGCATAAAGAAATATATAGCATCAAGAATTATGCATTAGTGAATGAGGGTGCTGTATCTAACTCTTATCAAAAAGAGAACCATCTTATGTGAGGGCCCTTCCAGACAGGGCCCAAAAATGGGCCCTCTTGGATTTTTACCTGATTTTTGGATGCCTCAGGTAAAAGAGGATTAATTCAGGATAAAGCAGGAAAACCCTGCTTTGTCCCAAAATAGTTAGATGCCCCATTAGACCCAAGCCTTCCTGAAAGACCTGGGTCTAATGGGGCATGGGCCCTGTGGGGACTCAACCTTGGGTACTCCCAGGGGTCAGTACTCCCAACCATCTGGCTTCTTCAGGCTTCCAATAACTGAAAGAAGCGAGGAGAGCACCCACCCCCTTCCCAACCCCCCTCAAAGCCCTTAAGATAACTAAAAACTTACCGTACTGACATTAGGCCTCTCAGGAGGCTCCCTGGCACATCAAAATGACATGCCAGGAGGTGGGGGGGGGGGGGGGAATTGCTTTTGGCCTAATGGTGGCCTGGTAATTTTTTCTTTATTTTTATGGCTTTGGGGAGATTTTTTGGAATGGCAGGGTGACACCCACTCGGGAGAACCCAGGTTTTAAGTGGAGGTGTGGAGGCAGAAATGTGGGTGACAACAGGTTACTTTATCCCATTTTCACTTGCATTAAATATCTGTCTAGAAGCATCCTGAGTAGAGTATCAAGAACCTTTAAGAACAGTTCTTGACTCAACATTAAAACTGTGGTTCAATGATTTTAATGTTTATGTATGTGCATAATTTATTTGTCCCACCATTAAATATTTGCCATTTGCATGTTGTGCTCCACCCTGAGTCCCCTTCGGGTGAGAATGGCAGAATATAAATGCTTTAAATAAATGAATAGCTTAAAAGAAATATCCACCCCATGTATTCTCCTTGCCCTGTCACCACTTCTGACATTTTTGAATGAGATTTGCAGTGGCTCCATG
This sequence comes from Anolis sagrei, assembly GCF_037176765.1. Lineage (NCBI taxonomy): Eukaryota > Metazoa > Chordata > Lepidosauria > Squamata > Anolidae > Anolis > Anolis sagrei. The sequence continues at coordinate 11,066,929 of NC_090021.1, forward strand.
TGGTGTTTTCCCCTTCTGTATTTCTTCATTCTATGAAATTCCCCTTTACTTACGGATCAAATCAAATCCCATAACTGTTGGCCCCCAAAACCTACCTTTGAATTACACCTAAGGTCAACTTATACACAAGTATATAGGAGGAGAAGGAGAAGCAGAAGTGAAAGCAAAAGCATAATCAAAACCACCACCGAAGCCGAAATGGAAGGGGAAGCGGAAGGGGAGGGGGAAAGGGAAGGAGGGTGAAGGTGAGGGTGAGGGTGAAGGAGAACGAGAACGAGAAGGGAAGAAGGGGAAGGGGAAGGGGAAGGGGAAGGGGAAGGGGAAGGGGAAGGGGAAGGGGAAGGGGAAGGGGAAGGGCAAGGGGAAGGGCAAGGGGAAGGGCAAGGGCAAGGGCAAGGGCAAGGGCAAGGGCAAGGGCAAGGGCAAGGGCAAGGGCAAGGAGAAGGAGAAGGAGAAGGAGAAGGAGAAGGAGAAGGAGAAGGAGAAGGAGAAGGAGAAGATGCATTCTTACCAGTGGTCTTATTCTCACCCTGATATCATTTTCTGCAGCATGGCTGAAATGCTGTACATCTGTGAAAGGCGATCATATTCTAAGGAACAAGATTTTGTAAACTTCTTAGTCTTGATCATGGCAGGTTCCCACCTGAATTTTCCTCCCTTTCTTCATTTACATGGTACTGTGAGAACTTGGACTAAACGCTACTAATAGTACCAACTAGTGGAGATCCATTCAAGCAATGATGCTGGCTCACTGTTCAATGGTTGGCTCTACTGGTTTGTTCTTATTGCAACAGCAGATTACTAGACATGTCAGCAGCTTATTGATGAAGGCTTGATAGAAATACATAATTCACATATTGGAAAATATATATTTGATGTAACCATATTAGAAATAGGAGTTAGAAGGTATATAAGAGAAATGTATGTATGTATGCATGGCCTTCACTTCACTTGACTTCTTAAAAGCTGCAAAATTAGAGAGGCCAGCATCTAGGAAAAGGAATGTCTAGAGGCCTGGCATATTTCAAGAGGCCCCATCTCGGTACCAGGCACCTTATCGTAAGACTAATGAGGTGGCCATTAAGAGGTTTCAGGAAGACCTTATCTTAGGATGGATGGAGACTCTTGCTATCAGATTCAGTAGACATTCTGGCGATGGTCCTCATTAATAGCAACTCTTCAGATAGGGATGCTAATGAAGATTGACAAGGTGCTGAGTTTGAAAATATGCTATTGAAGTCAATGTAAAAGTAGAATTTTGTGGCGCACATTGTGATGTCTGTATGATGCATGCATAATTATTTTAAAAGGTATATAAACCAAGGATTTCCTTTGTTCTGAACCCTTCTTTCCTGGCTTACCAGGAGGGTCCATATCCGGTTGGCGCCAACCGAGAATAAAGCCGTGCTTTTCAGTTCTCAGGATCTCTCTTTGTCTCTTTTCCTCAAACCTTCTCCCTGCCATTTCATTATGATAATGTAAATTTGCTGTTCGTATTTGTTGTGAACCGCTGTGAGTCGCCTTCGGGCTGAGAACAGCGGTATATAAGTAAGGTTAATAATAATAATAATAATAATAATAATAATAATAATAATAATAAATAAATAAATCATCACCTTCTCCTGAAAAAAAATTCTAATATCACAAAGGATTAACAGCTCATCCACTTCATAGAAAATTTGCTATAAAACAGAAGATTTTTTGTTGGGTGCCAGGGTCCCAGAAACAGATGGTGAAAACAGAATGGCCTACCTCAGGGGAGCATGCTTGCTCCATCAATGTTTAACATTTGCACAAATGAGCAGCCATTACCAGAAGGGACAGATAATTTCATCTATGCTGCCAATTGTGCCATCACCGCTCAAGCAGAGAGCTTTAAAATGGTTGAATAGAAGCTCTCCAAAGCTTTAGGTATTTTTACTGCCGATTACAGGGAAAACCAGTTGATTCCTAATCCATCTAAAATACAGACATACATGTTTCATTTTGAGAACAGACAAGCATCTTGAGTTCTAAGGATTACCTGGGAAGTAATTGCACTGGAGTGTTGCAGCACACCAAAATACCTGGGAATTACTCTGGACCATGCTCTGACTTACAAGAAGCACTGCCTGATTAACAAGCAAAAACTGGGTTCTAGAAGTAATATCATATGAAAGCTGGGCATCACAACCAGATGCATTGAAGAAATTGACCCTTGCACTTTGCTACTCTGCTGCTGAATACACATGCCCCATGTGGAATCATAGAATCATAGAATCAAAGAGTTGGAAGAGACCTCATGGGCCATCCAGTCCAACCCCCTGCCAAGAAGCAGGAATACTGCATTCAAATCACCCCTGACAGATGGCCATCCAGCCTCTGCTTAAAAGCTTCCAAAGAAGGAGCCTCCACCACACTCCGGGGCAGAGAGTTCCACTGCTGAACAGCTCTCACAGTCAGGAAGTTCTTCCTCATGTTCAGATGGAATCTCCTCTCTTGTAGTTTGAAGTTATTGTTCCACGTCCTAGTCTGCAAGGAAGCAGAAAACAAGCTTGCTCCCTCCTCCCTGTGGCTTCCTCTCACATATTTATACATGGCTATCAATATCTCCTCTCAGCCTTCTCTTCTTCAGGCTAAACATGCCCAGTTCTCTAAGCCGCTTCTCGTAGGGCTTGTTCTCCAGATGGAAGACATCTGACCATGTTAAAATAGTGGATGAAGTTCTTAATGAGGCATGTTGCATTATCACAGGATGTCTACACCCTACACTGCTGGAGAAATTATAGTGTTTAGTGGGTATTACACCATAGAACCATAGAGTTGGAAGAGTCCTCATGGGCCATCCAGTCCAACCCCCTGCCAAGAAGCAGGAATATTGCATTCAAATCACCCCGACAGATGGCCATCCAGCCTCTGTTTAAAAGCTTCCAAAGAAGGAGCCTCCACTACACTCTAGGGCAGAGAGTTCCACTGCTGAACGGCTCTCACTGTCAGAAAGTTCTTCCTAATGCTCAGATGGAATCTCCTTTCTTGTAGTTTGAAGCCTTTGCTCCATGTCCTAGTTTCCAGGGCAGCAGAAAGCAAGCTTGCTCCTTCCTCCCTATGCCTTCCTCTCACATATTTATAGATGGCTATCATGTCTCCTCTCAGCCCTCTCTTCTTCAGGCTAAACATGCCCAGCTCTTCAATTTCTCTCTTCATTTTTGGTGCCCAGAATTGGACACAATATTCCAGGTGTGGTCTAACCAAGGCAGAATAGAGGGGTAGCATGACTTCCCTAGATCTAGACACTAGACTCCTATTGATGCAGGCCAAAGTCCCATTGGCCTTTTTGCTGCTGCATCACATTGTTGGCTCATGTTTAACTTGTTGTCTACAAGGAGTGCAAGATCTTTTTCACACTTACTGCTCTCGAGCCACGCGTCCCCCATTCTGTATCTTTGTCTTTCATTTTTTTCTGCCTAAGTGGAGTATCTTGCATTTGTCACTGTTGAACTTCATTTTTTGTTGTTTTGGCCCATTTTTCTAATCTGGTTTGAATTCTGCTTGCGTCTTCTGGAGTATTGGCTATCTCTGCCAATTTGGTGTCGTCTGCAAACTTGATGATCATGCTTTCTAACCCTTCATCTAAGTCATTAATAAAGATGTTGAACAGGACTGGGCCCAGGGCTCTGCAACAGAGCTCTGCAACACTCTGCTCGTCACTTCTTTCCAGGATGAAGAGAAAGCATTGGTGAGCACCCTCTGGGTTCATTCATTTAACCAATTACAGATCAACTTCACTGTAGTTTTGCCTAGCCCACACTTGACTAGTTTGTTTGTCAGAAGGTCATGGGGGACCTTGTCGAAGGCCTTACTGAAATCCAGATATGCTACATCCATGCATTCCCCGCATCTACCCAGCTTGTAACTCTATCGAAAAAAGAGCTCAGATGAGTCTGGCATGACTTGCTTTTGATAAATCCATGTTGACTATTAGCGATGACCACATTTGTTTCTAAGTGTCTGCAGACCACTTCCTTCATAATATTTTTCAGAATCTTGCCTGGTATCGACGTGAGGCTGACCGGACGGTAATAGTTTGGGTCTTCCTTCCTTCCTTTCTTGAAGATAGGGATCACATTTGCCCTCTTCCATTCTGCTGGGACTTGTTCCATTCTCCAAGAACTCTCAAAGATGATTGCCAGTGTTTCCAAAATGACTTCTGCTAGTTCCTACAATACTCTTGGATGCAGTTGATCTGGCCCTGGGGACTTGAATTCATTTAGAGGGGCAGGTATTCCTTGATTACTTATTTCCCTATTTGGAGTTGGATTTCCCTCAATCCTTCACCTACTCCATGTCACTGAGGTTGAGGACAGCTTTCTTTTTGTGAAAAGACTGAGGCAAAGAAGGCATTAAGTAGTTCTGCCTTTTCCTATTTCCTATCAACATTACCCATCTTCTCCCTGCAGAGGCCCTATTTTCTCCTTGTTCTTCCTTTTTCTACCGATGTAAGCAAAGAAGCCCTTTTTATTGTTTTTAATGTCCCTGGCAAGCCTGAGCTCATTTTGCAAACTTTTCCCCTATAGGAGTTGTTTATTCATTTGAATTCTTCTTTGGTGATTTCTCCTCTTTTCCACTTCTTGTTCATTTTTCTTTTGATTCTTAGCCTGGTTAGAACTTCTTTGGACATCCATTCTGGCTTCTTTGCACTTGACTTATCTTTTCTCTTTGTTGGCACTGTTTGCAACTGCACCTTAAGTATTTCACTCTTGAAAAACTACCATCCATCCACAACTCCCATGTCTTTTAGTATATGTATCCACAGAATATCACTCATTCTTTCATTCATTTTTCAGAAGTCAGCTCTCCTACAGCCTATAATGAGGATTTGACTTGTCTAAGTTTTGGCCTTCCTTTGTATCGCAAACTGCAGGAGCACATGGGCACATCTCAGCACCTTTGGCAAAGGCAGTTAAGGTTTTCACAGCATCTAAAATAAACAAGGAAATACCAGGTTGTAGATTGTTAGTGTCCCCATGTAAATGAGTCAGTTTCTTTAGTCGGTGTCATGAGTTGCTCTTTGTAGAAGCAACATTGTATTTTCAAGCTAAGTTTATCCTGTTATAATGAGCTCTGGGATAGAAGATATGGAGCCTTGCTTTCATGTCACATTTCCTGGTTTTGAATTAGAGAGTAATGTTTTAGATATAGCTTCTAGTCTAAGTTCTGTGGATTGTGGCTTTACTTTCTGTAGTGATCTTTATGGTTTGCTGAATCAAGAATATTATTACTGTAACCTGCATTTTGGAATGTTCCTTGAAACCAGATTTTGCTACTGCCTTTTATGTTTACTTTGAAGAGACTTTTCTAGTTTTTATTTTGGAATGTATTTTTAAACTAGCCTTTTCTATATTATACTTCTTTTTACAATGAATTTTGACTCAGTTGACTGCTTCCTTGTTGGCTGAGCATTATCTTGGGTGCAGAGGTGTCAGATTGGTGGCTGGGCTGCAACACCTGGGTACACAGAAGACAGGGTGACTTGGAAGGTGCTGAATATACTGCGCTCCAGTACCACGAGTACCAGTGACACCAGAGGCACTCGAAGTGTCCAGCTTCTGGTGAAAGGAAATTTAGTATAATGCCAAGTTTTTTGATTTTTTGTGGGTTTTAAAACACATTATAAGGGTACGTTCAATTAGCTTCTGACACAATAAATAAATAAATAAATTGGGACCACTTATATTTAAAAGCAAAATACATCTATCCATGAACACACACAATTAAAAGCATCATCAAATCAATCCTACACTTGCTGTTTAATGGGGAGGTCTTGCTTCAGACCTTTTCTTTTTTCATTCTAAAGTGCAATGTGCACTTTCAAGACTTTCTGACTTATGTCTTAAGTGAACCTATCCTGCCGTTAGCACGACAGGACTTGTTCAGATGGGTTTTCTTATCGCTTTCTTTTGTGGCTAGGATTTCTTGTCCAAAGATCACCTAATATGCTTCCATGTCCAAGCAGAGATTTGACTCTGGCTTTCACTACTCCACAAGATTCTGCTTTCCTCATTTTGATACATGCTTGGTTTATTTAACATGCAATGATGTTCCTGCAAATAAACACATGAAGATGCAGGCATCGTCCTAAATCTCTAAGAGGTCATAGAATTATAGTATCCATATAGTTGATAGAAACCACAGGGGCACTCCCAACAAATGGATATCCAGCCTCCAAAGAAGAAGTCATGGCAGACTTTTCTTTTTGATAGAGTTAAAAGCATGATTGATACTGCGAATGTAGCATATCTTGATTTCAGCAAGCAAGGCCTTTGACTAGGTGCCCCATGATCTTCTTGCAAACAAACTAGTAAATGTGAAGCAGACAACACTACTTTTAGGTGGATTTGTAGCTGATTAAGCATCCAAACCCAAAGGGTGCTCACCAGTTGTTCCTTTATTTACCAGGACATGTAGAGGAACAAGGCAATGTGATGGCAGATAATGTGCCTGGTGAAAGGAGGAAGAAGTAGAATATTGTCGAAGGCTTTCATGGCTGGAATCACTAGGTTCTTGTAGGTTTTTTCGGGCTATAGGGCCATGTTCTAGAGGCATTTCTCCTGACATTTCGCCTGCATCTATGGCAAGCATCCTCAGAGGTAGAGGTAGAGGTAGAGTTGGAAGAGAGGAGAGAGAGACAAACTGATTTGCTTCTTGGCTGCTTGAGGAAGATTCTCTCATATGGACAAAGAAATACCATTTTAAATCTCTCTGAAAGGACATTTAACCTCACTACCTCTAAGGATGCTTGCCATAGATGCAGGCAAAACGTCAGGAGAAATGCCTCTAGAACATGGCCCTATAGCCCGAAAAAACCTACAAGAACCTAGAAGTAGAATAGTTTGTAGAGGAGTTTTAAACCCTTTTAAAGCTTGGAGCTCACTTTGGTTAATACAGGTAAATGAGAACCATGGATTTGATTGAATGGTGGGTCAACATAAAGGTGGATCTTGTTGAATAAATTATTTTCCACTAGTTAAGACTGACAGTAGTATTTTGATTATAGCTTTCCAATTTTCCTTTCTTGCATTATTTACGGAGCCATGGATTAAAGCATGTTTCCATTTTATCTTCCTCTATCATGCAGGGGTTAGAATTTGCATTTTAGGAAGGCTTGCTGCTAGATGTAATGTTCAGAATGCCATGTAAGGATCACCAGTGATGCATCTACACTGTAGAATTACTGCACTTTGACACCACTTTAACTGCCATGGCTCCATCCTTTGACATCTTGGGATTTATAGTTTTGTGAATTATAAAATTACAACTCCCATGCTTCCATAACATTAAGCCATAGCAGTTACAGTGTAGGTGTAGGATCCATCCCAAAGAATCAGGGTGTGTTTTCCCAATTAATGTGTAGGGAGGAAGGTACAAAACAATGCAGCTTTGAACAAGTGCAATTTCTTTTTATCCATACCAGAGGGCAAGTTAAGTAGAAACAACTGCCTCCACGACGATGACACCACAAAACTTTTACAACACGGAAAGCCCCTGTCCAAAAGAATAGAAGAAATGCATGTAATGAAGCAAAATAGAGAAAATATTGCAAATACATTTTCAAGAGCAAACCATTCAAGTCCCATTACAAGTTCCAGGTGTTGAGGAATGGGAAGGCTTTGTGGCATTACTGTAACAGAATGGACTGCACTTCAGCTTAACATCTGATTTATTTGTTCAGTCATTTTTCTTAATTTTTGGTTACCACAACTTGATTGAATGTATTATACATTAACAGCTTTAAATCAGAAAACAAAATTACATTTGAGGATGCACCTGTTCTGTTAAACTATGTTCCTGCTGCATGGAATTTATCAGAATGTGAAATTGTTGCATCCTATGTACTTTAGGTTTGGCTAGACTGTGCCAGGTTGACTTGTATAGTTTACTGCCATTGTGAATGAGAACTTTGGGTATTCTTTTTTGTCAACAGCCCTGCTAAAGTCTTGCAGATTCAGGGCTTAGGAAATGTTGACGGATCATGTAATTCCCTGTGAGTGCGATTTTTCTGCTTCTTGGCAGGGGGTTGGATTGGATGGCCCACGAGGTCTTTTCCAATTCTATGATTCTATGATTCTATGAGTAAGGAGAAAATAGGTGGGTCCTACCCCCCCCCCCCCAAGGAAGGGGGAAGAACAAGGAAAATTGTTTGCACTGGTTCCAATGATGCAATATATTTTTGCTTGAAGATGCACCATCAGAATTCCCCAAGGAAGAATAAGGGAAATGGTCTGCCATAATAGGTGCTGAACTGAAATGCAGAATATTGCAACCTACAGGGAAGGTGCTGGGATGAGGGATCTGGGCTGTCAAAGGCAGGGTGTCTTGATGACTTGGGGATGCCCCAAACCCCTTGGGAAAGTAGCCCTGCTAGACATGTTGTCCAGGCTTCTAGACACATCCTGAAAGATATTTAAGGCCGTTTGCCTCACCCGCATTGGCAGACACCTCAGTGATCGCCGCTTCTGGTTGAGAACCTTCATGTTGATTGCTGTGGCTGGCAAACTCCTCTGTGTCCATGCACTCCTCAATAGGTGCTAAACGAGACAGCACAGACTTATTAAAATCTTCCTTCCCCCTTACCTTTTTTTTATTACGAGCCGTAAGGTTAGCTGTATCGTGTCTTTTCTCAAACTCCTTGATCTTGGCTAAGATGAAGGCCTGTTCCACCTGCTTCTTCTTATTGTCCAAATCTGAATCTGGACTGGACTGGTTTTTATCCTTTGAAGTCAGCCCCTTCTCTTTGGGGCCTTTTTTGGGTGACATTGTGAGTAGCTACTAGACACAGTAAGCAGAATTAGTTATAATGGACTACTTCTCATACAAAGCACCTAGACCAGTGGTTCTCAACCTGTGGGTCCCCAGATGCTTTGGTCTTCAACTTCTAGAAATCCTAACAGCTGGTAAACTGGCTGGGATTTCTGGGAATTGTTGGCCAAAACACCTGGGGACCCACAGGTTGAGAACCACTGGTTAGACATTCATTTTATATTCCCAAAATGGGCTTTACAGTCATCGAGACACAAATCTCAGTGGAAAATTCCAAAACATGCACTTTCTGCCACAAAGTTGGTCATCTTCAAGAGAAGTGTTTTTATCTAAAAGGAACAAAGGAAGTCATTCTTGCTTCTAGGCACCTTAATAGCCCTAGGAATTAGAAACAAAAGCTGGCCTTGCATTCAAGAAGAAATGTAAACTTCTCAGGTGAGGCCCACCAGGACCAGGGGCCATAAAGCACCCCTGGAGCAGCAAAGAAACAAGAGCTGATTAACTTGAACCATCCTCAACTGTCATAAAGGCCCCACATATCAACAAAAAAGCTGGAGGGAAGGTTGAAGAGGTGACAACAAGAGGACAAAGTAAAAAAGGAAGCCCCAGCTCCACAGGCCTTTGCCAGTTTTGTGCTACACCATCCCCGGCATCTTCACTCCATAGTAAGGAGCAGCAAGGAGTGCGCTTGAAGGGGGGTGCGAAGTGGTCACTGAGGGATGCATCCTTGAGGAAGCTAGAAGGAAGATACCACAATCCCCTGCAACTGTGCTCGGAATCCTGACGATCCACACACCAAAGGAAGTGCAGCAAGGTGCATGACACAAGCCCCAGAAGGGTGTTCAATGAGGCAATGACTCAGACCCTCAGCGTCTGCAGCCTCACAACTGCACATCACCAAAGGAGCGTGGCAATCTGCAAGCCCCTCAGACCCCCAGCAGCAAAGCCAGAAGCACAAGGGGAAACAGGGAACAGGCAATGGCAGATGGAAGGGCAAAGTGTAAAGAGAGTCCCCCGGTGAGTGGGAAGCAGCACAGCCCAAAGGAGACCCCCAAGGAGACCCTTAGGTGAGTGCAGGGGGAGTGACCCAGCCCCCACCGAAACCCCAAAATCCAAGGAGAGTCCCACAAAGGTGAGAAACAAGCCACGCGGTGCACTTCCGGGTTGGGAGCGGAGAGAGGCAGCAGCATGGAGCCGGAGCTCCGTGAAGAATCGTGAGCGGTGAGAGGAGAAAGCAACTTTTTCCTCACAGATTCCTTATCTTCGGGCGAGACAGAGAAAGGAGAGTTGGTCTGCAGAAAATCACTTTGTCTGATCTCAAAGTGAAGACAGCTCCCGCCGCGATATTGTCCTCTTCGCTACGCTCTCAACAACCAATATATTCAACAGATTCAAGTAAGACTGCAATATTTGCTTTTTAAAGTACACTATCCACGTGGTGTTCTTACGAAGGAAACCTGTCAAAGTCTGTCTCCACATTCCTGCTTGTAAAGTTTACGATCCTTAATTGCCTTAAGTGTCTCCCAAGAAGAGCCATTAAGCTGTTTGCTACAACAGTAAATCTTTGAAATCTTGCTCTGTGGTTTGACAGGAGACAGCAAAACCTTAAAGGCCAGATCTACATAAGATCTATATAAGCAGAAAACAGACTGAGCTTTGCTTTCTTCTCTTTAAAAAAAAATGGCAAGATGATTAAAATGCTTAAAATGCAACTGAAAAAGATGGTGGGCTGAACCCAGCTTCTCTTCCGCCCCTTCTCAAGCACGTCTCCATCTCTCTCAGGCAGATAACACTGCTGCAGCGACCTTGAACAAACGCTCATAAACTACAATCAATTATGGATAAAGGGTCACCGCGGACGCCCAAGGGACCAATCTCCTCCTACGCGTCTGCAGCGTCAACAGTGGTGACAGAGAAGGCAAAAAAACCCAGTCAGTCTCAAGAGAAGACGCTTTCAGAAATTAAAGCTATGTTTGTGGAACTTAAGACCTCAATGGAGGCAGTTACCAAAGAACTGAAACAGATCTCTGAACGCCAAGAAAAGACTGAGGCAAAAGTGAACAAACTGGACACTGATCAGAAACTTATTAAAAAAAGGCTTGAAAAAACAGAAGGGGCTCAACAACTCTTTAATGATAAGCAAGAAAGTATGTTGGATAACATGGCCATGCTAGAACTCAAACTTGCTGATAACACTCTAAGATTAAGAGGGATCCAAGAGGGGGAAGAAGGTGACAATCTGAAGTTGTTTATAAGTAAATTGTTGGCAAACCTTTTGGGGGAGGATGACCTCTCAGTGATGATGGATTCCATATCTGCATGCTACAGAGTGAGTTCTGCAATAGCAAAACAAAAGAAACTCCCCAGGGACTGCATTGTGCAATTTGTCACAAGAATATGCAAAGATATTATTTTGAAGAAACAATATGAATCCCCCATTATAATAGGGGGAAAGAAAATTTTGATGCTAAAAGAGATCCCTGGAAGATTCTTGAAAAAAAGGAAAGACTTTGCTTTCTTAGTGAGCAAACTCAAACAGAAGAAGATATCCTTTCGATGGCTCTACCCTCAAGGAGTGGCCTTTTACTACAAAACCAAGAGACATTCTATTTCTGATACCATGAAGGCTGAGCAGTTCTTAAGAAAATATCACAAGGACTTTGACGCTGAAGAAGACTCCCAGCAGGAAGAAGAAAGACAAAAAAGACAAGGACATGGCAGAAATAAGAAAGAGAACTTGGGGCAAAACCATCAGTTCCATACAGAAGAAGAGAAGGAGCCAGAGCAGGAGGAGGAGAAAGAAACGCCAGCTGTTCCAGAAGAAGAGAAAGAAGAAGAGAAAGAAGTTGGGTAGCAGTGGACTCTGTTTGAGAAAGTTATATAAGTTATATAAGTTTATCTAAGGGGGAGACGGGGGCGGGGGGGCGGGGGGAAGCAGGGTAATTATAAAATGCACTGTTAAAATGGGCACCAAATCTCTGAATACTATTGTTTGGAATACGAATGGCTTAAACAGTGGATCAAAGCGTAAGAAAGTATTTCATTTCTTGAAGAAAATTAAGCCTGATATAGCTTGTTTAGTGGAATCCCACATGGTAGAAAAGGATATACATCTATTGGGGCAAGAAAGACTGGGCCAGTTATTCACCTCTTGCAATTGTAAGAAAACCAATGGGATTGCAATATACATTAAGAAAATGCTGTACCCTGAAGTAATTTTCTCAGATAAGGAAGGCAGGATTCTTATAATCAAGGTTCTCATCCAGGGTAAATCAGTTCTCATAGTAGGTATCTATGCCCCCAATACCAAACAAAGTGAATTTTACAAGACACTTGCGGGTATACTTGCCGAATATGGTGAAAAAGATATGATTTGGCTAGGTGACTTTAATGGGGTCATGGATACAAAGTTAGATAGGAGTAATAGAATAAAAAAAGACAAGAAAGAAGGCAGATTACCGGGTGCTTTTTTGAAAGAAATACATCAATGGGATATGTTCGATATCTGGAGAACTCTCAATCCAACTGGGAGAGAATTTACATACTACTCCCACAGACACAAATCAGCCTCCAGAATTGATATGGTATTTGGTACAAAAGACATCATCTGCAGAACAGAAAAGATAGAGATCCTAGCAAGAACATTTGCAGACCATAATCCGATTCTATTGAAACTAAGAAAAGAAAATAGCAACAGGGGGGGCTGGAGAATGAACGATTATATTTTGAGGATACAAACACATAGAGATAAAATTGGAAAGGAATTAAAATACTACCTGAAAGACAACACCAATGATAACCTAGAGGATAGGGTGGTTTGGGAGGCTGGAAAAGCTGTAATAAGAGGGGTATTAATTCAGCAAAATTCAATTTGGTACAAAGGTAATAATAAAAAGCAACTAGAGTTATTAGTCAAGATTAGAGGAAAGGAAATAGAGCTGGAGAGGAAAAGAGGGCAGCGAAAGGAAATTCTGGCAGAATTGAAAAACTTACACCAGCAATATGACCTCTTGATTGCTAATGATATTGAGAGGAAAATCAGGTACAATAGGTACAACTTCTTTGAGAATGCAAACAAGCCAGGCAAATTTCTTGCCTGGCAGCTGAAAGGTACAAAGAAATCCCAACTGATTACCAGAATAAGAAACAATGGTGAGACAATTACAAACTTGCAGCAAATCCAGACAATTTTTGAAAAATATTACTCAAAGCTCTACAAAAAAGAACAGGAAGATTTAGACAAGACCATTCAATTTGTTAATGAGACCAAGATTGTAAGATTAACTGAAGCAATGAAAGCTAATCTAGATAGATTAATTTCACCAGACGAACTAATGGAAACAATAGATAAGATTAGGCCACATAAAGCTCCTGGCCCAGATGGTCTTTCCCCACTCTATTATAAAACATTTAAAGAAGAGCTGACACCATTACTGGTGTCTGTAATGAATAAAGTCTTGGAAAAAGGCGAGATTCCAGATTCTTGGAAAGAATCCACAATTGTACTAATCCCAAAATCAGATAAAGACCTAGACCAAATTAAAAATTACAGACCCATCTCGCTTCTAAATTGTGACTATAAATTATTTACTACAATCTTGGCAAACAGACTCAAACAGACATTAGCAGAAATCATTCATAAGGATCAAGCGGGATTTCTACCTAATAGATACCTGAGCCAAAATGTCAGAACAATTCTGAATGCTTTGGAGGTAGCGGAGAGCGACCCCAATAAAGATTTAGCATTGTTTTTTTTGGATGCGGAAAAAGCTTTCGACCAGGTCAGCTGGGTTTATTTGGAAAAGGTCTTGGATTTATATGGGGTGGGCCATCGCTTTAGAAAAGCAGTGGGAGCAATATATTCTAAGCAATCTGCTAAGATAAAAATAAATGGACAGCTGACAAAAGCCATAGATATACAGAAAGGGACTAGACAAGGCTGTCCACTTTCGCCATTACTATTCATTTTGGGATTGGAAATTTTGAGTATAAGAATTAGGGATGACAATGAAATTGAAGGGTTCAAAGTAAAAGGCCAGGAAATCAAAATCAGAACATATGCAGACGATATGGTTTGTATTTTATCTAATCCAACACAGAGCGTTCCAAAATTATTAGAGGTAATCAAATTGTATGGAGAGGTTTCGGGTTTTAAAATAAATAAAGATAAATCTAAATTTATTACAAAAAATTTAGACACTAAAATTATTAGGAAATTAGAGGAAGTGGCTAACTGTAAAGTAGTCCCGAAGATAAAATATTTGGGAATAACTATCACAAGCAAGAACATTGACTTGTTTCAAAATAATTATGTGAAGACATGGTCGGAGATCAAAGGGAATTTGAACAATTGGCAAAAGCTACCATTAACATGGCTGGGCAGGATTGCAATTATTAAGATGATGATACTTCCCAAAATGCTTTTCTTTTTTCAAAGCATACCTATTATTAAAGGGACTAAAATTTTCAATTTGTGGAAGAGGGATATCACGAATTTCATTTGGGCAGGGAAAAAAGCCAGGATTGCTTACAAAAATTTAATTGATACCAAAGAGAGGGGAGGACTAAATTTACCAGATTTAAAAACCTACTATGAGGCCGCCTGCATGAGCTGGCTCAAAGATTGGATACAATTCCGGAACATAAATCTACTAAATTTAGAAGGACATGGAATCAGATATGGATGGCATTCCTACCTCTGGTATGAAGGAGAGAGATTAAATAAGGCATTCAATAAACATGTAATTAGGGGAAGCTTAATAGATGTTTGGAAAAGATACAAATTAGGGATGGAATCCAAAACACCCCTGTGGCTGAGGCCAATAGAAGCCATTGGGAGACCCACCTGCAAGGATGATGTCAGAACATACGGGGAACTACTTATCAGGTCCAATGGCCAATGGGCACTGAGGGGAAAAGACGAATTGGGTATTAAAGATTGGTTCCGATATCATCAATTATACGATAGATTCAAAAAAGACGAGAAGAGGGGATTTGCTTCCAAAAAATCAGATCTGGAAATTATATTAGATAAAGGGGAAAAAGGATTAATAGCCAGATTATACAAATATATTCTACACTATAATTTGGAAGATAATCGTGTTAAAACCCCCATGATCTCATGGGCAAAAGATTTAGGGAGAAGCATAGATTTTGACATCTGGGAAAACCTGTGGAACAATGGATTTAAATTTACAGTGGCAGCTTCAATTAGAGATAATGTATATAAAATGTTCTACAGATGCTACATAACTCCAGCCCTCCTAGCCAAAATGGACAAGTCACAAACAGGATCCTGTTGGAGATGCAAAAGAAAGAAAGGGACTTTCTTTCACGTATGGTGGTCGTGTGAACTGGTGCAGATCTATTGGAAAAGAATAATAAAGGAAACAAATAAAATGATTTACAACAAAGTAAAAAAGAACCCAGGGATGTGCCTATTAGGGATATTCAGAGACAGCTTAGAACAGCCAGAGAGAGAAATCTGCTTGTACAGCTTTGCGGCTGCACGCATTACAATTGCCAAAAATTGGAAAGGGGAGAAAACATTAAGCATCAAAGATTGGAAGGATAAATTGTGGGATTATGCACAAATGGCTAAGATTTCAAGCAATTTGAAATATGAAAATAATGAAATATTTGAAAGAAACTGGAAGCTGGCCTTAGCATATTTGACGGGAGAGCTAAAGAAATAAAAACAAGAGGAATTTATTGAATTAGAAGTATAGAGGGTTAAATAAGTTGTGCATAAATCCTGCGTGGATTAGTGACGGAAGTCAAGGTGGTGGGTAGCACTGGGGGTGGGTGGAGGGGTAACTGTATGGAGGGTTGTTTGTGTATGTGTGTTTGTTTGTGTATGTGTACATTTTTGCAACATATATGGTTGGTGTATTATCTTTTCAAAATAAAATTTAATTAAAAAAAAATTTAAAAAATTTAAAAAAAAAAAAAAAAAAAAAAAAAAAAGAAACAAGCCACGCAGCCCCAACGTAGTCCCTGAACTCCAGAGGGATTAAAGCAACAGGAGTCAAGCAGGCCCCAATCCAACTTCAAACCCTTCTGAAGCACCAGGAGACAAGCAGGGTTATGCAAAAAAGGCATGGAGTTGAGACGCTCCAAGCAGCAACACATGTGCCTTCTTCCTTGTGCCGAATGCGGCAGGGAGAGGCTAACACCCAAAGAGATTTATATTGTAGAATGAATGAAGCTTGACACCATGGCTCAGTGTTATCAAATCACAGAATGTGTAGTTTTATAATGCCTTTAACCCCTCTTCCAAAAACCACTGGTGCCTCACCACACTTCAGATGCCAGGATTTCATAGCACAGAGCCGTAATGTCCAGTTTTACACCAGAAACAGCCTTAGACCCAAATGAAAGTAAATAAAAAGGTTTTATTTCAGCCAAAATAAAGATAATGTTTATATGTTTTTAATTGCTGATTATATTAGGAGGTGCGAGGAGCAACAGGAGTATTGATAGGAGAGAACAGGATTGCCTGAGATGGTGTGAGTTAAGAAGCCCAGGAGAGCGCATGAGTTGTCCGTGATAGTAGCGAATTCATAGGAAGGTGCGGTTGAGTTGTGTGTGAGAGAATGTATAAGTTTGGTTTCAGTGGGCTGAGAGAAATGTGGGAGGATGTGAACAGTGTGGGAGTTGTGGAATGCCTGGAGGACTGACTGATTGTGCTGTAAGTTGGAGGTGAGTGAGTACTGATAAGAGTGGTTGGTGCTAGTGGTGAGAGAGTGAATTATTGACATAGGAATGGCTACAGCGGACCCTTATGCGAAAAATGATATTTTGCACTTTTACGACCTCCTGAGGGACTCGTTCAACCATGTGTTGTTTCAGCTCAGGTTTTTGAACGAGAAAATGGACCATCTCCTTAGAGGCTTTGCCTCTTTCTCAGGAATTACTGTGCAATCTAACCCTCCAAAGACTGAAAACTCTCTCTGCGCAGACTTAGCTAAGGACTTGTGCCGGAATGGGGAGGAAAGCACTTTAGAGCATTCGGAACATAGGGTGGAAGGAGGGAGGGAGGGAGGGATTAATGATGAGACATCTGAGGGAAAAGGAGAATCTCTGGGCACACATAGGAATGGAAACATCTGGGAGTGGCAGCGGACTGTGCTGGCTACTCAGAGAACGGCCAATAACACAACATCCGGCCTCATGGATCAGCCCACTGCACTTTATGATCGGAATCAACATCTCCCCACGGACAGTTTTGCAGTGGATATTGCCGATCTAATGATAAACAGAGGCAGATGGACCTCCAAGAGGGCAGTCTGTAATTCCTTGGCCCAAATCCTAGGTAAAAGATCACAGGATATAAGACTAAAAGCCATAGTGTGGTTGTGGAGGGATTACCAATCTTCTGACCGCTCCACCCGTCTTCAAATTTCACCTGAAGACAGCACTTGGCTTGGTGAGCTAATGGCTAAACAACCTGGCCTAAAGAAATGGGGCATCACTATTAGGAGGGTAGTTGTGGACCCTCACATTCGCCCCTTGTTTGATCCTGGGGCTTTGTTCCACCACACTCCACCTGGCCCCCAGGCGAACTCCACAACTAGCTCACCAGTTACGGCCCCCCCTCCTGGTTCGTATAATTTTGAGACCCCATCTGCCCCGGTCGCCTCCACTCAGCCAGTCACACATCTCCGCTCGAGAACGCTCCCTTTATTCAGCCCACTTAGCTCCCTTGATACCTCTCTATCCACCTCAACATCAGAGTCATCCCTACCAAATGCCCAAGGGAGATTATTCCCCAGCCCAACTTCCTCCCCTGAGAGCTGACTAGATTCTGGTCGGGCGGGGGGGGGGAAGGTTCCAGAGAAAGGGGGTGCTATCCGAGTTGTGTGGGGAAGGAGATTTGCGGATCACAAACATCCCAGGGAGAAGCGCAACAGAGTCTTTGCGACCCTGGAAAAGGTGGGTAGTGGTAGGCTCCTTGGCAGCCCCCTTGGTCTCAAGGTCCTGTTGATTAATGCCAGATCCGTTAATGGTAAGACCGCGGCCATCCAGGACTTGATCCTGGATGAGAGGGTGGATCTGGCATGCATCACCGAGACCTGGTTGGACGAGGTGGGGGGTGTAAACCTTTCCCAGCTGTGTCCTCCAGGTTTTGGAGTGCATCAACAGGCCAGACAAGGGGGGCGGGGAGGAGGGGTCGCAGTGGTCTTCCGGCAATCCATCGCCGTGACCAGATGCGTTGTCCCGCAAGCTTCTGGGTTTGAGTGCGTCCACTTGAAGGTGGGGAGCCGTGACAGTGTGGGGTTCCTGCTGGTGTATCGTCCACCCCGAGATCCAGCAGCTTCCCTGTCTGAGTTAGCGGAGGTGGTCTCTAATTCGGCCTTGGTCTCCCAGCGCCTGGTGGTGCTGGGAGACTTTAACATTCATGCCGAGACCACCTTATCTGGCGCAGCTCAGGACTTTATGGCCACCATGACGGCCATAGGACTGTCACAGATAATATCCGGCCCCACGCATCAAGCTGGGCACACTCTCGACCTTGTCTTTGTGGCGGACAACGAATTGATCAGAGTGGAAGATCAAAACATCCTTCCAGTGTCATGGTCTGACCATCATCTGATCACATTTAGACTTACTGCGACCCTAAACCTCCGCAGGGGTGGAGGACAAATTAAGATGGTCCGCCCTAGGAGACTGATGGATCCGGATGGATTCCTGAGGAATCTTAGGGTTCTTCCTGCCTTGGAGCCTGGCAATTCTATCGACGCCTTGGTAACTCTCTATAACGGGGAGATGGCCAGGGCGTTAGATATGATCGCACCCGAACGCCCCATCTCGTTGCGTCGTGACAGGCCATCTCCTTGGTTCACCGAGGAGCTGGCTGTGATGAAGCATACGAGAAGGGGGCTAGAGCGCAAATGGAGGAAATCTCGAGATGTGTCTGATCGAACACGGGCTAGAGCCTCTCTTAAGGCATACTCCGTGGCCATACGGGCGGCCAGGAAGTCATTCACGACCGCTCGTATAGCATCTGCAGCAAATAGATCATCGGAGCTGTTTCGGGTCGTGGGAGAACTCCTCCACCCACCTGCGGTGGAGGAGGTCCCTGACGACCCCGCAGCTCGGTGTCGCGATTTCGCACACCATTTTGCAGATAAAGTCGCCCAGATACGTCTCGAGCTCGACTCCAATTCCATCGCAGTGCCAGGAGAGGTGACGGAGGCACCTGCTTGTCCAATTTTGTGGGATTCTTTTAGGCTTGTTCTTCCTGAAACCGTGGAGGAGATTATTGGGGCTGTGAGAGCGACCACCTCATCTCTGGACCCATGTCCATCTTGGCTCATTAAATCAGCCAGAGGGGGGTTGCTTGACTGGTTTGTACCGATTGTCAATGCATCGTTGGAGCAAGGAATTTTTCCATCTAATTTGAAGCAGGCCGTGGTTCGCCCACTTATCAAAAAAGCTTCCCTTGACTCCACGGTGCTGAATAATTACAGGCCGATCTCCAACCTCCCCTTTTTGGGTAAGGTGCTGGAGAGGGTGGTCGCCTCTCAGCTCCAGGGTTTCCTAGACGATACCAACTACCTAGATCAGTCACAGTCTGGTTTCAGGCCTGGTCATGGCACCGAGACAGCCTTGGTCGCCTTGGTGGATGACCTCCGCAGAGAGCTGGACAGGGGGAGTGTGACCCTGCTGGTTCTCTTGGACATCTCAGCGGCTTTCGATACCATCGATCATGGTATCCTTCTGGGTCATCTCTCCGGGATGGGCCTTGGGGGCACGGTTTTGTCGTGGCTCCAGTCCTTCCTGGAGGGACGAACTCAGATGGTGAAGCTGGGAGACGCCTGCTCGGACCCCTGGCCTTTGACCTGTGGGGTCCCGCAAGGCTCTATTCTGTCTCCCATGCTTTTTAACATCTACATGAAACCGCTGGGAGAGGTCATCCGGAGTTTTGGAGTTGGGTGCCATCTCTACGCGGATGACACACAACTCTACTACTCTTTTCCACCTAATTCCAAGGAGGCTTCTCAGGTGCTAGACGAGTGCCTGGCCGCTGTGTCGATCTGGATGAGGAAGAACAAGCTGAAGATCAATCCCGACAAGACAGAGGTCCTCCTGGTCGATCGTAAACCGGATCGGGGTATAGGGTGGTCACCTGTGTTGGACGGGGTTACACTCCCCCTAAAGCCACAGGTCCGCAGTTTGGGCGTCCTCTTGGATTCTTCGCTTACACTTGAGGCTCAGGTGTCGGCGGTATCCGGGAGGGCCTTTGCGCAACTGAGACTTGCGCGCCAACTGCGACCATACCTCGTGAAGGCTGATCTGGCCGGGGTGGTCCATGCCTTGGTCACCTCTAGAATGGATTACTGCAATGCGCTCTACGTGGGGCTGCCCTTGAAGACGGCTCGGAAACTTCAATTGGTCCAGCGGGCAGCAGCCAGGATGCTAACCGGGGCTCATTATCAAGAGAGGTCTACCCCTCTGTTCAAGGAGCTCCACTGGCTGCCATTTATTTTCCGAGCCCAATTCAAGGTGCAGGTGCTTACCTACAAAGCCCTAAACGGTTTGGGACCACCCTACCTGCGTGACCGCATCACCATCTACGAACCCACACGCTCGCTTCGGTCATCTGGAGAGGCCCTGCTCGTGATCCCACCCACGTCGCAAGCGCGCTTGGTGGGGACACGGGACAGGGCCTTTTCTGTGGCGGCCCCCCGACTTTGGAACGCCCTCCCAAAAGATCTCAGACAGGCCCCCACTCTAGCCGTTTTCAGAAGGAATTTAAAAACTTGGCTGTTCCGTTGTGCCTTCTCAGACTAGGAATCCCCACCCCAAGTCCTAGTAGCACCTTAGCATAACTAATTGTCGCTGCACACTGCACTTTTAATCCCACGTGCCTCCTGCCATTTCAGCACTTTTAACCCTTGTACCCCAGTGCGCCGGCCGAACCAGTTTTAATAATGTCTTGATGTACTGCTATTGTTGTTATTTTGCTTATTGTTTGATTTGCTTTGTTATTGTGGTGTTATGCTATTTTGTTTATTGCTGATTTGCTTGCTATTGTGATGTTATGCTCTCTATTGTATTGTTGTTTTGAGGCTTCGGCCTGTGTAAACCGCATCGAGTCCTTCGGGAGATGCTAGCGGGGTACAAATAAAGTTAATAATAATAATAATAATAATAATAATGCAATAAGCGAAACAGAAAGTACAATCCCAATGATAATGCATGATCTTCAGTCAAATGTGAAACAGAAGTCTTCACATCAGACAGAAATTAAAATCTTTGATAAACAGGCTTACAAATTGCAAAAGCCAAGAGTTTTCAGCAAGATCCAATGTTGGAAGCAGACATGGTGCTTGGAACAGAAACTCTCCCGATATCGATCAGTTGCAGCCAGCACAGCTGTCTCTAGGATGGGGTTGGATTGCTCAGTGTTTCCTCTGCTAGCCTGCCTGATCTCCTTCAGACTTCCTTCTCCCTTTGACGTTCCTAAAATGTAGGGATTTCTGATATCTGCCAGCTTTTTTCCTTTTTCTTCCTCCTCACCACTTAGCACCAAATCCTCAAGTGCTGCTTCTTCATCAACCTCTCCTCCTTCTCCCTCAGAATCAGAAGAGAAGTCTACAACACATAGCAATTAAAATGCCATCAAACCACATTCATTCTACAGTATAGATGTACTTCTTCTTTCTAAATGCTTCTACTTCCAGATCAGTGTTAGCTGATAAGTGTCAGACATGTGCTTTTCACCTTAAGAACAGACAAGCATCTCGAGCTCTGAGGATTAGCTGGGAAGGAATTCCACTGGAGCATTGCAACACACCCAAATACCTGGAAGTTACCCTGGACCATTCTCTGACCTACAAGAAGCATTGCCGCAATATCAAGCAAAAAGTAAGAGCTAGAAACAATATCATATGAAAGCTGAATGGCACAACCTAGGGATACAGTGATGACATCTGCTCTTGCACTTTGGTACTGTGCTGCTGAGTATGCATTCCCAGTGTGGAACACATCTCATCACGCTAAAACAGTGGATGTGGTTTTTAATGAGACATGCCACATTATCACAGGCTGTCTGCACCCGACACCACTGGAGAATTTACACTGTTGAGTTGGTATTGCACCACCTGACACCCGCCAAGAGGTAGCAACCAATAGTGAAAGGACAAAGGCAGTGACATGTCCAGCCCATCCCCTGTTCAGATATCTGCCAGCATGCCAACGACTTAAATCGAGAAATAATTTTCTAAGATCTACAGAGACACTCGCAGCAACACCTCAGCAAGCCAAAAAGTCCAAAAGTGGAAAAGTCCAAAAGTGCAATACTAAAACTCAGAACCTCAAGCCATAGCAGATACCAAATGAAAGACTCCCTCCTGGGCACACAGAAGACTGGGTGACTTGGAAGGTGCTGAACAGACTGCGCTCTGGCAGCACAAAATGCAGAGCCAACCTTAAGAAATGGGGTTACAAAGTGGAATCCATGACATGCAAGTGTGGAGAAGAGCAAACTACAGACTTACTACTACAATGCAACCTGAGCCCTGCCACATGCACAATGGAGGACCTTCTTACAGCAACACCAGAGGCACTCCAAATGGCCAACTACTGGTCAAAAGACATTTAATATAATGCCAAGTTTTCAAACTTTGTATCTCGGTGTGTGGTTTTTTAGTACATTACAATTGTACCCTTGGTTCGCTCCTGATCCAATAAATAAATGTCAGCTAATTCGGGTATTGTTCTAGTGTGGGCTAGGGAAACATCAATAGCTTTTAAAACATCACCTGAATGAACAGACATTCTTCAAATTTGTGTTATTACTGGTTACACATTCAGGTGAAACACATGACAATAAAAGATTGTATACAATATACATGCAAGTCTGAGTGAGTCCGGATGAGAATATAGAAATACAGCAGAAGGCCTATTTTGTCTAATGCGCCAAAATTTCTAGGAATGTATTGTCGAAGGCTTTCATGGGTTGTTGTAGGTTTTTCCGGGCTATATGACCATGTTCTGGAGACCCCATTACCTCTGAGGATGCTTGCCATAGATGCAGGCGAAACGTCAGGAGAAAAATTGCCTCCAGAACATGGCCATATAGCCCGGAAAAACCTACAACAACCCATTTCTAGGAATGTTCACTCTAGTGGTGAAATAATAACTTTCTGCAATAACGAAAGAGCACCAAAGAAAGGAAAAGTGAGATAAAGTATTTGTTTGTTACAGTATATCAGGAATAGATGGTTGAGTGAATACATATTCTGTAGACACAAGAACATCTGAACATTGGGAAAATAACTTCCTAATGTTGAGAGGTGTTTAACAGTGGAATATGCTTTCCATATTTGTGGCAGACAAGGGGACAAAGGAAAAAGAAAAACACTAGCAGGATTTTGTCCACATTGTGCAGTCAACATATATTGGAGATGACACCACACACACTCCACTATTGCCATTGTGATCCTTGAACTTGACTTTCTATGTAATGGATGCCAGCACTTACTTACCTAAAGCAGGAATCAGGGCTAAAGTTAAAATGATGCCAATTATATAGCAGGATTTCATAGCTATGCAAAGGGAAACAGAATCATTTGTTCTTTCCCTATAAGGAAAGGCAGGATAGGTGGTCAGAGGCCACCTAACTGTGCCTTTTGTATTCCTCTGGTACATTACTCATCTTTACATCTTAGGATCCTCAGAAATGTAGGCTGTGTTTAAAAGCACTGGCAAAGAAAGCCCATTGGGATGTATGTCATGTTATCTTTTGTGAATAATCCTTGTAATAATTCCAGAGTCCAAAGAACTCCTACACTCTCCTGATCTGGTCTTGCATGGAAGAACAACACTGATTAGAACATGGAATATGTAAAGCAATGTTTCTTCGGTTATTTGATGTGGTGAATCAGTAACTTTGCCTCTCGATATGCCAAGAAGTAGAAACAAATATGTGACATATTGTTATCATATTAACTAAATTTCTTGGAAAGTAGCCATTGAGTGGGAGATGATGACTCTTAGAATCATAGAATCATAGAATCAAAGAGTTGGAAGAGACCTCATGGGCCATCCAGTCCAACCCCATTCTGCCAAGAAGCAGGAATATTGCATTCAAATTACCCCTGACAGATGGCCATACAGCCTCTGTTTAAAAGCTTCCAAAGAAGGAGCCTCCACCACACTCCGGGGCAGAGAGTTCCACTGCTGAACGGCTCTCACAGTCAGGAAGTTCTTCCTCATGTTCAGATGGAATCTCCTCTCTTGTAGTTTGAAGCCATTGTTCCGCGTCCTAGTCTCCAGGGAAGCAGAAAACAAGCTTGCTCCTTCCTCCCTATGGCTTCCTCTCACATATTTGTACATGGCTATCATATCCCCTCTCAGCCTTCTCTTCTTCAGGCTAAACATGCCCAGCTCCTTAAGCCGCTCCTCATAGTGCTTGTTCTCCATACCTTTTATCATTTTAGCCGCCCTCCTCTGGACACATTCCAGCTTGTCAATATCTCTCTTGAATTGTGGTGCCCAGAATTGGACACAATATTCCAGGTGTGGTCTAACCAAAACAGAATAGAGGGGTAGCATTATTTCCCTAGATCTAGACAGACACTATGCTCCTATTGATGCAGGCCAAAATCCCATTGGCTTTTTTTGCCGCCACATCACATTGTTGGCTCATGTTTAACTTGTTGTCCACAAGGACTCCAAGATCTTTTTCACACGTACTGCTCTCGAGCCAGGCATTGTCCCCCATTCTGTATCTTTGCATTTCATTTTTCCTGCCAAAGTGGAGTATCTTGCATTTGTCACTGCTGAACTTCATTTTGTTAATTTTGGCCCATCTCTCTAATCTGTCAAGATCGTTTTGAATCCTGCTCCTGTCCTCTGGAGTATTGGCTATCCCTCCCAATTTGGTGTCGTCTGCAAACTTGATGATCATGCCTTCTAACCCTTCATCTAAGTCATTAATAAAGATGTTGAACAGGACCGGGCCCAGGACGGAGCCCTGAGGCACTCCGCTCGTCACTTCTTTCCAGGATGAAGAGGAAGCATTGGGGAGAATCACCCTCTGGGTTCGTCCATTTAACCAATTACAGATCCACCTTACCGTAGTTTTGCCTCGCCCACATTGGACTAGTTTCCTTGCCAGAAGGTCATGGGGGACCTTGTCGAAGGCCTTACTGAAATCCAGGTACGCTACATCCCAAACCTGACAGAAAAGCCATTGACTTATGTTTTGATTGCCAGCAAAATTGATCTCTTTTTCCCCAAGGAGTGAAGTTGATCATAGTGTGGTACAGTCCTAGCAATAGTGTCGCAACCATTGCCAGATGGCCACAGATCCCAAGAGATATTCCCTTCTTCTCCCTGGTTAAGCACAGGGCACCTGCAAAACCCAGGATCCCTTATGGCAGTGGTTCTCAACCTTCCTAATGCAGTGACCCCTTAATACAGTCCCTCATGTTGTGGTGACCCCCAACCATAACATTGTTTTTGTTGTTACTTCATAACAGTCATTTTACTCCTGTTATGAATCATAATATAAATATCAGATATGCAAGATGCATTTTCATTCACTGGGCCAAACTGGGCACAAATACCCAATGCACCCACATGTAAATGCTAGTGGGGTTGGGGGAGGATTGATTTTGTAATTTGGGAGTTGCAGTTGCTGGGATTTATAGTTCACCTATAATCAAAGAGCATTCTGAACTCCACCAGCGCTGGATTTGAACCAAATTTGCCACACAGAACTCCCATGACCAACAGAAAACACTGGAAGGGTTTGGTGGGCATTGACCTTGAGTTTGGGAGTTGTCGTTCGCCTATATCCAGAGAGCACTGTGGACTCACGCAATGGTGGATCTGCACCAAACTTGGCACAAATACTCAATATGTGCAAATGTGAACACTGGTGGAGTCTGGGGAAAATAGACCTTGACTTTTGGGAGTTGTAGTTGCTGGGATTTATAGTTCACTACAATCAAACAACATTCTGAACTCCACCAACGATAGAATTGGCTCAAACTGAATCCCCATGACCATCAGAAAATACTGTGTTTTCTGATAGTCTTTGGCGACCCCTCTGACACCTCTTTGTGACCCCCTCAGGGGTCCCGACCCCCAGGTTGAGAAACACTGTCTTATGGAGTACTGCAACACTCCAGCAGTAATCTTGGCAGCTGATGAATGTCAGGAAAAAGGGATGGAAGTTGTGATCGCTTATGTTGACAGTGGGCCATTTCAAGTCGAATGTGTTCATGCTTTCCACACTGCGCACAAACTGCAGAGCTGACTGGTTTAACCCCATTTATTCCATCATAAGGACCAGAAATTCCTGGACTTCATGAAAACAGCCAGGAGTGCCATCACAGCCTTTGCAGGCTATTGAATCCATGAGGATGACTCCTCTCTGATCTGATGGATTTTGGCTTCCCAATATATCAGGGACCAGTAACATATTTGTGCCAAATAATTGGCATATCCACCTAGTTTCTTGGAAAATACTCACAGAGTGGGAGCTGGTAACTTATAAATTATTGTCACTCAATCAACCTCCTGATCCTGGAGTTTCTAGCAATAACTGTCACATTCAGATAAAGAGCAAATTGGACAGAGTTTCTATTAGTGAGATGGTATGTGATCCTCCATTCACCTCTAGAGATGGAAATAACACGCGTTTTTCAGTATTGGGAAACCCTGCAAATTAAAATCCTGGGCTGCCAAGAATATTCACAGTTCTTTTTTGGAAAGTGGGAGAGAATGTTGAGAGGATCACGACAAAGGGGAAATGGTAGAGTTGGCACAGGGATATGAACTGTCTATACCTCAACCTGTTGACATTTGATGTTTACCATGTGGGGTGACTAGGTCAAATGGCCTATGATAAGTAGAGGTGATATGGTGAAAGTGGATTGTCCAACATAGCTAGGAAGCAAGGACAGCATTAAAAATGTTAGCATGGGAGTTTTTTTTAAAAAAAAATTGGAATCAAGATGGCTATAGATAAGGTAATGAATGGGGTTGAATTTGGATCAAGGAGCAGCAGGCATTACCATTGTTTTCAATGTGTAATGTTACATACTGAAATAGGGTGGAAATTAGTGGTTCCTCCTCAGGGCACTGCCACTGCCTTCCTAGCAAAGTACCTCCCAGGAGCCCTCCAGGTGATGATACTTGCTCTGACAACAAACAGCACAAGGTGCCCAGCCATTTGATCTGTGATAGTGAGGTTGATTAAGTTCTGTCACCAGTGGACCTACAATAGATTGATTCTCCAGCAAGGCAGTGGTGGTAGTGGTCCCAGAATACACCTTTCCTCATCACTGATGAAATGTCTGGGTGCGTCATTCTGATGCCAAAGTGAGTTCCATGAAGGGGTAGTGGCCATGTAGAGAAGAGAAGATTGATTCAGATTTGGTATGGATAGTAAAATGGCTTTGGATCATGTAATTCCCTGTGAGTGAGGAGAAAATAGGTGGGTCAGGGCCAACCCTGGGGCAAGATACTCTGGTTTGTATCTGGATTACTTTTTCATGGTATAGACAAGCCCCTTTTCAGCATCAGCATTAATAGCTGCCCATTGGTACTCGTTGTTATTAATGATCCTTTTTTATGGTTCCAGCTGGGAATGAGCCTAGAATGTAAACCTGCCTTTCAAGAACTTGTTTCTATTGGATTTGATGGGAGATGTCTGTGCGCCTCAATTTCTTTTGTTTGATTTTATCTTATCTAATATTGGGGGTTCATTTTCCTGTTTCTTCACCCTGGAGGTGGTGCCTTTAAGTGCAGAGGTCTTGATACAGAAATATGACAATAAGACGTGTTGGTAGAATTCATTATTTTGTGATCTGAGCTTAATGCTTACTGACGCAGAGAATTGGGTAATTTGATTCCATGATATAAAGATCCACTGTTCAGCCCACCTACAACATAACTTAACTGCAATACAGCTTATTATCATTCAGTGATGTTGTTGTCTGTTTTAGTACTAAGCAAAGCCTTGGATTAGTCAAGAAGCACACCTTAAGATAATGGATCATTCCACAGCCCCCATTATTTTGAATGTGCATTGCCTGGATGGAAAAAAATAAACTATTCTGTATTGTCGAAGGCTTTCATGGCTGGAATCACTAGGTTCTTGTGGGTTTTTTTGGGCTATAGGGCCATGTTCTAGAGGCATTTCTCCTGACGTTTCGCCTGCATCTATGGCAAGCATCCTCAGAGGTAGTGAGGAACCAGGACAATGGGTTCACATATCTGTGGAATGGCTGGGGTGGGGCAAAGAGCCCTTCTCCGCTGGAGCTAGGTGTGAATGCCTCAACCAACCACCTTCATTGGCATTCGAAGACCTGGCTGAGCCTGGGAAAATCTTTTGTTGAGAGGTGTTAAGATGTGCCTGGTTGTTTCCTCTCTGCTGTTTTGCTGTTGTAATTTTAGAGTTTTTAAATACTGGTAGCCAGACCCCGTTCACCCTCATGGTCTCCTCCTTTCTGCTGAAACTGTCCACATGCCCGTGGACTTCAACGGCCCCTCCGTGTAGTCTGACATGGTGGCTGCCAGTGTGGTCCAGCACTTCTGTGCTCTCAAACAATATGCTGTGTCCAGGCTGGTTCACCAGGTGCTCTGCTATGGCCGACCTCCCCAGTTGAAGCAGTCTGCAGTGCCTTTCATGTTCCTTGATTCATGTTTGGGCAATGCTGCGTTTGGTGGTCCCTCTGTAGACTTGTCCACAGCTGCATGGTATACGGTAGACTCCTGCAGAGGTGAGAGGATCCCTCTTGTCCTTTGCTGAACGTAGCATTTGTTGGATTTTCTTGGTGGGTTTGTAGATTGTTTGTATGTTGTGTTTCCTCATCAGCTCCCCTATGCGGTCAGTGGTTCCCTTGATGTATGGCAGGAACACTTTTCCACTTTTAAACTATTCTGGTTTCTGTTCTGTTTGCACATGTTTAAGCCTCTAAACAGCAGACATCCAACTCCTTCCATCAATATCCTCCCTCAACAATATCGGGCACTTTGATTCCTTCGACAAAAAAATATTATTAGTAACAGCATGGTATCATATCCTTGGTCAAAGGAACTAAATGATTGACTGACTACTGGTGATGATGAGAATGTGCTTCCTGTCAAATTTTTAACAAAGAGACAGAAACTGTTAATCTGCTATATGCCTGCATTTATTGTTATTGAAGGAAGACCTTTCAGCAGTCAAACATTAAGATGCTTTTGTGTGTGTTGGGAGCTTGAAAAACATTAGCATCACAGCAGACTTGCAGTCAGGAAAGCAGAGATGACTTCTTCAAAATTAGGCAGGATGTCCTCCTATATAACAGCGACCCTCACATTTTCCCATCATCTAGCAGAAAGAAACATATAGCATCAAGAATTATACATAAGTGAATGTGGGTACTTGTTGGGCAAGTGGGATTATTAACAAAAGACCCTCCCCATAAATGTACAGCGGAGTAAATTATTAGCAGCAGGCTGACCCCGCACCAGTAGCCATAAGTGATAAAAAGAACAAAAACACACAGACCAATGTTATCTTTTCCTTCAGAGGCTTTTCTTTGTGGGGAAATAATATGGTTGCACTATGTATAAGAACAAGGTTTCCACAACACAAATACTTTACACTTCCTTCTTTGCTATCACGCTGGGCTTCTTTCTCATGCAGATAAACAGCTTCACTCTCACAGAGCCTCCTCTCACACTGAAGTTACACAGGAGCTTCACACAGTAGCTTTACACATGAGGCCTTCAAGCTGGGGCTTCCTCTCACTGAAGCTTCTCACACCAGGCCTACTCACACTGAGGCCTACTCATACCGAGGCCTTCTCACACTGAGGGCTCTCTCAGACTGACACCTACTAAGCTACAGGCAGGCACCCTTACTTATATTGAATTGCAGCTTTTGCTGAGTCATTACATCCTTTTAACCCTTTCAGTGCTTGGCTCACATTTTTGTAATTTAAAATACCTAGTTAATTTTAATATTTCTGACAATACTGTTCCTAAGTCTCATCAAAAAGAGAACTGTCTTCTCTGAGTAGAGTGACAAGAACCTAGAAGAAACACCCACCTTCTGTACTCTCATTGCCATGTCACCACTTCTGGTCTTTTAGAATGGGAAAATAGTGTTGGCAGTGGCTCCATGTGGTGCTTTCCCCGTCTGTGTTTTCTTTTCCATTACATGAAATGACCCTTGATTTATCCATTGATCAAATCAAAATTCATAATTGTTGGCCCCCAAAACCTACCTTTGAATTACACCTGAGGTCAACTTCTCCATGAATCTATAGAAAGGGAAGGAGAAGTAGAAGTGGAAACAAAAGCGGAAAGTGAAAGCTGAAGCTGAAGGAGAAAGAGAAGGAGGAGAAGGAAGAGGAGAAGAAGGAGAAGGCGATGGAGAAAGAGAAAGAGAAGATGCCAGCATTCTTACCAGGGATATAATTCTCATATTCTGCAGCATGGCCGAAATGCTGAACATCTTCGAATGGGAGTCAACCCCTAAGGGAAAAGAGCTTGTAAACTTCTTATTTTTGATCATGTCAGGTTCCCACCTGAATTTTCTTTCTTTTAATCATTTAAATGAGGTTGTGAGAACTTGGACTAAACCCTACTAGTGGAGCTCCATTAAAGCAATGATGCTGGCCCACTGCTCAACAGTTGGTTCTATTGGTTTGTTCTTATTGGGACAATTTACAGAGTTCAGACCTTTTCTTCTTTTCATTCTGGATTGCATTGCGAATTTTCAAGACTTTCTGACTTATGGCTTAAGTGAACCTAACCTGGCATTTATTTATTTATTTATTTGCTTCATTTGTATACCGCTCTTCTCAGCCCTCAGGCGACTCAGAGCGGTTAACAACCAGTTTCAACAACACAATACAAAATCATTAATCAATTAAAACAGTAGTATCAATTAATTAACACCAAAATATCAATACAACAGTACAGCACTATAACAATCCATCACGTCTCATCAATAGAATCAGCATCCGAACTCATTGTCCATTATTCCATTCCAATAATCAATCAATTGCACTGCTTAGTTGAAAGCCTGTTCGAAAAGCCAGGTCTTCACACTCCTCCGGAATGCCAATAAAGAGGGGGCCGATCTGATGTCTGTAGGGAGGGCGTTCCACAGCCGAGGGGCCACCACTGAGAAGGCCCTGTCTCTCGTCCCCGCCAGGCGTGCTTGTGAAGCCGGTGGGACCGAGAGCAGAGCCTCCCCAGACGATCTTAACGTCCTAACTGGTTCATAGGAGGAGATGCGTTTGGACAGGTAGGTCGGGCCAGAACTGTTTAAAGGCTAAAGCCAGCACTTTGAATTGTGCCCGGTAGCAAATTGGCAGCCAGTGGAGCTGGCGCAACAGAGGAGTTGTGTGCTCCCTGAGCGCCGCTCCTGTTAGCATCCTGGCTGCATTTGCATTTGCTTGGCAGGACTTGTTCAGAAGGGTTTACACATCGTTTTCTTTTGTGGCTAGGATTTCTTGTCCAAAGACCACCTAATACACTTCCATGACCAAGCAGGGATTTGGGTCTGGCTTCCACTACACTTTCTTCATTTTGACACATAATTGGTTTCTTTAAAACACTAGGCCAAAATTGTGCGAAATATGCAGAATTGCTAGTTATGTCTGCTTTACATCAATGGCTGTGGAAAGGAGGAGGTATATAAGCAACATGCAGTTGTGTTCCTACAAATAAATATATGAAGATGCAGGCGTTGTCTTGAATCTCTAAGAAGTCATAGAATTATAGAATGTATATAGTTGATAGAAACCACAGGGGCAATGCCAATGAATGGATATCCAGCCTCCATTTATAAACCTCAAAGGAAGAAGACTCCATCAAATTCTGAATCAGTATATTCTTCCTAATGCTTAGACGGAACCTTTTCCCTGCTGTTTGAATCCATTGTTCCATGTTATTAAGGAAGCAGTGTGTATCCACTCAGAAAAATACTGTGATCACTAAAAGTCAGTGTGGATGTCCCAAAAACAAGTCATGACACTTGGTACAGTTACAAACATGGTTGATACTGGGAATGCTGTGGATATTGCATATCCTATGATCTTCTTGCAAAAAACTAGTAAAATGTGGGCTAGGCAACACTACTGTTAAATGGATTTGTAACTGATTAAGCAACCAAATCCAAAGGGTGCTCACCAGTTGTTCCTCCATTTACCAGGCCATGTAGAGGAACAAGGCAATGTGGTGGCAGATAATGTGACTGGGAAAAAGAAGAAGAAGTCGAATCATCCGTAAAGGAGTTTTAAAACCTTTTCCAGCTTGGAGCTCACCTTGGTTAGTGCACGTAGATGAGAACCATGGATTTGATTATTGAATGGTGGGTTAACCTACAGGTAAATCTTGTTGAATACATTATTTTTCTCTAGTAAGACTGACAGTAGTATTTTGATTATAGCTTTCCAATCTTTCATCTTGCATTGTTTACTGTTTTTCTTTTATATTCTTCCTTCATGCAGAGGTTAGAATTTGCATTTTAGGAAGGCTTGGTGCTTGATTTAATGTTCAGAATGCCATGTAAGCATCACCAGTGATGCATCTACACTAGTGGTTCTCAACCTTCCTAACGCCGTGACCCCTTAATACAGTTCCTCATGTTGTGGTGACCCCCAACCCTAAAATTATTTTCGTTGCTACTTCATAACTGGAATTTTGTTACTGTTATGAATTGTCATGTAAATATCTGATAGGCAGGATGTATTTTCATTCTCTGGACATTGAGAGTTGTAGTTGCTGGTATTTATAGTTCACCTACAATCAAAGAGCATTCTGAACTCCACCAGAGATGGAATTGACCCAAACTTGGCACACAGAACGCCCATGACCAGCAAAAAATAAGCAAAGGGTTAGGTGAGCATTGGCCTTGAGTTTGAGAGTTGTAGTTCAGCTACATTCAGAAAGCACTGTGGACTCAAACAATGATAGATATGGACTAAACTTGGCACGAATACTCAATATGCCCAAATGTGAACACTGGTGGAATTTGGGGAAAATAGACCTTGACATTTGGGAGTTGTAATTGCTGGGATTTATAGTTCACCTACAATCAGAGATCATTCTGAACCCCACCAACGATAGAATTGGGCCAGACTTCCCACACAGAACTCCCATGACCAGCAGAAAATGCTGTGTATCTTGATGGTCTTTGGCGACTCCTCCGACACCCCATCACGACCCCCCCCAGGGGTCCCGACCCCCAGGTTGAGAAACACTGATCTACACTGTAGAATCAATGGGGTTTGACACCACTTTAACCGCCATGGCTCCATCCCTTGGAATCTTGGGATTTATACTTTGGCAATTTTTTTATGTTTGCATTAAGTCATGGCAATTATTATGATGTCAAACTGCATCAATGCTACAGTGTAGGTACACCCTAAAGCAGGGGTCCACAAACTTTTTAAACAGAGGGCCAGGTCACAGTTCCTAAAAACTGTTGGAGGGCCGGATTATAATTTGAAAAAAACATGAATGAATTCCTATGCATACCACATATCTTATTTGTAGTGCAAAAATCACTTAAAAACAATACAACAATTAAAATGAAGAACAATTTAACAAATATAAACTTATTAGTATCTGAATGGGAAGTATGGGCCTGCTTTTGGCTCATGAGATAGGATTGCTGTCATTGTTGTTGTGTACTTTCAAGTCGTTTCAGACTTAAGTTGACCCTGAGCGAGGGCTGGGTAAATGACCTTGGAGGGCCGCATCTGGGCCCCGGGCCTTAGTTTGAGGACCCCTGCCCTAAAGGATCCATCCCAAAGACCCAGAGTGTGTTTTCCTAATCAATGTGTGGGAAGGAAGGCACAAAACAATGCAGCTTTGCACAAGAGCAATTACTTTTTATCCATACCGAAGGG
This sequence comes from Anolis sagrei, assembly GCF_037176765.1. NCBI lineage: Eukaryota > Metazoa > Chordata > Lepidosauria > Squamata > Anolidae > Anolis > Anolis sagrei. Next base: position 11,100,603 of record NC_090021.1, read on the forward strand.
CAAACCAAGGTGTAACAACTGCCTCCTGCCGCATGACACCGCATAATATTTGGGACACGCAAAGCTTCTGTCGAAAAGTCTAAAAGAAATGCACATAGTGAAGGAATATTGAGAAAACAGTGCAAATATATTCTCAAGAACCCGTTCAAGTCCTCTTTCAATTGGCAACATGCGTTTTCGAGAGAGAGGTGCTGAGGAACAGGAAGGCTTTGAGGACTCACTGTAACAGAATGGACTATGCTTCAGCTTAACTTTTAATATATTTATTCAGTCATTTCTCTTACTTTTTGGTTACTACAACTTTAAATTAGAAAACAAATTAGAAAACAAAATTACATTTGTGAATGCACCTGCTCTGTTAAACTATAATCCTGTTACATGAAATTGTTGCATCCCATGTACTTTAAGTTTATTTATTTACTTTATTTATATACCGCTTTTCTCAGCCCTCAGGCTGTTTGGCTAATTGGAGCCAGAATTATTTTTGTATTTTATTCATTCCATGAATGAGAACTTTGGGTCTTCCTGTTGTAAACAGCCCTGTTTAAGTCTTGCAGATTCTGGGTGTAGGAAACATTGATGGGAAATATTCACCTATTTCCACTTTGTCAAGCATTAATCTCACTTCTAATCAGTCATATATTCTCATGATGTTCAAAGTAAAACAGACTGAGTTTAGTCAATTGGGAGAGCTTGATTTGGCATTGGATATTACTTTCTTTGGCAGTCTGATATTCAGGGACGGCTCAACCCATTACGCAAAGTAGGCATTTGCAATATAGTTGATTTTGCCCCGGGGAGCTCTTGAGGCGCTCTTGGGGGAAAATAGACTTTGACATATGCGAGTTGTAGTTACTGGGATGTATAGCTCACCTACAATCAAAGAGTATTCTGAACTCCAGCAATGATGGAATTGAACCAAATGTGGCACACAGAACTCCCACGATGAACAGAAAATATATATCAGTGATCGGTTGGAGGTGGGGGGGGGGTGCCAAAATACTGTTTGCTTACCATTGAAAATTACCTAGGGCCACCTCTGCTGATATTCACATATGTATCCTCCAACAGACCTTACCTGAATTAGAAAGGAGCACCAGGAGAAGGCATACTGAATGAAAGTATC